>NW_024037061.1:13980034-15273364 GCF_015706575.1 Patiria miniata
ATTTTTTCTCAATCATTCACTTACATGTCATATACATTGTACATGTATAAGGGATATGGTTTAAAGACCTGTATTGAAGTAATACGCGTCTTGTCTTTATATGGACAAGTTCAAAGTTATAAAAAAAAAAACATATGCAAGCTGCAATAATTATGGTACCTGTAATAATTAAAGTTGGTATAGGCGTGCTTGTTCAAAATTTCGATTTTCTTTTCCGAACGAAATTTAAAGGAATATCATGTCCTGCAACAAATAAATTTGCTTGTTTATTTTTGCAGGCTTTTATACGTTTTGTGCATAAACTCGCAATCTGCAACCAAACTTTTATGCTTGATCCAATTTTGGCACGATCGCATCCGGACAAATCGACGGAAGTTGTCGCATTTCGCAGCTGCCATAACAATATGGAGCAACTGTGTTTATAGGCCGGTCGATAATTTGTTACGGCACGTGTCTGACTCATTAATACGCGCCATATTCATGTCGTAGCTGTGCACATGGATAAAACAAAGCAATACTCATTGCGACCACACCCAATAATGATAGACTGTGTAACATTAATGGCTTACACTAATCCGCATATATTTTTAAAGGTTTATAAGAAGAGCGATCACTGTTATTTATTGCTTTCATTCCCCACATTACTGGTTCCAAATGATAATAACTGAACTTCATTAGTTTAATTACATGCTTAGATTAATATCAATTATATGCCGAAAAATCGCAATTATGTTCATTCAATCTGTTGGTTATTTCAACCAATCTGTTTTTAGGGTGTATATATACGTCGGTGTCCCAAAGATTTGTTAATAAAGAAATCCTTATGATTAAAAAAATGAAAACGGAAAATTAATTATAATGCGACTTATGTTATCGTCAGTTATGATGAATCAGGGTTTGTAAACCATGTAAAGTGGCATGTAAACTACCAATGGTTAAATATACGGGGACATAAAACACACACAAACCTAATGGACTAAATGGGGCCATTTTGTAGTGTCATGGAATTGTCGTGTTTGCACCGCTATAGCTGGCTCGGATAGAAAACAGATAGGTTATTATTTTTTTCAGAGCCAACAAAACTTGAAGAATCACATAATTTGTCAAGTAGGTGTATCTTTCAAAGCCGATTTTCAATTTCATGTTATATACATGTGTGACTTAAAAATTTAAATATTAGGCCTACGCAAAATATTACACCATCATACACCACAGACATCATGGGCGTCGCCAAGATGGGGCAAGCCCCCCCCCCCTTCAAAAGCAAAAAAACAATAGATGTGAAGTCATATTTGCCATTAATTTAATACACATTTGACAAAATGGGCGTCTGCAGTGCAGGGGTGTCAATGGAGGTGGGGTGGGTAAATGTCCCCCGCCCACCCTCGAAAAAAATGATAAATTTAGAATATGCTAGAGAAAGTAAACCGTTAGGGGAAAATGCTTTGCCCCTCCCCCTCCCCCCCCCCCCCCCGCACCCCTAGAAAAATCCTGGCGACGCCCATGCAGACATCACATTACAGGTCGTCTGCATACTGGATGCAGTCAAGCACCGTGCATACATGACGGACTTACTACAATATAAACTGTTTACACCTGGTCAATTGATGTTTTCCACTAAATTTGCATATACAAATGAAGCCTGTCTCATTTGTCCATTACGATTGTATATTACGACTTACCAGTTTATAGCAGAGGTCCTTTGCTTCAACAAGACATGATTCCTTCGACAATGGCGATGATACGTAATGTGCCGTCTGCTTTCACTTCCCCGTGTGGCACATTTCAAAACACACCTGCGTAAACGGCCCGCATCATTGGTATGTCGCAACCAAAAAATGTTCATCCAAGTTGTTTAACGATAGAGCTGATCTTAGAACAATCCTATGGTTTGACGTGGTTGGGAGAGGATCTACTATACATGTAGTTGCACCTTCAAACACTCCCATTAAATAGTGTGGAGAGGCACGCTATCGATTCTATGATTCTAATAACATGACACACTGTGTGTACTTCGGTACGGCGATCCCGGTGGCCTTGCAAACAGGAAAAAAAAAATTAAATGGCTGTCTTCACGGTTGGTTTGTTACTGAGAATAATGCTGCGCTGGCCGCCAACCATTGTGTTTTCGGAGGCATTATAAGTATGGCAGGGTTCACTACTATACAGCCTGTATGAGATATTTATGCAAGATATGTCAGGCGTGAGGCAGTTGAAAGCGTGACGTGCTACAGGCAAGGGCTGATGGGCTGGCGTACTATAATCACAAAAAAAGTTTTTGCCTTGAAATCTTTGTGCGAATTTAATTTGTTGTCAATCCCAAGCTTACATCGCGGCCAGCCATTCAGCGCCCGAGGTTCCCATGATAGAACACTCGAGGCAAGTTCAATGTACCAAAATGAACGCAGGCAATCAAGTTGAACCAAAAACTAAGATAATTGACAATATTTTAAGTGGAATACGTTGATAAGTAGATATAATAGGGTGCGCCACTGAAATGGTGTCCATCGATAAATTAACCACAATGATAGCCAGCGGAAATCAATATGTTTTAAACCTTAAACATAATGGATTTCATAATACTATATGAGTACGGATTGTAGCTCCTATCATAAAAGGCTATTAATGCGAAAGAAAAGTGGCGGCTGTATCGTTTTATATAGCGCCCCCTATTGACATGGCGTCTGACATAATGCCGTATCCAAGGATACCAAAATAATGTCCAAATACATTCAGACAAGAATTGTACCGGTCACTTGATAAATTTGGCAGCGATTACTATTGTTCTGCTGACATAACACATTGATATTTATACGTTGGGAAACCCTTAAGTGTTCGTTCATCATCTATTGTTGTAAACAGTGTGCATTATCTTGTATGGGCTGCCGCAAGCGCATAAATTGAAGCCGTGGTTGGCGACATATTTTTCCAAAACAGTCCTCATAACACCCTCATTATAGAAAAAGGCATAGCGTTTGTTGAAAATAATATTTTCGAAATCATTACTACTGTTCTTCATTTTTGCAGTGTTGGACCTTCCATATATAGTTTAGCAACCCGTGGTTGGCAAAATGTGCCAACCACGCGTCGGCGATAGAATGGTACGGTCTATGGGTTAATAAAGCCATTGTAGGGCCTAATTTGATCCAAATTTCACAGAAATACGAGCTCGCAGAATCTTTTTTTTTTTTTAAAGAAATGTGTGCTCATTAGAATAAGAGCACGGTGGCACTAAAACATTACACGGATCTGTCTTCAAAATAGGGAGGTCCGTCTAATATGAACGTTTTGGGCACCTTGCCGTTACAATCGTTAACACGTTTGCGGCGATGTTCTTGCGAACGTAATATGCATGTTACTGAGCGTAGAGATGTTACTGATATTTGTTGCGTGTCTACAAATACTGCTGCATCATGTAAGCCACTTTCATCACACTTCACACTCAAGGGCGGATCCAGAACACAATTTTTGGGGGGGCCAAAAAATTTTTTGGGCCCCCCAAAAAATAAATTACGGCGTGGGGTTCGGGGCCCGCTTAAGGGCCCCGAAAAATTTTTGGATTCTAGATGCTCTGTGGTGCGATCTGAGGCAATTTCTGACCACTTTACCCAATGTTTTTTTGAGGAAAAGATGGTAGTGTACTCATTGCCTGCCTTTATTGCGATGTAACATAAAAAAAAAAAATTGGTTTCGTTTTTTTTGGGGGGGGGGCCATGGCCCCCTTTGGCCCCCCCCCCCCCCTGGATCCGCCCTTGTTCACACTCGACTCCTATGATTTCACCACGGACAAAGAAAACTGGGAGGAAAGTACATGTAATCGTGAGGTTGAGAGTAGACGCACTTTTCCTTTGACTTGCCGCAAGGCTTATAATCATGACGTCAATACATTATACTCCATTCATTGTAATCCCTCAGCTTTCCCCTGTATGAGGTCCGTATCAACGTTCACCATCGGTATTTGATGAGCTTATTATAGCGCCAACCGAACGGTCTGGTTTCTTTACTTAGGGTCAACTTTTCCTTTTCAGTGACTCGATGTTTGCCATCACTTTTTTTTTTAAAACTTTCACCTTTTATTGGCAAAGTAAAGGTCCCTATAAAAATTTCCAAAGCTATGTAGCCTATATTTTCTCCTTTATATTGCAACGTGATGATATTCTTTTCGACTGGAAAGTTAAAAAACAAAAACAAAGACACTTGAGTCTCACCACCGGTACGGTAAATTGGCTGGTATTTCCAGTCCACATGGTACTTTTTTTTTCAGGCAAGCCTCATCCTTCACAATTTCTTAGACTGTGCAAAGTTGTTCAGTCACCTGTATTCTTTCATAATAATAACAGTAATGACGTTTTTTTTTTAAGAGCTATTTTCACAGACATTAAAGCGCTTTACATTTACCCCCTGCTTATTTGGCCCATTAAACATTTCTTATACCCGTAGTGTGCGACTCAATTCTATCATTTTCAGACGCAAATGGCTGATTCAAACACAATAACAATGTCGTTACTCCTGGGTGGGGCGAAGTAATTGCTGACCGTAAAGTGTCTTGCCCAAGGACTCACGGACTGTACTCCACAGGCTGGACTCGAACCTTTAACTTGCCGGTTTTACCATCAAGATCTTGAGTTCGGTGCAACAGTTCACGAGGCTACATCACTCGACTTTTCTTTGTAACAAAAACAAATTTTAAAGAATTGTCAGCTTAATAATTCGAACTATGACTTGCAAAACATCTGAGCTACGGTACCATGAACAAATGACGCACACAACTGATGAAACCAATTTTCAAACTTCAAGTGTCAGTGTGTGAATCACCATGTTGTACTTCACTGATGACACCGAGCTGACGGCTGTTCTGTTTTTGTCAATCGACCGGCAATACCTTTATGTTGTCGTCATAACAAAAACAATAGTTGCATTAAATATCTGGAATTGTCTGAGTTGATATGATGAGCTGAAATGGAGACAAAAGCAAAATTTCACTAATTTTCCCCGATATATTGTATATCATCTTCACATTTATTATACAGTTTTTGCTAACGGCAATTCTTCTTTTAATTTCGAAGATATTCCTTTCATTAAACGTAGATGAGTCAGTAATGACCATGCAGAGCTATCGCATTCCGACCAACATATGCGAACCGAAACAGCCGCAGGAGAAAAGGTATACCAAAGCTTCATGGAACCACGGAGCTATAAAACACACCACCGTACGCCACCACAGTGTGTTTTGCTGATGTCGTAAGTACATGCTGTGCAAGGCCGCCAAACAACTGAAACTTTTTTTGTTAGGTGCTTAGTGGCCCGTACATTTCCTGTATTGATCAAAAAGTGGGAGAGAGTCTATAGAAAAGGTCCCTGCATAACAATGGCGCCATGATCCGGACCGCAAATACAATGCCTCGGTACCAACCAGAACCAGACTACGGTATCGGGCACGGTATCTACCTACCTGTACAATAACAGGTGCGCCATGACAGGGTGAAGGTTGTCTCATAGCGGGTACAGTACAGTACCAAGACTTGCGGAAATTTGTCTAAAGTTTTCATGAACAAGTCGTCGAATAAATCACAATATTGATTACAAAATGGCGTCAAAGGCTCTTCTGAGACGGAAGAAAGAGGAGAAGAAGATCTCCAGGAAATTGGTGGTGCCCAAGGAGCAAGAGCAGATGGAGAAATGCCCAGTGTTCAAGGTGCACTACCTGGGAAAGATTCCGGCCCGCGGAGAGTATGGGAGGGATTACATCGATGAACCGGTAGAGACTCTGCTCAAGTTGAAGGATAGACACTCCAAGCTGCCCAAGACGGTCTTACAAATCACCGAGAAGGGCTTCCACTTCTTAGACGTCAACGGTCCGTTCGGGAAGGAAAAACACGTACTGATACCCATCCACCATGTTTGCTACGGTGTGGCCGATGAGCAGAACCCACAGGTCTTTGCCATGATCACCCGGACGGACTCCAACCCGGAAAACAGCCTCTTAGAATGCCACGCCTTCCTCTGCGATCGTCGGAAAGTGGCGGCCCAGATAACCTACTGGCTGCTCAGGACCTTCCTCCATGTCTTCGAAGATCTGCAGAGGAGGAGACGGGAGAGGCAGGAGAGGAAACTGCGTCGACAGGCAGATGCCATGGACAACGCCGCCAGTACCTCCCGTCAGATAGGCGGATTGCAGGACATCCCTCCTGTCTCACCAACAGAGACGATAGCCCCGGACATTTACAGCATCACACTCGAAGGGTCCAAGGAAAACGGAGGTGTAAAGGCGGTGGGCCTGCTTAGAAACAAACCTTCGAGCATCGGGAAAAAGGTGGGGCCCCGGGGCGACGACCCGACCGGCAGTCCACGGACAGGCGGTGGGAAGAAATTCGCCACTGTTCCCGCCATGAGAATCGGCACGAACGACGACCCATCCGGAGGTGGGGCACGCTGGCGGCAACCCGTACACCAAATGCACAATTCGCACGAATCGCTCAATTATCATCCACCTTTAAAGGTGAGCGTGTCTGCCGGTCCACCTGTCGCCCCGCGCCGGTCTCAAAACGGAGACACAAACTCATCTCGTCCCCACTCTTTCAACGATGGCAGGCCAAACAATTCCCATCAGAATGACCCGCGAGCTGTACCCCAACCACTGGTAGTGCAACCCTTGGAAGTCAACGGTCTCTCGAACCCAAATGCTCCTCTTCATCACCAGCGGCAAGAGAGAGCACGGTTCATGAAAAACCCAATGGCCACCCGAGCCTCACCGGCAAAAATACCTGTCAATCGCCCCGGGAATCGCCTTTTATCCTCCACTGGAACATCGCCATCCTCCTCCGCGGGCAGCACCGGTCGCAGGAGCTTAATAAGCAAAGAGGAGACGGACTTCATCTTCATACAGATGCTGCAGGAGGAATTCTCCGTACTTGACGGAGGAAGCAGCGATTCCAACTCTACCATCCGGCGCGTCACCGGTCCCTATTCTTCCACAGATCGCCAACGGCCGCCCGGTGCTGACCCCGGTTCGAACTCGGTGGCTGCCCCGCCTCTGGATCAGAAACTTAGCAGCCAGGACATCGAGAAGAGGATTCGAGAATGGCTGAAAAGGACCTCGCCTGATGCTGAGAACATCTCTTTTGACGATTCTGGTCTGGACCGGATTTCCCTGGCGGGAACACTTGCGAATCACAACTCGAATCGCACTGCTGCCGACACATCGCGATTCGTGCCCAGCACACGACCGGCGCTTTCTCAAATCGACCGCAAGGGTGCCGGTGGAACTTTCAACCACATGCCGTCAGATAGAGAGTATTTCTAGTTAAAAACCAATTGATCTCCTTCCACACAGAATTTGAATTTTATAATAAAAAAAACCACAATGTAAATGTGCCAATTTAAAAAACACTGCATGTGAACTTTCTTTTTAACTACGGTGTATTCACAGAAGTATTACTTCACTTGAGAAAGGAGGCCCCTTCACGACTTTTTAATTTGTGATTTAACTTTGTAAAAATCACTTTTTCTCTGTGCTCAAACTGGATTTTAAAAAAGGGGATGAGTGGTGACTAAGGCATCACTTAGACATTTGAGTCGGGGGTTAGTCATGTCAACCTGATTTCTTTCACCCATGGGCCCTTCCATTGTCCAAAACCACACAAATAAATCACAAGCATAATGAAGGGGCAGTCCGTACCGTTTCTTAAAACCGAATCACTGTTAATTGTTTCAATGGATTGATGTTCTTCAACGCACGATCTTATTCTGATATCAGGGGAGACCGCATGGGTAAAACTCTACATTTAAAGTCCTTCTTTGGCATGTCCTTGTTGCATACCTTTTATTAAAAGATAATAATAAAAATAGCCCTTGAATGTGCATCACACGTTGGGGCTTAGGGACAGAAATCTGAGAATTCTTTCAAATTACCGTGATGATTTCCCTGGAGAGGGATGTGGGGCCTGACAATCATGCATGTCATATTTTATCAATCTATCGAGATAGTATTTTACAGAGGTTTCAATTTAACCGAGCATCTTCGTGCAAAATGATCATGCCTTGCAGGCCTATTCTAATATATGGCAAACTGACACGTCCACTTTAACTGTCATTTCTCATTACTTGAGTCAATAAGACTCGGGGTTCCAGAAGATGTGGCTGTTTTTATTGAACCCTTCTGCTCCACCTACGCCTGTCATCTGACATCCAAAATGTGTCAGGTTTGCTATAACATGAGATATTACATCTTTAGACATGCACCTGTTTTTAACGCATCAATAAATGTTATATTATTTTCATAGTATTTGAAAGTATTTCTGCCTTACATGTAGTTACTGTATTTTTATATTGGAAAATGTACAAAGATATTTTTGGCAGAAAATTTGTTCGTTGAACAAATTGTCTTCCAGTCGTGTTGTTTGGAAGGGTAGACACGATTTTATGCAATAAAAGGTCATGTACAATAGTCCTACATCACATGAATCGTCATAATATAAACTGGCATTTTGAATGAGAAAAACAAACTGTTGAAGACAAAAAAACCTCCATTTTAGTGGTCCTCAAACACTTTGATGAAAATCGGAAATCACAATTTGTTTTCTTTGAGTTTCAGACCTTTAAATGACAAGCAATATACATGTAGTGTGTAAATTTCAGACATTTGTCTTTGGAAAAGAGATTTCAGCCTTGGGGGGGGGGGGGGGTTCATATGAGACTTGAAAGGAAATACATAAATTCAGCCCATTCACTATAATGATTGATGCATTGAAATGGCTCCACGTCAATCATAACATATCATTTAGAACTCAAGTGTCTGGTTTTATTCCTCCCGTTCATTGATACGGATTGAAGCATTGGAATATTCGTCCAAGTCAACCATTGCTCATTATTTGTTATCCAATATCTTCATATTCCCATCAATTTCCCTCTTTTTAAAAACAATTACATGTATGCAGCCAACTTGAGTGTTGACAAAAATTATCTTTAAACGACTATGAAAGTGATTAAGTTAATTATGCAAACGGCCGTAAATAGTCCCCAAAATTACAAATCTCAATTCCCTGTTAAAGAAGTGAAAATCAATTCATTTGAACCTGTCTTGAAGACATAGGGCTTAGGGCAACATAAATATTGCCCTGTTTAGCCGCCGTGCGAGAACGACAACAACAACGGTGAAATTACCGCCCACGAAATCCTGTAATATCAGCCGAAACGTTAGACAACTTTCCGTAACTGTGATCGTTTTGATAATAAAGGCCCTGGTCCCGAGAGAGCAGCATGCCGCGGGGATAATGGTTTACCGTACGGATCGGTTGAACGCGCCCTCAGCGGGATGCGAGTGGCGCGGTGCGACTGAAGAAAATGAGCCAAGTTTACATTTCATAATGGGAGAAGTCGAGGATGGTTATTTGATGCCAAGGACCGGACCAAGTACAGCAGTTTATGATTCGCGGTGAGAAGAATAAAATATGACAAGTGACATAAAACAGGACAATATGATGCAAACATGTACATGTATTAATTTGAACCTCAAGGGGGCAGACAAATAAATATCTGTAGACTCCTGTGCGAGCTCATTAATATTTTTTGATCCCACGGGTAATTTTGAATAAGAGGTCCTTGCGGCCTATACTTGGGACAGATCGTAAAGAATATTTGTGGAGATTAAGCGTTTGTGACTTGTGGCTTCCAACTCGGGGGATTTCCTCCCCCCCCCAAAAAAAAAACCAAACCCGAGGTCTATTTCGTATGGAGGCGGAGGCTACAAATATACCTGGGCCCAGAGATTGGCAAGCATTTGAGGGGTGGTTTGGAGGGAGGGGAATATAAAACAAAATGTTGTGGCTATCTCTGGTTAAAAAAAAAAAAAAAATTGTCCGAGAGGTCGTAATCTTAAATTTCCAGTGAAAAACACATTGCCGCCTTGCTCCTGAGCGTCACTAGAGGGCGTTTTTTTCTGTCCGATTTCGTGTTGTTTTCTGTGAGCGCCTATTTGTTGGAGTGGAACCTCAAGCTATTCCTTCTTTAAACATATACAAGTCCCGCCCTGAGCGTCTTGGTACCAAACACTGATTCCCGTGTTAGAATTTACCAATTAGGCCTATTATCTATACGTGAGCGATTCAACAGAAGAAGAATGTGACACATTGTGTCATATTGCAAGTTTCTGGGAAATTTCCCTATCTTAAAAGAAAAGTTTACGATTTTCTTGCCTGGTGATTTGGCTTTAATACGGTGCATCTGGTTGCGTGTAAGCTGCGTAAAATGTCGTGTCACTCCGCCTTTAATTATCCCCAATCAGATCAGAGGTTGTTTATTGTTGTTGTTGTTGTTGTGTTGTTGTTGTTGTTATTTTCTTGTTTTTTTTATAACATTAAATGGGAACGGGAACGTCCTGGGAAGCACCCAGTTGACTATAAAACGCGAAACAACTGTATTTTCCCCCATCTTCGGGAACGGTATTATTAGGTTAGTTTCCTTCCAACCAACCCTTAGAAATAAGATAGGTAACTGATCGCGATCTAAAGATATCATTTTTAGGCGAACTTAGGACGATGTGTCCCTCAGAGGCGACTCGAAGAAAGATTTCAATGTGAAATACAGATGATCTTAGGGCATGCCTGAAATAAATCCTTTTACTGATCAATCATCAGTCGATACAGATATTGAGGTTGGGTTCCACTACCCGGGACATTGTCACTTATAGTTTGATCGAAAAATGTTCGAGTTTACGTGGTGACATGGACATGAAGCATACATTATGACATGAAGTGGTTTTGTGTTTGCAATGCTATCGATCTCTTTCTAAAATTGTGGAGTTCCCGTAAATATTATGTGTTGAGCTGTGCCTGTCCAGGCGCGGATCCAGAGGGGGGGGGGGGGGGTGTCCCAAACAAACCCAGCTCTGTCAATTGTTTAAGTTCCATATAAATTCAGTAAAAAAAATGCGACCCCCCCCCCCGCTCCAATACCCAACAGTTTTGTGCTAGTCATGCTTGCCTTGCAAAAAATACGTAGAAAGACAGCTTCTTTAAGGGGGTGTATGTACATTATTATGTGATTTAGTGTTAATAATCGTCGGATTTGAACAACGCCCCCATTGAAAGTATGGTACGAGCCCCCCTACATTTCAGATTTGTTATGTCGATGACCCCCCCCCCCCTGCGAAAATTCCTGGATCCGCCCCTGCTGTCCATATGCCTTTCTTTTCCAAAGTGTAAGTCAGGACATTAATCGTGTATCCGAAACTTAAATGTTTGCCTTGCATATTTTATTCACACTTTCTGTTAGCACTGTTTATTTAACTCCCGCTTTGTAAATACAAGTTGACTGACAAAACACACTGCACTCCTAATTTCAAGGTTCGATGCTCCATTCATCTTTCATGTTAAAATAACTCCCTAACACTGACATCTGCAGTGATCATCACGAGTGACATAAGCCAAACTGAACCAGCTCCGAATTTTTAATGTACTAGCTGTCATAGCGCCCTCTGTTGACTTTCTCGGTTCAACAGCAAAATTGTTCCCAGATGATAATAAAAATGCTCAAGAAATATGAAGTTTGTTTAGTTATTTGACAATTATATAATATTGAATGAATGGTAAATATTGGATGCAAGGGTTGAAAACAGGAGCAGAATATTATCTTCCACAACCCCCCCCCCCCCATAAGGCAAAATGTCATATTTTGAACACAAATTTAGGGATCATTTTTTAATTATGTACGTGAATTCTTAGACACGCACCTCAAATGCGCTACATGTTTACATCAGGAAGGCTCGAGTACGTCATTGAGTTCGTTATAAGATTTCAGTAGTGTCTGATTTTGAGTGCACAAGTGTTGCAATTTATATTTTATTTAAACTTTCTGTGAGCACTTTCCCTGACACTATCAATGTGGACCAACACACTTCAATATTGACATGCCTTTCACACTTACTGCATAGGTCGAGCAATGGCATTCTCCGAATGCCTAAGTCAAATACATGTACAGTATACGTAGTATAGTATTTCAACAAACGTAGACAATATCAAATACCAGTGCTATAAATCCTGACGGCATACAGACACATTTCTTACCTTTCAGGTTGATGTCAGAAGCCTTCGTCATGACCATGATGACCGTGGTTTCAGGCATGCTATATTCCAAGGCTTGTTAGTTGCAAATAAATCAAATCGAGTTAGCATGGCCTAGTTTCATTTGCCCATCTTCTTTGGTCCTGCACGCACGCAAAACAAGACAAAATTCCCCGCTATGGAGGCCGAGTTTTCGGGACAACATTGTATCTCCGCTACACCGTGGAAACGCAGATGTTCTGACAACGGTATCTTTTGCACTCGGCACGAACAGACATTCCTAGAATGATCTTAAACTGTTTGTCAGTACTTCTAAGGAGTTGAGTCAGTGATGCGCAAATTTTCAACATTTGTAAAGCCGCCATTACGGTTGGTATTTGTGTGGTGCATTACCTTGCAACACTTGATAGTTGGTTACCAATGAATATTTGTCTGAAAGAAGACATTGAACTTATCTCATTGCTTTCTCATCTGTAAAAAGCCAAAACATGTACATGTACATGTATGTATAAAATTGCCAGGTGTGAAGTTCTTTTGTTATGCTAACGTCGAGGCGATTGTTGAACTTTTTGAAGTGCTTTTTGACACTGTTATGGAGCTTCGCCGAGTTAGGCAAATGGGCGTTGGTCTGCTATGGGTCCTATGACGTACGTTTCACGGAATTGTGAAGACCACAATGCCTGCTGGCGTAATTTCCTTGCTTTTGAAATAAAGAAATTTGAGTTGAAATGGTGCATTAAAATGAAGTTGTATACACTCGTCAATAATATGAACTGAATGTTTCGCGTGTGATAACAGGGGCGGATCTTGCTTTCAGGAAACGAGGGGGTATGAAGAGCGAATTGAGTTAAGGCGTCCAGAATGCACGCAGACCCTAGGGCTCCGGAAATTTTGAAATCTACGATGATTTCTCCTGCATTCGAAGGCAATTTGAGAATAAATGTAAGAAATATAACATTCCATTTACTATTTTTGGCCCCATTTCACTACAGCATCTTACCATACGTCAGCGGCTGAGCGGGTGGGTGGGTGGGGTGGGGGGGGGGGAGTTGCAACTCACCCCCTCTCCTCTAGATCCGTTAAAGGTGTTAGACACTCGTCATAGTAAACAATTTGAACAAATTCGTGCGATTGTGATAATGGGGATTCTCAATCGCCAAGCCCTAATGAAACGATCGGTTCCTAACCACAGAAAAACAAACCGACACAAACATTTGCAATCATAAGAATTCTTTCTATAATTTGAAGACTGTTTTCGTGTTCAAGTTTACGTTTTCATATGAAAAAAAAACCGCGTGCCTGGGTGTCTTAAGTGAGTCATCCGGTTAAAATATTAATGTGTGCTTCTGGATTACTGACAGCAATCTTCCTCCACGGCTATAAGCTCGTGATCGGAATCCTATGCATGGTTAATCAAAAGTGTGTTTGATTAAAGGGGTCACCTGCACTGTTGCCATACCCAACAGACTGCACAAGCATATCATTTATTTTTTGTAAAGGCTCCATTAAAACAAGTGAACAAAATGAAGTTTACAAAAAGTATGAAGTTAACATTGCTAAAAGACAATTGCACCATACGTCTAAAATACATTGTCTACATAATGCGTTGCACCATACTCCGTAGCATTATTAACCTTTAAAAAAATGGCGATTGTTGCCGAAGTAAATAAAAACGGGTAAAGAATTCAAACTGTTGTATTGGGTTAAACAAAAACAAGTACTGGCCAACTTTCTCATTCATGCTTCATATTATCAATAGTTAACCATTAAAAAGCCAGACTATACTTTTATTACTTTGGAATAATATATTTCGATGAACAAGTTATTCACAGTAAAAAGACGCTTGCGAAACTCTCCATGGATATGAGGTTTTTAAAGGACGTTTCTCAGTCATCTCATTTTATATAAAATAAGAGAGCAAGCAAAGGGGTGAACTATAAAAAGCACTCAGAGAGCGCAGACCTCGCCGACGCTGAACAATTCCCCACCATATTGTCAGTACACCCAAAAGAAATATTCGCATAAATGGTGAAGAATCCTTAAAAACAAAATCCTGGATCCAGACTCATATCCGGATCACCTCCAAAATCGTATCGATTTTGTACTTGTACCAAGGACCAACCCTAAACTTGTTTTCATGCAAATCCGTCCATAACTTTTTGAGTTATGATGAAAACATAACCTCTTCGGCGGAGGTAATACACGTAATTGGACATTTTAGGGGATGTCTCAAAATTTAAAAATTCTGATATTAGAATAAAAAAACACGAATTATGAGAACGTCAAAACATCAAAGATGGTGACAGGCTTCACCGTGAAAAAATTGGTTTTGTTTTGAAATTGCTGTTTTTCTTGCAATACAAAAGTTATTCACGTTTTGAATGAGAAATCAAACCAAAACTCGGCCAACGTTTTAGTTATGGAATACATGTACATGTAACAACTTTAGACATTCAGTTTTCGCAGGGTGTTCATAAAAAGTTTTCGCAAAAAGCAACCCAAACAACATCTCTTGTTCGGACGGCTGCAGACGTCCAAAATATAGAGATAAAAATCAACAAAAGTGTTTGTCTGTCGTTAGAAAAACACAATTTTTTTTTAAAGAGCATTGTCAGTAGGCCTTTACATCTTTAAAGATTAAATTCGTTATAGTAGGTAATTCGATTTCCCAGGAACCAAGACAAGACAAAACAATTATGACATTAATTGTTACTATCCCGGAATTCACACAACCTTTCCCTTTAACTCAACAAACTCTACACGACTACGGGACCCATAGGAATTATAATCTATTTGATATGGAATGGGAACGGATGTTTGCGCATTATAAATGCATGAGTTTTCTGGGAAAGCTTTATGACAGAGTAAGCAGCCATGGCCGCTATAGTTCAATGTTGAACGTCACACTCTTGCTATACACCGGTATCACATTCTCCTGTACATGAAAGAATTCCCGTATTTCACAAGCCGTCGACTGTGACCCAAATGTTTTTCATTCCGAAGCTTAACTTGGTTAAAATTGGATAATTTGTCAACGCTACAAATACCTATACCAAGAAACGATTTTGAAGCTGTCGTCGGCAATGTTATTAGTACACGGTATTAAACATGAAAAGAACCAACAGGACATCGTCATTGCGGCATATTCAAAATGTAATTATTGCTAATGTTGGTATTTCGCACAGTGCTTATTGAAAACAACTTAAATACAGGTTATTACGAAGCGTGACGCCATGAATATTCGACATGTGGTTGATTCAACTTCATTTGGCTATAAGCCCATATTCAAGTCGAGAATATTTCTACGCCTAGCTATATAAACCTACATTGCGAACGGTACATGTACAGTACATTTTTAAATAATTTTTCAGTCATATATACCTAAATATTACATATTACATTTAAAATATAGCACCTACTCCAACCAACAGTTTACAAAGAAACCCACGGCGCTATTAACCTACTTTGCAATAGAATTATACGTATATTCAAGAATACATGTACATATGTTATACATTAACCTTATTTATATAACTTTAAAAAAGAAAGAAACATGGTGGAACTCAGGCATGAAATAAATGTTACGGCTGATGAGATGTTTAAGGTATTCATTTTGCCATTACACGCCTCATGCGTCAACCAAAAGGAAGTACAATCGCCATGACGTCAGGACACTATAGAAAAAAAAAATTCTTCTTCAAATAAGTCCTGATTTCAGCGACTGGAAATTGTTCAATAAATTTCAAGGCAAATTTGAGTGATAGTTTTGCTTCCGATTAAAGAGGTCTCACATCAAGAAATTGCAAATGCTAACTTAATGTAAAGGGTAGGCCCCCTATAGCTGCCCTTAAACGAACACACAGCAGGGGTGGTTTGTAATATTTTTGAGGAGGATATCCGGCCATAAGCATAATGTTTTAGTTTTTCAATGGAGAAATATACAAAATCCGGATTCGAAGCTTTTTATGAAGTCACTGTGACATTTTAATATTCATGCATTGGACCTTATGCGTAATGCGTTGGACTATGTCAGATAGTATTCTTTGATATTTTAATCTAGTAACAATGAATGCACAAACAGGTTTACCCATGGGCGTCCACTGGCTCCGACTTCCACAAGGTCTATGTAAGGAGCAAGGCTTCACAAGGTGGACAACTCAACGTATCGGTCAGTACTCTACCCGTCGTCGGGAGATACTCATGCGGGTATTCTTTGAAAGCTTGGAAATGACCTTGAGGGAACTATTTTATAAGTTCAGAAAAGGGGTATAAAGCTTAATGTGTCAATTAACCACTCCATGATGTCTGTGAGGCCCAGTTCTCGGTCACAAGTGATGGCTTGTCGGCCGGCACTAGGCGTCGCTAGCCGCTTGTTCCCCGGCCTGCCCGTTCCCTTCCAATTCGACCTTCTCCTGGTGAAACACGCCTTGTGTGTCCACTGTGGATCGGAAGAAGATACGCCTGGAGAAAAACATCGAACGAAGAGAACAAACACAACTCGTAATATGTTTAATAATTGATTGGATTGGATTAAGATTTGGTATGATTTGATTCGGCATAGTTTCAGCATGCTTTGATTTTGTTTCACAGCCGATGAGGGGTGTAGTCTCATTCCATAGCATGTTTTACAATAAGGGAGTGGTTATATAGCTAAAACCCTTCTCGTCTATACTAGTGCCTCGACCATTTCATACAAACAAAGAAAAACGGGCCGAAAAAGGGGGAAACTCTGTTTCCTTTTGAAATCAAGATGCGACAATATATGCTGTCTGTGGTGTCTCGCATTATTTTCGTGTTATTTGTTAAAGAACTATGAGGAAAAAAAGAACAAAAAGATGAGTAGTGATCGACTCTGAAGGACAGACGAGTTGTAATTTGAAGCAACATACCACAAACTCAATTTTTGATTTTGGCAAATCCCAGTCCCAGAGTGAGGCAATTAAGACTGGTGCCCGTAATGCATGATGGGGCTATGGGGGCTAATGATCGATTGATTCGGATTCAAGGTGCCCAATCTTCAAAAGGAAATTGATAAGAATATATTACTTGACACTTTCATGGCTATTTTCCACACAGGTGTATTGTACTGGCTTGGCATACAACTTTCCTGGAAGGTCGAAAAATAACACCTGATATTCTATTCAACGATGTTAGATCCGTTTTCAATTCAACTCTGTTCATCCCCTTACAGTGAGTTATACAATACACACAAAATACATACAAATTGACTATACATGTAGTGCCACTTCCAACCTTGGGTTTTCGCAAACCAATCACTATCTTTTCATGTGTCCTGTGAAGCATCACTTTAGCGAAAACAAATTTTTCTGAGGACAGGATTTAAGCTATATACATGTACATGTATTTTGATCAATCGTACGGCTTTGAATGGCTTACGTAGAACCAAGAGCAAGGGTAGAACTATGGGGTAGACAGTGTTCAATTTTATGACTCTCACGACACAAACGTGTCGTATGTATTCGCCCTGGCTTACGTTTGTCCTTGTGCATCATTATTTTGTTCTTATGCAGTATTTACTTGTGCATCATTTCAAACATTAATGTTACACACATTCTAAACCAAGGGCGAATTCTGAACCAAGGTTGTTTTTTTGGGGGAGGGGATCCGGGGCTGTGAAAAGCTTATTAAAAGCTATTCCTTCTATTAATAATACATTACACAATAATACATTAATAATACACAATGTACATGTATTCTACGAATCCGTAGACGGAAGGGGGATGAGTAGCATCGATTAAAATAATATTTAATATTGACACCTGTTGGAGGGGTTGGAGGCCCCCCCCCCCCCGACACGTCGGGGATCTATACTAAAAAAAATAGCTTAGGTGATGCCAAACTACGGTGTTTTCTTAACACAGCTATTTAGAGAGTAATATAAACATCTTCAACATAATGTTTAGGTTTGTTAGACATCCCAAAAAAATATGATTAAGTGTTTTTTTCTTCTTTTGATTTGTTTTAAAGATTGTTTCAATATTTTCTTCTTGATCTACCACTGATGACATTGAGTGCTGTGGCCTCGTGGTCTGGAGCATGGCATTTGTGGTCTGCGTATAATTCTGCAGGATGTAGGTTCGAGTCCAGCCTGGGGTTATGGTGCGTGTGCCCTTTGGCAAGGCACTTTGTCAGTCATTGCTGCTCCGCTTGTGATTGATCTTTGCTGCTTTGCGCCAAAATGACAGCATCGAGCTGTATGTTCCCAAGGGAGCTGAGATGGTATTTGGAATATTTTATTGGCCCAATGACTATGGTAATAATGATGTAGCGCCATGCAGTAAGCACCAATATCGATGGATACGTGTGCTTTATAAATACACATTATTATTATCTATTATTATTAGTTTAAACTCGGTAAGTGTGATTTTACAGAGAATAAAATTATCATTGAATAAAGATATTAAAATTGTGACACCGAAGCCTACAAAAAGAATTGGCCGATTATTAAATCAAAATAAAGGTGCACCATTGTTATGGTGATAATGGTGATTGTGCTGATGATAGGGATGATGATGTGATTATGATAAAGGTAACGACGATGATTTCGGGATAATGGTGATAATGAGCGTGGTATTATTGTTGATTTATGGCAATGGCCATGACAGTGAAAAGATTTAAACCCTCATGCACATAACTTGACTAAACCAATAATGCGTCATACATGCACACCGTTCTGGAAAAAGATAAGTCTCTAATGAAAATATGCTTTTTTCGATATTTGCTGAGGGTACTGAAGTAAAATATTATCATCATAATTACCATAAGGATATATTGACGAAGTTATTCTACTTTCTGATTATGAAATACATACCTTGCTAACGTCGGGTGTTCTGTGACCATCAACTTCTTCAGCATATCAGAGTCCATCTCCATAAACTCCTGAAGATCCCCGATGCGTTTATGCAGTGAAGTGTCCGCTTTGCCCTCCCCCTCAAATGAGGAGATGCTGCCTTCTCTGGAGCTGTCAGGGGCCGGGGCGCCTGGGGAGGAGTTGCCTCCCTCACTGGTGGACGAACCCATCCTGGGACGGGACACGATGCGTGCTCTTTGAACCATGGTGCCCGTGGTTGCTCCTGGCGCTTCCACAAAAACTTCCGAGGGGTCCCTCTCTTCGACAGAATTATTGTTTGTCGGAAAGACGGTGGAACGAGCTTGAGAGCCGTCTTGGAGGACAAGCCCCACGGCCCTCGAAGGTCCGTTTTGAATATCCCTTCCTGGCACACCTGCGGGTTCAACATTTGCCTTTACTTTCACCTTTCCCTTCCCCTTGATTTTTACCTCGGTGATGTCGTTACCTTTGTCCTTTGGAGATTCCTCTGGCACGGGTGAGATGGCAGGGACTGGAGTGGCCATCTCACCGGGAGCTCCCCCCATGGCTTTCTTGCGTCTATCACGTAGAATCCTCTTTCGTTTGAGGTCTTCGTACGCCTCGATGTAAGCCTGGAGCTGCCAGTAAGTCAGTTTCTGAGTGACCTCGGGCTTGGTACAGACAAAGGCATGGAGGATCAGCATCTGGTCCTCTCCTGGATCCGGTTCGGCATTCATCCTGATGATGCAGGCAAAGATGTTCGGGTGATCGTTGCTCCCTACACCGTAGGTGATGTGATGCAGGGGCACACTCATGGTGAACCCGTCTTTTTTGGTCTTCAGGAAGGGTCCACTCACCTCCCAGCACCGCAGACCGTCCGGGTTAAAGTTCAGCATCAGACGGGACAGTTTCTGCTTCTCCCGCAGTTTGCAGAGTTGCTCCACGGGTTTCTCCACCGCGTCGCGCCCGTATTCCAGATTGGTGGGCATGCGACCCAGGTAGTGCACCAAGAAAGTCGGGTACTCATTCGAGGGGCCCGAGGGCGGGATAGTTATCCCAGACATGTCTTTGTGTTTCTTGCGTTCCCGGTCCTTGGCCGCATGGTGTCGGCTGGTGACATCCGAAGAGGAACCAGGGTGAGAGTCCGTGGTTGCCGCCCCCTCTGCATCTCCACTGGCCGATTCCTCGGACCGAGATTTGAAGCTGGACAGACCGTGAACACTGCTCCTCTTCTGCTGCTTCTTCTCCTCCTTCTTTTGGGCCTTGATTGTGTCCTCGGGGAATTCCACCGTCGACTTGCTCCGACTACCGATCCTCTTTAAGAACGACATGGCGATGGTATCTAATTTACTCCTTTTTTCCTCCTTTTTTACCACGATTGTGCCATCATCATAAACATAACGGGTGAAACTTGGTTCTCACACCCTTTTGACAATTTTGCTGACGACAGGTCCAACGTTCAGTGTTCATACAAGTTCCTGACAACAAAAACAGGCCCGTGACATGTGTGTAGGCGTTGGAATGTTAGCACTTTCGCTTGCAGAATCGCTCCAAAATCGCTGCGATCACAACCTGTCCTGCTAGGCGAAATAGAAAATGGCGGTCCTTACCTTTTCAGCACGTACCTCATGCATGACTTCCAATGCTAGCTTTCACGGTTCAATGCAGCCAACGAAACGGTGCTTGCACAATCCCCCAAAAGAGGTCCTCGTACTCAGTTCCGTCCACAATAGAAGCCAGAGAGAAAAATAAACCCCGTCACTTTCCCACAGACACGGCTAGCACAGTGACTGCGCACGGCCAATGAAATAATTATTCGTGTTATACATGCGCCTCATAATTTGACAGGCTGCATGCGTGTACATTTTAGATATAGGCTGCATATGCTTGACTTGTCAGCGCAAGCACGGCATTCCATAGCGTCATGGCCTTGATGAAAAATGAATTTCAACAATCTCACCGGCGACTGCGATTCGAAAACTGCGCGTTCAATTTCGCCCTGTCTCGGTTAGGAGATTATTACCTCACGCCGAGAGCATCCAGCTTATCCACACACAGACACCAATTAACTTTAATTCATTCCAATCCTGATATCCATATGGAGTGCGCCGCAAAAACCCATCCCGCGCTTTTTCTTCAGCAACTGACAGCAATCAATACATGGACCCCCAACACCAGTTTGTCCTTGGAAAACCCCATCAGCTTTTTCCTCTTCCCCCAATTAAAATCGATAAGGTTGGGGTCTTCTTACATCTTGCATCAAGTCTGTGTGTACTCCCATGGGCCCTGTGTACACCGAGACTTATACAGGCATACCAAATGAACAGGTTACGTTCTACAATGAATAGACTAAACCAACAGCAAGCACAAAAGAGAAGTTGGTCAGAGAAAAGCGCTCGCCCTTGGGAGGATGTGGTCTATTCATATGCAAAGAAGCCCATACCTAGCATGGGTATGGGACACCCACGATCTCCCTACGGCACGTCTGCACATAATGAAGGCCCTCCTTTTGGCGTCTGCGTTCATTTCTTCACGTACAAGCTGAGGGAATGAGATGGGATGCGGCGTCAGGGGACCACTTCTACGGAGCAGCGAAGCACGGAATTGTGCTATCAATCATGGACAAGACTTGTGTTTATCATTTTCACCTGCTTAAAATTAATGTCACGTGTTCTAGCTTTCGGGACATGAGGTTTTGAGATTTTTATTTTTGAGTGTGGTCCGAGGGGCATTCCCACCAATAAATTTGGAAACTTTGAGCATTCCCCTGATTATTTCTTGCCCCATTCACTTCACTAGTATCATTAGTCAGCGGCTGATCGGGGCATCCCCGGGCCCTCTAGATCCGCCACTGTGTATACCTTCTTCTTCTTCCAGTTGAGCGCTAACTTCACAATTCAAGTGAAGACTACAACACTTTTGGTGGGGTGTGATGAGAGAGACGGCTTAATTTTTAGTTAGAGCCCCTTTAAATGTATCGGCAGTTGGTGCCTGGATGACAGATTGCGGCACGTTTGTATATATTGCTACTTCACCTATTCTCCGCTGATTTTCGCTATCTTAGCACAGAAATTTGCCATTTATAAATTTTGGTGGTAATTTTGGTGTTAATGATATGCGATGTTTATTAGCGACTGGTTCTCTGACCGTTTTGCATATATGAAAGGAGCAAATAAATTCGCTGAGCAGTACTTCCGGCGGGCAATTTCATTTTCTGCAGCATACATCGCATTTCAACCAATCACATCACGCACCTTGACATGAATATTTATCACACTGTGTGGAAGACACTTATGTTGTCGGAGTCTTGTTTTCCCTTCAATTAAAATTATTCCAACGATAAATTTGGAGAACAAAAATAGTCGATGAATCAGAGATCTTGCGATCCTTAGTTCACCTCACTGTCCACTAGGCTGCTGTAGCAGGTCGACGAAAGCCGTTCTTTAAAATTCTTTAAGGATGCAGACCAATACACGGGCCAATTCACAATTTGAATACCCTCAATTTCTTTGCAATGAGAGCATTTTGTGGACCATTTAAAAAGGTTTGTAAAAACAGATGCCGTGCAGAGGAGTGCGAGCTCGTGTACTGTGAAATTCGGATCTAAAATTGCGCAGGCATACTTTTGAACCCACTGAATAATCGTGATTAATTGATAACGTCTGCTGCAGAAAAAAAAGCGCGCTTCCGGCTGAGCTGCTTCACGAAATGGACCAAAGTGCTAGACCTGCAGCGTAATGACGTCAAAGGTTAGTGTCAAGTCCACGACGTCACACTATGAGACCCGAATGGGGACCGGAAAGTTTGATCCTCTAATAATTGGTTTAGCTCTGGAAAAAAACCTAGACGCTAACGAGAATACTAGAACCTTGCTGGCCACACTATGAAATGGTTCAAAATCAAAGAATTTCGTTCAAGAACATTTTATTGATATTTTCATGCATGGTAAAAATTACAAATGAAATTCAAATACCGGTAGGCTTATGTAACAAGATGAAAATGTAGTTAAAAAATCTGATACCACCTGGAACATTACTGTTTTTAGAGCTTCAAGCAGTAATCATTTAAGCATAATACGAAATTCTTGCCATTAATATATGATTTGCCTATAAATACAAGTTATTACTTTTAAATCTGGATTACATGTATATAAAATATTTACATCATTCATTTTATTCTTATTTGGCACATCTGTTTGTGGGGAAAATCTGGCAGTTAACTTGTTAAAAAGGCGATTCAATATCGCAAGGAAGACAAAAACGATGCAGTAATGGACAGATCAATCCCACAAAAGGAGAAACCTGAGTTGGCTAGTAGAGAGAGTTGTAATTAAAGTAATCAACAGTCTTTGCAAGAATGAGTTTTAAATTTGTGGATGACACCACGTGTGGATATCAAGCTGCTGGGGATGGACAATCAATCACATCAAAAAGCTTGAAATAACACTCATACACTTCTTTAAGGGAACAGTTTTTCAGAGATGAGCTTGGTATTCACACGGTGCCATCTTAAACATCATTCTTGCATTCATTCCACCGCATATACAGTGGGACGCCGCTATACCGAACACCGCTATACCGAACATTTGGCTATACCGAACATCATCCTTGGCTCCCGGTTTTAATGCACAAAACGTACCGAATTGTTGTTGAAAAAAAGTCAACAGATTAACTAACAATCTAACGATTGTACATGTATTAAACACTAGTTGGGCCACTTTTAATTCCCTTACATCAAACTACCCATAGTTACATCGTGTTTGAGTGTTGAAGAGCGATAGATGGCTATTATTTCCGCCAGTTCACTACATGTATTGGTCAAAAGAGGGTACCGGCGGTTCAAAATCGCTATACCGAACGATCGTTATTACGAACACTTTCTGTGGATCCAACAATGTTCCTTATAGGGAAGTTCCACTGTACATGTATAAAGTTCAAGCCATACTCAGTCTCAAGCTCTTACAAGTCAGTCACGAGCGATCTAGTCTCAAGTCAGCCGTCAAGGTATTTGTATGTTTAACTGTGACAGGGGCACTCCTTTGTCTTTTTATCATTCCTTGTATTGTGTCCTCTTGACTTGAGATATACTCTGCCAATGGAACCCCTTATGGAGTAAACGTCTTTTAGGGCCAACAAAATTTAAAAATCAGAAAACAGCCACCACACTTTTGGAATGTCTCAGTCACTAAAAAACCCGGTGGAACGCATGTTTTCATTTCACGGATGACATGCAATCATTGGGGTTGTGTCACAGGCAATTAACAGCCAGCATGTTGCTGGCAATCTCCAAGAGGAAATTCCCAATGCTAGGCAAATTCTAGCGACCTCTTCTCAGGAATTTCCAAAACTGTTGGAAATATTTACTTTATTCATCCCAAGATTTCTTTAAATTTCAATATATTTTTGTTGCATCATAGTTGCATGTGAAATTTCTGCCTTGTCCAACTTGGCCCTTCTACATACTTGTTATGGTGTCATGATGTGTAATACTTGTGGTATGATTCACTGTGCTGCATGCACTATACTGATGGACATTGATAAGTGTTTAATTAAAATCTGGGATCAACTAATCACAGGGGAACGATTAGGATTCCAATTGAACACACTCCAAAATGTATGACATTAGGCTTGAAAATTGACTTCAAGGAAACGGCCAAAACTGAATGGAAGAATTGTACTTGCAGGTTAACAGCAATTTCTCCTCTTAAGAACATGAAGAATGCTCTTCATCACACCAACTTATCTGTTATCTCTCCATCACTTGACTGCCTTAGAATCCTACCAAGAAAGAGAGAGAGAGAGAGAAAAAAGACTTTTTGACAGATATAACAAAAGTTGTGTTTAAAGTTGAAGTTGTTCAGGAAGCACTTTTAAAAGAGTTGCAAAGGACAGTTTGACAAGTAAAGCTTAAAGGGAATATACATCATTTGCTTTTGCTGTAATTTTCAGAAATGGATGGAATTGGGGGGTTAGAAATATATAGCAAATATAGTTACACTGACTTTTTGGAGGTTTTGGGTTCGAAAATGCTATAAAAACCAAGAAAAACGATCATTTTCCTGTAGTCTGGTTCCCTGACTCTATATAAGAAGAAACGGAGCAGTTTACATACATTGGGGAATTGTAAGGTCAGGGAACCAGTCTAGCTGGCTCGTACCCGTTCATAGGTTTGTAATCGATTGCAAACAAGTGCAATGGTCAATTGGGTCCAGTATTTGAAAAAAAAGCCAGTTGTTTCCAACGCTGATCGGCCGATCAGCGTTGGAAATTGATACAAAAATACCACTTTTCTTGAAAATGACAGTATACCAGGTGCCATAATTTTACAGGATGCTTTAGACTGTCATTTACCAACATCCTATTAAGGTATTTCGCAAAAACTTGGTACTTTTATTTTTCGATGTTTGCAAATGTTGTATATTCCCTTTAAAAGGTTATAACTGCCAAGAAACCACCAATATATCAGGCTCAGCTGAGTGAGCGAATATCCATCAAAACTCTGACATGCGTGCACATAAACGTGACGCACAAATTGGAGCATGCAGTGTGGCATTGGAAAGGGGTATATAGTGTACATGTAGCTTCTCATGTGCGCACAGGAGAGGTGGGGGCTTATGGGCATATAGGATCATCTGCTTGCTTGTTCAAAACCTAACCTGTTGAACTTTCAGTTCAGAGGATATTTTATTACACTTTTCAAGAAAACTGTGAAACAGCATGCACCACTAACACAATTTTGTTGACAGCACTCTTTATTCCAAAATCATTCAATTGACTGATCGTTAGAAATCACCTACATTTCTTGATTTTTTCTAACTGACAGCAAGCCAGATCTGGATAATTTATACTTTTGGGATAAATGCAAATGGTGAAATGCATTTAATGGATGGGTCTATTTCAACCACTGGTTTCAATGCTTCACCTAGCGATAAATATAACATTTCTAACCGGAATATCAGTTAAATAGGGAGGTTTCGCAAGCGAACGGATAGGCTTACACTTACGTTTAGCTATCCGTATTCGTTTTTTACTTATGTGTAGCGAGCGAGATATGCGTGTCGTCTGCACGTTTAGCGGACAGTGAGTGGCGTATGATGTCATAACTGATGACGTATCCGTCGCACTAAACGTATCCGTTTGCATGCGAAAACTCTCTAATATGGGCTTTTTGCTTCACATATCCTTGGCCCTATCTCCACGACGCAAATTACATCATGCAAAATAGTGATGAAAATCAAGCACTACATAAGCACACAATGGTACCTACAATGTCCTGCTACAAGAAGCTTCAATCACTGTCTGAATCGTCGCTGATGATACCACGGAGGTTGGCAAAGTGGTCGATGGGTTGGATGCGTTCAGGGCTGGGGCTCGGTCGATGTCGGCTACCTGGTGAATTTTTCAGGTACAAGCTGCTCACATTCCGTCTTCTGGAACGTCCTGTAAACACATATTTTTCACAAATTTACAATTACTTTAAATGTTTGTTTTGCGAGGGTGCCTAGGATACCTTTGTGCCTATCTAACTGACTGATTGACTTCAGATCTAACTGACTGACTGACTGACTGACTTTAGATTTTGTAGAACTAGAGATCCAAGGTCAACAGCTTAACATGGGCATGACATGTAATGATACAAATACTGAGTGGCTCAGAGTGAAACTGGAGGAATATTATCGCAAGGTAAAATCTGGACTTTTCCATTTCACGAGGCGAAGCCGAGTGCACTGGAAAAGTCCATATTTTACCGAGCGATAAAATTCCTCGCATTTCACAATTTAAAACCATAACTGACATATAGATCCTTGTCATATTTGAACTTTTATTTCAACATAAAATTGGTGGAAAATGTATTTCTCTCTTCCAAACCGCCCGTTCATGAAAATATTTGAACCCAACTCTGTAGCGCTGGCTCTTTGGAAAAATACGCGCTACACGCAACACTGAACGCGCACACCAGCATGCATTTGCACACAAATACTGCATCGTGGAACAAGGGCGATCCTAACTGTTGAATAGTAAATCCCATTCCCATGGGCGAATGGGACTTTTTGAGCCCCGGCGTGAATGGGAGCAATAACAAATGTCACGTGATGTGAGTTCCACCAATAAAATGACAAGGATCTGTATGTCACATATATAAATCTAACTGACTGACTGACTGTCTGATTGACTTTAGATTTTGTAGATAGAACTAGAGACCAAGGTCAACACCTCCACATGGGCATGACATGTTATGGCAGTAAACCATCAATAGCCCCAAAAATGCTCTGCAAAATCCTTCACAAAAGTTTGTAACAGAGCACTGCCATTTGCAAATTAAATCTGAATAACATCTCGTACCCTGACTTGCTCAAATGCTTGGCACATTTTAACTTTGCACTGTCCAGACCAAAGAGACTGTTAATATATCACGTGATTCGGGGCAAGCCTTACGCTAGCAACCCCCAGCTCCAGCATGGTCTGGTGTCTTTGTGCCATTCTCACCAATTGTGAGCAGTGTATTGGTGCTGAGCGTCTCTTACGTATTACGTTATGAATTGAGTGAATGAATAGTTAAACTATGCAAGAGCCTGCCCCGAATCATGTGATATAGCAACAGTGTCTTTGGTCTGCAGAATCAAAGTTATCATGTGCCAAGTATTATGGGCAAATCGGTGTATCAGATGTTATTCAAATTTAACTCGCAAAGGGTATAGGTTATTCGCAAATGGCTTGTTAGCTGTTACTACTTAAAAGAGCTCTTGAACAGGATAGTGGGAACGAGCAAATTGCCAACTATAAACTGTATTTCAAAACTTCACATCTGGTAGGCATTTA
Organism: Patiria miniata; assembly: GCF_015706575.1. Lineage (NCBI taxonomy): Eukaryota > Metazoa > Echinodermata > Asteroidea > Valvatida > Asterinidae > Patiria > Patiria miniata. The sequence continues at coordinate 14,007,742 of NW_024037061.1, forward strand.
GTTTACAAATATTGAGTGGCTCAGAGTGAAATTGGAGGAATATTATCGCAAGGTAAAATCTGGACTTTTCCAGTTCGCCTCGTGAACTGGAAAAGTCCAGATTTTACCGAGAGATAATATTCCTCTTGTTTCACAATTTAAAGCCACTCAATATTTGTTTTATATAACTGACATATAAATCCTTATCGTTTGATATACTGATCTTTTATTTCAATACAAAATTGGTAGAAAATGCGTTTCTCTCTTCCAAACCACCGAACTCTGTAGCGCTGGCTCTTTGGAACAATACGCGCTACGCGCAACGCTGAACGTGCACACCAGCATGCATTTGCACACAAATACCACGTCATAGAACAAGCATCGATCCTAATGTTCAATAGTATTTCCCATTCCCCATGGGCGAATGGGACTTTTTGAGCCCCGGCGTGAATGGGAGTTATAACGAATGTTACGTGATGCGAGTTCCACCAATCAAATGACAAGGATCTGTATGTTGGTTATATAATAGTGGATCACTCACCTGATTTGGTGTCACTATCAATGATATTGTCGGCGTTGAGAGCTTCAAGCTCAGCCAGTTCATCTCTCCTCTCCTTCAGCTGACGACACTTTGAGATGGTTGGCTTGCCTGCCATTAACACACAAAAAATCACAACTCAAAAGCTGAGATCAAGACCAGCATGTCAAGGATAAAGTTTGAAACCTGAAGCCTCAACAGAAGTTGCTTTGAGGGCATACATACATTTACATTGGATCTTCATTTCTCTAATGGCTCAGATGTTAAGTCCAGAGTTGTAAGACTCCAAAGATGCATCAAGTGATGCATTTTTTGGACATTTCCGTTAGCAGTTGGTTTGTAATTTGAGGAATCCGTGAGTGGGTGTGCGCAAGCTTTGACACGACACACACGCATGCGCTGTTGCTACTATTCGTCACTTCAGTGCGTGACATCGCGTAGCTGCAACCAGTTGAGTGAGAATGTGTCCCAGACGCTGAATTCGGGCGCAATTCAAAACATGACTTGGCAGTTTTTTAACTGAAACCAAGATCCTAGATTATTGTTTTCTTGGAATATACAGCATTCACGGAGCTAAAACCGTCTGTAGATTTTGAGCAATTTGGTGCTTCAAATAAACAAATGCACAAAATGACAAATGATCTACTCTATCTTTAAGCATCAATAACATGAATAAGAAAATGCACAGGTCTATTTCTACTCACCTTTCAGTCCAGCATCGCGGAGAACCTTCATCAGTATTTCAATCTTCTCCTTCTCATCCTCCACATCTGCAAACAGCTTGACGTAAGCCACCCGCAGGCCACACAGCCGCACAAACTTCTTGAACTGCTCAAGTCTCTTGCCGTCTTTCTGGGAGGCAGACTTGGAATCGCCTCCACTACTGGCAGAACCCTGTGGACATTTGACAATGGACAGTGTTTCTAATTTATTTCCTGCATAATCTGGCCATATGGAGTTGGTCATCATCAGTAAACTTGCTATTATTACATGTTCAGGACTTATTATATATTCGATTACATGTATCTGTTACCGGTAGTTGTTACAAATTGAGGTGTGCAGGTGCAATGGTTGACCTTTACCTTCCCAAATCCTCCAAAATCCTCTTTGCAAATTGAGGATTTTCAGAATTGAGGCTATATGGCAAAAATATATGGCTGATTTTTTGGTCATTGTACATGTTGCACACATCAATACATCAACAATCATATGTATAGTAGTACAAAACATCGTCTACTGTATACATGGTAAGAATAATGGTTAGGTGAAACTTTTACAAACCTATTTACAAGATGTAATTTGTGTCAAGATGTAAATTGTATATTGGGTTTTGCCATTCTCCAACGTATTTACAAACAGTGTTTTTATAAACAGCGTATTTCACAGTGTTGTACCCGCTGCTACATCACATTCGAACTGGCCAGCTTACCCCAGTAAGCTCAATGGTCGAGTGGAAAGATGTCTGCACTAGTAAGCAGGAGGTTGCAGGTTCAAGTCCCACCAAAGTAAAATTTGTGATTTTTTTTCTCGCAAGCCCTTGGACAACACTGAGTATACAGCACTAATAGAAATAGTTCGACGAAGGGCAAACCCCAATATAAAATATTACAAACCTTTTTTGCAGTCTCATTGCTTGCTGGGCCACTTCTCCTTTTCTTTGCATCTCCTTTGCTCCCAAAAGCTTGCCCTTTCTTTGTCTTCTTTTTCTGCTTTCTTGTGTCTTTCTCATCATCATCTTCATCCAGTGGTGACAGGCTGCTAATGGTCAGACTTCCGCTCACAGAGCTTGAATCTGAATCACTGTCACTGTCTTTTTTTTTCAGCCTTTACTGTCTTCTTCATGTCTTCAATGTTGCTTCTTTCTTTAGAGGGCTTCTGCCTTTCTTTCGAATGGCTCTGACTGGACTGTGTCTTTTTTCTCTCTTTTCCTTTTGAAGAGGCCAATTTCTTTTCCATAAAATCCTCATCTTCACTGCCACTAGAATCTTGCTGTTCGGAGGATTCCTTCTGATCCTTATTATGTTTCACTGTCGTTTCTGTGGCATCATTTTCTTCATCTTCTGAAGACGTCTCCTGTAGTGTCTCAGTTTTCTTCTTTTTATGAAGAGATCCTTTCATTCCGTCTGACTCTGTACCAGATAGGTTTTTCGTGGAAGATTTTTTCTTTAAGAGAAGGGGTTCATCATCCGATTCACTTTCTGAATTAACGCTTCCATCATTTTCAGAACTGTCACTGTCTATGATTTCCTTTTTCTGGATTTTAGATGCAAGGACTTGGTCACTACCACTCTCACTTTCTGAATCAGTTACTGAATGTTTGGACTTTGGAGAAGGCTTTGAAGTCTTTGGAGATTTTGAAGATTTTCTGCCCGAAGGTTTTACCTTTGTGCTGCGGGAGGTGGATTTGGAGACAGGACTAAATGATTCGTCAGAATCCGCACTGGAGTCACTCTCTGAATCACTGACAGCAAGACCTCTCTTGGTGCTTTTAGAAATTGTGTTCATTTTCACAGTGGAGAGGGAGACTTTCTTAGTAATTCGCTTCTTGGCAGGAGCAGGTTTCTGATCTTCATCTTCAGAATCATCTTCAGAACATGAGGTGTCTCTCTTCCTTTTCTTTGACAAGCTATGCTTCCATCCTTTCTTGGATGGATTTTTTCTCCTGACATCCCAATCTTCACTTTCACTATCCGAGTCTGATGAACTGCCATTGGTATGTCTTTGGCCAGAAGACAATCTCTCTTTAGCCTTCACGAGAGGTTTATCAGAGTCAGATGAGGACTGTGCTTCACTATCCTCACTTTCACCACTGCTGGACTGCTCAAGACTTTTTACGATCGCCTGTGAGGACACCTTCTGGGATGAGTTTCTTGGGCTTTTCCGAGTGGGATTTTTCTTACTTTGCGTTGGTGTTCCTTGTGACTTGAAGTAACTTTCATCCATATCATTAGTATCATTATCTTCAGAAGAATCCCCATCCTCTGAATTGCCGTCTTTAACTTTTGCTTTGCCGCGTTTACTCCTTTCAGCCGATTTCTCTTTTTGACTGAAATTCATGGCATCCTTACGATTTGCACCAGTTGTCCTATTCTTCTCTTTCTGCAATGACGACAGCCCTCGCAGCAGCCTTTTATCCATAACTTCAATCTCCACGACAGGTCTGGACTTTCGCATTTGACTTTTCAACGCAAATGTCCTAGAGCTTCCAAAATCAGGAAATGCCCCTTTTCTTTTTGACTCCTTTAGAACACCTGATGACTCTTTGACTAAAGTTTTAGGTGACACTGTGCTGGCAAGGGGTGATGCAATCTTAAGCTGATTTCTTCTTGTCTTTTTGTTGTCTTCAATGTTGCTTCTTTCTTTAGGGGGCTTCTGTCTTTCTTTCGAATGGCTATGACTGGATTGTTTCTTGGCCTTTTCTGTCTTTTTTCTCTCTTTTCCTTTTAAAGAGGCCAATTTCTTTTCCATAAAATCCTCACCTTCACTGCCACTAGAATCTTGTTGTTGTTCGGAGGATTCCTTCTGATCCTTATTATGTTTCACTGTCGTTTCTGTGGCATCATTTTCTTCATCTTCTGACGACGTCTCCTGTAGTGTCTCAGTTTTCTTCTTTTTATAAAGAGATCCTTTCATTCCGTCTGACTCTGTACCAGATAGGTTTTTCTTGCAAGATTTTTTCTTTAAAAGAAGGGGTTCATCATCCGAGTCACTTTCTGAATTAACACTTCCATCATTTTCAGAATTGTCACTGTCTCTGATTTCCCTTTTCTGGATTTTAGATGCAAGGACTTGGTCACTCTCACTCTCTGAATCAGTTACTGAATGTTTGGACTTTGGAGAAGGCTTTGAAGTCTTTGGAGATTTTGAAGATTTTCTGCCCGAAGGTTTTACCTTTGTGCTGCGGGACGTGGATTTGGAGACAGGACTAAATGATTCGTCAGAATCTGCACTGGGGTCACTCTCTGAATCACTGACAGCAAGACCTCTCTTGGTGCTTTTAGAAATTTTGTTCATTTTCACAGTGGAGAGGGAGACTTTCTTAGTGGTTCGCTTCTTGGCAGGAGCAGGTTTCTGATCTTCATCTTCAGAATCATCTTCAGAACCTGAGGTCTCTCTCTGCCTTTTCTTTGACAAGCTATGCTTCCATCCTTTCTTGGATGGATTTTTTCTACGGACATCCCAATCTTCACTATCATTATCCAAGTCTGATGAACTGCCATTGGAATGTCTTTGGCCAGAAGACAATCTCTCTTTAGCCTTCGCGAGAGGTTCATCTGATTCAGATGAGGACTGTGCTTCACTATCCTCACTTTCACCACTGCTGGACTTCTCAAGACTTTCATCCATATCATTAGTATCATTATCTCCAGAAGAATCCCCATCCTCTGAATTGTCGTCTTTAACTTTTGCTTTGCCGCGTTTACTCCTTTCAGCTGATTTCTCTTTTTGACTGAATTTCATGGCATCCTTACGATTTGCGCCAGTTGTCCTATTCTTCTCTTCCTGCAATGACGACAGCCCTTGCAGCAGCCTTTTATCCATAACTTCAATCTCCACGACTGGTCTGGACTTTCGCATTTGACTTTTCAACGCCAATGTCCTAGGGCTTTCAAAATCAGAAAATGCCCCTTTTCTTTTTGACTCCTTTAGAACACTTGATGACTCTTTGACTAAAGTTTTAGGTGACACTGTGCTGGCAAGAGGTGATGCAATCTTAAGCTGATTTCTTCTCGTCTTTTTGTTGTCTTCAATGTTGCTTCTTTCTTTTTGAATGCTTCGAAGCTGACACTCTGGTCACACAGAAAAGAGAACAAAAATTATGTTACGAATAGATTAGTCCAAGTAACTTGGAGCCAACTTATCGCCTTTTTAACATTCGGACATGGTCTTGCGACTATCACCAGACCATGTCCGAATGTTGAAAAGGCGATAAGTTGGGTCCAAGTTACTCGGGCTATGAATAGATGTGGTCATATGCTATTGCTAATATTTATAATACAACACATGTATGTGTGGGAAAAGTTGATTTTGAGGAAATCGCAATCGGGACTGTTTATTTCACTTAATATTCACCACAGAAGATACCTACATCTACCTGGTTAATAATCAGGGAAAATCAAAAGGTCAAGTGTACAAAATGTACATGACCTTTGACCCGTGAACGTGGCATTTACAATACAAGTCACATTTATGGGTCTCACATGACCTGTGACCCAGAAAAAATTACTGTGATTTTTTTTTTGGACAAACTCTCTCAGTCTCTGTGTGCAAGTAGGCCCTAGCTACACATTTTGCCTGAAAATTGCAGAATAACTAAACACCTACTGAACAATACCAGGTAATAGTATGGTGAATTTCAAGTTAAAACTAGTCACGACCTAGCCCCATAAATGTGGCCTATTTACTGGACTGCCTCCGTAAACATAGGCCACACGTCCACATGTACAAAAATCGTGTCGACTTTGCCGAATTTTGATTTTCACATTAAGGCTTAGTTTGTAGGATTTTTTTGCTTTAGAAGCATACTCACCCACTTTATAGGCTAGTCAGAATGTGCTGCCTTTTTCAGATGTCTAATTTTTGTGAAATTTCATGTTGAAAATTTGATACGCAAACGTGTAGAAATTTCACGAAAAATATACATCTGAAAAAGGCAGCACTTTCTGATTAGCCTATAAAGAGGGTGAGTATGCTTCTTAAGCAAAAAAACCCTACAAACTAAGCCTTAATGTGAAAATCAAAATTTGGCAAAGTCGACACGATTTTTGTACATGTGGATGTGTGGCCTATGTTTACGGAGGCAGTCCAGTAAATAGGCCACATTTATGGGGCTAGTCACGACCATGCCCGATTGCGATTTACTTAAAATCAACATTTCCCCACGCTAGTCAAGTAGTCAACGAGTAACATTTGTTCTCAACAATATTATTATTAACAAGATATCAAGATAAATCCGGATAATCTTTATCTCTTCGCGGTTTCACAACTCGTTAAGTAAGTCACAGCATTGTTAGAAAGGCCAGTTATGTTGTTGTTGATGCATATAAATTACTTTCATTTTGGTGTTGAAAAACCCGCGTTTACTCACGTGTCACACACAGGAAAAGAGATTAATCGCGAGTCGAGAACTCTGCAGCTGGTGACCATTTGATTCATACTTCAATTCCGCTAGACACCGGGTACCAGTAAGATTCCGGGGCAGTGTAAAATGGCGCCATCGTGCGTTGTAAAATAGCCAGTTGCAATGTTCATGCTGAAGTTAATTACAGGGGTGGGGGGGGGGGGGGGGGCAAATTTCCCAGATAGGCATGTGTAAACCGTTTGTGCGTTCAAAGTAACAAAAGCAAAGCAACAAAGAACATCCTCTGCGATACCTGCAACGCATAAGGTCTATTTTCCATGAGTGTCAGTGACCATGCCACACCAAAATTATATTTTCAAGCTTTCATTTCCGGCGTTCCACATTTAGGCGAAAATCCAATGATGTTGAGATCAAACTGGCTTGTCCATTATAGCTCCATGTGATTCTCAGTAGGAGTAGAAAAAGAATTGGAAATTGTCCCTGTAAGTTTGTCCTTTTTAATACCAAGCCCGAAAACAACCGGGTAATTATGGTCGAATAATAAGCTAGGCCCGTGGGGTGGAATTTATCTTGGGGGCCTTATTTTCTGGAGAAGGTGCGCTCATCATGGGCTTTCATGGGGAGGAGTAATAAGGGTGCACATCATGCTTCCAGTAATTGCGGCGAGGGTAGGGGGCTACTGAACAGAGATGGTTATAAGGAAGCACCAAAATGGTACCACTTATTTTTTTTTCGGGGGGGGGGGGCGGGGGAGCTGGTGGATCAAGGGGGGTGTAGGAGGTCTAAACCCCAGCGGCGCCCAACCCCAACTGTTAGACCTCAATAAATAAGAAACTCATGCTGAAAAAAATCGCACATTCCTGTTAACTTCCCTGCCCCTTAAGACAAAGCTGGATCTGACCCTGGGGGCATATTGCTTAACGTAGTCATCAATTCGCTCGTACCCCGGCCCGCCCTCAGGACCCGGCGGGGGGTACGAGCGAAAGTCATCAGAAGTTTTTTTTTGTTCATGCGCAGAACACCGTTAAATGAAAACGAACAAGAAACACTGACATTGGTATTCAAAATATTTTAATCTATCAAAATACAGTTCACTCAATTAAATAATCATTATGCTTTTGTACAATTCTTGAAATATAATTTTGAGTTTAAAAATACCATTCGTTGTCAGATGCATGAGTTGCAAAAATACGTTGCTAAAAAGTCGAGATACAATTATTAAAATAATAATAATTTGTCAAAGTACACGCATCCCGGGCACGCTATGAAAAAAAGTGTACGAAATGGTCACACGACATTTTCAACAATATACTTTTTGAAAGAACAGCAATGTTAAAACTGAAGTTGCGCGCTGAACTGACTCATTTCCAAAGAGAATTCCATTTAAATGTTGTGTCTTACTTGCCGTACGTCACGCAATTTAAGAACTTGACATTTCCAAATGTTGGTTCACAGAACTTTACCCGATTAATAAGGCTACGAAACCTACAACCACAATCTACAAAATTTCATCAAAAATGCTCGTTCGGCAAAATTAATGAACCGTGCCAAAATATATCTAACTCGATGTCTGTGCGAATTGTGCAATCGTTTAAAGTGCTGAAGATTACGCATCATTACTTGTGAGTACAATCTAATAATTTGTTTGGGTGGTTTTCCTTGCATTTCTGAAAAACGTACGAACCTTGCAATAATCACCACGCGTCTAAAAACATATTCATAAACCATATTATTGTATGTTGTGCAAAATTATGTGAAAAAGGTTCATGCAAATAAGATGAAGATAATACAAAACAATAAATGAAATATGTGTCTAAGGAAATGGACGGAATAAAAAACAATGGATGAATTACCATCATTTTACTGTCAACGAGAACACCGTGATTTTTGCCCTTTAACTAAAAATATTTCTCTCTGGTGACAAACACCCAACTTTTCACACAGTGCTGTAAAATAATTGCCTCTTATCATTCTTTCCTGAAACTTCAGGTTCAGGGATAATATACATGTTGACATGCATATGTTTCTAGTTCTGCTGAAACTGTCAAAAGCTATCAAATAAAAATGGAAGTCACTTAAAAAAAAAAAAACCTAAGGAAGATAAAGCAATCAAAACGATTTAAATTAAAAAAAAAATTAGTTTGCCCCGAACTGTCACTTACGTCCATTTTAAATCAAATTTTATCCAGAAAAAATCTCGTTGTCACACATTACACAGCAGTCGGCGGTAAATTGGTAAATTTACTACTAAAGTTATATTTAATAGACCCGGAACTTGCTCCAAAGATGTGAACATGTTTTTGATTTAAAGTTATACTTAACAAGAAACAGACATGGAACTTGCTCCGAAGATGGGAACATGTTTTTCTTTGGACTAAAAAGATTGTCAGAAGCGGATAACTTGGGTTCTCTGAAATGGACCTTGTGTGTTAAGCTTTTATGGCAGATATGTGCCTTTGATAATACAAGCATGGTATTTGGCACACAGTCAGAGTATGTCATGAGAAAGATATCTGGCTATAGGGCCATCGCAGATTTGTCCTTTGAAAAAAATAGGCAGAATACTAAAAAGCAATGGCAGCAATTAGGAAGTTTCTTATCATTCTACCTATATTTTTTCAAAGGACAAATCTGCGATGGTCCTATACCTAAATATCAATTCTTAAAACATACTCTGACTGTGTGCCAATGCCACGCCTGTATCTTCATAGGCAAAAAAATTCCTCAAAATATTTCCCCTATCTGCCCCACTACTTAGGCGGGGATAGAGACTCAAGAGGGCAATCCTGATGTATCCCTTGGACAGACCATGTGTGCATTACGAACGACGAAAAGTAGACATCTGCTTTTCTTCTGTCAGAATTGCAGAAAGGCAGAGTGAACGTTTTCGAAAATTCCATTTTTCTGCCTTTCTGCTACTCAACTTAAAATAACCGTAGAGCAACGCATGAGGACTAGCTGTTCAGAAGACAAAAATGGGATGAGTTTTAATTAATACAATAACTGACTTTTTCTTTGAGATGCATGTATGCCTTGCCTGATGGAATTTAAGACCGTTAATTTCAAAAATTAAATAAAAACTGTTTTCCAAACCGGCTTCCCTCAACAACAAAAACAAAAACTTTAGTGATCTTTGTTTTTTTATGGATGAAATGTAAGTCACTGAACATTACGTCACTGAAAGAAAAGGGTTGAAAATAATTAGTTTAACATACACTCAAAATTAATTCTGTTTTCAAACAAAATGACATTGTCATTTTGACAAGCACACCTTAAAAAATATATCAATTTCTGATTACAAAAAAATAAAACATACCATCTGATAGCGTCACCTGTGAAAACAGCAACAGATGAAGTGGCATACCATGCAAAAACATTACCCAAACGCCACAGTAAAAATACATTTCTAAATAATAATAATAAAAAAAATAATTGGCACACACAATTGGCTCAGTGAAAGAACTCAATCAATCCTCCTCTTGAAAACAACAGCAAATACCCTTTTTGCTACACTGTATAATTCAGAAGCCAGGGGTGAGATAAGAAGATGAAAAGGTATAAACTAATTGGCGGAGGGGTTTGAGGGCTCCAGATCGAGCAAGGTAGGAAGGGTCTGTTTTATGTGTTTGTATTTGCCTAAATGCACCCCTAACACAATACAGTCAACAGGGTTCCTACAGAAATCTGAAAACCGAATTCCATAACTTTTCCAGGACTAAAATATTCCAAGACAATTCCAAGACATTTAACATCATTTTGCAGAGAAAAGTTGCTTGGTATTATGATACTGATGACCCGCTGATGTTAGGCTAACCATTTGTTAGCTTTTGAAAAGAAGTTTTAATGAATAATGGCCTCCTCCTCCCCCTTATAGACATCCTTAAAGCGGCCCATCAAATGTAACCCTACTATCATCTTGATTTCCATGACTTTTCCATGACTTTATAATTGTTCCAATTTTCCATGACTTTTCCATGACTTTCTTTCATTTTTTTTCAATTTTCCATGACTTTTCCATGACTTTCTTTTATTTTATTTTTCAATTTTCCATGACTTTTCCATGACTTTCCAGGAAAACTTTTTTCCCAGGACTTTCCATGATTTTTCCATGACCGTGGGAACCCTGCCACTTCTTTTGTGTTATATAAACCTTTACACATGAAGGTACAGAGACCTTTATGGTAAAATCTCACAAATTCCCCATTTCATAAAAGGATTAAAAAAAACCCAAAATCCTGAAATCAGGACAAATCCTGACAAATCTCACCCCTGAGTAGCTGAGAAGTGAAGTTTTCTAGACTGAAATTTTGCATAAAATCTGGCTAAAACTTTACCAAATTCAAATAATCATGTCACATTTTACAATAAATAATTTTTCTCCATTATTTACATAATAAATTTCTGCATTTAAATAAAGAAAATCGGATGGATGATAAAACTCTACAATCATTACGATTTTTAATATACAACTATAATTTTTCGCTTTGGTCTAATTTCAGTGACTCTATCACATGGTGGGAATGTATGAAAGTATTTTTTTTTTTTTTACAAATTTGATAAGTGATTAATTTAACTATTTCAATCAAAACAGGCACACTCGGAAACTTCAAATGCTACGCTTCTGAAGTTTTATTAAAACAGAAGATTTTTAACTTCAACTTCACTTCAAATTATACAAACAGCAATCATTAACATAGAAATTAACTAGCACACGTGTGAAATTGTACATTCGAACAAACTCTGCATCTTTTATATCAAATTTTAAGTACCCTGTACATCGTCTGTTAACAGAAGTGTTCTTTTTGTTCAGGTTTTAATGAAATATCTATGTGCAAAAAAACCCTACAATAAACAAACAAACAAACAACTTAAAAAATTGCCCACAATTTAAAACTATTTTGATAACATTACCAATTCAATGTTGCATGCATTTAAAAATCTATCTTCATCCCGACTTATTGAATTCGTATACAAAACGCTGAGTTGAAATTAAAAACTGGTTATCCTTAGAACTGACTCTCACATGACATTAAATATTAAATGGACATAAATCACAGAACATTTGTCATTCTGAAAAGGGCGGAAAAACATAATGACGGAGCACATGTGAACACCTCAAGGTGGTTTTGTGTATTTTAATTCACTCATGAAACATGTGAACTGTTCCCACAAACAGAAAGTAGCATTTTTTCAAAAAAGTTTTTTTTTTAATAAGCCTGTGAGTCATTTTGTGAGCAGATTTATTAAATAAAACAATTGCCCTTATAATGTTCAATGTGCAAGGAGTGGCTAACCTGAAAAATGATTATGTGCAAATGCTGTGCAAATGTTGTCCAAATTTTGTCCAAATTTTGAAACACCATACTGCATAAATACCTGACAAAACCTCCATAAATTGTTAAGATATTTGGGTGAGTTGGGTCATCAGCCGAAGTCACTCACATGTAATGCCTTGTGGAAGCTTCAGACTGGTTGTCACATCCGGACGGGCGTCCGCCCTGGACTGGCTAGCTTGGAGTAAGCCCTCTCCATCTTCATCAATTCCTGGTGATGGGGAGAGAAAAAACAGTTTTTGAGACCAAGGCAGAGCTGTAATGGAATCAACCACAGGTCAGGTCACATGTTACAGTGGATGAACAATGACAAACGAATGTCTTTGTCAAAGCTTATTTGAATAACTTGATTTAGACTGGATGACTTGGGTTGACTCGTGATGACTTCTGGTGACTTGTGACGACCTCAAGTACAACACTGGACCAAATTAAGGCATAGTTATAAAGTATGGGAGACCAAGGCTCATAAAACAGTACAAAACAATTAACAATTATGATGCGATCAAGCTACATGAGTCGTTTGTCGACCATGGTCACAAATTTTTTTATTACAGATTTGAAAAGAGTACAACCTCAGCATTACTGCTGTGACAACCCCATGCTGATACCATCTTTAGTTCAAAAATTATGGAAGTCGGAACACCAAGAGATGTGATGAAGTGATGTGATGAAGTGGCCCTATTTTGGCCCGTATCTCCAAATTAAAATTCCTGACAAACGACTCATTTAGCTTGATCGCATCACAATTGTACAAACACCTCTTCGCTGACAAGAAAAACATAAGATTTGCCGACTGTGGCAAACCCAGAGAAAAACTTAGACATCTTTCCACTAAACTTACAGAAAGTACACAAAGCTCTTGACAAAATCATTTGGCTGAACTATTGTTCTCTAGTCATGATATACTTCAGCTAAAAATCTAAATGATTAAAACAACACACTGATCAGTTTAAGAGAAGTGCATGCCCATGACAAATTTCCAAGGTAATGGGAAAAAATGGGTTTGGTTTGAAGCAAACAAGTTGCGCAGAGAGGAAGTCGAACCTCAGACACAATGGCAGTAGATGAGATAAAGTATCACAATGCCAACCTTCACTGTGTTGCTCCATTGTAGGGGGCCTCATGAGTGTACACTGATCACGTGCCAAGATCTGTCTATATCTGGTACCCCAGGTGCAGTCAGTAGATAGGACTTCATGACCATTTGTGAGTTAACTCACAAATTGTCCATGTACAACAAACTGTGAGCCTGCACTGATTCCTATGCCAATGGCATGAAGTATGCACGACTAACTTTCCTCTGAGTGTATGAAAACCATGTGCCATACAGCAGCCACTGTCTTTGCCCACACTATTCTTTGAGCTTGACTCACCTTGGTTTGCTGCGTGAGGGCGCCCTGCAGTCGGCTATTCTCAGACACCTTTTCACTGACGGAGGCGGCATTCTCTCGGCAACGCTCCTCGGCCACCTGCAGCTGGCGTTCCAGCAGCTTGACTCGCTGCTGCATCTGGTACAACAGATGGTCCTTGTCTTCACTCTTCACAAGGGGAAAAAACGAGAAAATGTTATATTTGGTTTATCAAATAATAAGTTCATTCTTTCTATAGTTCAAACATGTAGCAAGTTTCACCAAATGTGTGGTGCAGAGCATGAAAAGAAGTAAGAGCCACAGGGAACTCAACATTTCAGACTTCCAGACAGCCTGTGTTTCCTGGTGATGGGCAGGGCGTATACTATCTGAAATGTTGAGATTCCCCACCTCTTTTAACAGCCACACAAACACATAAAAGAGATTTCTTGCTGGTGCTACTGCAAGCTTTCTTTCAGTAGACTTGTTCAGTTGTGGCATTTTAGAGTCAATAGTATACTGTTGCAGAATAGAAATATTGCGCTATTTGGTATTATCAGCCATTTTTCTGGGCGGATCGACTACCATGATAAAATACAATTAGACACATGCTGTTAGGAAAATCGCAAACAGGCAGCATCAGCAGAACTTTCAAGGCCCTGTTGGATGACTAGTAAGCACAATTTTCACATTATCTAGATACCATGACCACAAGGAATTTCAACAATTATCCATACAGTTCAGATCTGTACAAATTGTTTAATTCTGTAACCTTGTGTTTTGAAAATCAACGCAATGAAATTCCATACTTTAATTAGTAGGCTTGTATTCAGCATTTTGACAACATCATTCGTATTGCTCAGTATAAAAAAACTATTTTGTAACTGTGCGATATTACTGAAATGTCGCCCAAGCCTAACTTTGATTACAGTTCTTGGGTTTTCTTTCTGTCATCAGGTTCTCATCATACCTCACTGTTCTTGCTGGAGTGCGGGCTGGCCCTCTCCTCTCCTGAGCTCTCAAACGGCCCTCGACTGCTGCTCCTTCTCAGGGTCATGTTCTCCGTCCTGAGCTGCTTGACTCTCTCCTGGAGATGCCTCAAGAGACGGATGGTGGAGGCGTCGCTTGCTGATGAGACGATGGAGGGGCTACCATTACCCTAGTGAATGGAAACCATCAGTAGACCAAATTTTCAAGACGTCACAATTAATCACTGAAACTTAATTGTTACGTCAACTTGGGTGACATCACAGTAAGTGAAAAGTTGTGGACTCGAACAGTAGACGCGAGCAGATGGCGTTTGTTTACCACTTTTCAAAGGCTCCAGTGAGAGATTCACAATACGTGCGCACACTGGTTCGCGCACTTACGGTGCAAAGTACGCATGGTTATTTTATTCTGAGTGTGTATAAACTAGTTGTGTCTTCACGTGAGCTGTCAGAAATGCATTCGAATGTCTCTCCCTGTGGTCTCCCCAACTCTCCCTATGTAACTGCTGAGGGGTACTTGTGCACTGATTTCACGCATCTATGCATTTAGTGCACAGGCTAAATGCCACTCAAAATGTGATGCAGTAAAATAAGGTCTATACATGTAGAGTACCGAAGTGAATACATCATGCGCACAATTATGTGTGTAAAAGACGTTAGCGTGTGATTCAGCCCGTGAACCGACATGCAAGTGTACTCCATTCTTTTGCGCTACACTTTCCGGTTCTAAATGACGTCACACTTTGGTACTCTATATGACTTTCAAAAAAGTATTTGTCTGTTTCGCACCAGTGAAAAGGCAAAACCTGTTGCAAAATTCCCAGAGTCGTTTGTGTCACTCAGAAGTCAATCACACGTCAAATCATGAGTCAGGACTTATTGTCACGGATCATAAGTAATAGGGGATGAACAATTACAAAGAATTAATGCCTTTATAGTGGTTAATTTGAATAGCGTTTGACTTCATTAGAGATTGGAGGACTTGTAATTGACTTATGGTGACTTTTTACAGAAATCTGAAAAAAATCCAAGGTGGAATATAGGTGATGCATTAAATGATGGAAGGTGATCCAATCTGACGTTCGTAAAATGCCGTAAGGAAAGTACTTTGTTCCAATTAACTGGAACTTTCCAAAAAGAACATGACCTTTGCAGATCTTGATATAATTGATGGCCTTCTAGGATCTATACAAGGCCCGAGTATCCAGGTTATAGAGAATAAAAACCATAATGAGATCACTGTAACATTTGTAGGAACTTACCGATGAGTTTCTAGACCCCCGATCAGACTGACTTCCCCTGTAGGAGGACCCATCTCGCTTGCCTGTTTCCTGAAGACGACTGCCAAGTCATAAAAAAAATGTTTAAAAAAATGACATGACAGACTGTCATTCAAGTTACAAATATGTACTTAACGTCCGAGTCTCTTGCGAACGGCACATGGCACAAGCCATTACTGGGCCCAATTTTATGGCTCTGCATAGTAAAAAATCTCTGCTTACCTTATTCAGTGCTTACAGTTAGCATATTTCACAGGTTAGCAAAGAATTTGGGCTTATGCCCATGTGTACATCCTCTAACTAAGGATTCTGCTTAGCAGAGCCAGGAAATTGGGCCTAGTTTAAGTCTGAGTGGCTAGCTCTCGTTGTCTGTCCGTCATCCCTTGTGTTATGAAATGGCACAGGCAAGCTTCATGAAACTGCTCAGCACACAAACTTTCTAAGCATAAATAGGCTTGCTACTTAGCAAGAATAGGTAACTGGCCAGTTGTCTGTGAAAGGTTCTCAGCTGATTGTTGCTTAGCCCCACAGTTTGCTAAGTGATTAGGCAGACGTAACCAATGGGTATAGACAAATCCAGGTACGTGATCACTGTACACTCACGAGGCCCCCTCAATGGAGAAACCATTGTGCACACTATTGTACAAAGCAATTGCCCCGTGATGGATTATCTGAACAATAGTTAGCACAATGCTTTTGCCATTAAAGGGGGCCTCTGTGACAGATGTGACAGTGTGCTCAGATTGTACACATTTGCTTGTGAAAGGTTCTTCATTGAATTTTTGGGGTTAAAAAACAGTAAGGCATTTGTTCTAAGAAAATGGACCCAGACTGAACTTACATCTCTAATTCCTTGCCGAGTTCCTCCTCAAACTTCTTGGCCATCTTGAGTGCCGTCTCCTCCTTCCACTGGGTCATGCTCTGCTGTATCTCCCTCAGCTCAGAGTCCTTGTCTAGGAGACGCTGCTGCAGAGCAGAATCAGTAGTCCGTTGCCGTGATATCTGCTGTTGGAGCTCTTCTACCTGAGAAAGATGGTCCTTGGGACAAGAAAGAGAGTACAAAATGTTATCGACAGATAAATGACAAGATGTTCTCTTTGCTTGATATCTACTTTTTACATTCATACAAACATCTTAGCAAGATCTAACACTTTGTATGGTGTGCACGATAGGAAAATGCTCTCTGAACTAAGAGAATTAAAAGAACTAAGAAACTTTAGATAAAAAAAATGGGAATTTAATTTTACAATATCTCCAGATAGTTTCTTTTTCACTCTTGCCCATAATTTGCGGCCGCTAATTCATTTTCTTTGTATATAGACGTTTATCACCTGTATTAGCCTGTCTCTCATTGTATCCATGTCTCCAGACTTCTTTTCAATGGTATTTGCTACCTTCTTTACCTCTTCATCCTAAAATAACCAGACAAAATTTAATTTTCATTTACTTCTAAAACAACCTATCAACTGATAAATCGAATGGTTCAATGTATAACTAACACTCTTAAGGCCGGTTCATTCTCCGCATGGAGATGAATGCAAATGTGAATTCATGGCATCGCAGCATGTACTATACTTTTTTTTTACCGGCATCGCCGAAACACAAGGCCAAGGCCACTCAAAGGTGTTGACTACTAACTAGCAAGAACAGAGAAAGAATTAAACAAGTCCTAGCCACAACTCAGTGTAGAAGGGAAACTGAATAAATTTCGACTCAAGCAAATTTCTCCATGAACTTTTCATGACGTCAAATTCCTTACGCATTCGCATTCACACGACGTGTTAACCACTTTTTATACCTTTTCTTTCTGCGCTTTGGACAGCGCCCTCTTCTGTCTTTCCAGGTCAGTCTTGAGTGTCTGCACGAAGTTCCGAAGCTCTTCGTTGCTGATTCTTAGATTGGTCAGGGCAGCCATGACCTGGGTGCGCCCGGGGCCGTGGGTGGAGTCAGGCGTGCTGTGGAGGGGGCTCTTGGGTGACAGGGTTCCGTTGAGTGATTTGCTGCCCCTGATACTGTGTGGTGGGAGAAATGCAAAATATGGACTCTGCTTGTAACTGATCTCATTGAAAAAAATTTAAAAAAAATTCAAGCTGCATAAAAAAGTGAGTGTGTTATAGTGTAACTGGGAGATTATACGTTGAAATCCTTTCCTCATCTTCCAAGCTGGTTTTCCCGTGGCAATTCATCCTTCCAACTCTTAACTGCGAATTTCTCCATCATCCCTCTCTCGATCTGTCCCGGATTCTTTAGGCTTCCGAGTACTAATGCATGTGCACTTTTGAATTCTGGGCAAGATACACAACCAGGGATTGATTTCATAAAAAACTCGTCTTATCGCTCTTGGATCGATCTTAGCTATTAAGACGCATCCTAAGACCAATTTCACTAAACCCATCAAAAGCAAGACACATCGAAACTACCACTTTGATGGCTGTTCCTGTTTGTTTTTACTGCTTGAATTGATTTTAATTCAATTCATCGCTTTTCCTTAAATGACGGTAGTTGCGGGTCTTTGTGCAATCTAATTCCATACTGACCTTGAGATGTTCATCTTCATCGGGGTCGAGCCAATCACAGCCGCCGTTCGCTTACACTCCTCGTTGATCTCGGCCAGGATGCTCTTGCTTCCTGTTACCCCGGCCGACCTGGCCTCCTGGTCTTGATGAACCTTGACCTCTGACCTCAATTTGGTCAGCTCCTCCTCCTGCTGGCGTAGTTTCATGCGCAGTCTGTCCACCTCCAGTAGGTTTTCCTTGAGGGTAAAAAAAATAAGACAAATTCATATGGAATTATTCTTATGGAAAAATAGGCAAATGAACTCAAATTCAATATATGGACAATTAAGAGATTTAAAAGTTTCCAGGTGTGTATACACGTAGTTATTGCAAAAAATACTTTTTGCAATGAATTTAGCAAAATGCAACGCCACTTACCAACTGAATGGCAATTTGTTCCAAACATATCATCAGCTTCATGCATATTAATGAATGTTGTATCTATAATCCTACATTGGTCAAAATAAAACTAACATTTGGGAAAGGATTTTGTAATCTGCAATTTTGTTGACAATTATGATTAAGAAGGACCTGAGGAAGAATGGTAATAAAAATCTAACAATTTCTAGAAATTCAATATTCTGGGCACATTTTGCAACCTTAAAAAGCATTTCTACATCTAAAATCTTGTCATGGTCAGAGTTATGTTTGTTTCATTCGAGATCTGAAAAAACCCATCTCTACATACTATTCCATTAATTGAAATCACCTGAAAGAATATCTATATTACTAAAGATAAATTAATGTTGAGCATTTCTCCACTGCTTACTTTCAACACTTTAATCGTGAATCTCAACAGGGAAAGACTCTCCACGTACGGAACATGCGTGGGAGCACCATGGAATCGTTTATCGATACAGGAACTGATATCACTGTCACTACTACCCGCTCTATCCAGGCATGGGTAAGTCTCCATGGCAACCAGTTGTGCACTTTTTTCCCTAGCTAAATCAATTTTAGGGAAATGACGGGATAATTATCCATCATGATCCATCATCCATAATATGGTGGTCTTCAGTCATTCAGGTAATCTTCACATTGAAAGCTTTCATTTTGGTGCTCGTGATCACTTTTAACTGGTTCATCCATAGAAAGATCGTTCACCCCACGCATTGTCAAGGACATTATGCGCATACTCATTATGTCTCGTAAACTGAACGCGCTCCCTGGTGTCCTGTTACGAACAGCTGTGAACTGGTAGAGAAAGCGTATGTAGTCTGCTCTGTCTGGCAGTGTTCTTGCTCACATTTATCACACTTTGTCCAAGTACCTAAAATTCAGCACACAGTGCATGAAATCTGTTGGACTTCAAACAGTTCATTTCCACGTTTGCCAATTGCTGTCCAATTCAAGTTCACATAATTGTAATTGTTGCATATAAGCATAGAAGAATGATGAACATTCATACTGTAGACATTTTTCCAATTTCTGAATGAATTTCACTCATAAAATTCCCAGATGATCACGCATGCAGCTGATTTATTTTTCATTGTAAATATTCGCAATGAAATGAAGCAGCTCATGACAATTATTACCAGTGAGAATCTGTGAGAATTTGTTCGAATTATTTTTACTTTTACAAAGATATTGACTGGAGCAGGGTTTGAACCTGCAACCTCCGGATTACTGTTCCAGTGCTCTACCAACTGAGCTATCCAGCTTTATGTTGGCAGTTCCCCATTCTGTCAATGTTTCCAACTTGCACTAGTCAGATGCCATGTAGCCTGCAATTTGAAGAGTTTATCTGATGACAACCAAATCAGTGGATCCACAGTACAAGTACTTAAAACAGATTCACCAGATGAACGTGAAGATTAGAACAGAAACATGTCGCGCCACAGAGAAAGTTGGTAGGCATGTACTGCTGCAAAATCTCACATCAAATCTTGGCAGGTTGTATGAATGATGAATGACTGATTCCCCGTATTTCAAAGTCCGCAGCAAGATGGAGACAACCACGATTTAGATTGCTCAAAATCTATTAGCAGTGACGTTTGAAAACATGCAGATGACTGACAAAATGTAGCCACAAAATTCTCGTCCAAGACGCTGACTTGGTTAAAAATCAGATTTGACACGACGCAAGTTGACAGGAAGGCAGTACAATTGTTTCAGGATTATTCAGCTCCAAATAAACTCAACCAGCTTGAAGATTACATTCAGAGAAACTACTACAATGTTCGATCCACAGAATTCATAACTGCATAACATATTTCGATGAATATGATGGCTTCTGATCTGGGAGATTTCGTCCAATCAACTATCTGATGTGCTGTTGACATTGCAAGCTGCACAGGAAGCCCGCGCTGCACTACCGACTCAATCATATCAACATTTATCACAATTTGTTCAACGATTGCGCCAATTCAATGTCAATGGACGCCAAAAGATCCAAACCCCATCATTGCACACCAAATACAAACACTGGAACAGACTTTGGCGTCACTTGAGTGCCAGAACAAACTTTAAAATGAACTGTCATCACTCCATCCGGTGTGGTTTATGCAAATAAGGCTGTGTTTGCGTCGTCGGCCAATCATTTTGACCCCTGGCAAGTCAACCCATCTGTTTGCATTGAGTAGGCACTTGACATAGTCGTAGACCCCTTTTTGGTAACACTTGGCAGCCGGCCAACAAAGCAGTATCAAGTTCCTGGGATTACCATAAATCTCATTTAAGCAGACGACTATAAAAATAAGCAGCAATAAATATAAATGTTATTTCAGCAGACCACGTAGGCCATAAAAATAAAGACCACATGATGGCTTTGACTTTTGAAACTTGGTAACTGTTAAAGGTTGATGTGTACTAAGTGAGCACCATCGATATATCAATATTACTTGATTATTCAATATTATTTTGATATCGATATCGCCGCTAGCAATTTTTTTTATTATTGAAATATCAAAATGTTCAAAATTGAGGAATGATATCGAAAACTCGAAAATGCGTCAGATTATTGTCAAAATAAATCTCTCGTTTGTGCTTTTACTTTGTGTTCAACGTTTGCTGTATGATAAAATAAAACTTGGTGCCAAATTGTGCTTGTGACTCAAAATAAAAACATTGTGAAAGCCAAGCGGCGTTGCTTTTTGCTCTGCGTTTGCTGGAATTTGCAGTTTCCCCAATGTAAAACCTCAAAGAAACTGCCTGTTCTAAACAAACTCTCAGTGCTAAGAATTGTTTTTAATAATTTGAGCAATATGCTCTAGAAAAAGCTGTACAAAATTGTGACTAATTTTTTTTTAATTTATTTATTTTTAGAGTCATCTTTATGGTATTTAACTTTTACATGGAACAATCAGTATTTCAAATATTCTCAAGTGGATTTCTAAAATATCGATTATTGCAAATGCTGATATTGACAGTGCTGAGTACCAAGTGAAAGAAATATTGCTGTACAGCAGGCTTGAAAAGCCAACATGAGCACTTGTATAACAGCCAATCTGCTTAAAGAAATCTCACTGTACATGAAATAAAGCTAAACAAATTAAATTAAAGATGCATGCTCGTTGCTAATGCATGTAAAAAGATGTTCCCACTGTCACAATTTCTTAAACAATCTCCAATGATTTTTATTTAATGATAACCATTTCAGGTAGAATAATTTCACAGGGTATTTGGCGTCAGTCCTGTCTTCACTTAGAGAAAAGATTTTCTCATTTTTAAATCGAAAGGTACGTTTCCAGGTAATTTCAAACGTTCCTACGTACATGCCATTAATCCTAACTCCCTAGTGTGTGTGCAAAATCACATTAATAGAGGAGGATTTAAGATTCAACGCTAAGGTTTAGCGCTGAAAGCCAACGATAAATAACGACCAGTTTCTTGTCACCTTGGAACTACAAGGGTCATTTGCAGCAGTTTGGATCAGTGCAGAGTGCTATAGGGTCAGTTGAAGTTGTGATAAATGGCCATCAGACTTTTTTCCTTTTAACGTTTGTGTGCCTTGTGCAAACATCTAGTCTTGTCAACAAAATTCCATTCCGAACATAAAAGTATAAAAAGTATGTTTTAACTTATTCAGAAAGTAAATTTCGCTTTTCAATAAAAACTTGGACAATTATAATTCAAGCTCTACCCACATTAAAGTACATGTACATGAGTAACCCTGGAACAGTCAACTATAAATGCACACTGATTTCTGTTGAACACAAGCACAGATTCTTAGTAGCAAATGATTTCCAATTTCTTTGTTAATAAACAATAAAAATAATAATAACGGGTTCTTATAAAGCGCTTAAAGATCAAAGCGCTTTACATTATTATTACCCCTGATCAGTGGGCCAATGAAACATTCCAAATACCATCTCAGCTCCCTGGGGAGTATACATCTTCATGCAGCCTGTTAGGTGCAAGGAAGCTACTTCATTCACAATAACCATCTCTGCCCTCACAGGTACCCATTTACTCCTGGGTGGAGAGAAGCAATGAGTGACAAAGTGCTTTGCCCAAGGGCACACGCACCATATATAGCCCCATCAGGCTGGACTCGAACCCACAACCCGCAGAATTACCCGCAGACCACGAAATCAATGCCCTTAACCACGGGGCCACAGCACTTGTATTATATCTTTACAAGCAAGCATACATATTTGCTATTTTGCTATTGGGCAATTTCAGTCAAAGCAAACAAAAGAGTTGCGAGGTTTTAAATGTTCTGCACAATTGCCAACAAACAATTCAAACTGGTACAGAAAAGGATGAATAAGCATGTGAGATAATTGTCTTTTGCAACTGAGCAAATTTGAGTAAATCTGAGTAAAATTGGAGTAAAATTACCAATTTTTGTCAAACGGGCAATGAACTTATGATTTAAATACTACACAAACAATATACATCGGCTCACTGCCGTATTTCATGTTTTCACATTACACATTACGATTAATACGGAAATACATATAATGTAATATCGTTACCTTGGCAAGCTGTTCCCTGAGTTGATCTAACTCCCTCTGGATATCCTCCCTAGCTTTCTCCCTGGCCTCAGATACTGCCTCCACCTTCTCACGACCTGCCGCCAGATTCTCCTCCCGTAATTTATCCAACTCCTTCAGGGAAATATAAGGAATAAATCTTATACTAAAAAAATGTAATTGATCACCGAAGACCAAAAAAACAAACAAAACAAAACACCATATTTTTAATTGCTATCATCTCATCTATCAAAACAGCCAATTCATCCTTATGGTGACCATCGTAAGTACTTTTTTTAAATATAAAATTATTAAAAATAACGTGTTTCAATGAATATAGATTAGATATAAAAGAAATGCCAGACATTCAAAGATTTGTACATGAAAAAAAAAAAGGTAGGTTAGGTAGATGAATAGTTTATTAACAAAAAAGTCAATAAAAAAATCAATCTCATAGACACTAGCAGCACAATTAAAAAAAAAAAAAAACGGTTTAAGTATATTTTGTTTACTTAAATAATCAGGGGTGTGAGTGACCACTGATAAAAATAGCTGAAAACAGCTGAAAAAGGTGTAAAAAAGCTGAACTTTGGAAAACTCCTTTACTTTTGTACACAGCAAGTGAGGGAAAAAAGCTGCAATCAGCTTTAAAGCTGAGATTTTACACCCCTGATAATACAAATCAAAAATATCAAACAAAGGAAGATGGGAAAAGTATCATCTCAAAAACTTGTAGCTCATTGGTTCTTCTTTCAATATCCTTAGCAATTTGCCCTGCAATAAAAGCGTTTTTAAAACGTTGAAAGTGGTAGGATACATGCACAGGCAGTTGTTAAGCTCTGGCATTGGCCTACCACCCAAATTGACACTGTCAGCAAGCGTGTAGTGAAACTATATTCAGCATTCAATTCAATTCAATTCAATTCAACTCAACAGAACATTTATTTCCATACCTTCAACAGTAATAATGACACTAGAATAATACAATTATGTCAGCACTTAATGTAATGCTAACTGAATGTCACAAAAAGACAGCAGATAAATACATATGGAAATAAATAGATAAATACTAATTGTATAATATAAACAAGATGAAGGCACTTTCAAGAAGACGAGGCTTGTATAGAAATGCCTTTTAATGTAAGAACATTAACAATTATTATTTTAAACATGTACAACGGACAAAACACAAAACAGGATGACTAGGACAAGACCAAAAACCAGACAGACAGATATACTAGGAGTGACGAAACACGAAAATGGATTCCGAAAATGAAAGAAGGTGGTGTAACTTAAGATAAACAATCAATTCCAAACATAAACTGTTAAAGAAAGAAAAATATGAGAGTAAAGATGAGAAAGAAACTATGTCACATAATGAGAGATAAGAGCTCGTTTGTGAGATCGTTTGAATTGACCAACAGACGGCTGGGGTTTTGTTGCTTTGCTTGATACTGTTCCAAAGTATTTTTTCCCCCTTAATGCACCCACCTCTTTCAGGACTCCGACGGTGGTCTGCTGGTGCTCCAACCTCTGCCTAGTAACGAGCAGCTCTCCTTGTAACCGTGACGTCTCCTTGGCAACCTCCAGCTCCTTCTCCACGTTCTCCTCCCTCCGTCTCCTGGAGTATTCCTCCTCCCTGTCCTGTCGCTCCTTGTCCACCGCTGCCTTGATCTGGGGTTAAAATGCAATTGTAAACTGTGATTTCAAGGATAGTCCGAACAAAATTATTGGAATTTGGATTTGATCGAATGATCAAAAATTCAACACATTGAGGTAAAAACTATTCATGACTATGCATTTATCTGTAAGTGCTATTACATGTAGCTGATATTTGACAGATTTCAAAGATGCAAATTAGGGCTAATATTCTTCATAGAAGCTCTAAAACCTTGCCTGTAAAGTGGATGCCCACAAAATTGTGGCATTTGAAGAACAAAATTGTTAACTTATACAAATAACATTGCATCGTGGACATTTTTGGTTATCACGTATTTCAAATATTCTATTTGGTAAAATGCTATTTGGGTATTCTGTTGATTATCGAAACAATTGGACAGTCAGCATATTCGGCACAGCCCTAGCAGACAAAAAAAAAATCGCACTTCAGAATAGGGTTGCACTTTTCTTTCCCACTCACCCATGTGTTTAATGAAATTGTACTTTTCTGGCTGCTGCTGTTTATTCAAAATGCAGTACTTATTTGGCGTGAAACGCATAGTCTACATGTACAAGAGTAATTTACTACACACAGCAGAAACGCTCTGCCAACTTCAATAAATGCAATTTAACACTTTCGCTGGCACATTCTGCCACTTAGCTGGTGACTTTAATTGCTCGTGTCATGGGTTTGAGCCTAGGACACTGAGCTTGGCTCTTGATATTTGGTTGACAAAGCCAAAAAATTGACGAAGTGACCTGGAACGAAGATATTTGCTGGCTCCGCCAAGTTTAATATAAGTCAGTTTTAGTGCCGTGCATTTTTAAACTTGATTGAATATTTGAGACATTTGACAAATGCTAGCCGTTGATCAGGTCAAAAATGGACAAAGAGCTTAATAAAATAATATAAAGAACATCATGTATGGATTGATATAATTTTTCATAGTGGAATGGCTGATGCTTTACAAATCTAAAGATGGAATGGAGTTACATGGCTTTCGACAAAAGTCTGCCATTTGACAAAAAAAAGCCATGCAACTTTTACAAATAACATATCATGGACATTTTGTATCATCTTTTCAACACAGCTCACATTTTTTGAATACTTGAATCGAAAAAATGCTATTCAGATATTAAGTGGAAAGTTGAATACTCAAATATTTGGTATATTCGGCACAGCCCTAGTAGGTTGTAATGTACGTCGGTTTGTCAAATATTTCCCGTGGTTTTCTCTGTTTATTATTCTGCTGTTGAACATTTCCCCACTAAATCACAAACTTCTTCAGCAAATCACACCTGCTCTTCTGCTTGTTCCCTGAGTTGTTGTTCCATCTTGTTGGCTTCCTCCGTGTGTTGCACAAGCTGCAACTTGACTGCTTTCAGGTCTTCTTCTTTCTCCTGCAGGGGGAGGAAGCGCGATGACGTTATTGCATTTGTACATAAATTTTGCTAAGAAATTACTCAAAAACACAATGATCTAAAGAAATATGTTGCTGGGAGATAAGTTGTGCTAAAAGTTCACCCCAAATTTATTTCAACGTAGCACAGAATGCTTTCTGAAGAATTTTTAAATGTTTGTTTGTTAATGTTTCACAGCTTGCAGAAGTATCACATGAAAACTTCTCAGTCCCCCCCCCCAAAAAAAGGGGAAAAAATACAGAATTATTAAAGGAAGCAACACAAATTAAAACTCACTGTTAAAGAGCGCTGAGTAATCATCATCATCTCTGAGGTCTTCTCATCCAGCGCAGTGAGTGCTTCCTTTTTTTCCTTTTCAAGACTCAATTTGAGCTGTAAGGGAAATAAAACATGGGGCAAAATATAATTAAAATCAAAAGGATTAAACCGGAAAACTGTGGCCTTGTTTTCGTGGAACTACTAAGCAGAACAAAATACGATTGAATTTTAAGCTGAAAGCTTAAAAACCAAAACTAATTCAGCTAACAAAATTAGCAGCAATACTGAGGTGGACACTGTGGAACCACGCTCGCATGCATGTCGCTCACGTTACGTCAAGGTGCATGCACAGTTGGTAATCCTATTGGTCGAAGGCACATTGAGTGCATGCGTACCTACTGAGCACGAGCGCGGTGGTATATTGAGTTATCCCACGAGCGCACAACACGTTCGCCATTGAAGGGGATCTTCGTGATAAAATTGATAGCGTGCACGGACTGGTCTATAACGCCTCAAACCGGTGCGGTATGGATTAATGGATTCATTATGGAATAAATACAATGCCTGAGACAGCACACCATCATGCATGTCATGTAAGTGAAAGCACCCAATGACCTCCATTGTTGCCATCCAATCACTCTTTCCACCTGAGGGACCACTTACTTGTGCCATCTCCTCCTCCTTCTCCCTGAGTAGTGTCTCCCTCAACTCCACCAAGGCAAGCTCCTTAGCAACATCCGCGTTCCGCACCTTCCCCTCTGCCTCCTTGATCCTCCTCTCCGCCTCCCTGCGATCCTCCTCGGCCTCCCGCTGCATCTCCACCATCTTGTCCCTGAGGGCGCTGTTCAATGCGTCCTTCTCCGAGGCTGTGGCTGTCAGGGACTGGAGCCGCTGGTCCCGCTCATGGGCCTGGTGGCGAAGTGGGTCCAGCTCCTTCTGGAGCTTGCTGCTCAGCTGCTCAAGAAGCTGGTTTCTTTCCTGAAAAAAATATATGAAACAACAAACGTTTCTTAGCATCAATACGCTTCACATTCACACTTGACTAAAGTATAAATTGCCCTTAAGATATCTGTTTCTTTTTTTTTTTAAATTGACTGCAACAGCTTCACGTGATGACTAAAGTTACCTGCTTGACAAAGTTAGTAGAGACAGTCAATTTTATGATGTCACTTTTAATTTTGAAATATGTACATGAATCCAGTGAGACATTACGGCGTTTGGCCGGAAACCATGACTTTGGTGTAACCCCACGTTCTATGTAAAGGCCAGCTCATACTCGGCGCAAAAGCGAACGCAAATTTGTGACGTCACAACAAGTAGGCGCGCTGCCAATTCACACAAGCTGAACACATATCAACTCTGACGAAGTTCAAAGCAATTGTTTTTCTGACGTTACATTCACTTCGCATTCATGTGAAGTCCGCAAGTCCAAATGGCATTGACTTTACAATCAAATTTGGCTTATTTAACTGTTCTTGGAGCCTTTTTTTATTAGACATCACAGCTTATTTACAAATGTCTTTTCTAACTGCGTATTGCCAACAGTGGTTTACATGATTGCCAAAGTAATTAAAGAAAATAGGAAGAATTATCCACAGAGCGTTAGGTATCTAGAACTTTAAATTTAGCCAAAAGATGGAACTGCCAGCAGGAACTACCAAGACAAAAGGTCCAAGGTTGCCTTTAATAATAAGAAAATGGCAAGAAAAGGACAGATCAGGTAACTGCATGAACTTGTACTTTTGAATAAAAGTTCCTTACACTTCACACTAACGGCTCAAATCATTCCTTCAATAACATTTCCTCGGACATATCCTGCTTGAATGCTTTGATCTTTTCAGTGGCTTAGAGACGTCCCTACGGGCAATTTGCGGAGAAATTCCTGAGTGCCATGATTGGAATCAAATCAAATTAAACGACTGTTATTGAGTTAGGGAGGGAAGTGATTTGAAGCCTGAGCAGAGACTACGGGTACCGCGATTTTTTATGGAGCAGCGTTTCTAACATTATTTGATGTGGATGCACATTTACATGTAAGGGCTGCTTATTTTATTCAAAGTAGGCAGTCTGTTAAACAAATCCGACAACCCAATGTCGTTAATAAGCAAGGCTTGTACGTCAAACTGTCACGCTACAACATACCAGGAATATTGAATATGCCACAGTATAATGAAGCATTTTGGCAAAATGAGACGGAACGAAATGGCACGAAATGAAAAAAAAAAAAAAAAAAAAAAAAAAAACCTGAATGGAGGTGATTATTTTTTCGATTTTCAGATTTACTGATATTTGTTATCTTTGATATGTTTGTTACACATATTTTAGTATCAAAATCGTGGAATGAAAGAGTTTTTTCTTTCATTTTCACAACTATAAACTTGAAACTTTAAAGACCTTTTTCTTTGTACATGTATTTCACTTTTTTGACATGGCGATGAATGCAAACTTGAAACAGCCATAACTTGTCAACGGAATGTCCAACTGAAGTGCAACAAACAATACTGTAAGGAGATTTTATGCTCTATCCTAATACCCGCAAACCCTCATTTCGACCTCTGCCCAGTTCCGTCTCATTTTTCCAGGATGCCAAACATATATCGGGCACAAAAGAAAACAAATTGTGTTTAAACATGCTTGTGTTATTTAGCGGAAGTGCAGAAGACTCGTATTTTAGAGGTTCAGGGTTGGAATCTTGTACATGGACATTTTCTTCATTTTTGATTTAAATTTTTTCAGTCAAAAAAGATCAATTTTTAACAAAAGTACAAGATTCCTGTCCAAAATTGTAGCATTATAGTTTGTTGTATTGAGGGGGAAATACGCACTCTCCAATGCATGCTGACGTCTACAGGTCTTACACATCACATAACAAATACCAGTATGTAATATTCTTCATTATGTAAAAATAATACAATAATATACCGCACGCTTATAACTCACTATTTTAACGTAGAAGACTTACAAATGTACTTATTAAAATTACAAATGAGTAGTGGAATTGGCTGTTTTTCTTACCTCTAAATGCGAGTGCATTTCATTGCTCTGCTCGGATCCTACCAGAGCCAGTAGTTCTTGCACCTTCTCCGCTAGGTTAGTCTTCTCTACCAGCAGTTCGTCCATCCTGTGGCGGCTTTCATCCAACTCCTGATAAGGAGAAAGATGACGGACTTATTTACATGTAACAATTTAAGTAGTTCAAAAAGTTCTCAAATGGCTCATATTAAGTGACAGATTGACAAACTTTTCTGAATCCGACAGCTTAAATTTGAAACTTGAAGATAAACTTGGGACACGTGTGTGAATCTAGTGTGTAAATGCATGTCTTTTATGGCTCTGACGTACAGCCCCATGTACAGTCACATTCGCATCAGTTTCACCTCTTCCAGAGATTCCAGCTTTTCCCGGGATGACTTCTGTCCGTTGAACAGCTCCTGCTTGGTGTAGTTGAGTTGTCTCTCCAGTTCCGACCTCTCAATCGGAGACAGGTCTCCCTCGCCGTTACGTAACCTTGTCTTCAATTCATCTCTCTCCTTGATCACTGCGATTACCTGCAAAACATATCATGAAGGGGGCAATGAGAGAAATATTTTTGAATTTTCGAGAGAAATCAGCAAATTGTAAACCCAATCAACCCAAGCCGGTTGGGATTTTAACAACAGACAAGTATCAGGACAAAAAGCTGCACCGAGAAAGTTGTGCATGTGCACAGTTGCTTGTCACCAAAAGCCAATTTGACCACAGCTGTCCCAAACTGAAATCAACATGATAATGCTTGAATGTCTAATAATAGAAAGGATTCGCAATATGATCTGGAGACGTTTAGTGTGCCGGATAGGTCATCATATACGCAACTTGCTATGCTATTCGCTGCGCATGCACACAGCACGGATATATCATGGTTTCAGGTCTGTGAGAAACACATAGTAAATTGTCAATTTTCACCCTCTTTTCTTATAAGATATCTAATCATGTATGATTTTATTGAAAGATGATTAATTGCTGAACATATAAGTGTCATTTGTCTGTGTTTCAAAGCAAGAATAGCTGCCGATACAAGGTTTTCATCAGAGGCTGCCATTTTGGATAACTGCTTGGTTCCTATAGCTACATGTATGCAGATGGAATGGTCAATAACGGTCATACGTGTAGACAGCTATACGTTTCGGTTAGGGTGTGAAACCTCTCTTCTGAACAAAATAATTGGACATGAATGAGATTTGGATCTGTGACCTGTACCTCTTTTGGAGATAGTCCAAGAAGGTTATTGCCCGTGCCAGCATTCTCTTCTTCCGACACTCCGTGTCTGTGGGACTGCTTGAAGGATCCAAGTGATTGGGTCAAATCTTCAAGATCCCTCCTGGCTTGATCACGCTGGTACTCCAAGACCATCAACTCTGACCTAGGAGGTGGAATTTTATGGGATACTGTATAGTTGATATACACCTGGTAGACTAATCGGGCCAACAAACTTAGAAGCATTTTTGAGGTGGTACCACGTCCGCGCCCACACCGCATGGATTCTTAAAGACAACATGGGTGCGCATTTTGTTAACTCTATAAAGAGCCCTGAGTGCGTGCATACTACCTGAGCGCGACTCGCGCGAGCCTGGTGCGCACCACCTCAGAAAAGATACAGATATAGATTACATGCACAACTAACAAAGAGGAAATTATATTGGGCTCTTTATTAAAGTAATGGATACCATTTGCAAAAAAAAAATTCTGCCGATTCAAGGAACAATAGAATAACTCTGAAGCAGGTCATTAGCAAAAAAAGCAACACAATTTCAGCTCACTAGATATACTTTTGAGAAAACTATGCACAAGCATCTACATTTTTCTTGAAACAAAACAATTGGTTTCCAAGAAAACCCTCCCTTCCAAAATGTTTATTAACACATTTTGACTTGCACTCTCTTGTGGTATGATCCCCACTTTGTCACCTGGGAAAATAATTATTGTTCATAGATATGTAACCGATTACAAACTTAACCAAATTTGGTTAATTGAAAACAGCTTTTGAAAAAACTTGTAAAAAACTTTTCCTCATAAAGGTTTGGCCCAAATCATAGCTGGAAAATGACGGTAATTCCTCTTTCCTAAAAAATGACAGCATACTAGGCACAAAGATTTCACAGGATGCTTGATACTAACAATCAAGTAGGATATATTTCAAAGCATTTTGACAGTTTCGTCTTCTGAACGTTTGTACATGTGTCTGTTCCCTTCAATGCACTGCCGCTGTGCTCTCGGTACTCATGCAAAGAAGATTGATTGTGAGTACTTCTTGCCATATGCGCTTGAACCAGTGTGTGAATGCACTTACTGTGTCCTGCACATGGAACTCTCACAACTCACAAACAAAGTGCTATCTTCTGTTCAAGCATTAAACATCCATAACATGTTCAAGGCCAATCATCTCTAAGGACACCTATGTAGAAACTTGGCAGTGAATTTCTGCATAAAAGCATAAAGCCTTGATCATTAGATAGAGTTGTAATGAGCCGTCACAAGTCAATTACCGATCAATCATAGGGCATCCAGACTCAATTCAAGCCAAAAGCTTACTAAACGAGCCATGATAACATCACTCCTTTGTTGTTTTGCATTCTTTATGATACTTGTGATTCAGAATGGTATTTGATTTGCGATGTGACATGCAATAACTTGTAATTGATTGGATTAAAATTCAAAAACTGAGAGTGATGTTTTGCACTTTTGCCCATGGGTGGATATTTGTACGAGGAATCAATAGGGTGCTTTATTCAGAGGTTAGGCTGGGGAAAAAAATGAAAAATCCATGAAAAAATCGCCAGAGGGTTTAAGGGTCACCAAGAGCCCCAGAGCAATGTTGGGTTCTATGGTATATGTTTGTATTTGCCTAAAGGGCAATTCCGTAAAATTCAACCAAACGTCCGACCACATGATGAACATGTACAAGGTCATTAACCAGTTCACGTCGGATGCGTGCTAAGGTTTTGCGGTATTCGGAACGGATGGCGGATATACACGCAGGGAGCGAGGCCGGAAATATCTGTCAGCGAACCGCTCGCAGCGAGCGTGGCCGGATATATCAGGGTGTGCTACCTGCAGATGACGGCCTGAACTCGTCTGGCATCGAGGTTCGTGAAAAACAATCCCGCGTCAGTTGATGTCAGAACAATCCCAGCGCAAACTAGTTAAAGATGGTGGTACATATGTACCTTTAGTTTAGTACTCCTTAATGGTTCTCTACTCATGAGACGCCGCATTATTAGTGATGTAACACATTCACTTTTCCAACAGCGGGTCATTGAAGTGACTGACATGTACGTCCGAATTTACAGAATTGCCCAAAAGGTACCCCTTAAAATTATAACCCATTTCTTTTGTTTGTTTTAAAACCGTTATAGGTAAAAATACCTTAACAGTACGACCTCATGAATTCCAAATTACAAAAGGGATTTTTAAAAATCCCAAAATCAGAAGATTCCTGGAATTGGGAAATATTGTGACAAAAAAATCCTGTAGTCAGGAAGCATCCAGACATATCTCATGCCTGCTTATTAATGACTTATATATTTCGAAGCTTTCAGGACAGTTACATGTACTCTCCATCCTGAACACATTTTCAGATCCGAGACAACTTTTACATTACAGACTTGCTCTTCCTACACCATCTCTCTTCATTGGGGGTTTGTAGAATCCCTAGAGAAATTTAAAGAATCCTTGAAGAATTGTTGCCCATTATCTAATATCTGAAAATCTTACCTGAGACCATCAGCTCTCTCCATGTTCTCTCTGGCAATCTCCTCAGCATTCTGGATGTCTCGCTTGTTACGATGGACCGCCTCGCGTAGTGTCTTCAGATCGTCTAATGCATCCTATACCACAAACAATGCGGAAGTGTAACAATTTGGTTGCGTGCACTCATAATTTGTCTATAGATTATGTATTCAAATTAATTCCTGTCATCTCCTGACCTGTTTTCTGGAGGAGACTTCCTCAAAACTCGACTCCAATTCATCCAATTTCCTTCTCATCTTGGTCTCTGTTTCAAGCTGGAAAAAAATCAGGAAAAGCATAAATTAACACCTGCAGGAGCATCTGGTAGCCCTGTGTCTATGCAAGAAAGACAATTGGCAGCACTTTGAGCATGGCATGAGCACAAACTCAAGCTTCGTCAAATTATGCTAAAACCACGTGATTTATACGTTCAATGGCCAACTTCTGAGAGACATAAACGTGAGCTAAAGATACAATTAAGTGCAATGACTTTCTGGATGGCAGTTTTCTATAAACTAAGATATTGTCAAATTTCAGGACTACCAACACAGAATAGCTTGTTAGAGCACCGGTAGTGTACAGAACAGGTTGCAGGTTGAAACCCCGCTTAAGTAAATTTCATTGTTCAATGTTATAATTGGGTAGTAATTACCACAATCAATAACAAATGTCCAAAATTACACATTTGTTTGAATTTTGTTGAAATGTTTGGCTGAAAAACTCACCAGTTCTCTGATCGTGGCCTGGTGATCATTACTGGTTCCTTCCTCCGTGTCCCCCTCAATGTCCCTGCTGCCATCCCCCCGGTGTCTGGTGTTGGGATTTGCCTTTGGAGTGGAAGTCTTGATGCCGTTGTCTCTCAAGGGTCTCTTCTTCTTCTTCTTGTTCTCCTGCTTCATCCTAGGAGCATCTTCAGGATGGCGGTGGCCGTTAACTCTCGAGTACGAGTTTGCCTGATGATCTCTGCTTTTGGAATGGCCACAGAATAAACTTAAATCCTCTGCTAATACAGGGTGGTCGAGTGGTAAGACATCTGCACTAGAAAGCAGGGGGTCGTAGATTCGAGTCCCACCCGAGTGATTTTTTCCAACTTTCACTCGGGAGGTAACACACCGAACATACAGTGTTTATACATCGGTGAAGGGCAAAACCTAATTTGATTTACATCACCCCGACGCAAAAATTTCATCCTATAATAAATCTTTCTTAATTAACGCTGGAACTGCTCGAGCCAGTTACATTGGGAAATATTAAGAGAAAAAGATCCCTCCCCCCAAAAAAACCCTGCACTGGCTGATCTTGAATAGAATGCAAATTGTACCCTTGGAAATTTTTGTACATGTAGCTTGGTGATCATTACAAAGGCCAGCCTTTGGCAGCAAAATTTTGTATTGTGCAATGTACATGTGATAGCCAAAACAATCTTCTACGAGGAATAAATTACTAAGCTTTACATTTGACTAAATAACCTTGAAACCCCTCCAAAAATATCCTTATCTAAAAGCGTGTACCTTATGAATCCACCCTCCTCCTCCTCCTCCTGGTGTAACTCATCAAGTTCTTTATCTGTGTTTTTATTCTCAATCTCTACTTGTGACCTCTGCAAATCTTCCGGTGATTCGCTACCTAAGGCCTCTTGTAACTGTTGCATAAGATTTCCTGCCTTGGTACATATCTCCTCAAATGTCGGTGAGAGGCGGGACGATGGAACCGGCGAAGGGCAGTCGAGACTGCGACTTCCTTGGGAGGAGATGGACATCCTGTTCTCAGCAGGCTGAGAAGAAAATCCTTTCCGAGCATTAGACAAAGCCGGGAAATTGACTTCCGACAAGAAGGTTGGGAGTTGGTGAGAAGCACACAAGTTGTCATCCTCACCGGTTTCGATAAAAGCCACTTTACCGTCGGATGACGTCGAGACATTCACAAATTTCTCACACCTGTAGTATTGAGAATGAACGACAGCGCTCCCGTGCGCCACGTTTGGACCATTTGTAGGCAACAATTTAACATACACAAAGTCTGATGTTAATTTCGGCAGTTCCTGGTTATACTTAACTTCGGAAACACTGCTAGAAGTCGGATACACTAACATAGGATAAGATGGAATTCCAATTTTATCAAGCACACAATGTGAACCTCTCTCATTCTCACTCGGAGCACTGTCTTCAAGGTGATCAAAAGAAACCACAACTGACTTTGGAGTTTGTTCTAAAACAGGATCCTTGCCCTTAAACTCAACCATAGTCCCAGGCTCAGTCAAATTTGACACCTCACACTCTGTACAACTGGTCTCTATGCCTGTGCAAAGGTCAAATGAAAATTCGTCCTCACCATCCTGATCTTTCTCATCAACTACATGTTCCATTATAATTTTACAAGAGGCTTCAAAGTCTTTTATTTGCAGTGAATCAGTTTCATCAGATAGTTCTGACAGCTTGGACAAGCTCTGGCTGTCTGCCGAGTCACAATGATGCTCAAGGTCTGGGACCACTTCTTGCAAAACGCCCACATTTGGGTTCACCTGCTTAGCACTCAGACTTGCAGAAAAAGGGTTTCCGTTGAAGGTATCAGTCAGGGGACCAAATGATGGTACCGAGAGGAAATTTCGAGATTTCCGGGAAGCAGTGGCCTGAAATTGCCAACTCCTTCGCCTTGCTGCGGTTGTGGCGCTCGGTGTATCTTTGTTAGCACCAGTGCAGTTTTCATGAGTAGAAGCGGACATATTTTGGACGTCTGACTTACTTAGTGGCTTGTAATCACTTGTCCCATCAACATGAATGTTTGGACTGATGACTTTTGTCTCAACTTCTAAAGCATCTACATTGTCAGAAGTGGCGACGGTGTTCTCATCGTGTTGTAAGTTTTCTTCACAGAGGTTTGAGTTGTTTGTCACCTCCTCCTCACAAACCTTGGCACTTTTGGATGTATCAGTGGTACTTTTGTCAACGGGATGGACAGCGATGTCGTTTTCATCTCTAGAATTTACGTCCTTGTAACGCTCATCTTCGTGCAATTTACATTTCCCATTCTCATCTGGTTGTACAGAATTTCTTTCTTCCGTAGAATCAAGGTCAGCTAATTTTTCCACCTCAGGGACAGTTTGTTTATAAGGAGACTGTGGTTCCTCTGCGACTCTCTGCTCATTTTCTTCTTCACTCTCATCATCCTGAATGCTGACAAGGCTCCGCTGTCGAATGTGACTCTCCAACTTAGCAGCCACCTGCTGTAAGGTCTGCATTGTTGTCTGTGGTCGGCGGAAAATGTCTGACCCAAACGAGCCGAATCCCTCGGTAGAGGAGCTGCTGCGCTCAGTAATGATGCGTCCAAAGCCCGAGAGCAGTGGCTCCATGCCATCGCTGTACAGGGTGCTCCGCTCGCTGAGTGTTCGTAGTTTCCTTCGCTGGAAATTCAAGTGAGCCTCTACCGAGGTGCTTCTTATGATCTGGGGCTGATCAAATCCCAGTTTCCATTCCTCCATGCCATTTCTCTCGCTGTGCAAGCGGTCCAGAAATTCGGTGTGTTTTTTTGTTGATTCCCAAGCAAAGAAACTGCTCTTTACCTCAGAGGTAAAATTAGCTTTGTCAGTTTGTCTCGAGCCATTTCCTAATTCTAAATCAGACATTTTGACATTTTCTGAGGGAATGCTGCCTCCCGGGGGAATTTCTCCATCTGGATTGTTTGCGGAGGCCTGGTTGTCATAAGCAGCTTGCTCATTGATGAATTGCCCATTGCTGGAAAATTGGCTATGGTCCCCTGGGTGGTTAACGGGCACAGAATCCTTGGTGAGTTCATCTGTCCTTAATGAGGTACGGTTCTGGCAATTCCCACGACAATCGTCATGCTGGCAACCTGCAGCGTTTTTCTCATAACCAGTCGGTTTTTCCTCACTTTCCTTGCCATCAATAACTGAGATTGCCGGTGCTGTCTCGTCTCCGGCTTTATTCAGAATGTAGTTTTCAGAGATTGGTTGTTTGCTGAAGATGATAGTATCGCTCTGAGCCACTGAACGACTGTTTTCTTTGCAATCATTATGATCTAATCCTGTCCGACCAGAGTTGGTGCCATTTTGCACCTCATTATCCCATGAACCAGTAGAGTTCACATCAGTCCCTGATTTATTCCTGGCACTCTCAGAAGAGATGTCAGTTTTGAAATCAGTTTCATCCAATTCTGAACAATGCATTTCAGGACCATGATCATCCTTTGACAGACAGGGTGATGAGTTGTGACTTTCTTCACTGTTATCATTAAGATGATCAGAAGCAGAAGTGTTGGCAAGGTTCGAAGCCTTGTACACCATCGCCGTCAGCTCAGGAAAGGCGACTTTTGAGAAGCTCTCCCCATCTGAATATTGTTCTCCATCCTCATCCTCTTCAATGGTGGCATCAAAATCAAAATCCACTTTGGAATGACGAGGGGAAGAGTAAAAGCTGTCCGATGACTTGAAGGGGTTTCTGGATTTCTCAACTGGATTTGAGGTTGTCGGGTCAAGGGGCTCAGAATTTTGAGGCAAGTCGTCAAATTGGAAGCGGTTCTGACCTGAAATACCTGAGGTTTTGTTATTTATCATAGAGAGTGGCGACAGAAGTTCTTGGCTATCCTGGATGGCTTTATCCATAACCGATATTCGATCAGAAGGCTCTTGGCCAAACCCTTGTTCTTCGTCCTTTTCGGCAATGATTGACAATCCTCCATCAGATATCTCCTGGCTGAGACTTCTTAGTGATGAATCCGAGACGAGTCCATCTGCTGTAGTCTTTACGGACTCAAGCGAGTCATGCCTTTCTGCAGAAACACCACCCTTTTCGTAACCTACATCTGAGGCTGACCCACTCGGCAAGACAAATATTTCTGGCGAGACATTGGTTGCTGAGTTGTTGCCATCAGACAAACTGTCTGGGTGTTCGCTGATTGAGCCAAGGAAGAAAAGTGGCGAGAGCAGGGGAGAGTGTAGGGAGGGACTGGTCTGACAACAGGCCGAGACTGAATCACTGATGTGGCCTCCCACAGGGGAATCAAAGACATCATTGTCCTCTTCGGTAATGGTTTGATGAAAATCATCCTGGATATCTGCCAAAGAAGGTCTCCTTCTGTCACTGCTTGTGCTTGAAGAACAGCCACTCAGTTTTGTGTCTTTGGTTTGAGGTACGGGCACTATGGTCACATCAGCTAACCTGGAAGTTTCTGAGGTTGACTTGCTCTCTGTCGATGGAAGCTCCTCTCTCTTGGGTGATTGTTCTTGCTTAATGTGCTGGCCTTGGAAGTTTTCATCGGGGCAAGTTGACGGACTGGCTCCACTGATGTCATTGTTTTCTTTAGAGGGAACAATTACCAATAAATTGTCTGTTTTGCTGTCTGGAATTTCACTGGACCTGGTTCTCTGTGCATTGAAATCTGCAGTGGTAATTGTTTTTGAGCATGTACCTTTCACTGTTTCATCCTCACTGCTTCGGGGAGAAATCTGTGGGCTTCCTGTCCGAGATGGCTCATTTTCAAATCCAGAGTCCTTGGAATCGATGATGGCTTTCACAACAAGGTACTGCTCCATGCTAACTTTTTGATCCTTCTTGTCAGTGTCAACATCAGCGATGGCCTCATCCACATCTACATCCACGTCAGTTGTGCCCTGCCTGGACATAGCCTCTCGTGACTCAACACTGGGCTGTTCCATGACAATCTTCAATTTACAGTGAAATGCTGGCTGGTCTCCCACTTCTAGACTCTGAGGTTTGAGTAGATTCTTTCGGGCAGAAGGACTTTCAGTATCTGCCTGTTTAGATTTCACCAATCCAGGTTTCAGGCTCTCGTCCTCCTCTTGAAGGGTCTCAAGGGAGATTGGAAGTGAGCTCTGCTTCTTCATGTACTTTCTTCGTCTGTCCCTGGCACTTGATTTATGACTCTTGTGGAATGGACTGTATTTCCCACCTCCTGGTGATCGTCTGGCTGCTGGAGGCTGATCCCCTTGTTGGAGGGCTACAATTTGTTGGTTTGGTGGGCCCTGCCTTGAATTACTTATCTCTGACAGGGTCTGTCCGAATGAGGACACTGTTGCGGCCTTTTTTAGAGAGCGTCTGAGCCCAACAAGCTTGGCTTTGTCAGCTCCACGCTGCCTGCTCATGACAGCATCTTCCACTTGCTGTGAATTTGAACTATCAGACACCAGGGAACTCGTGGAACTTGATCTAGGAGAGTAGGTTGAAGTGCTGGGTAGATTGTGGTTGTGGCGATCCTCTTTCCTAGGTAATGGAATCTTCTCTTTTGGGGAGTGAGTTTTCTCAGGCTTTGTTGGCAAATGCTGAAGGAGATGGTTGCTGGTCGTGTTACCCAGAAGCCTTCGAACCTCTTCCACACGCTGTTTGAGCACCTGCTCTCTCCAAGACTTAAGAAAGCGGGACGGTATACCCATGTTTGCTCCTCCGAATCCAAGATTGATAAGGACATCCTCAGCAATGGTCCAATCTCCCTCTGGGTGGTCGCTGCCAGGTGAGCCGTGACTGCTGTCCAAGCTGGCACACCTGGAGATCATGCTGACAGGGGAAGAGTTCCCTACAC
Source organism: Patiria miniata (assembly GCF_015706575.1). Lineage (NCBI taxonomy): Eukaryota > Metazoa > Echinodermata > Asteroidea > Valvatida > Asterinidae > Patiria > Patiria miniata. The sequence continues at coordinate 14,047,419 of NW_024037061.1, forward strand.
GAAGTGCCAGCTCCAAGTCTGTCTCATTTGGAAGCCGAATCTGACGGCCACTTTTCCCAGGAATCACATCCCCGCATTGCATCTTCAGAGCAGTCAGTGACCTCTCCTTATTCAGGTCACAGCTATGCTGTCCCCCTTCTGGTGCCTCATGGCTTCTAACAAGTGGGTCCTCAGGCAGTCCCACATAAGATCGCCGACGGGCTGTCTCCGCTCTGGTCTGATCGACCCACTTGGCAACACTGGAGTTCATTTCGTCCTCATCATCCTCGATCAAGCTCCTCCTGGACTTTTCCTTCAGGTGGCCAGATCTCCCTCCTTTTGCAGAGGCAGATTGTGTTGAATCAGACGTCAGCGATGAACCCTGATCATCCTGTTCGTGATCAAACAGGTGGTCCTCAGCAGGTATGCCACTTGCCCAGGGTCCTCCGTCGACTTGTGGATGGGACTGGTCAAGGCTACTTGAGGTGCTTCCAAAGCTCTGCAATCGACTTGGCCCACAGCTGTTGTCCAGGGACTGAAGTGAAGAACACTGGTGGCTGTGAAGGCTCTCAACTTCCTCGTAGGTGGAAAAGGAGTCTTGGCGTTGGGAATTCCAGGCAGCGGCACGCTGGCGGCCAACCGAAGGATCTTGCCATGATGGGAAGTTTGCTTGTTCAGTTCTGGAGACACAAAGAAGAAAAAAAAGAAACAAACATTCATGAGACAAGAGGATTTTTTTTCTTTCTTTGAAAATGTTACATTGCACCGACAGAGTACTCCCACAAACACAATTAACAAGTTCATGATTGACACTACATTACCATTTTTAACTAGTTTCCATAACACGTTTTATGATCCACAGGTAGGATGCCAAAATAAAAGGCGTCCACCTACTTTAGGACAACAGGCACTTCTCAATAATACATGCAGATTACATGTACGAGGAGAATGCCGCTGCTGTGCTCAAATACGTGTTGTGCTCTGCAGGGCACTCTTAAGACTGAAAGATCCTTTACACAAAACCTTTACACAAGAAAAATACACAACGCGGTAAGGGGAGAGAAGGGAAAAGAAACACACCTAATGTAATTAAACGAGATGGTTTCCCCCCAAAATAAACTTTAATTGTTTATTTTTAGATATTCTTTATTGATTATTAATGAAACATGGACATAATTAGACATCTGGCGAGAACTGTGATGAGAACAATCCAATAAAGAAGACAGTCGTTCATTACAAAGTGAGTTAAGAACACGTTAATCACACAAGTACAGCCCCAGCATGTTCGTACGGTTTATGATGACACTGCCCTTGAGAGTTTGGGTTCAGTGAACCTTAATAACAGGGGAAATCACTTCAATGGCAGAATGTTGTTTTTAAGAAGCATGCACTTCTAAATTTTGAGCCAAACACTCGAAACCATCGCCAAGGAAATCGACTTTACATCGATCAGGCACGGGTGAGATTTATTCAAGTGCTGGCTCATACATAGTCTGACAATTGTGCAAGTGTATAAATCATTATTGATCTGAAGGAGAGAAAAGAATTAAAGTGTTCTGTTCCTGGCCCTCAGCACCTCCTCTTCAAGATATCCAACCTTTTGTTTGTATTAAAATCTTCAATAAAAGCAAGAGTGTTGCAGTTGGTGCATGTGAACTCAAGTTTTAGGTAGCAAGTTTTATACATACAAGACAGTCAAGTTAAAAAATCAGTTGCCTACTGGGTCATTCTATAAATTTGGGGTCCAAAGTGTGACATTTTTCCTGTCCCTGTTACCCTGGTACTTTGTAATTTGCCATTCAAGCATCATTAAAAGTGACTTCAAATGATTGTTTTTTTGTTGGGTAGGTAGTATGCTATTCATAATCACTCTTGGAGGATGACTGCATTAAGGAGTGCATCAGAATTATACAATCATAGATGTCAGATGTAACAGGGACGGGAAAAAAAGTGGACCCCAAATTTATAGAATGACCCTACAAGCAACCTTATGTATTCGAACGTTTCTCTGGCTTTATGTGAGAAAAAAATGCTGTTCAGAATGGGCAAGCAATTTCCTCCCACGTTGGGGTGGGGGGGGGGGGGGAGATGGGACATGAAGCAATTTTATTGACAAAATAGAGTCAAGATTTATCCATGAAGCCAATTGCACAAAACAGTTGATGCATACATACGAAACCAATGATGTAAATGTAAATTATGTATGTATTCCATTTGTTTGTTTTGACTAAAACAAAGCTCGTCCTTCATGTATACCTGTGTATGTACGTTGTAAGTCCAACAAAACACGACAGCAAAACATATTACTGATTCCTGAAAAAATGTACTGAAACATTTATTCGTGTTAAACTTTCCGAATCCCCTCTGAGAGATTTAAAAATTAGTATGAATACTTCACTTTCAATTTGTTAACCCCATTTTCCAGTTATGCTCTGCGTCTAAAAGTAGACATTTGCAAGCTGTACCGACCGCAGCACGTCACTTGCTTGAGCTGTAAACCACCAAAAGTGATGAATCATATCTACTCTACCCGAGTACTTCAAATCTGAACATTAAACCCCGGAGAAATCATCAAAAGAAACCGATTAATCTTGACTGATGGGCCATTACTGCTGCGTGAAAAAAAATTTGGTTGAAGACAAAAATCTTTAAATGTAATTTTAATGCCACAACAATATCACGGCCATTAAAATGGGGGGAAATTGGGGGGCACTCAAGCACCCTTGAGTGGGAGTTGTTGTTGAGATTTTTGGTGCCATTAAATATTGTGATTTGAGTGCAATTTTTCATCTTTATCTGTCTGCAAGGGCAATTGGTTGTGAATTAAACTGAGTATATAAAGCTGGGACCCATTTATTACCATGGATATTTTTTTTCCTTTGGAACTTCTAGCGTCATGGATATTATGCCTTTCATATATTGACTCGTTTTTGGAAGTGTTTTGTGGAGGAGAGGTTGTTCTATTTTTGTAAAATTGAAAACCTTTAAAAAAAATGATGAAATAAAAAATCATACATGCTACTATATTCAAATCAATAAACTTAAAAAAACCAACCAAACACCCCATCAAACAAACAAACAAAAAATGGATGTCAGCTTATTTGCCAATATTATGAGTGACAACATTGTAATGAATGAGGCGCTTTTAACATGTAAATTTATTTTCAAGTTGATATACGCACTGTGCCGCGCCATAATTCTCTCACACGGATGGGCGGCTATTTTCAGCCCATGTGAACAACATTACTGCTCTGCCCTGGCTTGCCCTGTTTATGATAATCACTTCACATACATGACTGGAAATGACCTGGCTAGAAGTAATGACATAGCCGCCGGTTATGTTATAACACGATGGTGTTTGATAATGTGTCTAGGAATATCTCGTCCCTCGAAAGGAGAGTTATAAAGAGCAGCTGCTTTGAACAATTAGGGAAGATTCACATGTTGACAATCAAAATACGCTTGGGCGATTCCAGGTGCGAATCGTATGGGATCGAATCCAAAGTTGGTATTGGAATCATGATTCCACTTCGTTGACGAATCGATTCCTAGATTCCAGAGAGTTCTAAACAAATTTTTATGTCGTTCCACATGTATATATTTCTAGCAAATTATCATATTTACTGGATTAAAAAAAACCTTAAAATGACACTGTGCATAGTGATTAAGAACTGTCATTCGTAAGTGAAATTACTTTCTTCCCTGCCTTTTTGATGGATAGAATTGGATTTGAATCCGAATGGAATTGTGCCAACTGCATGGAATCAGAATAAAACAAATTTGGAATCGTCCAAGCCTGAATCAAACGCACTTTGAAAATCCGTACATAGCTGTATGAGGTCCACATGTACATTTGGCTCTGTCCAACCAAATATAAAATTAGTGCATAAAGGGGGCCCGTTTAATTGGAAAGCAGTTCAAGGTCATATGCATTTCCGAAGCACGTACATTGTATACATGAACATATATCAGAGAGAATTTCATATAACGGAGAATTTCCAATGCGGTTTGGGTATGGAGTCTGCACAACTGACCAGCACAGCAAAATTAAAAACTGATTCAATCTTTGGAAAACTGCGTATAAGTATGTACATGTAGTAACATGGCTCCTTAGAAGTATCAAGATGCGAAAAAAATCTGCAACCACCAACTGCTCAAAATATACTTCTTAAAAAAAATGGGAGAAAATTTAACAACTGATAGAATTATTTAAGAAATTAAAATATAAATTTATAAAATAGAAATAGGGATTTAAACAGAGGCTGTGGTATTTCTTCTTATTATTTTCTCAGCTTTTTTTTTATGCCTACGTCGAGGAAGGGGGGGAGGTGTCCCGCGGCACTGTCATCTATATTTAGTACAGATATCACAACTGTACTCTGATAATGGCCCGAAAATGTAGATTATCGTGAAATGCAACACCAATCTCTGTTTGTGGAGTAAGACGATGATGGCACACCGGTATGAAGCCAGATGACACCCACCATGGCAAACAAGTCATTTACCTCCAGAAAAGAAGGGAAAATATGGACAGCGGGGAGGCAGGTGATATGCCTGTGTCCTCACATGAATCGGCCCATTAGACAGATCAAGTTTCCTGGATCCTGCTTTCAGTTGGAGATTTTTTTTCTTCTCATCAATCAAAGAATGAGACAGTTGTCATATGAAAGGCTGTATAAATAAACCTGATTAACGGGAAAAGTTGGACATTAAGGAATGGAACCCGAGATTAATGTGGTAAACGTTGAGCATAACTTTCACGCACCGATTAATCCTAACTTCCTAGCTAGGGTACGTGAAAAATCATATTAAACTTGGAATATTCAGGATTGTCGGGTTAAATATTAAACAGTTGGCAGGCAATTTACAAAAACTGCCGCCTCTCCACTTTATGTGTGCGTTATCATAGCTGGGAGAAAAATCACAGCATTGATCTTGGTCTGACTGCATGTTGAAAACACCAAACATAATAAATTGAACACATTTGATTCTTAAGATTAACAGGTACATGTATACATCCTTTTTTTTTAAACATCCTTTTTTTTTTTAAACAAATCTTGTCCTTTTTTTAAAACAGAAACAGATTTTGATGGCAAAATTTGTGAAAACAAGTGTTAAAATTTATGTTCCATTTAATTATTTTTTTAAATTTGTCGACTGATTGAGATATTTTTGTTATTTTTTTTAAATGAGTAAGTGTCTACATTAGACTTTCAAAGTGGATTTACAATATCTTTGGGATTTTCATCCCTTTATAATTCTTCTCAATTTGAAAAAATTAAGAAAAATGATCAAGTAACACATTTCTGATAAGATTAAAATGTTTGCATGATGAGGTCACAAAAAAAGAGAAAGTTGTTTGCGATGTCACCATGTGACAATCAATCTATTTTTTAAACACGTTTCTAAAACAGATTTGAAAAGAAAGAAAAATTGCTCTTGCAACATATCAAATGTCAAGTACTTAAACATTACTGTTGTCAAGGAATATGTTAACAGTCTTCAAATTGTCATTTTCCACTACACTTGCTTCCATATAATCCAAACATGTCGCGACTGTCTATTAATTTGGCGCGACCAAAAATAGACTTCCATCTTGGTTTGCGACAGAAACACCAATCTTGATAAAAATCCCATTTTCTTTGATAAGATCGCTCCTGTCAGAGAAGTTCATTTAACTAAAAGGCCTCTTCCATCACATGAGCTCTTTACGATGTTTGTGCCCTGCGACAGCCTTGTTTCGTAATAAAAGACCTGGATTTTTCCGGGGGGGGGGGGGGGGAGTGTCTTTGCAGCTTCAGTTCACAATGTGATTTCACCAAGACTCAGGATGTGGCTAAGAACAAGACAAATCAAAATTGCTTTTCATTGCAGTAAAGTAACAAAAACAGGAAATTCTATGAAGCTATGAAAGACATCATGCTGTACTTACATGCCAATGTTTTTCACATTTTTATAGGCATAAGTAGGAAGTGTAAAACGAGGAAAGCAGCTGACACGAGGAAAAGTTGCATCCCTGTACATTGTTACCATACAATCAAGTTGCACTCAATCTCCACCGAGCTTCACACACAAATTTCAAAAATATTTTGCCCGGCGATAGAATTCCTTGACTATAATTTGAATAGAGCAGTGCATGCAGAATGATCATAGACTCGCACACCAGTCACCTTAGCTTTTAAACTATTGTTCACCCTATACATACAAATGTGGTGCGTCCATGCAGAAAACTGAGTTTGATCAAGCGCACTCTGTACAATACTAGCATGTTGATAACACATACCGGCAATGACAATGCGTATTCATCTCCTTGTTTAATTATCCAATACCTCATTCTATGTGCTACCTGTCCACGTGGACTCACATGATGAGGCTAATTAAGAACACAAAGTCCTCATTAATGGTGGGCATCTGACAATAGTCAATGCCATGATCAAGTGTCATCTCGCAGGTGGATTTTAATTTTTCCTAAGACTGGTCCTTACTATTATTCTATGATTCTATTCTCTACTTTTGGTTTTAATCTATAATGTAACAGTTTTGTAAATGTAATGACAACACTGTAAATAATGTCACAAGGCTGTACTGTACACTGCTGGCAAAGTGAAAATAAGGCAACATGCATGATGACAATTAAAAAAAAAATATTTTTCATGAAACTATGGAAGTATAATTGTTGAAATCCATCTCATTATCCATGGCCTCATTATACGGCCTACCAGTCCACATAGCAAGCAGATAGGCTTAAGTAGTTGCATCACATACAGTGGCCATGCAACAATGCCAATATTTCTGTCTTGACAGTGGACCGTTGAATTTCAATTGTTCCACTGCATGTTCCGTACTATGATGCAATTCTCTTATTTTGTTTGTAACCTAATTTTGTAAATGCAATGCCAACTTTGAAAAGAAACAAAGTCAAAAGGCAACAATGATGTGCCTATTTCATAGACTAACCTTGAATTTTTCACCCGATAAAAAATAAATGATGATTACCACTATGAAAAGTCTTCAAGCATGGAGCATGAATAATTGTTCCACTCCTTCTCATTATCCGTGACCACATTCTCCATGATCTACGCGTCCGCAGGAAGCAAATTAGGCCTAATTAAGAATACGAAGTCATCATTAATGCCCGCCTTCTGAAAGCAGTCAATGCCACATGATTCTGCCTTTCCATCTCACAGGTGGTTTTTAATTTCTCCTGAGACTGTTCCCGACCATGTTTCTACTCTCTTGTTTTGTTTTTATCTAACGTGGCCCAGTTCATCAATAGCAATGCCATCATTATAAATAAAACTCCCAAGGTTATGATGCTCCTGTTTCAAAACTACCAGTACCCTAGATATTTTCCTCTGATAAAAAAATGATGATATACCAAGTATGAAAACTCTTCAAGCGTGGAACATCCATCGTTGTTCAACTCCTCCATATTATCCTTGGCCTCGTTAAATGACCTATCGGTTCACAATGGAAGCAAATAGCGCTTCATTACTTGAGCTTCATTACTTAATTAGGTACATCGAGAACATAGAATCCTCATTTAGGGTGGCATATGTGATGGCAGGTGATGCCAAAATTCTGTCTTGTCATCTCACAAGTGGATTTTCTTTTAATTTTTCTGGACTAAAGTTCTGTTTTTGAGAGTCTAGATCTGAGTGGGAGTTTTGTCAAAGCAAGGCCAATGATGCAAACAACGCCTCCACAAAAACCTTGTGCATTGGTATTTATAAGACGATACGTCATTACTAAAATAGCCAGCTGAGTGACATGCACTTGCAGCTCCTTTGTTTTTTGATGTTCATGTACATGTATAATGCAAATAGTGTTATTTATTCCAATCGATTTCAAAATGCAAAATGTAAGCTCACAAAATCTGCAGGCTGTATCTGTCAAGAAGTTATTTCAGCCAACTTGCTGGCCTCATGTAGAGTGAAGTTTTGTGATGTGCATGCCATGTCACATGTGATTAGTGCATGCACTTAGAATCATACAAAACTTTGTTGTTTTCTGTTCTCAAACTCATGCTTATAAGTGATGAGAAGTAGAGCGACATAGCGAGACTGATTTGAATGGGGGTGTGGCAACAGATTTGTAGAAAGAGACAGGACAGCCCTCTGTGCTGAAAGGTAACCAGGCATTTTTTTCTGGTTTGCAGGCTGCTGCAAATTAAAAAGTGTGTGTGTTGGGGGGGGGGGGGGCTGGACACCATCTAACTTTTGGAGACACTTTTCAAAGCAAAAGATCTTGGACACTATTGCAAAATGGGTGGTGCTCTTTGATGCAGCATATTGGCAGACAGATATATGATTTTGCTGACAAAATGACGATTGTGCCAGCAAAAACAAAATTATGGGGGGGGGGGTGTTGACACATTCACACCCCTCCTCTGGCCATCAGGAATGGCCCTTGTTCTTTTTTGTATCTTGCTGTTTCAATTGTCCCCGATGAGACTGATTTTCCACAATCTCATTTGAACTCACAGCAAACATGTACAGTACAGATAAGTATTTTGAGTGAAACTACTGGCCTGATCAACTATAGCCAATAGTCTATATTTTGAGTGAAGCTACTGGCCTGATCAACTATAGCCAAAAAAACCCATTACAGCAGAATAAATTCTATACCAGAGAACAATTGTTAGTTAACTAGACTCTGTAAACAGTATGCCAACCAATTTGCACATTTATGCATACCTGTTTGTACATGTACATGTGTTCGCTTTCATGCACTTCAACACTGTTTGTATCAACAATGATCATGGTTAAGCAGAAACTATATAAATAGATGGTGTCATTTCCAACCTGAAGCAACACTTGTCTCGGGACAAGCTAGCGTCCCAGGTGTTGACTTAAAGACGTGCGCAAGAGAGACGCAGGCAGAATTGACTTGCAGTGCCATTTGAACTTTACTTCAAGCCCTGTATGCAAACAATTGCCGTAGTGTAACAAAAAGCTAGCTTTACAAGCGCCAACTGCGAACTTGTTAAGATCTGAGATAAAAAACCTTCAAAACCTTTCAAATCAGTATCTCTGACGTACATGTATAACTGATACATTGGACAGAATTCGTAGTATTAATTGGTTCTTTGTATTTCATGGATGTCATCATTTTTCTGTACGGGAACAACAGAGGCCCTTTTTTGACCACTTTTGACCAGTTGGGGACACAGTGCATGTGCGTACTGGGTCGTCTACAGAACACAATGCTGAAAATGGAGAAAAATAACAGGAAATGAAGGGGGAAAAAATAGGAAATCCTATTAAAATAGAGAAACTATCATGCCTGGACTTAAACATCTGCCAAAAAATATGTGTTTGGCCTACACAATTAAGAGACAGCATGGTGGTCAGGATTTGAATCCAGATTTCTACTCTAATCTGCATTTATGTTGTGTTTTTGACTGAGCCCCTTTCAAATCCTCTTGTCACTTTCCACCCACGATTATGAACTGAAACTAGCACAAGCGTACAATGTAAGTCAGGGATGAACTCTCAACAGACTTCTATTTCAACAACGAGGAATATGAATACTCTCAGTCACTTCACTCAAAGCAACCACATTTAACACCAGCCTAATTAGGAGTATGGACTCAGCAGCATTTACTTCTTTTTGCCTTAAGTAAAGATTTCTGACAGCAAAAAAAATATTAAAAAAGACCCTCTTGATCTGTAACAAAATAGCAATTCACAATTGGTGAATTTCCAATATTTTCCATAAAGTAAGAGAATATTTGCCAGGTATCATTGCTGCTTTATATATAAGTACCCTTTGAAAAAGCCGAACCTTTTAATAATTGCCATATTTCTATGAAACATCCAGGACTACAGTATAATTGTTACTCAAATCTCAGGAGTCATTTACCATTCCTTTTTCCCCCGCTCCATAAAATATTAAAAATCTAAAAATCCCAGAAATGTACATGTACATGTATATGCAGTCTTGTTTTGTGGATGCCAGTTATGGAAGCGTTATATTCTGGAAAGGGCATTCCTGTCTTGCAGATTACAGTTTTTGGAACAAGGATTTTACCTTAAAACATTAATGACATTTCAACCGATTTTTTTTACAAAAGTAATGTCCTTACACCAGTACAAAATTCATCACAGAATCGACAGGTGTGTGTGTGTGTGAATGGAGGAAGGAGATGGTGTGTGGGTGGTTGGAAGGGGGGAGGGTTGTTGCTGAGGCCTTTTTAAAAAGTTTTGCTAGTATGAAAAGAAACAGTTACATATTGCCGTGGCAACGGGCATTGCCCGGCAACAGCTGAGAAAATGTCAAACATCCCTCGCTATATTTGGTGACTGTGGACCAGTTTTATCTGGGTTTTCAAGTCAGATCCTTAATTCTGCCCGGACTAAGGCCTGTGATTGTAAAGAAAGCACACAGACCTGCGAAGAATGGGAGGAAAATCACACTGGCAAAAACACCTGCTTTCTTTTTCAAAACAAATCTGCCCGCGGCGAGGCTGTTGAGGCCACACAATCTCAAAAACCTCTCTCATAAGATGCAGAATGATCCGCAAGAGTATTGGGGATTAAAAGTCATCTCCCAGGATTCCTTTGACATCTCAAAAGTCACTTCATTTCCAGACTCCAACGAAAGGCAATTTTTTTTTTGGGGGGGGTGTGGGGGTGGAGGAAAGGCAGTTAAGTAAGGTTCAGTTCAACTTGTTTGCGTCATATGCTGATGAATCTATTTTGGTGTGAACAAAGATGGAAAATACTAACAACGGACATAGAACGCTTCCAATTAGATTGCAAATAATATAAAAGACAATTTGAGAGCCACAATTAAAAAACTAAGCCTTTATGACAAAAGTACTCCACAGAGTGCTTCGACTAAATGCTTCGTTTTTATGAAAAAGTGAAAGTCTTTAATTAGCTTTTGATTAATCTCATTGAATGGATGAATTTGCAGTTCATTGTCCATGTTCAGTCTAAAAGCCAGTGCAAAGCGAATTCATTAGGCAGACGTCACAGAGAAAATCCATCAGGCAAACTCACAATGAAAATTCATGCTTCAAGGGAGTGGGGAAGCAAATTCATGAAGTCAACAACTGAAGTATCATTGTGACGTTTTGCCTAATGAATCCACTTTGCACTGAAATTAATACTGGCCCAAGACGTCAGTGATCAAGAGCGATAGTTGCAATGTTCTGTAGCGCCCTTGCATAACTGATTTTTTATGTTCTCTCACTAACGTCTTGGTCATTTCGTAGCAATGGGAGCGTGGGCATTTTATGTAAATCGGACCTTCTGTATAAATTTGAACAAAACGGCAGTTCCCATTTGCCACAGTAGTCGCGCCTTCGCGCCCCGTATTACTGCGTTGCGAATGTTTACGGTGAGCCATCGAACCATTTCTCGATCGCTGATTGGTTCCCTAGGAAAGCAATATGATGCTGGGTCACCGTCACCGTACGTACATGTATAAAGCCCGCATGTTGGGAGCGCCTTTGAACTATTTCTCGATCGCTGATTGGTTCTGTGGGAAAGCCTACGGAGAAAATTTAAAAAAAGTAAAACCGCTGATACCAAATGGCCAAGACGTTAGTGCGAGTATAGCCCGCTGGTCTAATTGTTGTGCCATTAGAGGGCGCACTATGCACCAACCACTATCGATCACTAGCTTCTTGGGCCAAGACTACACTGAAATTTGCCTGGTGAAGAATCCAGCACCCAATTTCACAAAACAGTGCGCAACTTAAACCATGCGTAGCGAGTTATATTGTATGCAACAAATTTGTTGCGCAGCTGCACAGTAAACTTACGATTGATTTCATCAAACTTGGCGCAGCTGCGTATAACATTATAAAAAATTTAAATATCTGGGACGAGGATAATGACAGCATATTCGACAGCTGTGATTTCATTCGGTCACGAAACAGTCGTTGAATCACCTCCGCCCGCCATTTTGGAAATAGTTTTTTCTGACTTTCTTCAGAATCTTGCGGCAACTTTAAAACCTCTGTCATGAGTAAAATAGCAATTCATGTACCTCAAACACAAAGCTGTGAGAGTGTCTTGTACCAACCTTGATATTAGTTGTGCAATTACAGGCTCTACGACGATCACGATTTGCTGGTAAAAAAGTTAATTTCCAGTTGCTACGCCACAACTTACCCCGTTAAAATGATTGCGCAAGCGTCATAGTTTGTAGGGCAAGTCGCTGACTTAGGCACTATGAAACTTTTGTGAAATGTGTCATAACTAAAATGTTGCACAGCGTGAAACGTAGCGCAACTTATGTAATAAATTATGGCTCAAGTGGAGGTATACGCCCTTGTGCAAAGTTTTGTGAAATCGGCTGCAGGTCAACGTTTCGCTGCAAGTTTTGTACAAAAAGCACAACAGTTGACACAACAAGTACATGTAGGACTGTTTGTGACCACCAAACCATTCAATTACCAGCGCTAATAAGACAAACAAGCCAAAACAAGTTTTTCACCTTTGATCTTTAGCTATCCTTGCTGAGACAAGTACCCCTGATCTCCAATTTGTCTTCTTGGCAAATCCCGGAGCAAACTATCAGATAAATTCATTCTTTCAAATAATGGGCGCTCTAATGGGATACACGCTAATGGAAAAAAAGTAATCTTTCCAAAGGTCAAATCTGTAAGCTGGATAAGCAATAGTTTCTTTACTTTTGCTATTATCAATTTTTCCGGCGATGGGCAGCTCAAGGCAGATTCTGAATTGAAGTGACTGTTTTGATCACTCTTGTGGAATGAGGTATGTCACTGAAGCGCGGATGCACGGATCTAGCCAATTTATTGGTTTAAGGGAGTTAACAAAGGCAAACCTGTGAAGTGTATTAAGGACACTGTACAGAACCCAATCAATTTGCAGATAGTGTCAATAGTTGGAGTGAACCCAAGACATCACAGGTGAACAGTGTACAGGGTGATCCAAAAACAGTTGTGCAAGCAGATATCCTTTATAATTTCTCAAAAACTATTTAACATGAGTATTTCATCTTGATGGAGCATATTAATTATGCTCTTGTGTATATTCAGTCAAAAATACCATGGAAATATGTTCGTGCAAACCAGATATCTAACAGATTATAAAAGGCTATGAGATTTTTTACCCATTCCAATGGGATTGGATTTACACAGTTAAAAGAGTGAAAAGGCCCGTGACAATCTGATGCACTAATATCACTAATAACTGTGTAAACCAGGGTGACCGTTTTAGCCGATTTTCGGCTAACTTTGACAGAAAATTTGTTAAAAGACGAGTTTGATAGAAAATTTGACAGAATGGATTTTTTGGCAGATTTCTGGCAGATTTCTGCAAAAATGGTTATTTGACAGAAAAACAGCAAATTTGAACAAAAAGGTGTACATTTGTTGTAAAAAAGCTTCAATCCTTTCAAACAAACCCTTGCATAATGGGGCAGGTTGGCTGGTCTAGGTGCTGAGGTTTACTGGGAAACGGACTTCGTCGTGGCCGGATCCGCATTTTGCCCGAAATTTACCAATATCATAACATCTTTATGTGACTATAGATTGTTTATAATGTAATTTGAACCTTAATTAAGGCAATACTACCAATCTGCATGTGAGTTTAAGTGTTTATAGTGTATTTCGAATAATTCTGGGGAATTTGGCAGATTTTTGATAAATCTGACAGATTTTTGATGTGCATTTATCAGAATTTGGCTCTGACCTTACGGTCACCCTGGTGTAAACTGTGTACAATGTATATGAATTGCGTGCACAACTTTTTGGGGCACACCCTCCGTATTGATATTTAAGTCCAACAGGAACATCTCTTTCCCAATTCAAATACCCCTTCCAGTGAAAGAAAACAAATAAGCAGACACAGACCCAGGGAACAAGTACAAGATGCAATATCCAGATGAATGTCAGAAGTTACCTCAGCCCTAAACACACTCCATCAACTGGAAGGGTTAAGTAATTCCCCCACACGGACATGACAGTTTGCCGTTAAGATACGCCGCGAGGATCATGGCGTTAGCACTTGACAGGCAATGAATTCTCGAGAGGAATGTGAAAGAAAGGCGCGCTCAGACAGAAAAAGAAGAGTGACCCGGCATCAAGGATTACTGTTACATCATAATATAAAAGACTGTTTGAGAGCCACAAATAAAAAATAAGCCTTTAGGACAAAAGTATTCCACAGAGTGCTTCCACTAAATGCGTTGTCATTTCAAGACAATTCTTTCCTAAGCTTTTAGCGAACATTAATAGGAAGTCAACCGTGAAGTCCAAGAACTTTATAGTATACAAATAATGAACGCTGTGAGCTATAGTGCAATGGTAAGAATATTTTTATGAGAAGACAGATGCAAAGTTCCATTCGCCTCTTGGATTTGCCTCATGGAATGGAACATTCCATCCATCACCAAATCAAATTATTCTTTCCACTGCACGAATATGAAACATTCATATTTGTTTTATACAACACCTGAATAAATCTTCGTCATCTCATTGGTTAGAGGCACCAAAAGTGTGGAATGGAACTTTTTGCCGTGTAGCCGCGCCGTGCGTCGGGACAAATAATTCAATGATATGTGATCAACGACCCGCCAATTAGATGACGGGGATTACATTATGAGTTGAATATGCTTTGAAGCAGTTCAATGACATTCATGCTTCATGCCAACTGAAAGGAATATTCGGTACTGACGAAGCAGCAACAGAGCAGGAAGGACAGTGGGTAGATAAGATTAGAGTTCTTTGTTGTTTTTTTGGTACTGAGGGAGACAGGGAAGGGGGTTGTATAAGGTCACATCTTTTGAGTGGCAGCACGAAACAAGCATGCCCGTGCACCTACGAGTAGAATTTGCAAAGCAGAGAGCAAAAGCAAATATTGAGAGACGGTACATGTACCTGTAACGTCGCTTTCAATTACCACAGAAAACAGGGGAGCCACTCGAAAGACCATAGATCTTGATTTGGGCTTCACGTTTGGACAAATATTCCATCCTCAAAAGAGGCACCACGCATCCAACTGATTGCTCAAAAATTATGAGCAAAAATAACGAGCGTTGCATCAATTTGCTCTTTCTATCAATTTGCACTCTCTGTTACTCTCAGGTTGTCATGGCAATGTGATGAGAATTTTGTTTGTCTGTTTTTTTTAATTGGTTAAGGAAACTCAATAAATTGCAGCGAGGAGTATGATTTCCTGCGGAGAGACGACGACAATGAATTATGTAAATAGACGGCTGGGGGCTGCGAGCGCTGGACACAATGGATGACAATTTGGAAATTGAATTTAGTCGGTGTACGAGATTGTGCCGGAGAGTAATTTGTGATGTGATTGTGATAATCACATCCCAGTCTGCAAGTAGTTCATTTCATGTTCATTTTTAGTAGACGGAGTCGGGTAAATATGAAATGCTCCTGAGGGAATACTCTCTCATGTCTGTCATTATAAATATATTTAGGAAATACTTCCTCAGCATGTCTGTTATTATAAATATATTTAGGGAATACTCCCTCAGCATGTCTGTCATTATAAATATGTTTTGCTTCGAAATTAAAAACGTCAAAATAGTTTCAAGTTTTTAACACCATCTCCAAAGTATCTTCATTTTTTTTTGAGGGGGGGGGGGGAGGTTGCAGGAATAATCTGTCTCAAACATTATTTTTAAAATCCACTATAGGTATTAATTCTTTCAAGCACAAATAACTGAAAATATCTTTTCAACTTTGTCAAGTGCATCAAGTATATGATAGGGTATGGAAAACAGAACAACATTTCTTTTATGAATTTCGCAGCAAATTTGAAACAAATTAATGTCACTAGCTGTATATTTGTTTCATTTTCGCACATTTTTATACAAGTAATTAATTCTTTCATTAACCACACTTTCCAATTGGCTTCTCATAAGAAATTCGTGGACAGGCTTATTCATCATAGTTAGTCTGTTCATCACAAAGTGTCAAAGTGACAAAAACTGCTTAATTTAGGCCTACAGTGTCCCAACAGAAATATAAACCACTTTACATGTTCTTCCAATTTTTATCACTGTTGCTTCCCAAATTAAATTACAACATCATTCCTTCTAGCAGATGATTCAATTAAATCAAACATTTCGCTAATTTAAAATGAGGGTTCCCAATTTTCCATTTTTTAATTTTGCCAACAAGAGCATACATTTGGTTATAAATGTAGAAATATAGAAACATTTTAGTGACGCATGAACAACATTTTTTCCAAAGAAACCCACCGAACCTCAACCTTTGACATTTTAGTGCAACTCTATGTCAATCAGTGTTGTAGTCAACTTCAAGTCCATCTCAAGTCCCTGCAAGTCCATCACAAGTCATTCAGTCTCAAGTCAAGTCACTAGCTATTCAAATGAACTGTTACAAAAGCATTCCTTTGTCATTGTTCATCCCGTTACTTGTGACTGGACTTATGAAAGGACTTGTGAAAGGACTTTTGATCGACTCAACTACAATTACAACACTGATACAATGCAAGTATTGTTAATGCCTGAAATGATGGCAACTCAATAAACTATCAAGTTTCTATGACAACAAACAACCTAAAACGCTTCACAAAAATATTGACCTTTAGGATCAGTCTCGTGACACTCCTTCGACCAAACATAACACTCGAACAAAATATCACAATATTAGCTGTCAAGATCCATCTTGTTATACTCCCTCAACTAAACAATGCATAACAAAATACAGACTTTTAGTATATTCAGGTTTGTCTCGTGTAGGGCTGTGCCAAATAAATATACTGAATATTTGGATATTTGATCATCTCCCAAAATAATATCCAATTAGCACTTTCTTAATTTACGTACTCGAAAAATGTGAGTGGTTTCGAGAGATAATGAAAAAGTCTACCATGCTATTTCAACTGTATAAATTGCGAGGTTTTTGTTGGTCCAATGCCACACTTTGTCTTAAGCCACTTTTTTCCATGCATAATTTGAGAACTTCCAGGGGGAGTATTAGCTCAAACTGCTTAAATTTGTCAAATATCAGCTATTCCGCTACATGTACCTCCAAAAAAAAGTATATTATTATTATTATTGATCCTTTCTGGTAATGAACCAAGGATTCCTCAATAGCTCGCAAGCCTGAAAAAATACCTGTAGAGAGAAGACAATGAGAAGAAATTACAGTTTAAGAGGTGGGAGAAAACCCCAGAAATATATTCTAGAGAAAACCCACAGAATCAGGCAGGGACTGAAGACCAATATATATTGACCCAGGCAGGAATCGAACCCGGGTCACAGCGTTGGAAAGTGAGCAAAGTACCGCTACACCAACCTGACTCCCCTATACAGATACAGTCGTGATTTCTTTAATACATGATTATATTAAGCTCTATAATAAGCTCTTTGTCAAATTTTGTAAAGCACAGTTGATGCAAATTCTGATCAATGGCCAGTTTAGGCTGGTGCACGTAAATATTGATCAACAAATTTCTTGATCAATTTCAAGTTACATGTACAATAATCGAATACTTCATTATTTAAAGGGAATGTACATCATTGGCTTTTGCTGTAATTTTCAGAAATGAACTATTTGAGGGGTTAGTATAATAGATCAAATATTGTTACACTGACATTTTTAAAGTTTTGTGTTCGAACAGGTTGGAAAAACCAAGAAAAAAAAATGTTCAAGTAGTCTGGCTCCCTGACACCACAAAAGATAAAATGGATCAATTTATAGATGATGGAAAATTGTAAGGCAAGGGAACCAGTCTAGCTGGCCTGCACCCGTTCATGAACATGTAACCAATAGCAAACAAAATTTGGACTGAAAAAAATGGTAAATTTGGAGCAGTAGTTGCAAAATAGTTAGGTTTTTCCAACGCTGGTCGGCCGACCACCGTTGGAAATGTATACAAAAATACCATTTTCTTGAAAATGACTTCACACCAGGTGCCATAATTTTACAAGATGCTTGAGACTGTCATTTACCAACATCCTAGTAAGGTATTTCGTAAAAACTTGGTAGTTTTATTTTTCTATGTTTGCAAATGTTGTATATTCCCTTTAAATAAAATGCACAGCACTAGCGTCTTCAACACTCCTCAAAATAAACACAACACTTTCATAACTCTCTTCCAACTCCAATCCGTCTCAAAAGCTGTCACCGCATGTTATAAACCTCCTCGTTACGTGACAAGTCCTTTTTATCAACCTACATTGTGTAAGAGCCGCAACAACACAAACAGCGTGACGCCTTTCGGCCAAAAAGATAACTAATGTGACAGACAAGGTTTTGATGTCTGAGCGTTTGGCGTGGTAATTTGCCTCGCTCTCCTCACGGCATGAACGTGGGACGTGATTTGCTCCCCGTCACCTCAGGAATTTGCGCAGTTAGGTTTGACTGACAACTGACGGGAAGGAAGGTGATGTTTTGACTTTGTGTACTGATTAGAATATTTTTATAAAATATCATTTTCAGGGTAGGTGAAAGCATGTGTATTCAGTGAACTTGTGAAAATGATATCTCTTTACCACATACATGTATGCGAAATAACTGCATGGAAAAAACCCACTTGATAAAAAGGCAGTTTGTCAATTAATTTACAAACAACTGTCGATGGGGGTAGGAGTCATCTTAGTTTAAAATACGAGACTCAAGTGGAAGATAAACATTTCATTCAGCGTGGCTAATTTCTTGTACCAAACAGGGAATGCCATGAATGTAGCCAACACGGATTGAAAACAATGAACAGACTGACAAAAACAACTTCAAAAATAACTATTTCAGTTGCATCTCAGCACAGCCATCCACACTTATACAAAGTTCAAGTTTCCAAAGATTCCTTCCACGTTGGGGATTTTTAATTATAGGAATAATCAGTGATTGGTGTGTTTTTTAAAGATAACATTAAAATAAAAAACGTGGGGACAGACAATTTCAGTGAGAAAGTACAACCTCTAATCTGCCTTTAAAATCAATCACTTAAAAAAAACCTGAACAACAACAAAACTCCCTGAATTTAAAAGTCAGAAAACTTCTAAGATTCTTCAATACCAAACTGAAAAGTACAATGTACATGTACCAGTATATACCAAACTCAAAGTGAGACATTGATTTTCAAGTCAAATAAAAACTTCTGTTTCACCAAAAAAAAAAAAGGTTAACAGTCACAGAGCCGTAGGGTAAGGAAAGATGCAATATCCGGGTGAATTTCAAAAGTCACATAAGCCCTAAACACACTCCATCTAGGGTTAAGTAATTCCCCCACACGGACATGACAGTTTGCCGATAAGATGCGCGGGGACGATCACGACGTAAGCTCTTGACAGGCGATAGATTCCTGAGAGAAATGCAAAAAAGGAGATGCGCCAAGACATTATATTGACCAGGCTTCAAGGATTTAGCGGTTTCATCTCACGTCAAACTACAGACAATCCTTTCCAAGGTTTTAGCAAATTTGTGTTTCTGCTGACGTTATCTTATCTTCCGACGTGCTTGATCCTCAGCAAAGTGACAGAGCTGTGAAAGAAACTGACGACATTGGGAAAAAACTCCAACAAAATAAGAGACTGCAGTCTAATAAACAGCAAAAAAATTAAAGCGAGACATTGTTGAACAAACAAAATGTGCCTTTTGCCTGGTGCTTGGGAAATGTTTGAAATGAAAAAAAAACCTCAGCTTAACAAGGAGCAGTTTCTGTAATCATTGATGAAACATTTTGAGTCCACCTAGCGAGTACTTGAACGCAACATGAAATGTATGTTGCAATACGCATGGTACAAATCCTGAAATATTCTGCAAGTACAATTTTTCATGCACTTGCTAGAAAATTAAATTACAAGTATTTCTATTCTCACTCTACAAATTTAATTTTCACCAAGGGGTAAAATTTAGATAACCGAATAACCACAAAGGGAAACACCACAAAAACAACACTAAAAATATCACCATGTTCATTAAAAACAAAATGTTATAATATTATCACACACTTTAAGGTCAACCTTGACAATTTTCTTCTGTTCATATTTTGATGATTTCAAATAAAAACTTGAACCATCTGCCTTTCCACAACTGTCATTTCCCAGGTTTGTGGAAAACAAAATTGTCAGGGTCACTTTACAGTGACCCTTGACAATTTCCCTTCATTATTTATTTAATAATTTGAAGAAAAAAAATATTTACGAAAAAAACAATTTCACTTGTAAGTGATTCCCAGGTCTGCTGCATAGTAATATTGTTGGCTAGCGTTCTGGCTTCTGGTGCGATCCAAGCCAACGCAGCTTTGTTTTGGCTATATGAGCAGCTTTGACAAAAACAAACTGAATAGAGCTTTGACAAGAACAAGACAACTGACGTACATGTAGGGATGCTCTCAGATCTGCAGGTTGAGGAGACAGGTTTGAACTCCCATAAAAATTGGAAAAACTCTCTACATGTACTTGTTTCTGGTTCATTTAAAATGAAAGACATAAGAAACAAAATTACAACAAAATTAAACACAACAAAACACAAGGGAACAAAATGAAACACAACGAAACAAAATAAAACATAACCAAACAAACTGAAACACAACAAAACAAAACGAAACACATTGAAACAACATGAAACACAAATGTTTGGCCCTCATTGCACAGAGTCGACAGCATATAGACAACCCTAAAATCCAGTTCAAATCCAAGACCAAAATAGTTTTCATTCAACAAAAAATAATTGATTCTACTGGTGTCCATGGAAACATGAGTATTAAACCAGTGCTGGTTGTGTATCACAAGCGGTAAGTGGCATCACCATTGTTAAAGTGTAATTCGCCGAAAAAATTAGAAGCCATTTTTGCGACGGTGCCACGTACATTACGCTCAAGTGCATGCTGCACGCGATCTTAAAGACAAGGCACGTGCACATTTAGGCAGCCCTATTGATTGCAGAAGCCCAGAGTGCATGCATACACTGAGGCAAAATGAGGAATGTCCCCCAAAACCATGTTTTGAGTTATCAACGCCTGAAGTATACACTAGAAAAATCCTGTCAAAATGAAGATGGGTTTTTCTTATTTTTGAGTAGCCAAGGTATCCAAGATTCACACTATACTTTTTCGTTAGGGAAAAAATACTCCCCAAAACTGGAAACGGAAGAAAGTTTTCCACTGCCGTTGGCAGCGCAATGCGGTTTTTTTTTTTTCAAAGCCGTTTTTTCTTGAAATGAAGTTGGGGAGGTTCGGCGGGACACTGTTGAAGTTCCTATGGCATATCTTTTGAAAAAAAATAAGCTACATGTACATACATAAATTTGGCATCATTGGATAGTAAACGATTTGCGCCTAGACATGATGTACGTGACTTGAAAAGTCAAAGGTGGGGGTTATTCCTCTTTATGATATGGCAGGTCACATATGACCTGAGCCTGGTGCCACCGGAGAAAATGGCCATCTTCTCCATCGCCAAATTAGTCTGATACTGTTATAGGAATATATGGAAGAAAGATGACCTTTGAGATTATAACAATATCTGCAAACGATTTTTACAAAATTCTCTTGCAAAGATTGGAAAGCCATACGCGTCAAACAATGGTCCTTTAATTATAGTAAGCCAAGTCCCACATAGATTCAACTGACGACAAAAACTGTACATGTACAATGTAGTTACAGTTAGTGTTTTGCACTTGAAATAAATCCCAACGGGGACCTCTGTGCTGCCTAATGGGTTCCTATAATAACCCATCGCTTTCCACTCCTAGAACAAAATTGTTGTTGTTTTTCTTATCTTTTCTTTGCGGCACCATACATACATATGTACAGTAAAAATTGTGACTCCGTTATAAGGAAGCAGCATCATACAGATCAAGTGCATCTTGAGTTATTCATAACAGCCAATTGGGAATACATGTGACATCACACACAGATACCCCTGGGCGTAAGAGCAAATATGATACAACAGGTTACCATGGATACAGGGTATCAGTAGCAGATTTGTTACTAAGTTAAGAAATGATGAACTGATGAGATAAATTGGAATATGGAATATCTCAAATTATTCCTGTGTCAAATTCATTCACTTTTGAGACATCAACAACAACCAAAATTGGCCCACGTTTAGTTTTTGCAATAATATATTTAATTCAAACTAAATCACCGCAGTGTAACCCTTAGGATTACTTGGAGCAGTTCCGAGATTGAGAGGATGCAGTTTTCTGTTTCCAAATCGGGATCCTTGGACCCATACCATGCTGTAACAAACAAAACTGCGCCTGATCTTAAGTCACGTGACTAGCCAAAGGAGGCATTTAACAGGTTTAACATTTGACGTCATTTCAAGGATTACTGAGATCCGTCAGCCAAACAAATGGAACCCGGATCCAGATCATGATCTGTGTGAAATAAACACGCCCTACGTTACCCGGTTCGTTAGTGTGACGTCATCTCAACTTAACCATGCATACTTCACACCAGTGTTTCCCCTGCCCATTCAAACGTGAGGTGGCCCACCTCGCTACTTTCAGTGACCACCTCACTCATTTTCTGCCAATATCACCACCTCGCTGTGAAGATTGGCAAAAAAGGAAATATCAATTGAAAAATTTTCATTTTGTGTAATATATAAGCGTTTTCCTTTACCTCCATGTATCAAGAACTCACAATTTCGATGTGTTTTTGGAATCATCGCGCATTTTTGTGAGCGCTGCATTCTTTTCAGTTTGCAGACTGTGTAAATTTTGTTTCAGTCATCAACTTGATTTGTTACCACCTCGCTCAGTTCATTAGCCAGGGAAAACACTGCTTCACACTGTGTAGCATAGCATGAATGGAACCGGAAGTTAACGCAACTTGAGTGTTTAGCCAATGGGTGCTAGTAATCAGTGGTGCGCGTGTAGGATTTTCTTTTTTTACTAACGAACCAAATAGAGTACCGAAATGTGACGTCAGCTGTCGTTGTTCTGGTTCACTCTGGTTCACGCGCTGATGTCTTCACACACTTAATTAGCTGTGCACGTGGAACAAAATACGCGGCGCACATACTTCGGTACTCTATTAGTTTCACTGAAGTTTGCAGTGGTTGCTTTTCTTTACGTCTGTTCAGTACACTGGCAGGAAAAGTTTGACTTACATTACTCTACAAAATACGAAACAAAAAAAGGCACCACGTTGTTTTTCAACCTCATTATTTACAAGCTGCAAGATCAGACAATAAGCACAGAACTAAGGCCAAAAAAATAAAAAATAGTCGGTCTCTGGTCAGACCAAAGTTCCGGAATTGATGCGGGGACGCGGCTTTTTTTTTCTTCTTCAAGCTTGGATTGTACAGACAAGGTGGGGTACTATTTTGCTTTTTTGGTGTCCTCATGTACATTGGTGTCCTCCATAATTTGCCTTGGTGCTCTCGATCATTTACCCTGGTGCAATTTCCCATTCCTTGGTGCTCTTTGGTAAAAAAAAATTGAGGAGGTGCGGCAATAGAGGGCGCTGTTGGAGCTACCGCAGAACGTTTTGGAAAAAAAAAGATTGACGCACATGATTAAAATCGACGCGCGCGCTGACCAGAGACCGACTTATTTTTTTTTTTGGCCTAACCCGAAAAAAATATCAAAGCAATTACAAAGGAAGACAATTTGGAAGAAAAAAAGCGAGTGAAAAAACGATAACTTCTTCTTTTACTTGCACTTCTTAAAATAGAACTGACATAAAAAGCAGGTGTTTCCATGACAGTTTTATTAGTAAAGACAGTATGGTCGCTTTTTATTATCCGGCTGTTTTGTGATGTTATCCCGAGGGACTTTGTGATACTTTGTAAGATCCTGATGAAAACTACAGTTTAAATCTGAGATAAGACACCTGACAGACCGGTTCTTTATTAAAATCGATCTTGCATTGTAATTGTTGAGACGTGTTTGATTACATCTTGTGACAGCTAACATGCACAAAGTGCTTGTACTAATGGTACATCAGATTCAATACGTCACATTTTTTTTTAATCATTGAACTGTTTTTATTTTCCCTTGGAAAGTAAACTTTTGTTAAAAAATGTCAGTAAACAAAGAAAAACCCACAATGCACTTACAGGTAACTAAAGAATTTGGTTAGAATCAGATGGAAGGAAATTTGTTATATTAAGAGGTATGTCCACTGCAATTCAAATTTTGTTTATTTGAAGTCTTTGCTTTTTCCATAAAACTGGGTACCTCAAAATAAATTTATTTCATTTTTTTTTTATCAAGAGTTGGAGCATGACTCTCAAACCTCAGAATATAAAAAGTCCACAACTAAATTGAAACCCTTGTCTTTGCTTGACTAGTCGTAGTATTGGCTGTAAAGATGTTGTTTTCCCTCTGTTGATCTGACATTTTCTGACATTTTCAGATCCTTGCATCACACAGGGGGCTTAAAAATTGTCCAAATAACCTACCCTAGCAACACGGTGCAATATCAAAAGCTCTATCCAGCTTACACGAAGTAAGAAAACAGATATCATAATAGAGATTGAAAACAAAGGACCACATGAAAGCAGGCCAAGAATAATACCGATCGGGTTACTTGCACCACAGCCCCAGGGAACGTGTAAGAAGGGCGCGGGGCTCCAGAGTCCAGGGCAGGGATACAAAACGGTCGTGAAATGAAGCTTGACAATCTCAAATGATAATGCGGAGCTGGTCTGTGTGGAATGGTTTTTGAAAGTGCAACTGGAAATTGGCTTTTATTCCTGAGCCCTGCGATTTTGTCCACTGACGCATAATTTGGCCATGAAACAGAGAGGGATATTTTTTTCCATATCGTATTGCCGGGCATTAACAAGGGTTGTTAAGAGACGTCAGTGTCAACAAAAATTACAATAACAGCATTGAGAATAGCAAAAAACTAACAAATTTTCATATTCTCATTGGCATGCTACTGCTCCGGTTGCTTTTCATTGCATTACTGTATGTACAAAGGGTATTTTTTGGGGGGTCAAAACCGTAGCTTCATCTCTGTAGTATTGGCTTCAGGACATTTTCAGGCCCCTGACGATTTTTTGTTGGGGGGGGGGGGGAGGGGACTCCGGCTCAGTGTTCCGAGTCAGGATCATTAAAATACTGAAGGCAAAAGTCTGCATTTGGGGCATTTCCAGGCAAAAGTGCACACGGCTGAAAAGTACTGAATTAAGAGTGCCAAATGAGGGAACATACACTTTTTTTTATCAGTAAAAAAGCGTTGAATATTGGGTAACATGTTTATGCAAAAAAGGAAAGAGTAACCATTGCCAATTTAAATTTAAATATTTTCTTAATTGGTGTCAGGTTCGGACATCAAAGTCTCTCTAAAAATTCTGGAGTCAAAACACATAAGGCTGATTTCAGAGACAAAACAGAGGTTCGTTCAGGTGGTGATGGGCAGATACATGTAAATGTACGAATGTGGCTGACAAACCCGAGCCAACAAGTGAAGGCACTTTCTTGACACTGATAGTGTGCAATGGAGTGACGATTGCTCGCCTGCAAATAACTTGATCTTTGTCAACATGCACATTCATGTGATCAACCCACCAGAGCATACACGGTTGCACTTGGCAGAAAACGGCACTGAAGTGCCCTCACCTACATTTCTACACAGGATAGTGTGAATAGACAAGTTATTGTTCGACTTCTTGCTTCCTCTTTTTTCGTAACTGCTCTAATTTGATCTGTGCGTTGTTTCCAACTAAAGAAACCCTACCCTGTTAAAGGTACAGTCCATCATCTGCAGCTATCCAAAAAGTAACTGACGTAATTATTGTTGAAAAACATACTTGGTTGAAAGATAGTACCCGGTAATGGGAATAAACTCCCTGTGAAATTATTCTTTCTGGCAAGCTGTTATTTTGAAGAAATCAATGATAGAAGGCCTTTCCAACGATGGAAATTTCCATTCGTAGTTTTTTTTTTTTTTTCGTAACTGCTCTAATTTGATCTGTGCGTTGTTTCCAACTACAGAAACCCTACCCTGTTAAAGCTACAGTCCATCATCTGCAGCTATCCAAAAAGTAACTGACGTAATTATTGTTGAAAAACATACTCGGTTGAAAGATAGTACTCGGTAATGGGACTAAACTCCCTGTGAAATTATTCTTTCTGGCAAGCTGTTATTTTGAAGAAATCAATGATAGAAGGCCTTTCCAACGATAGAAATTTCCATTCGTAGTTTGTTTTTTTTATTCAGCGAAGCGCGCAAGCATTTACATGACGCACACGTGCGCGCAGTTGCTATGATTTGTTGGTTCAGTGCGCGACATCGCGTAGCTGCAATCGGCTCAGTGAGAACGTGTCTCGGATGTTGAATTCAGGCCAAATTCAAAACATGACTCAGCTACTTTTGATTTGAAATCGAGATCCTAGAATATTTTCTTGGAATGTACAGTATTCACTGAGCTGAAACTTCATCAGGTGAGTTGTTCAGCACCCTTCTTTAGATTTTGAGCACTTTTGTTGCTTCAAACGAACATAATGCACAAATTACAAATGATGGACTATACTTTTAAAGAACCCCAACCCCAAAATTAAAATCTCTGAAGTTTTTGTTCAGATTGTTCATAAAGGTCCGCTCGATAATACTGAACACAGCTTGCCAATCAAGAGACTGTCCTTTCTGTCTAATAGGTTTTTTTTTCTCTGTTTACTATACAAATGTACCCCGGTAGGTACAACATCATTAACCATGCATGTATTGAAAATTAAATTAAAATTGCAGTTTCAATGTTTAATGAGCTGCTTCATGGACACAGTCTCCTGCACATTCCCAATGACACTAATTGGAATGGTTTTTTTGTAATTAACTCTCAAGGCCGGTTCACGATACTAATCATGCAATCAAATGCAGATGTCAGGCAAATTTGCACCTTAAAACCTTCACTGCGAAATTCGGCATAGCTGTGCTCAGCTTTTGCAAAGTCATGGAGTGAAACTTGCCGCATTCACGTTTGCTTTAGGGCCAAGCAGTGGCACACCCAGGATTTGTCTTGGGAAGGGGGGGCTCAAAAAAGTTTTGCCCAAAATTTTTGGCCGCAGAAAAAAATTGGTTTTTTTTTTTCAGGGGGGGGGGGGACCTATTTTGACCTTGGTGGTGCCACTTCGGGGCCCGCTTAAGGGCCCCGAAACATTTTTGGATTCTAGATGCTCTGTGGTGTGATCTGAGGCAATTTCTGACCACTTTAACCAATGTTTTTTTGAGGAAATAATGGTGGTGTACTCATTGCCTGCCTTTATTGCGATGCCACATAAAAAATAAAAAAAATTGATTTTGTTTTGGCGGGGGGGGGGGGGGGGGGGGGGGGCCATGGCCCCCTTTGGCCCCCCCTGGATCCGCCCTTGTTGTCTGACAGTACGGTAGGTCGATGGCCACAAGAGCAGACAAAAGCAGTGGACTCCCAGCATCACAAAATAGATGCTATTATATATGAGAAGTCAAATAACAGAAAAGACGGATTGGAAAAACACATGAAGTAAAGACCTTTGCTTGAAAGAAATTGTGACGATAAAGGCTAGGGGGTTAATAAAGCTGGTCTTAGACAATTCACAAGCGATATAGTTACAGTCACAGACTTAGTCACAAGAGAAAGTCAATCCAGGAGATATGTTACCAGTATAAGTTACAAGTAATGGTCAGTCAGTGATATCTATAATCAGTAGTCAAAAGTGACAGTACTTAGTCAAGTCAGTATTAAAGAATATAATCGAATAATCGAATATTTGAATCTTCGGTATATTTTGGACAACCCTTGCACCTCTGTCCACTCAAAACGAGTCTGTACAACAGTGACCCCTTGAGCATGTTAACAACAGTGGCATAAGTTGCTTTAAAAAACGCTACAATGGAAATCTTGTTGCACATGCAAGCATTATCATCAAGGGCGTCAATCACTACTCAAAAGTGGGTGGGTTATACACTGCTCTGGACTAATGCAAGTGCGAATCCCTAACGGCGTGGGGTTCGGGCCCGCTTAAGGGCCCCTAAAAATTTGGGATTTTAGATGCTCTGTGGACCGACCCGAGGCAACTGCTGACCACTTTAACCAATATATTTTTTTAAAGTGAAAGATCATCATTTAAACATCATTTTCGAGTTTGGAGTCATTGAATCTGCTATTCTAAGCTATAGCATCAAATGTAGGCTACAATTATTATATTCGAGGACGAAAAAACTGGGGGTACAAATGATATGACATCTCTCCTCCCCCCCCCCCCACACACACCCCGACTGATCGACGCCCATGATTAGCATGTCTACACAATGAAATCGCTCAAGGTTTACTGTTGACACAATTTTTCTGCTATATAGATGTATTTTAGACTGTTACATGACTGTTAAGCAGTGCCATAAAATCCATCCCAAAGGTCCTAATTAGGACAGGGTGGTACGTTACTACAGAATCCCATCTGTATCAAAGAAATCGATTCAAGGGCACTTACTACAAAGACCAACCACAGTTCACTAAAATAAAAATACCTAATTATTTCTCATTTAAAACGTGGTTAGCTGTATCACACAATTATTTCAGATTCACTCCAAAAAATACATTTTTTTTTCAATGGCTATTTTCCTACAAATCTAAAAATGATTTGCTTTTGAATGAGACATCAAACGAAAAAAATCCCCTGACATATAGTTATTGAATATTTCCTTACAAAATCTTGATTATTTGCCAGCGGCCTGACAATAATTCGGCCATCGCAGGGCTGGTTTGTTTGTGCCGTGAAAATGAAAACTTTTTTCCAGTTGGTTGCAGATGCCCAAAATGGGAGAAAAAAAATAATTGATTTTTCGTTACATACAACCTGAAAATTTGGGGTACCCAACTTTAATGTCAATTTGTGATTGATGCAATTTTATTTATCCCCCTCCCAACCACAAATACTGCAAAAACAGCCAAATCCACCCTAAAAACCACACACGCAAACCTGTAGGCTTTGTGCCTATAATCACAGCTTATGACTTGCCGTATGCCCCAATTCCTGAAAACCTTGAGCTGCACGCGCTAAGTGCGGGTTCCGAGCAGTTGCATGGCCATTACATTATTGATTTCATTATCTATTTATGGTGCTTCGGAGGGTCGTTAAGTTTTTCTTTCAAGATCCCTGTGCTAGTTACGGTACACAATCTCTGAGGGAAATCTTTACAAGGATACGCAGGCGCCATCACCATGGTTTCATAGCGGATTTACAGTCGATTTACTGTTTATTCATACTTAGAGGCGTCACTAAAACAATTTGCATTGTGCCGTCAAGGGGGGGGGGGGGGAGGGGGATTGGAAGGGGGGGGGGGAGAAAGAGAAGTGTTTCCTCATCACTTCATCACTATAACTGCTGATGGACAAAAACAGACAGTAATGAAGCTGGAAATTTTTCTAGCTCATCTTAAACTGTCTTTGATTTTTCAATTGTGGGGTACTGAAAATCATATTTACAAAAAGTAGCATCTGAAGGTGTAATCGTTTCAATTTTCTTTCCTTTCTCCCATCTCTAGACATAATTTTGAAAACCTTAAGGTGCACGCGTCAAACTATTATTTGGGAGGGAGTGTCACACTATCCCCTGTCACACTAATTACTCTATACAGATATGTACCTTTACCCTAGTCTATAAACTATCCCCTAGCACAACAAGGGTCTATGATAAGCAAGCCGATTCGGTGATAAATTATGCAAAACAAGACTACGTCTTGACCTCGAGATTCTGACCATTCAGTGTGCGCCTTCTACATGTATATCTGGTCTTACCCGTTGTCATAGACATCTATAAATAAAACCTAGACAAGACATGTATTATGCTTTTTCGTTGTGAATTGGGTAAAATTAGGCTGCGTCACTCAGCCTGTAATGATTACGCGATGCGCGAACATCCTGTGGTTTCAAATGGTCATCACATCATATTTTAAATAATGCTCGTAATTGACCAATCAACAGCTTAGACCACATTTTGGAATGAAATGACGTCATGTCGATATACATTTGTATGCTTCGATATACCAGATGCTGGACCGGAGACAGAGAGCTAGGGCTCTGTTAAACAACTGGTGATATTCAGACTACCTTTAACCTGTGATGGGCATAAAGTCAAGTCGAGTAAAATGTACATACTTCATAAATACTGTTATTCCGTTCTTTCAGAGCCAATATTAGTGCAAAGAAACAAAAAGGTAAGGACGTCTTTGGCTGGTCCCAGCGAGAGCAAGCCTTTACTCCTCTTTGTACCTGACTGCCTCACTGACTGGCAGGCTAGTGAAGTGAGCTGGGCAGTGCTATCATATAGGATCACCTGGTAACAGGCTAAATCTGGCCCAGTGTGAGCACCACACGCATGAAAAAAAAACAAATAGGAGAATCAATCAAATCAAATTGGGACCATGCTTTATCACGTATGCAACTGGGAATTTAGAAAAAAAAACGTGGCAGTTTGAAAACACATAACAATTTGTACATTGTTTTTAATTTGTAACGGCATACACGAAAAGTTAAAAAAAACAAGGAATTCAGCGGATCCGAGGAAAAGTTACATGCCTGTTTACAAGGCTTGTTTCATGGATACAATTGTTTGCAATACTAGCCAACCTGAAAAGCAACACGCCATACACATACCTCTGCTTAGAGACCTCCAAATCAAGCTCCATGGAGCGCTGTTGCCAGCTGATCACAGCAGTCCCTCCCTCCAATTGTTTCCCAGCCATGGTGGCGGGACAAAAATATCAGGGATTCCTTTTACGCAACTACGGCATACATGGGAAGATTAACATCTCTAGTACTGGACCCGTGTGCGTGTTGCTCCAACAGCAACGAACTGAAAATGTGTCTAGTGACAGCTGTGGTTTAAAAGCCTCTGAGAGCCATTATGTTGCACATGCATGCATCCTCTGCACTTTCGACCTTGTCTTTTTTTAAGCCACAAGTTTTTTGTTGTTGGTTGTCCGATTGAGTTTTTCAGCCATGGAAGCGAAGATCGTTGCCATGCCCGGCAGGCGTGCACCGTAACCATCTGGGAATCAAATGCATGCCTTGACTAGTCTGTCACTAATGTTCTATCCATGCAGTACGTCTGGGACACGAGGCGAGTTGAAAATTGCCAGTTTTCATTAGCTGTGCATCACTGAGCTTTTTCTTTTTCTGATGCAGGATTTAATGCTTCAAAAGTGGCTAAGCCGTTACTCCATCCACAATCCCAAAACATTAAGAAATATGCCTGGGAAAATCACTGTTATAAAGACAATGCAATGAATTTTTTCATTTGCACTTGCTACTCATGAATCTTACTTATGGTGCTACCTAACGTTCCACTGCCACACTCAATCCAGTTTGTCTGTCAATGCGGCAGCATTTGTGAGATTTCAAAATCACCAAGCTGTTTCTTTTTCTGCACACACCGAGCCGATACGTCTTTCAGCATCCACGCTCCGGTGGCATCTGATGACTGTGGGCTAGATGTTTCCCTCTCGTGGGTCCGAACAACATCACACTGATCTGCTGAGATCAGTGATGGTGAGAGTTTCTTCCATCTTCATAATGACCATTAGGTTATCGAGATGCAGGATTTTCACTGCTGCTCTAGAAGTCTTCATCAATATGTCCACAGAGAATCAAAATGAGTAAATTAGCAGCAAGCTCATCACCGAATGAATTGATGAGTTCCTCATCCCAAACAAGCACACACTGGACTTCTGGTTTGTTTCCTCACTGTAGCTATAATTGGTGCTCACAGATCAAGACTTACGAGTTTATACGTTTATCATCCCACCACCATCCCACGGCAGCCAATCACATCAACTCCCATGGACTTGTTGAGTGGGGGCAGGGCGGATCATTCCATTCACAGGCGTATTCCCCACTCAGCAAAATGTTGCACTGTTGTCTTTTGCTCTTCTGACGTTTGTGTTGGAGAGAGCGTGATTCTTTTTTCTTTCTTTTTTAATCACGGGCACTCGAAAGCTGTCAAAATGCATTTCACTCACAGTGCCTTGCGGTTGTCAAGGATTAGGACGTAGAAACAAACCAGATTGGATAGCTTGACAGAAGTTGCTTGATGAATGTTGTATCCAATGACTCCTTTAGCAAGTGGTTGTTGGTAGATCATCTCAATGTACGTACATTCCACAGTACAGACTGATTTACATGCATGGACAAGTCACACAGAAATTTGTGCCAGATGCACTTAACGACCAAATACAACCACACATTTTCCCAGTGATTTTTTTCTCCACTTTCCAGAGAAAAAAAAAAAACTCAACAATTAACTTTGCCTGTAAACAAATTTCCCTTTCAGTTTGTAGAGCATCTGCTCCCGCCTTTCTGATTAAATTTCAATTTATCCGATTAGCCGCACGTGGAGAAAGTAATGAAAAAATACAACCATGAGAAAATAACCGCGTATAACTATCGCATCGCTGAACATGAGAAAAATAAAAGGCAAGTGAACTAAAAAATATCAAATAAGGATGTTTGATGCGGGATCTAGGAGCCAAGAAGAGCGACAAAGACACGTGCAGGCCAATCAATCAATCCGACCGGGGCAAGATCTTCCATTTATATGGCTGAGCTGGCCTGCCCCGCCACGTATATTGGTACAATCCGAGCATGAGTAAAACAGCTATATAGGAGGGAGGAAAGCTAGCACGCTGGGCTGGCATTGGCCGATTCTGTCTCTGGTCGCCACACGCACACTCAGGCACACACAGTACTCCATACTGATGTTAGTAAATTGCAGCTGCAATTATATAGGAGGCCCGTGTAGTCTCCGTGTGCACCCACAATGATGAGATGTACAATGTACGTAGTAATCAATTACTGGTAATTGAAAACTGCATCATCAGACATGTCCCCAGACGCACTGTATTATCAGACAATGCGATTTCTAAATGACGAATGAATATTTTATGAAAAGCTGACATGAAAAGCTGACACTTGTAATCCAGTGGTTTGGGTTCAGATCCCCCTCAAATGCTTGAATTGAATAAACACTCTATACGCGTAGCTGCTGATTTGATTTATTTCCTTGAAATTCAGTGTTACTGATTCATGTTATCTGATCATGATGGATGTCCAGATGGTTTGTTAGTGTGCAATATCAATCCCATCAGTGCATAAAGGTTTGTCACAATCTTTGATCTCATCAATTGTCAATGCACGTGAGCTTTCATTATATTGCTCACTAAATTTCACTGCTTTCGACTCAACATGAATTGCATACATCATGTTCAATCTCGAATGTAATAGAGAATTTAAGAAAACAAGCAATAGAGAATTTAAGAAAACAAGCAATTGAAACCAATACTTTTCAGTTTAAACTTGCAAATATGTTTTCATTTGATCTGTGCAATATTCAAACTCATACAAGTGCAAATATGTATGGCCATGTTTGTGCCTATTTAACTATGCAAACTGTACGTATGAACCATCTGCAGTCTGATACTTTGAATAAAAAGAAAAAAAAATGCACAACAAATAATTATGTACCCATGCTACCTAATGTTAATTGTTTCTCTAACCTTGATGAGAAAAACGCATTCACAGAAATCTAATCAAGAAAATGGCTTTGGGCATTTGTTCCGACGACACCTTCCCCCCTCCCACAAATTCATTGTTGACTTAGTGCCTATAGAAAATTACAATTTCTATCTTTCTCCATGATTTGGGTAATTGAAATGCATGCGTTGTTTGCTTAGTTTGCAGGTGGGAAGACAGCTATTATCTGACATGCATGCAAGACAGGATGCAACGTGTGCGTGCATGCTGACTGAATGCTAAGTTGATTGTTGACTGAAAAATTTCTTTCAATCATTGCCCCACAGTCTTAGCACTATTTTGATGAGTACAGCTGGGACAACTGTGTATACAATTTCATACATGATCAGAAAAAAAAAGTTAAAAGAAAATTTGTACATAAATATTTTAAACACATTTTTGTGTGTGTACTCCATAAGTTTTCAGTTAAAAGTAGCAGCTGGACTGTTGAATGTTGTTAGAAATAAAGTATATTACAATAAAAAAAAAAGATAATAAACTTCAAATATGATTTACATGTTCAGTTTGTGGAATTTTTGTTGTTAACTTTTGGCATTGAGATTTACAATTCCGTGGAATTGCCCAGATTTAAAAGAAAGAAATACAGAAACACCGACAAAACCATAATTATACTTGTTATCTCCTATAGGGATAATTGAACAAACTTTGAACAGCCTGACGGACAAACAGATGCAAGCACATGGTAAAATGATGGTGAAATGCAGACGGAAACGACAAGTTGGAGTGTAAAGTGCGGTTTTAGAACCTATCTTTTAGGGGGGCTAGCAGGGGTGGATCCAGAAATGTTTGCAGGGAGGCCTGCTGAAATGTAGACCGGGTTGACTTTTCTTCGGACACTTATGCCTCCGAAATCAATAAGGGGGGGGGGGGGGTGAGGGGCTCGTACCATATTTTCAATGGGGAGCGCTGATAAAATTCTACAATCATGCACTATATTACCAAATAGTGTACAAATGCCCCCTTCCCATGACTTTTTTTTTAGGGGGGAAGGGGGTAGACCGTTTGCATGTGACGTCACCTTCTAACATTCGCTACTGCCATTTCTCTTTTTTTTGGCAATTTTTTTTGGGGGAGGCTAAATAAAAGTTTTGAAGGGGGGGGGTATGGGAGACACTTTTTGAGTAATGTTTTGCCTAACACACAATTCTCGCAGTAAGTTTGCACGACATTCTATATTCTTCAAGTCTCGCACGTGTTTTGATGCAAAATTTATGCAAATTGTTCAGAGGGTCACCGTGCTACGCAACATTATTGGATGCTGCGCACCATGGAAATCACATTTGCCAATACATACAATTAACACATGGATAGTACAAATTGCTGCGTTAACAGTGTACTAACTTGTAAATTAAATAATTTTTTTAAAAATGTGTCTCTCACATACTTTAACTGTGTGCCAAATTTCATTCCATTTTGTCATTCCACACCCGAGTTTTAAAGCAGAAAAGGGGGGGGGGGGCCTCGGGTGTAATGCACCCCTTGGGTGTTAAAAACGTCATATCCCACATCACAGCAGTCAACAATTGTTAAATATTGCCTTTTAAGCTCAGATAGTGGCACATACATATATGTATATCCTCAAGCGCTTTTAGCTCCCTTAGGTTGATTGATATCACAGTATACGTGTCACTATTTTTTGTTATCCATTTCTTAATCTTTACCCATCTGTGACAGGATCTATTTCTTATGGGGCATGTGTTATCCTCGGGAAAATCTCACTCAGTCTCAAGAGAAAGGCTTCAGGTTATACAGTGTGGTATATTATGGTAATAATACAGCGTGGTGATTTTCCCATCTTGGATGACGTGCCTAACGTTATAAAAGCCACGAATCTGTGGGTTTATAAATAAATCTGGGAAGGTTGCATTTATAAAGAGAGAACCAACAAATTAATAATTCTATTAAATAAACAATCCCCATCCCACTTCGTAGAGTGAGGATTGTGTTGTTGTACACGGCCCACTACACGTATTAACCACAGCATTTAGCAAATCTGTCCTGTATTAAATATTAATGGCAAAGAGCTATACAGAGATGGAATATACTTACAGGCTGTATGCCAAAAGCAAGAGAGAAGAGTCCTCAAAATCCTGCGACTGTAATGAAATCCCAAAACTGTTGGCATGGAAACCCTAAATCAAGGATTTCCTATTGGGCAAGATGCCACACATTGCGTAAATGTAGAGAATATATATGCATGTAAGACACCGTGCGTTCTCGCCAACGGAACAGACAAACAGCGCCATGGAAGTCACGTTGCCTAGGGCGATCGTGGAAAAATATTAGCTTTTTGCAACCAGACGTCTGAGGGCGGAACGACTTGGGAGCTGGCTGGCCGTGGCCTGGATGCTTGACTGCATCAGCCGCTGCTAAACCCCCTCGCGTCTTATTGTTCCCTTGTCACGTCGCCTCCAGTGGTTGCCATGACAACAGACCTGTGCTCATAGGGAATGCGTGTCCCGCCTGTGTTGATTATTTGCACTGGGGTCCGTTACAGTGTGTTGCTGTGTTTGCAGATTAAACACTTCATGTCTTTCCGTTGCGCTTTACGTGCCTGGTTTGTGCAATGCTCCCAAATAAAGTGAACTGGGTTCAGGCACTTGAATCATTACGGTAATAACATGATGTAGGTGAATATGAAACTTCCTCTCTAATGAATGCACTTTTTGAGTATCATGCTTTAGATTTCATTCCTTTCTTGGTGAACATTGCCCTCAAGTGGCTTAAGGAAACAATGACAGGCAAAAGCATACCTGTCACAACACCCTCTATAGACAACAAAGAAAGGGTATAAAACTTAAAAGGCAGTTGAGCATTGGACAGATTGCCAGTCCGACGAAGCTTCTAGCTTAGGACTGAAACGTAAAAATAATGCGTGAGTAACATCTACAATTTTTGGGATTGGAAAAAAAACGAACCTCCTAATTCATGTTTTACCAACAATCCAGATGAACTTATTTAAAGAGCAAACCTAAGTACACAATTGGCTCATCTTCTTGGTGCAAACCATTAACTGCAGCAATCTCAACTGAAAGCCAGCAACACGGCAACTTCCATTTAACTTCATTGCAAATGAACAGCTCTGTTACCATGACTATGGCTTGGAACGTATCATCAAAATGTCATGCTCTTGAATTTCATTTTGTTTTTTCATGCATGAATTTCTGACAGACATCTTATGGTTTCAGTATTGCGTTTTGCGTTCACTGACATACATTGGAATTTCATCAGTACCGTCTGAGGGCTTAATTGTTGAGGAAAAAATTCACTAGCCCACTGGGGTTGGACTCGAACCCACGACCTTCTGCTTACAAGTGCAGATGTCTTACCACTAGACCACTGAGCTTGCTAAGGTTGGCTGTCTGGTTTCATAAATAATACACATATATAGCAGCAGATACTTCTTCAGTCAATCACTACATTGTACGTAGTACATGTATTACAATGTGTTTTGCCATAATCTTGGACAAGCCAAGTACATGTATGGAGTGTTTGTGTAAAGTGCTGGTTCATTATTCAATCAAAATTTTTGATTTCATGTTAAAGTTGAACAAATAATGCACACATTTGTGCTAATAACAGGAAACAATATTTAAGACCTATGTGTGATTGCACACAGAAAAGTACACAACACATAAAACTTGCTTAAAAGTATTACCAGAGTATTAAGGACAATTTGCAATGCAGTGACAAGATCCAATCACTGGAAAGCTTCTATTGCATGTGAAACTCTTTAACCAATCAAAAGCTCTGATCCAAAAATTATAGCCTTACTACTTAGAATGTTTGGGGTTTAAAAAAAAAGGAAACACTTTTTTTCAGCTGATTTCCTTGAACTTTCTAAATTTTTAAATCTGTTTCTTTTTCTTAACAGTTCTGTCATGGGGAGGGATGGGGGGATGGGGTGGGTTATGCAACTGATATGTTTACCCTTGGGGTAGGCAAAAATAGGGGGGGGTTTACATGTTTACCCTTGTCTAGGCATTTTTGCCACACCTGAGAGTAATACTACTCTAATTAAAACAACAGAAGTCATCCTGTAAACTTCAAAATCAACAATATGAATTGTGTAGCATCCTTACGAGACAAAATAGGTTTTGTAACAAAACAGAATGGCCCTCATTACCTACGGTCGTGACGCCATTAGCATTCAATCAAAAATAACTTTCGTCAAGAATAACAATGTTGCCATGGCAACCGCCGGGCCGGCAGTTAATCAGAAAAAGCTCCTGCAAAGGGCACATCAACAACCCCAGACTATTATTCCCCTCTACTCGCTGGGGCATTTTTCCGTTCTTCTTCTTTTTCTTTTTTACAGGTAGAGCTTGCAACTAGCTCGGAGCAATTTTTTCATGGGCAGTTTGAGGCTGTGAATCATTGCTGAATGAGATAGCGACATCTGTGCAAATAAGCTTCTTGGTCGGAGTGACACGATGGCTTTCAGGACGAGTGCAACTTGACACAATGAAGGCAACGCGTATCAATTAATCGAATGCCTCACGGCAAAGTGCACCTGTCTTGTTTGGCACATTTAGACTTGCATGACAACTATTAATTGCCTTTTTACATCTTCGTGCTTCTTACACATTTTTAGAACACACTTTGAATAATGCATTTTGTGACCATGCATGTAATTCAATTTCAATGACATTATTTCCATCAAAAGCAAAGTAAAAGCATCATGAAAACGAACAGTAGTTATGTTAAGATGGAACGAGGCATGATTTTAAAATGCTGAGTCTTACATGTATAGAGGCATGCCTACATACAATGTATATACTCAATGCAAAACTGTAAAAATACAGAATCTATAGAGAAACAGACAAACCAATAGACAAGTACAAACGAAACACAAGCAGTAACCAAGGACGGCCTGGCGGACATGCAGATACATGTAGCAGGGGTCAAAGATTTACATAATGAGACTAAATAAACACAAGGAGGAAATAGGGAGCAAAATAGCTTGCTGGAACAGAGAAAGAGAATACATACTATGCTAAATAACGGGACACAAGATGGTTCTTGAAACTGATTTTGAATCGGCCCACTGAGGACTGTGATTTTATAGACTGATGGAGTCCATTCCACAAATTAATTTACAGGTTCTGTTTTGTTTTGTTTCTTTGATTTTTTTTTGTTTTTGTTTTTTGGGGTTTTTTTTTTGGGGGGGGTGGGAAGGGAGTAGTCTATTACGCGTAAACACATTTGCTGATTAATTAGGCAAGACCTCGCCTCTTGACCTCCTAGATTTTGACCAATCAGCGGGTCTTTCTATATTGGGTCTTCCGTCATTCACCCGTTACGCGTCATACATTGTAGACATGGATAAAAAAAACTGTGCCGTCACGGTGCTCTGTATCATGTTACGCGAAAATGCGCGCCCGGCTGTTGTTGTATTACAAAACACTACATTCGAATTGACCAATCACAGTTTTAGACCTGATTTGGGAATAAAATGACGTCACGATTTAGTAAAGTCGACTCTGATTGGCTGGCGCGCGGCTCGCATAAATTTGTATGTCTGGAGAAATCGACGTTATACAGGATTTGGCCCCGTGGATAACGGGTGATACTCAGACTAGGAAGGGAGAGGGGGAACAAGAAATATCCCAATTTCCCTCGGTTCCCCCCCCCCCCCCCCCCCCACCCTGCAAACAGGACGCTGGGATACTCTGATGAATTCACGCTTTGATTGGTTGGATTATGTGTGACCTGTGACCTGCGCGTCATCACGGTCATGACTCTGCAAGGTTTGAAACGGCCGTTAAGACTGATTCATTACTCTTTTATTCCAGTTTAGAGATTTGGTGGGTTTTTTTCGTTGAAAAGCGTAATAATGTAAGAAATTCTGTAAAACTTATCTGTGTTGTAAATTTACAATTCCCGTCACTTGCTTAGGCTCCGTTTCGAATCAAGAACGGTCGGGTTGCATTATGCGACGCTCAAAATTTTGTCCACATGGTCCGCAATGAAACAGAAATCACATCCAGTATGGAACGTGTGCATTTCTATGGGAAGTTTTCGGATAGTATTTGCGCACATTGTCTAACTGCAGTCTTGAACAGCTGCAGCCAGATGCTTTATACATGGGTCATAGGCCACTTCCTTCACAAGATTCTGTGAAGCTCATCAGAGTATCCCAGCGTCCTGTTTGCAGGGCGGGGGGTACGAGCGAATATCCCAATTAGTATCCTCCACACAGAACAACACCTATCAGTAACACTTTTTGAAAAGTGCGCCGATACACTGTATCACTTTCGAGACGGTGAGCCATTGACTTATTTCTTGCAAATGGCATCCATTCTATAATGCCAGAGTTAGTCCCTGCCCATGTTTGAAATTGACTAAATATAGGTTAAAGAGCGCGAATAGCTCCGAAATAACGAAAATAAAATGCAAATACTGTATAGGAGATCTGATTTGTGTATTTGCAATGCATGTATTGCAAAATTGCGTCCTCCAGCAACATGCAGGTCAAATTTTTAATTGCCTTGAAAATGTATCCATAAACTTGGTGATAAAGCTGGACCAAACAATAACAGCTACCCGTATGATGATGAAAATGCAGACCATGTAACAAAAGCCTTCTTTTTGACACAGGAACTGAATCTAATACATGTACGTTGGCTGGTCTTCATGTGTTACCAAATGGACAAGGACTGAAAACAAATTCTAGCATGAAAGTCCTCATGCATCAACTAAATAAGTCTACGAAACCGGCGGAAACAAATTAATTCTGAAACTCATGTTTCAAAAACTATTGTGAGAAATAATTTAGCTTCAATTTGGGAGATAATACGCATGGGGACCATTGTACATGTACATGTATGTACAATTGTATATGTATTATCAATGAAAGTTAATTCTGCCTCACTAGAGTCAAATAATTTTCTACTGAAAGAGCTGATTATCATTGCGCTCACCATTAATCGGATTAAGTACAGCAATTAAATCCTCATTCAGAGATTAATAAAAAAGAGAAATATTAAGGACGTGACGTTTACACGTTTAAACGAACAACAATTCTAAATTCATTTACAAATTTTCCAAAAACACTTAAACGAAACCTGAATTATAGAAAGGGAACCTACGTTCACGAAGTCTTCCTTTGAGTTAAACCTACATCGCACAAATAATTAACGATGTTTTCCAACCTATTTAATTTACAAAGCCTTTGAAGCACTTCAATACTTGACTTGATTACATTCGGGGCACATGTAGTTTAGCTTTTACTTTTTCAATGACTGCCATTATTGATTTGGCATGTCAATCACGCTGGTCTGCAGAGATAATCAATTTTATCACTAAATGATCAAATTATTTATAAGCAGCAAAATTTCCATTGATCTTCTCCTGTTGGTTATATTATATGTGTTGTGCAAAATGTAGGCTAACTCCATGCACACACATCTCGATCACTGTGAATACATTTCATACTGTACTTTCCTATGAAGAACTTTGTACATGAAACCCTATTGACAAATTTGTGACAAAAGTGAGATCCTGTAAACAGGAGAAGAGCCAATCAACAGCCACGATTTTTAACCAATTGCTGAGAAGGCTTGGAGGGGCAACCAACCAATAAGAATTCTTGTTCTGTGACACTTGGCAAGGCCTGGCTATGGGCCAATGAGACGTAGGGTTGGTTCTTTACATTCCCGACATTTTTTGAATAAAAACCTTCTGGCTGTGGCGTACACACAAAAATTCTGTGTTGTTTGTGATTTTTAATTTGTCTGCTTATAATGAGCATGTGTCAGCCTCTGTGAATGGCTAAACGTTTCAACGTTTAAACGGTTCTTAAAATGTTTGCTAAACGTTTATAAAAATTCAACCGTCAAAGTCACATGCGAGATATCTAATGATACACAAGTACTGTAAAAAGCTGTGCTGGTAACAAATTGCATACTGTTATTAAATAAAAATACAAAATAAAAACTCCACACACAGCTGTACCCGTCTTACGATCTTCACAAGAAAAAAAAAAAACACGCAACTTGGATCATTTAAAAATATGTGACCTAGCTGTTTCTCCAGGCACAACGAGCACAAACAGAATCCAATTTGAAACCAGGTGCTTTAGGGCCTGCTTAAACTTGGTGTAAATGCAGAAGCATTGTTAATTTGTGACGTCGGAGCAAGTATTCGGGATGCAAAAACGTCAAGTTGAACACATTCCAACTGAACGTGAATTTTGCAATGGATATTGTGTGATGTTAGATTAGGGTCCACTCGATAGTCTGAAGGTTTATTAATCGGAAAGTTCGATAGTCCTTACACAGGGTTTAGATGTAATTGTAACTCTTTTGAGCAGAAAACTCAAGTAAGCACAATTACTCACAGTCTTCTTACTGGTTTACTAACTTTTGTAAGCAACTTCTACAAGTGATAAAAGAAAGCCACAGTAAAAACGTAAAAACAAACGAACATACAAAACAAAAACAAACTAATATAAAGGTAACAAACTTACCTTAAAAATGAAGCCATCTTCAAGTGAAGGGGGACGAAACAATGAGCTCACATAGCAACATGACCACATCACATGACCACATCACAGCCAATCAAATTGGGAGGTAAGGAGGAGGGGCAGGTCCACAGGTCACAAAGTGCAGAGACACATACTCACAGGAACGGCATGCAGATACGCAATTCACCTAACACTTAAAAATCAAAGCACTAAAAAAATCTCACAAGTGACTGCTAAAAAACGAATAAAGTACACAGAGGAATTGTCAAATAAATGACAAATACTAGCCATGCAACTAAGAAGGAAACATGATTTACATATTTTAAGGTCCCAAGAATCTCTAAATAAATGGCATATCGGTACTAAGTTCATACTCTTCTTGGAATATAATCCATCAAATCAGTTTTAAAAAACACAAAGTGCTTAACAGCTACACAAAAAGACATCAACGTAAGTGAAGATCTGACTAAGTGCAAAGATGGTACCACTGCTTGCTTCACTTGTATATGTGGAGGATGAAATTACGATCAGACATCCAAACTTTACTGGCCATTTACCATATTTTGGAAGTGCTTGGCTAACTTCGGACGTGCTTGGCTAACTTTGGACAGTTAGTGAACACCACACGCTATATTGATTGTGCTCCCTCAGTTTTGTCGGAGCAGTTTTCGTATCTAATCTTTTCCTCTGTATGTCAAAAGACTAATTCGGCGAGCAAAATTAGAAGCCTTTTTTGAGGTGGAACCAAGTTCACGTACATGCCACCTGCGTTCTTAAAGACAAGATGTGCGTGCATGTTGCTAACACTATTGGTCGAAGGAGCGGAGTGCGTGTGTATTACCCGAGTGCAAGCCTGGTTCCAGCTCATGGCTTCTATAATTTAGGTCGTCGAATACAAAATCAAAAAATTGTCATGATAGGACACTCAGAGATGTAATTTGAACAATGTCTGACCAAAACCAGTTCACCTCTCCAAAAAATCACATCTGAAAATGTAACTCTGTTGCCAAATGGCTCACAATGATAAGCTGAGAAAATAAATTGGCAATTATTGTAATTAAACACCTGTTTAAAAAGAGAAGTTATCAAATTTTACCTTGCAGGGTTCTTGTCATGATGGTTCCCGCAGGATCTGGCCACTGCCGGGGGATGATAATTAAAGGGGAAGTTGACCGCGGTGGCCACAGCCGTGGGGCTTTTCTGCGGCGGGCTGGGGCTGACGTCCCGCGGGGTACTCCAGGGGCTACTGGGAGCCCCTCGGGGGCTGGACCGGGTGGTGTTGTAAGTGTTGGTACGGGGCGAGGCGTCTCTTGAACGACCGGAATGCTTGACTTGTACACCTGTACGCAAAAAGACCAGAGGAATAAGCATCAAACAAAAGACTTGCTGCAAATATTATTCTGTGTACACGACATGCTGATAAACACATGACATGGTGATAGTGACACCCGCTGATGAAGACAGTGAGCTATTGTGTCTCAACATCAAACCGGGGTCTACCCGGTGTTCCTCAATACCTCAGTTCCCCCAAATCCTTAGGGCTAGGGTTAGCTTTAGGGTTGCGGAACATAGTTATTGGGGAACTTAGGTATGGGGGAACATAGGTATGCATCCCATCAAATCTGTATTACTTTACAAGAGGGGTTACCATGCTTTTTTGGTGTGGAACCCTGAAGAATAAATTTCAAAATCAAATTGATCATTTGTTAACTTTCCAATGAGACAGTGAATGAAAAAAAAATAATAATAATCGGACCACGCGAAAGTTATACACTTTTACAATTCAGCTTTTAAATCAAAAATAGGATGCTCCTAATTCAGCTTAGACTTGACTCAAGTCGGACTTAAAACAATATCCTCAACACACACTATCATCACAACCCAGCCCTGAATTCCATCATCAACATGGTGCAACGAGAGCCATAGAGTATACATGTACCCCTTCACTGTGTGGGCCTGTACACATCCTGCACAGACCAAATGCAATGCCCAACTTAACTCGGGCCAAGTCTAAATTCAGCTTAAGCATGAAACAAACACAACATACACGTAGTAGACATTGTCTAGGGAAAAAAATCATGGGGATTCTAACTTTATCATCAAATAAAGGAAATTCATTATGTGCTCAAAGTTACATAAACTGAATAGGAGTGACCAGAAATATACAAATCGCAAAAGAAGCGCTGCTGTCTTTTTAACCTTGCAAAAACTTCAACGAAACAAGGAGGATCAGAAACACACAAGCAGCAAACACATGAAATTAAAGCATTATTGGGTGTATTGGTTTTACTGCAATTCCAAAGTATGGAGAACAGTTGGCATTCATTTTAAACGACATAGAGTTATATATCTAATATCTGTTTTGTGTATTTATAAAATAACTTTCGTCCAAGTCTACTTCAAAGTCAGTATTAGGCCGGTTAATACTCAGCGCGAATGTCAAAGTAAGTTTTCCCACTGCATATTCGCAAAAGTTGAGCACATTTCGACTGTAAATGTTTGTGACGTCAAGTTCTCTTCGCATGCGCATTCACATGAAGTATGAACCGGCCTTTACAAGACAACCCATTTTGGCATGGAATGACATGTACATGTACGCGTATCACACTCAACCAAATTGAAGTGAGTGGACAGTCTTCATTCATTACTGCAGGCACAATGCTAGAGGCTTTGACGTGTCAATTTTGATCGCAATCCAAGATGAAGACAATCTGGGATTACTCCTCTTTCACCTGAAGGCTGATAACATACATGTATCTGCTGAATGTAAATGTTAAT
This sequence comes from Patiria miniata, assembly GCF_015706575.1. NCBI lineage: Eukaryota > Metazoa > Echinodermata > Asteroidea > Valvatida > Asterinidae > Patiria > Patiria miniata. The sequence goes on from NW_024037061.1 coordinate 14,092,087, forward strand.
GCTAGAAATGAGCTTGGAGGATAATGAAAAATCCACAAAAGCCATATATTGAGCGTGTTTGTTATTAATCGAGATCATGACAATGAAAATCTGCACATTTTCAGGGAGGCATATGTACGTGTAAATGTCTAACAATTAACAACACATGAACGCCAATGGCTATACTTGTACTTGTAAGTCTTGAGCTTGGTTTAATATAGACAAACTACAAGAACAAATGGTACAACCCATGGCATCCGGCTAACCTATGAATATGGCACCGTTCATGCACGCACCCGGGCTGTACCGGTAACCCGACAGTACAGGAACGAAACTGAATGGGGTAATCTCAAATATGTAAAAATATGCAAATTAGACGCATGCACATCAATGTTATCAAAACCGGCCTTCGGAAGCAAAGCTGAATACAATATACGGCCAGGTAACGTAAACCAACCCACCACCCACTAACCAACCAACATAAGCAGCTCAAGCCCACTCCCATATTTCCAAAACCAAATCCCATTATCTGTAAATTAATGCATAGTGCGTCTTGGATCACCTATTACATTATTGGTCATATGTCCTCACAGATCTTGAGAGCTTGCCACCGTACCTTAATATAATTACTTGGTCAGAGAAGAATGAATGATGGAGAGGGAAAAAATCTTGCTTTCAACAATACAAGGAGTATATCTGACTGTAGGGCTGAAGATGGTGAGCATGTATTATGAGCAACAAGCTTATTCAGAGGCTTATACATGTAGGATCACTTGCTATTCATGCATTTTATTTGTTTCGAATAATAACAACACTCACAATCCAAAGAAAAAATGTCCAAAATCTAAGTACAACACCGCTGTGTTCTGCGTCACATTGCCCAGTAAGCACCGTGTAGGCACCAATTTCCATATAAGGAGATTTTTAACACTACGCGCATGAGGCACAATACCATAAACATGGCCAGAAGAGTGTTTGACAAAATATGAAGTAAAATTGTTTTGACCGAAAAGGTATGGTTATGAATGGGAAGTCGGCTCGGGCGATTATCCACGACCATGCAGGCCGCTAGCCAGCTGTACCTGCGGCCAAGCACATATTTATTCCCTTATTTTAAACTTGGATATTGAGCTTCTGAACAGTTTCTTTAAATTGTCACGCAAGAGTTAACTCAATTTTGTGGACATCACAGTTCACACTGTGTGAACTTCAGAGCCCTGACAATCAAACAAGAATCCTGACAGCTCACAGCACTCAATAAAATTGCTGAAATACAGAGTGCGTCATTCTGTGTTCAATGAGATCAGGTCTCCCGTAGAAGTCATCATGTGATTTAAATCTCTGGATTAAATGTAGAGTAGAACATTTGCAGCTATCCAAAAAGTAACTGACAAGGCTATTGTTGAAAAGCTTACTTGGTTTTATAGATAGTAATGACACCAAACTCCCTTTGGAATTATTCTTTCTGGCATGCTGTCATTTTGAAGAAAACACTAAACGAATGCCATTTCCGAAGATGCATCAAGTGACAAATTTTTGGAAATTTCCGTTATTAGTTGGTTTGTAATTCAGCTAATCCATGAATGGGTGCGCGCAAGCGTTGACACGACGCACACGAGCGTGCAATTGCTATTATTCGTCAGTTCAGTGCGAGACATTGCGTACCGGTAGCTGCAATCCGCTGAATGAGAACGTGTCTTGGACCTTGGTTTCAGGAGCAATTCAAGACATGACACTGCAACTTTTAAACTGAAACCGAGATACTAGAATATATAGTGTTCTCAGAGTATACAGCATTCACAGAGGTAAAACTTCATCAGGCTAGTTGTTAAGCACCTATAGATTTTGAGCACTTTTGTAGCTTAAAAAAAATGCACAAATAACAAATGATATACCCTACCTGTAAGTCGCATTATTATTCTTCTTCTGCAGGTTTACAATAACACCTGATTTGTTATTCAAACTTTCAAGTCATTTCTCCGTGTTCACTTCAGAGCCTAATTTGAATCAGCTTCTCATGCTAGGGCACTAATTTAGTATTCAGTTATTCTAACTTGGACTTAAGCAAATATTCAAATATTGTAAATACCCTGAACAAGATAAACCAGCCTTAGTTGGCTGACGATCAGGTTTTGTGAGTGCCTGCGCTTGTTTTTGAAAAAATGACACATCAGAACTTACATGTATTAATAATATATAAAAGAGGTAGCAGAATGACTTATGTTTGACCAATTTTACAGAAGAAATTTTAGGAAATCATGCCCCAAATTGGCTTTTGACAAAAGTTTTTCATCTTCTCCTCAAGACCACTCTATTTTTTTTATTGAAATTTTGAGTTTTGAAAAAAAACAAACATTATCAGCAAATGTGTTTGCCGAGAACCAGTCAACCATCATTATGGAGGGAAATTAATTTTAACCTTACAATGTAGCAACATGTACGATTACAAATATGTATCACTTTTTATTGAAATCTTTTTTTTCAGCTATTATTTCGGCTTCAATGTACTTAGAACATTATCTTGGTGTTGCACAGCTTAAGAAAATGGGCCTCAGGAGTTTTTGTGAAGTAAGCAATGTCTGGTACTATAGGCCTAACCTGGTCAAGATGAACAAGATAGAAATCACTACTTCGAGTTTGACTGATCGTCTTGATCTTTTTTTCTACACTATAATATCATACACAACATGCATAACTGCTTCAAAAATAGTCCAGAGACTTTTCAACACTGTATCAATGAAAAACTGTTAAACTTGGTTTCTTACCCCCATTTTTACATCTACAATTAAGGTTTAAATAAAAATATTTTATCTGATGATATACATACACGGTTCGTAGAGGGATTTTCCGCGGTGTTGGCCGCTGTTCTGCAAATAACGGAAATGATGCATTCTAATCGCTCCGGTAGGTCTGTCGCCAACGGCCGCTGATGTGTCTGACAGTTTGTCCCTGCCAGGTGTGTGCTTTTGACGAGTCTGCCGTGGAAAAGAGTTGGGATGCTGCTACAGAGTCACAGCTATTACCAGGCACCTTGGGTCTTCCTCTCTGCCGATGGGCTTCAAGTAGCAAAGCGAGATGGCCTTCCGATGTCCGGGTTTTTTTCAACCCCAGCAGACTCAAAAGATCAGCAGATAGGATATTGCCATATCCCACAGAACTCAAATGTTCCTTGAGCATCTTAAAAAGCAGCCAGGGACGGTTAGATCTGAGCTTTTTTTTCTTCGGTAGATGGCGAACATGCTTGAGAGAGCAATTATAGCAGTCCTTTTGAGGGAAATTCAATTTGTGGGATAATGGGCCCGGGGTAGCATGGATCAAGACAAAAGAAAGGAGTAGCGAGAAAAATATCAACCGCGTTGAAGTATTTTTTTAAGTAGACACGGATCCCAGATATAGAATAGACGAAATTCAAATAAAGAAAAATGATACGGGGATGGAAATAGAAAGAGAAAATGTCAATTGATTTCTGCCAGATGGAATACCACGTCCGGTACTAGTAGAGGAGTGCGTAGTGATGATTGAGAAGTGAAAGCAGCAATGTACAATGTGCCGTAATGATGAAGAATTCCGGATTGGAAAAATAAACAGTACCGCGGTGTGGCCTTAATAGATTTTTGATACAAATGCGATTTTTTCCCTTCCTAATGGGGCTGGCATAAAGCATTCCAGGACAAGCTAATCACGAGCAGAAGGAGCTAATGAGGAACGGCCCGACATTGATTTCCTGATATAGGGCCTAGTTCATGCTCCAGACAGGCCAGCTGATTAGACGGAGTTCTTGGTTACAAGATGGTTTTCTAATCAGGTTTCCGTGGAAAAGTAAAATGTAATATCTGCCTTCAAGATGAAATATACATTTATGTAAACATGTTCTATATATTTTCACCGGTATATTAAATTAACCCATATTTTGCAAATGCTTCACTATGAACTGAAGTGAAATTCAATTGTTGTAAAAAAATATACAACAGTGTAAGAGGTTGTAAGATCAAGATCGAAAATCTTGCATGGAAAATGAAATATTTATCAACCCCCAAAAAATTGGCAGCAAGCGTTATTTTCAGAATTCTGACTTTTCCTGACCACATGAGTTTCAGCTATCATGTGCCAACAGCTCTTGTATCTCATTTACAGTTTTACAATTTAATGTTAGGCCAAAAAAAAAATACTCGGTCTCTGGTCAGCGCGCGCGACGATTTTAATCATGCGCGTCAACCTCTTTTTTTTCTTCAAATTAACACGGAAGCTACAACAGCGCCCTCTATTGCCGCACCTCCTCAAATTTTTGTATAAAGGAGCACCAAGGAATGGGGAAATTGCATCAAGGCAAATGATAAAGGGCACCAAGGCAAATTATAAAGGACACCATTGTATGATGAGGACACAAAAAAGCAAATAGTACCCACCTTGTCTGTACAATTCAAGCTTGGAAAAAAAAAAAAGCCACCCCAAAAAAAATAAATAAATCCGCGTCGCCGCATCAATTCCAGAACCTCGGTCTGACCAGAGACCGACTATTTTTTTTTTTTTTTTTGGCCTTATGAGTCTTGGCCACGATCACTTCTCTGTGGGAGGCGTCCACGCCACATCGACAAAATTTGAGAAATAAAGACAGCGTCCTGAACTTTATTTCTTGCAGATACGTCATCACCAGCCTAATATAAATAATAAGAATATTGGATGGCCACTTTTGGGGGAATACAAGAATATTTTGCACTAGCTATAACAATATTGCAATATCATGCAATATTGTTATAGCTCGTGCAATACAGTCTTGTATACCTCTCCAAGCCATCCAATATTATATAAATATTTGATCACCCATCGAATATCTGAATAGCACTTTTCTGATACGACTCAAGAAATGGAGAAAAAGTTTATCATTTTAATCATGTAACTGAGTTGAATAGTTTTATTGTTTGTCAAAAGCCACATTTTGGTTGAGTCTCTTTACAAGCATGATTTCTGAGAAAGATATTACATCTTTTTTTTAATCTTTCAAATATCGATGCATGCACAATGTTCTTGATATTTTTATAACCTGATTGTCAATTTTCGACAGACGCACGCACATCCCAATTGGCGGACAATTTAGCTTCCAAATGGCATATTCAATTTAGAATGGCAAAAGGTCAAATTTGATCAGTGCGGTGAAAATATTGTAAAATTTGATTGAATCCAAATTTGAATACCCGAATACTAAATTATTCCAAATGCAGATCATGAAACATGCTAAATGGGCTAAGCATGAATCTGCAGAGACCAACCAATGCATGCACACATGCTTAGATAATAGTAATAATCAGGGCACTTATATAGCGTTCTTACACAAACTGGTATCACAACACGACACAAGAAAACAATTAAAGTGTATAATACAAATCGATGAAGGGAAATAACAACAACTTACAGGGCAATTAAGTCTGGAAGTGATGTGTTTTAAGCAATGTTTTAAAGTCAGTAAGGCAAGTGGCAAGACAGATTTCATAAGGAAGCTTAGGTTTGGAGCAGCTGCATAAAAACCTTTTGTTGAGATTGAAGAACGAGTTTTGGGTTTAGTGAGGATTCTGGTATCGGAACTGGAACGCAGGGTACGATTCGGCTGGTATGGGGTGATGAGTTCAGTGAGATAAGATGGAGCACTGTCACTCAAACAATTATAGGCCCTAAGTGATTGCGTTTCGGCTGACAATGTACAGTATCATAGCCCCATGTCATGGCTGTTAACCACAGAATTATGCGCTCACCATCACCATTCTCTGCTAACCGACTCACTCGCAAATCTGACCTGAAATTTGTTATTCACCTATTTAATTCTGAATCTACGTCAACGGGGCCCTCATTTGCTTCATGGTGTGTGCGTAAATATTTGTCAGACGGCGTTCAATAATAATTATGTCATTGCAAAAAGAACAAAAAGAGAAGAGAAAAAGAAAGAGAAATGCGTGTTTGAACGAACAAAAGCAGTGAGGGGCAAGGAAATGGGTTGAGTAATTTGATTGAAAGCTCTGCCCGTAAGTATATGCCAGCCTCACGTAAGAACTTTATTATGACATAATCAAATTCTGAATACAGACAGAAAACACTTCAAAGTAGGTCCATATTCTCGTAATCGATGAAAAGGTCACGCATTTGCAAGAAGCTGTATATGTTGGCATAATGTCACAGGTTTACACAAGTCTTCACAATGACCATCTTTGCAGGGATGGTAACCGTTAATAAATACATAAACATACATGCCAACGTTCGCTCGTACCCCCGCCCTGCAAACAGGACGCTGGGATATGCAGATGAATTCACGCTCTGATTGGATAGATTTTGCGTGACCATCACGGCCATGCATGACTCTGCAAGGTTTTAAACGGCCGTTAAGACTGACTGACTCGTTTCTCTTTTATTCCAATTCATAGATGCTTCTTTTTTTTTCGTTGAAAAGTGTAATAATGTAGGAAAATCTGCAAAACTTATCTGTGTTGTAAATTTGTAATTCTCGTCACTTGCTCAGGCTCCATTTCGAATTCACGAACGGTCAATGAATGCATTTTGCGGTGCTCAAAATTTGTCCACATTGTCCGCAATGAAAAAGAAATCACATCCGGTATGGAATGTGTGCATTTCTATGAGAAAGTTTTTGGATAGCATTTACGCACATTGGCTGACTGTGGTCTTGAAAAGCTGCAGCCAGATGCTTTATACATAGGTCATGATAAATTACCCAGGATGCTATCCCCATTTCCTTCACAAGATTCTGTGAAGCGAGCAGCGTATCCTAGCGCTCTGTTTGCAGGGTGAGGGGTACAAATTAAATGCCAATGTGCAATTTTCCCACCTACCCAAGAAAGCAAAATCTCCCGATTTTACTCATTTACACACATTCAAATTGGAAGTGCCAAGACAAAACTACACATGTAGGCCTACATGATTGAATACATTTGTAATGGAAAGGTGAATAACACGATTCACAGGTATCCATTGCTGATATTCTATTTCACATAGAAACTGCAAAATGAAACCCTTAAGACTTTGTGAGGAGCTATTTCCATGGAAAATCAAACTCGAGATGGGCATGACCTTTCTCACAAGGAACATATACTGTGAAATCCAAGAGCCTATTACACGCCTGGATAAGGAACAGAAAGGATGACCGAACCACAAGCATCCTTCAAGTCCAGACAAGCCTGAAAGACCTTTGTCACTTACAGGTAACAGCAATGTCAGTAACTGTATATTGTTGTTTCACTGCATGTAACTTCCTGTGTTTTACAAAGGCTTTTTGTCATTTAAGCCGGAATCATCGAAAGAAGATTCGTTCTTTAATTGAATTCTGATCGCCTGAACATGGCTTTCCCAGAATGAATGACCCTTGTCAAGTTCAATCAATTGCCTTAGGGAGTTCCTACAGAGCGGGCCAACGACACACAGTCTGAGTCAAAGTCTCAAGGTGCACAAGTCTGATCTCTGTGGGAGGATATTCAACCTCGTTTCCATGGGTATGATCTTGCGGCGCCATGTTGTTTCCCATCATGCCTTGCGCGATCTTAACCCCTGGATTTGTCTAATTTAAATGTGTCAAAGTATGACACATTTAAATTAAGAGTGCAGTTGTTGTACTTGGATGCCATCTTTAAAATGTTGAAAGTTGTGTTTTCATAGGATCAATCCTTTCAAACATACATGTAAGGTTTCGATGTTGTGTTATTTAGCAAGGATTTGTAATAAATGTACATACCTCCGTGCCGGCTTAGTATCATTTAAGAAAGCCAGTTCCGGCCAAATATCCAGTATCAACGTGGCATACCATTAGAAAGCTTTTGTTCTACCATACAAGATGTCATTAATTTTTTTTTAAGTCCAACTTTATGTTCATTTCGTGGTGTAATGTAGAAATGTGCAATTTCATAATCTGAACCTGAAATAAAACAAGCTTACGAAAAGTACATTGTACTCTATGTATGACCAGGGATACAATACAATGTAATAAAGGGGTGCAAGTATGCTATCGATAAGATTCTACTTTAAAGTCTTGGTAGCAATGTAATCCGGTGGACATGATGGAACTTGATCTCACTCAAACATCAAAAACATGCCGCAAACTGCATTCCAAGTTTGAGTAATTGACCAGTCAGGGGGATCAATGAGTGCAAGTTTCATTTTGATTCCCGGGACGGAAAGTCCGGTCGTGATCCCGTCCCTGCTGTTCTGATGAACTTATTTGCTCGTGGGCAGAAGGATTTTCATTCTTACAAATGTACGTGTGCTCGACTGTCCTGTACTGTAAGCGTAACTGTTACAATTACAAGTCCTGTAACTGTCTTGACGGATTGCGCGCACGGATCACATTGCATGGGGCAAGCGTTCCACAGGAAATGAGTTTCTTAGCCTGAGGGTACGAGAATAGAATGCGTGTTTATCTGTTTTCAGTTCTGGTCCTTAGGTAAAGAAACACTACTGTAGCTCTTCTTCTAGATTTCAAGAACAGAACTCTCTTGAGTAAACAAAAAAGTAATCACGATTCACTATCTGTTACGACATGGGGGGAAAAACATGGTGTGCATGTACATTACATGTATACCAAGCAAATATCAATGATTACCTAAGAACTTGCTAATAGAGAACTCTGACTCACAAAACACTGCTGAATATCACTGCAAGACACAAAAATAGGTTTGATGTCACAAGAGGGCGCCATCAAGGCAAAGAGGGCATTTTCAGGAGAGACAGGCAACTTAAGAATGAGGGCAGTATACACTTTATCCTAAGAAGCTAACACACAAGAATCATTGTGACAGTATTGGGGTTTTGCTGTACATGACCTACCGGTATCGTACTAGATAAGACACATGTATGTTAACGGGACGTTGCAGTCGTGTAACCAGGGTTTTGTTCGCCCGTTGCAAAATAGAAGTTTCGTCTCACTTATAAATCCACAGACTGTCTGTGGTAAAAGGTGCCCAGGATTTGCTCCGACCATTCGCCCTCTGCAAAATGGAAAGGGGGGGGGGGGGGGGGGTGGAGGTGTGTGCATCATCATCAGATAGGGTGCACTGTTACAAGGAGACAATGCTGGACAACAGCAGGGTTGAAATAGATACTTAATACTCAATTTTTAGATGGTGTGACTCTGTAGAGGGCATTCTTTTACGAACACGGATCACACTACTTCAAATAGCTGACAGAGATACAAAAATGTAGAATCCAACATAGCCTTCACTGTCATTACCTTAACCACTTGCTGCCGGGATTATTTTTGGCCGAAAAACACCATTTTTGAAAAAGACAATTTTTTTAAATTAAGTCAAATGCCACACATACTGACTCTTGAGAGTCATTTGTGCAATATTTGTATGAAACTTCTCACCATAACTTAATATTATGCAACACTCTGAGGCCTCGCCACGGAGCAATCTTTGCTACGACGACAGGCCGTGTACAATAGCCAAGTTCAAGTTCAAAACAGGGTGTGTACAAAAAACAATGGGAACCACTTGCTGACGTGTATACAGGTCCACCGCCCGAGACTACATGTAGGGGAAAGCTGGATGATTTAACTGATCTCCTGCCCCTGTGAAATGTGATGCGTTCTTACAAAATGAGATGGAATTGGGCACAGATCGTAGTGAAGATAAAAACTTGACTTTTTTTCAATTTTCAGATTTATTGACATATGTTATCTTTCATATGTCTACTACATTTGTTTTTAAGGAATAGTACAAAAATCGCAGGGTATAAACATCTTTAAGGAAAAACAATAGGCATCTTTCATTTTCACGAATACAAAACTCAAAACTTAAAGGCCTTTTTCTCTATTTTACTTTGTTGACATGTCGATAAATGCAAACTTTAAACAGCCGTAACTTGTCAATGGAATGTCCAATTGAAGTGCAGCAATGTTGTATGAAAAACGTTATTCTCTTTGGTGCGATGCGATGCGAGGGCGCAGACTAATTGCTACACCATCTCGGGACTTGGTCACCGCCTTCCACTCTTCCTTATCCAACATTAGGGTCCTCATCTCCCCCGTGTCACTTACACTCAAAAACCCTCATTTCGACCTTTACCCACATCTGTATCATTTTGCCTATCACGTTTACATTGCCAGATAGTGAGTACCACATCCTTCGGCGTTAGCTGGTGTAAAATATGAAGTGATTAGGTCAAAATGGACTCCGTGTATGAACATTAGATGGCTCTTCGTTACCACTGACAACTGACTGGAAACCACACCTATCACATGTGATCCTGAAATGAAACTAGTTTCTATATGCACCTTTGCTGAACTGCCTTTCCTGTAGTCTGATTGGCCTACTTCTTCCGCACACTCATGCATCATGCACAAACATTACCAGCACGTTGTCGTAAAAGTTGGTACCTCCATACTGTCTTAACTTGTTCTTTAAATTGGAACTTGCGGTCGCGGGCGAAGTTAATTGAGCGTGATGGGGAGCAATAAATAACCGTCTGATATCTTCTACACAAACCCCGGTGTAGGGGGTTTTGTGTAGAAATGTTAAGATACCAACTTTTACAACAATGTGTTGGTGATGAAAGTATACGTACAAATGCACGTAAATAGGCGTCTTCGCTTAAGCACCAGATGCCATCAGCAATGGGTTCAATGGTCTCTTCCAGTGAACCCTACCAGCTTTCTCTCTCACGGTTACCGTTGAGGGGGTACTTGTGCATGCAGTTAAAAGCATGTTCATTAAATTTGAGCAGGGTACCAAACCTGAAACAGGGCTGCATGAGCATGTTTTGCCCTCCATAAAACCCCTAGTGGGAAACATGTGACATTCATCTAAGGTCTTACCATTGTGATGTCTGTGGCCTTTGCTCCGTCCGTTCTTGGACTGTCTGTTTGGTGGACTACTAGTCTCGGACTTGGAGGGGATGGCCCGTACGCTGTCCATATCACTGGTGACATCGTCTTCTGTATCTCCATCTGCAATGAGAATGATTCAGACGCAATGCTACAGAGAAAATTCTTGCAATCTATAAACTTGAAAATGCCCCTGAACGACGACACTGAAAAAGTGGGAAACCGTCAATGTAGGGCAGAATAGCTCAGTTGGTAGAGCACCGGTATGGTGTACTGGATGTCTCAGGTTCAGATCCCTCTCATGTCAAATCGTTTTTCAACTTTATGATTACCAACTATTACTTGGGAGTTCTGTGGCCCAATTGTCTAGAGAATAAAATTTAAGATTTTGTCGGTAATTCTGCAAATCTTGGGCTTGAGTCCAGCCTGCAAAACAAGAAATGCAATTGTCCTTGGGCAAGACACTTTTCCAGTACTACTTCTCTCCGTCAAGGAGAGAATAGGCACCGGTACCTGTCAGGATTTCTTACATGGCTAATATGCTTGAACGTGAATTTGATATTTGTGAATTGGCTGTATTCAAGCTAATGCGAGCGTGTGAGATATTCTCTGAATTTCTCGGTGAATAGTGCCAAAGTTCTCATGACTCGCTTTAATTTAATCTTGTTGGTTGTGCCCTCTACAACCGCGGCAGCTATAGACCACAGCTTCCAGGGATCGGACCGGTTGTATTAAGACCGGTTCATACTTCATGCGAATGCGAATGCGTTGCCAATTTGACGTCACGAAGCATTTGCTGCGAAATTTGCCAGAGTTGAAATGTGCTCAACGTCTGCGAATTCGCAGCGTGAATACTCCCCCTGACGTCACAAATTCGCGTTCGCGATTGCGCTGAGTATGAACCAGCCTTAAGGGAGATAAAACTCTGAATCCATTCACTGACCAAGAGTATGCTGATCTTTGGTGCCCCTTAAAACATTCCCACATATTCAATATTGTAAAAGTGGGTTTTGCCAGTGGACAGGCTGCTTGATTAACCAGTTCGTGCTGGGATTATTTTGACAAGAACTGAACGAGGCGCAGGATTAATTTTCACTCAACCTCAAGCCAGGCAGGTTGTAGCCATGACCCTCGGGCAGCACATTCATATTTCCGGCCTCGCTCCCTGCGAGCGGGTCGCTGACAGATATTTCTGGCCTCGCTCCCTGCATGTTTATCCGTCATCCTTTCCGAATACCGCAAAACATTTGCGTGTGTACACGTCATCCGGCACGAACTGGTTAAGGGTGAACTGGTTAAGGGTGAAACCTGGCTCCTAAAGAATAAAAGTTCCGGGGATGAAGCGAGCTGCAAAACCCAGGGGCTGGAGTTATTGCAACCCTTAAACTGTACTATTCTTTTACCTTTTTTAGAATGTCGCATTTTCTCTATCTTCTTCTTCCTAAGAATTTTTTGAAATTTCCTCTCCACTTCCTCCATTTGCAAAGGATCCAGATCGCTCTGGTCTCCAAACTCATTGAAAACTCGAACCTCTGGACCTACAGATGCGAAAATAAGAAGTTGACACTGCAAACTTCAACACAGTGATATTTCCAAAGCAAATGTGGATTGAATTTGGTATTGCTTGGGTTTTCATCAGGCGTAAAAATATAGGGACAACCTCAGCTTGTCATCAATGTAAATGTAAAGATTTCAAACTTGGACTGTTTTTATTTTCTACATTTTAGCTGAGCTGATATTTGAGCGAGTCAGTTTGTTATTGTCCTGGCTTAATATTTTTGGAGCCAGTGCTCCGTAATCAAAAAAAACAAAACTTCCCTGTTGGCATTAAAGGCTAAGCATTTGTATAAGGTGTTAGATTTTTTTCAAGTTGACTCCTTCTAATGTTGGCAAGAATTATCAAGAGGCATCATCATCATGTCAGCGTCTGGAGTTCTGTAATTTGTGAGGTGCAGTCAACTTGCATTTCTGCTGCTCTTTTGGTATTGTGAACCTCACAAGAATGAATCTCGTGAGGCTCTCCATCTATAAAGATGGCAAGAGTAGTATATCCCACTTCTAGTACAAAAGGAAACAATATAGTCGACTCATAACTGATTGCTTTTCTTATATCCTGCAACCATTTGATGCAATGTACTTGTCTTGACTTGCAACATCTGTGCTGCATCCCTTATGAGATGTTTGCCTCACACATTGCTTTACCCAGACCTATCGCCAAGAGGGGGGGGGGGGGGGGGGGGGGGGGCCATTGGTTCCTCCATCAGCAAACACCATACATGTGTATTTATGTAGATTTTAATGCAGTGTGCCCCCTAGTTGGTACTATATGGCCCCCCTTAATGTTCGGACTGGCGACGGAGCTGCCTTTACATGTACCTCAATTACCTCAATTTGTCAATTACCATGATTACCTCACAAGGTGGCAAGTGCTGCACCTCACATACAAACTTAGATTGATACCTTCCTCACTCATCCTGAACTTTTTGATGTACCCTGCCCTTCTCGGCTTACAACAGACTGCATCTCAGCTACACCTTGTGAAATGTGAACCTCACAAGTGCTTAATCTTGCGAGGTTCTCCAATTACCTAACACAAGGTGGCTATAATGCTTGCCTCACATGCATTGAACAAACTTATATTGGCTAAATTTCTTTTGATTTACCTTTCTGTCTCGACTCACAGCATCTCAGCGTCTACTTGTTTAGGTGTGAACCTCACAAGCTTTAAAACCTGATGAGGTTCCTAACCTCACTACACATGTACAAGATCAGTACAAAACGATCGACTGTGATACCTTTCCTCAAAGCCTCCTGAAACTTCTCGTGCACCATGCCCGTCTCGACAGACTCCAGGTCGCTGGCGATGGTCACCTGGTCGAAACTCTTGACCGGCACTCCGGCCACCTGCTTGACCATCAGGGAACGGAAGCGCTGCTCATATTCCTCAGTCTGGATAGACTCGGGGTCACTCTGGACATTGGGGGCATGTCTGCTCCTGGGGATATTGCTGAAATTTGCATATTTTGGAGAGTTGTGCTGATCTGGTAAAAAAAAAATACAAAACAAACTTCTCTTGGTGGCTTTCAAAACTTCTGCAAGCTATTTGTTATAACAAACAAACTAGATGTTTATACAGAATTTGAACATCTTTCCAATTTTCTTAAAAATAATTGAAACCCTGCATGGTGGAAAATAACTTGTGGAAGGTTTGATGTAGCACCCTTCACAAATTTTTCTTTTAAGTAGTAAGGAGACAGTTCTGAGTAAAGCGGCAGTGCTTCTCCGACCATCTTCCTATCAATCAAAAAAAACCCACATCTTTCTACAGTCTCAAAAAAGCACTAAGCTCAATTTTTAGAGTGTCTTCTCTTCTCAAATTCTCTTTGTAATGGTATAAACTGATGAGAAAAGTTCCCAATGTAATGGTAGTTAAACAGGCATGCAACTTGAAAGAAAGAAAAAACGAGGAAACTCCAATCTTTACAAGACTTTGTACAGTGATTTTCAATTTTGAATGGCAAGGTGTGAAGTGCAAAACGAGGAAATCAGCTGATCCGAGGAAAAGTTGCATGCCTGGTTAAGAAATGATTTAATGGTATGTCACATGGATAAGTAACCACGATGACAAACCATGAAGAAATTCTGTCAAATGTTAGTTCAATATTGCCAACTTGACTGCAATAAAATACATGATACACTCAAAATGATGGTAGTGCGGTAAATCTATGCACGAGATGATGGCTGCTTAAAACTGCCAATGGGAGCTCCTAAACGGCAAATTTCTGCATGAAAAATGTTATTATGATCAGTGAAAGCGATGCGATAGATCCTTATCACACAAGTAGCCATCTGCCTAGCTCGAGGCAAGACAGATTCCAAGTGCTGATATTTCTTAATATAGAGCGTGGCAAGCAAGCCAGGGTAATTCTCTACCATGGTTGCCATGCCTAAAGGACTTATTTTTTAAAAAAACCGGACAGCTGCATATGATGCGAAATGATATGCTTAATGATCAGCTTAAAACAACAAGTTTGGTTAAAACTGAGAGGGAACATGTAAACGTGTGTGTTTAACTCACACTGTTAAGATCAAAAACTGGTTTTAAAGGCATACAGGATCGTTTGGTTTTCATTCATTTTGTTTCCAATGATAACATCACTCAAAATCCAAAGAAGAATGTTCAAAACCTAACCTGTTGAAGTTTCAAATGAGTGGCGTTACATTTTTCGAACGAACACTGAAAAACCGTGTACAACCTTTTGATCACGAAACATGATTTTGTTAATTTTACTCTTTATTTTCAACGATCCTTCAATTAACTGATTGTTGGAAATCACCTACATTTCATGATTCCTTCTAATTAAATGACGACAAGCCAGACGGAACAATTTCACGGGGTGTTTCTTAGTACAAGTACGATCTTTAATCCAAGTAACGTTTTTGATAGTAATTAAGTAAGTTACTTTTGGAGTAAATGCAAATTATCATATATGCCTTTAAGACCTCTGTTCTTACCCGTTACCCTTGCAACCTCAAAATGACCCTCATAATCCTCTGTCCTGATAGAATCTGAGCCTACGTCGCTCTCTGTTACACCTTTACGGAGGTACATGTACTCTGGAAGACCGCTGGGTTTGGAAGTTGGCAAGGTGTTTGTCCGTTTCTTCTTGCTCCTTGATTTTCCTCTTTTGCCCATCCCCGGGACTGTCAAATGGTCAGTCTTTTTCGGAGAAGCCGATGGTATTCTTTTAGCTTCATTCCTATTGGACGGATTATTGCGTGTGGTTTTCAGTGGGCTCCTGCTTGTGGTGGATGGTGGGTCATGTGTGACAATGCTTGTCTGGAAGACGTGCTCAAAATCCTCAGTTGCTATGGAGTCTGCGTCGATGCCTCGGCCAGCTCGCCGATGCTCCAGGAAGGACTTGCTATCTGGCGGCAACGATTGGTGGGTTCTTCCGTTCTCACTGGAACGTATTGCGCCTGTGGTTCGTTGAGTATTGTGATTCGTCCTTGGAAGATTTTGACTTTGGTGATTGTTGCTGAGGTTTGGTGACGATGCTTCGTCAAAAAGCGGATCGGTGGTTGAGTCGGATAAAACAAGCGAGACCATCTCTTGTATCCTCGAGGATATGTCTTGCGTTTCGTGATTGTCATCACTTTGACTTGAATCCTCAGTCCTGTTGTCGTTGGCCTCGTCTGGTACCCCACGCCGCCTGTTCCAACTCTTTGTACTGTTTGATGCTGTGGCCGAAGAAGGCAGTGACCTGTTGTGCTTTTGCAGTGCATCGTGGGTATGTGAAGGATTGTGGGAATGCTGTGAAGGCAGTGCGTCTGTATCAGAATCTGTGTGGTAGCACACACAAAAATCGGCAAAGAGAGGGAAGGGGGGATGGGTGTTAAATAAGCTGCAGTTAGAGACGTTAGCAATGCATGATATTAAATGTTACCTAAATCTTCAAAAATTTCATGGCACTGCTAAGCAAACAATTTTCTGCATATTTTTGTTCAGTTTTCTGGCGTTGTGCCCAAGTGCGCCCTCGATGGTAAGAAAGAGAGATTTGGAGGAGACCATCGGGAGGGTACTTGAAGACACTCAAGTGTGCCCATTCAGAATAAAATTAGTTGTCCCGTCCACTACAAGTCTGGCTCTTAAATAGGTCAAAGCTCAGAGCCCATGAGGACCCCCCCCCCCCGTAACTTTTTTTACTCGGCCTTAAATACGGGAATAAATGTGTGCTTGGCCAGTTTTAAATACTCTGTTTAAGACCGGTTGGAGTCTGGATGCTGATAATTACCCGAGCCATTCATAAATACCTTTTCGGTAAAAAAAAAATTCAAAACGTTTTTTGGTCCAAAAGTCAAAGCAAGTCAAAAATTATAAATTTCGAACAATTTTGTTCAACAATTTATTTTACTTCATGTTTTCGGAACACCCCTGCGCGATGTGTCGCAGAAGGCAGCTGTACCAGTGTAGTGTGAATTTAGGACTATAAAATACTGATATCACTAGTAGTATTGCGCATGCCTGTGTGAGCATTGTGAATGGACGTTCAACCAATAAAATGGTAACTAAAAGGCACCGGATTTCAATTGTTGTTTTTTGCATATAATTTCTTTGTAATTTTCTGTAACTGTTTAAGCTGTTTATTGTGAGGCGCTGTGATCTTTGTAGAGTGCCATACAAATGCTTGGTATTATTATTATTATTATTATAGGAGTCACACGTTCTTGTGATACTGGAAAAGTGTTTAAGACAGCCAGCCGGTCTTTATCAACCGTTTAAAACCGACCATGCGACGGGCTCTTGAATAATAGGAATGGCTAAATTGTCTTAGGTATTTATGAACGGCAGCTTTTACTACATCTACATTCAAAATGATTTTTGCAATGCATGCTTCTTTTGCAGCTTGAATTTTAGTATATTTGACCCACTAAATTTATGAGTACTGCTGCGGCAACTAGTAATTATTATTGCAAGTTAGTTTATTATGCAATGAATGCTTTTTGCAGAAAAAAAAACACATCTAGCCGAGTTGTAGTCAAGGCCATCACAAGTCCATCACAAGTCAATTACAAGTCATGCTGTCCAAAGTCAAGTAACAAGCTATCCAAATGACCTGCGACAAAGGCATTTTTTTATTTTTTATTTTTTTTTATTTTTTTTTTACCGGACTTGTGAATTGACTTGAGATTCACTTGTGATTTAGATTTTTTGATGGCCTTTACTACACAGCTGTTAAGAAAGCATGATACCTTGAAGATTTAGAGTCTCCTCCATTCTCATCCTGACGTCGTCGGAACAGATGGAGTCACCGTCGCTGAATTCCACTAAAGCTTGCCGCTTGGAAACTTAGAAAATTAATACAAAAACCGTTTATTACATATGAATTAACTGTTCACTACAGAATAAGCAAGTTCAGTATCCTAAATGGGATATGTGGAAATTTTAACTTCAGAATAAACTCAAGACATCAATTTTCATGAAATCATCACGTGTGCAAGATCACACACACAGTTGAAATAGCGAGCTGGATTACATATGAAAAAGCTCCCTTGGAAAAAGTCCTCCGTCCGTTTTTTTTTCTTTCTTTTTAACCGGACAAAAAACATAAATGTTCATGTGCAATCCTAAGCAAGCAGGATTAATGTTCCAAAGACATCTTACACCTGTAACATTTGTAAGCTACATGCACTTTACATGCCCAGGGCAGGCTCATGACGTCAACATGACGTTCACAAATTTTTTTTTATCCTATTACGCCTCATAAGCTTCTGTCTGAATTTGCGTACAGGATGAGCCAGCTTAATGAGGGTGCAACACACAGTGTACAGCAATCATCTTCAGAAGTACAATGTATTTGTGACTTGAGTGCACATGCACTATCATGGTACTGGTCAGTCACCAACATTTTCCCAACATTTACTATATTCAGTGGCAGATCCGGGTGGATTCCCCCCCCCCCCCCCCCCCCCGGGAGTGACTGATAGTTTCTCATATAAGGTTATTTTTCACCTCAGAGAGACATTGACTGACTTGTACCTGCGATGGCAGGATTACAATTCCGGTGGTTCTGATGGTTCCGGCGATTAACGGTTGAAGGCTTCTGCACTAGCGTCCCTTGAAGAAAGACATTGACAAAATGGGGGACCTGGATAGCTCTATTGGCAGCACCGGAACAGCAATCCGGAGGTCACATGTTCAAACCCTGCTCCAGTCAATTTCTTTGTTCAACGTTAAAATAATTTACAAAATGTGGTATCAAGTAAGGTATTTCATAACAATTTGATAGTTTTGTTTTTTGACGTTTGCAAAATGTTGTGTATTATCTTTAATTATACAGAAAGCAAAGAACTTACCCTTTTTCTTGAAGGATCTGTTGCTGCCATTTTTTAGCTTTGTCCCTTTTCCTTCTCCATTCATATAAATTTTTCCTACAGCAGACCCGTGACGGACATGATCCCCATTGGGTATGGGGCTAGAGTCCCCCCGGTGGCTTCCTGTACCTAGACCAGTGTCTGAAGCACTGTCATCTGCAATGAGACCATAATTAAGGCAATGCTGGGTTAATTTGTTTTAATGTTTTCGTGTCATGGCCTGAATCAGCGACAGGATTTTGAATTATCTGTGCCACAATTTCGTACACAAAAAATAAACAAATTTGGATTCAAATCCTGATCACATCACTTAAAATTCAACATCTTCAAGGGCGGATCTAGAGAGATTACTGGCAGGGGGCGCCCCCTTTGCACCCCCTGGATCCACCACTGATCTTATAACACATCACTGCATGCACCATTTGTAAGATAATGCTGAATGAAAGATAATGTCGAATGCGATGTAAATTGAGTTTGGGTTGGATTTTGTCCACAGATATATTTTACAATGTATGTTAAAAGTTCTAAAATTCTCAATACTCTTTAAGAGTTGGTGATAAGAAAAAGTTAAGATTCTGTAAGTGGGATGTTTAGTACAGTGAAATCTCGATAAGACAAATCTCAAGGGAAGACGTTCAAGTTAAGCAAAGTTTCCGATTTTCTACGATCACGTTTATGCATGTACATGAATGTCTTTCACCATAACTTGCTATGCCTGGCTATGAAATGGACACATTGTTTGGCCCCACCGTCATTCCTTCTTTCTATTGATTTTAATGATGTATTTTTTCAAACACAAATCATCACTTTGCTCAGATTTTATATTTTTATTAATCTAAAAGTGTCTGCTCTATGGATAAATATAACAATAAACCACAAATATTGTGTTACTTCATGTAGCAAGACGTTCTTTGGTGTTGTTTGTTGATGTTTAGTCTTAGCGATCACGTGAAGCATCGAACCACCACGCTCGGGGTTTTCCGATGGGTGGCCTCATGATCGGTCCTATTTGATCAAAAGAGAGCATGCTGGGCCAGCGGTAGAAATCAGGCTAACTCGAAAGCCAGGCGCGCGTTTCCAATGCAGTCACTTGTCCACTGCAAAGAGCCAGCGATTGGACCGCCGGCATGTGGGCTGCAACTGGGCCAGCGGTAGCGATCAGACTAACTGGAAGGCCAGGATTTGTTGCAGTTACAGGCTGGAGTCCGCTCACAATAGCACCGTGTACGCTACCTCCCCATGTGAAAAGACGAATTTGTGGACTGGCCCAACAACAAGTTAAACAGGCGTACCGATGCGGGTATTTCGAGTTACGGGGGTATTCACATAATAATATCCTATCCTGTTGACAGGCTTGAAATATCACTTTGAGATATTCCAGTTAGCCGAGTTTGCATTATCGAGATAGTACTGTACTCTCTAATTACAAGATGACATGTACCGGTACCTTCGAGCGTTTCATCAGCTGTTGCATTGTTGCTGGACTCTGGTCCCTGTCTTGTCAATGTGGAGGCCTTCTGACTGTGCCTACTGGTTCCAGAACTGCTGCTGTTACCATGGTAGCTGTGCTCGCTGTGCTCACTATTAAGGCTCTGATTTGAGATGAAAATCAGAATTTTCAATTACAAACATACTGTAAGATTAAAAGAGTTGTGGTAAGAAAAGTTACTAATGAGCTTAACTTTTTTTATTATAGAGGATGGAACTAACAAAGACATGGGGAAACCCACTTGCAACTTTTGAAAAGGGAAATAATTGAATCATGTTCTTTTGATAATTGAATCAAAATAGTGGACGTTTGACAGTGCTCTGAAAAATTCTCTTCTTATAAAGTAATCTCACAATTTTTTGATTAACAAGAAAACTCTTCTAAATATGATAGATATCAGTAAGTCAACTGACTATTATCTCAACCAAAACAGTGTTAAAACCTAGTATTACTCAGGCATACAACTGGAAATTTGAAGAAAAAAACGAGGACATTCCTAATCACACAAGACTTTGTACAGCGTTTTTCAATTTGTAATGGCATTCATGAGAAGTAAAAAACGAGGAAACCAGCAGATCCGAGGAAAAGTTGCATGCCTGATTACTCTGCAGAAGCTGTCTTTTTTCCTAGATTACTGTTGCCACACACGTTGCTCTCTCAAACAGTGAGTCCGAAAAGCTTACATGTATCGTAATATTTTATATATTCTGCAACTGGTTTTCATCACAATAGCTCACCCTGTTGATGATGTCGTTCAGTTCTGCATCTATATTATCCAGTATCAGATCCACATGGTGCATGTTGATTACTGTCTGTTGCTTCTCGTTCACCACTGGTTCCCCGCCTCCCATGGTCTCCCCAGAATCCTCAAGTCTCCCCTCTGGTGGTCCTTCTGCCTCATCTCCACCCACAACCTCCGGATGATGATGCTCTGATGAGTTGTAGCTGATATCATCTTCTTCTTCTCCCTCTGTGGATTGGTCGTGGTTGTCCGGAAGTCCGTCAAGGTCCACCGCGTTGCCGTTTTCGGTTTGGTCTTTGTACTTCATGTTGTGCTCTTCTGTGCGATGGCCTGCATCTTCAAAGCTCTCAAACTCGCCCTCTGACATCCCTGACTGGGAGTCTAAAAGAGTACCAGAGAGCAACAGTAAGGACCCCATTTTTTTATAACACCACTGTACATGTACCGGGTACGTCAATATTAACTTACATTTGTACAGACATTGCATGTAAATGTTAGCACCATAGAATTAAAAACTTAAATGCCAGGGGATGAAAACTCAAGACTATGCATAAAAAACCTATAGACCCTTTTAAACAATATGGCTCTAATTCCTACCCTCTGTTTGCCTGTACCCAAAGATGATGTCTTACTCTGTCCTGCCCACACACACAGTAATAAGGGCCAGGCTAGACATCCATCAATATCAGCTAGGACAGCCGAACATAATATAATGTGATCACGGGCGCATATGGCCTGCAGGGTCTCATAGTTGTAATTGAATGTCAAGCCATGAGTCAACCACGAGTCAATCACAATTAAGTCAAGTAACAAGCCACGTCACAAGTACATTATACAAGCCAAAGCAATTGTTCATTCGTTTATAAATTTGTTTATTTGTTCAATTCAAACAACATCCAACAGCGCATGAGCACCAGAGACGGAAAGATGAAATATACAAGTACAATAAAAAACTTATAAAAACATCTGAACAGCTCATCACTTAACTGACTAGACTGAATGACTTGCCAAACAGTGTGTCTAACTTGTGATAACTTGATTAAAAGTCAGCCCTGTTTTCCAGAGAAAAGGCCAGTTTAAAGGGAATGTACAACATTTACTTTTGCAGCAAGTTTCAGAAATAAATGGATTTGGAGGATTAGTATGTTATAGCAAATATTGTTATTTTCTGACTTGTTTCACGTTTTGGGCTTCCAATCATGTTCTTGTAGTCTGGTTCCCTGACCCACTTAAGATTAAACGGAGAAATGTAAAGACTTTGGGGAATTGTAAGGTCAAAGAATCACTCTAGCAGGCTTGTACCCCCTTCACAGGTGTGTAATCAATTGCAAAGAAAGTGCGGAATAACAAACTGAAAAGTTAGGAGCAGTTTTGGAAAAAAGCCAGTTTGTTTCCAACGCTGGTCGGCCGACCAGCGTTGGAAAAATACAGTTTTTCGTAAAAATGTCAGCACACCAGGAGCCACAATTTTACAGGATGCTTTAGACTGTCAATCCCCAACAATTCAGTAAGGTATTTTGTGATTATTTGATCATTTCGTTTTTTGATGTTTGCAAATGTTGTATCATCCCTTTAACCCCGATTCAGGCCTCCTTCCCAAAGCCTAATAGTTTGCTAGTTCATGATCACCTGGCTCTGTGAGATCTGACTCCCTGCTCAGGTCCTGATCACTCCATGACCCGTTCATCCTGTCACCTCTGACCCCTCAGCAATGTCACTCTTCGCTTACAGCTACAGGTTCATTGTCTCATCTCCCTGCAGAAAAATATAACAACGCAATAGACGTTATGCATTGTCTACATGCACGAGTACACCTTGATGGTTCACTAAGAAGAAGTTAGAAGGAAAACGAAGGAGGACTCTTTAACGCATTGCCGATGGTGCATGACACTCGCGCAAAGACGATAAGGGTTGGTGCAGATCCAGAATAAAATCAATTGTGCATACTACATGCCATACATGCCCCATTTGTGCATGCCGTGCATCTCCCTACTATTGTAAGCTCTTGTGAGTGGTGACGATGCACCTTGTACTGTTCAAGCTGCAAGTCCACTTTTGCATTTTGTGGTCAATTAAACCCCTTCTTAATTGAACATGAAAATGTTGGGGGAAAAACACCAAAGCGCTGTCTGAAGGAAATGCGTCAGTGAAACATCACTTGACATGCTTGAGTAGAAAGGTCATGCTTAATGACAAGTCATCAGGAATCCCAATAATCAATCACAACCACAAGTCAACTACCGGTACATAAAGTCAAGTGATAGCTATTCAAATAAACTGTGAAAATTGTTCGTCCTCTAGCTGTCACTAATAGACCTTTATCATGCTGCCACCATTTCAGTCATGTTCCCTGTATCCAATAACAGTACTGAATGATAATGTTGTTTGTGCAAAAGGAACCACACTACTTTGTTCCTTCCAGCTTCGCTTTGGTTACGTTGATTTGAATGGGAAAAAATCAGGATGACCGCAATGTGATAATGGTCTATTTTGTGACATGCACTGTGACTGGCAAAAAGATGTCGATTTTCTCATACAATTGGGTTTTGCCCGTCATTGACGTATTTTTACAAACACAGTGTATACTCAGTGTTGTCAGAGTGCTCATGAGGAAAAATTCACAAGCTACTTGGGTGGGACTCAAACCCACGACCTTCTGCCTGCCAGTGCAGATGTCCTACCACTCGACCAAGCTTGTGGGTACCGCAGCCAAACTAATCATAAATGAAATTCTGCTTCGGAAGATGTAAATTCAATTGGGTTTTGCCCGTCACCGATGTGTTTTTATAAAAACTGTATATACAATGTTTATAAAAAACTGCATTGGATGCATCCATTAAATTTGCTGACAATCACTCTCATTTTCAAATGTCACCCAACATAATTTGATTACGAGATCTGCATTAAACATGGAACAGCACACAGAATAATTTGATTATTATGTAGTAGGGGTAACGTTACATGTTCATCCAAAACGCCTGAATAAATTCCCATCATCTGTTGGTGGGTCCTTGATCACATGTCATTGAATTATTCGTCCCAACCCATGGCCCAGCTGCACTGCAAAAATAGAAGTTCCATTGCACAGTCACACTAATGGTGGTTATGTCCAATCAGATGACGAGGATTTATTCAGGTGTTGTATAAAACAAATAATGAATGTTTCACATTCGTGCAATGGAAAAAAAAAATTTCATTCAGTGACAGATGGAATGTTCCATTACATTCGGCTTCATCTCGTTGAATGGAACATTTCATATGTCATTTCATGAAATTATTTTTACCATTGCACTCAAAAACATTCATTATTTGTTTTTATATACCGACATACATATCCTTGTCATTTGATTGGTGGAACTCATATCACGTGACATTCGTTATTGCTCCCATTCACGCCGCGGCTCAAAAAGTACTATCCGCCGATGGGGAATGGGAAATACTATTGAACAGTTAGGATAATTCTTGTTCCATGATGCGGTATTTGTGTGCAAATGCATGCTGGTGTGCGCGTTCAGCGTTGCGCGTATTGTTCCAAAGAGCCAGGGCTACAGCGTTGGGTTCATACATTTTCGTGAAGGGGTGGTTTGGAAGAGAGAAATACATTTTCCTCCAGTTTTTATTGAAATAAAAGTTCAAATATATCAAATGACAAGGATATGTCAGTTATATAAAACAAATATTGAGTGGTTTTAAAGGGAATATACATCATTTGCTTTTGCTGTAATTTTCATAAATGGATGGAATTGGGGGGTTGGAAATATATAGCAAATATAGTTACACTGACTTTTTTGAGGTTTTGTGTTTGAAAATGCTATAAAAACCAAGAAAAACGATCATTTTCCTGTAGTCTGGTTCCCTGACTCCATATAAGAAGAAACAGAGCCTTTAACAT
Organism: Patiria miniata; assembly: GCF_015706575.1. Taxonomy (NCBI): domain Eukaryota; kingdom Metazoa; phylum Echinodermata; class Asteroidea; order Valvatida; family Asterinidae; genus Patiria; species Patiria miniata. The sequence continues at coordinate 14,116,880 of NW_024037061.1, forward strand.
ACATTGGGGAATTGTAAGGTCAGGGAACCAGTCTAGCTGGCTCGTACCCGTTCATAGGTTTGTAATCGATTGCAAACAAGTGTGATGGTCAATTGGGGCCAGTATTTGAAAAAAAAGCCAGTTGTTTCCAACGCTGATCGGCCGATCAGCGTTGGAAATTGATACAAAAATACCACTTTTCTTGAAAATGACAGTATACCAGGTGCCATGATTTTACAGGATGCTTTACACTGTCATTCACTAACAGTCCAGCAAGGTATTTCAAAATGATTTGGTAGTTTTATTTTTTGATGTTTGCAAATGTTGTATTTTCCCTTTAAATTGTGAAACGGGAGGAAAATTATTGCTCGGTAAAATCTGGACTTTTTCAGTTCACTCGGCTTGCCTCGTGAAATGGAAAAGTCCAGATTTTACCTTGCGATAATATCCTCCCATTTCACTCTGAGCCACTCAATATTTGTATAATAGTCAACACTTTTCAAGATGATTTTCAACTAACTTTTATAAACATATTTTGCAGTGACAGCATGCTGTCTCATTCCAAACAACCACAGACAGATCCTTTCAAAATAAAACGACCAATATGAAGTGCTTGTAGAAAAAACAAACAACGGGAATGGAAAGGATGACAACGATCACTTAAATGGAGATCTTCCCTTCACTTGTCCTAATTGGTTAATGAGCCATGGTACTGTGAACAGCCATCCTCTTTTTAACCGGACCTCCGGGGAAAACGAGCCCCATCTCATCCCTGTCTGAGTTGATTACAGGTGGAGTGATGAGGTCACATCGCTTCAATAACAGGATTTGCCACTGATATGGCCCAATTAATAGGGGCACGGCAACGTACATGTAGTGCGCTGAATTCACAAAACGTTCCTCAAAGTGCACACACACATGCAGGTGCTATAGCTGAACTCTCATAATGGTAAGCAGATCGAAGCCCGTTATTAAAGAGTCCCATCTTCTTTTTTCCAAATAGGGGTGATTCTGATGAATCAAGCTGGATTGCCCCACAAAATGAAAGCAAAGTAGTTTCCAATTCTGCCTGATCTACCGTCCCTTCCTTTTCCACCTGCTTCACATAATGTCTTGTTTCACACCGACGTGTGAACAATTAGAATCTTTCAGATTTTCAAATGAACTATATCAATATTAATATGCATACATTATACGTTGATGAACTTTGACCTTGAATAAATTATGTGTGCTCTATAGTTCCATGAAATGACAATGATGAATAGTCTTCATGAAGGCTCGTGATTAACCTCCCGATAATAATTATTTGTAGAGTACCCAATCTTGAAACATGGTGGCTCTGGTGGGATTCTGACTCAAGTTACATTGTTTTGAAAAGTTGAACAAAGAAATTGAGTGAAGTGGGATGTACCCCTCTGGATTGCAATTCTGGCAATCAGATTTTGTTTTACCAGAGAAGTTGTGTGAAGTATTCTTACAGAGTTCATAAATGTTTATTTCCTTTTTTTTTAATCTCAATGTTTTAGATGCGCTGAGCACATTTGCGTTCCTTCCTCCATGCTTCAAATAAACTGCACAAACACAAGTAGGACAAAAGCCACATGTTGGTAACTTTAATGTTGAACATATGTACACATGAAATATATTGTTTGCAAGCCCAACATAAATGTATGTACACTATGGGCCAAAAAGAAGAACGATTTCTAGCGAGTGAGTTTTCACATACGTACATGTTCACTGAATACATGCTGGACACCAAGAGGTTTATAAAAGTCAAACCCTTGCTGTACTGGGACTGCGTCAACATGCGATCAATTGCTGACACTGAAAGTAAGGTAAATATTACATGTACTGTATTAAAGGGTGCAGACCTGCAAATCGACTCCCACAGACCTGCAGTGATAATTATGCGCACTTCCGAAAATTATTAAAAATACTCACAATTCCAAGGTGCTTGAGACACCCATCAAATGAAAGCATATTTCATAATCTTTCATTTTCTGTTCAATTTTTTTTTAGTCGTCCATGACGTTTGGAAGAAAATTCTATCCAAAGATGATCACCCAGAAAAGTAGTCCTGTGGCCTATCGCCACTTCCAAAAATGATGCCTGCACTCCATTGCAAAATAGAGCAATTTTAGGGCCCAATTTCATGCGAATTACACAGAAATAGAAGCTCACACTCTGTGCACGGCTTCCACCCATCTTGTTTACAAACCTTCACTTTCATGGCCCTCAAAATGCTCCAACAGCAAAGAATTTTGAGGGCATACAAATTGTGATTTGGTCAACATCGAAAATTCTGGGCCTATTTACAGGTATACACCCATAAGGGCAACTCATTTCTCCAATTTGCAGATGGCGCTAAACACCAGTTGTAACAGAATCTGACAAAGTTTCCATTTTTATTGACACTTTTTCCCTCTAATTACTTACATTTACTTGTTAATAGAGCCTAGAATTATGCTAGCCACAATATGCTGTTGAAGGAAGTTTCATTTCATTGTACATGTAGATAAGACATTGTATGTGTTTGGTGAACTGGCCTAGGTACTTGCTGCACACACTGGGTTGTTTATGTGCACAGCCATCTTTGTTATTGTTCAGTACATGTGCATTCTTAAGGAGGCAGCCATGTTTGTTTGGTCATGTGATCAAAGTTTTCTACATGTAAAATAGTCCAAACATTAAGTGAGAGGTCTTTTTTGATATTGTGATACTTTAGTTTGATTGTAATTTAGTTTTTGTTGTAGACTATAGTAACTTTGAGGAAAATTGTGCAACTTTTACTTTTCCCATAATGCTTTGCTTCTTGCACATGGCCTGATTCTCCAACAATGTGCTCAGCAGTTTGCTGCGCTGAGGATGATTCAATCCGCTTTTTTCTGCAACCATCCTAAGATTATTTAGCACACCCACTACAGGCCCACGAGGTAAATATCCTACTTAGTAATATTGGATCAGTTTTACTCTCTTAAATGTAGGATTAAGTTAGAAAATAATGGTTTATTAAGTCAAGTAATTGTGTCTTTTATGCATGCATGTTACTTACTAGTATAGTAATGCAAATGTCCATTGTCATTTCTTTAGGTCATATGAGTCTCATTGAATAATTCCTTGTGAAGACTAAATTTACCACATTAACCTTCAAATTGTTGAGATCCATACTTATGATTATCATTGTTATTTGCTTGTCAGATCTCACGGTGTTCATCTTTGGAGACAGTTCATTGTCAACATTAAAGTCAGACATGACAGAGACATCAGTACAGATCGTGTCCGCCTACATTTTGCTTTGGTAGTTGGGTGCAGCTACACCAGTAGCACACTGACAAACAGCGAACAGCATCAGAAGGTGAACACAGATTAATAACTTGAATACCAGCAAACAACACACCAAATACGATGTCAATCTACCAACATTCACCGAAATGTCAATAAAGTATCATGAACACAAAAATGAGGTGACAACGGGCCTAACCTGTTTATAATTCATGCTTCATAGACACTTGTAACGAACTCATAGAAACCGCTGTTCACCATGCCCGCGTGTAAAAAAAAAAGTGGGGCGTAAAAGATAACAGAGCCTCTCAACTTCTGTGCAGCAAATATTCTACATGTAAATGAGGTTTGATAAATATCGCAATTAGTCCGAGGGTCACAACCAATTCAGGGCCTGTGACAAATTGAGAATTAATGGGAGCAAAGGTTCGAAGGGTTGGGGGGGACCTCAGGGGCCCGCGCGGCTGACTTCCAGAGATGTTTGTGACAGTCGAATGTGTGGCATGATGGGAAAACGTCCTGTCGTTTGCACAAATCAGTGTGCGGCAAAGCGTGGTGTGAATGTCTGGTTGCCTGGTTACCATACATCCAGTAATGACACTCCGGCTCGCATCCTAATTTGATAATTTAGAATGTTAAAGGTTAACTGGGCTTAAAGTTGTTCACTATCGCTTAATTTAGCACAATGTATCCGAATATCACAAACATGACAGAAAGCACACAGTTCTGTAGACTTTAAGAAAACAACCGCCAAAAGAAAAAAAGAAAAAAACGAATCCGAATAGGCTTGCCAAAAAAAAAGCAAAAAAAAAAAAGACTTGGCTATCTTTGTTGTTCAGTACAAAAACGTCTTAGTTTAGGCCAGCATTTGTCTCAGTGACCCCGTCAGTCAGGGGAGTCAGTCAGTCAATCAGTCGGGGAGTCAGTGAGTCGGGGAGTGGGGGAGTAAGTCAGGCAATTAGTGATTCTTTTAGAGAACAGTTATGTCCAGCAAAAATACATTTAAAAAAAGCCATCAACCTAACCTTGGAATCCTACACATACATCCTGCCTCAAACAAACAAAACAAGATAATTCTTGATGACATTGAAAACAAGCTGGTCAGGAGATTATCCAGGCCTGCTTTTATTGGACCACATGAATGACTGCCGGTCTCCATAAACATGATAAAGATTGGAAAATGTTATCTGATCCCCACATCAATTAAGTACACGCACATTAGCATGTATGTGTATTGTGGCGGGACTGTTCCCGAACCAAGTTATTCCTCGGACCAGGGACTACACAAAGCAGTCTAAAGGCTAAGGATGCAGGCTCGTTTTGGGTGGAAATCTACCGCCGCAGGAATTGATCCCTAAACCTTCTGTTAACTAGGCAATAACACAATAACAAGGACAACTGGCAACTGAATGGTCGGTAATCTCAAGTAACACAATGATTTATTTCAGAGACAACAAATTTATGATTCAGTGATTTGGGAGTAATTGTCTTGGGTAGCTTTATTACAACCTGTGGTTTTCGAATATGAGCCCTATTTGCAATATACAACTAATATCGCACTGCTCACTCCAATAATCACTGCACAAACTAATGCTGCATCACAGGAACGCTATAGCAATGCACAACCAATGCTGCAACATAGGAACACTACAGCAATGCACAACCAATGCTGCAATACATGAACACTACAGCAATGCACAACCAATGCTGCAATACATGAACGCTATAGCAATGCACAGACCAATGCTGCAATATAGAAACACTCCAGCAACGCAACAACCAATGCTGCACTGCCTAAACAATATCGCATTGCATAGCTCAGTGCCACTGTGGAGATATGGTTTGTGCGCACGTAGCACTACGAAACCATGGGCCCAGCCCCAATCAACCACAATGCACCCACAAGTGTACGGCTAAACTGTCCAACAGTTCGCCCGCGCGTAGCTAGCATATAGCGCAAATCACCATATAGCAATACACGCCACAGCGAGAGCACACTCAACTCACGTTTGTACAGCTCGCTGCCACTTGCCAGAAACCTCCCGCGCGTACGTACGTAGCAATCTACTTACGCGCATACATAGCACATGCACTAAACCATTATGATGCACTAAACATATGGGGCTTTGTTAACCAATCGCGTGCGTGCATACACGCACACCCTGACTGCTAAGCCACACCCAGTCACGGGCGTACTATACTACAGTTCATTCATAAGATTAGAATACAATAACATGAACAAGGGCATAAAACTTCACTTTCCGTCACATGGGCCCGACCAATGGCAGAGATTGTCCCCAACTCTAAGCCATAAATAAAAAAAATAAAAGGAAAGTGTGACTAAATCTTAACTTCTTCTTTAAATTACAATATAAAACTTAAAGCTTAACTTTTTCTTTAAATTATAATACAAAACATAAGGGGGGGGGGGCAGATTTCAAAGCTCATTAAATATTCACAAGCTCTTATACACCGGATAAGGGCACTTGCCTTACATGTACTCTACATGTACAGGAACACCAAAGTTTGCTAATTAAATATTCACAAGATTTTACAGGGAATGATCGTACACAATTTTCCTTAAATTCAGCTCATTAAAAATTCACAAGAAATTTTACAGATTATTTCCACTGATTTTACAACGATTAAAATATAAATGCTCTGAAATAATTTTTCGCTTGATCACCTGCTGGAATGTTAAGATAATTCTGAAATAATGAAATACACATTAAATATGATGTAAGATTTCCTCAACTCGAAATTTTACATGATTTGACTAGGATAAATTTTACAGAGTCTTGGCTACGAATTTGTCAATTTTTAATATTTACACAATTTGTTTTTACGAGGAATCACCCAGTGCAAAAATTAGGCGTTTAACAAGATCTACGAAATTGTTAATTAGGATTTCTGTTTTATATAAAATAAAGATTTCTTTATACATCGAAATTCACATCAGCAGATTTTGTAAGATTTTTCTATATGATTTCAAGACTGATTCTATTATTATTATTTATTTTTTTCTCTCTCTTTTTACCGACAATAAACCTTAATTTTAAAAAACCTTTTGGAAAACTTTGAACTGTTCAACACTTTGGAAACCTTAAGAAACTTGGTTAATCAGAATAATGAACAAAAACCTAAACTTGAACGCGTCGTCCTGTTTATTTCCCGGTTGGCTTTCCCTCATCATCTACCTCTATCTGCTTCGTGTAGACGCTATTATGCTCATCCGTCTTGACCACTTTCCCATCGAGGAAAATCTGCATGCAGGTGTACTCTCGGACGGTAGCTGTGCGCCTTCTCTTCTTCGGAGGATCCTCCCTTTTCTGAGTGGGGAACATCTCCTCTTCCTCCTGGGATGAAGACTGTGATGCTGAGGATGGGGACGTAACCTCGGCCGCTCTCACCATCTGCATCATCCCCTTCGGCTTGCCTCCCAAGGGGCGAAAAGGAGGGACAACCAACTTTGGCGAGGTTGACACTTTCGGGGATTCTGGGATTGGTGAGGCTGACAGGGACAGTGCATCGACGACTGGCGTGACCCCACTTGGCACTGCTGCCGGTGGCAACCCAGCACTGGAGGACGTACCCGGACCTGCTGCACGGCTCTCTGCGACCTTTGTCACCGTACTGACGCTCCAAGACTCTGGTGCCTGGGAAGGACCAGCTGCACCCTTCACCACACCAATTTAGTGTACCGTCTCCATGTGATGCTGGAGGATATACACCTGACCTGCAACGTAATCGCACCTGCTACACATCAAGGTGTTCGTCGCCGGCCCATGGATGTCTCTGATATGGCGCCATAGGCTTGCCCGATGCAGGTACCAACTGGTACACTCACGGCACTTGTATCGCCTCGGCTCACCCTTCGTCATGCTGAGAATCAATTTTCTTCAACTCCTGAAAAACACAAAGGAAAGAAGAATTCAAAATATATACACCACAACTTAGTTTCGACCTCACCCAGAAAACAATTATGGAATCAAAGCCACACCTACTATCTTAGCGAAACCGCAGGGGTAACCTATGTGACCGCTTAGGATACCGCCTGGGCGGTGACATGTCTTGCCTCTCGGGCAGACTGACTCTACTGTCTGGAACCGGTTCCTCTGTAATGGCCTCATCCACCACAGGGTACTCATCTACCAACTCCTCAGCTGAACCTTGGTCATACTGACCCTCCGTCACCATGGGGAGGTTTTCTGTCACCTCGTCCCTTGATGGACAATCCCAAGATTCGATGGCCTCACCGACATATGGTTTGAGTCGGTCCACATGGACAACCTTTGGTTTGCTACCACGCTTAAGCTGGATTCGAACCGTCACATCTGACAACCTTTTAAGAATCAGCCATGGTCCTTCCCACCTAAGTTGTAATTTAGGGGACATGTGCTTTTTCTTTGCAGGGTTGTGTAGCCACACAAATTGGCCCTCCTTCAACCCATGCTCAGATGCTCTTCTGTCAAAGTTCTTCTTTTGCCTCCGGGCACTTTTCCCGAGGCACTCCCTAGCCCTTTTATGGGCCTCCTGCATATCACTTCGCAACCTTTCGGCGAAGTCTGCAGTCATCTCCTCCTCAACCTCAGGACACCCTGTCACCAGATCCACTGGGACATTCACCTCTCTCCCCAACATCATCATGTTGGGGGATTCCCCAATCGAGTCTTGCGGCGTGCACCTGTAAGCGAAGGTGGCAAAGGGGAGGAACTCATCCCAATCTTTCTGCCTTCGCCCAGGGTCAATCAGCACCGCCACGATGTTGACCAAGGTTTTATTAAACCTCTCAACCATGCCGTCCGATTTCGGATTATAGGCGGTTGTCCGAGTCTTCGATATGCCGAGGATTTGGCACATTTTACTGAACACCTCCGACTCAAAGTTTGTGCCCTGATCAGAGTGAAGTTCTTGGGGCACCCCGAATCGACAGACAAACTCAGTCACCAAAGTGTGCGCAACTGTAACTGCAGTAGCGTCAGGAAGCGGAAATGCTTCCATCCACTTAGTGCAGTAGTCGCCAACCACCATCACCCAACGATTACCATTGTCCGTGACGGGCAATGGCCCGAGCAAGTCTATTGCTACTCGCTCCATCGGAACACCAACTCGATACTGCTGTAAGGGCGCAACCCTCTTCTTTGCAGCCGACTTTCTCCTGGCACAGATATTGCAGCCCCGGAGAAATGACCGCACGTCCGCAGACATGCCTGGCCAGAAGTACCTGGCTTTGACTTTGGCCAGAGTTTTGCTAACCCCCAAGTGACCACTAAGTTGCCCACCGTGCAACTCAGACAGAATTTCCTTCCGGAACTTTGATGGCAACACCAACAGCCATCGGATGGACTTCCCGTCATCGGAGTCCCATCGCCTATGTAGAACTCCTTCCCGGACCTCTAACTGGTCCCACTGTGACCAATAGGTCTTACAGGCTGCCGACAAGTGCGAGACCGTCTTCCACTCAGGACGACTATCGCCGTCCTCCTTCAACTTCATGAGCCAGCTCATGGTGTCATCCTGTGACTGTGCTTCCTTTAAAGCACTTCGAGACAGGGTTGGTTGGGCAGCTACGCCCCTAACCAAAAACTCACTCCCCTGAGGCTGAACCTCGGGTACTACACCAATTGCCTCGCTGACCACCTCCTCCCGGCCGCACTGTTTGCATTGCCGCCTCGACAACCCATCAGCATTACCATGCTTCTTGCCGCTTCTGTGCTCAACCACTAAGTCGTATTGGGACAGGACTTCCATCCACCTCGCCAGCTGACCCTCGGGGTTCTTGAAATTAAGTACCCACCGCAATGCGGCATGGTCAGTTCTGACCGTCACCCTGCGGCCGTACAAGTATTGTTTGAAATACTTCAAGTACACAACCACAGCCAACAACTCTTTACGAGTGACACAGTAATTTCGCTCAGGTTTGCTGAGCTTCCGGCTCGCATACGCAAGCACTTTTTCGTCACCACCCTGGACCTGCGACAACACCGCCCCGATACCTTCACCGCTGGCATCAGTGTCCAAGATAAAGTCGCCCTCGGGCATTGGGTATGACAAAACTGGGGCGGCCTGAAGCCTGCCCTTCAGCTCGTCAAATGCCTCCTGACAACTCTCAGTCCACACAAACTCTCTTGATTTCTCGGTCAAGGCATGAAGTGGACTTGCCACTTCTGCAAACCCCTTTATGAACTTCCGGTAGTACGATGCGAGGCCCAAAAAGCTTCTAACATCTCGTACACACCTCGGGACCGGCCACTTTGCGACTGCCTCGATCTTCTGAGGATCCGTGGCTACCCCTTCTGAGGACACAATGTGCCCGAGGTAAGTCACTGACCTCTGAAACAAATGACACTTGCTGGGCTTGAGTTTGAGCCCAGCGTCTCTAAGCCTCCCCAACACAACTCGGAGACGTTCTAGGGTCTCCGTCACCGATTGACCAAACACGATGACGTCATCCAAATAAATCAGTAGGATTTCCCATTGCAAGCCGGCCATAACCTTTTCCATGAGCCGCTCAAATGTTGCCGGGGCATTGCACAGCCCAAAAGGCATGCATTTCCACCGGTACAACCCGCTTCTCACTACAAATGTCGACTTTTGGCTGGCGTCCTCATCCAAAGCGACTTGCCAGTACCCCGACGCCAAGTCAAGTGTACAAAACCACTTCGCCCCACTCAACGCATCGAATGTTTCATCAATGCGCGGCACAGGATAGGCATCCTTGATGGTCACCGAATTCAACTTTCTATAATCAATACAGAAGCGTTTCGTACCATCCTTTTTGTCAACCAAAACAACATTTGCCGCCCATGGACTGTCAGAAGGTTCAATCACCCCCCTCTTTCCCAAATCACCGACTTGTCTCTGGATTTCCTCCTGATGGCAATACGGATGACGCCTCATCCGTTCTCTCACCGGTTTAGCATCACCAGTGCTTATGTGATGCTGGACCACATCCGTGCGACCAATGTCGTGGTCACCCTTAGACAATACATCCTGAAAGTCAACTAAACATTTCCGGACATCCTCATGGTACGTAGCCTCTACCTTGGCTGTACCCCTCTCAAACAAATCTTGCAAGTGCTGGGGTAACTCCTCACCAGCATTTGCCACCACATCCAACTCACCATGAATTGAACCCACCTCTACCTGGGAGATCGTTCCCGCTGTCGTCCCCTCACGTGCAACTCTTTTCTCCCTTCCGGGATTGAAGACCCGCAACGGAATAACCTCTGCTTCAGTCTCAAGCAGAGATCTGGCCAAAACTAAACCCTTCTTAGCTAGGTCACCGCCACCTTCAATTGGTTCCACCATGGCTGGCCCGACCAAGTCGGCACCCTTCCGGGCAATTATACCTGGGACCATGGCCTCATGACCGGACGGAATCACTGTAGTTTTTGAAACCACTACACGTCCCACAAAGGGCTCACCGGCACCGTTTGTGCACCTGATTCGCTCACCATTGAGCCTCCACTCTCTTGACTGGAAGTCAATGTTTCCACCTGTTGGCACGAGAAAATCCATGCCCAGGATGCCACTATACTTCATTTCGGTAAACACCGCCCTTACTTGGTGCGTGGTTCCACCAACTTGCACCTCCACCCAAGCTATGCCAAGCACGGGCAATCGACTACCGTCTACTTGCTTCACCTGGACCTCCTCCGTCTCTAAGACAGGTCTCTTCTCCTTTGGAATTTGATAGTACACCGTACTACTTATCAAGGTGTCGGTGGACCCCGTGTCAATCAAAAACCGACACTTGGTCCCTCTCACCATTCCATCAACAAATAAACCATAACGAGGGCCGCGACTTGGGTTGGGCAGAGTTATTACTCGTTGCCCATCCCCATGCTTTGACCTCTTTTCTCTACTACCTCCCTCGCTGTCACTTTGTTGTCTTTTGGACCCTTTTGTCCACTCAGCCTTCCCGCGGGTCCTACGGGGGGCTGACTGCCGTTTCCCTGTTGTGGATGTTTCTGACACTCCCGGGCGAAATGCCCTATCTCACCACACCTGAAGCACTTCAGGGTACTGGGCTTGTTCGTTTTGGGGGGCATGCCCTGAACCTGACCCTGACCCTTAATCTGAGTCGACAACGACTTTACCAATTCAGCCACAGACTTCAATGCCTGGGCCTGTTCACCGATACTTTTCTCTAAAGTCTCAAACCTCTGCTCTGTTCCGGAGTCAACAGCTCTCGCCAGCTTGGCGGGCTTCCGGTCAAACAACCTTTGCTGTTCGACCTTATCAAAGTTCTCTGTCTCTAGGGCAGCCTGGACCGCTTCATCCAAAGTCTTTGGACGAGCCCGATGAATGCCCTCCCTGACTGAATGACAATCAACGGCGTCTATGAAGTGGTTCTTAGCCAACCTCTCCCGAGCATCCTCCTGCAACTCAGGGTATGCTCTTGCTGTTAACTCGTGAATCGCTTGCCCTAATTCCTGCAAGCCCTCCTTTGGCTTTTGGCGTCGATGTCTCAATTCGACAAGATAATTTTCACTCTGTCGAGCTGACCCAAACCTGCGCTCCAGCAGCTTAACAAGTGCATTGTACTTGTACTTGTGGCCTGAGTCACCCAACAACCGTAGAGCGTCTCCCTGCAAGCTTGCGGCTAACCACCTCGCAGCCTGCTCCTCGCTCCACATATTCACCTCACGACATGACTCAAAATGGCGGAAGTACTCCTTCCAGAGTACCTTCCCACTGTACCGATCAGGGGTTATGTTTGGCCTGCGATTTGGTCGCTCCAAACTACCCATCTGACCCACACCACCATGGACCCGTGCCTCTCTTTTCAGTGGCCACGGACCCACTGACGAGATGTCAACTTGAGCTGAACTGTCGTTCTTTGCCTCGACTGGTCGAGTCGCGAAACTCAACAGTTCACTATGTACCTGTTTAGGAGTACACAATTCCTTATCTTCAACGAACGGGTTGGTACTCGCCCTACCCCGTCTCACACCAACCTCAGGCGTGAACGACAACAGATCCCCATTAGGACCCTCCGTCTCCCTAGAAATAGGCGTTGACTGTGCTCGGGGGAACACCCCTGAGCTTTGTCCTTTCTGAGGTGTACTTTCAATAAAGCTCACCCCCCTCCCCACTTTAGGGGCCAACTCAGGCACCACACCTGCACCTGACTCTCTCCCCGTCGCTCCAGAGACATACCCAGATGTCTCTTCGGGCAACCTAAACTCAACATCGGAATCAACACGACGGCGCACACGCCCTCTCTCGGCTTGTGTACCCCCGTTTCCTCCATTTGGGGAATCACCCGACTGCAAGTCCATGGCAGCTAGCGCCAACTTCTTTTCAGTGAGGTCCTTTTCCCACTGCAGTATTTGGTTTTCCATCCGCAGTCGTTGCACCTCGACCTCAGCACTCGAGGTGCCAATTCGACCTTTCGAGCCTGGATCGCTCATCTCTACCCAAAAATCACCACCGAAATCAACAACACGTGAAGACCAATTGTGCAATTCTATTAGTCAACAGAGAAGTCACCTTAATCAATTCCAATCCCACTTCTGACACCATTTGTGGCGGGACTGTTCCCGAACCAAGTTATTCCTCGGACCAGGGACTACACAAAGCAGTCTAAAGGCTAAGGATGCAGGCTCGTTTTGGGTGGAAATCTACCGCCGCAGGAATTGATCCCTAAACCTTCTGTTAACTAGGCAATAACACAATAACAAGGACAACTGGCAACTGAATGGTCGGTAATCTCAAGTAACACAATGATTTATTTCAGAGACAACAAATTTATGATTCAGTGATTTGGGAGTAATTGTCTTGGGTAGCTTTATTACAACCTGTGGTTTTCGAATATGAGCCCTATTTGCAATATACAACTAATATCGCACTGCTCACTCCAATAATCACTGCACAAACTAATGCTGCATCACAGGAACGCTATAGCAATGCACAACCAATGCTGCAACATAGGAACACTACAGCAATGCACAACCAATGCTGCAATACATGAACACTACAGCAATGCACAACCAATGCTGCAATACATGAACGCTATAGCAATGCACAGACCAATGCTGCAATATAGAAACACTCCAGCAACGCAACAACCAATGCTGCACTGCCTAAACAATATCGCATTGCATAGCTCAGTGCCACTGTGGAGATATGGTTTGTGCGCACGTAGCACTACGAAACCATGGGCCCAGCCCCAATCAACCACAATGCACCCACAAGTGTACGGCTAAACTGTCCAACAGTTCGCCCGCGCGTAGCTAGCATATAGCGCAAATCACCATATAGCAATACACGCCACAGCGAGAGCACACTCAACTCACGTTTGTACAGCTCGCTGCCACTTGCCAGAAACCTCCCGCGCGTACGTACGTAGCAATCTACTTACGCGCATACATAGCACATGCACTAAACCATTATGATGCACTAAACATATGGGGCTTTGTTAACCAATCGCGTGCGTGCATACACGCACACCCTGACTGCTAAGCCACACCCAGTCACGGGCGTACTATACTACAGTTCATTCATAAGATTAGAATACAATAACATGAACAAGGGCATAAAACTTCACTTTCCGTCACAGTATGTACACATCGGCTTAAAACATGCACATGTATGTGCACAAGTACGACTTGTGTAATTTTGTACATGAACAGATAAAAAACAAGTTCGTCAATGCATAGCCTATGCTCACTAAATTTTAAACAGAAATGTATGGCAACTTTGAAATGATCGAGGATTGCACTGAACAAAAGGATGGACGGACTTGCCCCAAGGCAATTTTGTTTTCCATAAAACTGTGTTAGTCGTGATTACAGTCTTAACATTTGGGTAGAAAGGCTTAGGAATTAAATGCCAAGGTCATATACTCAAAGGAACGCTCATGCCAAACAGCAAATGTTTTTAATTAGATGGAGAAATTTCTTAATGCCATCGATGCACGGATCTTTTGTAAATATTTAGAGAAATTTTGCATGCAGGTGTTGCAATGTGATTGGGCTCCTGAGATGTGCTATTGCTCTTCTACATGTTCTATGACATTTGAAATTGAAAGATAATTTTACAATGGAAACTTGTTTCTTTTCCTTTTTTTTGGGGGGGGGGGGGGGGAGGGGAACAGTGCTTAGGCCAACCAAAAATAGTTCTGCTTCCAGATACCCTACCTAGTACCTACCCTATTTGGACAGACCCTACCCTAATTTTTTTGGGGGAAAATGAGGAAAAACCTGAAAGCCATCAATTACCCTTGACTACAGGCAGACACCTCCATATGATCGTATGCAAAAAAAAATTGCCCCCAAAAACTCTCTACCTAAATACCTAACCATTCTCACATGCCATGTAATCAGAAACGGAACTTGTTTTTGTTTTTGCCTTTAAGTTAAAGTTACTTCTCAACTGAAAATGAGGGATGGGGGTGCAACCTGAGACCAAATCTGATATTCTGTTATTATAAAAAAAGATTAATTAAGACATTGAGTAGGCCTATTCCTTAAGAATACAAGGAGTACATATTAATTTAACATTTGGCCAATTCTAGCATCTTAGTCTAAGCCTTCCTCCATGACGGTATATTATATTTGTACATGTATAATGGTATTTTTTTAAGTTTAAATCTGTTTATATTAATATTGATAGCTATGTTTTATGTTCCGATGTCTGAACTTTTAAAGAAAATTCCTTGGAGCATGATTTATTTTCTGGATATGCGCTATTCTAAATTAGTAAACTTTATTAAACAGGGTGGAATTTCTTTTTCAGTTCCATGTCTCATACAAAGTTAAAAAAAGCCTTTTACAAGTTTCACACATTGTAATTGATAGCCCCTCGTCTGTTCTGTTTGATAAACAACACAGAATCTAACCCTGGCTAGATTTCACCCATTTCCATCAGTGTACACAGTGTAGTAAAGTGAATAAACCAGTACCTGCCAATCCAATCAAATATAATTAATCAAATTGCTCAACGTAAGAAAACAAAATCCTACACAACCATTTGTACAATCACCTGTCAAAATTACAAGAGTCTGTCCCGGTGCTTTTGCGGCATGACTGTGTTGCACCGTACAGCTGATAGTTAACAACGAACGATACAGCCCTAATTAGATTCTCCAAAAGCCTCTCTACAAGTACATTTGTACATGTACACGACTGCTGATCTTTCAACAACCTAATTACGAGACAAATACGGATGGTGCCAGTCGATCTGTATCCCTCAATGTAAATTTACTTAACATGCGGCTCGATGCATTAGGGATTCATTGCCCCGGCATCATCGTGAAGATGCACCTTGATCCAAAGCAATTAATTTAAGTGGGGCTGCAAGAAATCAATGCAAATATAGTGTACGCGTACCGAACATGAGGACGGTCAGAAAGGCAAAATGCCAATATCATGGGGCGAAATTGAGAGAAAATGAAAGATTCATGAAATAATCGGCAGAAGGTTTAGGGTTCCCGACCAACATAGGGTCTCCATGTATGGTATGTTTGCATATAAAAGGCACCCTGTTACAATACCCATTTCTTTTGTTCTCCATACACATTTATAGGTAATCACACCATTATGGAAACCACCAAATACTCTGAGATTTCGAAGAGGATGCTTCGAGAAAAAGGGATTCTTCACGAAGAGAATAAGGGATTCCTCAAGAATATAAGGGGATTCTTCGAGAATAAGGGATTCTTCGAGAATAAGGGATTCTTCAAGAATATGGGATTCTTCTGATAAATCACACCCTTGCAATATAAAATTGAGAAGATATCTTCATTGTTTGTATGGCTATTCAAATGCAAAGATATATTTTTCTTATTCAAAATTTAGAAACATTTCATTAAATATTCCAACTTGCAAAGTTTTCTCAAATAGAAATACTTGGAAGCATTTTTGGAAAGTTTGGAGAATGAATTACTAACAAACTAATCAGTCTTTCAAACATTTATTACCTCTTATACAGTTTTTCTGCTAGTTATTTGTATTTTACAAACAACAGAAACACTGTCAACTCTTCAAGTTCTGTATTTCTGTGCTTGTGATTCTGATGAAAAAAATTAATGTTGATATACATGTAACTTTGACCAATTTGTTTAATTTCGAAGCATTGCTCTCAGAACTAGTTCTTGCAACTTGCAGCCTATTTTGGAAAAATCCTTTTTGAAACTTAACATTTTTCAAACTTGTATACATGTAGCATACTATACAGAATGTATATGCTATAAGATGTAGGTAGTTTAAATACATTTCTTATTTAAATCCAAAAGTGCAAGCCCCCCCCCCCCCCCCCAAGTAAATATCCTCACCTTTGGAAGACAAAAAAAATATGTAGAGCTACCTTGAAAGATTTCCTGCTAGGAAGACTCAAATCACTGAGAATTCAATCTCAAGCACACAGTTGACTTCCTCACAAAACAATCACATTTACCGGTGCATGAATAAATCCAAAGCAGTCACATTCCTGTAGTACGTGCACATTTATTGATGAACACTTCAGCGTAGCATTATTTTCCACACTCAGACCTTTGGATTAATTCCTACGTAAATTACTTCCGTCCACTTGGAAGATGAAAAGCAGATGAGATTTGCACAATCCAATTTCCTCGCTGGTGAGTGCCCAGCCTCCTGTTACGTCCGTGACCGCCTCTTGAATTTGAAATCATGCAGAGCAGAAATTGTAAATCTGGCTGTGCACACACACTGTGGGGCAGCGTAGTAAAATGACACACCAATGAGCAAAAATCCCCCTCCAACAAAAAAAAAAGCCAACCGACAAACGCCGAGGGCATTATTTCAAGCAGCCTTATCAGTTTGCTGGGAAAATATTTGCACAGTTCGTATTATTGAATCTCAGGCAGATACAATCTGGGCCTGTGGACCCCCCCCCCCCCTAATCTCTGTCTTATCAGACCAGCCAATCAGTGGGATGAAGACGGCTGTAATAAACTTGTTTCCCTGTTGGCCGCTCGGCCAAACGAAAACGCGGCGTTGCCAGGGTGGTATTTCAACACAGATTACGGGGTCGATTTTCCCCCTCTCCAGAGTAGAATGACCAAATGAACGAATGGTTATTTTGTTGCTAGTAAAACATACATTATATGGTAGGTTTTTTTGGTTATCGGAGGGCGTGGGGTCGGAAGTCTGTTTAACAACAAGAGTTTGATCAAGTCAAATAGTGCCATCACTCGCGTCATTTGCGACCATGCATGCACAGTGCAAAGTTCTATCACTATCTCCTAGTTCGTGTTAATCCTTATGTATGATGTTGTTGCTAATCAATGAAAGACGCAATCTGTGTGTGTCTGTATATGCACACACACGTTCCATTTGAATCTCCCTCCAAAAAGGGCAAACTGTAACCGATTTCAATCTAGTTGCCAGCATACATTTGAAAAAAAAAATTGAAGCACCTTTCAAATGTGACTGTGTGAATAATCATCAAGGATTTCACTGTTTTATACGACACAGGTACAATAACTACATTGTACATGCTCAAGTATTTGGGCAATTCTGAGCACAAATGGACACGTGTCATGACGTTACCGACCTCATTATAATTCGTACATGTAATTTGTTAAAAAACCAAAAACAAAATGAAAGTGAAAATAAAAGGTTGCACTACCTTTATTTCCTCTTCCAATTTTTGAAAGACTTCTTTCCATTTACAAATTACGAATAACATAAATTGCCCATTTCCAAGTTCAACTTACAATGTAAATGTAAGTTGTGAAAATCCACACATTAATACAGTCAAATGAGTCAACTGATTTTTTAAAGATACCCGGTAGTGTTCCTTAATATAGGCTTATGACTACACTGGATCCTTACAAAATTTTCATTATAGCAGTAGGCCTATAAATATTTTGATATTTATTGACGACTCATATGTCACCTCCCGAGTGTACTTGTGTGCTTGCTTGAGCCAGGAAGGGAGGAGAGCCAGCAAGCTCCCACAAAAAGCATCATTACATGAAGGGGGGGGGGTGGGAGG
This sequence comes from Patiria miniata, assembly GCF_015706575.1. Classification (NCBI taxonomy): domain Eukaryota; kingdom Metazoa; phylum Echinodermata; class Asteroidea; order Valvatida; family Asterinidae; genus Patiria; species Patiria miniata. The sequence goes on from NW_024037061.1 coordinate 14,135,108, forward strand.
GGAGGGGCCATTGGATCATTCCCCAGATTTTTGTGGCGAGGAACAAAAAATGCCAATTTTAAGGTTCTTAAATTTCTAACTCACAAACAGCCTAAGTGTAAAAATGGAGAACGTACAGCCAAAAAAAGCTTTAAATACACTGTCTTGAAGTACATGTACACTTATCTAAGCATGCCAGTTTGTGTAAGATGTTAATCTGTATCATAAAAAGTGCCCCCTAGTACCATGTGGTGTCCACACCCCCCCCCCTCCCCCCAGTGCCTGGTATTAGTTTACCAATGCATGTAGGAATTACCATCAACTTTTGTAACACTAATATAAACATGAAAGCAGTGATTGTAAGTTACCAGAAGAGATGAAGTATACATTATGCCTAAGCCCTCAGACTCAAATTGCCACTCCAGTCTGGAAATGTTTTCCTAAGGTAAATTTTCTGAGTGATTATATTTTTTTCTTTCATCAACAGACTAGTACATGTATGTATGTTTATTATCTTGATGGTCAGTTGTGTCAATTCCGTTTCATCTGGACTTTGATTTTTCACAATGGAAGAATTTCCGTTTGAAACGACCCAAACCCAAACAGTGCAGCTATCATAAAGAAAAACATTCGTGATAGAAAGACCAATTGAGCTTGCAATTGCCGTGAAGTTTGTCGTTGAACTAAAACAAACTCTCAACGTGATATCATTTTTTTTTAGTGGTTAAGATAGCGGCTTTTCTATCTGGCTGCATCTTGCCGGTCAAACTGATGGGCCGTCAGTCATTTGTCGTTGAACTTTGCTTGGCATTTGAGGTTTGTGTGGCATTTGAGTTGTGACAACAAATGGGGCCATCGGTGCAGAAGAACTGCAACATGTAATCCCAACCACCAATTAATCAATGATAGTGACCACTGACATGCCACAGGCAACTTTATTACCATTATTTTGGAATTAGTGCGAAGTGTTGGGACAGTGGCCATATTTCTGTTGCTTGAGAAGTCTCATTTTAACAAGGCAAGACAAGCAGTAAAACATAAAAAAAACTCTATTCAATCAGAATGGCAAGTCACTGGTCACTGGAAGATTTTTTCATGCATCTGGTGTACACAATAGAATGGATTTATCTGATTATGGAGTAATCCTATACAATAGCACTGCCAGTTCTATTCGCCCGCCAACAACCATTCTAAGTCCGTGACAGTCAGTCAGTCAGTATTAGTCAGTCAGTCAGTATTAATCGGTCAGTCAGTCAGTGCAGTCAGTCAGTGACGGGGAGTCAGTCAGTCAGTATTAGTTAGTCATTGAGTCAGTCAGTCATAAGGCACAAAGAGCACTCTACACACGTAGGCTGGCCCTCTGAGACCAGCAAGAATACATGAATATGGCACAACATCTCTCCATGAGGTTAAAATTGAAAGTCAGAAACCCTAACATTCACACCAGAAAAACTAAAAATTATCCTTTTTAATAATGTAACTGTGTACATTTTTGTATACATAAATGTATAAATGAAAGTCTGCCTTTAAAAACTGTACATTTACATGTAAGTTGGCATGAACTTTTTAAAATAGTTTTTCAATTTTCAAAATTAAATCTTAATAAAAACAATGGAAGATGCATGGTTTCATCAAAGAATGTATATGCAATACACAGATACTTTCCAAAACTTGCCATTTCTTTCATTATCAACAGGGCCGAATTTCATAACACCGCTGACTGTCAGCAATATGTTCTTGCTTACAATATTGCAGAAACTGTTACTTAAGTCAGGAGCTACAAAATTTGGGCCCAGGCGCTTATTTCATAATGTGAACCAGAACATTCAAGTGGCATTTGAAACCATAGCTTTGCTACCCAAAATGGGGGTCTGCCGGAGGTTCCCCATAGGCCTAGGTACCTATGTTCCCTAATACCTATGTTCCCCAAAATCCTTAGGGTTAGGGTTAGGGAACATAGGTATTGGGGAACATATGCACCCCAAAATGTACATGTAACAGGCTCTGCAGCATGCATAATCATACAATTGACTGCCCTGCAGTGCTCCGCATTGCTCCACATACATGTAATTGGCCTAAATGTAACAGGCACCATATACAACAGGTCCTACGCCTTCCGCCCTTTCCTACATCTATCCCAACCAGATCCAGAGTACCGTAGGTTTCCACCCAATCCTGATTGCCAATGATTTTTTTGCCGACTCTGATAATTGAATCACAGATCGTCTGCAGCGGTTGTGGACATACGATGCCGCATCCAATAATGCTTGGTCCAATTTTTTCTTCAGTCCAGATATATTTCAAGGGTTGAGGAGAGGAATCGAATAGTCTTCACCATGGCAACCAACATGGCGAGGAATGTCATTCCGAAGATAGCTGACAACTTGCCCTTTTGGGTGAAATGAGTAAAAAGAACACCTGCAACTGACGGAAGCAAGCTGCAGTCAAATAAATGTTGTTTCTAACTAATTTAATGTTTTGAGAGTCCCAACATTACAAGTTCTTGTATTGTCCAGAAAAGAAAAACAACACTAGAACACTACACAATGCAAATGTTGGTCAAGGGTGCCCATGCTAAACCTTGTTAAAAAAAATTAATAAATGAAAAAATAAATGGAAAAGTTTTGGCATTCAGCTCATGAGTATGCCAGTCCTCAGTTGCAACTTGAATTCAGTTTAACTCTTTTTTTTGGGTGTCATTGTATAATTATTGAGTAGCTCAGAGTGAAATGGGAGGAATATCATATAGCAAGGTAAAATCTGGATTTTTCCATTTCATGAGGCGAAGCCGAGTGAGCTGGAAAAGTTCGGATTTTACTGAGCGATAATATTCCTCCCATTTCACAACTTAATGCCACTCAACTGACATACATGTATATATCCTTGTCATTTGATATACTTGAACTTTTATTTCAATACAAAATAGGTGGAAAATGTATTTCTCTCTTCCAAACCACCCCTTCGCGAAAATGTTTGAACCCAACTCTGTGGTGCTGGCTTTTTGGAACAATACGCGCAACGCTGAACGCGCACACCAGCATGGATTTGCACACAAATATGGTACCACGTCATGGAACAAAAATGATCCTAACTGTTCAATAGTATTTCCCATTCCCTATAGGCGAATATGGGACTTTTTGAGCCCCGGTGTGAATGGGAGCAAAAACGCATGTCACGTGATATGTGAGTTCCACCAATCAAATGACAAGGATCTGTATGCATCTATACCACAATTTACTGCCATTTTCCAGAATTGGAACAGACATTTTCTCTCTGATCTCCGACATCTTATGATTTACTGCCCAGTGCCGTTTACCCTAATGCACTGCCCTACAAATGGCCCCATACGCATCATTCAATACACTGGTGCCTCACTTAAGACGTTTCAGTGGCATCTTCGGTTCTTCCTTCTCATCTTAAAAATGCAGCGCAAAGGAGCAGTTCAGAGACTAACATCTCACATCTGCTTTATTTCCAAATAACTATAAATAATGTACCAGTAAGTGTATAAGGGTTCCCTGGATTTTATTTTTAAAAAATATCTGATTTTTTCCTGAATGTATTTCACTTTAACGAGGTTGCTGGGAAGTCAAGAGGTGGTTTAGCACAGCCAATTGTTATTGTCTGGAGAGGTGTGTAATATTCATACTGCACACTAAAATTTTAAAAACCAACCATAGCCAGTCAGTCAATGGGCACAGCTTGGACACACGGCACAACATGCACATATGCCAAACTGGCGAAAAAATATTCCTCAGTGGTAGTATAGGGCCACCCAAATTGGGTCACAAAGATGTTCTAAGATATGCTAACAGAGCACAACTTCCTTCCTTTTTTTCAAAATTATTTTCAAATAGTATACACCCCAGCAAATTTGGAAACTCCTGTAGACCTGTACACGTTTATACATATAGTTTTGCACCACCTTTCAAAAATGGAAACATGCAAAAAACATCAAGAAGTGTAGAATTTGCACCACATTGGGTTAGACAACATTTGCTACAACCAAAACCACAAAAATCTGACGAATTTACCCTTTGCAAGGACCAATTCAAGTGTACAATGTTTAAATAACCTAATGATCTGACAAGATTTAGAGGACTAGATAATACGTGTAAATGAAATCTCATTAAGTAGCACTTGATGAACGCACTTTCAACCCATGCAAAAAGTGATGAGAAAAATATTGATACTCTTGATCAATCATTTAACAGTTTGATCATAGTACACAAATTTGGTGGTGATATCGATACACCATGCATGCACAAAGGCAAAAAAACAATCCCACACAAAACATTTGAGTAAAAGACCTCAACAACCAGTCAATTTTTGAAAGTGAAATATTAAACAGCTCAGCCAAACTGTGAAAATCTTAAATTGACCTTAACTCCATCAGGAGCTTTAATGGATTTTGTAGGATTAAGGAAGGTACATAGCCCAGCCACTATCAATTTACATGGGAATTGATGTCCTGTGAGAGTTCCGGTCCAAAGAATCAAGTTTTGTACAGTACAGTGAACATGTACATCTGTGCCGTCAGCAAGTTCACTTGCAAATTTATGCAAAGCTATGCTGCATAGCCGGAAGTCTAGATGTTAATCTTGAGATGCTACTTCCCCTGAACTATCAGATTGAGTGAAAGAGAATGAGACCGGGAATAATGATTTTGTTCCCTCACAAAGTAATGATATTTGATACACCAATGAAGCATGCATAGAACCAGCATGTTCTTCCAAGCATTTCGAAAAAGAATCGCTGTAATTTATCCTATGCATGTTAATGGAATGCTAAATGCTTCGAAGCTGTTCAGCCGAGTGAGAACCACAGATTACACATATATGTACAGACATTCACATTCAAATGAGATTCAATAAGTCAAGACATTAACTTTAATGTCAGATTTTACGTTTCGCATATGAGGAAAAAATCAAGTCTTTTTCTGAAGATTGGCGATTTTTGTCTGTTTTCCTTTGCAACTTTTTGTTTATTGCATTTAAAGGGCATCTATACCTTGTGAACAGTACGCGAAATGTTTCACATTTACTAGTCCTTAACATATGTACTTGATTCCTATGTTATTTTTATAAAATGGAGCAAGCCACAAAAGGGCAGTTGATAGTGCTCACCTGTAAGCTCTTTTAACTTCTCTGATAGGTTGGAACCTCCACCAATGAAAGGATCAAAGATGGTTAATATAAATTTACATGTGTATGAGATACATGTAATAATTGAAAATATGTACAGTACGGTATGTACCTCCATCATTCTCAGTTGTTCCAATGGCTGATCGTGTCTGCACAAAGCGGAAGGTCTACTTGTACATGTATGTACAGTGTACATGTATGTAAATTCATTATTTGAAGTGTTAGTTAAACATTCCAAACGCTCTAGTCAAACTTGTGGCTGCCGTTCCTCCACATGGTTGTCAAAGGATGATGTTTGCTTCCATAAACTTTACGACTGCCATAAGAATTTCCAGTGTTCCGGCTAAGAGCATGATGTGCATTTTGACTTTATTTGCCCACATGCTCTTACATACTTGTTCCAGACTGCAACAAATGAGTAAACATCTTCATATCTACATGTACAAGCTATTGCAGGTTCAATTGTTTTCACAACAGAAACCTATTTTTTTCCCCAGGGAATTTTCCTTGAAAAATTCTAACAACCAAGTTAGGGTGAAAATGACAATGCTGGTTATGACTTTTTCGTGTTTGAGTTTTGAACCAACACTCAAAGTGTACGGTATACTCCCAGATTTGTGTTACACATGTAGAGGTTAATTTTCATAGCATGATTATCTTAACTGTGTCTGTCTCCGCTAGAAGAGAACTTTAGGCCCATTCTAAACGTCGTGCCACTGCTGCTGTGCCAATTAACTCAATTGAATTGAGCTTGGCAATAACTCATCTATTTAGCACAGCAGTTACTCTAAACATCGAGCTTCATTAGTTGAACTAATGGATCAAGAGCAGATTGCCATGAATATTTTCAAGCATTTAGAGGAGTGCCATGCCACTGACGTTTGGAATGACGATAGCACGGCAGACCCTGTTGAGCCAAAGGATGAAGCCATGCCGAACCCAATTTGCAGTCCAAATGGTTCTAAGTGCCGTTCTATCACCATGCCGATTTAAAAAAATTCAAATTGAAATTGGCACAGCAGTAGCACTGCACTTAGACTGCCTGGCTAGCTTTAAGTGGCTTGGGCCTCGATCGTTTGGGCAGATCAGGTGGTCCATTCATGGTCCCATGTTTACAGTGAGTGTTGAATAACGATGTCCTCAAAAGAGTGCGATATCGATGCTATGCATCCAGGTAACACAAGCAATTAGACAAAGCCTATACAAAGCAACAGGTAACCGATATTTCATTACAGGTCCAACTTAGACTCAGGAGTATTGAAACAAAATGCACAGCGCAGTCAACAACACTGTAATATTGCATGACGAGTAGCGCAACCAGGTACAGAATCGTTTTCACTGACTGCATCACATGAGGGGCAATTCCACGGTTACTCACGTTACATTTTTGATGTACTTTTGAGTTTCCTTGGGCTGTAATTACCTTACTGAAAAGGTTTAATAACTGTTAACCCCATGGTACATAGAGTAGACCTAGACCTAGCTAAGCACCAAAGATGACATCCAGAAAAAGGTGTTATGTATGATAAACATGACACACAAAATCGATTACTCACGTTACGAAAATGTAACGTGAGTAACTGTGGAATTGCCCTGAGGCAATGTTTTCCATTTCTTTTCTAAGCTTGCATCCTGGCTGCCTAATTCAAACTTTAGCAGGGTTTGACCTTAGCGGTAGCCCGCTAGCCAAATGCGAGTCAAAACAACGGCGGATTTTCTGCAGTTTTCATTTGAAGCCGGTTCGAGAAAAAAAATGTTTTCTGATACTGACAGGCATTCGGTTTTTTTTTTTTTCAAGCCGTTGCGCTGCCGATTATTGCACCGAAATCACTTGTGTGTAAATGAATACAAAAGAAAAACGAAAAATAGCACAAAAAATTAACAAACAAAAAATCCCTTGCAGACTAGTGAACAGGCTTACTGGCTAGTTAAGGTCTGGTTCACTAGTCCAGCTGGCTAGTGAAGAAAAAAGTTAAGGGCGAACCCCATATACCGGTAGGCCCAGTACCCTTTTTTTTAGGCAAGGGGTGAAATGTAATTGATCTGCTGGAGGGCAAGTTAATCTGATGAGAAGGGTTGCGAGTTAGCCACGCCCCTTAGACAACCCGACGGAATTGTGACCCGGTACATTAAGTATTGTTTGTCTCAGATTTTGCGTGTTCCGTGTCTATTTTGTATATCATGTAATTGGACAAAATTTCAAAAGCTGCGTTGACGCGATTCTAACGCGATAGGTCAAATATTTCATTACTCATGAGCATATGACACTATTGAGCATCTTAGGCACAAGTTTCCAGTCCCAGTACAGAGTACATGTAAACGCACTTATAGAAAGAATACCAGTATGTGCTACTGTAACATTCATGCAATCCCATTGTATTTCATTTCGTCAATTGCTTTTTGTTGGTTTCCCCTCAATTTTTCCCCCCACAATATGCAATTTTTTTTCTCCTACTGAATCTCTACTGCTTTGAGTTTTGCAAACCACATTAAGCACTAGCAACAAATTATTTATAATACAAATCTGATTTCTGACTTTTCATTTTACATACATGTATAGACTGATCAGCCTTTGCCATTGCGGATACTATCTGTATAACACCCGAGGCATTTGAAAGCATTTCCGACTGGATGGCATCGTCACTTGATGCGGTTCCAAGTCGCCAGAGAAACTGTCAAGTTTCCAGAATGCCCACTGTCATTCAATTACGCTTTTTTTTTATTCAGATGATAAAACCTTTGGGAAATTTGCCACAAAAATCTCCGTAGGGCCATTGTTTTTCCCCCGTCCATCTGGGTCAAGGGAAATCACAGAGTTATAAGCATGAGACCTTCATTTATCTAGGGACCATTATACGTGAAGGCTTGCTAATCACGAGCCACATCGCTGCATTTACATGTAAATAGGACAAGATGAATTTTTTTTTTAAATGGCCACGTTATTGAGTCACGGATGATCAACAAAAGCTTTTGATTTGTCCTCGTATATAGATACATTCAGATAGGGCCAATAATTTTCTGCTTCAGCAGAAAATGAAAAGGAACTAATATAGAATTTGCATATTAAAATGGAATTCGGCGTTAGAAAAGAAAACATAGTGTATGCAAGAAAATATATTAAAAAAAAAAAAAGGATATTCAATCATTTTATTGGGTCCTCAAATAAGAGACTAGTTTCAAATAGTTTTGGTGGAAAAATGTGAACGTTTCCAGTAAGGTATTGAATTTTAATCACTTAAAAACATGGGACAAACATATGTAATAAACGTGCACTATAAATATTAAATAACGAAAAAGCACTCTTTTAGAGTGAAGTTTTCTTCTTTCAGTGTGATTTTATAATGAAAAACCACTCTAAAAGACGAAAACTTCACTCTAAAAGAGTGAAACTTCCTTTAAGAGTGGACAACTCGTCATTTAAGTGGTCTTACACTCTTTTACATTTTAGAGAGTGTACACGTACGTCAATTCCCTGTTATACTGGTGAAATTACTTGTTATAAACATAGACATGTCAAAAGACTTTTTTTTTTCCTGTTATGACTGTTAACATTTATGTAGAATACATTGTACATCTTCCTTAAAATGTTAATTTCTTTCTTTTTTACTGCCTCTACATAATGTACCACCAGTAAATCATGTTAAGTGTACCGGTATCAGAACAAAGCAAAGAAAAAAAAAGGGTAAAAAGAAAACCTTTGGACCAAGAATGCCTTCTTTTGAATTTTGTTTTTTAGTAATCTTAGTAAAGAATTAACACACATTGTAGACTTTGTGAGCAGTTCAACATGTGTACTATGGGAGTATTTATGTATAATGTTCAGTTCTTCTGCACGTCCTTTGAATAAATTTGACAGATTCAGGACAGTTTCTTTTGGATTGCTCCCTTTCCCAAATCTCTCATCAGGTATCACTCCCACGTCTCCATTGCCCAAAACGATTTGACTTTTCCTCTGACTTTTACCGCAACCACTTTCAATTTTCCTGACATGTTCTATTTAGTTTGGCTGCAGGAGATGGAACAAATTGAAAAACGGACTCTTCAAGACGTTGTGTCAAGATCCATTGCTGATGGAAGCCTGGCACTTCAGTGGGTTAACATCAGTTCAGTTTTCAGTTCAGTTTATTTCCACAGTTCCAAAACGTATCAGTGACAATGACAATGTGAATCTTATAGAGATCAGCAAAAGAACATTTTGAATAAAGTCGAAGATACTGTGGAGGGGCCCATAAAGAAGCAAAGCTTGTAAGAAACGGGCACCTGAGCATGTGCATTGAGCCGGATAATGATTTTTTTTTTTTTTTTTTAATAATTTGGTCAGTTTAGTTTTGGAAGAAAACAATCACAGGGCCAGTACTCGTAATCGGGCCCGTACACCAGAATATGAATGACCAGGCTCAATGCACACGTGCATCATGAAAAATAAACACGAAATACTCTTAAACTTACAACGGACGGGAACAAACAAATATGACCGATACAATTACGACAACGACAGGTCAGCAACTTCAACTGATAGGACTGATGAAAAGGCACAACAGTTTCACCTATCACCAACAAGACCATTTAAGATAACAAAGTGAACAAGAAGTTCTCGCTTTCCTTCAATTGATACTCTTGTCAAAATCCCCTCACTGATTCTGACTTAGTATAAGGAGGGATTATCCTCCCACCACTTGCTCCTTCCACACCTTCTTTCTCACCACAATTGTTCCTATTGTCATGCTCCTCACACCTTTCTGAATGAGGACATAAACCAATCAATAGGCCTTAAACTGGATTGGCAGCTGGGCAGTTTAATGGAACTTAAAAACCCAACAGTCCTGAATCCTTCAGTTTCAATGTGATGTTGTTCACACACACTATAGGGATTAAGGTTATGGATACAACCACGACCCAAGCCTATATTATGATGTTTGTAAAACCATGTGGTTGCATGGCATAATCACACACTTCTAATGTAACAGGTTTAACAGAAAGTTTATTGTCTTGAACATTGCCTTCGACATGAAACTAGGAGTTTTTAAACCAGAGACTTTAGTTCTGATATTGCTAATTAATGGTCAATTTACTACTTTTACTATCGATGCAAAATTTTACATTTCACTAAAGAATGCAAAACTTTACAATTCAGTGAACTACACTTATGGTTCCAGTGTATATATTTGGGTGCAAAATATGTACATGTACATGTATGAAGATTGGTGTCGCCAACATTTCTGCAAAATTGCCAGAAACTTTTCGTTTTGTGGGGGGGGGGGGGGTTTAATCGGGAAACTGAAGATAAACCTCTGTCTCTTTTCTCTGTAAGTAGGGGTAGGATGATTTTTTGGAGAACATAATTTATTATAAAGACAACAGAAAGATTGACAATGTCTAAAATGAGGATTTTCCCCACCTTTTATCCTCCATTTTCAGTTTAAAGGGAAACAAATTTTGCCTTTATTTATTTACACAAGTGTAAAACAAGGGGAATTGTCAATTCCTTTCTTATGTGGAATAAAAAAGTACTTTCCACTCGTACGGCAAGCACCTACATTGTAAGCTCAGTGTTTAGAGGCCTTCCTTCTCACACTTAAACCGGTGCACGTGTAATTGGTTTGTTTTTCATTAGATTAAAGTGTGCGCTGTACTTCCTGGTAACCAACGAGCGTGGGGAATAAAAGACGGCAATTAAATCTAGAAATCTATTAAGACTAATTAGATTTAGATAGATCCGTCACATTGAAAAAAAAACAAAGTGGTTACTATGGTAAATCTGATAGTGCCTACTAAATGTACTTTGATGACAGTACGAGAATTTAACTTTGACTTTTTTTCCTTGCCCACTTTTCCAGGAAGGTAAAAATGGTTTGGGGAAGCATAATGTCTGGAAATAAATATTGTACATTTATGGTAATATTCAGACAAAAACTCTGCTTCATAGGAAAATTTATTGCTAAAGCTTAATTTACTTGCTGCTCAAAAGCGAAGACATTTAGGAGGATGTTTTAAAAAGACAGATACCGGGGTACGTACAACAGAGAAAGGAAAGTTACAAATTATACATGGAAGTTCAACACATCAAACAAAACATGGTTTAAGCAATGTGTTTTCATGACCATCACTAAACACCTTCTCATTTGTGAAGGTTTGCGGTAACACCATGTGGAAAATCTCTTTTGAGATGTGTAGTTCTGAAAAGAACTGGTTATTTGTGAAACTCGATGTTCCGATATATGCTCCGATTGTCTTCCTGAAGACGATCTGAGCATACTGATTGGAATGTGAGTTTTCAACCAACCGGTTCTTTTCAGAACCACACATCTTCCCAAAAGAGAGTTCCACGTGGTGTTACCGCAAACCTTCACTAGTTCATGCCACCACCATGCAAAGTTTTAAATCATACCTTTCCCATTACAAAGTTACAGAGCTGTAAAGACTCGAATCAATGACTCGACTCAAGTCCGACTCGAGTCACAATTTTTGGTGACTCGACTGGACTTGAGTCACTCCCTATGGGTAAATGACTCGACTCGAGGCACTGCAAGCAAATGACTCAACTCGACTCGAGTCCCTCATCAGAAGCCTCAAATCGACTCGAGCTAGGGCTAGTAAGCCTCGAGTCCCAAAAATAAAAGCAAAACTTTGCGAAAAAATACTTGCAATGACTTACAGTGCAAAATTTATGTGCAGAAACACGTCACTTTGCGAACACAGTACGATACAGCGGCCATTTGTCATGTACAAACACCTGGTTTCATCAACAATTGGCTTTGGGCAATTTCTTATTAAGCTCTTGAATCCTAACAGCCAGCTAAATTTATGCCCTCCTTTTAAAAGTAAACAGATAGGCTACATGCCCACTTTTATATAATCAGAAACAGTTTTGTATTTCAAGTTAAAAAGTGCACAGAAAAAAATTCTAGACCTAAATCCAAACCAGATGGCCTATAAGACCAAAGTTTCACTTCTTGTTAACTGTTAGTGATACAAATGACCTTTTTTTCTTTTCATTACTTGTTATATAGTGTTCAAATATTTGCGACTCGAATTGACTCGAGCTAAATATTTGGCTCGACTGGACTGGACTCGACTACACACTGTGACTCAACTGGACGCGACTCGACCTTCTTCACCTAATGACTTGACTCGAGTCACTTCTTTAAAATGACTTGACTCAATTTGAGTCACAAAATCAGTGACTCGTTACAACTCTGCAAACTTATGATCAGAAACGTATTTCAAAAATAGCCAAACAAAAATGCCAAAACTGAAAAAATGTCGCATATTTCGCATTTTTGTCCATTAACCACTCAATGACCAACTCGGACAGATCTACACATATGAATCAGTCGATGGCTAGTAACAGTTTTAAAGGTTATCATTTTTAGCAAATTCGTCCTGCAGAATATATTTTGTCTTTTCCGTAACATCAAGGGGCTTCTTTGCATACCATCACTCAGTGGCACACTCTTACCCATCAGACAGACTATATTGAGCCATAAACTGCCAAATAAATGTTGGCAATTGGTTCAAGTGTGTTGAACCAGATGCTTGTTTCCACCCAGAAAGCGTGCCATTGAGTACACAGTCGATGGACTTCAAAATTTTTACGATTTTCACAAGTGCTGGTACATCCCATCTTTCGAGTTCATTGTCCACTCAAGTTGGATGTTTTTAAGTGCATTTGTTCACTTTAAAAGAGGGCTATGCATGTATGTAGACGTATGTCATACAGGTCTCCCAATTTGTCGGTTCTGTGTTCCCAGTAAAAAAAAAAAGGTCCTAAATTACTCACACATTATTGTGGAGTCTTGCATGTAATGCATGTTGTCGTCATATAATATCGGAGTCTTATAATAGCGCACGTATCTACCAACAATTAGGTACTCAAGGCGCTGGAGATATGTCTATTATTAAAGAAAGGTAAATAAAGTTTATGAGAAATAATGAGACCCATTATGTAGCACCTTATAAGGATTTACAAGTGCTGCGGCGCATATTGCAGACACTGCCAGAAACACACGGGACCTACAGCTTTACGTCCCATCCGAAGGATGAAGCAATAATGGTAAAGTGCCTTGCTCAAGAGCACAAGCACCATATTCCCACGGTCAGGATTCGAACCCATGTACCACGGCACACGAGTCGAACACCGTAACCATTGGACCACAGCACCCCACCTCATCTCTTCGTATATGTACATGTACCCCTCTTCTCGCATACAATATAGTGGCATCTGCATGTAGTCAAGGGTAAAATATAGAAATTGATGGTTTTGGGTGTTGTTTTTCCTCATTTTTCCCATAAAAAGATTAGGGTAGGGCTCTCAGAATAGGGCAGGTACCGTAGGGAAACCGGAAGCAGAATTTTTAAATTTTTTTTGGCCTCACGTGTTAATTACTAGCAGAATGGGCATTCGCGTAACATCGCGTAACATCGCGTAACATCACGTAACATCACGTCTGCGATTTTATCCCAAATGACTTTTGACAGGGACTATTCCATTGAGATACTGAACTGGCTTATTGGTGAAGGGGCTGGCTGACTTTCAAAAATGTTGCACAATTTGGTGTTTTTTTTGTTTTTTTTTATGGAGAGGGCGACAAGAATTTTGTTTTTGATTGTGGTCAGTGTGTTTTACTTGCACATTTGTTTTAGGGGGGGGGGGGGAGGAGATACATTTTTTATTGAGAACAGTTCTACATGTATTTATAACCGGGAAGGGTACTTTCAGTATTTTAATGTAGTTTCTGTATTGAGGGATGTTCTGTAACTTCTCAAGTGAACTTACATGTTCTTAACATGTCTAAGCCCCACTTCTATCACTTCACTACAAAGTGTGTACGTGTCATGAACGGTAAGCCTAAGACTCAAAATATACATTTATAAAACAAAACCTACACACAAGCCGAGTGTGACAGCAAGAAGAAATTGAGCTCAGACCCTCGCAAACTCAATTAAAAAGTTAGTCAAGAACACTGCTAGATTGCCCTACATAGTTTGTATGTGTAGTGCCATTCATGATTGATCCATTTCAAAACTCAATTCATCAAGAAAGTCATTCATCATATTCCGACAGATTTCGTGCCATATGGTCTAGTCCTGTAGTGCACCACTTCTTGTGCAACGTTAAACTCAACATCCTCAAATTAGGTTAACGAATACACTAAGCCAATTCAACATCAACACCCCCCCCCCCCCCCAATAACATACAAGAAACAAAACTTACCAATTCTCTCATTCATTCTGGGAGTGAAACGTGCTCCGATCCTTTTGACAAGCAATTATGTTTCCCATGCAACCGAAGATCTCCAGTGACCACATACTGCCTACATGTGGGTTAGATAGACACTGTGCAACTGTGCCGCACTCGTGTTACGTACCGTGCGGCCTACTTTGTACGGAGCCAATCACCTTTCTGTGAAAATATACGGGCCAGCGCTGTCGGCGCTGACACAACCTGAACGCTAAAGAGGGCTTTGCTTACTCAGGCCTTCAGGACATAGGAAGCTTAATACGATAGGTACATATAACTCCCTGTGAGGGATCTCCAAGAAAGAGGGAGAAGAAAGAAAAGAGTCAAGGGCTCCCCCAGGGCAACAGGAGGGGTAGTTGAACCATCACTGCATGAACACCAAGGGATGGATGAAAGGGGGATGGGGAGAGATAGAAGGTGGATATTGGACAGACATGACAGATGGGTGCAGGTGGGAGGAGGGAAGGATGGCATCAGAAGCTGAACCTGGAAAACAATATTTTGTCCTGCAATCATGTCAACTTACCCCCCAAACAGGCATTTTAAGACTTTTGTTCAGACAAATAAATTAGTGCTCTAGCAGTTATCCATGCCTCCAGGGATTATGGAAAATTGGACTTTAGGGAGACATTCCCATCTAGGGTTGTGCTGTTTGTGCACAACATTTTCCAACTTTAATGACCCCTAACCTCAAGTTTCTCTTATCCTACCCCCACGAATTTTGGTACACATGTATATTGATGTTTTGGACCACGAGCAATCGATCTTGGCTATTTGGGACACCAAAATATTTTGCCTCTAAGTACGAGTTGTGACATTAGGGAGACATTGAAATGTAGCCTAATGTCCAGTTTCTTCCTGAGTTTCATGTACATGTACCACTTATGATGAAAAAAATGTCTCCTGAAGGGAACATTAACAGGAAATAGTTAGAACTCATTAATTAATTTTGTAACCTTTTTGATGCAATCTACAATAACTTAATTTACAAGTAGAACTTGTATTTCTGAGAAAAGTATTTCTGAGAAATTTGGGATGATCACTCTAAGAGTCGATCTATTTTGCAACGGAGTGGACGGATTTTCTTTTTCAATATGGTGATGTAGGCCTACATGTGTACACTTCAGAACTGTTTTTAGGGATGATAAATCTCTGGAGAGAAGTATCACCCAAAGTCATTGCTTAACCCTCAAGAATTGAATAACAAGTGAAAGATGATAGATCTACCTTTGATTTGATGTATGTCTTGAAACTCTTGATCACCTGTGAGAGGTGTATTTTCCCCCGATATTTTAATTAAAGTGAGCGTATTAATCATTGGTGCCTACATGTATGGGAATTTATTTACTGGTCTGTGCACCCTCAAAGCCAATGGGCAAACAATTTGTGACCGCTCATCACTACCTGTTGGAAAACAGGACAGCTAGCACACATCCATGGGGATGGATTAGCAATGCCATCAGGGTTTGCACAAGTTGTGAACACTGTGTGTTTGCGTTTGCTCTCAGACCCCTGATTTACTACAGTTGAGTGTTTGCAGATTACGTTGTGACTTTTGTGGAGAGAAAAAAATCATTTGGAGTTCAGCTGTACACTACAGTGTGGTATGCCGTAAATGTGGACATGTACCGTATGGTACATCGTGGCAGTGCACAAGTTTTAAACAGTTTGCATAAAATTTGTAATTTAACAAATGTGTTCCACAGATATTTGTTATGCGATGTAAATTTGGCACGTTCTCCAACAACACATTATCAACTTGGACGAATGATTTGAAAGAAGGAGTTTGTTTTCAAAACGCGATAAATGCCATACGTACTGTTACCTCTTAGAATCCTGCCCTCTCCTGGCTGCCAAAAGTCAGTTTCGACAGAAGTACAATAAACCAAAAAAACTGTAGCTAACAAACTGCTGTTATACTCCGTATGTCTATAGATACGTTTTCATATCCGTGAAATATTTGTCACTTTTGTTTTCAAATGGAAATATTGTGTTTTAAACAAAATTCTTCAAATATTCAAATGGATAATTTGTTGCTTTCCATTAATAAAAACCGATAATTCAACAGCAAGGCTGTATGCATGAATAATTTGGTTTTCAAGTTTACGGTTTATGATCTAATAAAATCGGACAACAGTGGGATTTTAAAAAAAATGACATTCAAAAAGTGTTTCACAAACTTATTAGGCCTAAATACTGCAAAACCATATTCACAATCACAAACAAGACAGAAAATGAAAAAAACAAGTTTGTTCCCCAACCCCATGCTGTGCCTTTGAACTCCCCACTACACAAGCCAAACTGAATCCGTAGAGTTGAATAAGAAAACACATACATTTATGTAAATATCCGAAATGGAGACATTAAACATAGTCTACAGGGACAGATCTGAAGTGCATAATTTGGGACTGGAATAACACACCTGCAACAGGGAAACTCATTGGCAGTAAACTGGTCTGGCCTGCAAAAAATCCCTTGGCGACTTTGTGTATGGTTGCCCAGCAACCGGCCCCGCCACCCTGCTGGTCGTAAACATTATGACATAATATATCTCTTGGTATCAGACAAACAAATGATTAATGTTCGCTTGTTTCGCGGCCGATTTATGGAGCTGTGTAAACGGATACTTGTAAAATGTACTCCTATGCTGTAAAAACGGCCGGTAATTGATGGGCTTGTCACTTCAGTTTCACACCAACCTCTTCCTTTTCCCAGATTTGTTTTTGGAAATAATGACCTGTATTTCGAATAAATTTACTGGACTGTCCAGTTTTAGGTTACATGTTTGTATGCTACTAGGTATTTAGAAGCATCACAAGAGCCTATGAGGTTACACATGAAATTTATAGTGTCAATATCTGATTGAGACAACCTTTAGTCTATGGTACAATGCAGAACTACATGTATGTAGGCTGTTTTTCTTCCCCTTATTTTTTAGACAAATAGGCCTAATGTTTTTCTTTGTTTTTTTTTCATGTGAAAGAATTTGTCATTGTGAAAACTCTTCAGTATTTCATTCATGTACAGAAGCAAAGGAATTTAGCCTCATTCTGGAACAATGTTAATTGTTCCTGCCTTTCATAGTATAAACTCAATGGAGAGCTCAACACTTTCATGATCTTGTTCAATTTGATAATAATAAATTATTATTACCCCTGATCATTGGTCCAATTAAACATTCCAAATACCATATCAGCTCCCCGGGGAGTATACATCTCGATGCTGCCTGTTTATAGGCAGCAGGAAGCTAATTCAATCACAATAACCATCTCTGCCCTCACAGTTACCCATTTACTCCTGGGTGGGGAGAAGCAATGAGTGACAAAGTGCCTTGCCCAAGGGCACAAGCACCACAACCCCAGGCTGGACTCGAACCCACAACCCACAGAATTACCTGCAGACCACGAATTCAATGCCCCAGACCACAAGGCCACAGCACTTAAGGAGGCCACAGCACGTCTCCATGATTCTTCAATTCCTTTAGTATTGAATATTGAATTTCATTGAGAGCAGAACTTCATACCTCAAGTTTTTTAGTAGGATGGTAGGGGTCTACTTTTATTTGAGAGGTAGGGGCAATTCAGAAGTCTCTCTTTTTTATTTTAGCTCTAAAGAGGTGTTCAATAATGTTGGCCATTACTTTTCTTTCTCGTTTCCCCTAGGTCATTTCTCAGCCGTTACCCTCATCAATGTACACAGTGGCTCTGAAAATACTTTTAGAAAAGAAAATATGGTTTGCGTACCAAACACAAATGCTTTTAGCTTGAGTTTGTCTTCCAGTGGCGTGAGACGAGAGCCACTATTTTTGGTTGCTTTTGAAGAAGTACATATAGGCTTATCTGTTGCTTTCTACATGTGCAGGTCGACATACCAAGTTGAACTCTAAAATCCTCTTTTTAAAATGGCGGATTTTGCAGGATTGAGGATACATGTATATGGCAAAAATGTGTGGCTGATTTTGGAGGATGGACCGTGTCAAGGTCAAGGTCAAGGTCTTAGGCTGGACCTTGTGTTGTTTATGCTCAGCGGACAGCCGTGCATAAAATTTGGGCCGACATTTCACTTGAAATCCTCCGCACTGCAGCTCCAGGATGTCACTGGCTCTGCCTTAACAAATTGACAGTGATTGCTGGAGGATTTTGTAGGATTGAGGCAGTGGTCACTCCTCCAAGGACCTCATTAAAAGAAATGACAGATGGTTTGGGAGGATTGAGGCTATATGCCACGTTTACATGGAGGCAGTTGGAGGATTTTGCAGGATTGAGGTTGCATCCTAGCAAAAATGCCTCTAGAGGGAGTTATGAACGCACATTATTTCCAGGGATTGAGGCCAGACAAAGCAGAGGCAACTACTGTAAAGTATACAAACACTCAACAGAGCGATCGGATGACATTTAATATAGGACTCGACAGACTGTGAAGAGGCAACGATCCTATTACACACACTACCAGGGTTTTGGGTTTCATCAAAGTTAATTGCACCATCCAGAGCGTGGATCTACAACAAACTTTAATATCACTCAAACATTCCTAAGTTACAGAACACAGGTCATAAGAAGGATCCTTTTCCTATCAGTATCTACATTCTGCAGGATTGCTAGGCCCTACTCCACGTACCCCTCTCACCCCCAGCCCCATTAAAATGTGGCTCAAATACTGGACTTAGATCCTTGATATTGGGGTACAGAAACTAATAGCTTAACAGAAGTGAATCTGGTACTTCTAGACGTCTAATTTAACATCTTAGGGGGATTAAGAGAGTCTGTCCAAACTGACTCACTGCATTATTTATGTTTGCGAGGTCATGGATCATCATCTTTGACCTTTTGATTTTTCCCTGGTTAATAATCTGGTTTACTAGAGTAGGCCTAATTAACTTCCATAGTGAATATCAAACATTTTAAACAAAAACAATGTCGATTTGCAAATTCAAGAAACCCAACTTTTCAGGATATTTATCTAGGCTATGTGCGTTAGCATGTCTTGGTTTTTGGCACACAATGTACCAATTCCATACTCCTAGAACTATGAGGCTCCACGTAGTGGAGCCTCATAGATGAAGAACCCCGCAAAATTGTTTTCAGCACAAGACATGATGTACCAGATTCACTTCTGTTAAGCTATTAGTTTCTGTACCCCAATATCAAGGATCTAAGTCCAGTATTTGAGCCACATGATGGTGCAACAAGACACTAATTAAGTACAAAAACGTCCATCGAAATGCAGACATTTCCCACAGAACCGCTGCACAGTTTGCCCCAAACTCCGTACTACACCTCATGACATACTCACGTAATATGCGCAGAACAAACATCGCTGGATTTTGTCATTTTTTGGGCTAAAATGATGAAAATATGCCCTTTCCGCACTGAGCCAACCTGACACTTGAAACGTGCACACAGATATGATCGAACGATGATTTTCGGTTCGCTCGGAGCGTGCCGCGGGGGGTATGGTACTTGCACTTGTATGCATCATTTCGCTTGTACCGTACCCAAGTTTAAACTTGCGCAAAGGCGATCGCAACCTTCTTTTGCAGGCGGGATTTTCATTGATGAAGAATTTTTTTTTTCAAAACACGAGTAGGCCTACATGGAGAAACAATGGAATAAATGAATGAACAAAGAAATAAATAAAAAGGGAAATTCAAATAGCGTCTATGAAAAGAAACATTGAGATTTAGCAGTGCAGTGCTTAGGCCAAAAAAATTAAGTCTCCGGTTTCTGGTATGGAGCTTGCCCAAAAAGTGGTGCGGCGACGCAGCTTTTTTTTTTTTTGACCTGTTTTTTTTTTTTTTTTGCTTCAAATGTCAGCTGATGACTGCAAATGGTGCCCGACTAAACTTCGTGCAAATATAATGGGAGTCCAGAGAGGCCGCATAAAGCTTATTCTCGATCATTACCCATCTAAAAACATGTTTTTCATTAAAAAAAAAAAAGTTTCATTTTGCCGACGCGCATGGCTTCGGCGATGCACGCGCATACCAGAAACCGGAGACTTTTTTTTTGGCCTTATCAATATCAGAGAAGTTGTTTAAGGGTACGTGGGGGCGGGGCTGGGGAGGGGACCGGGCAAGCAATCAACTTAAAGGGAATGTACATCATTGGCTTTTGCTGTAATTTTCAGAAATGAACTATTTGAGGGGTTAGTATTAATACATTAAATATTGTTTAACTGACATGTTTGAAGTTTTGTGTTCGCAAATGCTGGAAAAACCAAGAAAAACAAAAATGTTTAGGAAGTCTGGTTCCCTGACTCCACTAAAGATAAAATAGATCAATTTATAGATGCCTGAAAATTGTAAGATAAGGGAACCAGTTTAGCTGGCCAGCACCGGTTCATGAACATGTAACCAATAGCAAACAAATTTGGACTGAAAAAATAGTAAATTTAGAGCAGAAGTTGAAAAATAGTTAGGTTTTTCCAACGGTGGTCAGCCGACCACCGTTGGAAATGTATACAAAAATACCATTTTCTTGAAAATGACTTCACACAAGGCGCCATAACTTTACAGGATGCTTAAGACTGTCATTTACCAACATCCAAGTAAGGTATTTCGTTAAAGCTTGGTAGTTCTATTTTTCGATGTTTGCAAATGTTGTATTCCCTTTAAGCACACTAGCGGCGATTGCTTGGAAAGTGTACTGAACTTGTTCAACAATGGAGACCAGCTTTAAGTTTTTTGCTTTGTAAACCTTATTTATTTATATTCTTGAATGTAAATAAATCATAATTTCCTAGGTGTAACCCGCTGTTAACATAAAATGAATGATTATGATCCCTTCAATTGTTCAAGTTTTGACGTTATAGTAATCATTTACATTATTTTTAAAATGCTTTAAATTACATCAAATGTATTTTACAATTAAAAAAGTACTTAATCTTTAAAAAATACTAAGTAATTTAACAATTAATAAATTGGACGGTGCAATAATTTGTTTTTAGATATACTTGCATAACATTTCGAGCGCTGTGTACACTTCAAAAATGCATAATTTGAAACCAAAATTAATGAACGCATTACTAATTTAATTAATTAATTAAATTTATTACTTTAACAATTATGTTATTGCAGGCTCAATAATTCATATTAATGTTTACAACTTAAAAACGCTATGCATATAAAACAGCAATTATTTAAAAAACTTAATGAATTTGCAAATGATTTAATTAATTAATTTATTTAATTAATTAATTCGACTTAATGAATAAATATGTTGTTCATTAAACAAACATTTTAATGAGCCATAAACAATAATACACATATGCAAAGTGCATAAATTGTTCGCATTACCACTCCGTATCTCTCCTATTTCCACACAGTCAACATCATTAGCATATTAATGAAATGTTTTTAAAAAAGGCATCGTCTCCCGAAGCTCAGCGATACTATTAAATCGGAGAAAAAAATCTGCTTTAAAAATAATGTTACATATCTGCATGAGTATACCCGGGAAAAAAAATAGTTTAGCGGCTTTGTATGCGTGGCCGGGAAAATCTATGCAGTGCGCAAGTTTAAACTTGCGCGCGCAATTTGTAGCAAGGTCAAGGAAATTAATGCGCGCGCAAGTTTAAACTTGCGTGCACGCAGGTTTAAACTTGCGCGGGGGACTCAAATTGCGCTCGACAGTACTACTGTTTACTCAGCATACTCAATACTCACGTTACTTTACGCAGTGCAAATCGCCGTTGTTGAAGTTGCTAGTACTTCAGTAGAATAATGATCTCTCACATCCTCTGACGCCAGATCCTTTGCCCGATCAGCAGAATTTCGGCTTCATATAATTATGCCATAATCAAGGCATCGTTATAATGATATCAGTAATATCCAGCAAAACAGAACTTACGTTCAACTCAAGTTCCAACTTCCATTCCAGTACATCGTGACCATGTGTATCCAGCTGATATTGCCAAAACCGCGCGCTCACGCTGTGGTGGAGGTTACGATCAAATGAGGGCGCTATTAACACTTTATGGACACATGGATTGAGATTTCATCTGCAGTACGCACCGCCCCTTATTAACTTTGTTCTTTTAAGTTTGCGCACTAGAATTCAAGAAAGACTTTGGAGGCTACGGAAGAGGCAGATTTAAATAGCGTTTTCGTCTATTTCACATAATGTTGGGCATATAATGAGATTGCAATAATATTTTTTGTGCCTACCGACCTACCAAAGTCAACATTCGAAGAAATGAAAGGAGTTCTAGCGTCCCAGTTGTCCAGGGCCAGGGGTGGTACTCTGTCGATTTAAAGGATTTCAGGCCTAATATCTTTTCTAAAAAAAAAAAAGGGCCCAACAGTTTCATGGCATTTTACAATATGCCGTAAGAAAAGAACCTACGCAAATAACAATAATACGTTATTACGAAAAAGATATCTTAACGCTAAAAATACTCCTGTTGACTTTAAAATATACAGTACTACTAAACATAAAATCTCTGTAATTCATTGCCTATACTGAGAACGATAATTTTAAATAGAGGAAAGATTTTTAACTTTTCCGGTCAACCGATCGATCCGAAAACAACTTGAGTAGAAAATATTCAAGTCGACACCGCGGCCGTCTGCACGTGAACGGCACCACTCTGATCTGTGCCGAGAATTCGACCGTCCCTGGTCCCTGATCTGCGGAGACGGGATAGGCGTGACGGCGGCACAAGCAGCCCAGGAGGAACCCTACCGCCACGGCTATCAGGAACGTCAAGGGAATGATCCAGGCCAGGTGATAGGTGTCCAGTTTTTGCTGCTCGTCTGCCCGGGGAAACTCAAGCGGGGGATCAGGAGTGACCGTGGCTGGGTCAGTTGGCGTGGCTGGGTCAGTTGGCGTGGCTCGGTCGGTAGCTGGTGGGAAGACACCACACTTGGGGAAGCCCGCGGGAATGTGCTGGAAGTCCGCAGAGTTGCCCATCCAGAACAAGAGTGCCATACCATCCTGAATAAAGAAAACAATTAGGGGCCAAGTATACAAATTACTGGAACGGGATTGAACCTGCGACCTCCATAACACAGTTCCTGCGGGTACTCTACCAACTGAGCTATCCAGGAATCTATCATGGGCGTCGCCAGGATTGTTTCCGGGGGGGGGGGGGGTGGGGGCAAAGCACATTTTCCCCCGAAATTTCTTAACTTTTTCGACATTTTCTCAATTTATCATTTTCCGAGCGTGGGCAGGGGAACATTTGCTCTACCCCCCCCCCCCCCATCAAATTCGCAGCAATATGGATTCGCACCTCTTTTTCATTTTTATTTTTATTTTTTTGGTTCTTTTTTCTCCCTCCCCCTCCCCCTCGCGACGACCATAGCCACTATGTTGGCGATCTCTGAATGAGCCACCATGCACCCACGTAGGCCCTATGCCATGTAGCCAGGAAACACGCAAAAAGTCACGATGCAATGGTTAGTCCTACGTATATGGCTTTGTATTACAAAGTGTTTGGTGTTTTAATTACCTCGAGATGGAACTCGATGTGACAATGGAAGATCCACCATCCCGGGTTCCAGGCCCGGAACCTGAAGATGGTATAGCCCCCGTCGGGTACCACCACGACGTCTTTGAACGGTCCATTCAGATTACGGTTAATTTCACCTGCAGTAAGAACATAAGGGAAAAGAAGTAAATGCTTTTTACTGCACTTTAGTTAGCTACTCAATTTGATAATACAGGGCGAGTACAAAATAAAAACAAAGAAATATATTCTTTTAAAAAAATATGTAGCACCAAAAAAAAAAAATTATGACTGGTAAGCCAATTTAATAAACAACTTTTAGATGAAAAAATACACTTCAATTGTTCTATCCGTTCAAATTACATCACCATTTAAACGAAATGACCCTCAAATATGTTTCGTCCAAAAATGCGATTTCAAGAATTGTCGATACAATTGTCTTCAAACGTCACCAGCGATATAACCTCAGTTTAAAAGTTAAAAACATTCAACAAAGTCCTTTTGAATGCCCATTTTTAAAAAGGGATTTTATACGTCCTATTGTTAGCTTAATAAAGATATTGTTCTACGTTGTTGAAACAAGTAATCTGTGTCATTTTCTTTGTTGTTCCAAACAGTCAGAACACACAATAAATTGCTTTTTTGGACGAAACTGATTTTAGGGTTACTTCGTTTAAATAGTGATCATATTTTAACGTGTATGAGAGATCAATTGAAATAATTTTCTCACTGAAAAGTAGTTTAATAAATGGGCTTCAAAACCATAATTAATTTGAATGCTACTTAGTTTTGTTATATGAAATATATTTCTTTGTTTTGGGGTTCCACTATTTTTTTGACTCGCCCTGTAGATTATTGGACCAAGATGGCAATTAAGGTAGTTTTGGCTGCCACATGGATTTTGATACGTTCCACTAATACTAGCAGTCCATTGGGACAGCATCCAACCTGCAGCGGTGGTAAAGGGAACATGAGACAGGATATAGCGAAATGCATGCTGGGAATTTATCGGGTCCAGGTGCCAAAGTTCCCAAGACTTAATTGATTCATCTTGTTGATAGCGCCCCGTACCGCCGCGGCTTACCATAAACCAGCTTGACGTCATCATATGACCAGGGAACATCATCTAAATTCAGTCTTATACCAATAACTAAAACCGTTTCCTGCCCCTTGATATCCTTAGAGGAGAAAATAAAATCACTGCGATTCACGCGGGGTTCGAACCACGGCATCTCGCCGTCGATTTGGGTCATTATACGAGCCTTATTCTACGTACCGTTCTGATCGAGCTGCATGACAGATTGCACAGTTGCGCCTGACATAAGTTCCATAGCCACTACTTGAAACTGAAGACCATGAAGGTGCATCGGATGCAGGACATGATAGGACGAATCCGGATTCACCAGAACGATCTCCACTAACTGTGAGGAAGCAAAAGTCAAATCATGACTTTAATTTCAGGTTCGGTAGCTATTTCCCCTTTTTTATTAAGCTGCTTTGATCACAAGACAATAATTTCTGAGGCTTATAAGAAACAGATTTTCTGATGAGTATAACGGAAAACATGGTGTCCTTCGTACGAAGTTACGTATGAAGAAAAATTAGTCACGAAAAAGTAAATACAAATCACTTTTCCACTCCTTGGATGAAATTAGATTTTTAGTATGTCAAATAGTGATACTTCCTTCGCGTGACAGTGTTAAAATAAATTCTATTGCAACTTAGTTTTAGGTCTGGGCCCTGTTTTGTTATAACTGACCGGACTATATCGAGCCCTTACCGCGTTAAGTTCAACTTGAATGGTGTGCACGCATGCGCACTGCGTCAGCCCCTCGCACTCGCCCGTCTGGAAGCTGCTGGCGTTGCAGAACAAGCTCATCGGAAGGTCGTCAAATTGAGACATGATGGGTGAGGTAGGGAAGAAGTAGGAGATGTTGTTGAGCTGGGGGAAGGAGTGGGTTCCCTGGTTGGGTATGGGGCTCTCCCTGGTGCCAAAACTTGTCTCGATGTAGTGCTGGACATCGGGGGCTCCGCCTGTGGTCCTGTACCTCCGTCCTGGAGAATTAATACGGGAACTCGGTCAGATGATTAACAATGTTGACAATGATTTTGTTGCTGATTATTCTGCAGGTCCCAGAGGGCCAGCCGTTTCCTGTTTGTACCTATCTCATCGACTAATTACCCCAAATCTGAGGTGATTTGGTAGTCCACGAGGGGCCGACACTGACTCCTAATTCTTACATTTGCATTATTCCTTATAGGCCGTATAGACTTTATTCGCTAGATTTTACGTCTACCACAGCACCCTCTGGGCCCATACATAGTACCCATGATGCCAAGCGGCATATCGTCTGTTCTGAAAGCGAGGACACAAAAATTCCCAACCAAAAATACCAAGCCCACGTGGGGCAGGAGGGAGGTAAAATTAGCAGGTAAGTAGTCCTCCTGGACTACCAAATCACCTCAGATTTGGGGTAGTCCACTTTGGGCCCTCTCTTACCTGCTAATTCTACATTTGCGCAGATTCATGAAAAGGAGGAGGGTATTGGCGAGGATTCCATAGGAACCTCGAATAGCAGTGAAAACAACTGCCTAATGTATTGACCCATCGCGTACCCCAACAGGGACATGAGCTGTTATGCAAGTCGCCGCCAAGAGGTTACAGTCTGGTGTCGTCCCATCACTCCGGCGTCTACCATCGCCGGTCGGATCCACCCCATAATTGTCTTTCTCGTGAGAGTTAAGGGCATCGAAGCTGTGATGAATACACGGCCAATGTGCCCCTCAGTCTGCAAGACATCTTTGAAGTAGCATGAGAGAAAGGTGGAAGTCGTCTCCCTTGCCATTGCTTGCAATATTTCGTGCATGGGAACCCCTTTGAGAAAGGCGCACGACATCGTAGTTGTCCCAGTTTCATGGGCATGCGCAGAGCCAGTTGCTGTTTGAATGGCCCTAACCACCCAACGAGAAATGGTATCCCGGGTGGCTGATATGTGAGGAGATGTTGTTTTAACAACTGGGAAATAACATCTGAGAGTTTTAGTGCGTGCAAGATACAATTTAAGAGCCCGAACAGGGCACCAGAACTTGTCTTCCATAACCGCCGAGACTGTCTTTATCTGCGGGACAAAGATGTTCGGGGGGGGGGGGGGGGAGAGGAAACGAGGCCGACTGGTTTTTGGCTAGGTATTAGTCGGACCCCATGCGGCTTCCACCTGATGTGTCCATCAGCAATTGTAAGTGCATGGAGCTCACTTCGCCTTCTGGCTGTGGCTACAGCTACAAGAACCGTCTTCACAGTCAGGTCCATCCGGGAAGCACCGGCAAGAGGCTCAAATGGATGCTGAGCTAATACTTGCAGGACCTTACCCAGATCCCAAAAGGGCACCAGACGGCGTTGCGGGGGCCGCTCGATAAACATGCCCTGAAGAAGTTGAGATGGGGCATCATTAGTCGACACTGTTGATCCATCCGAAATCCCTTATTACGGATTGTAGCAATTGCCGAACAAAAACCCCTAATAGTTGCCAAGGACATATCTTGCGAACAGAGACCATCAACAAGTCCCCAATTGCAGATAGAGGTGCTGAGCAGGAATCAGCAGCTTCACTTCTGCACGATTTAAGATAATGCTGTATGCTGCATGTCCGATTCGTGGACTGCCACGAATGGGGGGGGGGGGGGGGGGGGGGGGGCAGAGGGGACAAGTTGCCCCCCCCCTAGAGGATTAAAAAAATACACTAAGACTTTTGATTTTGCCACCCCCCCCCCCCTCCCCACATCAAAAGCTGGATATGCCACTCCGTGTCGGCTAACCTCAGTAGAACTGCGCATTCCACCACAGGTTCCCCAGTCGTTCTTTAATGGGAAAGGCTATGCCGCAGGATATATCCAACTCCGACCCCAGAAAGATTCCGACAATTAATGGTTTTGGATGTGACTTTTCTTTGTTGATTAGAAAGCCCAGACTGACTGCAATCCCCCTTGTGGTGTTTACTGCATGCTAGACGTGTTTTACTTTCGGACTCGCCCACAATCAACCAGTCGTCCAGATAAACAAAGATCCGAATTCTCCTTTGTCTGAGGATGGCTGCCACAACCTTCGCCAACCTCGTAAAAACCCCTGCTGCGTTGCAGTTGAAAGTCCGAATGGGGAACGATGAATTCGTAGGTTACTCCCGCAAATAGGAACCGGAGGAACATTGAATGACTGTCCTGGATGAGCACGTGGAGACAGGCGTCCTTTAGGTCTGAGGTCGCAGCCCATGAATGTATTGGTAGGGAATCCAACACTGCGCGGAGTGTTTCCATCCTGAATCGCTTCGGTCGAAAAAACTTGTTGAGTGGGCGAAGATTCAGGATGGGACGCCACTCTCCGGGTTTCTTCTTCGGAGTTAGGAAGAATGTGGAGAAGAACCCTTTGTTGGACTGTCTCCGAAGAACTATCCGTATTGCAGTTTTTTGAAGGCGAGATAAATTTTCTGACTCCAGTGCTTGACGCTTTGTCAGGTCGGAAGGCACTGGCGTGGAACGACGGATCATTTTCCACGGGAGGGTGCTTAATCCGAGAGATACAGAGTCGAGCACCCACGAGGTAGCTATTTTTCCTGCATGATTTTTCCGTCTTTCTTTTGCAGCCCAAGGAGCCTGAGGTGTGACCCCCTATAATCCTCCGTAAATCCGCCACAGACTGTGAAATTGTAAAAACAAAGTCAATCCAGACCGAATTTTACTGGTGAGCTAACTTTCGATACTATCCACTGGGAAAAAGATCGAATAAGAAATACTGAGTTCCTAAACCTCACTGATTGTAAAGATTTTTTAAAACTCAATTTGACGTAATATCTTCAGCCTACTTCGAGTTCAGTGACATTAAATAACAATGTTTACCTTTACATTGTATCGTGAATCGATATACCTACCGGAATTGATGTTGTGGTCCACTTCAGCCAACGACTTGTTAGGGAAAGTCTTCCACCAGATGTCCGGCGTGCCCTCCTCTGTGATATTTGGCAGGCTGGGAGGCATCGGCGCAGGCCAGGCCGTCTCATAGTGGAGGCTGGCGACCTGTCTCCCCGTGTCACCACTCGCTGAGGCGCACGAACCCAGTCCCACCACCCGCACCTCGTAGTTTCCGATGTTCTGGTTTGCGTTCAGCACGAAGTCGTACCGCTCGCCGCCGTTGATCCTGAAGTAGTCGACCGCCTGAGGTTCCAGAGCGGACCCGTCCCCAGTGATAACCAACAATTGGTGACCTGAAGAACACAAACATTTGTCTCAATTTTTGGGCCAGGCATAACCAGCTACATAGCACAATTTAAACGTCTGAATGAAATATAAGTTTATCTCCATGGCAAACAGAAAAACGTCGTCGATAGGCTGTTTTATTCTCCCGGTTTTCGTTGCTAGATTTTACATACGCCGCTAGATCAAGCGACGATGACGTCAATTACGTCACGAATGACGACGATGACGTAATTTTTTGATATATTTTTTTATAGCTCCATGTACGACGTAAGCGAGTTCAGCCGCCAAAAATTTATACGAAAAAAATGAAGATTTTGCTAAACTTACGGTATGCATATAAATGTTGATGTTCAATGTCTTCATCCATCCAACGAAGAAAAGTTGATGTTGACCATCTAGAAATTCCAATATAGCCCTCGAAAATGGTGTGTAACTGTTTTGTCTTATCGCAACTGTAGCAATGTTAGACTGGTCGGCAAGTGCTCCAAAAATAGGCGAAATCTTCATTTCAAAAAGTGACCAACTGAAAACCCGTTTTTCTCAAAACCACTGTTCAACACCCGTGGCCGATTCGTCCCTTCGTGAAAACGCTGACGATTAATATACCGTTTAATATTGGCCAAAGATACATCCAAAAGATGCTTAAATGTAAGGCTTGTCAGACGGTTGCTTGTGGGCATGACGACACCGGTTGTCTGCTATACAGTAGACACAGCCTTTAAGGGAAAGTCGAACACTCACTTTGGACCGAGAATTGCAGATTGCAGAAAAGGTTGGCGCCGTTGATCACCCGAAATCTGTATCTGGTCCCACTCCGCACATTGAACACCTCTATAGGAACGAAGGGAGGAGATCCACTCAACGGAATGCCTTTACCTGTTGGCACAATCGTGTAAACAAACAAACAAACAAAAAATCAACTTCAACAACGTTAAGTTTGAACATTAAAAATCAACTTCAACAACGTAAGTTTGAACATTAATCGTTTCCATGATTCATCACTGAAGTAACCCCAATTTGAAGACAAAAAAGTTTTACTGTTTTTTGTTTGTTTGGTTATTTTGTGCACCTTGATTAATTTAACGCTATTTCTCAGTTTTAGAGTAAAAGTTGATTTAATTGTCTTGGTCAGCCAGTGAAGCATATCGTGAATTGCAGTAGTTCTGCTAAAGTCGCAAGACGGAATCCGATAGTTTCGTCCACAACATTACAAGTATACATTCCCGAACTTCTTTTACTTGACATAATGATAGCATGTACGTATTAGGCCTATTATGACTTTTGTCCCAAATATATAATAATACCAGGGGCGGATTCAGGATTTTCCGAATTGGGGGGCGTGAAATGTACCAAGCAGCAAACAGTGAAGGCAAGTTGTGGCGCCTACGCCGAAGGCCAAGGGGGAGGGGGACATCATGTGATTATGCAATGATAAGCGCGTAGCGCGAAGCCCTTACGGGTGGGGTCTGGTGCCCGCTTTTGGATTCTTATAGATGCTCTGTGGTGCGATCTCAGGTAATATCTGACCACTTTAACCAATTTTTTAACCAAAAGAGCATCATTTAAACATCATTTTCGAGTTTGGAGTCATTGAATCCGCTATCCTGAGCTATAAAATCAAAGGCTACAATAACCATTCGGAGACGAAAAAAGTGGGGGGAACGACATGTCTCTCCCCTCCCCCCTCCCCCCCCCCCCGTCTTCCACCGATTGACGCCCATGCCGGACGCGTGCCCGCCCGCCCGCCCTGCTAGAGGGGTCTGGTACATTTCATGTAATCTAGAGCATATTTTACAGCGTAGGTCTCCTCTCGCTCGTCGCTAAACTCTTTGTTTGTCTCGTCGCGCCCTTCCTCCCCGTCTCGTCGTGCGCGCGCTGTCTCGCTGCCGGCCCATATGTGCGCTCATCTGGGTTTGCCCTAGCCTTTAGTCAAGTCCCACGCGCCTATACCCGGACCATCCGGACACGTAACGCACCCCGGATGCTGGCACGTGAAAAGACTAGCACGAGCGGCGAAGCCGCGAGGGCCTTTACTATCTCGTGGAACTAATCACTTATTCATTTATTCACGTAATATAAATCAAGCAATATAAACCAATCATCTAACGGTGGTTTACGGTTACCAGCAACAGCACCCGCGCCATGGCGCGCGTGCTGTCTGGCGCCAGACGACGGCTGATTTACTTTAGTAATTCTGCATTTTCATTGGTCAATTCACAACGGATAATGCATTATGCATGTCTACCAAATCGGTAGACAAATGTAAAGAAAAACATAAGCGTTTTCCACGAGATGGTAAAGGCCCTCGCGGCTTCGCCGCTCGTGCTAGTCTTTGTACGTGTCAGCATCCGGGTGCGTCACGTGTCCGGGTAAGCGCGTGGGACTTGACTAAAGGCTAGGTTTGCCCACATAGCCCACCTGGGGACCATCTGGGACCCACACAGGATTTTGTAACAAGGGCTGAATATGGGCTGGGTCAACCTCGTCCCCAGGGTGTGGAGCAGTATGCGCCCACCACTACCTGCTCTCTCACCCTGGTATTGGATCATTTGCATGTGCAAGATTTTTGCACACGTATGCAAATGAGGAACAGTCTGGTGCCAAATGAGGAACAGTCTGGTGCCTGGATATGCGTTACACATTAGCGTTTGTTTATGTATGCGGTGTCTGGGGTAAAAACAGAGTCAATTCGTAGCAGCGCGAGCACGGCGTGAGTTACGAAAACACGATTGTTTTAAATCAAACTGTTACGATCTTATCAAGACAACATACAGTATCATATTTCATATTAATATGAGCAAATTGGAAAGGATATTAGTATTTTCGAGAAGGCGTGGACGAATGATCGCGAAAACACGTACTGCACGTTGTGAATAATAGCACCAAGTACACGATAAAAATCCATTACTAGCCAATTGCGGTATCCAATCAGGATACAGGAAGAAAGTTTCCTATCCAGGGTTTACTATTGGAAACGCGGTTGGAAATAAAGTAAGCACTGGGGACGAGGTTGGGGCTGGGTCATTTTGCATATGGGCCCCACATTGGTTAAATGTGGGCAATCACATATGTATGGGCCCCATACAGGCTCCAATATGGGCATGCTCATAATGTGTGTGCCTAGATATTTGGCATTATTATGGGCCCCATTTGGGAATGTTACCTGGGTGGGCGGGTGGGTGGGTGGGTGGGCGGGTTGGTTTACTCAGGATACGCCCCTGAATACAAATTTGCTTACCGTTAATCAAAATGGAATCGACGCCTACGCGAACCTTGCCGATGTTATGCTTCTGGTAGTTGGATACCATGGTATCGTGGTGCCAGTCATTCAGGAATATGACGTCCTCTGCTCTGTCCTCGTCATACAGACCCGCGTTGGGATCAGTTCGTCTTGACTCTCTGATGATGAACGGCCCGGCCACGCCGTCACCGCGCTGCAGACCCGTGTGGGCGTGGTACCAGTTAGTACCGGACTCGAACGGCCTAAACCTGTGGAAGGAGTCATGCACAGGGAGCTTCAAGGCACATAATGATCATTAAATACAAGTAAGTGCAAATTTGGCATGTTTATTTCTGTTTGAAGCAATAACTGAGCACAAAATCCTATTAGTACGCATATATAACAATTGATATGTTAAAGTTTCAGTTCAGGAGATGCTGTACAAGGGGAGTCCGTTATTAGCGTTTCTGATTGACGGAAAAAACTCCAGATGGGCATCCACACACCTGTACTGGAACTTTCCTGGGGAGGGTATGGGGCACTGTGACACCATAGGCAGGCCGTCCATGAACTGGCTGCCGTTCCGCTGGAAGAGGCCGTGCCAGTGGATGGTCACGCCCTCATTGTTGGTCATTTGGTTGTCCACGTTGATCACTACCTCGTCTCCAGTACAAATCTTGAGAAAAGAAATCATTATAAACCGAAGATGCAAAACATGGAATATTACAGACAGATGGACTTGAAGGCAGGAAACAAATACTGAAACTATTTTAAAATAGAGTCTTAACCGATATTTCATGGGTGCATAGGCCTACCTATCGTCCCAATACCTATGTTCCCCAATCCTAACCATCTATCCCTTACCCTAACCATAAGGATTTTGGGAACATAGGTATTGGGGAACATCGGGTAGACCCCGATTTCATTGTATGCCAATAAGAAAAGAGGACCTGTTCTTTTTCATTCGTTGCCAAAATAAGCGTGTTGATGACGATAACAACTCGTCCATTCTGAACAAACGAATGAAACAATCTGATACCGGCAAGAATAAATATTGTCGTTTGCACAAAACGTACCTGGTTTTCTTTGTTTTTCCACAGTATAAAAGCACTCTTTGTACCATACTGACTCACTGTCCAACTTACTGACCGACTGATCATCTTTTGTTGATTAAACTTGCCCACAGGTTTGAAATTGGATTACCCTTAAAGCCGATGAATGGGCCAACAATACAGTCCATTGTGAAGGACATAGGCATGAAAGGACTCCCAGTGAATATACCTTTATCATACTGCCACCATTTCAGTCATGTTCCCTGTATCCAATAACATAACTGAATGATAACTTTTTTCGTGCAAAAAGGAACCAGACTATTTTTCCTTCCAGCCTCGCTTTGGTTACGTTGATTTGAATGGGAAAAAATCAGGATGACTGCAACATGATAATGGTCTAAACCTTTATCATGCTGCCACCATTTCAGTCATGTTCCCTGTATCCAATAACAGCACTGAATGATAGTGTTTTTGTGCAAAAAGGATCGAACCAGACTTTGGTTTCCTTCCTGCCTCGCTTTGGTTACGTTGATCTGAATGGGAAAAATCAAGATTGCCGCAACATGATAATGGTCTATTGCCATTCTGAATCTACTGCGGTTTCAAATCAAACCGAATGCACGATTTCAAAAATATCAGACTCATGTTATTTGATGTCGGTGTAATAATGGTAAACAGGGTGAGTAAAAACAAAACAAAAAAAACCCAAATGGCAGGACCATTTTCTTAATAAAGTTCTGCATTTAGCACTTTCAAAATCTAGGATATGAAAGCCCAATTAATAAGCTTGCTTTTAGTATAAGAATTTTTCAAATCACTTTTTAAGTTACGGAGTTTTAAACACAACCACCATTTTAAAGTTCTGTCCATATATAAAGATCCACGGATCACAAAAACAGGTATGCGTTCTTTCAGCAAAACGAAAAAAAATCACATACGTCCCTATAGGTGAATTGTTTTCGTTTTGCTGAAAGGACACTTACCTTTTTTTATACGTGGACAGAACTTTAAAACGGTGGTTGTGTTTAAAATTCCGTAACTTAAAAAGTACATGAGTGATTTGAATAATTCTTGTACAAAAAGAAAGCTTATTATTTGGGCTTTCATTTCCTAGATTCTAAAAGTGCTACATGCAAAACTTAATTAAAAAAATTGGTCCAGCCATTTGGGTTTCCTTTTTTTTACTCACCCTGTATTTTATTCTTGAGAAGTTCTTTCATACTCCTCTCCTCATAGTTTCCAATACCTGGATACTGGGTCCGGGAAAAGCTTGGTTGACGACACTGATTGCTCGCGGAAACCCGTCCACCGAGACGCAGCCTGGGTTACTGCAGGCCGTCGCGTTGGTGGGACAATCACCGCACTATGGTCAATCAAAATACAGATAGTGTTTGCCCATATCATTGTCCTTATTGATGTAATAGGGTGCACACCTGTAAATAGGCCAAATCCATCCGCCGAGCTCATGAATAAAAGTTATTCCCTCAAAATAGTCTATATTAGAGAGTTCTGAGCGCCGTAAGATTGGGGAATTGAAGAGATATGGTAATGAACCCTGGCCCGGATTTGGGGCTTCCAATTCTGAGCATTTTGAATGCTATTGGGCTCGAAAGTGGCGCTATTTTGCCATGTTGTGGAGGGATCGTTTTTCTAGATGGCTACTTTTCCGCTTTGGGGAAAATAGGGTCGTCTTCTTCGGGTGAGAATATCTCGAAAAGTCAATGGTCAACCCAACAAAAAATGAAAAAGAAAACGAAAGATGACATGTTGATCATCATTTTTTCTGTGCAGCTTGAATAGCTGTGAGAATTCTGAGTATTTTAAAAAGAATTTTGAAGTATGGGCATTTAGCATTTGTGTCTATGGGAATTTATTTGCAGGGTTGCATCCATCAATACCAATTATCGTTATCGTTGTTAACAGCGGTGGCGATTTCTTGGCAGAAATGGACGGGGAAGGGGGGGGGGGGGCAGGGGGCTCTGTATTATGCACATAATAGTTGTATACATGTACATGTAAATATGCACATGAAACCCATTCCGTTTTCAATATAATGTAATTTTTTGTGATAATAATGGCGAACAAGCAATAATTTACAGCTATATAAAACCATTGGGGGGCCGGGGTGAGAAATTATTGGTACATTGTGGTAAAATCTATAGGTACTGGGATTTTTTTTTGTGGGGGGGGGGGGGTTGCATCACCATTGGCGTCCCCTGCCCAACAATTATTGGGAGTGCTCCCCCTCCCCTGGAATCGCTATCCATGGTGGTCAATATCATAGACATGGTAACCCTCATAGTCTTTCTCAGTCAAAAGACAGATAGTTTGCCCCTATCACTGTCCTAATAGTGAAGCCATAAGTACGCAATTGTCGTGGTCACCATTGGCGTCATCGTCGTCATCGTTATCATTGTGGTCGTAGTGTCGTGGTCAGTGTCATGGTCATCCTTGTCGTATATTTCATATCATCGAAAATATCCATTTTAAGGTGTCGTTATCACATTGCCAGTGTTGTCATTCCTGACATGGATGTCATCTTTACCACGTCCGCTGCCGAGCTGTCGTTTCCATAACGTTTCCATTCTATCCCTAGTCAAAGTCTTAACTCGAAGTTACAAATCAGAAAAAAGTGTCACTGTTTTCCACAAAGAAAATTACCTGTGGTGATGACATGGCATAATACCAGGTGACGGTCCAGTTATAAACGCAGGTCATGGGGAAGGACGATTCGCATGATCGATAGCAAGGATTGTCATCGACGACTCGTAATGCATCAACGCCGAGAGCAACTATATAAATAATCGTAATTTGGTGATACTTCTCACTCAACTTTATAATACAACCAAAACAAAACAGTTGTCTACCTTATTGTGCCTATAACCATTAAGCGCTGATACATGTAGTGGTCTACTGCATTGTGCCTAATTATTAAAGCTTTAGTCCATCATTTGAAGCTATACAAAAAGTAACTGACGTAATTATTGTTGAAAAACATATTTGGTTGAAAGATAGTAAGGGGACTAAACTCCATGTGAAATTATTCTTTTGGCAAGCTGTCATTTTGAAGAAATCAACGAAAAGAAGGCCTTTCCAACGGTGCGTCTTAAAACGCTTTTCCAGTGTAATATGAAATTTGGACACCTAAAAATCCAGTGCCTTGGTTGAACGTTCACAATCCGCACGTAGGCATGCGCAATACCACCAGTGATTCAGCATTTTATAGTCCTAGATTCTTAACGCAATGCCCCAGGTGCATCCTGCCACATTCTGCCCGACATCGCGCAGTACGCGCGACGCGCGCGCCAATTTCCATAAAAGGAGTTGTTTACATCTTATTCGCGAGCTGGACACTCCATTTTTTAGCTAGAGAGGTGTTTAAAAAAACATGAAGTGAACTTGTTGAACAAAATCGGGGTTTTTTTGACCGAAAAGCTTTGATTTTTTTGACCGAAAAGGTATTTATGAAAAGGGAAAAACTATTGGTGTATAAACTATAGGTTTTCCCGGACAATTTCGGAAAATGTGTTTACGAATTTGTAAAAGAAGCATTCGTTTTCCTGCGAAATAGAATGAACGTTCCAAATCACTGTTTCTATTTAACAAATGATAATTCTTTTTCCGTGAAGGTGCATTCAGTCGTAAAAAAATCAGCGTACGATTTCCCGAATGTGAACTGCATTGAGTGTATTGACATTTCATTTTAGCGCGAAAACGAAGGCACATCCGCAATCCTGTTTTCCTTTTAATTTATCATCAATCTTTTTCGCTAAATGTGCAGCCGATTTCCCTCGCAGTGTTATTTAACGTATGCCTGGTCAAGCATTGGAAATCATTTATGTGTTAAAGTAACATTTGAAGAATGGTTGATTAAATGATTGAATTTTTGAATATTCAAAAAGTCTCCATGCAGATCCCATGTAACATGACACGTGATGTGTCCCTTTACCGTCTCAATAATATGGCTACAAGATTATTTTGAGTGATTTCATATTGGTCATATTCATATCATTTTCACATTTCATTTGCCTACATTTCACATAGGCCTTTGTGTATATAAGAACAAACACATTAATGATCAATAAGGCATACATTGATTAATTAATGAATCATTAATTAATGAATCAAAGTTGTATCATGTATAGGCCTGTATAATTTATTTAAATTGAATGCAGAAAATGCGAATTTAAATTGTAACAAATGAAAAAGAATGTTAAATTCAGCCTGTGTCACAATAGACAATCGAATTTCTGCGAATTGGATTGCACATTCGTAATAATCGGCAACGCATACATCAAACCGAAAACCTAATCACGTATTTGTAATCCCTTAAATGAAACGTTATGCACATTCATTCATTTGAATGATGCAAAATGAAATCAAATGCTAGTTATTGTGAAAATGAAACCAGGATGTACGTCGTTCTCAAAATCACCGCCAAATTGAATTTATGTTTTACAAATTCAAACGCACATTTTCCGAAATTGTCCAGGAAAACCTATATTTAAGTTATACTTTTCAGAGTATACATATTATGATGAACAAAATGAAGCGAGGGATTGGGGCTGCACCGGCGTGACTGGGGTTAAGCTGCACCAAGTTTTCAAGGGGCACTGAGGGCAATTGCAACTCAAGGTTTCAAATGGAGGGGGAGGGAGGGGGGAGGTAACCGGGAAGACCTCCGCTGGGCGAATACCTCCGCTGGGGGAGGGAGAGGGGGAGGGAGAGGGAGAGTAGGGTCCCCCCTTATGCCACTGCGCGGCCGTTTTACCCGACGGCATGCGCATGCACAGCGATGGCGTATGATTCTTATGTACAGAGTTTGTTGAGGACACTTCTTTGCCATCCTGTACAACAGCCCTGGGCTACAATCAGCAAACAAGAATACAAGTTTTTTGGGGGTCAACCCCAGCTCTTTGTTGGCAATAATAAAGGAGTACGTGCTATGATTGTAAGGTTTGACCGTCTGACGACCTTCATTCGTTCAATGAGGTTCGGTCGAAACAGAAAGTTGTGTTAATACGAAGGCAGCATCATGTATTAGCCCGTCTTTGTTATGGGCCCTTTAAATCCGAATTGACCGAAAAATTTTGATTTTTTTTTTGACCAAAAGGTATTTATGAA
The DNA here is from genome assembly GCF_015706575.1 of Patiria miniata. Classification (NCBI taxonomy): domain Eukaryota; kingdom Metazoa; phylum Echinodermata; class Asteroidea; order Valvatida; family Asterinidae; genus Patiria; species Patiria miniata. The sequence goes on from NW_024037061.1 coordinate 14,173,562, forward strand.
CGGGAATAAATATGTGCTTGGTCAGTATTAAGCCCTCTGTTTAAGACCGCTTGGAGTCTGGGTGCTGATAATTACCTTCGCCTTCGGCTCGGGTAATTATCAGTACCCAGACTCCAGGTGATTAAAACCTCCCAAGCACACATTTTATTCCCTTATAAAAAAGTTGTTTTAAACGCAAAAACTACGATGGGTTTGTCGATTTAGTATTGGCCGCAAAGGCCCGCAATATTGTTTACGTGAAGCCGAGACCTACAAAACAGATCCAGTAAAGAGGACTTTTTTTCCCTTTGCACAAAATAGTAAACAATATTATGGGACCCAAGCTCAAACATGAATGCATTCAACGTATACGTCACCAATTATCGTAATGCATTCTACACAACTAGCATGATATGATATACCATGGTAGACACGACAATTTTAATATTTACAAGAAACGCCTACTAATTAGAGACCTACGTCCACGGGGTGGCGAAACCGGGAGGCCGGGGGGGGGGGGCCGGTAGGGGGGACCTTGCCCCCAAGATTTACCCAAATGCCCCTGTTGCGGACATAATGTGGCCCGAGCATAATGTGGCCCCTCCAGCATAAATGTGTCCCCTCGAGATGAAAACAAAACAATTCGTAAAATTTGTTTTCAGTAACCATTTCCCAAATCGGGTGTAAAGAGTTCTGATAGCCCCAAAACCCTTACAATAAGCCCTGAAAAAAATGGGCACATAATGCGTAGTTTGAAATAATGGCCTGTTTTGAAGAGTGCCCCCGATTGTGGAAGATGGTATCACCCCCCCCCCCCCCCCCGTTTGAATTGACGGAGGCCAAGTGTCCGGTGAAAAAAACCAAAAAACCCATTTCAGCAGGGATGTGCCCCCAAAAAAATGCTGGATGCGCTGCTGCACCGACGGAACATACCTTTTACAAGTGCCCTTTTTGGGTGACCCCCCCCCCCCCCCCCCCCAGTTAGATATCCGTTCCGCCGCCGCTGCCTACATCTCAAACTCCAGACTTCATCAATGGTCCACTCAGCTCAATTTCACATACCTGTGATCCATCCGATTCCCATCCATGTCACCATCAGTAATAGCGCACCTGCCGCCACAGCATTTACCCGGCCGGCCATCCTGCCAGGCCGCTATATACATCACCTGGTTCCAAAATCAAAGTCTGCCTTTCCGTTTCTTTAGCCCCGTTTGTTGGAGAAAATTCTTTTCTTTTTCTAATGTGTTGTGAAGTTCAACTCATTTCCCCAACGGAGTAAGGTACATACAACTTTGTTATCACTTTATTGTGTGTTGCGTGTATAGCCATAGGCGCAGCGTATAGGTGATAGTTGGTTGACCTGTTCGAGTGGCCTCGAAGGGGGGGGGGGGATCTACGATAGGCACTCTGCCGATAAGCCAGGAAGGGCAACAGGACAATGGTCACAGGCAAAGAGGATTGGGGAATGACAGCGGGATGGACCTTGAGGAGTGTTTTGCCTCTTCTTGTCAACATCAGTAGACATTACAACTTCGCCTACAGTACGATTTGTAAGGTTTTATTTCAGAGTCGTGGAGAGTTCGTAGAAAAGTAAAAGTAAAGATTTTATGCTCTCTCCACTAAAAATCACAAAACAAGCAGCGGCTTGTTATTTCAACAGTTGATGTTACATTTATTTATATAACTTAATGTGACTATTTAAAATTAGTATTCAACCGTCCGCCCGGTCAAAAAATGTAATAAAATGTGTTCATATCAGCTAACAAAATCACAATGTTGTCCGTGACCCCATTAACTCCCATTCTGCTGTTTCACCACAGTTGGATACTCTGCAAAGCGCATGGAACAATTCTTTTTCAGTCTTCTTGCTGAAACTTTCGATTGCTCAGTCCGAGAGACTTTCATTTTGTTTTCCAGAAATTTAACAAGAAAAAAAAACAGAAGAGAACATGCAAGAAGTACGATAGGGGTGTTATCCTAGCATTATCAGTGTCGGAAATTGCCATGGGTGCATGCCCCCTCCCTGAGAATGATTTCATGGGACTCTCCTTTCAAGGATCGTCTTTCTAAGTCCATGCAGTACCTAGCAGGTTTGGACCATTTTAGCAAGATTACACCTGTCTCCCCCACCCCCCCCCCCCCCACCCCCAAAAAGGTGCTCACAGATAAACCGAGTGGTACCGATATTGTGATACACACTCAAGATGACAATCAGGGGCGGATCCAAGATTTTCCGGGGGGGGGGGGTCGTGAAATGTAACAAGCAGCAAACAGCGAAGGCAAGTTGTGGCGCCTACGCTGAAGGCCAAGGGGGGGGGGACATTATGAGATTAAAAGTAATGCGAGCGCGTAGCGCGAAGCCCTATTAAACGGTCTGAATTTTTTCGTTTTGCTGAAAGAACACTTACCTTTTTTGTGATCCTTGGACAGAATGGTGTTTGTGTTAAAACTTCTTGAATTTAAACAGTACACAAGCGATTTGAATGATTCTTGTACTAAAAGAAAGCTCATTAATTGGGCTTTTATGTCCTAGATTTTGAAAGTGCTACAGGCAAAACTTCATTCAAAAATTGGTCTTGCCATTTGGGTTTCTTTCTTTTTTTCACTCACCCTGTATATAGCTGAGCAGACATTGTACTGTGTTGTGTCACAATTTGTAATCGTTGTTACAACCTTCTTTCCACATAATCATTAATTGGGCTTTCATGTCCTAGATTTTGAAAGTGCTACAGGCAAAACTTCATTCAAAAATTGGTCTTGCCATTTGGGTTTCTTTCTTTTTTTCACTCACCCTGTATACAGCTGAGCAGACATTGTACTGTGTTGTGTCACAATTTGTAATCGTTGTTACACATAATCATTAATTGGGCTTTCATGTCCTAGATTTTGAAAGTGATACAGGCAAAACTTCATTCAAAAATTGTTCTTGCCATTTGGGTTTCTTTCTTTTTTTCACTCACCCTGTACACAGCTGAGCAGACATTGTACTGTGTTGTGTCACAATTTTTAATCTTTGTTACAACCTTCTTTCCACATAATTATTTTATCGATAACAACTCAGAATTTCATTATTTATGTGCTTATCATCATATCATGTATATTATATTCCATGTTTTTGTCCATACGAGGTGGGCATTATATCCCAGTCAAATTTAGCAAGGAAAATTTACATTACAGTATTTACATATATGTACTGAGAAAAGAATTGGAATTTTTCAGACCAGTCTCACACGGTATGTGCACATCAAACTCATCATTGGAAAATACCCATATTTCTCGATTTCTTCTATAAATGACAGCAAAGCAGACGGGCTGCTTTCACGGGGTATTTAGTACCAGTACGATCTTTAAACCTTAAACGTTAATTTTGCAATTATGTACATTAAAGTATAGTGTGCGTACGTATCCAATAAAAAAAAATCCTATTTCAGTTTGTAACTTTTCCAGTCAGTCTAAAGGCCTACCGAAAGCAACATGTGGAAAATGTGTCGAAACCGGCAGTATCCGGGGAGGGGGGGGGGGGGGGCAGGGGGGCACCGTGCCGCGAAAATGGCCATAATATGGTCAGTTTTGAAGAGCAACCCCATTTGGAAGATGGGTACCAGCCCCCTCCCCCCCCCCCCCCCCCCCCCGGCGTTTTGATTTTACGGAGGCCAAGTGTCCGAAGAAAAAAAACATGTCTTCATTTCGGCGCAGATGTGCGGTTGCCACCCCCTTTCCTCCCCCGGACATCACAAGCTGGATACGCTACTCATGCTACTGGACACCGGTGCCGGCTGCACGACAACGGTACCACTCTGTGCCGAGTATTCGGCCGTCCCGGGTCCCGGATCCTCTGAGGCGGGCGCGGCGCCACGGCGGCACAAGCAGCCCAGTAGCAGCCCTATCACCACGGCTATCAGGAACGTCACGGGAACGATCCAGGCCAGGTGATAGGTGTTCAGTTTTTGCGGGTCGTCGGCCCGGGGCAGCGGGGGAGGGACCGTGGCTGGGTCGGTAGTTGGTGGGAAGACACCACAGGTCGGGAAGCCCGCTGGGATGGACTGGAAATCCGGAGTGTGGCCCATCCAGAACAAGAGCGCCATACCCTCCTGTTAGAAAACAACAACAAAGGGTGCATAAACCAGTAAACGTAAACAAATGAACTGGAACCGTATTGAACCTGCGACCTCCGGATTGCCGTCCCGGTGCTCTACCAACTGTCGACGTTTTCCAAATTTGTCAATGCCTTTGTTCAAAGGGCGCTTGTCAGAAGTCATGAACATAATGCCATGAGCCAAGAATTACGCTAAAACTAGTTACGCTGCTAGCAATGGATACGGCTTTCTGATACAAATTATCAAATAATCACAACTGGGAACCGACTGGGTATACATAATTTTTCTGAAAGTGGTTTACTCAACAGAATTAAGTCATTGTTACGTGACTAGCGTGTTTTGTGTTGAAATTACCTCGAGATGGAACTCGATGTGACAATGGAAGATCCACCATCCCGGGTTCCAGGCCCGGAACCTGAAGATGGTATAGCCCCCGTCGGGTACCACCACGACGTCTTTGAACGGTCCATTCAGATTACGGGTAATTTCACCTGCGGTAAGACAATATGGGGGAAGAAGTAATACTGCAATTCAGTTTGTTTGTTATTTTCATAATTAGTGGACCAAGATGGTTTAAAGGTAGTTTGGGCCAAAAACAGCATTTTGATTTTGTTCCAGTAATACATGGAGTCCATGCGAGCGCATTCAACCTGCAACGGTGGTAAAGGGCGCACGGGTCCGGGTGCCAAAGTTCCCAAGACTGGATCCGATTCATCTTCTTGACAGTGCCCTCTACCGCCGCGGCTTTCCATAGACCAGCTGGACATCATCATTATAACCAAGGAACATCATCTAAAATCAGTCTTGTGCAAAGACTATTAATGAAGACTTCAGTCTTGAGAAACAAATAATAAAATCACTTGGCGATAAATGCAGGGCACGACATCCGGCCGGCGATCAGACTATTATTATTTTGTCTTTATATACTACGTACCGTTCTGGTCGAGCTGCATGACAGATTGCACGGTGGCGCCAGGCATGCGTTCCATAGCCACCACTTGAAACTGAAGACCATGAAGGTGCATCGGAAGAAGGACATAGGACGAATCCGGATTCACCAGAACGATCTCCACTAACTGTGAGAGAATGTTTTGTCAAACCCTGACTTGAATTTCAGGGTCGGTTATTATACCCCTTCTGTATTTCAGAATGTTGCTTGATCTGACTCTTCACTTTAAAGATATATGTTTCCGATCCGATTCGTTTCTCTCCAAACGATTTGTCATTTGAAAGGTTTTTTTTATATTAAGGCCTAAAGGGAAAAACTTACCAACCCGTCTTAGCTGGTCATCTTGAAGAAAAAATTCTTAAAGGTGCATGATACGCAAGGTGTGTTCAATAATTTATACACTTTTGTTAAAAAATAAATGTATCCAGATATATGAATTTTTTTTGTTTTTGTAAAACTGTGCTGTTTACTTATTATATACAAACCGTGTGATTTGTATCGAAAGAGTGGTACTACTCAAGGTAAGTTTTGTCGTTTGTGTATTTGTTTCATACTAGACTATTTCATTTTACCATTGGCCGACTCGAGCCCTTACCGCGTTAAGTTCAACTTGAATGGTGTGTACGCATGCGCACTGCGTCAGCCCATCGCACTCGCCATTTTGGAAGCTGCTAGCGTTGCAGAACAAGCTCATCGGAAGGTCGTCAAACTGAGACATGATGGGTGAGGTAGGGAAGAAGTAGGAGATGTTGTTGAGCTGGGGGAAAGACTTGGTTCCCTGGTTGGGTATGGGGCTCTCCCTGGTGCCGAAACTCGTCTCGATGTAGTGCTGGGCATCGGGGGTTCCGTCTGTGGCCGTGTAATTTGCTCCTGCAAAATTAATACGTGAATTCCGTCAGATGATTAAGGATGTAAACAATAATTTTTTTTGTCGATTATGTTGCTTTGCAGATCCCGGAGGGCCAGCCCTGTGTCCTGTTTTTATCTCTCTCACCAACTAACGGATTGCCGGACTACCTGACTGACTGACTGTCGCTTGTAACTTAGACTTGACTGGTGAAAGAAGCCGGGCAGTTCTATCGTATATGATCACATCGTTTAACACCAATGAATGCGCTGAACCTGGCCCGTAGTGTAGACCAGGTGATGCATGAAAAGACTTCCAGTGAATATAATTCTGTTTGCTCTGGATTAGGCTGGTCTGAGAGGGCGGCACTGGGCTTGCCCACAGTCAATCGCAAGTCAATAGCCATGTGGTCAAGCGACATGTTACACGTACGCAAATAAACTGCGAGGACAGCATTACTTTGTCATTGTTTCCCCAATGATTCGTGTCACTGCATGCACCTGTGAATGGATCATGTGAAAAGTAACTGAAATTTAATTGACAAGTGATTGACCATGAAGTTTACATGCAACTGACTCCTAATGGAATTGATTATCATAGCGGTTCAAGCTTTGGCTTGGGTGGAGGTGGGGGTGGGTAGCTGTTAGCCGGAAGATCAGGCGTTAAGTGCTGCCTTTAAAAGTGACATCCTTTAGAGGAGAAATTCGGCCAAATATGTTCATTGGTCAAAAACTCCATAATCGGGTTACAGCAGACACGATAGACGCCATTGAAGCCGCTGAATGGTCAGATTTCTTGCGGCCCAAGGGGATGGTGTTTGACCCCTAACCCTCTATAGATCCACCACTGTAAAATTTAACAAAATCATAGATAAAATCTTTGCTGGAAAGCTATTGTTCGATACTCTCCAATGGGATAAAGATCGTTGAGGAATACTGAGTTTCTCATTCTCATCGATTTTTTTTTACGTATCTCAATTTTACCTTTTACAGATAAATATCGTCGGCCTACTTCGCGTTAAATGACATGAATCGATACACCTACCGGAATTGATGTTGTTGTCCACCTCAGCCAGCGACGTGTTAGGGAAAGTCTTCCACCAGATATCCTGCGTGCCTTCCTCAGCGATATTCGGCAGGCTGGGAGGCATCGGCGCAGTCGAGGCCGTCTCGTAGTGGAAGCTGGCGACCTGTCTCCCCGTGTCACCACTCGCTGAGCCGCACGAGCCCAGCCCCACCACTCGTACCGCGTAGTTACCGATGCTTTGGTTTGCGTTCAGCACGAAGTCGTACCGCTCACCGCCGTTAATCCTAAAGTAGTCGACCGCCTGAGGTTCTATGGCGGATCCGTCCCCGGCGATTACCAACATTTGGTGACCTGACCAAAAAAAAAAAAATCCTCACTTTCAATTCAATATGGCCGATTCGTGAATAAGGCCCATGAAATACTAACTCTTAGTGGTAGCATTGCACATGCCTACGTGAGGATTGTGAACGTTCAACCAATAAAACGGTAAAAGGCACTGGATTTCATAGGAGTCCAAATTTCATGTGACACTGGAAAGACCTGCCAGCCATGTCTTTATCATCCGTTTAAGACCGGCCACGTGACGGGCTCTCGACCAATGGGAATGGGTGAACTGTCTTAGGTATTTATGAATATGAGTTTACAAAATGGTTACGCAAAATTAGCGACTGTCAAAACAACTTGTGCAAACGACATAGACAAACGAATCAAAGTCACATTCACAGGGACTACTCACTCTGGACCGAGAACTGCAGATTGCAGAAAAAGTTGGCGCCGTTGATCACTCGAAATCTGTATCTGGTCCCACTCCGCACATTGAATACATCTATGGGAACGAAGGGAGGAGATCCACTCAACGGAAGACCTTTACCTGTTGGCACAATCGTGTAAAAAATAAACAAACAAATAAACAAACACCCCAACCAACCAACAAAACAACAACCAAACAAATAAGCCAATCATATTCCATCTATCGCAGCTACAGTAACCCAAAATTAAAATCCTCGGCATCGGGGCTCTGAGGTGTCACATCCATTCGGGGGTGTGACACACATTGTGTCACCCCCAAACAAATTATGACTATTTTCACATGTTTTGGTTATGAACTTCTGTTTTACTATACTAGGGAAGAAAAAGCTTAGAAAAGCCTACTGTTGACTTCAATATGGCGAGTGTGGCTCATGCGGATCCACATGTAATGATCGACATGTAATATTTCCGCGAAATTTCCGGAGGAGTGGCAGTGACCTGAGAACTGACCACCCCAGCAAGTTGTGCGTAGTAAAGCCTTGGATGTCACGACAGAACAGCCCTTGGCTACATCCGGGTTGGGGGTTTTAGATCAAATCAAATCAAGTCAAGTCAAATCAAATCAAATCATTTCATATCAAATCAAATCAAATTAATGCCGGAGGCACCACGCAATGCAAAAGACCCCCCTTTTCTCAAATAGTGCCGCTCGAACGTCTATATTGATAAGGAGCCTCAAATTCACCCAGTTGAATACGGTCACAAAATTGGCAATTCCGACAATCTACTCACCGTTTATCAAAATGGAATCGACGCCTACTTTGCTGCCGCCGATGTTTTGCTTCTCGTAGTTGGATACCATGGTGTCGTGGTGCCAGTCATTCAGGAATATGACATCTTCAGCCCGGTCTTCGTCATACAGGCCCGCGTTGGGATCAGTTCGGCTTGATTCCCTGATGATGAACGACCCGGCCACGCCGTCACCGCGCTGCAGACCCGTGTGGGCGTGGTACCAGCCAGTACCGGACTCGAACGGGGTAAACCTGTGGTATGGGATCATTTGCAATTCTGAGTATGACGCACAACCAACTTGCAAGGCCTACAATCCCTAAAGCAGCACCCAATATATTTTAATAAAAAAAAGATGGACCAAATACATACAAATAGTCAATGATCACAATACGCATGTGTCAGTTTTATGGTCCTGTAACTTTACATCTCTTGAAAAAAATCCTCCCGTGCCATAGAAGAATTGGAAATTAATTCAAAAGTAGGTCTTGATTAACCTCATAATTAACATTTGGCAGGCAAAAAGGAACAAAAAAAAAGATGCCGGAGGGATTCGAAGCTGAGACTGGCTGAGACCGGTAGAGACTGGCAGAGACTGAATGAGACTGGCTAAAACTGGCAGAGATTGAAAGAGAGCGGCTTAGACTGCAGAGATCGCTGGAGACCGACAGAGACCGGCGGAGACCGGCAGGGACCGGCAGAGACTAGCAGAGACCAGCAGACCCGGCAAAGACGAGCGACGACTGGCTGAGACTGGCAGAAACTGGCAGGGTCCCACTGAGACTGACAGACTGGCAGAGACTGGCAGAGACAGGCAGAGACCGGCAGAGACCGGCAGAGACCGGCAGAGACTGGCAGACTGACAGAGACTGGCAGAGACTGAAGGAGACAGTCAGAGACTGCCAGACTGACGGAGACTCACAAAGACTGGCGGAGACTGGCATACAGACACAGACTGACAGAGACTGAAGATACTGTAGAGACTGACGACACTGGCACAGACCGGCTGAGACAGGCTGGTCAAGACTGGCAAAGACTGCCAGAGACTGACAAAGACTGTCATACTGACAAATACTACTGGCAGGGGCTAGCGGGGACTGGCACCTGAAACTGGCAGAGATCGGCGGAGACCTGCAGAGCCTGGCTGAGATCGGCAAAGACGGACATAGACTGGCAGAGACCGGCTCATGACCGGTAGAGACAAACTGAGACTGGCTGAGTCTGGCTGACTGACAGAGACTGAAGGAGACTGAAGGAGACAGTCGGAGACTGCCAGACTGACGGAGACTCACAAAGACTGGCAGAGACTGGCATACAGACACAGACTGACAGAGACTAAAGTGTAGAGACTGACAGACATTGGCAGAGACCGGCTGAGACAGGCTGAGACTGGCAAAGACTGCCAGAGCCTGACAAAGACTGGCACACTGACAGAGACTACTGACAGGGGCTAGCAGGGACTGGCACCTGAGACTGCCAGAGATCGGCGGAGACCCGCAGAGTCTGGCTGAGATTGGCAAAGACCGACAGAAACTGGCAGGGACCGGCGGAGACCTGCAGAGCCTGGCTGAGATCGGCAAAGACGGACATAGACTGGCAGAGACCGGCTCATGACCGGTAGAGACAAACTGAGACTGGCTGAGTCTGGCTGACTGACAGAGACTGAAAGAGACTGAAGGAGACAGTCGGAGACTGCCAGACTGACGGAGACTCACAAAGACTGGCAGAGACTGGCATACAGACACAGACTGACAGAGACTAAAGTGTAGAGACTGACAGACATTGGCAGAGACCGGCTGAGACAGGCTGAGACTGGCAAAGACTGCCAGAGCCTGACAAAGACTGGCACACTGACAGAGACTACTGACAGGGGCTAGCAGGGACTGGCACCTGAGACTGCCAGAGATCGGCGGAGACCCGCAGAGTCTGGCTGAGATTGGCAAAGACCGACAGAAACTGGCAGGGACCGGCTGAGACAGGCAGACACCGGTGGGTACAGAGACTGACAGAGACCGATAAACAACGGCAGAGATTGGCAGATACTGGCAGAGACCGGTAGAGACTGCATGGAAGAGACCGGTAGAGGTTGGAAGAGACTGACAGATACTACCAGAGACTGGCTGAGACTGCCAAAGACTGCCAGAGACAGGCAGACTGGCAGAGACTGGCAGGGACTGGCTGGGACTGGCTGGGACTGGCAAAGACTTGCAGGGACTGGCAGGGAATGCCAAAGACTGCCAGAGACAGGCAGACTGGCAGAGACTGGCAGGGACTGGCAGAGACCGGCAGGGACTGGATGTGACTGCCAGAGACTTCCAGGGGACTGCAAAGACTGGCAGAGACTGTAGAGACTGACATACACTGGCAGAGACCGGCTGAGACAGGCTGAGAATGGCAAAGACCGCCAGAGACTGACAAAGTCTGGCACACTGACAGAGACTACTGGCAGGGGCTAGCAGGGATTGGCACCTGAGACTGCCAGAGATCGGCGGAGACCCGCAGAGTCTGCCTGAGATCGGCAAAGACCGACAGAAACTGGCAGGGACCGGCTGAGACAGGCAGACACCGGTCGGTGCAGAGACTGACAAAGACCGATAGACAATGGCAGAGACTGGCAGAGACCGGTAGAGACTGCATGGAAGAGACCGGTAGAGGTTGGAAAAGACTGACAGATACTGCCAGAGACTGGCTGAGACTGCCAAAGACTGCCAGAGACAGGCAGACTGGCAGAGACTGGCAGAGACTGGCAAAGACCGGCAGGGACTGGCAGGGAATGCCATTGACCGGCAGGGACTGGCAGAGACTGTCAGGGACTGGAAGTGACTGCCAGAGAATTCCAGAGGACTGCAAAGACTGGCAGAGACTGGCAAGGACTGGCTTAAATTGCCAAAGACTGCCAGAGACTGGCAGGAAGCCTGAGACTGGCTGAGATCGGGACAAGAGCGTCAACTGAGAAACCCTTGCGCACGCTATTGTACAAAACAACTGATAAAGCAACGTAACATGACAGATTATCTGAACAGAGACTTTCAAAGACTGGCTGTGATTAGAAAAAACAACAACAGACGGGCAACACGAACCTGTACTGGAACTTTCCCGGGGAGGGTATGGGGCACTGTGTCACCATAGGCAGGCCGTCCATGAACTGGCTGCCGTTCTGGAAGAGGCCGTGCCAGTGGATCGTCACGCCCTCGTCGTTGGTCATTTGGTTATCAACGTTGATCACAACCTCGTCTCCGGCACAAATCTTGAGAGAAAAACACAGATGACAAACGTGAAACATTAAACACTGATTTTGATAGAAGAGGTAGGAAACTAATAAAAGAGGATATTTAAGATGGAATCAAAGTCGTTAATGTTAGTGTTAATGATTTAAAACTCGTCTATTCTGAACAGATGAACAAAATAACTCTGGTAAGAAAATGGCTGATAAATAATTTTACTTGAAACGAATCCTCTTAAATGGATTTTTTATCCGCTTTACCCCTTTTATTCAAAAGCAAACCGAATGCTCCAAATCAAAATATCAGATGCATTCCAATTTTGCTTGAAACCTTCTTTCATTCCACTTATATCCTTTTCATTTCTTTTTATTTTCTTCTTGTGGTTTTGTGGCAAACATGAAAGCAGAAATGTCTTCCAATCAACATACCTGGATACTGGGTCCGGGAAAAGCTTGGTTGACGACACTGATTGCTCGCGGAAACCCGTCCACCGAAACGCAGCCTGGGTTACTGCAGGCCGTCACGTTGGTAGGACAATCACCGCACTGTAGTCGATCAAAAATAGTTTTCCCCTCTCATTCTTCCTATTGACGCCCTCGTCACCCCACTGTCATCGTCATTATGGATGTGATCGTTGCTATCGTAATAGTCATCGTCGTGGTCGTAGTTGTCTAATCACTCTCATGTGGTAATGACCACCCTCATCGTCTTTCTCAATCAAACGACAGATAGTTTACCTGTAACATCATACCTATTGACGTCATCAATACCCGGTGGTCAACGTCATTATTGGTGTCAGGGTCGTAATCATAACCAGTGTCATCGTTGTAGTGTCGTGGTCATGGCCACTCTCAAGTCAATCAAAAGACAGTTTGCCGGTACCATCATTATTGGCGCCACTGATACCCAGTTGACGTCTTGGCGTCATCGTCGTCGTCATTATCTTGATCATCGTGGTCGTAGTGTCACTGTCATTGTTGAGGTCATGGTCTCCCAACCGTCTTTCTCAATAAAAAGACAGGTTGTTTGTCCTTATCATCATAGTAAATGTGTCTACCAATATCCAATAGTTGTTGTCCTTCTTATCGTTATCGTGGTGTTTGTAGTGTCGTGGCCAGTGTCCTGGTTATCCTTGTCCTATTTCTCATGTCGTCATCAATAATATTCATTGTCATATAAAGTGTCGTTATCTCATTGCCAGTGTTGTCATTCCTGACATCGTTGTCCTTACTACGGCCACTGCCGAGCTGTCGTTTCAATCCCGTTTCCATTCTTACCCTAGGAAAAGCATTAACTTCAAGTTACAAATCAGGAGTGTCAACGTTGTCCCCAAAATCAAATTACCTGTGGTGACATGGCATAGTACCAGGTGACGATCCAGTTATAAACGCAGACCATGGGGAAGGACGATTCGCATGATCGATAGCAAGGATTGTCATCGACGGCTCGTAATGCGTCTACCGCGAGAGTAACTATGAAACAATTAAAATAGACCTTCCTGTCGTTTGTAAACATTGAGCGCCATTTTGTATGGGCTGCCTCAAGCGCATAAATTGAAGTCGTGGTTGACAACATATTTTTCCCCAAAAGTCTTCTTAACACCCTTTATTGCATCAGAAAAGGCATGTTCAGGAAGTATTATGTAGCGTTTGTTGACTATAATTGTTTTTTCCACAATTAAATTACTACTTAATGACTGCGCAAGAGGTTTGCACATGCTCATCCCCCTGTTAATATGGTGCTCTAGAAACGACATGGTGTCTAAAGGTCGCCATAGCCGTCACCTCTCCGCCAGGCGACGCGATGTGTCGTCTTAATAACACCATATAGCCTACCCAGTTGAGCAAAACTCCTCCGGGTTGGCAAACTATGGGAGGCCCAACATTGCATTCAGAGCCTAAATGATGTGGCTTCAATGACTTCATACAGTTCTCAGCCTCAGTTCTACAGCGTCAGAAACTTTCGACGCAACTAATATTCCCTTTTATTTTTTCCTTGTAAATCGAGATTTTTGTTAGTGTCAGAAACAGTTTAACTCTACTATCGGATACTATCCCAAGTAATGAGTATGATGAAGCAAAAGCTACCGCATGCATAGTCACTGGACTGACCTGAAACATAGTTCATTAAATAAATATCTTAAAAAGGTTATATTTTGCCTCACATTTCGATCCTAGCAGGATCCTTGTCAAAAGGCAAAGGTAACAAAGAATACTAGTCCTTGTAAAAGCAGATTGTCTCATCAAGTATTTGGTAATAACTTACTTGCCACAAAGATGACTGGAAGCAGCACACCGCGTCGGGACATGGCGCTTGATCAGTTATGGGCGCACGAGACCATTTTAAAATCTTCTAGGCCTACCGAAATAAACTCACACACTTTGCTGCAGCAGCTCTCTTATAACGTTTTTGACTAGTCACGGGAAAGAGAATTTCGGAATGCAAGCACTTGGCAGTGACCCTTGTTGAAAACTGAGCGGTTGTTGACGACCGTCGTAACATGTCACCTCCGTTGCCAAGCCATTGTTAATTGATATCAATAACCCACACGCAAGATACCCGCTTCGAGTGTCAAATGTCAGAAGTCCTGTTTATTCGACTTAATATTTGTGTACAAAACAAACAGTAAAAAAAATCACATATCTCTGAAATAAATGGTGGGACCCGGATACGCTCAAAGTACTACTTTTGTATTTTGAACGACCTTAATCCAAAAAGAAATTAATAAATAATTCCCGCGGATGTGATATAATTAGCTTTGGTCACATGGCTTTCTCAGCTATAAGCACGAAACGTTCGACGAAATAATCAAGCGACTGTGACGTCTATAGTGGTGAGTTCAGTCACCGTGACATAGTATGAATTGTTTTCCTCGTTTTGAAACTATTCTGCATGTGTGTACTTTTTTAACCTGTCAACAAAAAGGGTAGAGACATCCAGAGGCTATGATCCGGCTGTATTTTTTTTGTCCCACTATATCATACAAGGTGATCCGCGGATAGCACGTGTCGCCTTTTTTTCGCGGTAGATCCCTACATGCTTAGTTTTCTTTAAAAAAAGTCACATTTTCTGCATTTTTAAACCTTGACATCAAATGACCCCTAGATGATCTTTGGCCTCCAATTTCGGAGGAGTTGCGATGAACCCCCACTCAAGGAACACTCCATCCAAGTTACATTAAATCCATCAAATTCTGTAGACAAAGAAACATTTGAAGCATATTTGAGCAATGACCTCTCATGACCCCAATATGACCTTTGACCTCAGTAATCCAATAATAATTGTGTCTTCCCCTCCAAGGGTCACTGCATCCAATTTTCATCCAAATCCATGAAAGCATGTACAAGTTATAGACTTTTTTTCAAAAACTAAACCTTAACTTTAACACTCGGTCATACGGTCATACGGCCTTCCCAGCAGATAGGAGTTCTGGGGGTACTTAATTGCATTGTTGTCCTTTTATCCCTTTTCTTTAGAATTTCACTTCTGGGGTACCGTTTTTCTAAGGGTGAGTAGTGGGGTAGCATTGTTCCCTAAATGTCCCATTGTATGAGTACCGCACAAGTAGCTGTGGTAAGTACGGGGATACGGTCATGACATTATGCCCCCCAAAAACTTCGTTTAATAATAACAATAATAACGGAGTCTTATATAGCGCACGTATCTACCAACAATTGTATTCAAGGCACTGGAGACTATGTACATTATCAAAGAAAGGTAAATAAAGAATATGAGACCCAATAAGGAAGCACCTTATAAGGGTTTACAAGGTGCTGCGGCGCATATTGCAGCCACTGCCATAAACACCGGGGCAACCCCCTTCTCTTAGCGATAAGTGTCACTGGGTTCTTTAACGTGCATTACACAACACACGGGACCTACGGCTTTACATCCCACCGAAGGACGAAGCAATAATGGTAAAGTGCCTTGCTTAAGAGCACAAGCACCATGTTCCCACGGTCAGGATTCGAACCCATGTACCACGGCACACGAATCGAACACCGTAACCATTGGACCACAGCACCCCCATTGGACCACAGCACCCCGTTTAGTCGACACAAAAACTAACCAGAACCCGTGACCCGCGCATTCGCTGCCGGTCGGCCTATGTCTGTTACATGTTTGTCGTCTGATGTTCACAATAGCAACAATTAGGACGTGGCCTAATTTTCAGGAACTGCTGAAAGCAGAAAATGTTGCCGAGAGAATGGCCGGCGAATTCGAGTGAGGGCGCTGTCACCAGTCGGACGTGTTTGTTCAGAGCTCCCAAAAGTGACCTGATTTAACCGGATTTTGGAGAAGAAGAGAAGACAAACAGGTTTGGTGGGATAGTATAAGGTTAAGCTTGACCCCGTAATCCAATCAACCATGGTTAGAACATCCAGAACTCCATCAATATCAAATGATACCCAAGAAAAATCAAAATCCCGGAAATCGAAAATCCAAGATGGCGGCCAGGTAGGTCTACGTGGCGATGCAAGTGGTACATGTACTTCTAGTAGTAGTAAACAATATAGTCCAGTGATCAGAGGCTGCAGGCATAGCCCACTAAATACAAGTGGAATTCGTAAGCTACCAGAAATTCCAGCTGCTATTAGTTCACCAAGAAATAGTGATATGGAGGCTGAAGAGGTCACAGAGTGTGCATTATTATCATGCCGTAGAGTGATAAATGAGAGTGACAATGCAGTGAGCTGCAACAAGTGTAATCGATGGCTTCACCAGTCGTGCGCAGGCTTTAACCAGTCTGAGTTTAAAATATTGACCAAAAAGAACAAAAACCTTGATAATCTGATATGGTTCTGCAATGGGTGTACGCCACAGATTCGCAGCTTCCTACAAGGCAGATCGCAATCACCACAAAATACATCAGCTATGAATGGGGATCTCAGCAAGAAACTAGACAAGTTGGTCGAAGGGTTCACGAGAATAGAGCAAGCTATGGTTAGCAAAGAGAACAAAATGGAAAATCTGATTGAGGAAAAAAACATTTCTGAGTCTAATGATGAGGATGTAAATGATAGAAAGGATCATGATGTAACCCTAGTGAAGGAGATTTTAGGGAACCTGGAAGTAGATTACACAGAGATCAGCCAGCCAACCCGTTTAGGCAAGAAGATAGATACAGCAAAGGGTCCAGGAAAACCCAGACTGCTGCGAGTCACAGTTGATAACGCAAATGCCAGGAAACAAGCCCTAGCCAAGGCCAGACAACTCAAGTCAGAAGAATGTAAGAGATGGAACAAGGTATTCATAACTCCAGACTTAACATATAAGGAACGGTCAGAGAGCAGGAAATTGAGAGCAGAGCTGGCTACAAGAAGGGAGAAGGGAGAGAACGACCTTGTCATCCGAAAAGGGAGGATTGTTAAAGGCGACCACGCTTCCTCCAGAGGCGGACCACCTAGAGTTCGGCGGGACAACGCAGCTGCGTCTTCCGCCGAAACCTAGTCACCAAGAAGCTCCCGCAACCGTAACGAATTGTAAATATGTTTATTGCACCAAACCACTTTCTGCACTGTCCAGCACATCTGAACCTAAAAGTCGTAGGTCAGTAGCCAAAATCAATGCTGTTGATGCAACAGAGGAGCAGCACAGCAGAAAAGGATCATTTACATGTACAAGCAGTACAGCAAGAGTTGCAGAAAGTCAGTGCAACGTAGATGATGATGACCTTCAAGAGGAAAAGGTCAATTGCACCACGCCCATGGAGAACATGGGAAGCACTAGCACCATGCACAACACATACGATGAAGAGCCGAACAGCACGGGCAATGAGAAGCAGAGTGTTTTTGATGTAAAAGGCATAAAGTGTTTCTACACAAATGCAAACAGTTTCATAAATAAAAGGCATGAAATGGAGACTTTGGTTGAAGTTCAGCAACCCATGGTAATCGGCATCGTTGAAACTTGGTGCAACAACACTATATTGGACAGTGAACTGGCTAAAGATGGGTACAACATGTATAGGAAGGACAAAGAAGGAGCCAACGGGATTAGAGGCGGTATTCTTTTGTACACCCACACTACCTTGGATGCAGCCCAATGCCATAAGTTCGATCACTACGATATGGAGACATCCCTATGGTGTGAAGTAAAGATCAATGATACAGAGGTCTTGCTCATTGGTCTAGTATACAGAAGCCCAAATAGCACCGGTCAAAAGAACGAGGCTTTACGTAATCAGCTATTGCAGTTAGCATCTTTGCCAGACAGCACACAAATACTAGTGTTTGGAGATTTCAACTACCCAGAGATAAGATGGCATCAGAACACTGTAAATGCTGGGATAAATTCTGAGTCACAGCTATTTATGGATGTTACCCAAGACCTACTTTTAGTGCAGCATGTTGAAGAATCAACTAGAAGAAGAGAGGGTCAGAGGTCATCACTGCTATGCTGGACCTAGTGTTTACAAAGGAAGAAAACTCTGTTGACACAGTAACTCATACAGCAGCTGTAGGGAAGAGTGACCACGATAGCTTAATATGGACTTACATCTGCCAATCTGAGACAATCCATTCTTCTAGACAGAAGCGTAACTATGCCAAAGGAGACTATAATGGAATGAAGACGAAGTTCAAAGAAGTTGACTGGGATTCCAAGATGAGTGCTCTGAGTACAGGAGATGCTTGGAATTTCTTTAAGGAAGAATACAACAGAGCTGAGGAAAGTTTTGTTCCCAAGAAGAAATCAAAGATAAGGAACAAGCCCTTATGGATGAAAGCCAGTGTAAAGAGGTCTGTCAAAAAGAAGCACCAGATGTACATGAAGTACAGGAAGTCACAGAGATATAAAGACTACCTGGATTACAAGAAACAGAGGAACAAGACAAGGAAGATAATAAAAAACGCTCAAGCCGAGTATGAGAAGAAGATAATGAAGGAATTTAAAGAGAAACCAAGGCAGTTCTTCAACTACGTCAGAGCGAAGCAGAAAGTTAAGTCTGGTATATCCAGACTAGAAGATGAAGAAGGCAATTTAACTGAAACAGAAGAGGAGGCAGCTAACGTTTTGAACAGTTTTTTTTTGAGTCTGTCTTCACCCAAGAGCCAGAGGGAGATGTACCTGAACTTGACCCTAGGCATGAGGGGGCACTGTTGACAGATTTTGAATTTTCAGTTGAAGATGTCAGAGAGCAGTTGCTGAAATTAAAGAACGACAAATCACCGGCACTGACAGTATCCACTCACACGTGGTAAGAGCATGTGCAGATGAACTAGCACGTCCACTCTACATTATATACAGGAAATCGCTAGATGAGGGCAAGCTACCACGAGATTGGAAATGTGCAAGAGTTGTTCCCATTTAAGAAAGGTGCCAAGAAGAGCCCCGGAAATTACAGGCCAGTGAGTTTAACTTCAGTGCCGTGTAAAATGATGGAAGCCATAGTGAAGCAGTGGGTCCTTAGTCACGTGGAAGGTCTGGATTTGTTAACCAAAGATCAACACGGCTTTGTGAAGGGAAGATCATGCCTCACCAATCTGCTTGAAACATTCGAAGAAGTCACCAGGATGTTAGATGAAGGGGGCGGAGTGGACATTATTTACCTTGACTACTCCAAAGCCTTTGACTCTGTCCCGCACAGAAGGATGTTGTCCAAGTTACAAGCGTACGGAGTGAAGGGCAAAGTTTGGACATGGATCCAGGATTTTCTGACAGGCAGAGTGCAAAAGGTATCTGTGGGTGATGCGGAATCAGACTGGACCAGCGTGGCAAGTGGAGTGCCCCAGGGCTCTGTCCTGGGCCCCATCCTGTTCGTTTTGTACATAAATGATCTGCCAGAAAATGTGAAATCAAACGTAAAAATGTTTGCAGATGACACCAAATTGTACGGGCACATGGTTGATGAAGAAGACAAGCACTCGCTCCAAGAAGATCTCAACGCACTTCATAAGTGGTCCGAAACCTGGTTGCTGAGGTTTAATGCAAGTAAATGCAAGCGTATGCACATGGGTAATACCAACAAGGGAACATCTTATCATCTGGGCAATGAGCAGATACCTCACGACAGTGAAGAGAAAGATCTAGGAGTCTATAACAGAGGACTGTAAGACCACCAAGCAGTGTGCAACAGCAGCAAGTAAGGCAATGGCTAATCTAAAAATAATCAAGAGGACATTCACACACTACGACAAAAAATGCTTCACCACCCTCTACAAGACATACATTCGTCCACACCTTGAATATTGTATCCAAGCATGGAGCCCAAGTCTCAAGAAAGATGTGACGGTGTTAGAAAAGGTACAGCGTAGGGCAACCAAGATCATTCCAAGCTTGAAAAACAAAACTTATACAGAGAGATTATTGGAGTTGGACCTGTACAGTTTGGAAGCAAGAAGACAACGAGGTGACCTGATCGAGGTTTATAAGATCCTAAACAGCTTGGAAGGCATTGAGGAGAGCAAGCTCTTCCAGAGACACGACAACCCATTCCAAGTCAGAGGTCACAACCTAAAGCTCTACAAACCAGGATTAAAGAAAGGGTTGAACTGCAGACAAAACTTCTTTTCCATCCGAGTTATTTCTGAATGGAACAACCTCCCATCACATGTGGTGAATGCAACCTCAACAAACCTGTTTAAGAACCATCTTTATGCCTACTGGAAAGAAATTGGATATGGGGTCACAAAGGCTTAGCCTATTCTATTCCCATCAACCTAAGTAAGTAAGTAAGTTTTTATTGCGAAGCTGCACGTATTTTGTGCTAAGTCCTAGCCAGATTATGCTTAAATGCACATACGATCATTTGCATTTATCCCAAAAGTAACCTACCGAGTTATCATCAAAATGCTTACTTGGATTAAAGATCGTACTGGTTCTGAACACCCCGTGGCATTATTCCGTCTGGCTTGCTGTCATTTAGAAGAAATCAATGTAGGCTGCTATGTGATTTCCAACGATCAGTCAGTTGATTGATTTTTGGAAGTAAAGAGTTATATAGGGCCTAGGCGAAAATGTGTTTCGTGCTCAACAGGTGGTGCATGGTGCTTCACTGTTTTCTCTAAAAGTGTAACTGTGCCGAAACTTCAACAGGTTGGGTTTTGAACATTCTTTTTTGGATTTTGAGTGGTGTTATTGATGTCCCTATATTCCCTTAATTTGCTCAGCACATTCTATATTTAGATTTTGTTTTTAAATTGCTAGACATACAAAAGTTATTCACGTTTAGGTGAGCATCCAGCCAAAAAAAAAAAAAGAGCAAAAGTTCACGCGTTTATTTTGTGCGTCGTTGGCGCAAAAGCTATCCAAATTATAAAAAGCATATATTTAGAGGGCTGCAAATGTCCTTTTCCGATTCATTTTAACATACAAATTGAAAATTCGTTAGGAGAAAACAAAATTGAATATGGCCCAAAGGTGTGTGTAGTAAGGGTTCTTCGATCTTTAGCACCCATAACACGGATTCCGGTGGCAAATGGAATTTGTACGGTACTCCCATAGAGCTAAATTGATATAGCTCTACTCCTGAAATCTGGTCTCTTTAACATCATGGACCTTCACACGTGGCCCGTTGCTGTCCTAGTTATCTATACTTATCTATTGCAGTCATCCGAAAAGTAACTGGCGTAATTATTGTTGAAAAACATACTTGGTTGAAAGATAGTAAGGGGACTAAACTCCCTGTGAAATTATTCTTTCTGGCAAGCTGAAATTTTGAAGTAATCAACGAAAGAAGGCCTTTCCAACGGTGCGTCTTAAGACGCACCGTCGGAAAATTTAAATTAGTAGTTCGTTTTGTTATTCGGCGGAGCGTGCGCAAGCATTGGCACGACGCACACGCGCGCGTGGTTGCTATATATATAATTCGTCGGATCAGTGCGCGACATAGCTGCAATCGGCTCAGTGAGAACGCGTCTCGGACGCTGAATTCAGGCCCACTTCAAAACATGATTCAGCAACTTTTGATTTGAAATTGAGATCCTAGAATGCTGTTTTTCTCGGAAAATACAGCTGAAGCTGAGCTGAAACTTCATCAGGTTAGTTGTTTAGTATCCTTCATTAGATTTTGAACACTTTTGTTGCTTCAAACGAACAAATTGCACAAATTACAAATGATGGACTGTATCTTTAAAGGGCCCATGCAATGTATTGTTTTGAATACTATCTTTGAATTTGAACCTTTGTATCCCATGTAACCCAATTTTCCTTGTGCCTTTGTAGTCCTTATGCTAATGCAGATTTCCATATTCATGAGCAGCACTGTGATACTATTCAGGGCAGAAACCTCAATGTTACAGCTATTTCAGCACAAAAAGTAGCTAGAAGTTTGGAAAATTTGCTGTCATCAATTTTCTTTTCTTTGGTGATTTGTTATTGTGTAAGTAGGTGGCAGTGCAACATGAGTATATAATTTTGGCTGTTGTTCCAAATGTGAATGAGGTCGAAAATGGCGTGAATACCATGACGCCTCTCCGGCTGACATTGACAAAACCGCGCTACCTGTACCTACTAGTGGCGGCTACGACCAACTGAGGGCGCTATAAACCAACTGAGGGCGCTTTTCGGACATGGATTGATTATATTTGAAAACAGGCGCCGGTAAAAACCATGAAACCTTTTTTTGTGTGTGTGCTACAATTCAAGAAAGATTTGGAGGCTACGAGAGATGCATAGTTTTACGAGCATATTTCGCCTGTTCCACATTATGTTGGGCCTGTAGGATATTGGATATATTTTGTGCCTTGCCGATTTAAGCTAAACAAGTTTTTGTTGGGCGTGGGGGTGGTATGCTTTGTCGATTTGAAGGCTTTCAGACCTAAAACCTTTTCTAAAATTCAGGGCCCCGTTCATGGTTTTGTTGTCTGTAGGCGAACAATAGCAGACCATTAGGAATCTCGGGTACGCCAATACATTCCATGAAGACCGATTTTTCTTCCTACAGCTTGTTATATATTGCTATAAGCTTATTGGGAGGGCGGGGGAGGGGGAGGGCAAGTAGCCCCCTACCAGGCCTGCTGGATACCCCACTGGCTTGCCCAACAGCTACGTACAGTTGTCTGCAAACTGTAGCATGGATAATACCCCAGTTTTATCGTGGTCATGACATAAAAAACCTCAGTGGACTCTTGCGTCTGTTTCCTACGTAGAGTTGATAGCAAACCCCTTTATTGAATTTCCATTTTTTTTAGAACAAAAAAAAAATTTAAGCAAGGAATATATTCATCGTCCAACTAACTATCTAAGCTGTCATACAACCACAGCATATGAATGAAACATAACACAGATTAAAACAACGTACATTTTTAGGAAAAGAATCCTAAATAAATGAAAGAAATGATATACTTTTTTTGTTAAAGGGCAATTCCACACCAAAGTGGACATGACACCAAAAAATTCAAATACAAGTGACTTAAACAAATTTGGCATCAAATGAAAGCTAAAAGTCTATATTTTCAAGATTTGAAGTCGGAATTTTATTTTTTATACATTTCGGTACCAAAAAATAGGATTATGTAATAATCCTGTTTTAATCCTAAAAATGTGATTAATAGTGATATGAAAGTATTCTACCAATAGACACACAAAAATATGTACTAATGCCATCAGTTTCTGTCATGAGAAAGTATTGGTCTTGAAAAACTGACTAAAACTTGTTTTTAACATTTTGCGTAACTTGTTTCGCTTCAGTGACTTCTAATACTTCAGCCTTCGAAAATGTCCTTCCGTTACCGAAAAAATACATATTTTTAATTTATTTTTAAAACTTGCAGTATGAATGCATTGAAAGTTATTGTGCAAAGCAAGTTTAGGTAGGCCTTCAATATGACATTATAACTGACACTGCTGTTCTTCTCGTTTTTTAATTACAATTAATTAAATCACGTCCTTCCGTTACCAAATTGGTAACGGAAGGACGGTAACGGAAGGACAAATCGTATTTTTATCAAATGTTACGACATTTGCGCTCATGTTTGAAAAATGAAAATCACTGCAAATACATGCATGTGTAATGAGCATTGAAAGGACATTCATGTGACCCACCTTCACAAAAGCGGGATAAGCAGGGCAAGGTGTTTATTACAAAGGAAGGCACAGGCATGTACAACATGTACAATGTACATGTACATATATGCCGATGTACCAGTACTTACTTGTACATGTATGGAGTTGTTGCAGAAAATCAAATCATAAAGTTGCTGCCATCAGCATTCATGGACAATAGAGAAAGATACGAATTCTGTGAAGCCATTCCAGAAGCAAATTAAGTCAAAAATGAGATGGCAGAAAGTACCGGTACTTTGGGGCACTTTTACATTCAATTTACATGTGTAAGACATGTGAGGTGCAATCTTTGACAAATTATGCCCAAGTTAACAATTTCAGTTTGGATGTTTATAAATTAATTGTTACTACTCTAAATCATTGTAATTTGATTTCAAACATTGATTTTAGAGTTCAATTAAAAGCAACACCTAACTGAAGCCATTAGTTCTACCGGTAGATGTTTTTACCTTAAATGTACATGTAGGCTGGTCGCCCCCCCCCCCCCCCCACCCTTTCGGTAAACCTTTGAACCTACCGGTATTATTATTAAAAGTTGTTGGTGAACATGTAACCAATATACTCAAGAGTTCAAATACTGTGTATTTAAACTTTTAAGGATTGAGGTGATGGGTTTGAAGTCTATTTCTGTAGTAGTCCTGTGTTCGTGAATTATGTGTTTTGGGTTGTTTTCGTTTTTCTTTTGTTATCATTAATTAGCAGGCTTCTATCTTTATCTCAATAGTTTCTTGGGTATAATTATTTATGCCAGGTCTGCATATTGTTGATTTCACATTCAGTTACACATTTCAGCAATTTGTTTCACTTGTATAATTAGTGTAAATTCACATTTTGTTCATGCTATAATTGAGTAAACCTTTTGTCCTTCCGTTACCGTCCTTCCGTTACCAAATTATAATCTGCTTAAAACGTTGTAATTATATTACCGAAACACTTAAAGTCAAATGAAAGGCGGTATAGTATAGATAAAGCTTCAGGGATTCCATTTCCTACCTTTAAAATATAATTGCCCCATAAAATTCACAGAGTTTACGCAAAACGCGAGTAAGTTGGAAAACCCTTGTCCGTTATACCGTCCTTCCGTTACCGACCTCATTAATATTCATTATTCATAAACGGGAGGCATTCATGCCCCCCCAAAGTGTGGAAAATGAAAGTAGCATTATAGCAATACAATTGTGACATTTGTTTGCTGTAACTATGAACAGTGTCTGTGATACACACATTTGAAATTTTGTTTAATGAGTGAAAACGTCCTTCCGTTACCGTGGAATTGCCCTAAAGCTAAACAAAACCTCTAACTTGTAAAAAATATTTAAAATAATTATAGGGGGCCTATCCGATATATAAAATCTCTGTAATGCAGTTGCCTATGGTATCTAAAGACGATAATTTTCAAGAGAAGCTGCCTGTGAACCGTGGTTACGGTTGTATTATTACTCAGTCGACATTTGATGAATATTCATATGAAAATACGGGTATCATAAGAATAATGTAGACAAAATCATGACAAATAAACAGGGAAACACTGGACGACGAATTCCTGTAGAATCTACTGCACCTTTGTTTGTCTGTAATAATGATAAAAACTGTAGATAAGGCCAAAAAAAAAAATAAGTCGGTCTCTGGTCAGCGCGCGCGTCGATTTTAATCATGCGCGTCGATCTTTTTTTTTTCCAAAATGTTCCGCGGTAGCTCCAACAGCGCCCTCTATTTCCGCACCTCCTCAAATTTTTTTACCAAAGAGCACCAAGGAATGGGAAATTGCACCAAGGCAAATAATCGAAAGCACCAAGGCAAATTATGGAGGACACCAATGTACATGAGGACACCAAAAAAGCAAAATAGTACCCACCTTGTCTGTACAATCCAAGCTTGAAGAAAAAAAAAAAAAAGCAAAAAAAAAAAAAAAAAAGCCGCGTGGCCGCGTCAATTCCGGAACTTTGGTCTGACCAGAGACCGAATATTTTTTTTTTTGGCCTAAAGTACAATTAATTTTTTTTACAGTTAAACATTTGTATTTTTTGCAGAATGTTAAAAAAAAATGTACAATGACACTTTAATTTAAGCGAAATTGTTATGGATTTAAAAAACGGAAATGAATCGTAAATTCAACATTTTTATGATAGTACTTTTATTTCTTTTTTTCTACAACGAGTTTTGGAGATGCCCATTCCCGCTCCCGAAGTAAAATTATTCAATTATATGAAAGTGGGGAAAAACTAGAAAAAGAATCCACCAACATAAATCTTAGACGTTTGCAATTATGTACATTAGTGTGCGTAGGTATCCCCCCAAAAAAATCGATTTCAGTTTTAAACTTTTCCGGTCAACCTATTATATACCGAAAGCAACATGTGAAAAGCGTTTTAAGTCGACACTGCGGCCGTCTGGACGCCGACGGCACCACTCTGTGCCGAGTATTCGGCCGTCCCTGGTCCCGGATCCACTGAGGCGGGCGAGGCGCCACGGCGGCACAAGCAGCCCAGGAGCAGCCCTATCGCCACGGCTATCAGGAACGTCACGGGAACGATCCAGGCCAGGTGATAGGTGTCCAGTTTTTGCGGGTCGTCGGCCCGGGGCAGCGGGGGAGGGACCGTGGCTGGGTCGGTAGCTGGTGGGAAGACACCACAGGTAGGGAAGCCCGCTGGGATGGCCTGGAAATCCTGAGTGTGGCCCATCCAGAACAAGAGTGCCATACCATCCTGAAATATACAAAACACACGGGCGGCGTGGCACGGTCATTCTCACTATTGGGGGTAATTTTTTTGGGGGGGTGTGTGTGTGTGTGTGGGGGGGGGGGGAGTCTATGTAATAGACCACGGCGAATGCCCTGGTCTTTTATGCGCAAACAGATTTGCTGATTAATTAGGCAAGATTAGGTAATTAGGCCTCTTGACTTCCTAGATTTTGACCAATCAGCAGGCGCTTTCTATGGGTCTATCGGGTCTTCGGTCATTCACCCGTTGCGCGTCATAGATATGGATTTAAAAAAAAATGTCACGGCGCGCGGCGCTCGGTATCATGCAGGTATCATGTTACCATGTTACGCGAATGCGCTCCCGGCTGTTGTTGTATTACAAAACGCTGCATTCGAATTGACCAATCACAGCGTTAGTCCTGATTTTGGGATGAAATGACGTCACGATTTAGTAAAGTCGACTCCGATTGGCTGTCGCGCTGCTTGCATAAATCTGCATGCTTTGACATATCAGACGTTAGACAGGAGATGGCTCCGTGGATAACGGGTGATACTCAGACTACGGGGGGGGGGGGGCTGCTAAAATCTGTCCATGAGGGCGCTGTTTAAAAGGGCGATACATGCGCGAAATTCCATTAAAAAGGGACACGACCTTTTTTTACAAAAAGGGCACATGTTCCGGAAAAAGGGCACTTGTTAACAAAAGAAAGGCAGTCCTTACAAATATTGGGGGTATACGCTGGTGAAAAGAGGCATTTGAATGTAAAAGGGCATTCCTTACAAAATATGGGGGGGGGGGGGGAAATAACCGCCTTACCCCCCAATGGCTACGCCTATGAAAAGCCTATATAGTACAAAAAATAACTGGACCGAGACTAAAATTGCGCAGGGGTACCTTACGGCACGAATCAACCATGAATCTTTCAGTGGTCTTCGTGCCGCCCGAAATCGTGCGTATTATAGTGATGCCACTGTAGATCAACAATTCTGTACGTCACCACTGACATGATTCAGCGAATTTTCTGATAGTAGACAACCAGCCAGAATTAAGGTATACCTGATTAAACGTGTTCGGTGTTTTAATTACCTCGAGATGGAACTCGATGTGACAATGGAAGATCCACCATCCCGGGTTCCAGGCCCGGAACCTGAAGATGGTATAGCCCCCGTCGGGTACCACCACGACGTCTTTGAATGGTCCATTCAGATTACGGGTAATTTCACCTGCAGTAAGAACATAAGGGGAAAGAAGTAAATGCGTATTACTGCAAGATGGTATCAAAGAACTTAAAGTATTGTGCCAGAGACTGCATTTTGATTTCGTTCCACTAATACAGCTGCAAGTCCATTGGGAGCGCCGCTAACCTGCCTCGGCGGTAAAGTGCTCATAATAGTAACCCCTGGGTGTGGGGAAACTCGTTTCCTGTAGCGTATCGATACAGCATCAGCAAGTGTCGGATTTATATCGTGTGGACCCTACTTGGTGTTATTTCCAACGTGTATTTCGTTGGCGTTCATTCCGTCAACTCCACCTCAAAAGCACTCCCTTTGTCATATTTTTTCTTATAATAGTATATATTGTGTATGTGAAACTGGATACGATTGTAGCATTAATTGTTCAGAAAATCGTGTTTGCGAATCCACGTCAAGACGAATTGATTCTGTTTTTACCGCAGACACCGCATCCAAAACAACCATTCAAGCCTAATTTGCGTACACGTGCAAGATTTTTGAAAAATGCAAAATGACCAAATGCCAGGGCCAGAGAGCAGATGGTGGTGGGAGTGTACTACTCGACACCATGGGAACGAGGTTGTCCAGGCTTCACACAAAAACGTACCGTTCTGGTCGAGCTGCATAACGGACTGCACTGTCGCGTCGGACATGCGTTCCATGGCCACCACTTGAAACTGAAGGCCATGAAGGTGCATTGGATGTAGGACTCTGAACGAATCCGGATTCACCATAACGATCTCTACTAGCTGAGGACAGAAGGAAAAACACCTTGAACATTGGGAGAGTTAAAAAGGGTCTGTTTGCCTGATCTAACCTTGAACCCACAGCCAGATAATTATTGTTTATGTTTTAGCATCAGAGGATTCAATATACCACACCTCTATTTTGAGAGAGGACAACTTCTCAATCCCCTGTTCATTGAAACCCTTGTTTTTTCGCCATCTACCTTTAGTCTTCTGTTTGTGGTTTACAGACACGGGTTTAAATACAAGCTCATTCGTCTTAATAACTTGCTAACTGAGAGGAAAAAAACGCAAAAGTGACGCAAAGGATTGGATATTCTTTATATCAAGGTATATAAGAAAAGATGCTTTGTTTTGAAATAATTACACTGCACTTTGTTCATAGCAAACTAGTGTTTTTGCAGTACACTTGCCATTGTAAATAATATAGTCCACTCAGTACATAACGATGTCTTCCCATCCCCAAATGGTTTGTCAATATTGCCGGACACTATTAGTTTGATATTATCATTGTCTTCTTACTACATTGTACAATAATGCACCGGCTGGAGCCCTTACCGCGTTAAGTTCAACTTGAATGGTGTGCACGCATGCGCACTGCGTCAGCCCCTCGCACTCGCCCGTCTGGAAGCTGCTAGCGTTGCAGAACAAGCTCATCGGAAGGTCGTCAAATTGAGACATGATGGGTGAGGTAGGGAAGAAGTAGGAGATGTTGTTGAGCTGGGGGAAAAACTTGGCTCCCTGGTTGGGTATGGGGCTCTCCCTGGTGCCAAAACTCGTCTCGATGTAGTGCTGGACATCGGGTGTTGAGCCTGTGTTCATGTAGACTGGTCCTGCGGAATAGTACGGTCAGATGGTTAATGACAATGATGATTTTGTTGCTGATAATTGTGTCGGTCCCATTGGGCCAGCTTAACCCTAAAAGGGCCGGGTTATTTTGACCATCTCTCAGCCGGGGGGGGGGGGGCTGAATCAGCCATTGAGTGACGAAAATTTTTGAAACTTCGTACATGCATAGAGCAACTCATTATGAACATACCCAAGAAATTTCGTGACTATAAGTCAAAGGGTTTTGGAATTATGGCTAATTAATTATTCATAATAAATTAGCTCTGTGTACACAACGTAAATGGGAAAATATTTTAGGTATCAACAGATGCGCAAGGCTCGAGGCTAAAAAGTCATAACAGCTCGGGTCGCGAAAAAAAATTTCAAAGCTATCGCGGAAGAAGTGGAGGGGGGGGGGGGCGGATTCCGCCCCGGCCTTTTTAGGGTTAACTGTACCCATCTCATCGACTAAGTGATGTCTGACCAACTGATTGTCACTATATGACTGGATGTAGTCTATAGTGGGAAATAACACAGCCGGAAAGTGATATCGTATATTTATAAATACCTATGCCAGTTTGCACATTCTTATTAGTCGAGCGCCCATCACGCGGCTATCACAGTTGATGAAGCACCAGACCAGATGCACTGCAAGTATTCCAGTGTAAAGCCACTCTGAATCAATTAAATATAATTGTGTATGTATTGTCTTAGTACCCATTATCATAGATCGATACACCTACCGGACTTGAGGTTGTGGTCCACTTCAGCCAGCGACTTGTTAGGGAAAGTCTTCCACCAGATGTCCGGCGTGCCCTCCTGGGCGATATTCGGCAGGCTGGGAGGCATCGGCGCAGTCGAGGCCGTCTCGTAGTGGAGGCTGGCGACCTGTCTCCCCGTAAGCATACCATCGCCGCACGAGCCCAGCCCCACTACCCGTACTGCGTAGTTACCGATGCTCTGGTTTGCGTTCAGCACGAAGTCGTACCGCTCGCCGCCGTTAATCCTGAAGTAGTCGACCGCCTGAGATTCCAGGGCGGACCCGTCCCCGGCGATTACCAACAACCTGTGACCTGGGGGGGGGGGGGGGGAAGGTCCAACATTTTGGGCGAGGGCATTCCAAGTATAAAGCCCGAATTCAGCGTGGTGCAATTTATCACAGAATTATTGTTCTAAGCGCAATAAATATTTGCTCATGTATGAAAGAAGGCTACCAGTTACAAACGTCAAAGTTATGTTTGTTGTTTTTGATTGGGTCGTATATTCCTGGCCAGAAACTTTTCCAAGCAGTACTGGCGTCATAGAGTTTGCTTAGAAGTTTCATGTATTCTAACACAGGTTATAATGCTAGGTTCACATATTCCTGCTCGACTAACCTGCTCTAGTCATCGTCAGGAGACTGACGATGACTAGAGCATCGTCAGGAGACTGACGATGACGTCAGGAGACTGACGATGACTAGAGCAGGCTAGTCGAAACGTTGAGACCAAAGACAAGTTCTTTTAGAACTTGAAGCAGGACTGTTCTTATCTGAACAAAACTACTAAGCGAAGTTGATAATAAGCAGGACAAGTTCTTTTCAGAACTAAATATCCTCTAAGCAGTAGTTATTACCACATGGTGTTACTGCAAACCGAAACGATATTATTACACTTATTATTAAATTTAGATAAACTTTAGCCCCGGCCCAACGGCTGTCCAACACTGCAACTTTACTCAAGGAGAAAATTGTTGAGGAAGGTGCTATGGAATTACACGCGGCACTTGCGATTTTCAAAAAACAGACAAACGAAGACTAGTCACGTTAAAGGGACTAAGCCTATACTCACTTTGGACCGAGAACTGCAGATTACAGAAAAAGTTGGCGCCGTTGATCACCCGAAATCTGTATCTGGTCCCACTCTGCACATTGAACACCTCTATGGGAACGAATGGAGGAGATCCACTCAACGGAATGCCTTTACCTGTTGGCACATCCGCGTAAAAAAACACACAAACAAACAAGCCAATCAAAATCGATCCATTGCAGCTGCAGTAACCTCAATTAAACAAATCAATAATTTAATGCCGAGGACCCACGCAACAGAAGACTTTTCCGCCTAACTTTCCTCTGGGCTAGTAGTGCCGCTCGAACCTCTGTGTTCATGATTAGCCTAAAATTGAACCAGTTGGATGGATGCAGTCACAATAATGGCAATTACGACATTGTGCTTACCGTTTATCAATATGGAATCGACGCCTACGTTGCCGCCGCCGATGTTTTGCTTCTCGAAGTTGGAGACCATGATGTCGTGGTGCCAGTCATTCAGGAATATGACATCTTCAGCCCGGTCTTCGTCATACAGGCCCGCGTTGGGATTGGTTCGGCTTGATTCCCTGATGACGAACGACCCGGCCACGCCGTCACCGCGCTGCAGACCCGTGTGGGCGTGGTACCAGTGAGTGCCGGCCTCGTACGGTGTAAACCTACGGCAAGAGTCAAGCATTAAGTCTAAAGCCCCAGTCACACATTCACGGTTGGGGCTACGAATATCCACGGTTTACCAAGAATCAATCGATTTCGATGAACCGTCGAGATTTGTGGAGAAATCGACTTTCTAAGAATGCACTACGGTTTCAGGACGGATAGCCACGACTGTCCAACGGTTTCTCTATACGAATACACCACGGTTTGTCAAGAATATCGACGGTATTACTAAGAATAATGACGTTAACGCCACGGTTGCCTGCGATTGGGCCACGAATAACCAAGGTTCTCCTGCGGCATATTCGAAGTACAATCTTCGCAGAACCCTAGCATATCCGGGCATATCCGTAGGACATATGTAGCGAATTCGTAGAGATTTCTACCACGAATGAGCTACGAGTCTCAAAGAATATGTACGAATAACCACGAATAATACAGTTGTCCTACGGATGTCCCACGGTTGCACTACGGACATGGGCGTTGCGAGGGGGGGGGGCAAGGGGGGCACTTGCCCCCCCCCCCCCTGGAAAAGCAAAAAGAAAAAAAAAAGGAAGAAAAAAAGAAAAAAGAAAGAAAAAAAAAAGAGGCGCGAAGACAAAGTGGTGTAAATTTAATGAGTTGGGGGGGGGGGCAAAATGTCCCTGCCCCCCTCTAAAACTGATAAATTGAGAATGTGTTGAGAAATACATGCATTTTTTGGCAAAAAAAATGTTTGCCCCCCTCTAGAAAAAATCCTGGCGACGCCCATGACTACGGATTGATTTTCATGACGATTCACCACGGAAGTTTAGAACAGTATTAAAACTTCCGTAGCCCCTCCACGAATACCCTAGGATGATGGCGGATAACCACGGAGGCACTAAGGATGAATACAGTACTCCCACGGTTTATCGCGAATTTTAAACAGTGGAGATCCGTAGCTCCAAACCGTGAATGTGTGACCGGGGCTTTACGTCCTGAGACACACTAGAAAACTGAATCTTTACTATTTTAAGCGATCACCGCCAGTCAATCAAACTGTCTGCGTAGCTTTCGTGAGGTTTACCTACGCAGTGAATATTTAGGTGTGAATTTAACACAGGGTCAACTTTGCGACCAACAGGAGAGCGCTTCTCAGTAGGAGAACGGCGTTTTTATTAGGTAAGAAGAGTCAATATTGACTAACAGTCCAACCGATAACTACGGTACCGATTAACCGACCAACCATCCAACCGACCGACTAGCAGAGGCTGACACAGCCTGGCAGAGGCTGGCAGAAGAAACTGGCAGAAACTGGTAGAGACTGGCAGGGACTGGTATGACAGGGACTGGCAGAGACTGGCTGAGACGTGCAAAGACTGGCTGAGACGTGCTGAGACTGGTAGAGACCGGCAGAGACCGGCAGAGTCTGGCACAGACCGGCAGAGTCTGGCAGAGACCGGCAGAGTCTGGAAGAGACCGGCAGAGTCTCGCAGAGACCGGCAGAGACTGGCAAAGACTGGAAGAGACCGGCAGAGTCTGGCACAGACCGGCAGAGTCTGGCAGAGACCGGCAGAGTCTGGATTTGACCGGCAGAGTCTGGCAGAGACCGGCAGAGTCTGGAAGAGACCGGCAGAGTCTCGCAGAGACCGGCAGAGACTGGCAGAGACCGGCAGAGTCTGGAAGAGACCGGCAGAGTCTCGCAGAGACCGGCAGAGACCGGCAGAGACTGAAAGAGTCTGGCAGAGACTGGCAGAGTCTGGCAGAGACCGGCAGAGCCCGGCAGAGTCTGGCAGAGACCGGCAGAGACCGGCAGAGTCTGGAAGAGACCGGCAGAGACCGGCAGAGTCTGGAAGAGACCGGCAGAGACCGGTAGAGTCTGGAAGAGACCTACAGAATCTGGCAGAGACCGCAGAGACCGCGGCAGAGACTGGAAGAGTCTGGCAGAGACCGCAGAGACCGGCAGAGAATGTAAGAGTCTGACAGAGACCGGCAGAGACCAGCAGAGATCGGCAGAGATCGGCAAAGACCAGCAGAGTCTGGCAAATAATGACTGAGAATTGCTGATATTTTACACAGAAGAGAGAGAGGCCTCCTTCAGTGGTGAACGCATTGTGCACGTTTTTGAACAAAGCAACTGCCCCATGACGGATTATAGAACAATAAGCAGCACAATTTCTTCGCCACTGAAGCGGGTCTTCGTGATAGAATTTATAAGGTGCCCAGACTGGTATCGTTTCAATCTCCCCTAAAATGTAATTTCACATGTACATGATATAATTCACGCATGCGTATTTTGATAATTGAACCCAGCTGCAGAAAAATAAAACAGAAGACGGGCAACACGAACCTGTACTGGAACTTTCCTGGGGAGGGTATGGGGCACTGTGTCACCATAGGCAGGCCGTCCATGAACTGGCTGCCGTTCTGGAAGAGGCCATGCCAGTGGATCGTCACGCCCTCGTTGTTGGTCATTTGGTTGTCCACGTTGATCACTACCTCGTCACCGGTACAAATCTTGAGAAAAGAAAACAAGAAAACAAAGATGAAAAACATGGAATATTAAACATTGATTTACATGCGGAAGAAGAGAATAATAGACGATTTTCAAGATAGATGTGAAATGAATCTTCCTGAATGTGATTTTTTTTTTTTATATACAATGCCTGAATAAATCTCCGCCATCTGATTGGTGGGTGGTTGATCACATGTAATTGAATTATTCGTCCCAGCCCACGGCCCGGCCGCACCGCAAAGAAATTGAAGTTCCATTCCATGATCCACGCCTGTCGGTGGCTCTGACCAATCAGATGACGAGGATTTATTCGGGTGTTGTATAAAACAAATAATTAATGTTTCACATTCGTGCAGTGGAAAAAGTAATTTCATGAGGTGACAGATGGAATGTTCCATTACACTCGGCTTCGCCTTGTGGAATGAAACATTCCATTTGTCATCTCATTAAAATTATACTTACCATTGCACCCATAAACATTTATCATTTGTATAATATCCGCTTTCCTTCTTAATTTTTTTTTTTTCAAAATGAAAATGAATGGTCGAAATCAAAATCTCGGAGTATTCTAATTTTTCTTGAGACCTTCTTTCATTCTTCTCATCTCATTTTACATTCCTTTTATTTCTGTTCCTTCGTGTGGTTTTGTAGCAAACATGCAAAGCAAAAATGTCTTCCAATCAACATACCTGGATACTGGGTCCGGGAAAAGCTTGGTTGATGACACTGATTGCTCGCGGAAACCCGTCCACCGAGACGCAGCCTGGGTTACTGCAGGCCGTCGCGTTGGTGGGACACCGCACCGAACCATCACCGCACTGTCAATCAAAAACAGCAGATAGTTTCCCTCTCTTATCCTCCGTATTGAAGCCATCGTCATCTCATTGTCATCGTCATGGGTGTGATCATTGTTATCATTATCGTTATCGTCGTGATCGCAGTGTGGTAATCGTGTCTTGATCATGGTCACCTTCATTGTGTTTCTCAAGCAAAAGACGGTTTGCCCGTACCATCTTGCATTATTGACGGCACGTTAATTGTCATCGTCATTATTGGTGTCATCGTCGTCATTATCGTTATCATCGTAGTCGGAGTGTCGTGGCCGTTGTCATGGTCATGCTCACCCTCATCGCCTTTCTCAATCAAAAGACAGATGGTTTGCCCATATCATCGTCATGGAAGCCATCAATACACATTGGTCGTCGTCATTATTGGTGTCGTCGTCATCATTATCGTTGTCATCGTCACCCTCATTGTGTTCCTCAATCAAAAGACAGTTTACCTGTACCATCATTATAGTTACCACACCGATACGTCTTGGTGTCATCGTCGTCGTCATTATCTTGATCAGCGTGGCCGTAGTGTCGTGGTCATTGTCAAGGTCATGGTTCTTTACCGTCTTTCTCGATAAAAAGACATATCGTTTGCCCCTGTCATCACATGCATGTACTGAAGCCATCAATATTCAATAGTCGTCGTCCTTATCGTTACCATGGTGGTCGTAATGTCGTAGTCAGTGTCCTGGTTAGCCTTGTGGTATTTTTCATGTCATCGTCAATAATATTCGTTTTTAAGTGTCGTTATCTCATTGTTACCATGGCCGCTGTCGAGCTATCATTTCCATCCTGTTTCCATGTTAACCCTAGAACTTGAAGTTACAAATCACTGAAGAAATGTCACTGTTGTCCACAAAATAAAATTACCTGTGGTGACATGGCATAGTACCATGTGACGGTCCAGTTATAAACGCAGGTCATGGGGAAGGACGATTCGCATGATCGATAGCAAGGATTGTCATCGACCGGTCGTAATGCGTCTACGCCTAGTGCAACTATTAAGTGATATAAATATTCGAAATTTGGTTCATATTTTTCTACGAATCCGAATTAAAGTACAAAAAGATTGAAACACATATTTTGAACAACGGAATGTATTTGAAAACAAAATTCCTGTCTGTCTGATATTACGTGTATTTTGATAAGCGAAATGCATTTTCCAAAAGAGAATGCATTTTTAAAAACCGAACGCGTCTTTGAAAATCAAATGTATTAAAAAAAAAAAAAAACGTTTCGAAACATCGAACGTGCTATTTTGACTACCTGATTGCATTTTCCAAAACCGAATGAAATTTTACAAACCGAACATATGTCTTTACAATTCGAATGCATTTTGTTCAACGTAAAACATCTGACGGTTTCGAATTAGGCACACATGACTTTTGTGTCAATTTATTCCTCATCTGAAAATGCATTCGATCTTTTTGACCGTGTTCGGCCCGGTTTTGGTCGAGTACCCGAAGTGCACATGAATAGTCTCCGCTCCAGAACGGCGATTTTACCCTGCTGCCGTAAGTACATTTTGTGCTGTATCCCGTCGACGAGTCGCTTCGGCGTAAAGAAAAACATTGCATCGCGGAAATTCAAAGAAATGTCCAAAATATAAGAGAAAATTAAAACAAAAAAGTTTGAAGAAAATAAGGACATTTTGGGGAACTATACGGACCACATGGGTTGAGACTAGGGCTCTAGGGCCACTTCCATGGCCAGGACCAGGCTAGCCAATTCGGAGAGGGGCATAAGCCTAATGCTGCGTGCGCATGGCTTCCATCCACTTTTCAAACATGAATTTCCTTATCCCGACACTTTTTTTCCTGAGGTTTTCTAAAATATCCTAGAACTTTCGTGCAATTTTCTAATTGTTTCCCCTAAAATAATTGTAATAAAGTCATCATTAAATAAAGTCATCGTGGATCTTTCTTACAGGTTTAGTTTCTTAATTTGTTCTTAGTTCTTAGTTTCCAAAGAAAGTTTCTTTGAAGCCTACTAGTACTACACTCATAATGTTACTTCGCTTTCAAACTCATGTATTTTTTTTTTTAACCCTAAAGGGGCCGGGTTATTTCTCTCGGGGGGGGGGGGGGGCGGATACTGCCCCCTAAGATCTCAGCCATCGAGTGACGAAAAACCTAATATTAACATACCCAAGAAATGTCATGACTTTAGGTTAAAGGGTTTTGGAATTGTGGCTAATTAATTATTCATATGCACCAATGGTATTTCTGCTTTGTGTACACTATATGGGGAAATTCAGTTTTCGCGGCGTAGCACCGAAAAAAAATTAGCTGCGCGGTAACCTATGGTCGGAATTTATTTTTTTGGTATCAAAAGATGCGCAAGACTCGAGGTTAAAAAGTCAGGAAAGCTCGGGTCGGGAAAATATCTTTTTGCAAGGGTATCGCGGAAAAAGTTGGGGGGGGGGGCGGATTCCGTGGCTTCAGTGACTTCTTACAGCCTTCAGCTAGCCCCAACTTCCTTTATTTATGGTGTCAGAAACAGCTTTCTTACTCCACTATTGGATAAGAATTCAGCAAGTTTTACAAGGATGATGGAAAACGAATAAAAATGCTGCATACTGCTTACTGACTGGATTTTCCTGAAATATAGTCCTATGAAATGTTAGAGAGCCTAACACTGCCATTCTAGCAGGATTTTACTCATAGACAAAGGTAACAAGTAACGAGTAATGGACGTTTGTTTCATCAAGTACTGATCGCAAGAACTTACTTGTCACAAAGATGACTGGAAGGAGCAAACCGCACCGAGACATGTCGCTTGAGTTATCGTCACACGAGACCCGTTTTAAAATCTTGTACCAAAATGACCTCACACAATGCAGCAGGTTTTTTTTTTATAACTAGTCGTGGGAAAGAGGAAATTTGGAATGAAAGCTCTTGGTAGTGATCCTTAAGGGAAACTGAGCGGTTGTTAAGGACGCTTCGTGTTTCACCCCCGTTGCTATAAACCATGGTTAATTTGTATAATTACAAAAAACCCGGATGCAATATTTACGATTGCTGTTCCATGTTCAAGTTTCAGGACAAAGCATATCTTACTAACGCCATATGTCGTGTATCAGCCGTCTGCTCTCTTTCATAGTGAAAAATTCCTATCCTAAAAAAATATGCACACCAAAAAGTATAGAGGGCAGATCTTAACAATGAATGGTTGAACCCGGATTCGCTAAAAAAGAGCTGCTTTTGTATATTAGCAACTTCACCTTTATGACAAATTCTTTCCGCGGATATGCTAATACATGTCATTGGCTGTACAGATTTTCACCGCTATAGTTCCTTTATTTGTCGCATTATTGTAAATTCTGAACCCTTGATT
This sequence comes from Patiria miniata, assembly GCF_015706575.1. Lineage (NCBI taxonomy): Eukaryota > Metazoa > Echinodermata > Asteroidea > Valvatida > Asterinidae > Patiria > Patiria miniata. The sequence continues at coordinate 14,211,846 of NW_024037061.1, forward strand.
GTGCCTTGAATTAACTTGGACTGGCAATTCACTGCCAGTTGGCACACCCGGAACCCTGTTACTATGTTTATCGTCTGATGTTCATAATAGCAACAATCAGGACTGGGCTAATTTTATGGGACTGCTGTAAGCTGAAACGTTTGTTGAGATAATTTACATTTTACAGGGTGAGTAAAAAAAAACGAAACGAAAAACCAAGTGTTCTTTCAGCAAAACGAAAACAATTCTCATAGGGATGCATGTAAATTGTACATGAGTAACAAAACAAAAGTACGAGTGATTTGAATGATTCTTGTACTGAAAGAAAGCTCATTGATTGGGCTTTCACATCCTAGATTGTAAAAGTACTACATACACAACTTCATTCTAAAACTGATACTGCCGTTTGGAAGTCGCTTTTGTTTTTACTCACCCTGTATTAAGAAGCGACAGACAGCTGGCCGAACGCCAGCCTAACGCAGAACAATTTGCTGCACATGGCTGGTGAACAGTTGTTATTGCTAAGCCACATATTCTGCGCTTGAACCGCATTCATGCTTAAAAATGCCCTAGTTTTGAGTCCCCCCCCCTAAGTTTTCAAATGTCTAGCTATTTAAAATTATTCACTTAAAAAACAAATTAGTGAAACGTTATGGAATTCTTGCTTTAAAACGTTCGAATTGCATGCTGCCCGACAAAAATTCCCGCGATATGGTCACAAGGGTAACCCGCAATAAAAACATATTTCCAGAGGTTTGAGAACGTCCGAAATAGATAAGAAAGTTTAAAAGTTAATACGTACAAATTGGAAAATTCGCTAGGAAAAAAAATATGGCACAAATATTATATGGTGGCTCTCCGATCATTATCTTGCACATCTTATAAGACTCGTGTTTGGATTCCGGTGTCATTATGAACTTGAACTCCTATGAAATATGTTCTCCTTCCCAATAGACCTTCAGCATAGCAGTCATCTTAGAGGACAATGCCTTAAATTTGCTTCGATATGCATGAGTGAACCTTTTGTGCAGTCATTGTTACTGATTTCAAATAACAAAAGATGCCCTCTAAGATGGCCGCTACGCATAAGGTCAATTAGCTTAACTTATATTGGGCGTGCGCAAAACCACCAATGAATCCGTATTTCATGGAGTTCGAATTTCACACTACACCGCCCTCCAGGGTCACTCTGTAGAATGGGGTTCGTCAGTATATGCACAGGTTTTACCAAGACTATTTTTGCGGGGTATTCATCCCACTTTTTCAAATTTCAAAGTAACTTTGTGCCGATTCCTTGCTGTATGGTTTACAAAGCCCTATTGTTCATATTAGCTCGACCGCTTCCCTCTTTAGGAACACCATTATTCTGAAGCAAATAAATATATAAATGAATAAAATGTTCCAGTACAATTACAGCAAGTAGGACTTGATTCAGGTTCAGTCTGGGTATCAACTCGTGGCAAATTCACCGTTTATCTAGCAAATTCCCCCCCCCCTCCAAGTGGGTTGCAAAAATTGTAATATCATGCAAAAAAAACTTAGATAGAAGTGCCTGGATTGGTCTATATGTAGCGGGCGCAGATTGGTAGCAGGGCCCAGATTGGTAGCGGGCCCAGATTGGTAGCGGGCCCAGATTGGTAGCGGGCCCAGATTGGTAGCGGGCCCAGATTGGTAGCAGGGCCCAGATTGGTAGCAGGGCCCAGATTGGTAGCGGGCCCAGATTGGTAGCGGGCCCAGATTGGTAGCGGGCCCAGGTTGGTAGCGGGCCCAGGTTGGTAGCGGGCCCAGATTGGTCTAGCTATAGTTCAAGAGCGATAGAGTGAACAAGCCCGCACCTGTCGGCGGGCGGGTGGGCGGGGGTGATGCTCACACCGCCCTCCTCTCCTCCGTGCGAGCCGGAGATATGAAAGGTAATCAGAGAGTGAGACCATTGAGTTCAGATTTTGCATTGATTTATTTGTTAATAAGCCGACCTGACCTATTATTTTGACACTAAGCATATTTAAAATGCTGAGGGCTGCTCCACTGCCACTATCAAACACGACACTATGGCGTGCAGATTTTATCGTTAAATCCTAAATAGAGGTATCTCTATTACAAACTTACCCTAATACTCAAGGGTCAAAAAAAATACATCAGCTATAACTTGGCATCCTGCACAAATCTCAATTCTAAGTTATGCACATCTCCATTTCAAATAAAGATTTTTTTAAAGAAATAGAGACATCTCTAATTCCGCATTTAATGTTAATTTTGCGTGCCATACAACACGGACTATCAAGTTAAGGCTAGTGCATTCTTTTGCAAGAATTATTTAAGAATTATTTAAGAATTATTGTTGGCCAACTTTTATACAGTATGTACTAATGTGAAAGCAATCATGGAATGTAATATTAATACTTTGTTCCCTGACAGTTATACTCAATACTAGTTACTCATATAGTATTTTGTTTTAATATAAACTTTGTCTATTTAAGAAAATTATCTGTACAAAAGTGTTTTTTTCTTCTTCAGAGCATAAAAGTATCACGTGCCAAAACAGCACATTGAAAGCTATGTTTGTATCAGGCATGAGAATGAATTTCAATGCAAAAACAGGAAACTTGTGGAAAAACAGGAAAAAAAAGATGTGAAATCAGACAAAACAAGCCCCCAAACAGGCCCAAAATAAATAAAAACGCGGAAATTTGCAACAACAAAAAAACCCAACAGGATTTCCTGTTTAAACAGGAAGATTCTCATGCCTGTTATATTTCTACTGCAGTTGATAGTAATATTTTGTACACAGAGAAAATCAACACTCTGTTTTTATCAATCTGACGAAATAGAAATCCATGTTGACACAGATACATGTTTAACATGTACATGTACAGGCGATAAAGACACATGCACACAGAGATCTAGATAGACAGTATATACACAGTTCAACATACATATTCATGATTTGACTTTGCATGTCTAACGTTATTGGTCGAATCGTTGTCACAATATGTTGCATGATCAACAATCTCCGAACACATGCACACCAGCACTCCAGTTGTTCAATAGAGCTTTTGCATACAGCAGCATGAGACGGCAAAGTACAATTCTTGTGGCTGGTTTAAGCTGAGTTATTAAAGGAATGTTTTCTGCTTATTAAGCACTTCTGTTAGACAGAAGTAGACAGTGATAATCATTTATTTTGGGAGAAACAATTCCCTTAGCACTGAAAGACGTTTAATGCCCACACAAAAGTAGACCAACTGGACAACTCAAATTCTAAAACTCCATTTTGTTTTCAGTTCATTGTTTTTTACTTAAATACGTGTCATTGTACAAATCTGTATGATGCTAACCAAATATATGTACACTGCACCATGAATACACAAAAAACATTTCCATTAATAATAAAGGATTTAAATGAGTTGGCTTTGAGCCTCACACGTACTTCAATTAAAAAAATAAAATAAAATAAAATAAAACTCATGGTCTCTGCTTGTTGGAGATAGAGCAAAACTTTCTAAGTTTTAGACAGAGACTTCATGATATTTGAATTAAAAAAAAAAGGCTGCTACAGCAAGCTTTGTAAATTACAAAGCTTCTGTGACTAAAAAAAGATGAGTTATTTTTCAACATTGGAAAAAAAAAGGAATGAATTCTAGGATGAGGTTTTGCGATTGAATACCAATCTCTCCTACAAAGGAAGTTTGTTTTGAAAGAACACTCTTCTTTTGGAAGCAATAATTCTTTAAAGCAGACGTTGCGTGTTTATCCGCAAACCCAATTGCATTCTAAAACGATTCTTTGGTATGTCTACATATATTGTAAATTCAAGCCTGGATCAATCTCAATTTCAACACAATGCTCCGGGAATTTATCTGTAATGATAGGCACCATGATGGCATCTCCAGTGTTCTTCAAATACTGTTTTGGGAGGGTGGGGCCTCCAGTCCACATTTTAGACTGCCACTTTTTACTAACTTACTACTATGTTCTTAAGTCGGCCACTTCCCATTTCAGCTAATAACAAAGTTGAATATCCTTCGTCGTGATTTTAGCGATCGCTAGAAAATAAGTAAAATCATTATGATTTAAGCACCAAATTATAAACAGATATCTCCGTCTGCACTACAGAAAGGATTAGATCGGAGCAGTATTGCAGTTTAAGTGCTTGTGATGGATCACAAGTCATCACAAAGCAATCACAAGTAATCACAAAGCAATCACAAGTAATCACAAGTTGCAACAAAACAATCACAAGTAATCACAAAGCAATCCCAAGTCATCACAAAGCAATTTCAAGTAATCACAAAGCAATCGCGAGTAATTACAAAGCAATCACAAGTATTCACAAAGCAATTACAAGTAATCACAAAGTAATCGCAAGTTATCACAAAGCAATCGCAAGTAATCACAAAACAATCGCAAGTCATCACAAAGCAATCTCAAGTCATCAAAAAGCAATCGCAAGTAATCAAAAGCAATCGCAAGTAATCACAAAGCAATCGTAAGTAATCACAAAGCAATCACAAGTAATCACAAAGCAATCACAAGTCTTCACAAAGCAATCCTAAGTAATCAAAAAGCAATCGCAAGTAATCAAAAGCAATCGCAAGTAATCACAAAGCAATCGCAAGTAATCATATAGCAAGATATTCAAATGGACTGTGACAAAGGCATTGCGGTGTTGTTAGTCCATGTTTCTTATGACTGGTCTTGTAGATTGACTTGTGATTTCCTTGAGATTAGACATAGGATTTACTTGTGGCTAAACATATGATTTACTTGAGATTGGAACTATAATTTTCTTGTGATCGCACTTGTGATGGTCCTGACCAGACACAATATTTATCCCAGACCCTCCATTATCTGCGCAGGAAACGCTTGCAACGCACGCGCGTTGTCACACACAAATTGAAGGTGAGTGCGTAGAAAAATGACCGCACAGCTTTAGGGGCGTCTGATGATACTTCTGATTGGACATGTGATTTACTTGTAATCAGCCATGTGATTTCCTTGTGATCGACTGTGCGATTGATTTGTGAGCCACCACAAGTACCTGGTCTACAATATTTCCACAATGGCAAGTTGTCTTGAGAGAGAACCCTCCATGGTCTTGATAGAGGCCCTTGCTAACTTTTGGCCTTGATAATTGTGCCCGCCCAGTCGTCCTGCCCCCTTTGCAACCCCAGAGAACGCCGCGGATGTATCTCTCACGAAGACGTCTCTCAGGCTTTGATGAGTTCATCATCATCGTCATCCTCAATCCTGACATTTCTAAACTGGCAAGATGATTTCTTGTCGGGGCTGATGTTGTCCTTGATCCAAGCGAAGTTGGATTTTCGCGTTGGGAGCAGGCTATCCTCTTTTTCTTCCCAGTACGGTCGGTCCATCCCGCTGGACCAGCACTCCAGTTCCTTGTCAATGGGACTGGTCACATACTCCTCAGCGAACGTCTGCAGCTGCTGGCACGCGGTCGTGCTGTCATTGTCCTCGTCGCTGTCACTGTGGTGACCGGTTTCCTCATCGGGGGACAGGGCATCGACCGGTCTCGGGAGGAGCACAAAGGAGCCGCACCTACTGAGTTGCCGGACTAAGAACTGCTGGAGGTCTTGGCGCTGGGTTTGGTCTTGCTCCCGGACCCACTCCTGCAAAGAACAGAGAAAAAAACACACAGTTACACTGACTATGTATCTACCAAGAGTTGTGAGCAAGTCAGTCATAAGTCACCAAAAGTTACCACAACTTTAGCTTATAAAGTCCTCTAGTCTCAAGTCATATCAAAACTCTTCATATGAAATGTGACAAATTAAAGGCATTCTTTTGTCATGGATAATCTCCTGTTACTTGTGACCAAAATTGTTTAATGACAAAGCACAACCCTTACCTTAATTTCGTCAGCATACATTGTCTTACTAAGATCTGCTTTTGTTCTTTTTCTGGATCCCCTGTATGTTAACACTCTTCCAGGCTAGTAAAATGAGGAAACAGATGAAAATAAAACCAAAGTAAGACAACAGCAAACTATTTTCGAAATCAAAATTCAAGACAACAATGTACCCTAAAATAGCTAAACAGAGATGAAGTTAACGAACTGGGCCCAATTTCATAGCGCTGCTTAACAGCCGATTTTGTACCACCAAGCCTTTGTCTATTTCATAGACAGTAAGCAGTTAGCACAGCAAAGCATGTCCCCAAAGGCAAATATTGCTTTAAGTCAGTGACGTAACAACTGAAATCTCCATAAGTGTGCAGCCGTTAGCACATCCAGGCCATGAAATTGGGCTTTAAGCAGTAGCATGATTTTCTTCTATAGCAAGCACAACCTTTCTGCTAACTGTTAAGCAGCGCTTTGAAATTGGGCCCTGTTGTTATACAGAGCAAAGTAAGCAAATAACCCTGAAGGCAATGAACCTCTGTCCTATTTTATGTGACTAATATAAAACAACAACACAATTGTCTTTACCACATTTCTCAGCATGGTGTGTAGCACTGCTAGGGAGACATCGTTCCTTGATTCTGGTGGGTGAAACCTGTCAAGTTCCTGGACCGATAACGTCATCTCCGTGGTGATGGAGCTCACAACTGTGCAACGAATGACAGCAAAACAATTCACACGAATCAGTTGTCAATATTTGAGGAAAAAATGATTGATAAATTGTGGGACAAAAATCTAAAAAAAATATACTTTCTTGTATTTTAATATTTCCTGATGTACCACACAGTCTGTGCTGGGGTGGTTGGGGATGGTACAGGGAGTAACAGGCAGGGCAACTTGGGGCAGTACAGGGAGTAACAGGCAGGGCGGTTTGGGGCAGTACAGGGAATAACAGGCAGGGCAGTTTGGGGTGGTACAGGGAGTAACAGGCAGGGCAACTTGGGGTGGTACAGGGAGTAACAGGCAGGGCGGTTTGGGGCAGTACAGGGAATAACAGGCAGGGCAGTTTGGGATGGTACAGGGAGTAACAGGCAGGGCAACTTGGGGCAGTACAGGGAGTAACAGGCAGAGGGCAGTTTGGGGCGGTACAGGGAGTAACAGGCAGAGGGCAGTTTGGGGCGGTACAGGGAGTAATAGGTTCAACACTGATAGGTTAACTTTACATTCTTCATCTGCCTGAGAGTTGCGCTGTCCGTACTGCATCCTGAAGACAAAGGCCTCCAGGATAAATGTCACGATGATCGTCACAACAACCTGAAAACACAGACAATTGTTTCTGTAAAGATCTACAAGTAACAATTTCAATAAAGTACATAAACGTTGACATTTGAAACAGTCTGGAGCTAACACATGCAAAGATTTCTGCTGAGGTCAACTCTTGAGTCTAATCGTTTCTTGCATAAATTTCAAGTCCAATGCTGAACAACATACAGTTCACCTCAGTCTCTATCCTATACTATTTCGTGCAGCATTACTCTGATTTAAACCAGAAAATTCACATACAAAAAAGAAAGATTTCTTTACCAGACTTGAGAGGTAGAACAAGATGAAGTAGATTCTGCTCCATTCCGTGGTGGTGTGAGCTATACCAAACTAGAAAAAAAGGGACAGAAATTAAAGGGTATTTTACATGCATGTAATTACATGGTAAAGACAAAACAGGAACTTCATATTCAATTAAGTTATATTATAACACAGTGTTGTAGATGAGTCCATCACAAGTCCTTTCCTAAGTCCAGTCACAAGGAACTTGCCTTTGTCCCACTTCATTTGAATAGTTTGGGACAGGAAGAGTTGTGATGGCCTTGTCAGGACTTGAGCTGGACTCGACCACAATCAGGTTGGCGTAGCAGTTCTTTCCTTGCCTTCCACCGCTGCGATTCCCGCCTGGGCCACTATGTGGATTGGGTTTTCAATCCACATGCAGCGCGTAACAAATTTTTTTATTGGCTCATGAGAGACAATCAGACAATGCATAACAAATTTGTCTATTAGCTGAAAAATGATGTAGCCACTTTTTCTTTTCTGTTTAAATTGTTTGATGTGCGCAACACGAGGGTTAATTTTCTGGCCTGTGAAGGGATGAAATACTGGAAAACTGGCATCCCTGACACTTTAATTACAGCAGAAGATTGTGAAAAATACACCAACAAATGTTTTGTCTGGATATTCGCTTACCATAATCACATGCCAGTTGTTCACAACTGTCAGCTCAAATAGCGTCACTGGAATAAAAATAAATTTAAAAAAAACAATTAGAACAAGATTGGTGAAGCCTTCTCTGATAGACAATGACTTGACAACTCGAAAATCATCTGTGTCTGCAGTCGTGGGTAGGCATTACATTCACTGTGTGGACTTCCGAACAAAAGAGGTCCACATAAACCAGGTACATGTAGCAGCGACGTTGTGTGGACGTGGGTAAGTCCACACAGTGTTTCTCCCTTTCTGGAAAACAGGTTTCGAGGCATTTTTGGGTTAGGTTTATCCATGGCAAAAAGAAGAGAAACACTGAAGGGAATCATAGAAAAAAATTGGATTGAAAGTGTTTTCACAGTGAGAGTTAAAATGCGTTGTTTTCAGAGGTTTTTCTTAACTACACAAAACCAAGGGAATGTCCACACTAGGTATGTAACGTAAACATGTACATGTATGCGTGTGTGCGGTCTCGCATACACACGCTCACGCACGACGCCCAGGTGCTGTATCAGCCATGTAACCAGAAATTTGGGGAAGTCGTTTGTCCTTGTGTAGAGGATCCGTGGACAGACCGACTGACCAGCACGTGACAAGTAGATGCTCCTGCCAGAGCTTAAAAACAGTGTGGTGTTTAACATGCTTTTAAAAATGGGTAGGTCTTGAAGGGTTCTGAGAGTGCAACGTCTTTTTACTCACCGTAGCTGAAAAGAATGTTCTCAAAATTGTTCAGATAGAAGAAAAACCTGCCGTCCTCACTAAAGAACGACTCGTAGGTTGTATTCCTGTGGTGGAACAAAAAAGAGAAAATACCAACTTCAACTTATACTCAACAAGCGAGGGTCAAGAGATTCCTTTCTCCAGCTCGCAAGTAAGATGTAAACAACTCCTTTATGGAGATTGGCGCGAGCGTCGCGCGTACTGCACGATGATGGCAGATGCAGCTGTGGTGAGTTGTGAATTTAGGACTATGAAATACTGACTCACTGGTAGTCTTGCGCGCATGCCTACGCGAGGATTGTGAACATTCAACCAATAAAACGGTAAGAGGCACTGAATTTCATGGGAGTCCAAATTTCATGTGACACTGGAAAAGTGTTTAAGACCAGCCAGCCATGTCTTTATCATTCGTTTTAGACTGACCACGTGATGGGCTCTCGACCAATAGGAATAGGTAAACTCTCTTAAGTATTTATGAATGGTTAATATTCAAAGAAAGTTATCCTGCATCTGGTCTACACATTGTTTTTCAATATTCAAAGTTCAGACTTACTTGCAGCAGTTTTTAAGCTTCACGTCTGTGAAGAGCTCCATTCCGATGATGGCGTAGAAGTAGTACATGACGATAATGACAATGCCCACACTGCAAAGAAACCAAATCAGTTGCTGACATAACTCCCGCTTAATGAGCTCAATATTTTTTTATTTCTTTATCCCCTACTTGAAACTCAAGCCAGACTTGCAATCATGTGACTTGGAAAAAAGTAATATTTCTTGTGACCAGTTTTCAGAAGTACCAGGTGTCCCCAAAAAATCTGAACACTCAATACATCACAAATATCAATATACATATTTAAAGAGTATATTTCATTAGCTTTTCAACAATGAAAAAATCTTTCCAAACGAGTCAACACAGGGTGACTTTTTTCTTTATTAATCCTTTTGCAGATGCAGATATGCGGGTCTGGTGAAATAACACAAATTGGTTATGTAATCCGCTAGTTTTTCCGAGCCACATGCATGTACATCTTCTGTACACGCCGCACGATTCTGGTGCTTTTAAATCTTTCCATGCAAACTAACGTACATTGTACTCACCTTAACATTCGACCAAGTAAGACGTAGAAGGTTCCAAAGACATCCCGATACCTCTTCTTGATTTTGAACAATCTGAAAAAAAAATTATACTAAATTAAATTTCTTCAACCTATGGCATTTACCAACAAATATTGAAAAGTTAAATTGGTCCTAAATTTGCACAATAACAATTTTAAAGTTACTATCCACTTTGTGTTTTTACTACTGAGGATGCTAGAGATGCAGCGCAACTGAAAAATTTGCCTGGGGGTTTTGTCACCATCATGCATATCATCTAGGGCATTCCTTGAAAAGCAGGTTTTATGTATCTTGATTATGCGTCAGTCGAGATGGCAATAAGACTTGCTGGTCCTAATATTCAAATTCCGTAGTTTGTTTGTCGTTGAAAGTAGCGTGCAATCCTATTCATCACAGAATGGTTGTTGCATAATTTCTCAGACTGATTTCAGTATGCGTCATTCTGTAAATCTGGGGTCCACTTTATTTCCCGTCCCTGTTACATCTGACATCTATGATTGTATAATTCTGATGCACTCCTTAATGCAGTCGTCCTCCAAGAGTGATTATGAATAGCAAACTACCTACCACCCCCCCCCCACAAAAAATTTAAAGTCATTCTTTATAATAGCAAACTACTCACCCAATTTTTGTTTATAAATAAGTTTAAGTCATTTTTTTTATAATGATACTTGAATCGCAAATAACATGGAAAGGAAAAAATGTCACACTTTGTACCCTAAATTTATAGAACGACCCATTTGTATCTGGATATTCTTCTGTGCTGTAAACTCTCCCATCCCTTGGATTAGGAATGCACTGAGTGACTCACTAGCACCTGTTTGTACATTTGTATTACACTGTATTACATTGTATTACATTGTATTACATTGTATTACATTGTATTACATTGTATTTATTCCCTAATGATTCCATGAAGCCATGCAGTGCTGGGGTGGCATCAAGCGCTATAAGGAGTAACCAGGCGGGGCGGTTTGGGGCGGTACAGGGCGGTACAGTGAGTTACTATGGGTTCTTGATGCTTACCTCAGGAGCCGTATAGGTCTCAAGATGACAAAATAGAACGCTGAGCTGACGGATTCAATGGTCATCCCAAGCAAGGCTATGACTGTCACTGCAAAATCAAATCTACAAAACAAAGGAACCCCAGCAAAGCTTTGAAAAAAAAGGGAATATCTTTGAAATCAGGACATTTTGACAAACAACCTCCAGCTTGCAATCAGTAAAGAAAGAGGGGGGGGGGGGCGGGCAGAACTCATCGTGCTGAAAGGGAGCCAGGGATGTTTTTCTGGTCAGCCAGCCACCATCTGACTAGTGAAGGTGCTGTTCAAACTAGTGGAGGTTCTGTTCAAAGCCGACGATATTGGACACCATGACAATAGGTGGCACTCTTCATTGTGGCAATAAATAGCTTTTTATTGTAATCCTTGAAAAATGCACCTTTGTGTCCCATTTCACCCCTTTCAACTTTTTTGCTTTGCCATTTTCAAGGGTATTTTGGTGCCCTTTGGTTTTTATGCTGATGCAAATTCCGTGTTCATAAGCAAAAGCGTGATGTCATTTAAGGCAGAAACCGCAATGTTACTGCTATTTCAACACCAAAAGTTGACAGAATTTTGGACATTTCGGTGTTGTAAAATTTCTTTTCTTTGGTGATTCGTTGTGTCAGTACATGGCAGTATTATCCAATGAGCAAAGCTTTCTCACAAATGTTTTCAATGAAACAATTTTTGGGTACATAATTTGAACAGAAAACCCCTAAACTGAACAGTGTCTTCCTGAAATGACATCACAGCAACAGCGCCCTCAGTTGTCCAGAAAAGCATGGAACTTTGTAAAAATGTTTAAAGAAAAGCACCTTTCAATAAAATTAACCAAAAAGGAATGTCAATAGTTTTCATACATTGAAGAGGAGTAGAAAACTGCATAAAATGTGTTCCCAAGAAAATTTCATCTCATGAACTAATAACCAAAACTGTGAAAGTTTTTCTTTTTTAAACTCTTACACCATTGCTTGAATTCAACTTGCCAATTTTTCACCCTCAGAGAAACCTACTGATAACTGACAAAACTACTTTATAATGATTGAAAGGTTTGAATATGAATGATAAAGTCAATACATAAAGAGGCTCTGAGCATCATGTTTTGTAACAGAATTTAAAGTTCATTTGGGCGATTCACAATGCAGTGCGCCACCATGACTTTGCCTATGGAGAGTCAATTTTTCAAGTTTACGGTCGACAAATAAATGACCCATTTGAGTGTCAGAAGACTACTTGAGCTAATTTGTTATAGATTGGGGCATAGTGTTCTGCTGCCTTACAAAAAAATTCATTATTGATAAAAAGAAAAGAAAGGGGCAAACAAATACTTGATTCATACGCTTACGAAACTACCAACCGGAAAAACTAACAATTTCGAATGTCCCGCGCTGTGAATTTGTCGACCATCTCCCACAATGCACTGGGAAAATGAACTCTCCGTGGCCAACTCTTGGTGGCGCACTGCATTGTGAATCACCTGAATTCATTGACCTTTAGTTTCAGAGGGGCCGTGTAAAAGATATTGATTAATGACTTACATGTTCCATCCAGAGCTGATGTAGCCACTGACTCCAAGTCCAACGATCTTGAGGAGGATTTCGCCACAGTATACTGAACACAAGTAAAAGACAGAAAACATGAAGTTGCTTACATGTGGTATATGTGAGACAATCTGGCAACATGAGACAAACTGGGCACAGGCGGCAGTAGAGAAAAAAGTAAAAAATATGAATGGGAGTGTTTTGTTTTTGTTTTTTGATTTTCAGATTTATTGACATTAGTATTCTTTGACATGTCTATAATACATATGAAAAGGGGGGATGAACCTGTGTTCACAGGAACGGAGTGCCCATCTCTCTTTTGAAGCGATTGGGCCAGACTCGAGTCCATGACTCGAGTCCACAGCGAGTCTGTTACCTTCCCAGCATTGAATAATGCCGGTACCCATTTAACACCTGGGTTGCGAGGAGTAACTGAGGTAAAGCACCTTACTCAAGGGCACAACACGCATGGCCACGGCGGGGCTGGAACCCACAACCTCACGATCATGAATCCTGTGCCCAACCGCTAGACCACTCCTGCCCATTTACACATATTTTGAAGAAATAGTATAAAAATGTACACATATTTGAAAGAAATAGTATTAAAATCGTACAATAACATTGGTTTTAAGGAAGGATGTCACACTTTGGACCCCAAGTTTATAGAATGACCCATTATGCAATTGCACTGTGCATTCATGCCCTTAACTGTTACAATTTTAAGCTAAATGTGTGTTAACATGGTTGAACACTCACTGCCAATGAAGGCCCAGTCATACCAGTCCACAGCAATAATCCCTTTGTCAATCTGGGACATGTCCTCCGTATCTGAAATGAAAAGCCAGTGGTGGTGTTTGAGTTAGCAATTTTTTTTTAAAGAATACACAGTTTTTACTTCTTTTTCTGTTAATCTTTTCTCAGATTATGCTACAAACGAGGCTTCACAACTTGTCGCCTACTTCGCAGGCAATCAACTCATGAACACACAGTCGTGTTTTACTACACTCCCGAGGACAATGCTTTGTGTTTCCCTTTGTCCCTGTTATATTACACTCTCCCACAGACTAAGCACATAACCGTACGATCGAGGACCGTTTTTCAACAAAAGACGCAATGCCTGAGGACACAAAGGATCTGTTGTTCTCCCTTTGTGTGTCTTGCCCATCAACACATGCACCATGGTCCCATCATGGTTCGAACCCACGTACCACGGCACGCGAGTCCAACACCGTTACCATTGGACCACAGTCAAGAATTTTCAGGCAAGAAAACCATGAGAAATGTTTACTTCTTTTTCTGTTTAGGGGAGTCAGGTTGGCGTAGCAGTACTTTCCTCGCCTTCTATCGCTGTGACCCGGGTTCGAATCCCGCCTGGGTCAACATGTGGATTGTGTTTTCAGTCCCTACCTGATATCGTGGGTTTTCCTCAGAATACTCTTCTGGGCTTTTCCTCCCACCTCTAAAACTGTAATTTCTTCACATTGTCTTCTCTTTACTGGGACCCATGGGAGATCAGTGGATTCCACTGAATGGGCTACCCAGTTAAAATAAGAAATAAATAAATAAATAAATAAAGTGAGAAAAAAAGACGACAATCTGATTACTTACTTGATAGGACTATGGTCTTGTAAACAAACACAACGCCATTGACGAACAGCACAAGATCTGAAAGATAAAACAGTGAACAATGTGCAACAAGTCAAATTTATCCAGTAAAGAGCTCAATACCCAACTGTTCAAAAGCGTCAACGTGTTTCTTCTGTCACGGTGTGTACCGTAATTTCCTGCGGATAAGACGCGTCTTATCTGACTTTCTAGACCACAAAAACATCGCTGCGCCTTATCTACAGGTGCGCCTTATCTGGTGTCGCTTGTGTGAAGAATTCTTTCAATGCCGCAATCAATAATGCGGTCAACCAAGGCTCAACTCTCCAGACATTGTGACCGTATTTTCATTCCAACAATGTCGCGATGTGTTGATCCCCCATGATCGTGCTTTCATTCCAACAATGCCGCAATGCGTTGATCCCCCTTAGTGATCGTGCTTTCGTTCCAACAATGCCGTCATACAAACGTTTTTCTTTGTGGCCGTTTTTTCATTCCGAAAATGCTGCAATCAGAATTACTTAAACGTTTGGAAATCGCATTCACTCAAGTTCTATTGTGTGAACGTTGAGGGTGTTTATTGTACAGGATATCTTCGAAGTCTGCTTTAGACTTTAGCCGTGTCCGCACTGGACTTTTTTTTGGGAAGGTTTTACCGAGACGATGGTAAAATGAGAAATGGTCAAATGTGACCACTGTCCGCACTTGGACTTTCGACACGGGAAAATTTACCCAGGCCGCGTGGTAGAAGTAACCGAGCTGTCACAGTGTCAGTATAATTACTCACCGTACACAGAAAACAAATTGCCGATCACATTTTCAGCCGCCGATACGCACAGTAATATTACACACGCCATTTGCATGCACAACATAATCGTTTACACGATATTATTTCATCTTGACACGCTAAATCTTGACGAAAAGGCCGATAATTCTGACGCATTTGTGATGCCCGTCGTCGAAGCCATGCCGCTGTACGATGTTCCGTGCGGCAGCAGTGCCATCAGTATTCGTTGGTTCCCATCACATGCTTACAGAATCGAAGCTATGATGTGGGCCAGGAACCAGTGACTACGGCCTACGTACGGTACCAGACCATGATGTTCCGTGCATGACTACAGTAGCGTATCAGGACGAATTTGGATCGTAGAAAATAACATACATCGGTGGAGAAAGAGAATTTCCGCAAATTAATTCTCAGAACGTGATCTCTCTTCTCTGTGTATGTATTTGTCCGTTGAAATATATATTTTAACGAGATTTTACCGCTCGGACTTGATGATACACCGCAGCGTGTTTCTACAAAATGTTCGGCCACTGCACGTGCAGGTTCGTGCGGTCTCTGTATGCATAACAGGGCGCTCGGGCCGGATGTACGCTTTCCTGAGCCGCTTTTACCGACTCGCACTGTCCGCACTGGACTTATCGTCTCGGGAAAAGTGCTTCATGGCTCTACATGTGACCAGCCAATGTGGTTACGGTTTAATTCATCCTCCGAATAGTGTGATCGTTCTAAGGCAACACAATGGCCCCTTTGTGGCGATGTACCGACACCGGGTGACGCCTGGTGTTCTTCTGTGTGCGGTCAAACATGCGTCTTATGCGGCGGTGCGCCTTATCTGTTGGCGTTTGAATTTTTTTGGGGTGATTTTAGGGACCTGCGCCTTATCCGCCGCGCGCCTTATCCGCAGGAAATTACGGTATTTAAAGAAAAACATGCTGTAACATAAAACAATTTAAATAAATAAAATAAGAAATAAGGAGTGTGTTCTTTTTTGTTGAGCTCATACACATATAAGAATCATCCAAAAAATTATCTTGGGAAGCAACATTATTAATGAGAAATTTGCAAAATAATGAAAATATAAACGATCACCCCCACATCGTTTTTTTAATTTGTTGTTCAGAGTGCCCATACAAGTCTGGTTTTGACAGAACACATCACACATTAGAGAAAAAAACACACTTTTGTTTGCTATTGATACTCACATATGGCATAGTTGAAGCCCTTCCAATTGACAAATCTATTGAGCATTTCAAATGGTTTGTTGAGTGGATACATCACCTCCTCAAACCACAAACGGTTCTCATCTTGTTTCAATTTCCACTTCAGCTGCACAACCTGATTTACAGCAAAAGACACGGAAACAATATTAGATAAGTTTGACTTGAAGCTTTGCATGGCAGATTAGAAAAAGTAGAAAGATTACAGGTAACACCATGTGGAAAGTAATCTCTCACCCTCCTGAGGACGAAAAGACGCTTTACACACAGACCAATACTATATCAGATTATTTTGACTGTTCAATGGGTCTTTATTGTTTCAGTGCCAAGTCACAAGTGAAGGTTAGTTACATGGGCTGGCTGGGTCCTGTTTGTATAGTCAGCACATAACTGTGGACACTTTTAGACGTGGACTCTGGCTTTTATAGAATCAGCCTAGATCAGCACATCAGCACACTAGGCATGTGCGTTCTTGCGAAAACGCGTTCTTAACGTCTCTAAATCACAGATCAACAGGGTGACATTTATAGCGAGTTATATGGAGAACTACAGCTGATGACCAAAGTTTGACTAAAGTTTCATCGAAAGTGCAATACTCAATGACGGCTGGACGAGTCTCATCTATCATCTACCTACCAAGTTTGGTTTAATTGATAGTGGACCAAGTTTTGTTTTATTAACTGTGGGATAAACCACAAACAACTTGCTTATTTTACAACCTACAACAGGTAGCAAAAACCGTGAGGTTGTGTGATGACTTTTATCCTGGTTTTTCACCAAGCCAGTCAGTGACCCAGATCCACCCTTCAGGCCCAGTCAAAAAAACTAACCCAATCTTGTCAAAACATACCTCGTATATATCCTGGAATTCACACAGGCTGAGCAGCTGTGTGTCAGCCATGTTGAGGGACTTGAAGGCCAGCATGACGTTCCGTTTACTGTAGCGTGGACGGTAGTACTTCATCAGTCCCTCAAAGTGAGTGAAGCTGACTTTGCCTGGGTGCTTTAGGTTGGACGATGAAAAACACAGAATACCAACTTATTAGACAAGCACCCAATTTCATTAAACTTATTGTAACTTATGATGCATTGCAGCGCTGCAAAGCATTGTATCCCTACGATGTGTTGCAACTGCGATGCGTCGTGCAATTTTCATCTCACAAAACGTGTCGTAAGTGCGAAGCGTCGTACAATGTTTTGCATAACATGTTGATTGTTACATGCATTTATTCAACTTTCATTAAATTGTCGCCTGATATTCAGCAAAGAATCTTCGGATTTCTTCTCTAAACGTTTCTAAAACGTAAAACAAAAGGGCGGACCTTTGATGCAGTCTTAAAAGAAAACAAGCTTGCGGTGGACTGTATGGCTACTTTGAAATTTCAACTACAATATTCCAGGCTAATTCATATTTACTTCACACACAGAAATGTGAAGATGTTCTAATTACCCGTCTGCTACATAGAAGCTTGAATGCTTTGCTGGCTCCCGTCCGCTTATGGAGGTGCAGCGCTTTGAATTTTTTCTTCTCTATTCCAGTGAAAGTGTCGTAGACTACCGCTAATAGCTGAAAACAAATAAACAACAAAATAATGAAGCAAAAAACAAGTGCATTGATTTATAAGAATGATATTTTTTCTTCAAACTGTCAGTATGTCAACTGCATTATTGTAACATAATTTGGTAAAGCGAAGTAAAAAAACAAACATGTTTCTCTTCCCCACCCGCTTCCTTTTTGGAGGCTGCCTGGATTTTTTTTCTTATGTTATTTTTGAAAAATGCAATAAAAAAACACCGAAAAAGTCCACAAATTCGGCGGTTAAAGCACGTTCATTGTAGACCAATACAACTCTAAATGACACTGTAAGTATGTTCAGTTCTCTTGTCCAACTTGTCTTTCATTTTAAAAGTGTCTTTGAACAGTGAAAACACCAATGGTTGCAGGAAATTTTAAAATGGCGGCCATCATGAAAAAATAAATAAATAAATAAATAAATAAAAAGCCCCTCTTCTTCCTTTTCTTCAAAAACCCGGGCGAGAAACATGTTTTTTTTTTATTCGGCCTAACGCCGAATTTTAAAATCCCATAATTTGTTACCACAGAATTTTTATCAGGATTTTGTTCCCAATTACTGCTAAAACTAAAATGTCTTCATCTGCATCTGCCCATAAATTTCCTCAAGCTTATGAGCAAAAAAGCAATTTGTCTCCTGACGATGACTAGAGCAGGCTCGTCGAAATGTTGAGACCAAAGACAAGTTCTTTTAGAACTTAAAGCAGGACTGTTCTTATCAGAACAAAAACTACTTAGCGAAAGTTGATAATAAGCAGGACAAGTTCTTTTCAGAACTAAATATCTTCTAAGCAGTAGTTATTACCACATGGTGTTACCGCAAACCGAAACGATACCGATACTCCACATGCAAAGCCTCAAATCTTATAAAAAAAACAATTGTTTTTGAAAAAATTCTATATTCATCCACAGGACAAAACAGTAAATAGCACTAATGAATATGTCTAAATTACACAAATATTCAAAATGACAAGGCACAAAAAAAGAAGTCGTGATTCTCAGACTTACCAAATTCATCAAAAAATACAATTCTAAGATGAGAAAGACAACGAAGAACAGAAACGACCATGGAGATTGCGCGTAAGCTGGCATCATGACATCAGGGAAACTGTCATTATTAAAGTTTAAAACAAATCAAAATTAAATCTTCTGGTGAGCTTCTAGGGCAACTGTAATTATTAAAGATTAAAAAAAATTTCAAATTTAATCTTCTAGCGAGCTTCGCTACTGTAGGTGCAGAACAGGAGTGTATGCAGCACACGTCACTGAAAAAAAACCCAGCAGGATTGGAATTTAACTGGGAATGTACTTACAATGTACTATAAAATTATTAGTGGTAACATTTCACCGCACGAGGCTTGAAATGTACGAGGGGTTTTAAAGTGAATTTGCTATGGTCATTAAAGGTAGAGTACATCATTTGTCATTTGTGCATTTGTTTGCTTTGAAGCAACAAATGTGCTCAAAATCTAAAGACTGGTGCTTAACAACTCACCTGATGAAGTTTTAGCTCTGTTTATTCCAGGAATACAATATTCTAGATCTCAATTTCAATTCAAAAGTTGTTGGGTCATGTTTTGAATTGGGCCCGAAATCAGCATCTTGGACACATTTTCATTCAGCTGATTGCAGCTACGCAATATCAAGCACTAAACTGATGAATAATAGCAACCGCGCACATGTGCGTCAACACTTCACACCCATTCACAGATTCGCCCAATTACAAACCAACTACTAACGGAAATTTCCAAAAATGTGTCACTTGACGCATCTTTGGAAATGACCTTCTGTTATTGTTTTCTTCAAAATGACAGCATGCAAGAAAGAACAATTTCACAGGGACTGTAGTGTCATTGGTATCTTTAAACCAATCAGCTTTTCAACAATAATTTGGTCAGTTACTTTTTGGATTGCTGCAAATGATCTACTCTCTTTTAAGGAATACTGTGTTAATTAGTGGGATATCACAGCATTGTGAAAGTTGTTGATTGGTGCCACTGTAATCCAGTTCTGTATTCACAATCTATCAACACTGATAATACTTGAAAAGTAGTTTTCAAAAACACTGCTGCTTAAAAATAAACCTGATTGAAAGAAAATACTTACTTGGCTGTGGTCATCAGGATGAAGAGACTGACGAAGCTGTCCAGCAGACTGTCAAAGTTCTCTTGATCAACGCTGGAAAAAATGAAAAAACCTGGGGGGAAAAGGAAAAGATAATTTATGTTAGGGGATACTGTTTCGTGCATGTTAGGGACAAGTGCAAATTTACCCCATCCGTGGTAACGTTACGCCCCAACTGTGACATTCTCCCAACTACAGTTAGGATTGCCCAAACAGGGGCCAATTTCACGGCACTCCTAAGCACAAAAATTTGCTAAGCACAAAAAAGTCTGGCTTATAAAACCAGGTTACCAGCCAAAACTCATTGTGATGTATATTGCTCGTGATTGGTATTCGGCTTTTGTTGCTTAGCATGAAAATCACATTGACTTTTGGCTGGTAACCTGCTTTTATAAGCCAGACCTTTTTTTTTGTGCTAAGCAAATTTTTGTGCTTAGCAGCGCCATGAAATTGGGCCCAGTAGTTAAGCACTCCTCAACTATTGGACTGCCCATCCAATAGTTGGGACTGTCTCACAGTCCCAACTATAGTTGCGACCACTGCCGTAGTTGGGGAGTAACTGCGACAAACAGAGTAACACAGAGTCTTGAATTCCAATGCTGACGTAAACACCTGGCGCCCTTACGGAGATGATGGGCGTGTGTACATCCAGATGAATATCGGTTGCGGGAACTCTAAGGCAATACGTGCACGACCAAGCGCTTGCATGCAGTGTGTCTCACATATTCTTCCACTGTTCATGATCATAACAAAAGCAGGTCCTGTCTCGAGCCAATTTGTCTCACCAGACCCCAGGAACCAATTTCATAGCACTAAGCACACAATTTTCTGCTAATAGAGCCTCTGTCTATTTCATGGAGACCGTAGGCAGTAAACACAAAAGGCATGCTTACCTCCAAGAAAAATGTTGCTTAAAGAGAATATACATCATTTGCTTTTGCTGTAATTTTCAGAAATGGATGGAATTGGGGGGTTGGAAATATATAGCAAATATAGTTACACTGACTTTCTTGAGGTTTTGGGTTCGAAAATGCTATAAAAACCAAGAAAAACAATCATTTTCCTGTAGTCTGGTTCCCTGACTCCATTTAAGAAGAAACAGAGCAGTTTACATACAATTGGGAATTGTAAGGTCAGGGAACCAGTTTAGCTGGCTTGTACACGTTCATAGGTGTGTAATCGATTGCAAACAAGTGCGATGGCCAATGGGGGCCAGTATTTGAAAATAAGCCAGTTTTTTCCAACGCTGGTCGGCCGACCAGCATTTAAAATTGATACAAAAATACGACTTTTCTTAAAAATGAGAGTATACCAGGTGCCATGATTTTACAGGATGCTTTACACTGTCATTCACTAACATTCCAGCAAGGTATTTCAAAATGATTTGGTAGTTTTATTTTTTGATGTTTGCAAAGGTTGTATTTTCCCTTTAACCCTAACTCCCTACTTACTTTAAGTAAGTAGGTGACCAACTCCATAAAAAAAAAAAATCCATCACTCACTCTGCTTGACATACATGAAATAAAGTTTTGTTGGATTTTGATGGACTTAGTACACATGGCTTATATGACAATAGAAGTACTCCATGCTAGACAAAATCAATCAATTCCCCAGCAGTGCTTCAGGCCTCCCGGCCCAAGTCCATCATACTCCATCCAAATTCATGTCAAACCAGGCCAGCAGGGACCATGTTCCCCAAAATCAACCAAAATAGGGCGATGGATTTTGATGGAGTTGGTAAGATTAGGGTAAAGGTTAACAGGAATGATGGTATGCTAAAAGGCCAATGAAAATCTACTTATCTAAGGCCAAAAAAAAAAATAAGTCGGTCTCTGGTCAGCGCGCGCGTCGATTTTAATCATGCGCGTCGATCTTTTTTTTCTTTCAAAATGTTACGCGGTAGCTCCAACAGCGCCCCAAGGAACCAAGGAATGGGAAATTGCACCAAGGCAAATGATCGAGAGCACCAAGGCAAATTATGGAGGACACCAATGTACATGAGGACACCAAAAAAGCAAAATAGTACCCCACCTTGTCTGTATAATCTAAGCTTGAAGAAAAAAAAAAAAAGAAAGAAAAAAAAAAAAAAGCCGCGTGGCCGCGTCAATTCCGGAACTTTGGTCTGACCAGAGACAGAATAGTTTTTTTTTTGGCCTAACAGACAGAGTTTTACACATTACTTACCTAAAATTGAAAAAATGATCATGAAATAAAACAGCAGGAACATCACATCCAGAATGGGAAGCAGCGATTGAAAAATCTGACGAAGCACTCTGAAACAGGAAAATACAATTTGCAATCGTTCAAAAGCTTATAAAATGCTCAACACTCTGCCTGCAACACAAAGGTACTTTCATAAATAAACAGAAATGACGACTCCATGGAAGTCTGATTTTTGGTACAACTGTTTGTGGTATCCTTTAGCCTTCTCTCACACTTGTCTGAAAGGGATGTTTAGTTTGCGTGCGCTGGTCATTCTCTGCTAGTGTTCTCAGAGGTGGTCAGTGGTCAATTCAATTCGGACTACAGCCGTTATTAGTCTGGGCCAATTTCGTGGCTCTGCTAAATACAGAATTCCGGGGTTACGATCACCATCTTGCGCTAACAGCGCCAGCAGAAAATTATGCGCTAAACCTGTAAGCATGGGATGTACACATGTGCAGAAGCCGAAATTACCTTAAGGCCCCCAAAAAAGTCTCCGGTTTCTGGTACGGAGCTTGCCCAAAAAGTGGTGCGACGACGAGTTTTTTTTTTTTTTTACCTGATTTTTTTTGCTTCAAATGTCGGCTGATGACTGCAAATGGTGCCCGACTAAACTTAGTGCAAATATATGGGAGTCCAGAGAGGCCACATAAAGCTTATTCTCGACCATAACCAAATCTAAAAACACGTTAAAATTGTGCAGCAGCAGGATTCCAGTCAAACCAGTGAATTTGGCGGTTTTGAGACATCATCTTTCATTGAAAAAAAAACTTTTTCATTTTGCGGACGCGCATGGCTACGGCGACGCGCCCGCATACCAGAAACCGGAGACTTTTTTTTTTGGCCTAACCATGGAATTTTCTGCTACAGTAAGCTAATCAATCATCTTTCAATCACATACATACTCTTCCACAGAATGAAAGGTTGTGCAACACATTACCACAAACTTTTAAACTGGTAAAATTTTAAACTTGATACTCCATGGGCTTTGTTGAGAGGGCACTTTTTTACCACATTCAAGAGCTCCACGGACAGATCACAACGTGTGTGCGTACCGGTTCACGCACGTATAGCGCAGAATACGCACAACGTACACAAAGCAATATTGAACGGAGCCCATAGTTTCAGCAAGTATTCTGGACTCAACCGTCATTTGAGCTCAATCCTTGTGGACTATTAATCTAACAAATGTCGCTGTCAATGCAATCCTTCATCTGTTACATTGCAGTCTTTGATATAGAAGGGCAGTATATTGGTCGGTCCAAAAGTCACAACTAACCTATACCCACGTACCAAACATCATCAGCTTGGCACAGTGGGCCTTTCCACGCCTTCCATTGCCCGGGTTCGATTCCTGCCCTGGATTATGTTTTCAGTCTCTACCGGATTCCGTGGGTTTTCCCCAGAATATTCTTCTGGGGTTTTCTTCCCACCTCTAAAACTGTAACTTCTTCTCACTGTCTTCCCTCTACAGGTTTCCTCAGGCTTGCGAGCTACAGTGCCTAGGATGCTTTTGAGGAATCCTTGTTTCATTACCAGAAATACAGAATAGTATAGTATTGTATACAAATGTTGACTGCTTCGAGTATAGTAAAACTAGCCTCCCGAGGTGATCCATGGAAATGGAACGCCCCATGGATCACCAAGGGGGGCAAAATGAAGCAGTCAATATTTGTTTTATAATGCCTCTCCCACAGATTCTGCTTGATTTTAAAGAGATAACTACGTAATTTAACCTAAATCCCATTAAACTGTACTTCTATTTCAATACAAAATTTGCTGAATATTTCCAAAACTTTTCCAAACTACCCCTCCATGAAATGTTTGAACCCAGCTCTGTAACGCTAGCGCGTGGGAATAATACACGCAACACACACACCCGTGTGCATTTGCACACGTGCATACAATTGCTACAGTGGTTGCTATGGGTAAAGTATTTTTTCAGTTGCTGTATAGTCTTTTTGGCCGTGTACAGCAAAATGGTAAAAATATCAAATGCCATGTGACTCGCTCTCGGCCAATCAAGATACAGAATCTGTGGGTGAGGTGTTACTGTTATAACATAGCATAGTATTTGATTATTGCCTATTAAACAAATGGGAGACTGTCAACATAGGGTTGGAGCACCAGAGGTTGTGGGTTCGAATCCCAACTCATTTTACCTTCGGACGCCTCCACAATAATGACAGTCAATCAGGAAGAACGGGCGCAGGGCTCGCGTGATACGAAAATGGCTCTTTTGCCTGGCAAGGACGACGATGGCTTCACAGAACATAATAAGTAGCACAGCGGTCTGTATGGTGATAATAATTAAAAAAAAATCAAAAAGTGGCTTTATGTTTAGCCATAGTCTGATTAACTAATAATAAATATTATATGAATATTGAGAGGCTCAGATAGGAATGGGAGGAACATTATTGCAAGGTTAAATCTGGACTTTCAAAGCCAAGTGAGTTGAGAAAAAAAAAAAAATTTACCGAGCGATAATATTCCTCCCATTTCATAATTTAAAGCCACTCAATATTTGTTTTATATAACTGACATATAGAAATCCTTGTCATTTGATAAATTTGAACTTTTATCTCTTTACAACTTAACATTGGTGGAAAATGTATTTCTCTCTTCCAAACCACCCCTTCACGGAAATGTTTGAACCCAACTCTGTAGCGCTGGCTCTTTGGAACAATATGCGCTACGTGCAACGCTGAACGCGCATACTAGCATGCATTTGCACACAAATACAGCTTCATGGAACAAAAGTGATCCTAACTGTTGAATAGTATCTCTCATTCCCAATAGGCAAAACTGACTGTAAACCACCAAACGGAAACTGACTCGGGCATTACAATACAAATCTTTTTTTTTAAAGTTGAACAAAGAAATTGACCGGGCTTACAGGAATCAATGATTCCAAACACAGCACACTTATACACACTTGAGTTTGCGTGTGCGAGATCACAGTATGTCACAACCATATAGAGCTAAATTTAACTACTACTTTGAAGCCATCCTGAGCATAGGCATTTTGAATTCATGTGCGTGTTTCTAGAACATAATGAAATCAGATGAAAATGAATTTGGAATAATGTACTCAAAATGTAAAGCACAAGTATAACGCGATGGTGCATTTCGTTTTTTTTGGTGTATCGGCTTCGATAATGCACTGGTATAAAAATACAAATGCAGATATGCAAACAGCCGTACTAAAATCGTACTAAATTTTGAGTTTTCCATAGGTTTATGCAAAAACATGGGTGAGCCCAGCAGGCTTCATTTGTACAGCCACATAGCGCTCTAGTAATTTAAAGGGAATATACATCATTTGCTTTTGCTGTAATTTTCAGAAATGGATGGAATTAGGGGGTTGGAAATATATAGCAAATACAGTTACACTGACTTTTTTGAGGTTTTGGGTCCAAAAATGCTATAAAAACCAAGAAAAACAATCATTTTCCTGTAGTCTGGTTCCCTGACTCCATTTAAGAAGAAACAGAGCAGTTTACATACATTGGGGAATTGTAAGGTCAGGGGACCAGTATAGCTGGCTTGTACCCGTTCATAGGTGTGTAATCGATTGCAAACCAGTGCGATGGTCAATTGGGGCCAGTATTTGAAAAAAACCCCAGTTTTTTCCAATGCTGGTCTGCCGATCAGCGTTGGAAATTGATACAAAAATACCACTTTTCTTGAAAATGACAGTATTCCAGGTGCCATGATTTTAAAGGATGCTTTACACTGCCATTCACTAACAGTCCAGCAAGGTATTTCAAAATGGTTTCATTTTTTGATGTTTTCAAATGTTGTATTTTCCCTTTAATAGTACATACATGGTCACAACTCAACAAATGGTAAACCATTGGTTCTTTATTGAATTTGATCTTATCTAACAGTGACAGGTGAAAGTCTGTTACATATGACACAGGAAGTAATACGCAGGAAGTATGCCAAGAACATTAGCAGGAAATGGCCAAACTCAATGCGTGCAACAGATCACGTAATGCAATTTACTTGTAAGAATTCTCACATACCTTAATCGCCGTTCGCTTGTGTAGGAAGAACTTCTTGACCCCCAGCCACCTGACCTTTAACCCCAGGCCGATGGCGATGATGATCAGTAAAAAAAGCTCCACAGACCCATGGATCTGGAAGAGAGATCAACCATTTGGAGTTGAAAATACATCCCTTGAGTCTTTCATTTCATTACTCTTGCCTTTGATATTAGTTACCAGGGCCCAATTTCACGGCACTGCTTAACAGTTAGCAGAAAAGTTTTGTTTAGCATAGCAGACAAATTTGCTAACCTTAAGCACTATTTCACGGCGTGGACGTGCTAACGGTCACGCGTGCATGGAGATTTCTATTGTTACGTCACTACGTTAAGCAAATTCCCCCCCCCCCCCCAGATTAGCGTGGCTTTTGCTGTGCTTACGCTTACGGTGTCCGTGAAATAGACTAAGACTGTTAGCATAAAATCGTGTGCTTAGCAGCGCCGTGAAATTGGGAGCTGAACTAACTGTTATTAAACATAAGATGGAATTCTGCGTCGGGGTGATGTAAATCAAGATTAGGCTTTGCCCTTCACACGTGGAATAAAACACTGTTTACTCAGTTTGAAAGTTGGAAAAAGCTACTTGGGTGTTTTTTTTTTCACTCTCAGTTTATTTGCGGTTCCCGCTGCTAAATGTACATCAGATTCATACCAGCCAATCGATCCCATAATCTCGGTGGTCGAGTGGTGAGATTTCTGCACTAGAAAGCAGGAGGTCGTGGGTTTGAGTCCCACCCGAGTGATTTTTTTTCAATTTTCAATCGGGAGGTAACGCACTGAGTATACAGTGTTTATTGCAGACCATGGATGGCATGGGTGGCGCAGTACGAAAAGCACTCGCCTCTTGCTCCTTTCACTCGGGTCAAATGTGAGTAGAGTTGTTTCTCTCCTGTGCCACGAGAGTATTTTTCTGGTTTTCTTCTCTCCGCAAAAATTGACACTTTTGATCTGACTGTGCTCCGTGGTAAGAAATATGGTCGTATGGTGGCCGTTACATGCCTTCAGCTCAACCACATTGTAGCACAGCCCTTTCAGCTTCTGCTGCGAGTAAGGACGATTAGGCCCTCCCTAAAAAATAGTTCTGCTTACGATTGCATGGCATTCAAAAATAGGGTAGGTAGGTAAGATATTCTTTTTTTTCCCCCAATTTCTTTGGTGTGTACAATCATATGGCGGCGTCTACATGTAGTCAAGGGTAAAAGGTAGACATTTTTTGTTTTGGGGGATTTTTTTTCTCATTTATCCCATAAAAAATAGGATATGGGCTTTCAGAATGGGGTAGGTAGGGAAACCACAAGCAAAACTATTTTTTCTTTGGCCTTAAGCCTTAAAAATTGTTTATCTTATACTGGGTATGTTATATCTGAAAGTGTCCATTACATTACTATTATTATTACAAGATCATGATGAAACAACCAAAATGGTCCTTACGAGTTCTGGGAGTTTAACTAAATCCACTGCGGGTCTTTCACACAGGGCGAGGCCGAGCAGCAGAATGGCAGCAGTAAAGTCCATCATGTAGAACCAGACATTATGCACCAGGATGTATGCCGGCAGGGCGTCCTGACTCTTAGGATGGGTGCTGAAGTTGTGGTTGTTCTCTCCCTCCTAAGGGGGTAAGGAGGGGGGGGGGGAGAAAAAGCACTGAACAGTAATATTTACTCTTCTTACTTGAAATTTTAACTGTAATGTGTGCACTTCAGATTATTCTCAGTATTTTACAGCAAAATAACATTATACATGTAGACCAAGTTTATTTTAAATAAACTTGATCTAATACATCATAATTTGTTAAACCCTTTAATAGTCACTGTAGCGCCCGCATTATCCTGCCCATTACCCACTGTAGCGCCCGAAACCACCCAAGAACTTTATGGTCTTAATTATTCATCGGTGAATAAACACAATGTAATTCAATGTAGACCATTTGCTAATGGATCAAAGATACCAGGAAAAACAGTCCTCCACATCTAGAGCAGGATGTCAACAACTAGACTTGCCTTGACTTTTAACTCAATGGGTACCACATTTTTCCACCAAACTAGTGAGAACTCATGCATTACTTTTCGTTCAAAGTCCATACAATTTCATTAATGGCAAATTCTCTACGGCTATTGGAATTCTTAAAGTCATGCCCAGCTCCAACTTAAAGGTATCTTGATGCATCTTTGGAAATGGCTTTCTTTTATAGTTCTCTTCATAATGATATAGCATGCCAGGAAGAATAATTTCGCAGGGAGTTTAGTGCCATTACTACATGTATCTTTAAACCAAGTGTATTTTTTCAACAATAATTTTGTCAGTTACTTTTTGGATAGCTGCAAATGATCTATTCTAAAATCTAAACAATGTTGCGAATACATGAACTCATCATTTCCTGACTGAATTTGATGATGAATTTGAGGTAATTAAAGTTTTTTACCTAACAAATATTGAGACATTTGACTAGTTTCACCTGAAGCTGACTAAACCATGCTATTGAAAATGTTTAAACTAAGAGGCTTGATCATGAAGCAACAATTTTATGAACTCTGTGCACGAACAGCCACCACTCAAAGAATACTCAGATGGGGACACATCGTGTGCTAGCACTGGTGCGCGTACATATTGCACAAAGTAGACATGAATGTGTACGTTCTGTGGGCACAAACCAAATGCGTCTTCATGTGGTCAAAGTGTGCATATTGCATTTTAGATCTGAAAACCGTAGCCCTTGGGCCTAAGGTAAAGCTCCCAGTAATAAGCACCAAGGCTGGAGTTTCCTAAAAATGAAAATCAACTACTTCACAGTCTTTCTGATTTGAAAATCACAGGCGTGTGGGAAAAGACACACCTGGATTTTTCTAGGCATTTGGTTTTTCTAGGTGTGCGATTTTCTAAAGGTGTGATTCTGTGGTCCAGGGAAATTCAGGCATGCAATTACACACACTTCTTGGGAAGCTTTTAGGTGTGCGATGGCGTGGGGGTGCGATTGCACGCCTCAAATCAGAAGGACTGATTTCACACACTACGTATACGCAGCTGCCTGACAGGGGAGGTGGTAGGACCAGCAGTTAACTGGACTGACCTTAAGATAGATGGCGGCTTCTTGGTAGTTGAGCTGCCAGCGTTGACGAACGCTCTCATCAGCTGCATCATCAGTACTGACTGACACTCCATCTGGGAAGCCTGAGGAAGGACAAGTTTTAACACAAGGATGGTCATGCAGCGTTCTTTCCATTCATCCAAAGTAATTGATTTCAAATTTAGGAAACACAACTTCCCACAAATTCCAGGAATTTTGGCTTGCACCTAGCTTAAAATATCCAGTTCATTAAGATACTGATGAAGCCCATACTGTCAAACGGCATGGGG
Organism: Patiria miniata; assembly: GCF_015706575.1. NCBI lineage: Eukaryota > Metazoa > Echinodermata > Asteroidea > Valvatida > Asterinidae > Patiria > Patiria miniata. The sequence continues at coordinate 14,241,268 of NW_024037061.1, forward strand.
CACATATCACTACGCGAAACAGTCGTTGATTATTAAAGCGCTACCTGTTTTTCTTCGATAGTGACATCACACACGCGCGCTCAACGATCGATCAGTAATGAAACGGATGGCACAACTCGGCAGACACATTTAATTGCAAGTGGTAAGTTTATCAGAATATTTTATTCTTATTTCATAATTACTGCTTGTTTGGAACAACTTAAGGGGCCTTATGGAATGTTATGAATGTGTGGATCTATCCAGTGTAACTGTCTTTCTCATTTGTATTCTCTTTACCAGTTTTTTTGGGCCTTTTGTCCTTCAGGGTATGCACAAAAATGCATACCTTGTGTCAGTGCTATAAATGTGTAGTCAAAGTATTCCTTTTCGGTGGAGCACTGGTAGTACCCAGTACATAAACCATTTGGTTGTGGCACATTTGGTTTGAGAAAACTTTTCCATTAAAACCGAGACAATTTTTTGGTATGTCCTTTTCACGAAATGCGAGTGACGGTTTTGTCCATCAGTGCATTGATTGCCATGCTCATTAATATCATTTTATTTTCATAATACAGTCGTTTTCCTAGTTCCGGATTTTTCCTAGTTCCGGATAGCTTCAAATAAAAACCTACCTCTTTTGGATAAGTCTCCAATAAATTTGTTTCAGACGATGTGCATTTTGAAAAGGAAAATGTAAGCTCCTTGATACACAAAGATTTTTCCGATAAAATCTTTAGAAGAGGAATTTAGGCCAGATTTCCGACTCGCACTTCGACATGTTTGGATGCTTTGTAGAAAAATCGCGGGAGCTGCGAAGCGACGATAAATTTTCTCCTCGGTATAACACTTGTACCGTGTAATTTCGAATATTTTGTTTATACACTACAGTTGTATAAACTCTTCCATCGAATGCTTGTTGAATCAAAATAAGTTGTAAAGTCTCTAATTTTTGAAAATTCGCCAACAAATGACCGTATGCTTTTGCCTAGTTCCGGATAGCACATGCACTTATGACCCAACTACACGCGCGTTAATCGCTTTTGTGTGACGTATTCTGTGCTGGGTCAAAGATTTTCGGTCCGTGCGTGAGTTCGAGCCATTGCGCTGCAGACAAAAGTTTCAAAATCATTTACGTTTTTTTCTCTTTTTAAAATTTGATATGAGCCGAGAAAGCTAGTTGCGCGAATGTTTGGCAGCGCGAATTTGGGGCGCTGTACGATACATCAACAATAAGGAAAAAATGTTGCAACCTGACACCATTTCCGCGATTGTGTACAAAGTCTATGGAGAGTCAAGAAAAACTTTTTTAAGTATCTCCAAACAAAATTGGAAATATTTCTCAGTCCCAGATTCATGTCTTATCATCATTTTTGCAATGAATGACCTTCATTGAGATTTTATGAAGAAAAAAGTGGTGTCACTGTCAGGTTGCAACATTATTTCCAACAATAATTTGATCAAAACAAAAGCGGGGACCAATCGCCACATTTTCAATTTGTATTGTATGTTTTACAGTACAAAACTGCCATGACTACGACGCGACGAGTGGGAAGTCGGGAAGGGGGTGGGGGTGGGGGAGAGAGTCGAAGTGAGCCACGCAGACCTACTCCACAGACATGACAGAACAGAAGTGTGGCACCAATCTACTTCTGAAATCAGAAGGCTTCTCTCCGTCCTTCTGATTTCAGAAGTAGCACCAATCAGTGTCATCAATGCACTTGTCACCTGCGTTCACTCATGGAAGAATAAGAACAGAATGTGTTCTTATTCCTCCGTGGTTCACTGCATGCACTGCACACCCACTGCAAAGCCACTGCAAAGCCACTGCACTGCACTGCAACTTGCACTTGCAGCGACTTCCGACATGTCCGACTCCGTTCGGTCGGCCGTCCTTTCAATCAATCGTATTATCGTAAGCAAAATCAGATCAGATGAATTCTTCTATGATCATACCATTCATTGTTCCTGTTTCTCCAACGTCAGTATCGTTCATTAATGGACTTGTTAAATCGTTCATGGTTGACGATACATTATTTCTACTAAAATTCGTTGCATTTTCTCCGTCGTTCGTATCCGCCATGTTTACATCGCATGACAGCTGGTCAAATCACGCGTTGAAAAACGAGATTTTCCGCGAACTCTGTCTGTGACCTTGAAAGTGACGTCACCTAGTTACGTTCATAGCAACGTGTGAAATATCAAAATAGTTTTAGATTCATCCGCCTAGCAATAAACTTTTCTAAACATGATCTCTGAAAATCTCCTGGTTCAAATTTCTATCATGGCTACGTTCAGTTTGATGTTAACAAGCCAAAATAATGAAGAAGTGAATTAATAAAAAGAGCTCACCTAACCTACTTTTCTTGTGCGGAGGAAATCAATGTTTATCGAGGTGTTACTGGGCACTCGCTGCACGCACAGCACTGCATGAGTTTGGGACGGCAGGTGTATTTTCTTGTGTTTATATCAGAAATCTGATGAACTGAGGGGAAAATTGAGGCGAAATTTGTGTTGGCATCTATCGTACAAGCTTTCTATTCTCCCAACGTTTAACGGGAGTGCCAAATTCGGAAGCTGAACACAAAACACGTGGAGGTTCCTCGTCAATTAAGGTTCAACAGTTTCGTATCATCGGCCGGCCCAGCGCGGCGCGCCAACGTCAATCAAAATGGCGTTTGCCGACATAGCAGTGATGGAAACGTTTCGTCTGCTTGACAAAGTCAGGGCAGATGGACCCAAAGAGCGACCGGAGAGGATCGCGCAAGAACCCCCACGGGTCAAACCTTTGCACAAAACAAAGTCCAAGGAAGGAAAACAACCGAAGACAGATCCTCTTCGAGTTTTGGACCCCGGACGCAAGAAGTTGACAACTGTTGAATCTCAGAGGGTCTTGGCCGTATTGGATGAGTCCATCAAGAGGACAGAGGTCGTCACCTTACTGCCGTACATCATTGATAATCTGGACAGGTTTAGCGTGGTGTTGGGAGCAGACCTAGTCACAGCCCTGGAGGAACAGGGAAAAATTAAGAACTCTTACGTGGATGTTTGTGATCAGCTGAGAGCCGTCAGGAATCCAGAGCCGGTCTTGGCATCCCGCACAAGCCAAGCAAGCAGGAGGTCGTCAGCTCTATCCCAGAGGAGTGGTGACACACAGAGTCGGGCGTCATCCAGGCACAGCAGTATTGTCGCAAGTGAGAACAACATCGGGGAGGAAGAAGAAGATGAAGAGCCAGGCATCTCGGAAGAAGAGGAACAATTGATGCAGACCTTAGCCGTCTTGAAGCAACAGATAGGTTTCTCCACCCGCAACGCCCTCCGACTCCTGTCGCTGAACCCCGCCGCTGTGAACGCCGTCCGAGTTGAGCGGAAGCGCAGGGACCAGGAATCCAGCACCCTCATCACATACATGAACGAGCTGCGGGGGTTCATCCTGGAGCGATTGCTGACCACGCCCCTTGAAGAGAAGGAAAAGACTGACTACCTGACCCACATCACCATCCGAGAGAGGAATAATGCCCTAGTTATCAAGAAGCTGTCGACAGAGTTGCAGGCTGCTGAGGATGAGAAAGATGAAGAGGTATATAACCTCTATAGGAGATACACCTAAAGTCTTCTTTGCTTGGAAAGATTACCCTCCCAGTTCATTTGCCTGTTTACATTTGCAAGATGATATATTGGTTAATAACGTAGAATTTTGGTGTTTTGAGCCATAATGCAAACATGTATCATTCATGGCCAAAAGTCATCAGAATTGTTTTGTTTAATTCTGTTTTTGTTTTAGGTTTTAATTGCTTTCGTATTTAAAATAAGTTTGTGAATGTGCTGCTAAGTGTATAAAGTCACAGAAATAGTTGAATCTTTTTTTAAATTTAATGCAATATAATGATAATGTATGTTGTAAGGATTGATATACCGCCAATTTGTAGCCCCCTCCCCCCTCCCCTAACCTGCTAGTACTGCTTTCTGCAGAGTTGATTCTTTTAGAAAGCGAAATAAAATGTGCATTGCAAATTTAATTGCACCTAAAAAATACAATACCAATTAATTTTGGGGTTTGAAAGTTAACAAATGTTATTCGTTATTCAGCACAAAGCATTATTTTTCGTCGTTACCTTCATGCTTTACCCTCAGATCTCTAAACGAAATGAGGAAATCCGTCGTCTGAAAGCTGACCTGAACCAGATTGAGAAATTCTCTGAGGAGCACATCCGCCGCACCAAGTCAGAGGCAGACAAGCAGCAGCAGGCCGACGCCAAGAACTCGGAGGGTAAACAAGGCAAGCTGCAGGCCGAGCTGCAGGCGCTGAAGACGCAGCTGGCGACCAACACGGCAGAGCACCGGGAGAGTGAGCTGGCACTCAGAAAGGTGAGGGGAAGGAATGACATCTGACCCACAGTTTGGCCAGTTTTGCTGTTAGTTTTACCCGCCACCCTATTTAAGAGCCCGGGTGACCACAAATACATGTATATTTCTCAAAATTTTATGAGGGAAATGTAGACTGTGCAAAGCTTGGTACTTCTTAGCTGTGATCACTGCACAGACCCTTCTCGGCGACTGAAGTGATCACTGCGAAAAAGTAACTGTGCGTAACAAAACAAATTTATCTGATAAGAGCATCAATAAAATCAGAGGTCACCAGAACCAGGACAGTGGAATCGGATATGGTTACTCCACAACTTTAGCATCGTACCAACTATAGTTGGGATGGGCCCAACTATAGTTGGGATGATCCCATGGGACCATCCCAACTATAGGAGAGACTTCCCCAGCTTTAGTTGCGACACTATACAAAATGTAGTTGGGACCATCCCAACTATGAGCTCCGTGCGCTACCAAAAGAGGGCGCCCTTTTACCTAACAACGACGTCCCATGGGTGGGACATTTCGCTGGTTGACACGCACCGTTCCTTGTGTGTGACGCACGTACACCAGGGGATTTGTTCTATTTACACGCAGTGGCTGCGCTTCGCGGCAAATGAATTGCAGTCAGGCAAGATGGCGTCGGTCGGTCACCCCCAACTGTACTTCCTTTGCCGGTGAGGGGGTGCTTGTGAACGGAGCGGATAGTTGGGTCCATTATGGAGGACTTGCATTTTGCCAGTCTCTGTTAAGTGTTTAAATACGTTGCATGAGGAAATTCTTGTGAAAAAATTATGCGTTTATCCGAGTCTACTCAATGTTATCCATAAAAAAAGAGCAAAATTGTAGTCTATTGGATTTGATCATAATTTCCAATTCCACATACACGTGTAAGGAATGTAATCATCCAGTGTAGTATCCAATGAGTTGAATAACAGCTTTCTTTCCTTTGTTTTTCCCCTTTTCTTTCAGAGAAAATACAAGATTGAGACAGAGGTTGAAAATTGGATCCAGAAGTATGACACTGACATGGGTGAACGACAGGTAAGGCCACAAGCAAACTTGTGCGAAGCGAAATTCATGTCATCAACATAACAATGGGGGTTGCGCTTCGAACGTATTGTTCATGTCACGAATTTCGCTTTGCTTTCGTGTGAAGTATGAACCGGGCTTCAGTATAATGTACATGTATGACTATGATGGGGGGGGGGGGGGGAAGGAGTTATATTCGCAGTAATTCTTAAGAGGTCGGACCTATAAGTTCATGTAGATTTGAATATACATTACATCAAATTGTTCACAGCATCTTGGTTAAGGCCCCAACTGTAGCAATGTCCCAACTAGGGATGATTTTATATTTGGGGCGTTTTCATCTTCAGCGATTCACTGGAGTCATTCAGATGAAGGGTCACAAGACATGTCCATGGAGATGGTGGTCAATTGTAATGTCTTATATTTTTCAATTATTTTCTCTGATTATATTGAAAACATTGCCTCATGCCGCCTTAGGCATTTTGGAAAGTCTCTTATGAGTTTGAACTGTGTAGGTTCTCCTTGGGTTTTGCAGTAATGGGAACGTACAGACTCAGTGCATTACTTTGTCCCCACAGTTTAAAACATTATTTTTAAACAAAGCTCAGAGAGCACATTGGCACCAAAGTTAATTACTACATATTTGGAAGACACACTGAAAATTTGTGTTCAATCAATTTTAAATTTGGTTCTGCGTATTTTATGTAATTTTCACACATGAACGAGTGCATGAATTTTGATAGCTCCCAATGAGTAGGTCACACAAAACCCGCTACAACTCCTGCGTGGAGTTTGTAACTTCAAAATGTCGGTGAGATGACAGACTAATACCTTACCCTTTTCTTCCAACAGGACGAATACGAAGACCTGGACACAGTCTACACCGAAGAGAAAGCCCAGCTGAATGAGCTAGAGGAACGCTTCACCACCTTGGAGACCGAGTACACCACCATCATGGAGGAGAAACGCGTCGCCCAGGAGAAGAAGGAACGAGAGGAGAGGGAGCTGGCACTGATGATCAAGGGAGCTACGGTCATCCAGGCCTTCTGGAGGTCCTACAAGTGCCGCAAGGCCCTCAAGGCTAAGAAGAAGAAAGGCAAAAAGGGCAAGAAGGGCAAAAAGGGGAAGAAGAAGTAGAACATATTCTCTCCCCTCACCCAAATCTTGCTCTGTACATTTTGTTATATCCGTCCATTTAGTCAAACTCCCTCCCTTGAACTTCTGAGTTAGCAGTTGTCCTAATAGGGCTTTGCCCATTTCAGTTGTGGTTTCAATTGTATATTTACAAAAATGTATACCCAGTGTGTTTCTGTGCTCTCCTGTGTTTGGTTTTCCGCATGTTTAGTTATCTTTTTCAGGCAACAAATTTTGCTCAAGTCGTGTGATATCTATTTGCCGAATTTCCAATTTGATGAATTTCCAATTTGTCGAAGGTGAGGTGGTTTAAATAAGCCCCCAAACACCCTCTGTTGAACATGCATGAAAATGAGACTGTGTGACCATAACCTGCATTGTAACCATAATCTTGCAGCGCATTGGAAAGAAAAGATTCCACGCAGACATGTACGTGTACATGATTTTAAAAACTGATATTTTGACTGTGGCCCTATTTACCTTAATAAAGATGGCAAGGCTGTCTAAATTACCTATGAAAGTGAAACCATGTCAACCCATGAGCCATGTCAACCCTATGTAAAATATGTACAAATTTATTTGATGGTACAATGTACTTTGTGTTAAAATGTTGCATTCTTATCAATGTATTCAGCATCTGTTGAAATTATTAGAATATACATGTACAGTTTGTAATAATTGTCATGTATAAAATGCAAACTGTTAAAGACTTAAACAGGATCCCCCAAAAACATTAATCTGTTTTTTTTTGTTTTAATGTTTTGTAAACCAATTTCTGTTTCTGATGTTGTAGATCATGTATGTACATTGAGAGCATGCTTAAACTTGTTCAAAACAAATCTGTTCATGTTCATTGACACTAGCTGTAAATAAGTGTGCCTTTTTGTAAATAAAAGTGCTAGCAGTGCCTTGTCGGTGACAAAACTGAGTCAGTTGAGTTTTTAAAAGTTCTTTGTTGTGTTTGTTCATTTTGCTATACAGGTACTTACTGCTTAGTGTAGGCCTATGCATTGATTCCTTCGCCCACTTTTATATGTACATTGGAGATACAATATAATCTATATACATTGTATATAATGAAAGTGGTGGTGGTGATAGATTTATCAATTGAACGTGGGGGTGATAGATTTATCTTCTATATTATGTAAGGCTCTTTTGCACGTCCTTAACATCCTTAAACTTGATGTTGATTACTTGTTTTCTTTCAAATACTTTCCCACTTCATGTATCTAGATGCAACCACCCCCAGACATTCCAACTCAATTTGTCAAATGTGTATTCGCATACATTTACGTGTACATTGTACATAGTAACCGAATTTAGGACAATAACCTCAGCCGGACATTAGCTGGGACTCATCCCCAGGATTTGGATGTAGAGCTCCTATAATGACGAGTCCCCAACAGTTCCAAACTTTTGACCATTCAGCGTAGAAACATCGAAAATACACACCAAAAATGGAGGGAAAAATCTGACAGGGATACAGGAGGCGTGTTGCTGCAGTAAGGGAACGAACTTGAACGCGTCTATGACGTGGTCGTACGTAAAGCGTCATCACGCACAAAATAAGAACGCGTAATGATGTAGAATAAAAACGCACGCTTAGGAGTTAAATTTGAAATTTTATTCGCGCTCAAGCTGTTTATTTTGAGGATAAGTTAATCCCACTCCAATTATTATTTCATTCATTTTAACTTCGGGAAATATGTGTGAGTTGTCGGACCGAGCAATCACAATATTCAGCCGACTTCGTCTCAACTGCTTGTCGCCGTCCGAGCAGCCTACATCCTCAGCACAAACAGACGACAGAATGCATCTTCGGAGCCATCAGACGAGAAACGACGAACTCTACAACGCCATACACACGGGTGATGCGGGCAGGTGTAAGGAGCTCCTGGCGATGGGCGCAGTCAACCTCCAGGAGGGCGACTACGCGAGCTGCCCTCCCCGAGATGCCATCAAGAGCACGCTGCCTCTGCAGTTCGCGGTCATGCACCGCCAGCCGGAGATCGTCAAGATGCTGCTGAGGCACGGCGCCGATCCGGACTGGGTGGACATCGAGGGCAAGACGGCGGTCCACACCCTGATCCTGTACTGGCCAAGATGCGTCCCAAAGGAAAACCAGCTCATCTCACAAGAGCTTGTCATGTACCACAGCTACCTGCGAGCAGTGGATCTCATTTGCAACGACACTCTCCGGAGACTCTGCGCCTTCGGGGGCAGTCCCAACGCTCGTGACAACCGGCAGCAGTCGCCGCTCCACTACGCGGCCAGGTATGACATCCCCGGAGCGGCAAGGATACTCCTGAGTTATGGCGCCTACAAAGACGCCCGTGATATCGACCGTAAGACGCCGGTCATGCTGGCCGCGGCGATGGGACACTGCTGCCTTGAGGTCCTACTGCAAGACAACGCTGACGTTCATCTTACCTGCTCCCAAGGCAAGACGGCCCTCCATCACGCCGTGGAGTCAAGATGCCCGCTACACAAGAAGGAAGCCTGTGTCAGGATGCTTCTCCGGTATGGAACTAGCCCAAACGCCGCAGACAACGGCGGCCAGACACCGCTCCACGCCGCCTGCAGAGCGGCCGACGAGTCCATTATAACCTGTCTACTAAGAGCAGGTGCAGATGCCGACATCCGAGACTCCAACGGAATGAACTCTCTGCATGTGCTCCTCGATAACCCAAACAGCCATCCTGTGAACACCCAAATAGTTCTCAAGCTCGCAGACGCCACTCTGCGGTACGGATTACCAGACAATGGGAGCCTCCCAGCCTCGCTCAACCTCCCCGGAGCAGAGGTTCTCTTTCAGGCGCTTCTGACCGACAGAGCTCCCCCATCGCTCCAGAGAATCTGCAGGAAGGTACTCCGCACCCAAATGATCGTCAACTCCTTTTCATCTGATGCTGAGATGAAGGAGAACATGACTAAGTTACCGCTGCCTAAATGCCTTCAGAGATTTTTGGTACTGGACGTTGCAAACCCGATCAGGCAGATCGTGCTTGGGCTTCAGAATAAGATCTTTGGATAAAACCAAACATTTTTTTCAGAAGAGACTCCAACGAAGGGCATATTAACGATGTCCCACACTTGACACTGCTAAATTGGAACAGCGCCCTCTGCAGAAACAAATGAAGAACATTTCACATTTGGATCGAGTACAACGGTGTTCTGAAATTGACAGTGTCACGAAACTAGGACAGCCAAAAAAATTTCTTTTGGAATTGTAAATAGAAATGCAAATTATTTATTGCGAGGGTTAACAAAATGTTTAAAGATGTCTATTAATTCTATTAAATACGGGCAATGATTTGAAGAAGGGGTTTGTCAATAAATTGATATTTTTGATGCAGTATTATTAGGCCTAAGACGACAGCGACCAGCAAAATTAAACATTTTGGCAGTAGGCCTACGCCTCACATTTTATTCGTGGAGAAAACAAAATTAGGCAAAAAGGAAAATGACAAAAAGGAACTTGGAAGATGCTTGTTAGAATGATGACGTCACCGCACTGCGTGACAACAATAATCTCGACGAGAGATGTTGTCATCCACGAGAATGACTTTGAAGGTACACAGTCCCCGCATTCGCCCACAGGATGCGAGGGCAATTTATCGCTTAATCCCCGAACGTCAATCACCGTAAATCCGATATTTTGTCACCGTTAATTTGAGCCCCGTGTCGGTACTCTTTCCAGGGCCTTCCCTCGATTACTCTATAACGAGACATCCCATATCTCGTCACACTCGCATTTGCATAGACCCAACATTGAAGACAGGTTCTGTTATACTTAAATGCAGTGCCAATCAACGTACATAGTTAATTGGGATACGACAGAAGAAGACCTACCCCGAGTGAGGGCGCTCAGTGCAATGGGTTTTTTCTTTATATAGACCTACATTTTGTATCGCGACACGTCGTACAAATACGCACAAACGAAGTTCCCGAGCTGTTGCACCCATCCCATGTAACAAGAGCACCCTTAGTTACCTGTACATAGCCTGAAAGTACGCCATTTTGTCTTTGAGCTTCCGGACCCCGGCCCTACGTGATGAGCATTTTACACGGGGTTGCCCTTTCTTTTGCTGTAATTTTTGACAAAATGATTTCTAACCGTAATCACCTCCGAGAAACATTCCTGTTGGAATTTTATCTTGGCATTCCACAAGATAAAATGATGAGAATCAGTTGGAGATGGGTGTAAAAACGAAATTTACTGACGACCTTTCACATCCCGATTTTCGTACCTATAGGTTTCCTCGCTCGATCACGTTACGTTTGTTTTCACATCGCATACTTGCGTGAGAACGAAAGTGATAACAACGCAAAGATTTACCCACCTGCATCCAATGGATTCTAGATTTAGTCGGACTTGCTTGAATACAGTTATCGATGGTCATTTTAGATTTGTTTGTAAATGAGAATTGGTCCTACAAGTTTATTCAAAACAATAATGTGTGTCCCAAAAGACATTTTAGTCTCCTATTTAAGTTCAAATTTTTACCAAATGACCGCCACAGAATTATTTCATGAATTTTCATCTTTGTACGAATGCCCCGAGTTCCACTAGTCCACATGTATTTTAGATTTTCGGAAGTGACAAGTCAATTTTTGGCACGAAATTTTGCTTTCAAGTCATGCGATTTTTCAGTTTCCATTTACAAAGGCTTTTTCCGCGGGTGATTTTTTTAAAAGAAATAAATCATGTACCGAATATAATGAAAAACTCCGACTTTTACACTCTATTTTCATATTCGAGGGGTCCGGAAGCGCGCCACCAGGGTTCAACTTATAGGCTCTATATTAACCAATCAATTACCTAAACCCCGACCCCACCCAACACCCAAATATAATTTTATACCCAGGCGCAACAAAGAAAACGACGCACTACTACTTGACCAAATAGACGGGTTTTGTGATTTAGAGTCCTAAAGAGTCGTGACTCGTTCGTGAATCGAGGGCGAGGAAAACATCACTTAGCAGCCAATCCAGCCACGAAGTTTCCGTTGTGAAGTTGACCGCCGGCAAATTAACATCCTTATGACTGTACTGCTATTCCACTATTAAAACAATGGTTTTATTTGTACTGCCACTGTACATGTATAACCAATGAAGATGTCGTCTGGTGAAATTGATACTTGACTGAATCTTATCAAAAACAGCAGGAAATTTAACTGACCACAACTGTTTTAACCGGCCAGACACTCGTCACAAGAGTGTCTTTATTTCAAACTGTTTTTAATCAAAGAAAAGAGGTCCGCATCAACTTACAATTAAGCTATCCTGCGAACAAACAGCCAAACAAAATTCTCTGCGAAAGAAAATACAACAGGTTCAAAATCCACGTCCCTGAGCTTATTTGCCCCAGTAATTTCGGTCGACAAGCCCCGTCATCGCTCCCCGCTCTGAACCAACTCCCCAGGCGGCCCCCTACAGATTCACTGTGACTTTTCTCTCTCTAACAGTGGTTCCGTGTCCGCTAGTCGTTTAGAGTTGGCTGATGCGGTTTTGGGACTCACGGGAGAGACTCCGTGGCATCTTAACCAGCCATCCGGCCGGGGGGAAGTCAACTGAATCCTAGCCCCGGGGCAAGGGGGCTATTTGTGGCCGGGCGGCCCTCCCCTCTTTTGCACTCTTGGGGCGAGTCAGCACCTGCGGTGCTAGACCCCGAGAACAACAGCGTTCCCCTATTTACCGATTTGCCGGTGGGTAAAAAGTGCAGCATGGATAGGGGTCAACTCGGTCATGATGATCAGGTGAAGCAAAATGAACTTGACCAACCGGCAGCTGATTATTGAGCCAATCACCGGACCGTCAGTAAGTGACATCACAAATTCGCAATGTTTTCTTCCCTTTTAATAGTTGGGGGGGGGGGGGCGGGGAAAGCTGAGCATTTTATGCCAATTTTAAAATAGGTTATTCAGCTAAATTGCGATCCGAAATATACTAAAATAGTTTCAAGTGAGATTTTTCGTCTTTCGTCTAAAAAAAGATCTGTACGCGAGGTGTCCAGAAAAGAAGCAAGAGAGGAAAAAGATTATATATACACGCAACATCTTGCTGTTGGCTTGCAATCGTGATTAAGCGCTCGTCGCCGATTTGACGGCATTCAGCAATCGTAAAAGGCATATGGCGCCCTCTGTCGGTGAATTATGTTAATGCCACGAGGCTGCTTCGATGTGTTAATTAAAATTGGTGAAACTATATATACTCGCATATTCAAATTTGTATTGTACGTTTTGGGCTTAATGTACCTACTTAGTTAAAAGGCGTCAGTGGCTGATGGGGACAGTTTCGATGCAGAAAATACTGGGTTTAAAAAAAATCAAGGGTGATTTTCAAGATTCAACTACAGAGGAACTCAACCCATGTGTCTATAAGCCATGAGGTCTGCACCCAACGGGGTCATCTCTATATTCAGAGTTTGGCCGAAACCGTCGAGAGAACACAAATTGTGAAATTCAACTTCACATTTTGGTGAAAAGTTAGGGATTTTTTGGGACAGAAATGGATTGGTTTATAGTGTTTCGGGACCAATAAGTCGTCAGAAGTCATGATGTCGGGGCACAGAAGAATCTCTAGAAACTATAAAGGGCTCGTACTAGGCAATAAAAATGATGTCCAAAAAGTTCAACCTTTTCGTCATCGAGCCCCCGCCCCCTCTGTCCCACCCTAGCTCCAGGCGAGGGTGAAATAACTTCCTCCTTGATCCTTGTAGAGAGTCACTCCGATCCGGTCCAGTTATGAGATCTCCTTTTGATCCAATCGGAATTCCACCGACTTAGTCAACAATTATACCAGGATAAAAGTACAGATGATGATAATGGCCCGTGTGTAGTGTTGTCGCGAGAACCAATTAGCCAGCATCCTCATCAGAGGACGTATTGTATATCCCCCGCTTGATTCGGCAAACATCATCTCCAGCGGGTCAAATTAATACCATTTCCCCCGACGACAGACGCCCCTGACCCCCTCCTCAGTTGACACGTTAGGGGGATATTTCGGCCCCCCCTCCCCCCTCGGGCTCTGGCCGATCAGTCACCGGGCTCCGATCGACCGAAGATGACTGTCATCCTTCCCTGTTATCCCGACACGGAGAAATTACACAAAGTTAGATGGATTTTTTCCTGTCATTTCAGTGGTGATCGGTCCAGGGGGAACTGATGTCAGCAGGTTGGACAAAAGTATGCACACCGTGTGCAGGTGATTCACAATGAGCATAGACTATTAAAAAGTACGCTCTTCTTACCATCCATGTATTGGGATGGGCAGTACATCTGCTTTGGCCTGGACCGTGTGAATTTTGTTTCATTGCGAAGTTTTGAAGAATGTTACACCTTTATTTGCTGGATCAAACATAACATCTGGCCAATAGGGATGTCATTTCATTCAGATTTCATCCATTTTACGCATCCTCCTCCAAATTGAATCATGGTATGCATGGACTTTTGAGAACGAGGTTGGGGACTGCGCTATCCACCATTGAATGGGAAATTCTCATTTACATGTACAATGATAAGCCCTCTAATGCTTCCATGGCACAGTACTTAGGTGAAAAAAAGTGAATAGTCCCGTTAAAGTTCCTGCGGTCTTTGACGAAAACGAATTTCAATTTTTCGTTTAATTTTAACGAAAAAAACTCTCGTTCTTGTTTATGCGTCTGCAATTCTCTGCTTTTGCTTTTAGCCTCCAATAACACCTAAGAAAGATACATCTCACTTATTGGCCGCAAACAATTACAATTTTTGTAAAGTAATTACTACACAAGGGCGATTTTGTTTTCGCTCTGTGTCTCATTTAAAAGTGAGTCGCCTTTGCAAAACAAATTGTGGTAAAATTCTATTTTTTTTCCGGATTGAAACTCAAAAATTTATCTTAAATTGCACATGTTTCCACGGAGGAGGGTCTAAAGAGGCCAAGTGCTTGAAACAAACTAAATTCTGTTCCTATGTGCCAAAGGCATATTAATAAAATTGATGTAAGGGCAACGGAAATAACGAACTGCTCAGATATCGAGAGAGGACAGCTATACAGGGTGAGTCAAAAAACATGAAACCCACACGTCGGGACCATTGTTTTAGTGAAGTTCTGCATGTAGCACTTTCAAAATCTCAGATATGAGAGCCCAACTCATAAGCTTTCTTTCAGTACAAGAATCATTCGAATCACTCACGTACTTTTCAAGTTAGGGAATTCTAAACGCAACCACCGTTTTAAAGTTCTGTCCACGGATCACAAAAAGGGAAGTGTTCTTTCAGCAAAACCAAAACAAATCACATAGGGATGTGTGTGAATGGTTTTCGTTTTGCTGAAAGAACGCACGCCTTTTTTGTGATCCGTGGATAAAACTTTAAAACGGTGGTTGTGTTAAAATTCCGTAACTTGAAAAGTACGTAAAGTGATTTGAATGACTTTTGTACTAAAAGAAAGCTTATGAGTTGGGCTCTCATATCCTAGATTTTGAAAGTGCTACATGCAGAACGTCACTAAAACAATAGTCCCGACATTTGGGTTTCGTTTTTTTGGACTTACCCTGTATAGGGCCTAGACAGTGTAATCTGTGTTAATTTCTAATAATTAATTGAAAAAAAATTCCCATCAATTTATAATCAAATACTGCATGTGTCCTCTCTGTCCCTATTCTGGAATTAGCCAAGCGCTGAACTCGGCCACGGTTCCGGAGGAAAAGGCTGTCGAATTTTCCCCTTTTTGTCTTTTTGTCTCTCTTTGGCCTTTTCAAATCCTACACAACTTGGGTGATGATAACTTTGTCTTCAAATGACAAAATAATCTTTTCCCCTAGTCACTCATCATGTGTTCGGCCGAGGTGATGTCACCAATTGCCTGGGGTTACTCTGCATAGATGACCGGACCTGCCAACCAATCATTCGTGAGAAATCTTGAATTTCATTATTTCTCCGACTAAAATCCCGAGAGGGTATGCCGATGCATGATCTGTACCGGGAAATGAGAGCTCTGTCCCCGGGCCGGAACGGGTTGGACTCGGTGACGATTCTTTGACCGGGCACGCCCGGGCTAGGGAGAGGAAACAGGCCAAATTGGCCGAAGCTGTGAAACGGCCATCACCTATCATCAGATTCTTTTTCCAGCTTTTCAGTGACAGTTGGACAGAGAAATGAACACACTTTCCATTTTCTTACAGACTGCTATAGACCTTATGCGTTAAAGGTACATCGTTTGCTTTTTTGCCTTTTTTGAAGCAAGAGAATAATTTTGCTAAAAATTCTTAGTAGGACAGTAACATTTTATTGCCCGTGCCTTTACGGCGGAATTGAGGGTAATGGTTGTATATCTCTAAGTTTCACACGAGTTCACTTTTTGTTCATTCATTGTTACTACATTAAAATAACAAAGAACACCCTCTATCCAGACACCTGTAACGCATAATGTGTGTAATTGTTCGCTTACTTAAATGACTTAAATATTATAGGTTTTCCCGGCCAATTTCCTAAAATGTTCATTCACTTCTGAAAATCGGTCATTCATTTTCGTCTGAATTTGAGAATCGCTCTGAACACGCGTTTCATTTTCGCTACCAGAGCATTTGATTCCATTTCAGTTCAATCAATATTATTAAGTGATTGAGCAGCACATTTCGTTTATGCTCATTTGGATTCGTTTACAAGACTTCCTTTCGCTTTTAGAGGGCGATTTCAAACATTGGTAATTCTATTTCATTTTTAGCTTAATATTATGTGATGCAATCTGCTATTTTGAACGAGAAAAACATACTTTTGATTGCATATTCACGAAATTGAATGCTACAACTCTGCGCGAAAAGGTATGCTTGCGTAAATGAATGCACAGGTAACGTAGTTGGCCGTCTGCTTCTCAAAACCGAATGTACGGACAATGAAAATGATTGAACTTTCGTTGAATTGAAATGGGATTAAAGACGTACATTCAAATTCAGACGAAAACGAATGACCGATTTGCAGAAGTGAATGAACATTTTAGGAAATTGGCTGGGAAAACCTATATTACGAGACGATTCTGCAGGACTCCTTTTATCGCGTGTGGACAAAGAACGTATGGAATTTGATGTTTTGTTCGTCCAGACAGAACGAAAAAGCATACCAGACAGACGTTTAGGTCGGTGTTTATTCCGAATTCATTTTGTAACGTCTGTATACCTCGCAAACCCGTATCAATGGCAGTGTGTACATTCTAAACCTGCCTAAACTGAATTTTGTGTTCGACCAGCGATTTCGCCGGCACAAAATGTGCAATTAACGTACGTGACTTATCAGCTTCGCACTTCGCGGCGCATAACTATTTCTGCAAAGTTGACGAGCATGACAAATCTGTAACCATTGATTTTACAGCTAGTCCTGTTTTAATTCTCTGGCGCTGCTGAGATATAATGTAGCTATTTCCAATCGTGCAGCCTGTAAAGTTCTTTCAAGAATGAGTGGAACTATTTCAGCCGAGTGCAGAAAAAAAATTGCTGTGAAATTCAAACAAACCCCTGCCAATTTTCGCGCACGGCTGTTATTGATGGCCGCGAGGAAAGATCAGAGGGAGAGCCAAACAGAACGAGCTACACCGGCCCGGGACTAAATTGTTGCAGTTTTCACCGTTTGAGTTTTAAGTTACAGCCCCGAGGATGGATCTGGGTTTCTGCCACGGTGGTGGTGCGATTTGCTGTCCCGATGACAAACGCGAGTTCATTTGGTAATGGGGTCCGATGTTCAGTTTAACACAGGGCGGTGATGGACACGGCGCGAATGTTTCATGTTTTTCGGCAGCTCGATCTTCGTGACGTGCAGTGAGCGGGCCGGTGCGGCACTGCAGCGCGTGGGGACGGTGTTTCACATCACGGGGGCTTTCCTTCCTTCACCTTTACCCCAATTTAGATTCCTTGGGGTGAAAAGAAGAAGGACAACATGATGCATCGAAGATGAATTCCTCTAGAAGACCTCCACGCTTAATTGAGGTCATTTACTATCGCATATATACACTTAATTGCTGGTTCACAGATTTCAAAAAGTACACCCAAGGTAAAATAAGGCTCAATTCAAGAGAAAACAATGATATTTTAAACCTCGTAGGTTTAAATGTGATTATTTTCCACATTTTAGAGGAAATAAATTTCATATAATTTAAGGACAATAACCCTTCAGATTTGGTATCGGACGTGCCTGTCATTTCTTTCAATCCATATCCCAAAACGTGTTATTTCTGATATATATTTGTAAAAACGTAGATTCTAAGAAAAGTCGCCGTTCGCAAATCAAATTTGAAACGATCTGTAAGAACCACACACAAAAATGGCCTGTGTCGCTCAAACGAATACCCCGCATGAACATTTTAAAGCAATGCCACCTTAAAATGAAACCTTGATGCGGTTAACGTAATTATTGTTAACAATAAAATACTTTTTTCTTCAATTATTAGATCTGTCACCGCATTGCACAGAATTGTCCTTGCACAAACTTTTATGATTTCCTTGAGCTCAAATAATTGCTGTATATTTCAACAGTTGTTGAAATCACTCCATCTTACTTGTCCTCACATCCAGTGGTGCTAGTAAAATGAATAGCTTGTACAAAAGACATCATTCATGATTAAAGACACAGAAAGAAGCCTTGTTTTGTTCTGCCTCATTCTATTCCTAAGTGAACGACTTCCCTATTTTGATTGTCATTGCAGACAATGCAAGGACAGCACGTGTCTGATTGTGTGTTACGAGTATCCGGCGATAATGCTGAATTATCCAGCCGATGACAGAGGGTGATAATGGGAACGGATGGCTCCTTGCGTGCGATATCATCGTCATCTTGACACTATGCAACTCCCCAAAACAAGCTTCCAAAACATACAAACGTATTACAAAAAGGTTTCGCGCCAAAAATATAAAAACACACGAAAAGGTTTCGCGCCAAAACCGCGATGAATGTAGAAATCTATTCTATGCTTTATACCGTATGCTTTAAAACCAAAGCTGCCTTCCCTTGCAAATAAATTCCAACATGAAACCATGATGAAACTAACCATGGGTTTACTTTTTGGAGCGTGTGTGACCGAGACCAAGTTAAATCTATCACGGTTAAATGTTTCTAAAGTAACTTACAATGGTAACTTTTGAACTGATTTTGGTGACACGAATTTTGCGACCATGCAGCTATAAAAACGAATAGCTCAATGAATCGACCATTGCTACGTTGTCCTGCCGAAAAAAATACAAAAGGCAGTTTTTATGATAAAAATGGCAGTGTTGTGGTCGAGACCCTGCAAGTGCAAGACCATCATAAGACCATCACAAGGCCAACACAATTAAGACGTTGAATGTAAATTCAAGTTACAAGCTATTCAAATGAATGCAACACTGTCATTGTTCGTGCCCTGTTACCTGTGGCTGGTCTTGTGAATGGTCTTGCGCTTGCTGTACAATTGGCGTTGTGTCTGGTCTTGTGATGGTCTCGATTTACAACCCCAAACAAATTTACAGAACTAATGTCGATCGCACATTGACTTTCAACAAATCTCATCAAGGTTTTAACTAGCTCAACAAAACACAGACGTCGTCTTTGATCTCCAGCCCCGAAGGCTCTCAAATTGACCGTCGGCATGTCAGGAATCCCTTTAAAGTTTCAACCAAAAATGAGAGGGACTGAAACCCGTTCCTTTGATGAATTGATGACCAAGGTCAGGCGTGACATGCCCCGTGTTTTTTGGATAATTATTCACCCCTTTATTATTGACAATGTCCCCTTATTTTTGACTGGGTGCTTGCCCCCGACCCAATCCTCGGGGGGGGGGGGGGGGGGGGGGGGTCAGCAAGCTCGTTCCACCTGGCGGGTCTCCGTGATTGACTCTAACCTTCAAAAGCAGCGAACCGTCCGAGGGAGCCAGTCCTCACCGCGGCCCCGCGAGATGCCCCACCTTTCATCGGTGCAAATTTGCCCGACAGATGTTGCCGTGTCTAGCTCGGCTGGCTTAAAGCCCCCGGTTTTGCTTGTATCAAGTGAGTCCCTGCATTCTCCGCGAAAAGCCCTTGGTCACACCCTTGTAAATCACTGATTATAACGCGGAATGTGACCCCGTGGTAGTAGCTGGACTGCGTATGATGATTATCTTAAATTTTATCAATCGATTTAACTATAATGAACAATGGAAAGTAATTTATACTTGGCTATTACCGTGTGAATCCTCTTTTTTTTTTTAACTCCCCAAGGTTTCGATTTATGAATTAAGTGAAAAGCCATTCACGTTGTTTAGAAAGTTGTGGAAAGATGTTCATAACACTACGCTTTAGACAATCAGTAAATTTATGATATTATGATATTTATGTATGATTGGTTTGAATATTTCCAGTGCCAAAAAAGGGTGTGAAATTCGACATTGACTCAACTTTGCACGATGATCTGAATAGAAGAGTTGTGTTGTCTGCTGTGCAAACCATGTATGGACAACGGGAAAACAATATCGCATTACTTCACTTCGTGCTTCAAGAAGAAAAAAATAAAATAATCAAAACAAGAAATATGAACTGCATGATGGTAATTGGGAATGATGGTTATTAATGTATACGATTATTACGGTATGCCCACTATGCCGTAAACATGTAAGCCTTGCGGCAGATCGAAGCAGGCACCGGGGATTAGCATTCGCGGGAGCAATCCACCGTGACGGCGCTGGAGATCCGACCGTTCACTCAGCGTCCTGGCCCCATGAGGCCCTGGTCCCGAAACTCGGCAAACACTGACGGGGCGCCGGGGTGATGCGCACTGACACTCACAACCCCCAATGACCGGGGAAACAATGTCATAACCGACACCCTATCAGTCCTGGCTCTGCGTTTGGGGACAGCAGGACCCTGGCTACTTTTGGTGTTTGAAGTCACACTACTCTGTCAGTCGTCGAACCTGGGGTTTGTGCGGGGGGCCTCGGGAAAAGCAATCTCTATGCGTGATGTGATTGTGACTGGTGCATTTTGTAAACAAATTAAATAGACATTGTAATGTTGTTCCCAGTCATTGTATTTTTCTTTTAATTTCGGCGTTGTTTTACGCCTTTTTTAACGTTTCAAAAGTGTACATTCCACATGATGTGTTCTACATTAGGTACTTCTGCGGTTAGCTGCTACTGCCAAATGACGCCAGCAGCCCTTGAGATAAGGTGGACACAACATGAGGGCGCTATTTGAGATGGGCAAAATCTGCTGAAGTTACCCAAATGTACCTATTTAACCTCAAAGTGCCCATACTGTGTCCATCCTTACTTCGAAAATGCCAACTGCGCGGCGCTCCTTCGATGGACTTGAAATCAACGTAAGGTGGGAACCTGGAAACAACGACTCTTTCATGTCGCTATGAAGGTTGATAAGAAACCAATTTGCCGTTTATCGAAATTGCCGATTATCAACGCTTACAGACGTTGACCGTACATCTGAAGCACAATCTTTCTGTCTCAGTCTGCACACGGATCATGGTCCGTGGTCTGCACAAGTTTAGTCTGATCATTCTTACAATGACGTCACAGTGTTCTCGCAGATGGAGAAGTGTAGAAGCTTTGTGTTGAAATGGCTGATTTCACTTTGGTCCATTCCCTGGGAATGTTTTGTATCGTGACTATTTTGATATATCATTAATAATTTGTGACAAACAAAGAGAAAGAATCGTTGGCTATGAATGTTATAGCTATAGGCCTATGCGTCGCCAAACTGCGCTGTAAAGGCTTGGTTTCATTTAGGCCTAAGTCACTTTGGCATATATCCGAAAAAGTTTGACACAATGACAAAGCTAAAAACTTGAAGCTCAAATCCAAGAAACCTGCATGGAGAAGCGTACATTCACATCGTCACCGGGTCAAGGGGAACCGATCAAATTTAAAGGCACGTGGAAAAATTAGTAATTACCTGGAAAGGAAGCTACCGTGTTGCTGAGAGAAACCTTGTTCAAATTGGAGAAAGGGCTGGTACCAACTACTCAATGAAATTGTTCCGTCTCGGTTGGTATATCATTAGCCTTTCAAAGCAATAATTGAAGGTGGTTTTAAAAAGTGTGCATGCGGGCACACCTTTTTAAATATCAAAGGCATTCAGTTACGAGACCCCAACATGTGCATTAGGCCCCATACTTTCACAAAATTAATGTAGTATCCACTGAGCTAATACTTCAACATACATGTAAAAGTAGTTGTTATGCACTCTGTTTTTGACCAATTTTGTTGCTTCAAACGAAAAAACAAATGCTCAAAGAGCAAATGATCCTATGTACCTTTAATTCCGACACTTTCGGTAATACAGTATGATCAACAGATTACTGAGGTCAGCCCCGGTCCAAACTGGACAGATTTAGGCCTACACACGGTTTCACAACAACCTTCGACCACCCATACTCAACTAAAAAAAGCGCACCCCGCGTCTCAAGCCAGCCAGCACCCGGGCCTCACTGTCAAGCCCCCCGTCTCCGCTGCAACGCCGTGTGGCTACCACCCTGTCGGAAATGCGTCCATTTCAACAGACGCAACTGCAGCGCACAGCTCTCGCCAGCCCGTCAAGAACATCTCGGCGGGCGAATTACCTGGTCATCCGCTGAGACTCAGACGCCGGGACCGTGGTGACAGTGCCAGCCGACTATCGGACCGGACCACGAGCGGACCCGCTAATTTCGGGGTTAATCCTCCTGCTCCCAGACCCCCTCCCCAGGGGGCGCCCCAAAGCTCCAGAGGAGGGGGTAGCGGTGAAACCCGACATGCGTAGTCGAGGTACGAAGCGATGATTTTGAAAGTGTAAAGATGTCGACAGTTCCTACCTGATTCATGTCCGTCCGGTGGCAGAACGACGAAAACAGAAACTGGAGTAAACCCCCTGACAGCTCTAAAACTATACATGCTTCACGAATGTACACACGCACTTTTATTTCCACTAAACCAATTTCAACTACTGTTGACGTGCACTTTAAGACTTTAAAACTTAATTGTGCTTCGAAACGGTTGGCAATACCCCAACAGTAATTCTTACTTTTACAAACGTCTGTTCAAAATGAAACAAATGAAATTCTCCCCGAATCGTAACCACGGCTTCCCGAATCGTAACCACGATGCAATCGAGCAGGTTCAGCGTATACGAATTCATATCTGTTTCTCACAGATACCCAAGATACATTGACTTTGACAACAGAAGGGTATGACAGACGTAGTGCAAATGATGCCTCCACAGGGTTGGCCTAACACAAGAGTTCATTAGCATCACCATCGACAACAGTAGCATAAGCACCTATACCAACCAACTGAACTTGTAGTACCATGCATCATCATCCCCATCATCGTTGTCATACTCATTAGCTGCAGTACGTGCACCAGTGACGAAGCTGGTTGCTATATGGTGTTAGTAGCAGCAACATGTTAACGACAGAGGCAATATAGAATCACTTCAAATAAGCAATCTAACATTAGAAGCAATTTCAGATGGAAAAAAAACCTGCTGCAGCAATAAGAATAGCTTATCAGAAGTATAGCAGCAACGGAAACAACAGCAGCAAACGAAATGGCAGAGCGTCACGACCCATGTAGCAGCAACACCAATACCAAACGTCATCTTCCGTTTGTCCCGTTTCCTCTAAATGATTTCTGTTTTCATGATAACAAGCTTTTGATTTCATTTACAGACGCCCGAAAACAGCACAAAAACAAGGACACTATTTTATGTGTAAACAATTCTCTATAGACCTTTATCATGCTGCCACCATTTCAGTCATGTTCCCTGTAACCAATAACAGTACTGAACGATATTGTTTTTGTGCAAAAAGGAACCAGACTATTTTCCTTCCAGCCTCGCTTTGGTTACGTTGATTTGAATGGGCAAAATCAAAATGGCCGCAACATGATAGTGGTCTATATAGCCGTGCACGCCTCACAATAACATCAAACGCCCCCATAGTTTTTTTCATATTGCGAATACAAAACACATCTTTATTTTGTGCTTATGTGGCGTTTGAAGTTATCCGATCATGCCTCAAGACTAGAAAATCCAAGACAAAATTCCAAGGAAATTGCTAAGCACTTTATGCTTTCCCAAGCAAAACAGGTTTTGCGACACACAATGGTCGTGACTTCAGATTTTTCTCACCTGTTATCACTTAGCACAAAATTTTGCTTAACAATATTTCTGCTTTGCACTTTGCAGCTGCATCAAATCGGACCCTGACCTTTCGATGCGAAACATGGTCGGCAATATTTTTTTCCAGAGAGATCGATTTACATGATACTGCTCATTTCATCACCTGATAAGATCCAAATAATATCATGCTTTAATTTCAATTAATTTGTTTTCGCCTTTTTAAAATGCAAGTGTGAAAGTGTCGCCATTAAAAAACAACGCCCGTCACAAATCCCCTTAATTCAGTAATCTAAATGTCAGGGAAACCATCCGATTAATTCGACATTACCTCCACTTAATTTGGCCGGAAATTATTCACGTTTATCGCACGGAGGAATTATTCCAAGCCGAAGGTTTAATCGGTCATTCATGTTTTTGTTGGAACGAGACCGCATCGGGTCGTTGCTAAAATAAACCCACGAAGGCCGCCGAACACTGACAGGGCTCGACAAAAATGGATCGACCTGCCTGATACATGTCGCTAGGAGAATTAAGATTGCCCAGCACGTGGGGTCAGCGTAGCATAGGAACATGGTGTGAAAGAATATGTGACAGGCACAAGCACACACCATACGAATGGCTTAAAGCCGCTAAAAATGTCAGGAAAAATCTCTGTCAATTTTTTTGTTGAAAAGGTTGGGCAACAAACAGGGTTAAACAATGTTGGGAATGTTCATAACACCAGCATGAAATTGCATGTACTTCAATTGTTAAAATCCCAATTTTGGTAAGAATTTGCATAATTTAGTGTAGCAGTTCGTACATGTACATTTACCAACACATGGGCAAATACCCCAACC
Source organism: Patiria miniata (assembly GCF_015706575.1). Taxonomy (NCBI): domain Eukaryota; kingdom Metazoa; phylum Echinodermata; class Asteroidea; order Valvatida; family Asterinidae; genus Patiria; species Patiria miniata. The sequence goes on from NW_024037061.1 coordinate 14,265,700, forward strand.
AATTTGTCCAATTATTTGGAGTAGTGTATTTGGCGCCCAAAGATTGTAACTGATAAAAAGTATCCAAAGAACTAATTCTGAAAGTGAAGTCTGATCGCTCGATGGAATGAAATAACTGCTGTTTGTCCCAAGCGATAATGAAATAATTGGACACCGCCCTCCTTTGATCAGTGTGAAATTATAAGCTTGTTGCCATCCTTCTTAAAGACGTTTTCAAAGTAGAAGTATAAGTTAACAAGAAGAGACAAGCCTAGTTAAACTGATCACAGAATCCACAAAAGTCTACTCAATTGATTCAGAATTTTACTTGAAGTCTAGTAGTAGTACACATTGGGCCGGATTTAGCCCAATCATTTGCATTAAAAGGGGTATGCTACATAGCACTGCCCGACTCGCAAGCGACAGTGAGTCAAGGGCGGATCCAGAACACAGGGGGGGGGGGGTTTGGGGGGGGCACAAAAAGTGGCTAAAAATTTTTTTACGGCGTGGGGTTCGGGGCCCGCTTCAAGGCCGCGAAAAACTTTTGGATTCTATAGATGCTCTGTGGTGCGATCTGAGGCAATTTCCGACCACTTTAACCAATTTTTTTCGAGGAAAAGATGGTGGTGTACTCATTGCCTGCCTCTATTGCGACATCACTTAAACACAAAATGGGTTCTTTTTTATTGGGGGGGGGGGGGGGGGAATGGCCCCCTTTGCCCCCCCCCCGCAGGATCCACCGTTACAGTGAGTCACAGTCAGTCAGTCACAGAGGGTGCATGGTGGACTACAGGCAAGCCCTCTCTGTGGGACCAGCAAACGTGAAATCTTGTTTTCTTTATTCAAGACGTAGACTTATAAAATTGGCCTTTACAACGAGGCATCTCCCAGCCTGCGTGGCGCTCCAACAGCTGAGAGCTCTGAATGTTCAGGCGATATTGTTCACGCCGTGTCAGTGTTGCAACTCTGCCGTAGCATGGCCGGGTGCACGTTTCATTAGGAGTCCGAGCCGTGAATCCAGCGGGCTGCAGACCCTATGGCGGCGTGGGGCCTCGCTGCTCGGCTCCCCCTTGGCTCTCTATGTGCTGCCCCTCATTTCATGTGGGCGGGTACTGTGTCTCCGCTCCTTCTTAAGCGATGACTGAACTCCATATTTCTCTGCCACGAGACATAAAAAATGTACATTCTAAGCTTTTTCTCTTTTTCTGTTGCAACATACAAGGTTTTGTGAGGGCATAAGCTACATAAAGGGACCATCAGAAATTGTGTTGACAACATAAAAAGTATTCAAGAGATTCACTAGAATGGCAATAGAGCCTGAAAGCACGCCATTTTGTCTTTGAGCTTCCGGACCTGGCCTCTGTGACTCGACTCTTCTATGGGCATTTTACACGTGGTTGCCCTTCTCTTGATGTAGTTTTTGACAGAATGATTTCTAACCGTGATCACCCAAAGGAACAATCATGTTGGAATTATATCTTGGCATTCCACAAGAAAAAATAATGATGAGAAATCAGTTGGAGATGGGTAAAAACGAATTTTACTTACGACCTTTCACATCTGGATTTTCGTACCTAGGTCTCCTTGTCCGATCACGTTTGTTTTCACATCGCGTATATTTGCGTGAGAACGAAAATGATAATGACGCGAAGATTTACCTACCTACATCGGATGGATTCTATTTTACTCGGGCTTGATTAAATACAGTTCTTATCAACGGTCATTTTAGATTTGTTTGTAACCGAGAATTAGTCCTTCGAGTAAATTCAAACAAACTTGTGTGACCTAAAAGACATTTCAGTCTCCTGTTTAAATTTGTTTTTACCCAATTTCGTACATTTCCATCTTTGTACGAGTGCTCCGAGTTCCACTAGTCCTCATGGATTTTAGATTTTCGGAAGTAAGAGGTCAATTTTTGACACAATATTTCTCTTTTAAGTCATGCAATTTTTCAGTTTCCATAACTTGAGATGCTAGTAACAATTTTACAAAGGCCTCAGTTTGCGAGGGTGATTTTCCTAAGAAATCAATGTGCCAGAAATAATTTTAAAAACTCATTTACAGGCTAATTTGCCTATTCGAGGGGTCCGGAAGCGCGCCACCAGGTGTCAAGTTTCAGGCTCGATTCTCTGGAGGTCTTTTCATGCAATGGGCCAGATGTAGCCCATTTTGTTGGCGTTACAGGGTAATCCTATACAATAGCACTGCCCGGCTCACAAGTGGCAGTGAGGCAATGAGAAAAAGGTGCAAAAAAGTATGCTAGGCTGACCTCCTGGGACCACCAAAAAATGGAGCGTGAAAAATAACACCATGTTGTTACAATCATTATTCCTGGTATCGACTTCGCACGAGTTTTCAGTATATGGATCTAACGTTGTGTGTTGGACCTAAAATCGCTTTTTTCCTTTTTTTTTTTTTTGGGGGGGGGGTGTTTTGACGCTACTAGACATTCACTCGACTACCATCACAGTCACGAACTTTCATGTACCAAAAAAATGGCTCCTTTGAAAAACACTTACAACACATTATCGTAAATCTCATCACATTATCGTTTTTTTTCTCTTTCCCAATCCCAAATTACAAATTGCTTCGATGCGTCTGCCCTTGCTCACTGCACATTACATCCGTCAACAGAATGACAATAAAGATATACACAAACACGTGATTATGGGCTTGAACTTCTCTCCGAAGCGATCGGCAGTGCAGCCGCAAGCCCGGCGGTCCGCTGACAGAAATACTGACCATTAAAATGTTTAAAGTTTACTGCCAGAAAAATAATACGGGCAATGATGGAAATTGACAACAGCATGGCGTATAATGCTGCCGCTGCGGCTTAGAGAACCAGGAACGGGATGCCTGGGGCATTGGGCTATCTGCGTTGACATGAACGGTTTCTTAAAATATAACAATGAATACTCTCTCGATGACGTTCATGTTGTGTTTGAACTAAACACTGGAGGTTCTCGATACCAACACATTCTCTTTGTAGTTGTTTTTTTTCCTCGTTTTTTTTCTAATTGTTTTTTCCTTGTTTTCAATAGACTCATGACGTGACGCTTTGTTACAATGTTCGCTTTCCTATAGACCATTATCATGTTGCGGCCATCTTGATTTTGTTTCCCCATTCAAATCAACGTAACCAAAGCGAGGCCGGAAGGAAAAATAGTCTGGTTCCTTTTTGCACAAAAACATTATCATTCTGTTATTGGATACAGGGAACATGACTGAAATGGTGGCAGCATGGGAGACAGGTAGGGACAACCTCGTCCCCAGTGCTTACTTTATTTCCAACCTCATTTCCAATAGTTAGCTCTGGATAGGAAACTTTCTTCCTGTATCCTGATTCGACACCACAATTGGCTGGTAATGGATTTGTATCGTGTACTTGGTGTTGTTATTCACAACGTGCAGTACGTGTTTTCGTGATTATTCGTCCACGCTTTCTTGAAAATACTCATTTCCTTTCCAATTTGTTCACAAATCAATAATGAAATGTGATACTGCATGTTGTTTCGATAAGATCGTAACAGTTTAATTAAATAAATCGTGTTTTCGCAACTCACGCCATGCTCGCGCTGCGACGAATTGACTGTTTTTACCCCAGACACCGCAAACAAACACAAACGCTAATGTAACGCACATGCAGGCACCAGACTATTCCTCATTTGCATACGTGTTCAAAAATCTTGCACATACAAATGATCCAATACCAGGGTGAGAGAGTAGGTAGTGATGGGCGCGTACTGCTCGACACCCTGGAGACGAGGTTGAGGTGGGGACGATTGGCTGGCGTCCCCACCTGTCTCCCATAGGAAAGCGCACATGTAAACAAAGCGTGACGTCAATATGTCTTATGTCTATTATAGGCCACAGGAATTTCTATGCAAAGCAAGCGTCTATTTTGTTAAGATTGAGCGATTTATGCAAAACAATACTGCGTCTTGACCACATTCTGACCATTCTGCGGGCGCCTTCTTCCGGGTTCTTCGGTAACCCGTAGTTGTATTACAAAAAAACACGGCAGCCAATTGACCAATCAACAGCTTAGGCTGAATTTCTGCTGGAAATGACTTCAATAGTCAAAGTCGACTCCAATAGGCTGGCGCGCGGGGTCGCGTAAAATGCATGCTCACATAGTTTTATCAGACGTTGTTGCGGAGTTTGCGGGCTCCGTTGAACAATGAATGATATACACAGACTAAGGAATGCCTTGGTTTGATGACAAAAATATTGAAGGGTTCTGACTATGTTCGCCAAATTGAGGCTGACTTCGCGAGAGGGCGCCCCCGCATTACAGAAGCCAAAATGGCGAAAAAAGGATGGCAGGATTAACAACATGCTGAAATGACCCACTTCTCTATTTTCCAATTTCTTAAACGAGTAGAGTAAAACAACAGACCTAAAGGAATATTCCAACTTCTGTACTGCAAATGACGTTTTGATCTCACACATCCTTTCCTTCGTGAGGCTCCTTAAATTGTGACATTGCATGATGTGCCACTTCATGTTTTGTACCGGATATGACATTAATGTGATAGCACCATGACACACCATCAGAAGAACCTCGCATTAACCTGTTGTCAAACATTGGCCAGATAAATACACATATTTAGTGTTTGTTTATTAATGTTTGCTTTCTCCATCTACTTTTCTGAATAACTTTCAATTTATCAACTGAACCACAAAGGGAAACTGACTAGGTGCATTGTAATAATTTGCGACCTCCGGGTTTACGGCTTCTGACTGGCGCCCCCCCCCCCCCTGAACAAAGACATAGACGTATTGGAAATTTCTTTGTTCAACTTTAAAATTAACTTTCACATTGCTTGTTTTGATGTGTGTAAGGCGTCTATAATAATTTCTTTTAATTTTCAAGACATCATTTCATTTAAGACTCGACCTAAGGAGGATTATGCTAGTCTTACCACATAATTGTTTTACGTTTGTACCCATTAAGTTTGATTTGTTTGAACAACAAATATGCTTCAACGAATATACGACCGGAGCAAAATGAAAAAAAGAAATAACTCAAAATCATTTCAAAAACTCAAATTTTTCATTTAATTTCATTTACTTGCATGAGAAACAACGCCAATTGTTTGGACTTATTGTGTAAAAAGCGTTGGATAAACATGTTCCAAGATTAACATCAAAACGTAACAAAACGTTCACATCACCTCTTCAAGACTCATTTTGGATTAAGAGGAAATGAGGTGCGAATATACCTGAACTCTCGCACGTAACGACACTTCATGACTGCAGCCGCTGAGGGATTAGCGAGTCTGGTTTCTGCCTCCCCTCCCCCTGTCATCCCTTCACATCGCACCGTGACTCAGCACCAGCCCTGATTGGGGCCGTCACGGCTTTTCCACTTTCATTAAAACCTCTCGTCTTCCCTGGCCCTATATACACTCTACCCCGTGCCGGCGTGAAGATCCCCCTTCATTAACACCCCTGAGCCGCACTTCACACGCTCTTGTCAAAGCATTTCGCCTCTCACAGGATGTCCTCGCTCTGTCTGGATGGATGAAAGTGTAAATTGGCTCCTTTATTTTGTGTCCTCGGTCGGCTAACGCCTTCAACCGATTTCTTGCCAGGGGCTTTTTGGCGTGAGGTAGTTGATCTGCTTTAGAATATCAATCTCATCCGGCTGACATTAGAAATAAGCCCTAAGCAGAAAGTGACAAACCAGGAAGTTACAGTATACACTGAAAGCTATTGACACGTCTCTTACATCTCAGTCACTCTTTTACACCTCTAAAAACTCTTGCCAAATCAATTACAAATTGCTAATGGTATAAACTATAAGTATAGGCCGTAATTACTACAAGCATAATACAAATTTAAGATTATCTTTGTTTATTTTACAACGGATGATAGTTTTCACTGATACAATAATATGTTACATAAGCCTTTACCCTTCCATAATCCTGATTTTCATCTGTCTGTCAGAACAGAGAGAATTGCCCCATAATATGTATTTTGTTATTCACAAAGTAAAGTTTCGAAACACAACTTCGAACTCCTCATTTGTATTTCTAACGAAAAACACATTGCATTTGAGGATTGTTGAGTCCCCTTCTCCCACAATTCAAAGGCTAAAAGGAAGTGGGAAATGCACCCGGCGTATCTGCACTGAGACAGGACGCCCATCAGTAAAATAGAATTGAGGATGGCGGCAGCATTGCAGACAACAAGATCAGTTAAGCTCATGCATAGCACGGTAAACACTAAACAAAATAATGTGAAGTAAATTTAGTTCGACTGCACGGTCATGAGCCCAAAACATTCTCCTAATTATTTTGGGTCGTGAAAAGGCGCTCCGTGCTGCATCAGTCTGGGATCTCGTCTCCTTGTCTCGTCTCGTGCGGGTTTTCAACTCAGAAAACAGTTGATGAGCATGTTCGCAGATGCGTTTTCGGTGGCCGCAGGGTCCCAAACACGTGTGATGTAGGCTACGTCTATCATCAGTTGCCTGTCTGGCGGCCAAACATCCCAACTTCGACCCCGCGGACTCAGCTAAAATTGTTACCAGAAATACAACGAAATAAGCTAATGTACCTATATTTGCAACGCGAGTGGCATAGCCAAAGCTTTGTGGATGGGGCTAACCTTTGCCCTTAACAAGGAAAGCAAGATGGCGTCGCATGCCACTCATGCGCAAGAAGTCGCCGACATCCGACCTCTTAGCGATCCATTTCTTTTTAGCCGTGTGTGCGTCACCGGTGTTGGATGTTTTGTAGGGCATGTAAACGTATTGGCCCTTTATGTAAGGCAGGCACCGATGGTGTTTGTGACAAAATAAGAATGCTTCACAATAATAAGAACGCCACATGTGCTCTTCTGAACATTTTTGCTGGGCCACCGACGAGACTAGAGTTGGTATCAAAATAATCTGTATAGAAGTTGCAGACGTGCGCATGTGTGTCCTTTAAATGGAGCGAGAAATGGTTTCAGTGCCGCGTCTCTCCACTGCCTAGCACAAACAAACATGTTCGGATGGCCCCTTTCGGGATCCTACAGATTGCTGAGCTAGCTGGATGGAAGTTTAATCAAAAATATAACGAGGTTTTCTTTTATTTCATACAAAAACAAAACGCTCAATTCTGCTTAAAACTCCACTTGCAATTTAAGCTTGACATCATGCATAAATTTGCATATATATGGATAATTGACTCATTAAAGGGAATGTACAACATTTGCTTTTGCTGCAATTTTCAGAAATAAATGGATTGGAGATTAGTATGTTGTAGCAAGTATTGTTAAACTGACTTGTTTCACCTTTTGGGCTTGTAGATGCTGGAAAAAAAAACAATCGTGTTCTTGTAGTCTGGTTCCCTGACCCCACTTAAGATGAAACGGAGCAATTTACAGACTTTGAGGAATTGTAAGGTCAGAGAATCAGTCTAGCAGGCTTGTACCCCTTCACAGGTGTGTAATCAATTGCAAAGAAAATGCGGAATAACTAAATAGGAAACATTAGGAGCAGTTTTTGAAAAAAAAATACAGTTTTCTCCAACGCTGATCGGCCGACCAGCGTTGGAAAAATACAACTTTTCTTGAAAATGTCAGCACACCAACAGCCACGAATTTATAGGATGATTTAGAATGTCACTCCTACAATCCAGTAAGGTATTTCGTGATATTTTGATCATTTCGTATTTTGATGTTGGCAAATGTTGTATCTTCCCTTTAAGGCCCAACACAATACACTAGCAAATAATTCATAATGACTACAATCTCATGTAAATCTTACTGTATGAAACTAAATTCATTTTACCTACCTATCCTAAATTTGCAAGCGCTGTATTCATACCAATTATTAAATTTCATACTACATAGAACCACCAGATTTTTTTTGTAAAAAAACAACAGCAATCGTTGGAGCTTTGTGTGAGTACTATTTTGTCTTTGCCAAAGTAAACATTTTATTTTTAAAGAACAAGTGTACTCGTCACAACTTATGCCCCAGGTTCTATAATTAGGCATTCTAGCAACCCACTCTGCCAACACGCAGTTTTAAGCGCATACACTTAAAACCTAACAGCGACAAAAACCCAACAATTTTGTATTTCAACCCCCACCAAACATAAACGCTTCAAACCTTACTACAAGTCTTCAGTGGAAGCAATGCAAAGTTGTGTAACCCTTCCATTCTGCAAAACAAAATCTTGCCGAGTATTACATTAACTCAAGAAGACACAGGCGTGAGGTTAATCAGATTAAACCAGTGCGTGTTTGTCGTCGCTTGTTGGCAGCAAAATCCGCGGCCACTCCAAATCCCACCTATCATCGCCGTGGCAGCAACTGTCATGACGTCATCGGCCCAATTAGGGACTTGGGATTAAAGTGCATTGAGCTTCCCTCCGAGTATTGTGACGACCTGCTATTAAAGTAAAAAGGTCGTGCAAACCGAAAAAGGGCCATATTTGGTGACAATTATAGTCGAGATGTTAATGAAATCAATGCAATTTGTTTGTTTTTTGTTTTGTTTCATTCCGTGTGTAAGTGGCTCCTCGGTAGAGTCACGGTGTTCAAGACATCGTCTTTAAGTCTTCACCAATATTTTAGTGATGTCCTTAAATTTAACACCATTGATATCTGTATAGGATCATCTGGTGTTAAATTTTACTGTTGTATAAAATACCAAATGTTGTTAAATTAAAACCATACTTGAGAAGAAAAGTCTAAAACCATTTTCTACATCTGACTCGTCATTTTTAATGACGTTTTTTTGGTTGGTGTTTTTGTTTATTATGTGTTGCTTTTGTACATCCATTTTGATGTCAAAAACCAACTTTCCAAATGTTTGGCAACCACGCCTCTCCATTCCTTCAACAGTCTTTTGACTTCTATTGCCTTTTACATTTCTCAGCCTATAGGAAGCTCTGACCCAACAAATTTCCCCCCAAATCCCGTCTGAGATGCGACCCGACAGCCCGATCCGTTGCTCCACTTAATTCGCCGGGCCCAGAAGGTGTTGATCCCACTCACGGGTGTGTTGTGACAGAGCCGGCAACCGTTGTCGTGGGAACCGTTGCCGTTCATCAGAGTTGGCGCGTTCTGAAGGAGTCGAACGGGTGCCGGGATGCTCGCTGGAAGTAGAACAGAAATCGAGAGAGGGAATGGCGGACGATAAGTTGGCGATGGACGGTGCCACGCTCGAGGACGAGTGCGGTGTAAAATTTCGTTTCCCTTGGAAAATAGACCCATTGACGGTTCTGAGCATGGCTCAGAGAAGAGAACAATGATGACGGACTGATGTGTGAGGTTGTAAATTCATGTAAGATTAAGAGGCCGCGGATTCATTGGAGTCCCAATTCCAAACGACACCGGAGCAAGGCTAATCTGTAAATTTGATGTCTCCACTTACTATAGGCCTATAATATCGAGATAGACTGAACCTGATGTCGTTATTCAAAGCTGTTTTCGTGTGCATGTATATTCAAACCAAGATAAATTCCTACTTAAAACTCAATCAAAGTGAATAAAACAAAATCTCTGATTTCCAGATTTTACACTTGGTGCGGGCAAGATCCAAGTCCAAAGAACCAGGTGTCACATCATTACTTTAGTCCTATTTCGATTGGGAAAGGATGTTCTTGGCAGTCACTTGTCATCAAGGGCATCCAATAGTGACAAATTATGACCAGTAAACTGCATGCTCCCCCGGCTCAAAATGGGTCACATTGGCACATCACGTCACTTTACACTGCTATGGTGTTGTGGTTGCATCAAAATGATTTGGGCGAATATGAAGAGGCATAATTGGTACAACGTATTCAAGACTCCCAGTTATGAGATCATGGTCTCATGATACATTCAGGATGCATGTCCGTTCATGAATGTTCATACGGATGGGAGAATGATGAACTAGGACACAGCTGCATGCACTGCGTGGGTGTCGGGCTGTGCTTGTCTTCGCCTAAGAGCCTGTCTCCTTTATGACTATCAATATAGGGTTTACCAACGAAGATCTAAACAGAAGCTTCCAGACTATGGCTTTGTCTACTGTCATTATGTTCCCATGTAGTAGGTATAGTAATTGTAGATGACACAGACAATTGCTTTATACTAAAAGGTTTCGAAGTGAACTTGAACTTTTATTTCATTTTGTGGTACATGTACATTATAATTATACCAAAGTGCTGAGGGCGCTGTTGTCTGATGCCATTATCATGACTCAACAGTTTTCAATTGTACCCTGCCCTATGGGTGAACTCTGCATTAAAATTCCCATAGACACGAGTGCTAAATGCCCATGCATCAAAATTCTTTTAAAACACTCAGAACTATCACAAATAATTAAGCTGCACAGAAATATGATGATCAACATGTCATCTTTCATTTTCTTTTCAATTTTAGCAAAATAGCGCCACTTTCGAGCCCAATTGCATCCAAAATACTCAGAATTGGAAGCCCCGAGCCCGGGCCAGAGGTTCATTTGCCATATCTCTCCAATTCCCTAATGTTATGGCTCTCAGAACTCTTTAATATAGAAAACTTTGAGGGTATATAACTTTTATTCATGAGCTCGGCGGATGGATGTAGGCCTATTTACCGGTGTGCACCCTTTAGTACCTTATTTTTAGTACAACAAACAATAGGCCATTATTCCTGGTCAAATGAGGGCGCTGTCACAATGTCATTTAGGGGTTATGATTGGACGTGTATATCTCATGTTGTTGACGTAAGTTTGCACGTTGCTTCAATTCAGATATTACATTTACAATCTTTAAATTTAGATTAAACTTCTGTAATGAATGGGATATTTCCACCGTTTGTGTACCAAGATAATGGCTTGTCTGGTTCCCAGACCAAAAAATTCTGACTATTTCTGACCACTCTTAGGTCAGGTAGCCACCACGGTTAAAAACAAACACGATGGCCCTTTCTCAAAGCTCGGCTTCGTTTCCGGTAATTTGGCTTTATCATTAAAACCTTTTAAAGTTCTGATCAAATAAAATTTAAAAAAACCACACAACTTGCTTCATATCATACAGTTTTTGTAAGAAAACCGTGATGTTGAGCTGGAATCTCCAAAGTTAGTGATCCAAATAACAGGCGAAGCCGAAATGGCGACGAAACCGAGTTTTGGAATATCCCTAGGCAACCGTCGTCTGATTTAAATAATGCATGACGCTGCAGCAAAGCTCGCCCCTCGTACGATTCGAGTGCATACTAGATGCACTATTAAAGTCGGTTTTCTTTCCCCACGGTTTTTCAAATGCAAGCAATGAATATATGAACTATTTTTTTCTTGTAGAGAGTCGACAAAATGCATTCGGTAAACTTCGGACATTTTCGGAAACGGGAGGAAGTCGTCCTGTTTTTCTATTTTTAGCCGTGGCGGCTACCTGACCTAAAGATTGGCCAGAAATAGTCATGAATCTTTTGGTCTGGGAAGCAGACCAGATAATGGCGTCCATACAGCGCCCTCATTCGCTCAAGAATGATGCCTATTACTACAGAGCCTATTCCTAAGGATTTGAATAAAGCAATGCAACTGAGCCACTCTACACATACATTACACACTATACACCATACCACATATTGACAGGTTGCTCCTGAAGTTATAAAAATTTAACACTCGCCGCGGATTCACAAAATATAATTATTATACAGTCCGTTCCCGGCATTGACCTTCATAATTTAAACGGGAAATTATTGCACTTCAGACCCATACATGTTTTTATTGCAATTGTTCTGTACTCTGACAGAACCAGCACTTTAGCACTACCAACAGGATAACAGTTCTTTTAGAATGATTTCTGAGATTACCATTGACGCTCAGCCACTACCTAAATTATGTAAAAGGGGTAAAAAAAAATCGCTGACAAAATTGGGTGGAACCATCCTTCTGGGGTGAATCAAAAGACCAATGACAGATTACTGGAGTGCGAGAGAGCATCGACCTGTCTGACGTCATCGTGACGTCATTATGACAACCCAATCCTGAGTAGCATGCCTTCCACACCATGAAGTTACCTCATGCCTTAGACAGCGACTTCCTGCAGACAAAAATGATAAAACAAACTCTCAGTTTAATAACTTGATACAACATTGAACGCAACTTTGGACTCCGAGGATTTCTGTTAAGCTTTAAGCTTTATAGTTCATTTGGAACGAACTAGGGGAAAAACAACTAAAACTATACTTTTGCGTTGTCGTTCCAGTTGTCGGTATCCTGGCATACTTCGTTTCAGGATGTCGATTAGTCGACATGGTCGACATCATGCAAATGTATAATTTCGACAGCCTTAGACCCTTGGAAGGATGTCAAAAACTTGGATACCGGCTTCGTAAAGTACCTTCTATTTATTTTTCAATTTTCATTTTGATCTTGTCATTCCAAACGGATCTAAACTGTCACATAAAATATGTCTACATTATTTTTTTCATTTTGAACGTCTTTATCTGAACTGCGTCAAGACATTTCCCTTTTAATCTGTTGTTTTGCATTTCCTTTTGACCTGTCAATTTTGGTTGACCCAGAAATCAAAGTACACTGTGTCAACGGCGGTGGTCGACTGCGCAGCGCGCGCAGTGCGCATCGACGCGTGACGCGCAGTCAGCGCGAACAGAAGGCATATTTGGCCGCACTATCCCCATCAACCTCATTTCATCTCCTTTGATTCTATAAAGGTCTCATCAGTGAATGGCAAGGCGTATCATCGTCAAGGTGTCCCAGGCAGCAAGCCCCTGGCTTCGTCCATCCTCGCAACAAGGTGTGACAGGCCCGCTGGTGCGGAACCAATCCCGCCACCGACCTTGCGTGAAGTCTCTGGAATGATTTTCACAGACCGGATTTCTTTTTAAAGCCATTCGAGAATTCTTGATGTTTTGATATGTTACTTGCAGATTCGTTTTCGGGCAGATTCCGCATTGTATGATGCATTTACAATTTAGCCCGCTATAGTGTTGCTCTTGCTATTGTCAATTTGTTCCCGATGTTGATGTTGCTTCTGATAAGGTTGCGGGCCCAAGGAATATGGCAGACCCCATGCTACACAAAAGACTTTTTACCTGTATAGTCTGAGTATCATCCGTTGTTGGACGGAGCCCGCACGCTCCGCAACAACCTCTGATATAATGTGCGCACCTAAATTTTTGAAATCGTGACGTCATTTCGAGCAGAAATTCGGCCTAAGCTGTTGATTGGTCAATTTGCTGCCATGTTTTTCTTGTGATACAACAACGGGTTACCGAAGACGCGATAGAAGGCGCCTACTGAATGGTTATAATCTGGAGGTCAAGACGCAGTGTTGTTGCATAATCTGCACTCATATCATATAGACGCTTGCTGTGCAAGCGTCTGTACATAGACTTTCATGCCAAGAAATGTAAGGTCCAAAATTTTTAAAGCTGGTATTCGGAACTTTGATGGGCTTGCCAAACATGGCGCACTTGAATCCAAGGTTTTTTTTTCTTTGAACCATTAAGAATTTCTTTAAAGTTGACAAATTATGATTGAAAATTATTGCCTGTATTGACATATCCATGTGTGCAAAAAATATGTTTTCTTATTTTGGGCAGCATTTAAAAGTGATATTTGACAACATAATAGTTTTCATTCTTTCACTTTGTGTGAACGGCGAGTTTTTGCTTTTCAATATAAAACTAAACAACATAAATTATAAGCATGTTATACAGTAATACAAAGGGTAGAATTTTGATCATGCTGAGCAGATAATTTGCACGTGATTTATTGGGTTTGATGCAAGTCTGTTCGACTGACCCTTCTCAAGCCGACAGTCCGTCCAATTAGTAGTAGACTGAGGTTGAGAATCTGAATCTGTCCAATGTGTCCCATTATATAAAAAGTACATGTCTGCAATTCCTTTAGTGTCATATTATTAGTGTTCATTTTTGCGTGTCGTTAAGGTTACAAATGCAGTTGGCTCATTCCTACAAAAAACAAATTTCGTTCACGCATAGAGCCAAAGCAGATGAAAGTACCAATCCTACACGTGACCGTGCACATGTCTCCGCCCAACGAAACATAGGTATGAAGATAACTTTAATGGTAGCCGAAATGACGAGTGGTTAGGTTTGTTGTCCATAGTTCTCATGGTCCTAGTTCTGGTTTGAGTTTCCGTAGTGTCCTTTTCTTTTGGTGTTCAACGCTTGCGTTCAGTCACTTACTATACGAGATTTAATTTCCCGTTGTAAATTAACAACAGTAACAAGAACTCTACAGTTGGGACTGTCCGCGATGTCCAGGTTGGCATCTTCGTAAAGGTGCGGGGCTCATTTAGCTGATCTCAGCACCTCGTTTCCTCCCTTTTATGGTGCTTGGTCTTCTGGTTATATGGATCGACAGAGAATGAGGTATGGTGGGCCGAGAAACCCGAGAGTACAAAAGAGTCATTCTGAAGCCCGGTTCATACTCTGCGCGAAAGCGAAAGCGAACGCGAATTTGTGACGTCGTGGCAAGTATTCGCGCTGCGAATTCGTAAAAGTTGAACATATTTCAACTCGGGCGAATTTTGCAGCAAATGTTATGACGTCAAATTCGCTTCGCATTCGCTTTCGGGCTTTATACTTGGTGCAATGAGTTCCGTTTGGGTTGAATCAATTATTCATGTCCGACCGTACACCTTGTTACGGACACCTGCGGGGCTGTATGAAGGCTGTAGGAGGCCCTGGGCCCAATTAAGGATTTATGGAATTTGGGAGGTCAACCTAATATCATGAAACTGAATACTGGAAAACTTAATGTAACTTCAATAACGCTTTGTAGGGCAACCTTGTGAAGAATTTTGAAGTCATTAAATTTAAGTTGTTCATGATGTGGTCGTTGCTGTTCCTGTTATTGGCTGCTGCTGCCGTCGTCATTGTCATCGTTTCGTCATAATTGTTGTCGGCGTTAATGTCGATGTTGTCGTTGTCGCTTTCTTCGTTGTTATCATTGCGTCGGCATTGTGTCGACAATGTAAACGGTGATCGTTGTCGTTGATATCTGTTGTCGTAGTCGTTATTCGTTGTCATTGCGTCGACGTTGTTGTAAATGATTGTTGTTGTCGTCGTTAATGTCGCCGTTGTCGTTGTAGTTGTGTTCAGTGTTGTCGTTGTCGTTGTTGTGCCGGTTGTTGTTTTTGTCGTTCTTGTTGTTCGTGTTGTTGTCTCAAGGCTACCTTTATGGACTCCACGTATTGATGCTGTTGTTATTTGCCAGTCACGACCGCGCGGCCCACATTATGGAGCGACTGCACTTTTGAGGACAATTGGATCATTACATAACTGGCTCAAAATAACATTTTCTGTGCTTGCAAAATACCCCCTGAAACCTCAAAGCAAATGCACATCAATCTGGGATGGGAGCATTATCTGCTCCAGCACATGTCCGTTCTGTTAATGCCGTGTCCCTGTAATGATCACTTCTAACCCAATAATACGTTTTTAACACTTGCCCTGATCCAGGCCGACAAATCCTATAACCCCGAACATTTCCTATGTTTGCCCGCAATTGGCTTGACGAAAACAACACCATGTTGCCAGCTGACTTTGCGAAAACTAACTGCACTTTTTATTTTAGTGTTTCAAACAACAAGGATAACATTCTCTATATACCTTTTTCGTATAAATGCTATATTTTTTCCCAATCACGTTCTCATTGTTTTAAGATTTAAGCTTACCAGTAATACAGAACTTTAGTGTGGAAATAGGTTTTGTAGGTTTGCGATTTTGCGTTGCCGGATATGAAAGAAGTTTTGCCGACACTCTAAAACTTGGTTCGTTTCGTTTTGTTCGTTTTTAACTCAATTCGCTTTTCTAGCGACTATAGAAACCCCATTGAAAGAAGTTTATTATAAGGCCAATTTAAAGTAGCCTAAGCCAAAGGAAGGGCTATAATTGAAAACCTGTCAACGGTCCGAAATTGATGAATTTGATTTCACGGCGGTGAAAAACTTCGCTCCGAAAATGGAGACTAAAAATCCACACCGCAAAGTTCAGCTCGCGGTTTTCGATTTCACCCTACCGTCAAAACCTCGAACTTTCAATCAGCATAATTCATCCGAAAAGCGGTTCAATTTTCGTCCGCGGTGAACAAAAAAAAAGATTGCAACTCCAAGACCAATATTTGGTTTGATGGATTTGGCATTGGGGACGAGTCAGCGGACATGGGAAGACTTCTTTTGTGGGGGTGTTTTTCGGTTGAGTGCGGGGCAATGACGGACATATGACGCGTTCTCTGATGAAGTTCTGTGAAGTACTTTTGTTGGTGGTGGGGCAGTGTAACGCCTACCGGGGTCGGTAGCAGGGGGAATAGTTAGCAATCGTGATTCCATCAAAGCAAACGAGCCCCCAGAGGCGACGGGTTCGAGTCTTTGTAGTTACCCGCTACCCAAACCCTCACCTTTGTCCCATCAAGCTTGGCCACTCCCAGGTCACTTTTTGAATTGAAGTGTTCTGATTTAAGATCCCTTTTCGCTGAAAGTTAATATCCGCAAACCTAGTTCAAAAACATCACCTGTAACGAGATGGTGTATAGGCCTACGTCAGCCAGGTTGAAACACGGAAGAGTTCCCCTGGTTTCTTTTTTTCCTAGCCTGAGTTCTGTTTCTTTCCAAAGGTTCGGTTTCTAAAAGTGCCATACGAGTTATGTAAAACCAACCCCACTTTTTTTAATCTAAAACGCATTGACATTGTTACACCAGCACCAACTGAAACCTGTGTCATCTCAAATGTGGACTTCTATGAAATCTGATTTCTTTTACCTTACATGGACTTTAACCCTCACACGTGACCTGTCTCTGTCTTTATTGTATTCACTTAGGCATGCGCAATACAACCTATTAATCCGAATTTCATAGAGTCAAAATTTCACACAACACCGTACAACACAGACATGACTTGTTTACGTTACATACCTAGTGTGGACATTATTTTGTTTTCGTGTAGTTAAGAAAAACCTGTGAAAAAAAACCTCATTTTACTCACACTGTGAAAACTTTTTCAACCCAATTTTTTTCTCTGATTCCCTTTATTGTTTCTCTTCATCTTGCCACATATAAACCTAACCCCAAAATGCCTCTAAAGCTGTTTTCCAGAGAGGGGGAAACATTGAGTTGACGTTGGCAAGTCCACACACAACGTCGCTGCTAAATGGTTTATGTGGACCTCTTTTGTTCGGAAGTCCACACAGTGAATGCAATGCTTGTTCACCGATACGCATGGCATTCGCACGCTCACACCGTGACCATTACGAATGCCCTATACCGCCCTCTGTCGACAACAATCACAACCGAGCTCGGTCCGACAACTCTCCGCGCGGCAAGCGGAAGCCTCTCACTTGTTATTAAAACAAAGGCAATTTGCCTCGTCAAACTGTTGTGACACGCGCAGGTGCATAAGAGAGAAAAGACTGAGGGTCGGGTGGAAAAATGCCCGCCAAGCAACAAGGAAGCAGCGACTTTATTAATCAAACAGGCTTTGTTTTCCTAATGCTGAGTGACAATATTTTGGCGGGAATACGCGCGCGGGGCAGTCACAACATTTCCCCCTTCCTTTAAGAGGGATTATCTCACGCGAAGGAATATCTAATTTTTTTTAACCCCCCCCCCCTCTCTCTCTCTCTCTCCACAAATGTGGAACTGTGCTTTAGCGGTTAAAAATAGAAGACTTTTCAGCATCCCTCAGCCTACTGGTTTTAACACGAGTGAGTCAGTGAAAAAAAATCGTTGTTCCGATGAAAGCTTCGATTTCGGCAAATTTCCCCGCAATCTCGTGTTCGGGCCTGATTGTATATGAAATCTCCCCGATGGTGTTAAAGGAGTAGGGTTAGGTTGTTAATAATGCTGTGTGCCAAGCAATGTTGAATCGACTGCCTGCTACCGGTATAGCACACGAGCTGGTCAGATAACTTCAGAAGAGAATGTAATCGTTGTCCACCTCTGCCAAGAAGATCACTGCCAAAAAAGGCACCCACATAGATCCCAGCTCTTAAACGCACGATGCACCAATGGCCATATTTCTCTCTGGGATTAAGATTTGTCTTTATTTTCAAAATGATTATTACATCTTAAAAGCATGTGGGTTGAGTCTGATTTTTTTTTCATTTCAGCCGGAAACAAAAGTGTTTACCCTTTTTTAGGTGAAAACATTGCAGTTCGACGTCAGATTATTCTCTACAGCTTCCATTCTTCATCAACAGGGACATAATTCTAAGTTGAACCAAATTGTATTCTGTTGACTTACACTTCTGTACACTTTTAAAAGCAACCGGAAATTTGAGGAGTCCATTGCTTTCTTGAAATTCCGGCATCACATCAGTTAACACAAAATGCCCAAAACAAAAATTTCCAAAAGACAAAACTTCTGCTTGTCGACAGCCGACAACAAAAGCCATTCCCCATATTTCAAACGCCATCCACTGAATGCATTACAGGAAGAACTTTGCTGAAAATTGGTAATATCGTGTCTCTTTAATACATCTTACTGTGACAACAAGTGGGACATTGTCTATAATTATGACATCACAGTTTGATAAAAACAAAAGACACACAGCGTACCTAAAACAAATGTCGAATCCGATAACGACAGATTGGCAATTTGTCAGTAATAACTATGCGAAGTGATGGCAGGATCTATGCTAATTAAACGTCGTTAATCCCCTGGCTAGACTCCTGCAATAACTCCAAATCAGACTTGACAGTAAGTGACCTCGCCATCATGAGCTACGTTCCCACGTCTATTTTGCGACTGCGTCAATAACGAGTGATGAACCGCTGAGGTGAGGTGATCCAATTAAAAAAAAAAAAAAAAAAAAAAAGATCTCAAGGGGAGAGTTGTTCCCAGCCAACCGGTTAAGGCTGGCCGGTCGGTCCTGCTTTAGCTTTGAGGTTTTTAGACAACACCTGCGTTATCTCTCAGAACTGATCCACGGATTTCATCAATTTCTCGTCCCATCAATTGAATTACGGCAAACACGGTGCCCCTTCCGCCGATTTCAGACACTTGGAGCGGACCTCTTCAATTAGCAGAGGGTAGTGGTGTTTTGGTGATGAAGACAAGTTTGAATGAGCGGCTGAACAAGGAGGTTAGACAGTAGGTGAGGGGTCATTTTGTGGCTGGATGCAACAGTGAGATGTAACCTACACCATTTTGTTTTTATAATCGCTCACAGTTTACATCCTCCACTAAACTTGGTGGCCCCTTTTGATCATTCATCGAAAACCTCTCAACTTCCTGCGATTATGTTTCAGCTAAAACAACCCCCAGCTCGCCTCTACTCTCATCGTTAACAAGTTTTGTCCTGGACATAGAGAAGTTATTGTTGCGAAGTGTCTTGCCCAAGGACATACGCACCACGCCCCTGAGTCTCACCGAGACGCATTCACAACCACACGTAAAATTGAGCACAACTTACCAAACTCGATATTCCCCACCTGTTCCAAGGGGCCAATGACATGGAGATGCTATACACCGAAATATGCTTAACACGTGGCATAATTATGTGCCTTGCTAAAAAATTATCAACAAAGAGCCATGAGATGGAAACTGCCTAATTATTAATTCTGATTTTTTTTCTCAGCACCTATACATTTTGCTAAGTAATATGAAGCAAAATAGGGCCGGTTCGGCATGTTATCATCAGGGGTCGAGATAGAGTTCGTATGGCCAATTTAAAATGCTGGTATTAATAAAAAACGGTTCCTGGTTGCTTATTACAATCCATTAAAAGAGCGTGGTTGATTAACAACATAACTAACATCTGAACCAGAACATGGAAAACAAATGAACCAATCGTTTCTATAGATATGAATAAAACCATCAAGCACGGGGCACAATTCTTAGGGTTCTCAACTTTCAGTTGATACAATTATCATGGTCGCCCAGTCCCTTTACTTGTAAATGAAAAGCAGATTTTCTTGTGGGAGGAAGCTTTATAAATATGGCACGGTGTGTCAATAATGCCAGGAGCGTCTCCCGGTGAATATAGGCAACTGTTGACTCGCCCGAGAGGCTCACAGCCATGCGTGCAGCAGCCGTGCACCAGCGGGAGTGGACAAACTTTACCGCGACAAGTCGGAAATATCACTCCGTGGTTTGCGTTTCATTCCAAGGGGCTTGCCGTGATCTGATCAGGGCAAGGGCTGAGCCTTTTCTCTCCCCTCTTTCGCTCCTCTCTTCACGGCTCATATTCCCTCGGCGACCGGGAGGAACACACACTTTAGCAAGTCGCCCGTGGGCAAAAAAAAGAGAGGATTTTTTTAAAAGAAACTTTCTCTCTAGGGTGCCACCTGCACTTTAGTGTCCCCTCCCACCTCTCTCTATACCCGTTACATTAAACTTTATATGTTGCACTTTCGTGCCGACGGAGTGACCCTGCCACAGTGCACTGACACCGGGGCGCCCTCTGTCGACAGTATCATGGCAGGCACATTTACAATCAGGTCAGTCTACCTCATCTTCTCAGCTCAGGATCCTCATTAATTTAAGACCATTGATTTAATGTCCTAATGAATTCAAAGTATCCTTCTTTGAGTTTAAGTTGTAATGCATGGTAGACAACTTTCAGAAAAGTCATTCTAAGCCTTTCCTAAACTGCGTTAACATCCCGATTGCTTTTTCAAATCGATTGCTAGTGAGCCTAACTTTATTTGAGACTTGCAGCAAAATAAGAAGCCAGATTTTGTTTTTAAAACTTCCCTTTACCCTAGTCCACGCAAACAGTGACAGAATACAGACCCAACCTCCTCAAGTAAGTACTAACTCTCAAGCGGGGCCACAAACCGAATCAAAGCAAGCAAATTGATGCATAAATCAACACAAATCATTCTCTCGCCGTTACCCCATCGGCCGTTCAACCCTCAACCCTTCTCAGTTATCCCAACTAAACTTTCAAACACCAAACCAAATCAACAGCAGATTTCCCCCCAGTTTTGTTTTCTTCTTTCCAGTTCCCTAGCACGAAACACAAGCAAAAACCGAGTGGTGTACAAGGGTTGCCCAACACTTGTATTGAATTCGCGAGAATTGATGAATGGCAACCGGCACTGATTAATCCCAGCATTTTTACGAGCTTTCCAGGGGAAACTGAGCTCACCAAATTTAAACAAAACTGATTGGAAACAATTCCGGAGCTCGGTAAATCCTCGACAGCGCGACAGACGCTCAAGAGTTTTTTCCCGCCCAGTTTGAAATTGATAAAGAGCAGACGACCACCACCGATGTTGCTCTTGAACTCTGACCCCAAGTCGGGAGCAAAAAAAAAAAGACGAAGAAATTTTGGGAGTTGAAAGTTTTACTGGGAAACAGTGGTGAATGACCGATCTTTTTTTGAGAATTTCGATTACACATCTTCTTGTCGTTCAGTTTCTAAAGGTTAAGAGGTTTTCCTGTACGGTCATCCTTGCATGAGGTAGCAATTTGCAAAACAATATGCCAAACTATGTCACATTCCATCATCAAGTCTCAAATATAGCCATGATACGTGCACTGAGGTTGCAAAATGCGAGGTTGCTATTATGAGAGACGCCCTTATGGTATATATACCAGATGCGTTCAGGCGGAGTTATAGAGACAATGGTTTTGTATTGTTTGGATAGGGATGAGTAAACATTTTGAGCATTAATTGTTGTTAAGTACCGTAGTAATGGCTAAGAATACCCTATGAGATATCTTCAACGAATATACGATCTATTTCAAGTAAAATTTTTATCTTATTTAACCTGTTTTAATTGCTATAACTTTGTTCAAATTATGGAATTTTTTAGGTATTTTAGAGGATCAACTGTGTAGGCTCTATAACAATAAAAATGCTTTCAAAATTTGGACTGTCTAAGAAATACATTTGTCTATATACATATACATACATCTTTTTTTATTTTTCACATGATACTTCAAATAATAATCCAAAAATGAACATTAAAACTTCATCGATACACTTCACTATGGAATTTTAGTTGTATGTTAGTGACTTCTTGCTTTCTTATAGTGTTACAAGCAACATATCTGCAGTTGTTAAAACCGATATTTAAATTTCAAAATTGTCAGCACAAACGAATTTGAACGCCCGCATTTTGAAATGAAACTTGAAAGAAATTCAGCACATTGAGGGTGAAATTGACACCACACACCAGAAGATAGCGCTATTGTTCTAATGGGATACCACTTCAAGAATGCTGCGACTGAGATTTGTTGAATATCGTCCAAGGACCAGTGCTTGACAGCCATACCAAGATCCGTTGTCCTCCTACCGTGGAGCGGCGCGTTCGCCCCGTCAACTAGCTCAGTGATTATCGCGTCACCCTCGTCGGGCTTTCAACGACATTTTCCGAGCTATTTACATTTCATATCAACAAAACATTACGGTGAAACCGATCCTATAAAAGCCGTGCACTCAAACAGATCGCATGGCGCAACTTTCACCGTGTTTGTTTGGTTGTTGGTAACGAACATTTCTGAGTGTTTACATTGGTCGAGGACACTCAACAATCGAGCATTATTATTCAGTGAAGTAAGAAATATGACGAATAAATCTCAGGTCCTGCAGGTATCTTTCAAGCAACGTCAACGGTGCAAGGAAATCATGTTCGTTTTCGAAGTCAATTTTTAAATTATCTGTACGGGTTTATCTCTGTAAATTGCATGGTTTTAACTAACACTCCCCACAAACCGCAATAATAGATTCATAAAAATCCCCAAATGGTCGGGATGGGTAGAACAGTCGTCGAATAATGCTCATGTTATTCACATGAACAGGTCTCTGTCGTCCGTGATGAGTTGTGACAATCACACAAAGCGAGTGGTAAAATGTACACGCGTTATTGAAGCATAAAAAACAACCAATATGTCAGCAAAGTCATAATGACCGCACGGGTAAGTTAGGCTGGCCACCAAAGCTAGACATGGGATGCGTTACACCTGTTTCGCATATAATGCGTGACGACCCTCATGTTATATTCTCTTCGCCTTGAAGTGACGAATAAATATTTCGGGACCACTAAAATAAAAACACAGTCGCCATATGTTGCTGTGAGGACGTGGGATATTTTCTTCTGAAGTTAATGCGCGGTGAAAAATAAATCTATACAGAAAAAAAAAGAAGAAGAAAAAAGAAACGAGAGTCTCACCGTTCTTTTTTTTTTACCTCACTACTTTTTTTTTTTACGACTAGGACCGCCAAAGACATATACGGGGTGTGTTTTAAGAGGCATATTTGGATGCAAGGCAGCATTTTATGAGGTCATGATGACGTGACAATAGATGGATAATGGCTCGCACCTGTTGAAAGAGAGAAACAAAAACGATTAGAATCAAGCTGAAAGCAGAACTTTTTATGCCGAGAGACAAAGGAGAAACATAGTCTTAGACAGCAAAAAAACAAAGAAAGTTAAAAAAAAAGAAATTGGTTGCTTTATGATTTAAAAATCTTTGGTGATACCAGCGTGCTTGATATTTTACATGATTGATGGTGAACGATTTTTGCTCTGCTTAGGTTTTTTCATCGATTTTTGTTTTTGCTGTTATCGAATATCGTGTTACAACTTACAAGAGACTCTCTTGCTTTTCGGTATTTTCTCGCACTGATAGGCTTCGCTACATTAAGTAACACAGTAAACCGGAGCTGGTGATTGAAAAACCTGCAGTATGACAAAAATATTGGAAAACGAAGTCCAAGTTGGGCGACTCATTACGTCTATGTTCACGGTAGTCTTATACGTGTTACCATAGAGCAAGGACTATTTTCTTGTGTGTTTGAGTGAAGTTTCAGTAGGTAGTCCGACTACCCACTGAACCTTCACTCAAAAAACACACAAGAAAATCCATCTTCCAAACAGTTGCAGTCAAGACATGATCATGAGAAAGCTGACAGGTAACATCATTGTGGCCTTGTGGAAAAAAGAATTGTCATTCATACAGCACGTAGGACGGATAATGAGACCGTTATACGCTTGCGCGCCTGTTTTAACAGCGAGTGTTTAGTCTAATGTGGTGACAAGTGACAAATGCGAGATTGTTTCTGCCACTTTCTGGCTCTAAAATGTCCAGAAACAGTGAAGGACGGAGACGTCTTCAAATCGAGGCATCTGGTCGTCTGATTCTGCGACGTTTCAAGGCCAAAAGGTACTCGTGCTAGTCGTGCATTTTTAACAACCTGGACTTCGGAGCCAAAAACTGCAGAAGATATCTCCTTAGCAAAGCACGAGAAAATACCATTTTACACACGGGTCCAGTACTGAGAATAAAAGTAAAATCGCTTTTAAATAAGCTAGGGGGGGGGGGGAGCAAATCTAAGCTTTTTCAAAGAATGATAATGTATATATTTCGTGAGGTGGCGCTTCAATAGCATTAGCAGATGCTCTGAAGATCAAGTAACTATACATTTGGAAATCTACAGTAATTTTGAGAGTGAGGTTTTTTCTTGTCTGAGAGTGGCAGCCTTGTACTGATCTCACCGACTGACTGACTGACTAACAGACTGACAGACAGACAGACTGACAGAGAGAATGTCGCTTGTGACTTCGACTGATTGTAGGCTAGTGACGAGCTGGGCAGTGCTTTCGTGTGGAAGAACTCCGTTATGGATTAAATCCAGCCCAACGTTTCAATACATGAAAAAGACTTTCATTAGTAAATAGTCATTCTGATTCAATTGAGTAGAATTTTGTGCGCTCAGCTTTAGAACTAGTCTTGCCTTGTCTTTTTTATAGATTGTGAAAAAAGCGAACAAGTTTCAAACCAGGATGGTAAAAATAACAAGCGAATGGTGAATATTGACGGCAGATGTCGGGCAAACCATTCAGGATTTCAAAGACCATCAAAACACAGATTTAAGTGGACCACAGGCCACGGCCGTTTCATACACGCATGCCGAACATTCTCCGTATATGTCACGTAGTTCTCGCCTGAAAATTGAAACCTATACAAACTCAAAACCTCCACCTTACTGTTACCATATGACCGAAATATGTTGCGAATTTACACTTACAAGACGGATTTGGGTTTATGGGTGATCTTTATGACCCAACATGATGGGTTCTCAAAAGATTTTACCCCAGTCGGTCGTTCAGTATTGTGTTTATACGCGCGGTTTCTGTACTTTTCAAGAATGAATATAAGATATTTGATATGATATCAAACTATCATGCGGAATCCGAAATTGGAATAGTGCTAAATTCTTAAGACGTGAGGCAAGTTATTTGTTTATATATTTTTTATTATTATTTAAGTTTATATTTGAACCATGAAAATTGTCGAGCATGACAGTGACAAGTTTACAATTAATGATCTGAAGAGGAAAATGTCGTGGGAGGAGATGATTTTTGGATGATAATTTAGATACCAAACCAACCATCAAAGTTAATGTTTCTTGTCGTGAAATCAAGTTTGGGACTTGGACTTCAAAAGAAAATTGAGTAAAACCACATTTTTCATTGGAATTTTGTTATTTCGTTTTCTCTGAGACTAATAAGATGAAGTCGTTTTTGGTTTTCGTTTTTGGAGGAAGCTTTTGATTTTTTTAAATATAGAAAATATAAACATGGACGTATACGGTACCCACATAAAACCTTGACTGATTGCAAAGTTGTGCCCCTTTCAAGTGGAGAAAACAAACTTAAGGGGACTATCACTCCAAACGTTTAAGGGGATCGAATGAAATAGATTATTCATAAAAAAAACACTGTACATCCATTGAACGCAGGCTCATTGCACGAACCGGTAACACAAGTTTTCATCCGCGTGAATATGCTACGTTGAACAGTGTCAGTAAGCTTATAGTATCACCTTCATAATTTCACAGCATATTTTAACAATAATGACATATCTAATTGAATCTGGCAAGGAAAACAATAATATTGGGATCATGAAAGAAAAGTGCAGGTGATTCCGGAGACCTGTTCCTATTACCGAGCCAGTGCGACGCCCCTATCCGCAAAAGCCCCGTTGATCCCCCACGAACCTGCTTGGAAACCCCGCTACCCGACTTACACACCGCTGGAAAACACTTTCGTGTTGGCGTTTTCTCCCTGCGCTTATTGTGTCTTCCCCCGTCCAAATTTCTTCACACGAAATTAGCACCATTATTTTCTTTCACTCTTGACAATTTACAAGTTGATTCGCGGAGGAAATTTATCGTCTTCCCTGACCCTTATGACCCTGCATTCCAAGAGAGAGAAAAATTGAAGTAGTCGACCGTTGGAAAACAACAAGTCGGGACTTATCCAGGTAAATCACCGCTGTCCTGGTCTGTTCGTTATTCTAAACTCTGACCTCTGTTTGTTTATCATTTTTCTTTCTAAGGAAGGACATCTAGGAGTTGCGAGAAATAAATGAGGATTGTAAACCTTTTTTGAAGATGGGAAGAAAGTTCAAGAGCAAGTGGAAGAATTCGTGGGTGTTTAGGAATGTCAAGAAAATGTAGTGCCAGTAAACCTGTGTGCTTACAGGGAGTCTGGGACAGTAAAAAAAAGATAAAACGCGGAGAGCTTGTCAAGACGAGCCGCTCTGTTTTGGTTATTTGAAGAAATATGATTCGGGCTCGTTACGGGCCACTTGTAGTTGGGGTTTAATGACTGCCTTGTTTAGAATGAGGAGGTGAAATCACGCAGCCCAGGGCACGTATGAATTGTGTTGTTTATTATAGTCATAAAAAGATATGTGGTGTTTTTTTCTTGGTGCTTACTGAAACCTTACAAGATAACATCCGAAGTTTATCATAATTGGGAATAAATATGATGCGGCATTATGTGTTTGATGTTGGTCGTCATAAACAAAATACACCGGTCAATGAACGTGCTCGCTACGTGGCAGAAACATTTCAAGCAGAAAGTGCTCTTTACAAGAGCCAACTTCATCTTCCACTATAGTTGCACAATCATTACATGGATGAATATTATTCATATATTATACATTTCGTACATTCAACAGTAGTGTACCTACTGAACAAACATGAAACAGTCGTAATTAACCCGAAGGAAGTTCCAAGAACACTTGTGTTTCCCACTTGCAAAATAAACAACGCCCAGTTTGCAACATTCACTGTAAACGACACACATGGGAAAACAAGATGAAACGACATTACGGCATACCAGCTTTAATATCCTTTTACTTTTAGACAGCAAGAAGCCAAAAGGTGATTTTTTTTAATAAGCAGCATTTTTTTTAAACACAACAGGAAGTCAAGATGAATTTGAATTCACTTGGATTGTTGTTATTTGTTTCTCGCGGTACTACTCAGAGTATCGAATGGGCAAAAGGTAGCAATAATACATTCTATGACGTGGGTTATCGTTATAATTGGTTAAATTTTGTTGGACGATTTGATGAAACTATATACAGAAACTTTCTCAGTGAAATTATCTTGCAATGCTCGATTAGATGATTGTCATTCAAATTACAGTCGTCACACTTGACATCAGGCTGCCAAATAAACAAATTAAAAACTATCAAGTTGGACTTTGTTTGTGTAGATTTCGTTGGAGGCAAGGGACAAACAAATCGTGGACTAATGGGACTCGCTTGGTTTCACGCCGAGCCATGACCCGCGTAAAACGCATCTCCTGAACCAGCTAACGAGTCGAGCACGCATCATAGACACGCCACATGCGATCAGCTCTGTCTGCATGAAACTCCAAGCACATCGAATTCTCCAGATCTGATTATTTACACAAAATGGCAGACATGACTTTGCCGTTGTATCGTGCGCATGGTAATACCAGCGAGGATTTCTTTATTTTTAGACGGGGCCCGGGGCCAGATAACGCGGGCATTTCGCTCGTCAGCTCGCCGCTGCGCGCTGGTACCGCGGAGTGTTTACACCTTTTTCCGTTAGAGAACTCGCCGCCGCACGATAGCCGGTGTATTATATACCGCACCGAAGTTCAAAATACCGGGCCCAGATATTGTAAATAAACGATTAAGACCGCTTAGTTTGGCACATGGTTCATAATTGTTTGAATAATGAGGCACGGCCAAGTTCAGAGATGATACTGCTCTCATAAATTTCTGACGAGGAACTGGTAATGTTGTCAGTTTGGGTCCAGCTTGCGTGATTTCGTTAAAACCGTGCTAGTGTATTCATTTGTCAAAACTCACCAAGAAGAGGTGCTGGCTAACATTGAAAAAAAAAAGTTTACTCTGTTTTATCAGTAACATTTGGTCTTATAACTAGGCCTACAGCAAATTTCCTTGTCAGTAAAACAGAAAAACAAACTTCTAATTTTCTCAGTCCTTCATTTTCTATCATCGCCATCTTTTTCTCAACTGGACAGCTTCGAGAAACAGTTTTGTTATCAATCAAACACCAAATCTAATAATTCCTTTTGGAAGAAAACAAATGACACCTTTTTTTTCTCGAAACTAAAAGATTGTCGAAAAGTGGGAGTGTCCCTAGCAGAGAATTCCAGTTATTTTCGCCGACGATTTATCCCCTTGGTCATTTTCTATCAATCTTGCCAGTCCAGACATTTTTACAAGACCTACGACCTTCCATTTTTGCCTCTAAGGTCGCGGGTTAATCACCTCATTTTTCACCCCTTTTTTATATGGGTTTTCCCACATAATGTGGGTGTCAGATGTTATGACTTGCACATGTTTACGTGTCCTCCTGGCCGGAGTCCAGAGGTGTGGGATATCGGGGACCGTGTCTGAACCGGTCAACACGCCGATGAAAACGCGTAAATCACGGCCCCGGCATTCGGCAGATGTGGCCTGGTGGTATTTCCACTGCGAAGTTTAGTGTGCTGTGCTGTTTTTCCAATACCGGTTGGAAATGAATAGTGGAGGGGAGAGACAACACGGGGTGCGGTCAACGAAATGGGTAGATTTTCCCCCAGAATCGAGAGTTTTCTGTGATTTATTTGTGTTGTTTTAGCAAGAAGTGACCCGATTTATAACAATCTGGAGTCTGGAGGGTACAAAAGGGGTGAAATCTAGTTGAGGCAACAGATGTATTATGTCAAAGAGGCAAGCCTGTCACGATCAAGTGTTTGAAGTGGGTCACCCGGTGTTTTGTGTCCTGTATACTTCATTGGAATAAACTAACCATGACTAATATAGAAAAGAAAGCGATGGCTCGGTTCTCCTTTAAAAATGACAAAGCGACAAAACGTTGGAATATCATGTGTAACGAAGATTTTAAAAAAGAGGTTTTGGAAGGGGACATATTTTCGTTTATGTTCACTGCCTATTTCATTAAGAAGAAAGACTATTAATTATTTGAAAATCATGTCCCAAGTTGCCAAGTCCCCTTAAAGATACAAAAATTTTCATGGAGCCAGGATGTCAATAAGCTCTCAAAAAGTATATTTCTCATTTTTGATTCCACTTTCGAAGCAAGTGCCATCGTCTCAAAAAAGATTTGGTGGCATTATTTACAGCGTTCACATCCTTTGCCAGAAGTCAAATGTAAGCCTTTATCTTACATGGGCATCGAGTAAACAATTAACTTAAACCAAGGCACCACCTTTAAAAAAACACACATTCCTTTACAAAAAAAATCAAAATCTTTTTATTTGATGAGCATGCATTTGGACGTTTTACGGCGAATAAAGCACGGCGAAGTCGAATTACATTGTTGGTATGCCGAGCGTGCGAATTATGAGTGTCCCCATGAAAAGTACCTACCAACACCCCTCTCTGTGCCCTCCAAGGGGGCTAGGGTCAGGGGGCGAGTGCGCCACTGTTTGGCGAAGTGAGAGTCAAAGTCTTGGAAGAAGTCAACCTTTCCTGGTGGGAAAGTGCAGGCACTATAACGGGTTTGAACGTTACAAATTCCATGAGTAATTGAGTTTGGATAAAATGCATGTAGCTGCAGTATACATTTTGGTTGCTAATACACTTGTTTTAATATGAAGGAGAGGTTCTCAAAACTTTGTTAAGAAAAATAAAGATCATCTTCAGGTTCGAAAACGGGCCAATGCACCTGACGTAAGTTCTATTTTAGGATATCAGATCGAGGTATTCTTTGGATAATTTTTGATGCTAATAGATTCCACGCTGCTACTAAATCCATTAATTTTGCTCGTTCCAACTGAGCAAATTCTTTGTAATAAAAACATGAAAAATAAGACCACTTGTCGTATATTACAAACAGAAAGATCTACATCTATGATCAATACAATTTCTATAATAAACACCATTAGTGAAGTACAATCTAGAGATAAATTTTACTGGCAAATTGACACAACTTGGCCGATACTTTCCAAAACTTATAATCTAGATTTTGGATAATCTAAAACTGAAATTGCCATTGCCCTGATACGACTACGATAGAAACAAAGGCAGTTTGTCCTTGTGTACGAGCCATTTTGATTGGTCGGGATATTGTTATTATCCCACACCTGTCGGTGTCAATCAAACATGGCTCATACTGACCAATCAAGTAAGGTAACGAGGCTATAGAGTGAAGTCTGGAGGTAAAGTGTGACCTTCCGTGTTAACTGTCTGGTGACAAAAAAGCGAATACAGATGGGGCTATTTTGGTGATTCTACATCCCCCTCCCCCAAAATGGAAGGAAATTTGGAAAAGGTGGTAGATTTGACCAAAATGGTGTGCGATTTGACACACTATTCCCCCGTTTCGTGACAACTTTTGAAAATGGCCATATGATTCACTGATGTGAGTGAGATATTTTGGACAAAATATTTGAAAAATGCGTTTAGGACATAAATGAATCCTTTTTCAGGAAATGATTGCCTTTTTTTTTATTTTAAGTAAAAACCGTTTTTGGACAGTCGCAAATTGATCGTCTCAAACAATATACCAAATTGACAATAGTAGCTTGTGTAATGTAGGCTTACATAATATACATGTAACCACAGTGTGAATACTGACTTCTGGAATAAACTAAGTAAATGGCATATTTACTTCGAACAACTTCGCCTTCAAATACGGGCCCACAACTTCTTATTCCCATCCTTGAGGATATATTTTAATGGGATATCAAGCTGTTTTGGAGATTGTGAGGGGGGCAGTTATAATGGAGATACATGGCGCAATTAATGCCGAGGTGAAATATGATATGATTGCCTATTACGGCGGGCGAGTTGCACGACCGAGTCGCTGACTGGTACCAATGCCGTGTTTGAGCGTCTTCTAGAGGGGGAAGAATGAAAGCTTGGTATGGTAGAAAAACTCTCCTAAATGTATGCACTGCATGCAAACTAATACGCCCTTATTGACACGTTTACATACATATTCAAAATTCTTTATTGTTTGATATCATTTTCATGTAATATAGTGTAACCTACTTGTTAATTGTAAAGATGTTTTCGGAACTGAGACACCGCTGAAGGCGCTTTTTAATACGGAAAATTAAAGGATGCCTATAAAGTTGCACACTGGCGTGTGGAAAACTGATGTTATGTATGTATCCCAGTTTTTCATGTAAAGCCTCACAATGATAAGGCTTTTTCAAAGAAACTGAATTCACGGGGAAGTGTATTGATTGTGACGTCACCCACACCGAACCATCCGTTTGCCAAACATTCCTCATGTATTAATGTCGGACGTCATGTATTTAGTTTATTGAATTTCAGTTGGTATAATATTAGAGTATAATGCGATTATTTTTGCTCTGAAACGTCCAAAAGTTCTGAAAAGTCAAATTGCCTTTGGCTACCATGGAAATCAATCCACAGCCTTGTGGTTTTCAAGTGCTTTCGTTTTCGAAACAGTCAAGGTTTTTTTTCACTGAACAACACAACCATGGCTCAGTGTCCAAGACCACACAACATCAGCAAACAAAATGGGCTCTGTCAAGTCGAAACGGTTAATTTAAATCAACAAGCACAATAACGGAGATGGATCTCGAACCTTGACCTTGTGGTCTGGGGCCTTGACGCTCAATTGTGGGCAAGTGAACTGAACGCTGTGGTTTGTTCACATAGGAAAGAAGGAATTCGAAATAACGAAATCTATAGCTTTTACTGTAAGGTGCACATACTTCCAATAGACCATTATCATGTTGCGGCCATCTTGATTTTTCCCATTCAAATCAACGTAACCAAAGCGAGGCTGGAAGGAAAAAAAGGCTGGTTCCTTTTTGCACATTTGCACTTTTTGTTATTGGATGCAGGGAACATGACTGAAATGGTGGCAGCTTGATAAAGGTCTATTGTATACTGCGTGGAGAATGAAGAACTCTACGTGGAGAATGACGTCAAAGTCATCTCGTTTAAAAACAATTTGTCGATTCCAGATTATTTTGCTTAAAACACTTCGAGCTGTTTCTCCTTTATTTTGCTTTTTAAGAATAGTGTACGTTTCTAAAATGACAATTTGAAGGCGGTTGAACGTCACAACGAAATTTAACAGTGTAGGCCTATGGGGGGGGGGGAGAAAAATCAAAGGGATTCAATTTCACTTTGTTTTTATTCGCCGCTGCCTATGCGAATCAGGTGCATCATCCATAACGACATTCGTATCGTATTTAATCAATTACGCTTCGTACTTGGAGTATCAAAATGATATTCAATATATTAGGCCTTGTAAGGACCGGTTAGGCGAGGAATCAATCAAAAGATAGCGGAGATAATCCCCTCGGCGTCTGCGAGAAGAATCCGTCACTGCATGCATGCGTCCCGCATGGCGTATCTGCTTCTCCACTGCCGGACAGTGATCCAACGAAGATTCCAATTTGAGAGGCAATATCTCATGCACTTAAGGCGGGAATTTGCAGGAGGAACGCCCAAGGAGAACCGCATGCCGGCTTGGGTTGGACAGCATAGTTTCCAAAATGAAAACACGGTGTTGTTATTTCTCTAATGGCTCCCAGAGATTAGAGGACGAATGTCAGGAATGGCGTTGGAATTGGAATATCGCGGCCCCTTTTATGATTGCAGTTGGGAGACTACCGCGCGCGTGGAGAGTAGTCCAGAAATACGGTGGAAGTATTCTTCTTGATGTCGCACTGTTGGTGATATTGATGATAGGAATTGTTAGAGTAATTTAGTGTAGTTTTGCATTCAATGTAGTTTTTTTTATTGGTTTGAATTTTATTAGTGCAAATTTTTGTTAAACGTTTCCTTATCCATGTTTGTTTACAGAAAAAGTCAAAGTGAAAGCAAAATTCTCTTTTCTCATAATCACGGTGCTGTATCGGAACAATAATCAGTTCCAAACTGTACCTTTTGGAAGTGGTAGTTTGTGAGAAAGAGCGAGCCATAACAATTTGGGCTCACGCCAAAACCCATGACTCTCAAATCTTAACAGCCCATAGATTTGACCAATGTACAATTGATTAATTTTTTTAGTGATGTTAAATGTTAAGTTCCCATTTACATTGAATGTTATTTGTAAGTTGTTTACAGAGCAGAACTGGTATGCTACATTATCGCTTGACAGATGGCCCACTTCAACCAAACATGAATCTCCCTTCAGTTGTTTATATGTCCCATACTTGTAGATTAAATTGTTCAAATTTCAATTTATAACCAACATCTTCTTCATGTTAAAAAAATACAATGCTGAATTTGAAGCTCCCGTGCCAGAAAGAAACATGACATACTTCGAGGGGAAAATGTTGCCAAGATCTTAGCTGAGAATTTTCCAAAAGCAAGGGGCGGAATTTTGTTCTTCGCTCAAAAGAAGCAAGCAAGAGATTTACAGCTGCCCATGGCCTTGTCAGAACAGCACGGCTCGAAATGACTTCATTTATAAAAGGTTCCGTAAATGTTTAGATTTGTAACAAACAGCACTAAATCCAGCCGACAACCAGTGGCGATTTATATTTGAATGTCCCTTGGAAGAAAAAAAACCCCGCCGACTGGAAAATTTGATTTAGAGACGAGGGGGGAGAATTAGGGTGAGGCCGGCCGAACGGATTGAATAATGATGAGAATAATAGGTGCGGTAATGTGCCACGGGTGCACTCCGTCCATGGGGAAGATAGACCGTTTACTTTCAGCGGCCATGTTTGAGGTGTGTCATTGTTATTCAAATTTTGTTAAATGAACTGGAGGTCTACTCAAGCGTGTCCCTGTAGAGCCAAAACACAAACCCCAAAGATGGCTGCGATGCTAACTCTCTGTGCTGGAGAACAGGGGATCATTTTGCATGTGGTGGTTAAGGGGTGATAAAAAAAGGAACTAAATTTAACTTTTGAAATGTAGAAACATGTCACCTTACGTCTATAACATTGGATACACGTTCGTTGATAACATACAATTGTGTCGTAATAGCGCCCTCTCTCGTTCTTGAATAAAGTCTAGGGTGGTGATACGGATGATGATGGTGGCAAGAACGTGATGAAGATGAGAACAACGATGGTGATCAGATAATTAATTGTATGTGGTCAGAATGGTAACGACCGAATTGAAACTTAGATTGTGCCGAACAAAATAGCTTCCTCGCTCGATCAATGAGGCCGAGCTATTTCGATGGTTGGCTTGTTGGAATGCATAGTTTGCATGTAATGCTTCACCTCTGTTTTGTGGAGGATTCACGATACCTATTTTTAGTAAACAAGATCATAAGATAAAACAAAATAGGCCTACTTCACATTTCCAAACTTCCTCTCAAAAGATATATTTGTAAATCCCAGTTTCAGAATCATCATAGCGGAGTCCCAATCCGCTCTCAGGCAGGGCTAGGGCCCCTAATTACACCTTTACATTAACCAGATCCCCCCTTCCCTCGCGAGAAACATATGGCTACAATCTTCTTGTTGGCGGAAATGAGTGTCCGTGTTGTTCAATTCACTGATTTTCCTGGGTTTCACAGCTCGCAAGTTGGCGTCCGGTTGGCAGGTCCCGGTCAATTTAGCGCTGCACGCCAAGCTACCGGGGCGACTCAACCCGATGATGTTACCCGAGGAAGAGGGAAAAAAGCTCAGAGACTCCGGGTTTAACCCGTTCACGCTCTGCAGAAAGTGGTGAAAAGTCCCATGTTCCACTTAAGTGATCAAATTAATGGGCTGGTGAGTATGTTTCAGTATCGATCTCCAGATAGATTATGAAGCTGGGAAACTAGACAAAATGGCCGCCATCATGCTCCTGGATGAACACACAATGCTTGTAGAACCGAGGATAACTAATAAAATACCTAAATAAACGAATATCACCGAATGATATTGGATGTTGCGTTTGAACTCGTGTCCGAATCATTTCTGTCCGTATAAATTACAGGTGTGGCGGTGCGCCTCCCCCCCCCTCCTCCTCCCCGCAAAGAATCAAAACAGCGAGCGCAAATTCATTTGGAAGGCAAAAGACGGGTACCACCGCAAAAAAATCTGACTATGCACTGATTACGCCATGTGCATTGTGCACCAACGAAACTTTTACGAGTCGGAAATAAGCCAGTAACAAACGTCGGATTTGGGCATCTGGCATGCAATTATCAGAATCGCTTTTAAAACTGTGTTGTGAAAAAGAAACTATCTTGTTTTTTGACATTGAAATCACGGCTTTGGTATGCAAAGCTGATTTACCCGATCATGATCGGGTAAGGCGTATTTGTGTTGGGGTTGAAAATGTGTGAGTAATGTAAATTGGTGATTTGGTTGGGGAAAAAAACAGTCATAGAAATGCAAGAGATACCAAACAAGAAACTAATAGCCCCATTAGGCTATCGGATTATCGTGTAACAGTAAATTTGACAGTTCTGTTGGGAAGTGCAATATCTGGGAAGATTGATGTTGGAAGAGTACTGCCTTGAAAATGAAATCCCAAGAAATAAACTGTATTTCCAGAAATTAAAACCCCATTGGGAGGTTTATAGATGAGGCAAACATGTTCCTGCAGCCAGAGGTAGCTGTTATCCTATATACCTTAAAATAACATAACAATGTATTGCGGGTGATAAAACATATGTAACAACTAAAATGAGTTCTGATACAAGTGCCTGCACCTGTGTAAAGACAATTCAGGAAGAAAAAGGCACTTATCGCTGTACATATTAAGTAGTAAAAGACAAATGCAGAAATCTCCGGAATAACCGCGAGCGATGGCGTGACTCAAGAGTATCGTTTGACCGTAGGAAGGTCTACAGACACGGTAGACTCGTCTCCCCTTCGCACGCTGCTCACCTATTTGCTGCTCCAGTTGGCAGAGCTGTGGCTACAGATGAGGATGCGCTGGGATATTAAAAACGTCCGATCGGGGGTAGCCGGCCATGGCTTCGGGCTACGGATGCGGTCATGGGCAGCTCACTAAACCGTACACACTGTAATGAGCTGAGGGTGAGAAAGCAGCAAGGGGCGCTCCGGCTTGAAATGTTTTTTTTTCTGGTTCTAAACTGAGATGGTTAGTTCGCCACTGCACTGTTATTTATTCTAACAATGCACCATTAAAAAAAAATCTTTCTAATTTATCAATCACTTCGCATACACAATACACCTGTTTTGTTACGTATGTCGATTTAATTCAAGGTAATTAATTGGTAATTCTCTTGTATAACAACTTCGTTAACTCTCGATGAAAATCATGAAAGATGTACTGTATAAAACGAAATGATGATAAACATTTCACCAAACGATGATGTAACTATTGATCTTCGATTTTCTTTACCATAGAAAATGGAACATTTAGAGTTGTTTACTATACCGACTTCTTTTTATAACGAAAGGAAATAGTTATGGTAATCAAACACTTCGACAATTACCATTGTTTTGGTAACGAAAAAGTAGCACTCCTTCTGGTTTCTAGTAAAACAAATAGCCCGATCTGAAAGAATTACCAAAAGTCCAGAAACTTTCTCAAAGATTCTAAACTGCGTTCAAAAGTTAGATTGTTGATACACAAAATTTACGCATACATTCATACTCAATCACATGATGGAAAATTCCCTTCAATAACACAAAAATAATGTTGAGGTTACATTACGCAGATTTCTGGGCTGAAATGGATCTCTTAAAAATGCCGCATTATGGCAAAATATCATTCCCCTGTGTGTCATTTACACGGCAGGTTGAGACCGTGCAGAGCCCGCCGTCCTCACCTGCTGAAGCCCCCGTTATAGCCGGCACTAAACGCGGGCCTTACACAGTGCCGCCGCTGGACTACGAATGGGAACAGTGTTATTTACGGCTTTATTATGGAAAGTTTAGTAAACAGGTTAAGGTAGTTAACAGTCCTTTCTTGCCACTAAAAAGACCTGGAATGTCAGGTATCTGGTGTCGGTAAATATGTGCGTCTAACTCGGACAACCGTAGTTCTCTCTAAATTCCAAAGAGTGAAATTAGGGACTAGACGTTTTAGAGTGAAAATCACTCTCGTGTTTAATTGAAATAGTCTGAAAAAAGAACCACTCCAGACGAAGCTCGAGTGAAAACTCGATCTTTACGATTAAAGGAATTTCACTCTAAAACGTCTAGTCCCTAGTTTCCGACTGTGAGAGTGAATCTTCACTCGAATGGAGTGAATTTTCACTCTTTGGAATTGTGCGAGTTGGCAAAACCAGTTTTATTTTTTGACAGGTGTCTGAGAGAAATCAGCTTGTGATTCGAAAACTTCTTAGTGCGCAGTTATGTGATGAAAATCCGGTAAATGAATCTCAGCCCGTGTTAGCGAAACCACTATTTTTCTGAATCTGAATTGTAAAATATGGCGTCGTTTCACCGCGGAAACACCCCCTGCCAAAAAGATGAATGAGAACGGAATTCCCTGTGTCAGTCTTGTCGTTTGTTGAGGGACCAGTTGAAAACGATTTATTTGTAAACAGTCGAGTTGTTGACAAGCCTTGTGCGCTGCGCATGGTGGCTTGGGAAAGCGCGGGAGTGCGGCGGAGCGGGACCAGCAAGGGGCAGTGCAAAGAACGACACGGCCATCCATTTTTTACCTCCGCCAAAGAGGTTATGTTTTCATCGGATTTGGTTAGTTTGTTTGTTGGTTGGTTGGTTTGTCTGTTAACAAGATGTAACTAAAAAAGTTATGGACGGATTTGCATGAAAAGTTAGGGGCGGTCCTTGGTACAAATCGATTAGATTTTGGAAGTGATCAGGATCTGGGTCTGGATACAGGATTTTTGTTAAGGATTCTTCACCATTTATGCGAGTATTTCTTTTAGGTGTACTGACAGTATGGTGGGAAAATGTTTGGCCTTGGCGGAGGTTTGCGCTCTCTGAGTGCTTTCTAGTTCATTCATGACTCTGCCTATTTCAATTTTTTCCACAACGGTTAAAACTTTGAATCATATAACAAAATCAGTTGGACAACTACTATTTAACAAACTTGGTATGGTTGCAAAACATAATCAACCCCCTTCAAATTACAATGGCAATTTTCATCCTCAGTGTTTTAATAATTTGGTGAATTTCTGAAACACTAATTGGAATTATTATCTGTCATTCAATACGGACAAGAGAATCCCCTGGTCTACTTTTGACACCTCAACGAGTTTCGCAGCAGCATCCAATTCATCAACGAAAAAAAAATGAGATTGTAACATATCATTCCTTGATTTTAAGATTCCAGAAGGCGAGGTAGCAAGTTCACCCGCCTATCAGTCTAAAAACGGACGCACATACATGTACATGTACTGACAGCTTCCACCACAGTGGTTCATCTCACAATCCCAAGATCAAGGCTTCTAATTAGCCTTTTTTGTTCCTTGATAATGTTAAATTATCTTAAATAAAACAAGTAAAAAGACTGTTAATATTTATTAATTTATTAGCCAATTTAAAGTTGTTGTCACAATTTAAAAGTAGTCACAATTTCATTTTTTTTTGCACAGTAATGATGGCGAACAACAGTCGATCAACATAGTCTTATTTCACCCGCTTAGCCGCAATATAACAAGAAAAGAATACCGATTACTCGTCTTTTCTTATGTACTTGAATTTCAAATCTATTAAAGGTGTTCAAATCACATAATCAGAATCCAGGATGAAGTGAAAGTAAGTCATCCTTATGTTTCAAGATGTTTTAAAATTCCAAACAAACTGGTAAAAAGAAGCACATTCATCCGCCTCTGTGCTAAATAACTGTTTTTGTCCAACTTGAGCGGGTCCTGAAGCGGTACTCTACGGGGTGAGCCACGGGCGCTCGTACACATTCTCCGGGTGACACCCTTTGCCCGTATCACGCCCTGCATTTGACCCGGGTGTAAGGCGATACGCGCTGACTGTCTCTGCCAAAAATGGTCCCCTTGAGGTCACATGCCATAACGCGAGGGCACATCGAGTGGCGTGAAGAACGAATTGGAAAAATGGCCGCTATAAGAATTTGATAAATCGTTAACAGCACGGAGCTGTTTGCGACTGTTGCAACTTTAAAATTAACATTATCAACTTATTTCATTGTCTGTTTTTTTTTTAA
The DNA here is from genome assembly GCF_015706575.1 of Patiria miniata. Taxonomy (NCBI): domain Eukaryota; kingdom Metazoa; phylum Echinodermata; class Asteroidea; order Valvatida; family Asterinidae; genus Patiria; species Patiria miniata. The sequence continues at coordinate 14,304,889 of NW_024037061.1, forward strand.
CTCGGCAATATGATATAACAATATGATCATTTATTTTACATAAATAACACTTATTAATTTACATAAATAACACTCTTCGTTGATAGATGGTACCGTCGATTTACGAATCCACAAATAGTATGAATTATACTCTAGGGTGCAATGAAAGAAAATCGCCAAATTTTCATGCCTTTGTGTGAGAAATGTGATTGACGTCAAACTAAAGCTTCTGTAACAACTGATAGAGAACAGAAAACAAGAAGTAGTTTCTAGTTAAAATACATAGACACTTTGAACTTTTTAATTATATACGTCAAAATTACTCTCTAATTTCCGTCGGACTTGGAAGCCAACTTACGTTATCCGTATTCACTATCTGATTCACTTGTTTACATTAAAACGTTCTTAGAACTGTTCCATAATAAGATATTATTAAACTGCTCTGATAGACTCCCGACTGATGCATAATCGTCGTGTTTAAAACAAAAAGGAGCAAGGCACTTGTAACATGATTTAGACTCATTGTCGTTTCTCCCAGCAATTATAAACACAAAAACGTTAAACAGGTAAGTGTAACAATATTCGTTATAAAATACTAACTCCCACTCCATCCATTTCTGAAAAATACAACAAAAGCCAATGTCGTATATTACCTTAAAGTCTGGCCTCTGGGGATCCCATTGGCCACTGCAACAGGTGGAAGGAAATGGGATTTGGGGGAAAGTGCCAAGGGTATGGTAACGTCTGAATTACGTGTGAAAAAGTCCAATCGAATAAATACGCTGCGACCAAAAAGGTGAAAAGGTGCTGATGAGGTCATCTACAGAGAAGACATTCGATTTGGCCAAACCCTACATTCGTTACCATGAGTAAAATAATAGCAGCTGGAACTGCAGGCAAGCTACTGCAGCAAAACCAAAGGGAACAGCAAAAGACAGCAAAAGAAATAGCTCAAGTAGCAAAAAGCATCAACGGCAACAACTATAAGCGAGTATCGGCAATCTTTGTAGACAATTACAACTGCGATCTAAACTCCACTGTCCACACCTCTTTTACCATTAAAGGGGATATACATCATTTGCTTTCGCTGCAATTTTCAAAAATAAATGGATTTGGAGGATTAGCCTATAGAAAATATTGTTAAACTGACTTGTTTCACGTTTTGGGCTTGTAGATGCTGGAAAAAAACCAAGAAAACCAATCATGTTCTTGAAGTCTGGTTCCCTGACCCCACTTAAGATGAGACGTTTCAATTTATAGACTTAGGGGAATTGGAAGGTCAGAGAATCAGTTTAACAGACTTGTACCCCTTCACAGATGTGTTATCAATTGCAAAGAAAATGCGGAATAACTAAATATGAAAAGTAAGGAGCACTTTTTGAGAAAAAAAACCAAGTGTTCTCCAACGATGGTCGGCCGACCAGTGTTGGAAAAATACAAGTTTTCTTGAAAATGTCAGCACACCAGGAGCCAAGATTTTACAGGAGCTTTAGACTGTCATTCACTTACAATCGAGTAAGATATTTCCGTTATAAATTGATCATTTCGTTTTTTGATGTTGGCAAATGTTGTATCTTCCCTTTAAAGTGCGCGCCAAAGCTATACCAGCAAAAGGGATAAAATACCGGTGTAAGAATCTGCCACTGACAAAATTCACGCATGCAGTTTGCTGACTAATGATTCGTCACAAATAGTCATCTTTGGTATTTCTATAACCTGTGACAAAATGTGATTTAGCAGCATTCAACAGCGCCCTCATCCGATTGAATTGTCAAGTGAAACTGGCTTCTATCTTTAAAGGAAAATTTAAACGTTTTGATTGATTTCCTTCTTCCGTCGATAACGATGAAAATTGTCAACACAAAAATTACATCTGACAATTTCCTCAATTTTTTTCTACCAACTTTGCCCTCTGACCCTCATCTGTCAGCAGGGGGCGCTATTTGTTTACATTAATGATGTCACGCCGTTTTCACGTGATCTTTGGGCCTTAAAGGGTGTTACCTATAGAAATATGCGCTTTGCCTAAAACTTGACTTATAATGGTACAGATGTGGTTCTCGCATAGGGAGTCATGTGAGCTAGATCGGTGCAAGTAAACGGCCCTGCCAACAATGACTGAGGAAACCCAAAGTGTCAAGTCGAGGCGCGGGGAAAACAACGCGAACGGCTCCCAGCAACTGGAAAGCTGGTAAGCCCGTCCGTGACGAGGCTAGCGGAGAAGGGAAGAGACAAGACGGGAAGATGACTGATCAGTCACGGCATTGTTTGCCCCTGTCAAGTCCGGGCGAAACCGGGCCGAGAACAACGCGCTGACCACATGGAGCTCCTGCTCCGCGGGTCTTTGCCCAAGTTGTTCACGCGAACGACTCCCCTCCCGATGACAAATGAACAATCACTGCAACAGTCCTTGACCCTAAAAGAAACTGTTCTTGTGAATTGCAGCTCTCACAACTGACAACTTTCACTCTTCACACAAACTCCGACTTATTTTTATCGATCTTAAAGGGAAGATACAACATTTGCAAACATCACAAAACGAAATGATCAAATTATCACGAAAACCTTACTGACTGTTAGGGAATGGCAGTCTCAAGCATCCTGTAAAATCGTGGCTCCTGGTGTGCTGTCATTTTCAAGAAAAAATACATTTTTCCTACGCTGGTCGGCCGACCAGCTGTTGGAGAAAACTGTTTTTTTTCCCGTCAAAAACTGCTCCTATTAGTTCATAATTAGTTATTCCGCATTTTCTTTGCAATTGATTACACACCAAGGGGTACAAGCCTGCTAGACTGATTCTCTGACCTTACAATTCCCTAAAGCCTATAAATTGGTCCATTTTATGGGGTCAGGGAACCAGACTACAATAACATGATTCGTTTTCTTGGTTTTTCCAGCATCTACAAGCCCTAAACGTGAAGCAAGTCATCTTAACAATATATGCTATAACACACTAATCCTCCAAATCCATTTATTTCTGAAAATTGCAGCAAAAGCAAATGTTATACATTCCCTTTAAGAACTAAATCCATGCATAATCCATGCATTTTCCCACTCGCAGTAGAATTTAAATTTGACCTTAAAAATATCTTTATGACTTCCATAATTAATCTCATCTGATTTCCGGTTACATCCATTTGCTCTATATAAATACCTCGTCAATTTCACTTCAACAGTCAAATCTGAGTCTCAAGTTTTACGAAGAGTTGAATACCAAATAAAAGAGCGAACAATCGCTTAAAATGGTTCGATTTCCCAGCAATTTGTTAGTCATGTGATCGAGTCTCTTTGCAAATCCACGGGTACGGCTGCAGGAAAACTCCGTCAGATGACACCGGTCGTAAGAGACAGGCAGACGAAAGACCTGTCTGGCTTGCCGGGCCGCGACGGAGCGCTCCTCCTGCCGATGAAGGAGGACAGAGTCTGGTCAGGTAGCTGGAGAGACATCAGTGGTGTCTGGGGTAACGCCCAAGTAGTTCCCCCGCCTATCGAGCGACCGCGCACCCGCCACCGCTGAAAAGCGGCGGTTCACTCACCGTCTTCGCGGTTCATACGAGTCAACCACTTGCAGGTTGTGCTCTGGTTCTACCTAATCAAACCAAATAGGTCGTTCAGTGGCTTTTATAAAGCACAGGTGGTAAGTTGGAGTTTTCGGACCAATAAACATCAATAATTGTTTTTGTGCAATTCAAGATTTTAAAGGGGGTGGCAACCCGGGAGGGGGGGGGGGCACGGACCTCCGCTGGGGGAGGGACGCTTAAATATCTCTCTCTCTCTCTCTCTCTCTCTCTCCCCCTGATGGATTTCAAAAGTTGCCACACAATCTCAAGTAATTTATTAGGCTTCCATTCGCTTAGGCTCAGTCCGAATTGAATTAACTGAAACCACATCCACAGAACGGCGTTATTCTATGTTGGCCCTCAAATGATATTGTAGTTCCAATCAATTCCTAGTTGAAGCAACCACATAAAAATGACCAATCATCCTTTCTCTATGAATCATCCAAGCAATATCTCCCCAATGTCTGATTTCAACCACTCATCCACTGATAACTATAGGAATCCAAGCAAACAGCCAGCCAGCCAAACAACCAACCAACAGACCGACTAATAAACGAAGAATCAATCAACCGACAAGCATGATCCACAAACACGCTGCTGTACGACAAACAGACCGACGAAGAAACATGCTCATTCCTCATAACACAAACAACTTGTACAGATAACAAACCGGGTCACAATAATCACAAATGACACAGATATGACACAGATTGAATAAAGTACATGTACATCATCTTTTGACCTCACAATATGACCATCAAAAACCGATCTGCTATTCGCATCAACCGAGCAGAATCTGTTCTTCGTTTTCTGCAGTATTATTTCTGCAAGGCCAAATACTTATCAGTCTCATGTTCTGGTAATGATGAGTATAGTTCAACAGTAAAGCCCACGGTACATCAGTTCAGCAATCCACTACTTTACATGCATTGAATCCTTGGTTCTCAATGGGTCTTGGCACGAATTGACATGACATAGATATGCGATTGTACAACGCCGTGACAGTGGGAGCGATATACACACCGTCCCGGGGTCTCTGACCGGCAAGTAAGTCATGTACTTTCAAGTTCATAAACCCCTAATTTGTTTCACTCGGAAGCCCAATCCGCTAATTTATTATCCAGACAGCATTCAGTGTAGGTGTTCGTTAGTCGGCCGGTGATTTAAGGAACACGGTCAGCGCGGCGGGCACCGGATCGCGAAAGGGAGCACCACAGGGTGTAGTTTGCGAGTCTGACCGGCGGAATCACAAGCCTCAGTCACCGCTCAAGAATTCCATTTTGCACCGGTCCGGAACGAATTGCGTCGTAAAAAACAAGAATGCGCGGAGAACCGAGCTGAAGGTAAAGGAAGAAAATGAAGAGAGAGAGAGAAAAAAAGGAGCTGTACAAGGTTCGGAACCGTTTAGCCACGGTTTAGCAGAGGCAACAAGACCGGCGCTTTGGGACACGAGTTCCCGGCGAGAAAACAACAACCTATAACCGGCGGCATCTGTCGCGGTAATAAGATCTTCGACAAGGGAACGCCGCGAGAGAGGACAGCTAGGGAAATCTAAGTAAGAGAAGACGGTCCGGGTAATAGATGACATCTGGATGAGAGTGCATTGTCTTACAAGAGCCTTACATATAAAAGCTCGATAAAACATGTATAAATCATCTAACAGAGTGTCGTTCAGTCATATCGAAAAGATAAACATGCCTCAAGGACTTCTAGTATAAGCGCTTTATGGTAAAGCTTTTGACGTTCACAAGAAGAAGAAGACAGCAATTCTGCCAAGTTGGCTTCAATTATCTTAAAGCCAACTCTTAAAAAAAAGGAAAATCCATCTTCTGTTCCTATTAAGACCGGTTTCATTTTGCCTCTCTGAAATTGGGAAAACTTCCCCTCATTCCAAGTGGCCCGCTGCACTCACGTAAATTGTACTTAAGGCGTAAATGTTACAGTAGCTCTTATTCCTAAGAAAGAACATGGATTACATAATACATTTTTAGTCTGAATCACCCAAGTCGCGTCAGAGCTATAACAATTAGCTATTGAAGCCACAGCTGGAGACTTGACCGACGTTTCACAAACCTCTCAAGTAGACTTGAATTCAATAGAGCATGGGACGAATAGGTACGGTGAGATCGCCATTGCAAGAGGTCGTGGGTTCGACTCCCGGCTAAGTGGCGAGTCGGATAGTGCGTTTACTCTCACATGCTCATAGAAATCATTTCCCCCAAATATGAAATGCTGAAGCAATTTCAGGAGGGAATTTTGTTAATTTTAAAGTTTATTTGAAATACTAATACTACCTATAATGAGAACCTGATTCCAAGACATGTTTTTACATCTCCATCTGTAATTAGCCGTGACTGCCTAGCGTGCGGTACTAATGTCAAATCGTAGGCAGTGCCCCACCCCTGACTACAAGCATCAGCATCATTCCTGCACTCGGCAACATTTCTCGGCAGAACACTAATATTATCAATTGTCCATTTCCCGCTCAATTTTCAGCGGCTGACCTTTTCCAAGCTCCGAGCCCCGTAATCTCGAAGCCACAAGCCCCCTTTTTTATCGGCAATTCATTAATATTTTCTTTCCATCTCTCTTGGATGTCACACCATCGTGACATCGCCCGCGTGTTACCGAAGGGCCGGTCGGCTTCCTCGGCATTTAGACCTGAACGACTTGTCATTTCCTGAATCGTGTCCAGTGAGACTTCGGTGCGTGTGTATCATAATGGAGATCAACAGAAATCCGAGGTGGCAGTGTACTGAAATAGGACGGGGCTAGGGAGTCCTCGAAACTTATTTAGCTTTAGCCGCCGAAATATTATTTTCGAGAAGGAACATTTGGGGACATTTAGGGAGGTGTAGAATCCGCGTGCTAGTCTGAAACCTTGCCACAGAGTCGGCGTTTGATGGCTACACGTCAGCAGACGGTTCTGGGTCTGTCTGGGCGCCGGGCTCTCTCGTTCATCAACCGGGACTCTCCACTTCAGACTCCTGACACGCCAAGTCCAAGCGAGGAGCCTCACACCCAAATAGTGCAAGCTACCTTGGCGCGGCGGATCTAGCAACTCTCCCCCTCTCTTTCCCCTCCCGGGAGACCCGGCGGAGTGAGGGACCCAAAAGACAAAAACGGATAGGTTGGAGGAAGACAGTTAATCGGATTATTGGTTCTGATTGTGCCCCAGGAAATGTCTTGGGGAAGAGTGTGATGGACACGGATGAAGACGATGACAGAGACGTTAAGAGATCAGCGTCCGGCATGAGAAGTGGCAAAGGGGTAGGGGTATATAGGAAAGGAGGGGAGAGGGGAGAGGGGAGGGGGAGTTTGAGACGCAGGAGGTTGGAGGATGTGTAATGATCGCGGTACAAGAAGCTTGTAATCCTCATAGAGGTTGAAAATAGGAAACGAAGACAATTACATGTACTTTTATTTGTCAGCTCCTAGTTTAGCTAATGTATGCAATTTTACCACATCAACAGGTTAGGCTGAAAAGAATCTGACGATGTCATGGATTTTGGCGAGGTCTTTGAAATGTGAGGGATTTCTGTTTTTGTTTTATCATCAACGATTTCGAACCGTTGAATCGAGTGGTCATCAAGCAGGTAGGCCTATACACAACAAAATATTTCACTATAAGAAACCTAGGACCAAACTGTTGTGTCATGGTTCGTTCAATGTAACAAATGACAAAACATTTTGGCGGGGAAGACAGAAAATAAACCAGGAAAGATACGGCTATAGGGGTAGGCTAAGCAGAGTCTTTGCCAAGTAACATCGTGATGGGCCGATCCTACGGTCTTAAACAAAGATTGGGACGGCATCCCAAGGGGGCGGTGAAGCATCCCAAAACCCTCCTCGCCGCTAATGAAGTGGGCTTCGGTATCATGTCAATGAATTTAACCGAATTTACTCGGATTTGTTGTTTTCTAACACGGATTTTCCCCTGGCGTGTTTCGGCCGGCCGCTGCGGGCTTAAAATCGCTAAGCGGTGATTACCGGTCCCCGTAATGCGTACACGAGCAATTCATTAGGGGTTGAGTCGTCCTTACCACGGAGAACTGACACCGCCAATCAGGATTCACAGGGTTACACTGTCCAGGCGCTTCCGAACCCAGCAAACGCGGGGCTGGCTGGCTGGCTGGCTGGCCAAGGGGGTTGCCACTCACGCTTTACAAGGGGGATACAGTGGGAGGGTTTAGCACGAAGAGGGGAAAGAAAAGGGGGGAGTGACAGGGCTAATTGTGCTGGGAGCTGATGGATGAGTGGCCTGCAAAATATGACAAGCGGGGCTCAAGGAAAAATAAATATATGTCTGACTGTTGCGGGGTCATTGAAAGTCTCCCTTATTTGTCGGTTCCGTCTTCGGTGCGGAGCAAAAATCAATCGACTTCAGTTGTTTATAATGCATTCTGTACAACAACCTGTGAAACTAAGTCTTCAAATCAAATTCGGCGTTCTGTAAAACAAACTATGATGTCAGTATTCTGGGGGGGGGGGGACAAAAAGCTAATTTTTCAAGATTCTTCAAAGCAGCTTTTCAACTTGGATACGTATTCCTGTACCATTTAGTTAGCCATAGTGCCGACTGCCGAGTCACCATTCGTTCCCACCCACCTACATGACGGGTGTCTGAGCAGAGAACCGTATTTACGCGACAGGCCGGCCTGCAGGTGTTGAGGTACGGGGCTGTTTTGGGCGGAAATTCGCGGCGTTTTCAGGCGTGTCTGGCGACTCGCCGCGCATGTAACCGTTTAAGCTCAAACTGCAAAGTGATCGGCTTTGCACAATTTCCGAAGATCTGTCCGACTGTTTTGGGGACTACTACATGCAAGCTCTGCTCACAAGTCAAAGAAGCTACTAAAGTGTGATTGGTTTACCTTGAAGGGGTAAACTGTAGCTTATAGTAATCGCAAAAAAGGTGAGTATACTGCAAGAGGGAAATACCCCTTTTCCTGGCTTGTACGGATTTTGGAAGAAACTACAAATAAGAGCTCGGTGTACATTGTCCAAATAGAGACATGCGAGTGAACATTGCTTTTGATGTTCCTGGTCTAACGATGAGTGTTTACGTCCGTCGCGCCCTCTCGCGGTGATAAGTAGACAATGCTTTAGGCCAATATCTTTTCGCCCTTTTTCCAAACTTATACATTGGAAATGGAATATACTTTAACCAATTGAATAATATTGTGAGTAACCATTTCAATTGTGTATTTTTTTCACCAGAAATACCACAAAGATATTTGAGTATATTAAGCTTCTTAAATAATTGCATTTGTATAATGTGGAAATGCATGACACTGTGCATTTCTTGTGAAGAAAATCTGCTGGCACCAAACTCGTGTTATCATTTTGTAATTATAATTAATAATTTTGATTGTAATAATTTTGAGTAATGAACCTAGAAGTAGAACAGGTGCAGTTTATTCAAATGATTGATGTCATGGTTCATACAGAGCTTGCATCACTATGTTTTTGTTATAGTATGGGAGGATTTTTCGGAGCTGGACGAGGCCCATCTCTCAGATATACAAAGCACTAGCCTACACGAACAATTGGTGTGTGCAAAAATAATACTCAAAAATTATGTCTGTTAGTCCAGCACATCATTGTTAGACATCATCATTGTATTGCGTTAATTGCCAGGGAATAATTCACAACGAGTGTGAGCGAACTAATTGAAACACTTGTGAAGATGATTATGAACTTCATGATTTTAGCACATATTGCAAGACTTTGTTAGGCGGGTACCAACGTTGAAAGCTAAAGTCTGCGCTCGTAAAGATCGTTAGCTATGAAAGGTTTTTAATTAAAATCAAATAAAATCAGTAATTCCCACATTCCTATATCATATTGGCTATAACTGATGCATGGTTTACAGTTGTTACCAACAACATACAGCAGTCTACTAGGACTATTAGGAGTTATTTTCAATTTAAACGAAATCACACATTTTTGAATGATTTCATGAGTTTTCATGTTTTCAAACTGACCTAACTTTCCCACTCTTCACTTTCGCAAACTAATATTCAACTTCAATTCGCCAGTTACACTCATTTTGTTTTCCCAAAATGGCGGAGGAAAACTTGGAAAACAACTGAGACATCAACCGCCACAAGCCACACGTTAGCATTGTGTCTCGATGTGGGCCCCACGGTTGACCCCTGACCCCGCGCGCCCCGTTGCCGTCACACAGTTTGACCCCCGCCGCAGTGTCACTTTGTAATCGTACCCGCAGCTAAGTACAATTAATCATAGTCTGGTATCGGCCTCGGTTGACAGCAAGGCCAATGGAGAAAACTCCTGTTGGGACGTGTGGCAAGCAGAAGTGGGCCCAGTGTTTTTGTACACTCGTATTCACGCCCACGGTGTACTTTCTAAATGTACATAGCAGGAACTGTTCTTTTTGCTAGAAATTCGTGCTGAAGTTTACGAATTCAAGCGAACGCTTGGTCACTTTTGAAACAACAAATTACCATTATAACGAATGAGTAAATGAGTGAATACTGTCAGCCGCTTTACAGTTAAAGATAAAGTCAGTAAGTAATAATGCATGATTAAATGAAGTTAAATAATCCTTTGTTGAACATGTTGACATGATAAGTAAAGTGGCAACATAAATTACAGTGTACGATTGATATCAGAATTCCACTTGTATATGCTTGCTCTCTTGGGTGCAAATACTATCCGTGTTGTTTTACTGATTCAGTAAGTCGTAAATAGTTGCTTGTATTGTGATAAAAAGTCTATATTTATTGAGTTAATAAAACCAAGTATTATCTTGATTTAAGCGACGTGTGCCGATGTGACTGAGAATATGCACTTAAAATTATTTTAAAAACTAAACACTTCAGGCGTACATTCCTGACCTTTCAAATCCACTGACATTGACATGTGCATGTACAAATATGCGATCCCTCACAATTTGGTAATCAAAAATCAGTTGAAATTATTTACACTAATCTTTTGCTACAAGAAAACTCTTTTCGCAATCTTTCCAATCAGTTGCTGTGTACATGGCTTATTTATTCGATTTTGTTTTCAAGTTCCAGTCAGTTGATAGTACCCATGTATTACAACAACAAAAATCCACTGTTTGCCTGACATGGTATCGTGGTAATTTGTTGAAACATCAAACATTATCACATTGTGGGATGAGATCATGAGATGAGTATCAAAATTAACGAAATTTTAAATCTTCAATGATAACTGTTCACGAATTCTAGTCTTGAGGAACGTTGGTTACATCGAAAATACTTAGTTGTATCAGTTAATTGGTAAAGTTCAAAGACAAGGTGATTTGTGAGGACTTTAAAATGACTTGTTAAAATCGCATTTTGTAAATTGCCTTTAAACCAAAGGTTAAAATGAGACAGACATTCCTATATTCGTTGTCATGAGGTGATGCCGCCATTGCCAACCCAATTTGACGCTCCATGGCCATTTAAGAACACACATGTTGTATGGCAGTAACGACAACTTAAGTTTTACATCACTTGTACTGGAATTCATTAACTATTCTTGCTCATTACGACCTCATGTCACTTTAGGCATGTTCCTCATAGATTTAAGTCGAGGCAATGATAGGCAAATTAAAGGTGTTAAAATGTTAATTTGTGCGCACATGTCGCTTGAAGTTGTACGATTTCTACATTTGTGTGGACTCTACACCACTTGCATGACATGTGAGAAACAAAACAGAAATCACTATACAGCGTTAACGATATTTGAGAAAATAAACAGATATCAATGTCATATTCCTGATTAATGATGTGGTTTGGCTTTCAGCATTAATTTCTTACTACGACCTTTGTCCCGTATTTTTGAAAGAGGCTGTAAAATTTGTACATGTGGTTGAATTTAAAATATAACGCTGAGGTTCTACGCATGCATCAAGTCAAATGCGAACGAAAAATTCCGGTTGGTGTAAATAAGTCCCTTGATAATTGATCGTGCACCCGGGCAGTTGACGAAAACTTACGTTTCGGCGAGCATTTTCGCACAGTTGACCAAACAGACGTCAATAAACACCAACGAAACACGGAACAAAACTGTCCTTTTTGATGCAGTCATTGAAAGTGATTGAAGAACAAAGGTGATTTGACGAACAATGTATCTAATCAATCAATGTCGTGAGACCACATTGCCTTCTGTCCCACCAAATATGATTAGAAAACGCCTGAAAATAATGCGCGCACAGACAACAAATATGGCGTCTGTATCCATGCATTGCTGACCCTTGACCTCAGGCAACAGTGTGCTCTGCAGGATGTGATGGTAAACTTGCCCTTGCTCGCTTGACGCCAAAAAAACCCGTATGTTCCAGGGAATCCGGCAGACTTACCTCTGAAAAGCAAGACCAGCTGAGCTGCAAGGAGACAGCGATGGATGGTGCTGGCCGGGATGGGTGGCACGGTAGACCCAGGGGGACCGGGACAACATCAGGGTAGGTGAGAGAATCGCTGTTGGTACCGCTGCCGGGAACACGCCTCTAACGAGATGGTTATGGAGCGGTGTAGTCTCGGCCGGTAGCCACGGGGGATACGCGCGGGTACCTGGCGCGCAAAAGTACTGGTGGTCGCACTCGTTGTGGTGGAATATTGCCACATGCATGATACAACGCCAGTACCTGCTCACTCGGACACAACTTCTTGTCTGTTCTGTCGGGACCGAAACAGATAAACCAACGCCCGTCTCTCTCCGGCAATTTAAACCATTTTCCCTTGTCTCATCATTCGCTGTTCTTTTCCCTTTTTTATACAAGTTTCAATTTGGCCAAGAGGAAGGAGGATTTCGCACCTTCGCCGAGGCGAGTCGCTGTTGAAATGTATCTCCGGGGGTTGTAGGGGTTTTTCTTCTACTCTTCTGCTGCGGGAATTTGTCACTCAGCGCGGAGGGGGACGGCGAGGGGATAGGTCGTACACGGAGAGACACACGCTCACCGAAAAACACACACCGAAAAAAGCAGCGAGGTGGAGAGGACCAACAACAGTCGGGGCGAGGTAACGATTGAGACCGATATCAACACAAAGCCAAATCTCGGTTCATCACCGGACACGGACTTGAACGTGAAGAAAACCCCATTATTGACACGAAAACAACCTGTTTCCGTTGCATCGCACTTCGCAAGAGCTTGGGCTGCGAGTACCAGCCTCGTACTGACAGCACACAGCGTGACTGAGAGGATGGTGGGAGTCAACCAAGACACGAAGCAACGTGCGTATTGTTACTGATTTTAACACATTTCAGAATTTTATAAGCCCAGACCAAGAGAAGCAAAAACATGATAACTTATCTCTTCATTTTTACACTGGCAATCATGCGTTTACGTAGACCCATGTCTCTGCTTTTGTCCCATTTTAAACTGGTAGACTGGGAACTTGTCTCACCAAAGCAGACAAAACGTATTGCTTTAAGCCCATTTTTCTCTAAAGCGTAGATTTACATTCTATTTATAGGTGTAGTAATTACGGTAAGCATTATACCACCTGCTATTTTTCCATTATTATATTTTCCTATACGGAGTTGATATCTTGTTCAGATTTCCAGTTAAATTATTTCAAGGTTTTAATATTCCAACATAGAAACAACGTTTGTTTCTTTTCGTAAGTTTTCCATTAAGTATTCCCGATCAATTTTCCCATAAGATTAAGAGTTGTTCTATGTTTTTTGTTCAAGAGATCATTCCAATGCATTTGATCACCGAAAACCGCAGAATGAACCACACCATGCAAATTTCCCACTTCCAGGAACCTGACCTACTTACGGGCCAAACACCTTTAGTTTATGTTGTAAGGACTATTCCTAGGATGACGTATTGGAAAATGTGAACAGGAATAACACCAAGAAACACGTGGTCTGTCCTCAGGACAACTTCATGCATGCATGCACATTTTACACGTGGACAGGTATAGGTCCTAAGATTAAGTTCATAGAGCAAGGGGCAATGCATACTGTCCAAAGTTTCACTGTACAGAAGATTATATCACAACACGAGATGCTAAAAAAATGCCCAAAGACATACCTGTGAAAGTTCCAAGCCCTTTCCCCCGGCTTTTTTCTCCCTAGAAGATGCTGTCTTCGCATGGTGAGCTCTTGGCAACTGAACTAACTCAGTCAAAAGGCATTGATCGAGAATGCTAACTGAGTGTTTCAGCGCAGTGCAGTGGCGTTTGGACCACATTACGCACACGGGATGGAAACAGGAGCCGGTCTTCACATTCCTGAGTTTATGGGGACCCATGCATTGTCTTCGAGATTCAGACCAACCACTTTCTGAGACCCACATTTGTTGTTAAGGTTTGCGATTGATTTCGGGGGGTCCAGGGGAGGGCTGATTATCTTTACATAAGATCTCATTTGGTAATTGGAATCACAATGTATGCAATACAATCATTTTGGGACTGGCACGCATTAAGCACCTTCTTTGTCTACTTTATTCAGCGATCTTGCTTTTAAGTTTAACAGTTATCCCTAATAAAGTTTTCTTCTGCATTAGGTATATATAATTATATAACATAATTGCATTATGTTTGTTTTACCTAAGGCTTTACAGATGTAGGTATACCACAAATAGTGCCATCAATTCCATAGTTCAGCTGCAAGGAGCCGATCCAGAGATGGTCTTATAATAAGTACATCTGAGCATTATCTCAGCAGTTGGTTTATATGCAATAAAATATTGGCCTACATCATCCCATTTAAACAAATTTAAACACCCCCCCCCCTCCCCGTCCACTTCGGTGCAGTAGAGATTGAAAAGATTACAGAAAATTCAGGGATCGTCTGAAGCTTCATTGTGAACGCACACAAAAAACACGGTGAAAAAGGTTGATTACTTTCCAAACCTGTCTGAGAAACGTGGCCGGGACTTTGCGATCAATCACTCGGCACCCCGTGATTGCGAGATGGGTGCTGTGTGCTTACGGACTCGGTTGAGACGATCAACTGGTGACCGGTGTTACATCATTACTGTCTTGGGTCCAAACAGTGTTTTCTTTTTCTACCGTTGCTAGAACATTGCAATTTTACTGTAGTATAGTGTGGCATGGTGCAGGAAGAGTCTGGATCGACTCCGATATCGAAAACAAGCCTGGTTGTTTCAAACGAGTAGGATGAATGTTTCGATTAAAATAAAATCTCAAAATGAGCCATTGCACGTCTTTGGGTTGTTTGATTGTTGGGTTTTTGAAATGACCAAGAATCCGTTAAAGTTAGCAAGGTTGTGAATTGACATAATCGCCAATGTGGAATATTTGATCTAAGTCACTTTTTTTTAACTAAAATATCGATCAAACCATGTCTGAAAATGCCTTCATTTCAACATAAAATGTTACTCTCGTGACGCAATGGTTTCAAACCCTAAGTTGAACAGTCGCACAAAAATAGAGCAGAGAAGTAACTGTCATATTTCCTCAGTGTGGATTGAGGTGAATTCTTCCCTGTGTACAAGAAGGGCCTCAAATTTGCGTCCAGAAATAAACCTTCCGTGTGAAGAATCAGAGCACGTGATCGCACACGTCATCATGCCTATACCGCGCCCCCTCTGTTGGCTGCATTTCCTTTCCTCCGCATCCAGAGTGCGGACGCAAATAGAAAAGCAGTGATGGTCTGGTAAGCCCGTCTGGTCTTGCTCCCGCCTCGTCTGATGATGATGATGATGACGAAGGTGACGCGCGGGGTATTATTCTTAATATTGAAATTTTACAGCTGAGATGTCACCAACTCGTCATCTGCTCATTAGCATTAATTTTAATAATGTTGACACGGCTAAGTTGTCGGCAACCAATGATTTAGGAGCCCGTCAGCAGACGACATGTGAGTGGTTGGTAGCCGGGAAGCTGTCAGTCTAGATAGTCCTACCGTTTTTCACGCCAATGGCGGGCCTCCAGCCGGCCCCTATCGCTAATGACCGCTGCCCGAGGGCCAGCCCCTTTTCTCAATGGCTGATACTCTATCCTATATCATGACTGGGATTTTTGTTTTAGTCACACAAATACGTACACACCATGGTTTGTTTTGGTTGTCCTGAAGATCAGTCTTCGCTGACCGTCCACTGAAGGAGTGAACCCCCAGCTTGTCATTATTATCAGCATCGCTAACCTCATCAAGCGCCGGGCCGCCGAGGAGATACTCATACCTAACAAGACAACATAACTACTGTGCGCTTTATGCACCTCCTGTGTTTTGACACCGAACTGTCGTGTTGAGGGCACCAAGCTAAGCCGAACCGTGTGCATGCCGACATCGCAAGGCCGTTGCCCGAGCTCCGAGCGGCATCGTCTGTGTTGACCCGCCGGGTTCTACGGCCCTCGTGCCCCGGTACACCCTCGCGGACTCCAGCGCTCCGGTGCAAATTTACTCAGCGATTGACACAGCTCTGCAAATCTCTTCCAAAAGCATTTCGGATTTTGCCGCGAACAAGGAGGGAGAAATTCGAACGGGTTTTACCGCTACTTCTGCTGTTTTGCATCTCGGGATTTTCCTTGACAATCGCTGTTTTATTGGGAAGACACTGATTATTCCAACTTCGATCCAAGTCAAAAACCAAACTAGACATCGACCACGACAGCAGCTGTGACGGAGAAGAAACGGGACACACGGAGGAAGCGATAGGTGCCTGAATAAGTTGGTCCTTTTTTGGCTATGGATTTGAATCAAACGGATCAAAACCCACTTTCCCCGCGAGCAAACCGATTCAGCATTGCTTCACTGATTTCACCGGAGGATCGCGGTGAGGCCGAGGAGGCTTTAGCGGTCGTGAACGGGACCGGCTGTACGGGCGTCTCGTTGCAGAGCACGGGCGACACGTCGCTGGTGGACGCGCTGGATCACACGGTCGGGGAGTGGGGGTTGCGATACACAACCGACCTACACACAATGGAAGGTTTGTACCCAATGGACACAGAAAATACAATTTGTAAATGAAGCCAGCTTCCTTTTTTGTTAAGTTTCAACTGGATTGAAGCTTGAACTCGTTTTTGATTCCCAACTCTCTGTTGTGTTGGTATCAAAATTGTTGTTGGAAAGCATGGTGGATATTTCCTACACCGGGTAATTTGAATTAAGACAATATGGACAACCGAATATGAACGCCACTTACATACACGTACTCTAGTGTTTCTCCCACGAAAAACAGCGTTGAAATAGGAATTATTTGAAACTTGAGTAGTTTGACAAGAAGTGGTATGTTACAAACAATATGACAATTTTTTGTCTCGACGAATTTTTTAATTTGTCAAAATGAGTCAATATTCGTCTGCTTTACGAGTATGATAATCTCTAGTTTTTGTGATGTAGAAATGTTGATGTACACTGATGTAGCTCCTTTAAAATCTGAATTCGATAAACACCCTGAAATGGCTTATTTTTGTTTAAAGGAAACTGAAATCGCGATTTAAGAAATCCAGAATTTATTCCGTTCTGTCTTCGTGTCGAAGTAGTTCCCGAATAAACAATCATTTTTTATCCGTTTTCTGCTCCATGAGTTATCTACGGTACATTGGAGATGTCAGTCATTCCGTAGACTTTTAATTACATCGTTAATCAATGAAATGTTGTTTTCAATCGAGTCCTTGTTTCATTTTGAGACGGGGAATTAATGCCGATTTTCTTCTGTTTGACACTTAAAAATGAAGCCCTTTTCCACAGGCAGCGATGTAAACATGGGCCCTATACAGACGCTGTAAAAATGAACTATCGAGCCCACGACCACAGACGATACCTCCCGGTAGATGTCGTCCTATCCTCGGGTTATGAGCATAACGAGTAACAGATCACAGGTTGTTTATAATAATGTAATTAACAGAGGATGGAACTCGTCCCCGGTGATTTCTGAAGACCGTAAACGGCGATTGGCGTTTACAATTATTGGCGGGATAAGTCGCTTATACGTTGTGTATCAAAATTAGGTGGATAATGTGTAAGATCTTTCCTTGCAACGACTTTGTAACCCAGATATAGGGAGGGTACATTTTTCAGCAAACGACTTGGAACAGAAAACAAGTACTACCGGCAGTGTCAGTGTCACTGTCGGTGTTCCCATCTTTTCTGTAACTCAGTTCGGTAAATTGTATAAGTAAGAAGAGTTGGTCTTCAACGCTTGCTGTTCATGCACTATTTTGTCAAAACTTGGAGCAAGAAAAAATTTACTTTCTCCACCGTCAAACTCAAAGCAACAATCGAACCTTACTTTTGACAAAAGCTAAATAGTTACGTGTACTTTAAGCTCTTTGTGTTTCAACACAGTAAACACATGTAAAAAATGTCTTTAAGTTATCTTTTATAACTTTATAATTTTTGTTTGCAGCGTATCTAGGTATTCTATTATTGTGGGAACTGTTTTTGTGAAGAGGGTTGAAGCACTACATGTACTACTTCATACTTTTCGCCACAAACTTTATAAAATGAAAAAAAAATAGTTATCCTGAATACGATCGGAAAGTTGAAGTCGGAATAGGTTTCAATTAATTCAAAATGTCTGATTTTTCTTTTTAATATGAATTGCATTTAGCTGTGTACAGTTGCACATGAAAAACGCATATACAGTATTGAATTTGTCGCCACGCCAGTAATAAACGTCAAAACATCACTCCCACTTTGCACAAAATTGTCAAATTGTTAAGAAATGAAGTCCTTGGAACAACGACTGTAAGTAATTTCGTGAAATGTAAATGAACTTGAGCTATGTCAGTGTCGGAACGATACAGGTTACTTTAGCGGAGGAAAATCAGTCGGAGAAAATACGCGTCAATGCTTGATTTCTTAGCTGATATTTACGGGTCTTTCGACGGACATAAGCTTATGGTCAACATTTATGTTTTCTGCAGAGAAAACATTATTTGTTTAGACGTACATTGCACATGAGAGCAACAGATTGAACAGTCGGTAGCCATTTTACAAGGGGTTAAAGTAACCAACGTTCTTATAAATCAAGATCTTGCATGTGCAATATCAAAAAGGTCGCCGGTGTTGTCTGGTACCCTGATCACCATTGCACATGAAATGTGTACAGCTCTGTGCGACAAAAAGGAATGTGATGGGATGGAGCCACAAGTAGGCACTCACATGAATCGGTGTGTACGCAGAACAAGCGATTAAAGCAACCGCCGCAAACAACATTTCACTGAGACTGAGATGAATGTAGACAGGGCGTCATTTGTTTGTTCAGTAAGGCTACACCACATTAAGAAATGTAAATCGTCGGGTTAGATAAACATGGCGGGCCATCACGATGCTTCTTGCTGTGCGCGCCCTCAGTGACTGAGTGAAACAAAAATCTCTGCACAGGGGGTCGAATGTGATGCAGACCATGGAGCTATAAACGTGTTTATAGCTCCATGTGAAGACCCACTCAGAACTACGTTCTTTGTAATTGTATGAATTACTGTTCTGCTTGCATGCATTCAATACCAATGAATGCTTTAATGCATGTTTATTCGTGAAAAATAGCTTTTCTTTCCCTTTTTGGCATTACAAAGGAGAATTAGTAAGCTTGCTAAAGCATAGAGAAAGGTCACAACTAGGACATTTTCTCAAAGTTTGTTCGGCGCTATTTCCTAGGCAGTTAAATTAATGAATGGGCTTTCACTTTGATTTCACACTACTAAGTAGTCATGGACTGACGTGAAAATTAGCCTAACTCATTTCCGTACGAAGACTTAAGACATAATTGTAATTTTTCCCTGCAAATGAGAATTGGATCGTGAGTTGGCACTTCGTCTTGGTTTTTAAAACATAAGCCTGTCCCATTTCTAATACACAAGTTCCATAGACCCATCCCCACTTGTGTGTTCAATGACAGCCATTCAGTACTTATGCGAGTGGATAGCTGGCAGGGAGGGGTGTCGTGCCCCTTGCTAGCCCCATTTCCTTGAGTTTTTTTTTTTACCCGTGCATTTTTGCACCGATGTGACAAACCGACAGGCCATTGCTAATGCTGAGTCTTGTCTCTTCGTATACACGCGGCCGATATGCGCGCCGTGACTCACCCGTAATGAGTGATGCGCCGTACATGTTTTCACGGTACAGGCGCTGGGCCTGACAACCTCTTTACAATGACTTGCGATCCCCCCCTTGTAGAATAATAATAACATAATAGAAGGGGATCTTTCCTAACTACCGGAAACTGGGCTCTAGCGACTCAGGAAAAAGGAGGTTAGATATCAAAGAGTTTAAACTATCAGACGGATTTCCCAACCCTCGAATCGCTTAGAGCGTAAACCATTAATGCCCATCACGAGATTTTACGCTTGGATGACAGTGCTTTTGTCATAATTTTAAACTTGCATTTTAAGGAGGGGGACATGGCTTGACAATCCATTTGATTCAAACAAATATATTAAATTAACAGGCAGAAGACTTCTGTTTACGGTGTGTTGAAGAACAAAAAGCCGATTACATGCATGAAAAATAACCATGATGCATCATAATTATTATGAAGCATGGGTGCTTTTTACAAGGTGGTGTAAACACGTGATGTAATCATGTGACGCGTGACGTCATCATCAGCGATCGTGAATTTCATGTTCAATGTGGTTGCAGTTGGCACTTCCACGTGTCCAAGCTTAATAAGATTAATGTCAAAATGCAACTTTTTTTGTTTTAATAGCTCTTTCCTTGTGTATGAATTTAGTGCATTCTTCAAAACTGTCATCCTCTTCGAAATTAGGTATTAGAGGGCTCTTTTCGAGGTTACTTTACGCGCTCAAATGTTTTGATCGTCGGGCAACTTGCAATTTATTATGCAGACATACATATTTTATTATAAGACCAGAGGGAAGATGCAGCTTTATGTTCATGGTGTGAATATGTCCGATGACAATGACATTAAAACCGGGGCATGATCCTCTGATAGGCAAGATGTGGAAATCCTCAGGTGCCTTATGTCAGAAACTAATAATCAGCTTTGTTTAATAACATTCTGCTATAACTATGTTGAAATGTGACCAAACATTTGCCTTGTAACTATGCGTGCTTACTGCTAAGCTCAGTTCTATCATGTAAAGGCTCTAAAGGCTATTACGAAAGAGAAGTAGCTCAAACAATCGACCTTATGATGATTCTGTTTTCCGTTCCTTCTTATGCCTAGGGAATGCCTCATTATCGTCTTCAAAAAAAAATGGGTGGTATGAAATGATTGACCGGGGAAAAAAATTGGCTTGAAAGAAAAATCCTTAAAATTTAACTACTTAGTTTGATATTGGATGTTGAGTGTCCAGACAGCCTTTTCTTGTACACATGGCTCGTTAATAAGGTTGTATGCGTAATTCTAATGTTGTCAAGTTTTCAAAGCTTAGTCACTAAAATCGAGGAAATGAAGTGGAAACGGCATGGTGTGTCTGAGGTCGCACCCGCCCGGTCCCGTGCGGCCAGGGCGGACGGGTCCCGTCACTCCCGTGCGAGTCGCTTTTACTCCTTCAGTCTGAAGAAGATGAGGAAAAAAACTCGGAAGGGTAAAATCGGAGTCACTCTCCGGGCTCTGGTAAAGGGTGAGTGGGTTTGGGATTTGGGAGGGGGGTGAGAGAGCTAGCGTGCTGATGACTTACCCCCTTGCCAGTTTGGATAAACGATGGGCTGTCCGGAATGATTTCTTCACCGATGTTGAGTACCGAAATCCGGGGTGGATTCCTATCACCTTGCCCTTACCGTGTGGCGCCCATGCTACCCCCCCCCCTACCCCCCTCCCCAACCAACTAACACCACGGCAGGCTAATGGATGGACCTATGGGCTGACCAACACCCTCGGAGAGAGAAAAATGCATTTCCTCCCCTTCAAGATGGTTCGGAAATCACCGGGGACAAATTCAGGTTATCGGGAATTTTTGTTTCTCTCTCTCTTTTCGAGGTACGGGGAGAAATCCAACTGGAAGCGTTCCCACGGGGGCTCTGCTCGGCCGTGGCTGGGTGACGCGGCTGTACTGTGGGTGCACACCAAGTCAGCTGTTTGATGTGCTAAATGTCGGGTTGCTGGCTGACTTGCAACACGGCATATCGCCTGCCATCGTGCAGGGCTGCGCCGCTGTGATAATGTTATTTTTGGAATGTTGTTAAAGTTCACGGCGGGTACATTTTGGAACATGGGCGGGGCGTTAAGGTACCAAAATCACCCCCAGTGCAGATTGGCGAGTTTTTCACTTTTTCCTCGCATGTTTTGAGGCGAAAAAAAGAACATGAAAGTAATCATTCCTTTTGATCAATGCACCAAGTTTTGACTCTGAGTGGATCAGAACAAAATCATATTTGAGGGTTAAATTTTAACAGAAGACAGGAAAACATCATCAATTTTCTTATTCTGGAAGCACATCTCTGGTTTATGACAACACAGTTATTTACAAAATAATAATGTTACAACTTTTTTATGGCCCAGAAGTCATTGCAGAACTCCATCAAGAATCAAATATTACAAGGCATCTCCTGTCATAATTACAGATGATATTATTTATGTCAATGTTTTAATTCAAATCGAGTGAATAAAATTACCCATTTACCTACAGAGTACGTTTGATTTTGAGCAGGTTACTTCTTGCGTAAGGTATGAAACTTCAAGTTTTCGAGAAAAAAAAATGTGTTTATAGCTTTTACCCTTACACAAAGTTTCTAGAACAAAAATACAATAAGGTTAAATTAAGCTGTTGGTGCCGCTGTTGATGCATTTGGTACATTGTAGGGGGCCTATATATACCGCAGGGTACACGCATATCCATTTGTTTGGAGACTGGAAAACAATGCATGTGTTCTTTTTATTTCTTTGTTTTGAGCCCCCAAAACAAATTAAGCCTAAATGAATTATATGAACAAATCTTGTCACCAAACTTGATCAGTTATGATGACAAACGAGGCCATCCCTGGTTTAATTCGGTAGACAAAATCTGCCTCCCTGAAAATCGATTGAGATCCAATAATACGCCGAGTGCTCAACCCATTGGAGCAAAATAACTTTCACACATTCCCCGCGGGATTGGTGGACACGACCTCGTGACCTTAAGGGTTCAAAGGTCACCAGAACCCTAGTTCCGTGAGGCTGTGGTCTGCTGCATGGTTGGGTAGAGCTCCATGGTTGGGTATATTTTCCAGTGCTTTCATTTGAGCCATTTTGGCTATTACTTGATGCTGTAAATCAAACTATTGTTTAGGTTTGCTCATTTTGTCGAGTTTGATTAGCCTTTCGTTTAACTTGAGGAAAATTAGACTTGCCCACACACTTTACATCGATGTTAAAAGGTGTCCTAGCCGAACGCTTCACCATACATGCAATGTCGGTTTTTTTCTAGTTATGAAAAAAAAAGAACGAACATATAAACTTGAAAACATTCGTCTTCAAAATAGGTTGGAACAATTTTTATTTCAATTTTAATGTCTTTTCTGACCTACTTTCGGGAGACACTGTACTCAATAGCAAGTCCCGCTTCGTTGAGAACAAAATAACCCCAAGCCCTTGGTCTTTTTCCCCTCCATTTCTCGTTCTGCCTTCCCGCCCACATCATCATCGTCTCAGCTCCATGATCTCGCATTGTCATCTTATTTATGTGAACTTCTAATTTGTTGGATAATTGCGAGCCGGAGAGATAAATCTTCCTCCAGCTTGTCCCGTCTGTCATCCCGGCGATGTATCGATGTAATAATTCCCTCCCACCTCGGACTGACCGGCCCAGCGAAACAAAAATATACAGTGATCAGCAGCACGGCGATGAGAGCTGGCGTGCCTTGGCCCGTGATTGAGCGACGCTGCACGGTAGAACCAAACGCGATTTGTACCCTCCCCTCCCTATAGTATATAGGTCGTTCCACATTTTTAAACATTAACAGTGAAATTGAAGTAAAATGAGGTCTCAGTGCGCATTTACATATTAAAATTTTGACCATTTTCCGGGTAAAACGCAGCTGATAAATGTGGGATAATAAGAAAACTGCAATTTGAAATGTCGCCATGCAATCAAAAAGAAGATGGTATAGAGTTCGCAATTAGGGCCCTCTGTACAAATAAGACTGCAAATAATACAGGAAATAATTGGGTTGTAGAAAAGGAAATGCCTTTATACATGTTGCAGTCTGAGCTTTTTAGTTTATTTTGTGGGTATAGAACTACGAATACGTTTGGTTGGTACCACTACCGGCGGCAGAGCTTTTTGTACGCATTATGGCTGATTGTTTATGCAAGTATACGCGCGTCAATTTGACCTCTGTGATTGGTTAACCTCTCCACGTGATCGCAATCACAGATACCTTTCACATGCGCTTGTATCTCTATAATCAAACTTGAATATTCATATTTTGGTTTACCAGTTGTCAATAAAAAGTTCAATTGAGCTGTAGTATATTAGTGCTTGGAACACTCGGAAGACCGTGATACAACTTTATTAACCCCGCCCTTTAACACAATCGGTTATATCCTGAAGTTGATGGAAACGTCATTAGCCGACTGTTTACTTGATATAAAGGTCAGACTGATTCAAGATTGCCTCAGAGATGACATTGCATCACTGCGTGTTCCGTATCTTGAAGTGTCAACTGTAAACTCGTAAGACCTAAATCCGTGCATTCGGATAATGCTGTCGATTCTGCTGAAGAGATGTGTATTTTCAAAGGGGGCATTCATTCTAACGTCAACCACCGATTCGCTGATTAATTAGGCCGTGTCCAGAGCTACGGCTACGGCTCTCGATATAAGTTGTCAGCTTGCTCACACGTCGTTCTAATTGGCCTGGACCTAGCCGATAGCTCTAGTCAAGAGATTTGGATGCGGCCATGTAGACCTACTCTGTCATGCATAAAAAATGAAGATTCTTGTAACGTGATAAACATAGTCTGTACACGGTTAATACTTTCTGTTGTTAAATAAAAGGTGACAATGACCATTTTACTTGGGGTTCATTATTTCCTTGCGAATGTGACAGTTTCTTACCCAAAAGCTCAATTTTATAGAAGTTGATTTGGTGTTCGACAGCCTGTCGGCCTATTTCAAACATGTATCACCATGGACGGCATATCATTACTGATATAGGAGAGGGTGGGTTGTAAAGGACAGGAGGACCATGCCAAATCGCGAGTGGGATTCGAACCCTCGACCAATGGTTCGTAAGCTTAGCTGGTCACTAAATTCAATATCCTACCGGAATACTGAATCCAAGTCATTGTTGAAATCATTGAGGTTTTATAGGGTAAGGTAGAACGAGGATGGAGTTGGTATAGCATGTTGGCCGACAAGGTTGTTAGGTTTTTATACTAGAACTAGTGTTTGCATCGTTTCGTTTCATTCCCACGCGTTGACTTTCTTCAAAGAGGATAGTTGAAATGATGGTGCCACAATCTATCTTGAGTTTTCTAACCCCTTTTCATCTGTCTTCTTTAGAGTGATACTCTTCTCTCCTGGTATCCTACAGCGAATTTTTTTTCTCAAATGAACATGATTGCATACAAACATGCATGTTTACAGATTAATCACGACAACTGTCAAACGTAACTTTGACACAAAATGACTTCACCACGCACCAATGCACTTGTAAAATAAACACAGGACTGCATGTATCATCACGTGTGGAAACCATCATATGCTGTTTTGAAATTCTAGTGGGTCTGGTTTCATGTAGAGTCATAGGGCAACAGGTTAGATTCACATCACCCCAAACACATTTATTTCTCATTCTCTTTTTTTCCCCTCCTAATTTGTTTTTCTTCCAGTTCCAAGCAAGACCTCGGAGGGGTATGACGAGAGTTGCAACAACACTCGCCGGTCCTCCAGCCCGCCGCAGATCCTCAGCGACCACTGCAAGGACAGCACCGGTGGCGGTGGAGGTACCACCATGGAGCAGATGACCAAGCTGTCCGGCTCGGCTTCCGATACCTCCTCCATGAACGGGGACAGGGAGGGGCGGGTCCGGAGCAGCGACGGGGACGGAGTGGAAGACGGCGAGGAGGGCCAGGGTGTCAAGAGACGGCGACTGGACGAGAAGCCCATGAGCGCCAAGGTGGTGACGGTGGAGGTGCGGCTAGAGATGAAGGCACTCTGGGACGAGTTCCACTCTCTGGGGACTGAGATGATTGTCACCAAGGCTGGAAGGTGAGTGACTTGAATTTTTTGGTCAAGGAGTTTGCTATGCTCCCAGTGAAATTTTAAAGATTGGAGCACTATTGGCATGTTTTACAGGATGCCAATGACGGCGATAATGGTGAAGGCAAATGGGTTATGGTGGTGCAGATGGTGAGGTTCCGAGAGGAGGTGGCTGTGGTGTTGATCGTGATCAGTCAATGGCAGATCCAAGTTGATAAAAATGCGGTCAGGCAATTTGAAAAGGAAGGCTTCTTCCTCATTTTCTACTTTCTGCGTGCATGTTTGTCAACCTGGATTCGCGTCTGAGTGCAGTGATAGATACCAAGGGTGATAATGCTGGTGATATCGCATCTCCTTCACCGAGAGGTGTGATACTGCTTCCGTCGTTGCTGCTTGTGCTCCGAGATAAAGACGACGATGACAAAGGTCGACAAGGATGCCACGACATCACAAAGATGACGAGGATAAAATCTGCCCCGCCAAGACTGTATACATGCAGCATTCAATGATGAAGATGTCATTGATTACGACGATGATTCAGAGTGACCAATAAAAAGCATATTTCATTTCCCCCACACACTATCACCCACCAAGCAGAAAGTGTATATTTATAACCGTCGAGGCATCACTTCCAATATCCGGGGTCCTGTCCGGCCGAAATCTTGGCCGAGATTTCCAAATTTGTTTGCGGTGGGCTCACAGGATGTTCGAATCACACCAAGGAGCGATAACAGATGTTATCCTCAGTGTCGGGGATGTTCGTCTCAAATGCCGAGCATCAACCAGTTTCTGGTCGGTCCTCCCTCATTTCCCAAAACTTCTTGTTAAGGATCTTCTAACTTCCTGCAGCCTCCGCGTCTTCGCCTGAGGCGGTTCCTATTTGCTCTTGTTCTTTGGAGCTCTTCACACGCTATTTGCTTCAGAGAGAGCTGAGCATTGGACTTTCCCATGCAACGCCTAAAACACAAATGCAGCCGCTATTGCCAAAAATATGGGAGTTAAGGTGGGCCCTACATAAGATATTGACATTGTCTTAAAGATATCATGTCTCCTATCGTCAAACATTTCATTGTATCAACCCCTCCCCAAGAAAGTACATGGTACCAAAGGCTTGTCTTCAACCTTTTATCTCCAGTGTTACTGAAACCACTGCGTGTGATTTTTGCAGAAGTGTTAATGAACTTATGAAGTCGTCTGGTGATATCACATTCGCATTTTCTGCGTGTAAAGCTGTGATTTCATTTCAGTTCCCATGATCTAGCTCAAGGTTGGCCTTGGAAAAATCATATTGATAACTGCTGTTCTGGCACCGTGACGCCAATATTCAAACGACAGATGCACATCAGTTAATCCAAATAAACGCTTTTTCAGTTCGAGGAATTTTTATTTCCATTCTGTTCAAAGTTGGTGAATATAGAGGGCTGATTAGAATGATGGGTGGTACTGGTGCAACACCGACCTAGCTGACAGGTTCTTTTGCTAATCGCCTCCCTGAAAGATGCTGCATGGCACAGGCCGACTGCATGGGTCAAAGTGGTCATTTTTCTCGGTGAAATATCGAGACCGATTAATGGTGAAGTTTGGAATAAAACGAAAATGAAGGGACTGTTTGAATTCGTCGTTGGGGGCTGTTGTGCCCGAAGTGTTCCATGACACGGTGACGGATGGAGGAGGAATATTTGTGGGTCACAGGGAGGGAATAAACGGGGGACTGTTTGTTGATCCGTACGGGTTGAATGCTCGCTGGTAGAAATAAAGAATATTGTCATGGACCCTCGGCATAATAGATGAATGTTTATGAGCACCGTACCCGGAGTTTTCCTGTCTCATTTCGTATGCATTTTTAGTTTCAGTTAATGGGAATGATCTGTTGTTTCCTTTCGTCTTGGCTTTTCCACAATGTCTTGTTTGGTCAATGTTCAGTTTTCATTCATAGCGTGATTGATTATAACCTCTCCACGTGGAGGCATGTTGAATGTCAACATGTACCTATGGACGCCAAACATCATGTCTGTAATACATTCGAATTAACCATTCAAATCGCACGGCCACTTGAGCGGTCAAATTTAACCGTTGTGGATGGATCATTATTATCAATTTATCGATACATAATTATAATTGGCTGGTAAAGTTGCCAGGTCGTACATGTACATCATACTTTCCGAAAACATCTTAATTCAAGTAAATTATGTCAGTGAACAAGTAATTGTTTTTGTATTGAACAATATAGATATATAGTTGCAACACTGCACAAACTTAAGTGTTTAATTTACACCAAAGTGTCTACGTCAGTAACGCATCCATGTCTCGCGTCCGTCTGTGGATCAATAAATACACCACAGGCTTTCGCACTGTAGCGTTTTGTCATTGAGGGTTCGAGCTTATTACATTGCAAGAATCCACGATCATCTGCTTTTGATAGAACTATAGTCTGAGCCCCCGTCACCGCTTGGCCTTTGAATACAGTTAGAGGTGCAAGGAGCTCAGACGAAACGAAGTCAGGCGATTTGCCAACAACCCGGAGTTCATTGTCAGAATTGATATCGCATCATAAAAAGGCATAATACTTGCACCAGCCAGGAGAGTGTTCGCTTGTCGGGCATTATTTATGGCGGGCTTGATCAACAGCTATGCCGAGAAATTAGCAAATATTTCCCGGCGATTGGTGCGCCAGCTCCGGTATGCGAGCGCGTATGGCGTCCACGCTCTCGGACCCTTTGGTTGTCCTATTGTGTTATGATTCCAAGCTGCACACTGAGCTCGTGGTATGGCGCTAATCAACTTCAGACCCCTAATGATTTGTGGTTATTAATTGCCACAAGGAGAGGAGATATCGCACCTGGATTCCTCAGGCTAGATCGGTTTCCCTATATTGTTAGACGATATTATAAATTCAGATCGCCTGGGCAGTTTGGCAGATGGGTAGGCAAGATTTACAATTTGGTATGTTTACGATTACCAAATAAGGAAAAAAATATTAACTGTCGCTTCATGCTCTTTCGAAAAATAGAATATTTACCAATGGTGTTTTTTGTTCATTTCATTACTAGGACAGAGGACATAACGCCATTTAAAAAAAAAAAGCTCTCAAGATATGTATTCCTGATATTTAATAAAGAAAATTCAATTGAAATGCAATTTCTTCAAATTGTGAGCTTGCGATATTCGGTTTATGCATTCTAGTGAAACCAACGAAAATCGTTCATCCTTGAAAACTGAGGTTTGTGTAGTATTGTGAAGGGGCTTGCCTATTGACTGCAGATATTTTGCTCAATAAACACTGTACCTTCATCTGTAAATATCCACATCGGTTATTTTAGACAATTGTCTTAAGTTTTTGCCCTTCGCTCTTTTGGATGCGGTCGGTGATATTAAAATAAAGTGTCGGTGATGATATTTCAATACAATATTACTGTGTGCCTTTATATACGAGGATATCGTGGCCCCATCACGATCTACATGATTTAAATTAAGCTCACGCATGCAGCAATCACCGGCGTCGGACTGTCGAGCACACACTAAACTAATGCAAGTGCACAGTGCACAATAAGCTCTGGCGAAAAATGCGACGCCAATGGCACATATGGAAAGCCATACTTTTGGTAAACTTTCATTTCCTCCTGGATACCGTCCAACCACTACAAGAAAATTCCACGTGACTATAACAATACTGCGCATATCTTGCCTCCGTTTACAACATTTTCATAAACAACTTTACGAATTGTTACAAACAGTTTTAGAGTGCATTTACTGACGACGGCATGGCATTTGCTCAATATTGTTTAAATATTTTTGGTAAATTTTCGGCGATGGGACCGACCGACACCCAAGTGAATTGTAGAAGCTCCTGCCAGAGCTCAAAAACGACACTGTGGACTTCACATTTTGAGAAAGTGCGAAGTTTTCTTGATCTTGATTGACACACACACACATAAATAGTCTCCACAGACGCCATCTTGAATTGACCCAGTTCGAACACCACAAGTTGCAAATTGGGGACCATTACGCAAACTGTCGTTGTACGATTTAATGTACATGCTAGTTTATTACCAATCCGGGAAAGGGTTTAAAAAGATCGATTAGTTGGCTAAACGCTCAAGACGCGTGTTCTTTTTTCTTCTGGTCTGCTCAGGCATAGCAGTACAACTTGTATAAAGTCTTATTTTGTGGTTAGCTGGGTATGATGACGTCACACAGGTACAACTTGTAATGAACGTCTGGTGTCGTGGAGCAGCTTTCCACCACATATCGTTTGACCTCAAGTTGGGGTCAGTTGGCTGGTACTCAGCTAAGCTTCGATTTGTTCGTGTAAACAAACCAACCTCAAAAGTTGTGACAATTTACTAGTGTTGCCGTATTGTTCAAGTAGTTTTGTACTTTTCTGTATGTCCACCGAGTATCCCCAATTAAACACGACATGTTCTGAAACTGAAAGGTTATCCAGTGTGGAAGTTGGTCTAGAGAGCAGTAGTACGGCACTGACCGGCTTGAAACCAGAGGGCCCATAATACCACTGCAGTGACTGCACAAGCATCTGGGATGGATCCGATTATACCCTAAACCGAGGACTTTCTGCAGTAAGTCCGTGATTTGAGGTTTAAAGTAACTCTAAACTCCGGTATGTCACGCTTTTCTGCCACCCGTCTGTTCCTATACAATATACCAAAACGCCACGCTCACATTCTTCCGCGATCCTTAAAATATCGGTCATGATTTCCCAAATTGAAGTAGGTCGTCGAGGAGTATTGATGTACACCCCAGTACATACAAGTCCCCGGAGATGTCTGGGATGATAAATCGAACTCATTCCGAGGAGGGAGCTTCCCGCCGTAAGATTTCATTTTCCCGCTGAGATATCATTTTCCCGCGCTCACCTCCGCTCCATCTCATTTGACACTTTTGTTTCGCCCTCAGATTCCCCACGAATTACCAGAATCTTGGGGAAGAAGTGATGATCTTCCAAAATGATACAGCAGTGGTCCGATATGGTCGGTGCAACCGTAGAATCGTGCCCCATAAATATCTCTCCTTGTTCTCTGTTAAATATCCCTTCAATTTGAGATGCCGAGCAAAATGGAAAGTCCCACGTGCTGAGAAAGAACTTCGATTACGTTCAGTGATTTACGGAGGTTTGGTATCCAGTTGCGGATTTATGTAGCAGAAACGGGAGCGAAACGTATTAATGAAGAAATTTGGAACAGAGTCTAATTTTGTATCGGTCGCGCGCCGGGTCTTGGGTGATGTATAACGTGCTGGGGCCGACAAGATAAGTAGGCAATTGCGAAAAATGGGTCATTGTGTAACAAGAGATGTCTAGTGGGAAGACTGTATGCTAAGAGTTGATGAACATGGATGCCATGCATTGTGGTTGGGTGACGGCGGAATAGGGGTTGATAATGTTCTTCACGTTTGTTTGGTTGTTTTTTTGTTTGTTTGCTTGTTTCTTTGTATATCTGTTTCTCGATAGTGGATACGTGTTGCTCTTTTTTGCTGGAGACTTTCGGCAAGCCTATGTCCGAATTACTTGGCTACGTCTTGGAATTACACACGTGTCTATGCTATGGTAGCGGTTGCAGACACTTCACGTAGGCTCGTACGTCTTCATCTTTTCAAACCGTGGACGAAAAATACCAGAGAACAAAAGAGAACAATATCGTCCAAGATTCCCAGGATACGTCCGCGATTGGGGTCGTGTACAAAACCTATGGGAGTCTTCCTAAAAAGTTTAAGTACAAACAAAAGAGGGACAATAGGACGTCCACGATCGACGGTGAACACACGTTTGTGTGTGTGTAAGTTTCAAGCCGTAGTCAAGTAGTCCGACACGGCCGATATCTTGCTGCTTCTTCACTCAGTTAGGCCTATTGGTCAGCATTTTCAGTGGATCATTATTTTTATCCCTTTTTACTAACAAGTTGAGAGAGATACATTTTAGTTACTTCAGTAAGGTTTTTCGTTTAATCTTTTAAATTGAAACATTTCAAAAATAAACACAAATGTGAAGGCATGTAAGTGACCTGATAATAGTGACAAGTCTCGGGCTATTATTGGCCTTGTATATATCGGCTTCTCCCATGCATAGATGTGGCAGAGTGGATGTGGATGTCGTGTCTAATGGGCCTATTTATGTTTACGAGGGCAAGGGATTCGGCAGGGATTGCAGGGGATTAGATCGAACAAGTTATCAGCTCAAGTTTGACGAGAGTTTGATTGCAGGGGATTATCTGCACATGGCTATGCGACAGGCAGTGCACATCTATCAAACCATAGGCCCAGTTTTGTGATATATCGTACCATGAACGTTAAATACAGTGGAGTGCTATGTGCCTCTCGTAAAAATAAGATTTATGCTATCTTCAGTCTGTCTTATTACGTAATCTTGTAGTCTGGAAACTGTTAATTTCCCAGACGGCGAAGCATGATCTGTGGTAGACTGGGCACAAAGTAGAATGTTCTGGATGTATATTGGAATATTTGTATTTGTCTTTTTTTTTTCTTTAATGAAGCTGCTTTGTCTATATAATTCTAAGTCTGGACAGAGCGCAATAGTCTGACCAGTATTAAAACATCTGTAGTCAGATTTGACTATCTATATACCAAACTCAAAACTTTAAAAGATGATCTTTTGCTCAAATTGGTTTTAGTGGTCAGAAATTGCCTCAGATCACACCACAGCAATTGCTTTTCTATAACTGCATGTCTCCTCAACTATATCCCCCATTTACATTTAACTCCCCACATTTTTATCCCCAACACTACGCCCTACCCGATCTATGATCGGGTAAATCAGCATGTTATACATATCAAGTTTGCACCCAGCTGACCTTAGTATCACTGAGTGTATTAACAGTTCGACTGTTTTGGGGTCAAATTTAACTGGAGTATTTTCAAAGTGAACTGGCTTTACATGTCAGTTTCACTTTTACCAGTGATTTTCTTCGGCTCTCGAATCGGTTGAACGAGAGGCTCCACTAGCGAGCTTCAGCTACCGGACTAGATTCTTCCATGGAGGTAGACCGACCCCATCGACCTACATAATTAATCAGCCTCGCTTTCGTTTCTAACATGGCGGCTGATTCCGTGCAAAGAGCGCATTATGTCTTCCTTTTATAATACAGCCCTTTCCCGAGGTCCTATCAAACCCCAAACCAGACGACTCACCAGCCAGCAGGCAGAAGAAAAAAAAATCTAGATCCATCCTTCTCACCGAATCCAACATAAGCCCCCATCTCCTCCAGGTTCAAGGCAAATTCTGGAGGAAGTACTGATGAACTTAAGTCCAAGAATTAGGTCTTAGCCCTGACCTTATGTTTTTGTCCCACCAGTACCATTGCACTTTTGGGTGAACCAACATGATCCGCCCGTCACGTGCTTATGCGGGCCTGTTTGTACGGCTCATATTTATAGAATGATATTTGACTGTAGAAGTGGGAATTTGTTCCCGTCACAGTCAAGTTTGTGGGAAGACCGACCGATTTTCATGTTGATTTCAGCTGCTTCATTTTTTGGGGGGCGACCGTTAAAGAAATAAACAATTTTTTAAGATGTTCCGCTCGATTGTTTTCAATTGCTCAGTCGAGGGTTCCTGCCGTTGTTATTGGTAAATGCGTGGCCTCGGCGTTATACGCCTCATCCGCGATACTACTCACTACATGTATTGAATAATTGAATCCGGTCAAAATAAATAAGATATAAGGAGAGACAAATAAACAGAATGTCCCGCGCACTTCATCATCAGGCCGCATTGACGCATCATGTTTTCCAGTTGTCCGGAAGTGTTTATTGAAGTTCGGTTTTTTTTTTTTTTGAAATGCCGGTAAAAAAAAAATCTCCCGTCACTTAATTAATTTTTCACGGGTCTGTGGCGGGCGTGACGGGGCCGATCGCCCCGGTGCAGACAGCGCTCAGCCCCCTGTGCAGTCAGCGGTCCATGTTAGGTCCTCATTAGGGAGTGGGTAGGATGACACTGGGGAGATTGCTTTGTGTTATCTTGACGTAGGGAGCACCCGATGACAGCTAAACTGCAGGAGCTGTCTCGTCATATTTTATGATTGTTTAAAGTTACACCAGTTTTGTCGCTCGAACGCTTGAAAAAATACTCGTCGCATATATTTAGATGATGGGTTCCATTGTGTTTATTTCACACCACAGGTGTTAAGTTAATTGATCTTTATAGTGTTGACTCGGTTGAGTTTTGACTAGAATATCACGCAACGTTAATTTCACTGATTATAATAGATATTAAGCAAATTTCATTAAAACATTAAATATAGAATATTATGTTCCTTGTGACTTAGAATTTGATCGTATTGAGTATTCGGTTTTCGACCTAGAAGCAATTTTACAATTTCGAACCTGGTAAACGTGTTGTGTGGAATTCCCCTTAGCACTGGAAGTGAAAGCATTTTTGCGGTTACTTCTAAGTTCTAAACGGCTTCATTGAGTTCTTTGTTTTTGTTGTGCGTCGTTGTCTTTATTATGTTCATGTAATCGCATCATTCGCGTATCCATAACAGGATTTCAAATGTTGCACCCCAAAACCCGAGGTTTGCATTATCTCATACATTAACATAATGTCAATTGTACTTCAAGTACTCCTAAGTAAACCCTTTTGAATAACCCCAATTTGATTTGAAGACTTGTGTTAGTGTCACACGCATGCATGTTTGCACGTCATATGAGCTTGCACAAAAAAAAATACATGTACAATTAAATCAAAAGGAATACGAGGACAGTTGTTTTTGGTGCATTTTTGTTTTGTTTGAAGCAATAAAATAATTGCTAAAAATCTGGAAAGGGTGCATAACAACTAATTTATTGGTTTTAGCTCAGTATATGGGAAAACAGAGAAACTTTATGCACAATTTTGCGGGTCAGTTGCAACAATTAAAACAAAACTCCTGTGCCCGCGGACATATTTTCTTAAACCAACTAAGCTCACTGTTTTTTTTCTTCCGAGTGATACCGTTCCATTTGGTACTTGGTATTTGGTACCAGTCCTATCTTCACTTTGAGCATGGATTTTCTCTTTAAATTGGTAGGTACGTTTCCGAGGCGTTTGCCTTAAAAAATGATGTTAACTTGTGTTTAATCGCATTGAATCATGCAGCTAAGCCTTTGCACCATTCTACTCCAGATCCAGCGACATGTTCAATCATCGCTGAAATTTTACGCGGTAGTGAATCAGAACCTATTAACATTGTATGGAACTCGATATCTTAAGTAGATTAACAATGAATGTGTATCGTTCATTGACACCCGTAGATTGAATGTCTATTGATATGAGACACACGGCAGCTGCGTATCGTGGCCTGTCCAAGTATGGTTGACTTAGACGCGATGGTTCTCATTTAAGTTTAATTATCGCTTTAAGTTTAAGATGATAACCGTTTTACTCAAAAACAGGTGTTTGATATCAAGTGCACGATGTGTAGAACTTTCACAACGAGATGTGGTTTTAGAGATATTTTTAAGAATACGGCCCCAGTAAACCCATGAACATCATCATATTAATACAATAACGGAATAAACGGAATCGTCTGATGAAATCAACACATGCCCTTGCTTGATATGTTATGTCGTGGGAAGGCGATCTGTCGTGGGAACGAGGAGTAATGTTATGGGAATGGGATTTAAAGGCACTCTTTTAATAAACCGAATAAATACAATGACCGAATAAATGGCATTGTCTGATGAATGAGCACAAAGTAGACATGGTATTCCCCCTAAGCCCATCTGGAGAAACGTATGCCGTTGGAAACTACCACTAGAACGACGAATGCAGTCATGAAAATGACTCTTTTGGTATCTGTCTTATGTGGTTCCACACTTACGACATGATCTTTGAAACACTTCATTTTCAACAGCGTTATGCACCATAGGCTCGTAGGAGAAACATTACATCTAAATTTTTTGACAGCTCTAAGCGAAATGCCTTTTTTTTTACCGTCTTGAGCAAAGTAACGGTTTGCCACTTTCCATTTTTCCACAATGCAACACCTGTGTTGTTTCTTGTCTGGATAAAAAAAGAGTGGGAGCAGTTCTGACCTTCTTATTCCTGTATCTTCTGACTTATCCTGGCTTAATGGCTTTATTTATTACCGTCACAGCCAGAATGTTGGGAGATAAATCCAGTGTTATGTCTTGGGTGGCAGCCCGATGTCTGAAATTCATTAGCTTCGGTGCGGATAATCGGTTGGTACCCGGAGGCTATGCAACCACCGGGCGCTAGTTAGCAAGGGCCAGGGGGTCGTGTTTCCCTTTATATATTCAGACGTACGCTAACTGTTTCGGCCCTTTGTGAAAGCCAGAAGGCAACGATACATCAGCTCAAGCAGCAGGTAGCAGGGGACCGGGGTCCGGGTAGGTCTAGTCTCGACTTGAAGAACAACTGGTGGACTTCGCTTGTTTATGTCTGTAGCGCCCTCTACTGGCAAAGATGAGGCGACATGTCAAAGGGGAACCAAAGTATGTTTTACAGCATACATGTACTTGATTTCCCCTGTAACTCATTTGTGCACAACCCTGCCTTAATGAAAGTGGTTGTCGAAAACTTTGAAGATGACCCTTTAATAATTTTGAGGATTTTCATCAAGTTAGTGAAAATTCATCAGTATTAGTGTAACAATATCTCAACACAAAGATGCGATGGAAGCCCTAGAAGAGGGAGAGTGAGCGAAACGTAAGATGGGTGTTGTCAACTATACACAAACTGTGGCCAATTAAAGTTATATTATTTTTTCCCACCACTAAGCGTCGAGAAAGCTTTATAACTAGTACAAAAAGAGGATCCTGACATTAGGATGGTTGTATTTAGTTTGGAAGAAAAGCTCTCCCATAAATTATAAGTATTTGAAAATGAATACAACTAATTGAACATTAAATGTTGCATTCGACAGCCAAGTTGTTTTTTTAATGGAGGTTTTGGTGATTTCAATACTTTCACAAAGAAAGGACTTTCTCTATGGTACTTTATACGCACCTCGAACTTCAAAGATGGCAGCAATTAGTGCAAGCGATCTTTTATTGTCTCCAACAAGCAAATTTAGTGAAATCCCTGCACAATTCAAGCAAGGCTGTTGTAACTAAACATGCATACCCATATAGCGTAGCAGATTTACAACGTCACAGATCACGAACTCGCCTTTATAATACACACCCGTCTCCGGTTTTAATGTCTCTATAAAACACTAGCGCGAACCAGCTTGCCGGCCAGTAGCCAACAACCCGTGTGGATTTCAGTTTAATGAGCACGGTTAAGCCGACTAAAGGAAATCAGTGGTTGCTGCTTAAACTGCCGGCTCCTTCAAGGTGATCAATCTTGAGGGCTAGTCACCTGTCGACTTCAAGGAGTAAATGGAGACAGCAAAAAGGGTCACTGCGTGCACGAATTATTGGATTAGTTTGAGGTGAGATAATGCCGATGGAATGCTAATAGTAGCCTGATGTTGGGGGATGTTCACCCCCTGTTTGCTGGGGGTTTGTAGAGGGTTTCGTCACAGGGGGTTGCTATGGTTTTTCTGTTTTTCTTTATATTTTTTTTTGACATGTAGAACTTTCGCTGCGTGTTTGTTGATGATCGCGGGGTTTTGGTCAATTCCACATAAGTCAATCACAAATCGATTACAACTCAATCACAAGTCGATCATAAGTCAGTCTTAATCGATCATTAGTCGATCACAAATGGATCACAAGGTAATCACAAGTCAATCACAAGGATATCACAAGGCAATCTTAAGGCAATTACAAGCCAATTACCATTCGATCATAAGTCGATCACGAATGTATCCCAAGTCAGTCACAGCACAAGTCAATCACAAGGCAATAACAGGTCAATCACAAGTCAATCACAAGTCAATCGCAAGGCAATCACAAGTCAGTCACAAGATAATTACAAGTCAATCACAAGGCAATCACAAGTCAATCACAAAGCAATCACAAGGCAAATCACATGTCAGTCACAAGGCAATCCCAGGTCAGTCACAAGGCAATCAATGATAAGTCAATCACAAGTCAATTACAAGTCGATCACAAGGCAACCACAGGTCAATCACAAGACAATCATAAGTCAATCACAAGTCAATCTCCAGTTTGAAGTGACCAGCTCATAGTAACAATATACTGTGATAAAGGCATTCCTTTGTCGTTGTCCATCCACTGTTACTCTTGACCTACATGTAGTATTATCTGATTTGCCTTGTACCGGACTGCACGCTTTTTAGAAGATTGGTGAGTGGTGTAGGTGGTGATTATATTAATTATGTGGAGGATGATTTTGGTGATGGTGATGGTCATTGTGATGTGGGAGCATCGGTTTGAATGAAATGACGTTGACGATGACGATGAAGATAACATGTCATGTCCATTTTACCAAAAAAAGTGCACGTTACGGTATGATGGTTGTTGTTTGGTATAAGACAATTGGTGGGGACTTTCATATCAATCAAAAACACAAAACTGCACTGACGGAGCAAAGACAAGATATTGAAAAAGGTCAATGTGTTCTGTTTGACTCTTGCTTGCTCCTTGTTTCGTCTCAAAGATCGTTGTAGTTTCCTCCCTTCCATCATCAAGAGATAATAAGACGGCATCTTTACTGATGGGCAAATATTGGACTGGGCTTTTTATTTCGAACCTCACGGAAACTCGGAAAGTAATCAAAGATTGTAATTCCCGTTGAACGATCAGGAAGTCTTCTTGGCTTGTCGGTTGCGGAATGTTCGTCCGTCCGTGATTGTCGCGGGGGCTTAAGCCCTGTCAACACGGTTTACTCGCCGTCTCGTAAACCCACCTAATTTGGCCACTCGTACACTCGTCGGACTGACGGTCGGGATTACACTGAGTACGAAAGAAAAAAATCCCTACAAAAATTGATTAAAAGTTATTATGGCCTGGATCAGATGAGATCCTCATACTGATGGATTTTTTAAAGCATGTCAGTTTGAACATTGGCATTTGAGTATCATAATCCGAGTGGAATGTCAAGTTGGTATATGTGG
Organism: Patiria miniata; assembly: GCF_015706575.1. Lineage (NCBI taxonomy): Eukaryota > Metazoa > Echinodermata > Asteroidea > Valvatida > Asterinidae > Patiria > Patiria miniata. Next base: position 14,343,465 of record NW_024037061.1, read on the forward strand.
CTAGCATGCGACGTTGCATGGAAAAGTTTGACTTCTGAAAGAAATAAGCTGGGGTTGGTGCGAGTACACCGGCTGGGTTTTGGCCCGATCTGCTGTCTTCATCAGTACCGGGCAAATTTGTCGTGGAGTGAATTTCCTTCCTCGCCGTAATCGGCCGCAAATTGGGTGAATTTTTCGGCACGTTTTATATCGGGCCCTGGCAATCAAGAGGGTCCTTGTTGCGACGACTTGCCCCGGTGTCAAGTCATCAGACTAGAAAATAGAAAGAAAAAGGAAAAGAGGGGGGAAAAAAGAAACCTCACAACAGACGGAATAAATATGACGGCAGGGATTTAGCGCAGAAGGAAAAAAAAACTGTGGTCCGGGCTGCATCGGCGATGGCAGGCCCAATTTAATACCAGATGAGAAACCGATGATCGCTGCAGTTCCACGGCCAGCTAAAAGGTCACGAGAGAACATGTTGCACCGTGTTCGGAGCTTTCATTGAACTGTTACATTTCTGGTTCTCCAATTTGTTGGCGGCTGGCCTTAAGCCGTACCTCAACTGCTGTACTGATGACAGAAACAGCCAGAAGCTTGACGGCAGAAACCACAAGATTTTTTTTGTCAGGTCTCCTATTAAAGTTATTTTCTTGTACTCGATCATGTAGCATGCACCAAGCGGTTAACTCAATACGTTGCACCATGGTTGCACTGTGAGTCGAATTTCATGTCTTTCCTATAATGTGTTCTGCCGTTGTGAACAGCAAAATCTGCGTCAAATGTAGCATTAACAGAGAATTTAACGAATATGCACCTGAAAATCGCTGGCCCCCATTGCGAGAAGATGTATGTAACATCATCAACCCAGATGATTGCTAAACACCCCAAAACGTTCTTACTTTGGTATGCCGACGGAGTTTGGTCCAACTCCAAGTTGGTTTTAAAAAAATACCCAGGGTACTCTGTTCTTCGTTCTAGCACTTGTTGAATTCGCACTATCACTACTTAGCATGTCACAATGATAATAGTTACAAGTTAAACTCATTCATAAGATGGAATTTTGCGTCGGGGTGATTTAAATCAAATTAGGCTATGCCCTTTGCTGACCGACGTAAAGGTAAAGGTAAAGGTACCCATAGCCATTTATTGGCCGTAGGGGCAGTGGGATGTTAGAGGTCCACTGTGTCTTGGGCGCGGCATAATGAGTGGCGGTGCCCAGTCCTCTCCTCTCGCCGTCTTACCTTCCCTGAACGAATCGGGTACCCATTTTACTGTTGGGTCGTCAGAGAGCTGACCGACGTATAAACACTGTATACTCAGTGTGTTGCCTCCCGTTAGCTCGGTGGCCGAGTGGTAAGACATCTGCACTAGAAAGCACTTCAAAGCAGGAGGTCATGGGTTCGAGTCCCACCCGAGTGATTTTTCCAACTTTCACTCGGGAGGTAACACTCTGAGTATACAGTGTTTATACGTCGGTGAAGGACAAACCTAATTTGATTTGAAGTTAAACTTACTAAATTCGTTATGTGATAAGATGTTTACGAAGAAGGGACAGAGATCGGACAGAGATCCTTGCCTAAGATAACTGACTCCGTGGCTGTTTCGTGAGTTCACAAGTTCGTCGTGCACTCGTGCCGGCGACCTTGTTTACTTTAATTCCCCAGCCCGGCCCATATTCTAAGAAGTATATAACTGCGTAGTGAAAAGTCATATGAATCATTGAGGCATGTAGGCCGGTAACCTGGTTTTGTTAAGCAAAAACTTCCTGTGTTTGGCACATTATCTGACGCATGGTACATGTGCTACACACGTTCCCAAGCCTTAGGTTATTATCATATTGCTCTTGATAGTTTGGTCCAAAATAGTTCCATGGGGACGTCATGGAAATTGGAATAACGTGAAACGAATCTAAGAGACTGTTCTGGGCTTCTGCAGGTTTGCATTATCTTTTCAGTGGATATACCTGCACTGAGCATGAACAGCTGTCTGTGAGGAAAACAGGTTTTTGTTTGTTTAATTAAACACGAGTGATTCCAGCAAAGTAAACGCAGACGTTCAGAATTCTCAGATTTCCAGCTCACATTTTGGAGCTCATGGTTTGGTTCAAGTGGAAACAATTTGGGGGAAATGTTGTGGGCAACAGAGGGCAGTGTTCTGTTTATCACATGGAGCAGATTCGTGGACTGAAATAGGACAACGGCTGTATAAAATTGTGTACACAAAAGAACAGTACAGGGCAACACAGTAGGGACTGGGGAGTCAGGTTGGCGCAGTGGTTCTTTCCTCGCCTTCCACTGCTGTGGCCCGGGTTCGATTCCTGCCCTGGTCCACATGTGGATTGGGTTTTTTCAGTCCCCACCTGATTCCATGGGTTTCCCTAGAATATTCTTCTGGGGTTTTCCCCCTACCCTGTAAAACTGTCATTTCTTCTCATTGTCTTCTCTCAGGCTTTCGAGCTACAGGCCTACAGTGACTAGGGCACTTCTGATGAATCCTTGGTTTTATTACCAGAAAGAAATACAAAAGAACGAAAACTGCCTGCGCCATTGGACACAGAAACCATTTTGTGTCCAGTTGCCATGACACCATTGTCGGCACTATGTATGTCCAGTTTTGGACACCCAATATGTGCTAAACCAATATTTCATCTAAATTTCGAATTCCAGTTGCGAACCGTTTCCCTTTCTGAAATCATTTGGTACACTCACAACTTTTGTTAAAAAAACTGAGAAATCTATTTATTAAAATGACTATGATTCATTTTCCCCTTTTGTTTGAACAGACGAATGTTTCCGACGTTTCAAGTCAAGATCTCGGGGATGGATCCCATGGCAGAATACATACTCATGATGGATTTCGTCCCGGTAAGCTACTCACAGTAACATGAAAATGATCAATTTACTGAAAACGCAACAGAGACGAAGGCTGGAATTTGCCATTCGAATACACGAATACAATTTTTGGAGACTACAAATTTGTTTGATACTACGGAAACTTTTTTGAGGTTGGCGGATTGAGTTATTGCTATTTGGCGAAAATAATTTGGTCTTTATAAAATGCACAAGTTTACTGTCTTGTGTGTGTTTTTTTTCAATTAATGTTATAAACAAAAATTCTTATAACAAAATTATTTTATTTACCTAAACTGTTGTGTAGGCTACTTGAATATTGACTGGTAGATCGACTAGATTATGATGCAGTTAATACCAACACGGCATCATCCGGGGGTAATCTCTCTACGAGCAGCTACATCCCATGATCTACATGAATTTGTATTAATCTATTCCAATTCCGAATGAATTCAAAATTTAGTGGGAAGTTTCCCCTGCCGATAGGCGATGCTGATACAAAAGATCGAAATGATATGAGCTCTTTGTCAGCGTAGGATCACGACCTTTTCAGAATTGTTCTCTTTCAGGCATCTTTTTTTTTTATCAAAGACGCCATCTTTCAGCCATGAGCCATCTTGTTTGTTCAAAGACGCCATTTTGTTTTGGTTCTCCTTCCCAGGTAGACGACAAGAGGTACCGGTATGCCTTCCACAGTTCCAGCTGGCTGGTAGCGGGCAAGGCTGACCCTGAGATGCCGGGCCGTATTCACGTCCACCCGGACTCGCCCGCCCGGGGAGCCATGTGGATGAAACAGATCGTGTCCTTCGACAAACTCAAACTGACCAATAACCTGCTGGACGACAATGGTCACGTGAGTACCTTCAATCTTCTTTTGTTTTAGTCTGGTTACTTATCCTAATGATTGCTTAAAGATTTATGCTGAGGTTAGCATGCAAGACCAACGTTGAACACACACACACACCCACATTTGTCTTCTCCCGAACGCAATATAAAGTGTCTATATAGTTAGTTTAATTGCTTTCAACTTGTTGGTTTAGTATACATGTATGTGTACTGGTTCTGTGTGTGAAATACCCGTCTAATACCTAGACTTATACTTACAATATGGTAGGGAAACGTACGGTTCTTGAATCGGGTCATCTTTCCTATCAAACGTAATGAGACGATCAAGTTGAGTGTTGGGACATAAAATCATTTTCATTCATCCCACTAGTAAGCTACCGAATTGTTTTCATTTTTTTTTTTAAACTTGGAATAAAGATCGAACTGGTGCTAAACACCCCGTGAAACTATTCTGCCTGGCGGCTTGCTGTCGTTAAAAAGAAATCAATGTAGGTGATTTCCAACAATTAGTCAATTTTGACTGATCTTGGGGAAATAATGGGAGTATCGACGAAATCGTGTGTCGAGTTCAAAAGGTTGTGCTTGGTTTTCCATTGTTTTCTCGAAAAGTGTAATATCTATACTGAGCTGAAATTCACCAGGTTAGGCTTTGAACTTTCTTCCACTTTGAACTTTCCACACGACGAGTAAAATCATCCATGATGCTCATCGTACACGTCCCCTAAGGTTCCCTCGTTATGCTGACCCTTTGTCCGTTGGGAGTTTGTACATCACTATTTGTTGGAGAACACGGAAAGTCTGTAATTTTAATAATGTAAATGTGTCAGTTTCGTCCTTTTCACATGGTGAATTGTTTTGCCATAAGAAAAAAGCATACACTGCAAAAACTGCAGTGTTAAATTTACACTGTTGGTATCTATATAGGACCATCTGGTGTTAAATTTTACTGGTGTTGTCCTATATAGATACCGAATGGTGTTAAATTAACACTACAGTTTTTGCAGTGTATCAGACTTAATGTTTCTCATTAATAGGCAGTTAGATTTCTTAGCTGTAGTTAGCCAAAAGCAGGATATCTACTGCATCCCCGTATATTTAGAACAAGTTAGCCAAGTCCCAAGTTGGCGCACACACTTCGGGATGGAAATAACAAGCACGTCTCTTCGGGAAATCCCAATTTACTACCGTGCTATCTTAATGCTTCTGTTTATATTACTGATATCTTACATCCTATGCCGTTGGGGATTTTCTCTTCATTTCTTTCCTTCTATATACACACAGATTATCTTGAACTCCATGCACCGTTACCAGCCGCGGTTCCACGTGGTGCACGTGAGCGGTCGGAAGGATTTCGACGACGCTCCGGAGCGGGACTTCAAGACGTTCATCTTCCAAGAGACGCAGTTCACGGCCGTGACTGCCTACCAGAACCACCGGGTGAGTCACGGGGAAAAGGGGAAAAGGAAACCCGATGATTACCTTCCGAATACACGAACAATATATTTCTTTTTTGAAGTCACCGAAATAATATACTAAGCATCCATGGAACGAAGAGAACAGATTTTGTCAACCTGACCAAAAAAATAGTTTAGTTTGATACTAGAGTATCATGATAGTTAGTGAATATTTTTGCGGCCTAGAAGCCCTTTTCACATATTTGAATTGTATGTGTTATTTTAACATACAGGGCAATGTGCAAATCGGCAAAACATTGTAAGTTAAACAACACAGCGACTTTTAGTTAATTAAACTTGATGAAATATGAATACAGATATTGGAATGTGGTCATTATTCATATTATAAGTTGTATTATTTGTGCATGAAGGACTGTTTGTTTGATTTTGTTTTTAATACAGTGAGTCTTTGTGCATTTTCATAGATACACGTTATTGCTCCTCAGAATTGTCTTAATTAAGCATGATGATGGGTACTTATTATCACCATTTTAAATTCGCTGATATAAGCATACCACATTGGGTTGTGTATTCATGATTGATTTGTGTAGGGCAATTTAGGAATTCAGTACATGGAAGAGCACTTGTTACCGATAAAACAATGGATTATTAGTCATCAAAGAAGTATAAACATCGCGATGAGAAAATTATATAGGATAACATTACAAAGAATAACCAATGACGGAATACCCATATATGCAGTAAAGGCCGCCAAATTGTCCGATGGATCTTTTGAATCCTCCAGGAATAGCTTTAAGGGTCGCATAATGCAATATCTACACACAAACCACAGCTCCGCTCTGGTATGCTATCCACAAATTGTCCATAACAGTCGCAAGCAACAACTTCAGTTGCTGTCCGTCATATGATTTTCTTGTTGTGCTCCTCCGATGATATTGTCTTAATGTTGATCTCCCGCGCAATACATCCCATCGCTCATCACTGGATGATACACGGTTTACTCCTGCACCGTCCGGACATCTAGGGGGATTAGGCAATATTACAAGGGGCACCTCGTCACACCTGCAGCCCTCCCTAGCGGGTACGGGAAGGGGGCTGATGAGAGGGAACTAACTACGCCCTCAGGGATACACAAGCTGCCTCCATCCTTGGCTCTATCTGCCCGATCGATGCGGATCCACGAAAAACAAAAAGAGAAATGAACCAATTAAAGGAATTCCTTTTCATGTCAACACTGCTGTCAACCCGATATAATGTCCTGGATCTGCTAATTAGAAATGATCATTTAACTCTTAAAAAGAAACAGCCTTGTGCAGCAGATACAACTTAAGATGCTTAAGAAAATGGCCTGTCATGTTGGGAAATTACATTATAAATTTATGATCGTGGTTTGGTACAGTTTTGTTCTTTTGGAAAATGGGGGGAAAAGGCTGAAAAGCTTCTTTTTGTCCCCTGTAGTGTATCAACAGGATCAATAGCCAAATATGTTTGCGTTTCTGAGTGTTTTTGTTGGTTTACATGTTATCATGGCTTTTTATTTTTTTTATTTCACAGATAACACAGCTCAAAATAGCGAGCAACCCATTCGCGAAGGGGTTCAGAGAATGCGACCCAGACGATTGGTGAGTGCTTTTAATTTTCATTACAATAAAACACTGCAGCATATTTAATTTTTGTTGAAATTCCATTTGACTCGATAGCTTTAATTGGGTCTTAAGGGTCCATATCGCTGAGCTCAATAAAAAAAACACCACAATTTTATATCAAATTTCGTTTGAAATATAAGTTGGTTTGTATACCTGATGCTCTTTTATGGTCTTATAAATGCACAATGGAAGAGGTATACACTGGTTCCCGCAACATATTCCAATCGAGAGATACGGAACCAGCGCGTAGCTTCAAATGTGTGTAGAGCGCGTTATGGCCAATGAGCTACCGGGAAAAAAAATTCGCAAAGAAATCTGTTTGTGCATACCATACATGTAGAGCTATAGTAAATTACATTGCTCTATGGCCCATACTGATTTATACCAGAAAATCAGAAAATGACAATACAATAGATTGGCCAGACAGCTGTCCATCAAATAAATCGAAAGGAATTGTTGATTTTTGCTTTGTTCTTGAAATCGGTTGTGATATTTTTTATAAGTTCGTCAAATGAGCCCTTTATCATTTATCACTTCTCCGAACCAGGTAAAAATTACTAACTTGCTTTCGATAATTGACACACAGCAGGGGGTCTGACCAACGACAAAACTCAAACCAAATTTCCCAATTTCAAGTTAATATCGTCGGCCTCACAAGGGACTCGATTGTAAATGACGAGGGTCATTTCTGTTCTAAAATATTTCAGAAAACCTCAAAAGTAATCGGGCCATTTTCTCCTCTCAAACTTGAGTACTTAATCTGCGCCGCGTGTGTGAAGCGAGGCCGCCATGAAGAGGAACAAAATAACGGGGTGAAAAAACACACAACCACTCTGTCAGCGGCCGGGGGCAATCAACACCGCCCCCTACACCAAGGCAAAGATATTTTCGATGATTCATTTATTATCATAAATCTGTTATTTTTCCCTGCTTTTTTCTTTCCCTGTTTTTTTTTATTTGTTGTAGTATTCGGGCATCGTCAGGTCTTGTCAACACACACCAAGGCTCAAGGTATTATATTTGACAAAAAAGGAAAAACTTTATTTGAAATCGAGGTTTTTCAAGCGTCTTTTGTTTCCTTTTTTTTAATGAGATTAATTGTGGAATTTGACCATGGCGGTGGGATTGTTTGTTGGGGGAACTGTTGAACGATTCACTGCTTTTGTGGTAAATCCCTGGTGGTGCTTAAAACGATTTAAGCAGAATCGGTACTCAAGTTTGAAGGGCATCAAGCGAAAGTTTTACTGCCATAAATTATTGTTATTTATCAAGAAACAGTCGTAGAAATCTTTGAAGAAATGTACCGATCACTTTAGGCTAACAGTCGTCTAGTAAACAAAATTCGGTTAAATTTACGCCAAGGTTTTCCTCGTTTTGTTGTTTTTCTTGGCAGCATTATTGAAATTATGCCGCACACAAACGGGCCGAGAACGCGTAACCACCACCGTCCCAGCTCGCTTCAGATTGTGGGTATCAGCCGGAGCAGGCCCCTCACGCACAGGCAACAGAGCAACGATCAAAGTGAGTAGAATTGTTGTGATCAGAAGTAAAGCAGTTTGGATGCCCCAATGTTTGATTTGAAGAACCTCCAACTCAAAATGATCAACTTCAGATGGAAGACCTTTATCGCAAATCATAATGAATGAAAAAAGTCATAATGACAATGTATACTTAAAAGATTCATTCCCCGTGCTATTTTCGAGTTTCACTTCGAAAAATAGATTTGGTTGGTTTTTTTTTCAATCGCTTTTTTCTTAGCAATATACAAATTATTCACTTTTGAATGAGACTTTGAACAAAGAAAATCCACCGACGTTTAGTTATTAAATGATTTCTTCATAAAATTCGAATTTTTGGCTGCCAGACAATAATTCGGCTCTCGCGGGTATGTTGGGTTTTTCTTGCACACAATGGAAGCCCTTTTTCAGAGGGTTGCAGACGCCCAAAATCGGAATAATCAAGTTTTTTTTTTAAACAAAGCATACAAATTGAAAATTCGTTAGGGGGAAAATCCATTTTTTGAAGGGCACGGGATATGATTCTTAAAAAAAACCCTTGTATTTTAAACTCAAAAGTGAGTGTCTCGTACTTTTTGTGATTGCACAAAATAAATGAAATGACTTTGTACAAGAAGAACCCCCAAATGAGCTCCCTTCTAAGCCAAACAGTTTGAGAATCTTTTTCTTAGAAAGTGCACGATTCGCTGATGAGTCTTATTAGTTTGAACAAATTGAAACACTTTGTTGTAATCGAGTGTCTATTCTTTCTGTTACACAGATTCCGAGGCGAATCGCAATGCCACGTCGGGTACCTCAGTGTCCCCTCCTATGACGTCAGAGCCCTCCAGCACCCTCCCCGGCTCCCAATTGGTCAATCCCAACCCCAGCTTCCCGGACCTGGGCCAATCGCCGATGACCAACGGCACCTGTGCTACGGACACCTATCCGACCTACCACCCGGCCGACAACCAGTACAGCTACGGTCCCAGTTGCTACTTTCGGTCCAACACGCGGCCCACGCCCTACTCGCGTGACGTGTCCTACATGAGGGACACGCGGTACTGTGGCAACGGACTGAGTTACATGGGGCGGACCAATCCACAGTTCACCTACGACCCTACCACCATGATGAGTGGGATCGATCCGCGGAGGAACTACACCCAACACATGGTCTGATGACTGCCGGAACTGCTTTTTCATATTATAGTATTCATAGGAAGTATTATGATTATAAAGAGCAATTATGATAACAAAAATTGTAGATATTGCCGGGTTTTTTTCTCGCACGACAAATCATGGCAACCATTCGAAGCGGGAAACACTGTAAAATCACGAGGAATCAACGAAATCAGCAAAAGGTTTCAGTAATGCTCTTCCAAAAAATGAATTAAGTCATGCATAAAAAATGACTCGTGTAGCATGAGGTTTAATATTCAGATTAACAGTGACTGAGAATTCTTCAATCAGAGAATAACACGATTTTGATTATTCGTTTTGATTGGTCTTCAACCCAACCACCTCATTTTGAATTGTATAAGCGTAAGTACAAAGCCATCTATGAGATCTGTCAGTCGAGTCAGATCGCAGGTGTTCAAGATGCTAGGCAAACGAGTCTGCTGAAGCTATATCAATGCCATGACATTGCGCTGGTTTGTTTAAGAACGTCCCGAAGCGGCTAAATGCAAAACAAATTTGGTATTTATTAGCCGGGGACCATCTGCGCCAGTTACGCTCAGTGACAGCAAAGTGTCCTCCCGAGTTTTCGTTTCGGTTGCCATGGGACTTGGTGAGTCCTTAAGGTGCTTTTTTTGAACGGCTCATTCCGTTTAAACAAATAAAAAAACAGTTGTGCGATCAAGTGCGAAATACCAAGCTGGTCTACGTCAACTGAAGAAACTAGTTTGGAGGGAGAGAAGTTCAGGCGATGACACCCCAGAGAACCGGTTGACACCGGTTTGGGCCACTCCCGACCGAACCCAACTGGTTTAATATTGGGACGTGTGAAGTGTGGTTGGATACATTCGACCAGAGTCGGTCGCGTTAGGCCTATAGCAGACGGCTTTCCGGAGCCCGATGTCCTGCCGGGAACTGCGCCGAGTCCGCAAGGCGCGAGCGACGAACCGGCGGGAGCGGAGAGCGTACATCGACGGGTGAAGAATCAGTTCACACCCGGTGCCTTATCATCATCATTACCGTCATCATCATTACCATCATCCTCGCTCGTCTTCATCCATCTCGTCGTCATCAGTTGCCGTCTTCCCTGTAATAAGTAAAGGGCACGGCTATGGCACGTGACTAGTAGGACTCCAACACACTCCGACACCCGTTGACAAACACGGATGTAACTTCCCGGACGAAACAGCATGCACTCCGCGCCGCTGCGCCGGTTCGCCATGTATCGAGATTGATGGGGGGTACAGAGCCTGAGCCTCGTAAGCCCCCTCGGCAGGAAGGGACTAAAAACGCGGTGATGTTTCGCATTCACCCCGTTCTTGTCGTGTCTTTGACTACATAGCCGGGAGACCTGACGGTTTCTGATTACTTCCAAGCCGAACTCGGCCATTTGTGCAAGGTGTGGAGTGATGAGGCTTGGTCGCACGACCGCAAGGCTTACAGCTTCAACTTGGATAGCCATGAACTCGGGGAACATTTGGGGTCTTATGATGTCCAAGTTGGTTGACCGGAACTCGCCATATCATGTCGTCACGCCCTTATTAACGCACTGTATAAGCATGACTTACGAAGCAAGCATCCGATAGGCCGCATGTTATCCAGTTATCGTGACAAGAAAAATGGAAGGGTTCAGAAATACACACTTTGATGTACTTAATTATTCTTGAAACCATAATTGCCACGCCCTCACTGAATTATGCATGACTAGGGAGGATATTGTAAAACGCATTGATGTGATATGCGTGGCAGTCAGTTAATTTTGATCACTGATCAGAGAGATATCACATCGAAGGGGGAAAAGAAAAAGAAATTAAAAATAATAATAAAAGCGTGTGGAAAATATTTCAAACTAGATGTGGAAATTCCCTGTCATGTTAAGCTCCTGAAACCAGACTGACTCAAGTCAGTTTCAATTCGGTTGGAGGTGAGACTTCAGTTGAAGATTGGTTTTTCCAACGTGTACAGTAAAGTGAAGAAACAAAGCTTGATAAAATTAAAAACAAAATATAGAAATTGGACGATGTTCTGCTCCTAACGAGGATTTTTTTTTTATTATTAAACTGTATTCAATCCGTTTTGCAAAGAATATTCGGTCATACTATAAGATGCAACTTGTACAGAGGTTATTTTCCTATTTTTGTTTTATATAAAAGGACTTTGGTTTCAGCCCTAATTTGGGGCGATGCAGTGTACATAATTTGAAAAGTGTACATAAATGTAATTATGTTCGTAAACAAAACAAAGACAAGACAATCTATATAGGAGGGACATGGTTATATGCAAATTAGATTACTGTTGTCAGCGTTGTCTTGCCGGTCATGCGCACACGGCGACATCGAAATGACGTCACGGTTTGATTAGCATATGCCATCCTAAATGAAACACGGAATGTTCAGAGTATCAGAATCATCGATAGTAAAGTAAGGTTTAACGTCAATGCATCTTTCCGATGGAAGTTATTTCTCAGGAATGTGACTATTGGGCTGAAAATGTTCTTAGCGTGATAGTATTCCACGAGATGTAAACAGAAATAACACCAGATAACATCAGTTGTAAACAGAAACGATTCCGTATGTAATAGTCCACACCATGTACTTGTGTTTCAACCACTTGAATTTTCCTTCAGTGATATCCAAGCAATGATGTAACTTACTTATGTTAAAACAATGGCATTTGCCCACAATAAAATCATCTCGTCAGAACCAAGATGCAGTATGGTATAAAAAGTTCTACCACATTGCCACTGTAATACTGAATGAAAATCACCAATATAACATGATAGGATTTGTATTTTTTAAATAAAGATGGAATGAGAAGTATTAAATTAACAGTGTTATACTTTGACTGGCTCAGCAGTACTGATTTTGACCAAGCAGGTGAAAACTCGTTTGATTTTGTTAACAAATTTGGTTTCAAACTGTAGAGAACAAAACAACGGTCACGCGAATCTTGTCACATTGTAGCAAGTCCCCACCCCACCCCCGAAATCTCGGCTTCGTCTTTGTTCAGCTTCAGGCTCTAGGTTCGTGTTTCAAGATGGGAGGCACATGATAATTGTGGGGCATTTAGGCTAAATGTTCATGGCAGTGAACATCAAACCACAATGAGGCAAACAAATTAAAGTTTGCCCATTTGGTTCGAGTGTTAAAGGCTCTTTACAGCCACGTATCAGCTCATTTTGCAGTTGCCCGTAAAAGTACCTACCGATTTGGTGATGGAATCCTTGCTCAAAGCGAAGATGGACTGGTACCAAATACCCTGTGTAATTATTCTGCCTGAAATGGTATCATTCGGAAGAAAAACAAACATTGAAGGTGGTTTCAAACTATGGTGCCGGTGGGCACACTGTTTTTTTAGTACGTGCACTGTCAACAGAATCAAGTTCTGAGGCTCAAAAAATATGTGATTTTTTTTCAGTTTTCAAAATGTAAAGAAGCCGCTGGACTAAAGGTTCAGCAGGTTAGTTGCTTATACACCCTACTTATGATTCTGGGCACTTTTGTTGCTTCGAAAGAAAAAAGAGCAAAACAAAAAAGGAAATCATCCTGTGTATGTTTAATTAATCTGGATCCTGAGACGAAGCAGAATCCGCAGGACAAACAAAGGTTTTAAAAACCCCACTAGACGTTTCCATGCACTGCCGCATTTTGCCGCAATTTGCATCATGACAAATTTTTAATTTATGACGTCTAATGTTGGGTTTTCTCACATACAACTTTGCATGTTGGGAAACAAAGATACAGACAATGGTTGATGTTCTGGCAAAATTCTCTCTTAAAACAAACCCGACAAATACTCATCGCGTATTAAACAAACTCTTAGTCATCTCACTTAGGAATGATATACTTGATAGGAAATACATCGGAATCAAGCCATCGATAATTATTGCAAGATGCATTCAAGCTTTGTATACTCTTTGGTTACCAAAAATAAAAAAAGTGTCAGAAATTTCTCTTTAATTGGATGTATTTTTTGTTGAATAAAAAAAAAATTTATAAGCATCAGAGTTACACTTGTTTGTTGTGAATTATTTTCATTTCATGCATGGAAAAAGTAGAGGATTTATTTGTTATGAGGATTGAAATTGTTGATCACCTTGCAACAATAGTAGCAAAAAATTAATATCGGTTATATTATGCTCATTGGTCTCATACAGGGTGAGTCAACAAGAAAGTGACCTGGATTGTTGATTTCTTTTCTTAAAAAGCAATCAAATTTGATACACCAATGAAGTACGTCTTAGAAGAGCAAGTTCTTCCACTCATCTGGAAATAAACACTACTGAAATTGCTCCATGCCATCAGACATTATGCATGTTATACTAAAAGAACCAATTTTTATAGATATCCATGGAATGCCATTAATTGGAAGAATTACAGATTACACACAGATATTCAAATACTGAAACATACTATTTACCGTCAGATTTTGTGTTTTGAATATAAGGAACTAGTCAACTCTTTTTTGTCTCATTGTATTTAATGGGTATTCATCAGTTCGTAGAACGGTAAATGATCAGTGGTGGACAGCTGAATTGTGTGATCTTTTTAAAATTAAAATAGACATGACTTGGGAACAGAGTCTGCAAATTACGTGAAATGTTCACAGTTACCATTAAATAACATGTACTTCATCTATATGTTATTTTTATGAAATTCAAAATGTTTTTAATATTTTTTTTTTAATTCGGCCACTTTCTTTTGACTCACCCTGTATAGTCCGACTCGCGGGTAAATCAGATGCGGATCCAGGTTTGGCTCAAGGGAAGGGGAAGCTATCAAGAGTGGAGTTTAGCAGGCCTGTGTTATGTTTTTTGTCGTTTTCTTCTCTCAATTTTTTTTTTTTTTTTTTTGCAGAGGGGGGGGGGGGGGGGGGGGGGTCCGTCATTAAGGTTCGCAATTCGCAGAGTTAAACTAAGATTCATAGAGGCGTAGTTTGAACGAAGAAAGTGTTATGGGGATGCTATATTTTATGGACATAATTTTCTTTTATTTTCAACACAGTCAACTTTTTTTAATGTAGAAAAGAGACAAGAAAAAGAAACAAATTATTTTATAGCAAATATTCACGAGGTTAGTCAGGCAATAGAGCCTGAAAGTTCACCCCTGAGCTTTCAAAAAAAAGACTGAGCTTTCAAAAAATTATTATACCCAAAATATGACATAATAATAATAACCAAAATTTTCCGGCGCTAGGCGCCGTGAAAACTGAATTTCTCCATATACGTAGTGTACACAGAGCAGAATAACCATTCAAGAATATGAATAATTAATTAGCCATAATTCCAAAACCCTTTGACCTTTAGTCATGAAATTTTCTTGGGGATGTTCATGATAAGTTGTTCTATGCATGTACCGAGTTTCATAATTTTCGTCACTCGAGCGGAATCCGCCCCCCCCCCGGCTGAGAGATGGTCAAAATAACCCGGCCTGTTTAGGGTTATAGGGAACGCTTTTCATTGGCACGCACCCCCCCCCCTTTCAACCACCAGGGAAATACTTTCAAGGCGGAAATTCTGGGGGTTTTAACATTTATTAACAGAGCTAGTCCGTAGCATTCATAGGGAACGAGAAAATATCGCTCGTGGACTACATTACACACCGAGGCAGATTTTGCGGATAATGGGACACACATCGGAGGGGCTAATGAGTGGAGATCGTTAACACACACACACACACACACAAAAGAATTTGAAAGCTCAGAGTTTATTTAGATACACGCCGCTAGATTCTTGTTGTCGTCTGAATTCCAGACAAGAGGCAGCTAAAATTATGAAGTATTAAAACAATAATATGTATCAAAATAGGAAGCAGCTTATTATGCTTGCTCTCTTTGATTATTATTGGACTTTTAATCAAGTGTGAAGAATACACAAGTTGCCCGAAACGAGATAAAAAGGTCTACGGCCGGCGACTGTCGAGGCAACATCTCTCTTGGCACAGTAATGTCAAATTAGTGCAAAAAGTTCTTCCGCAGTATACGAAATGGGAAACGACAAATTAGGAGAGAGGGGCAAAATCCAGGATTTTGAACTCTGCGAAACGTCAGAGCACACGAAGAGGAGACAAGATGATGAGAGGGACGTCTGAGGTTCTTTTGCCGGGTCGTAATCAACCTGGGTGGGTTATCAAGCTGAGAGACGGGCCGGGGAGAGTGCTGCAATTTACCCGCTAATCCCTCCTCTGTCGTCGCGGTCAGGGGGGCTCCCGTACATACAGCTCCCGTCGGTCACTCAGTCTTTTTTTTCTTTCTTTCTTACTCATCGGGAGATGTTTAGGGTAATGCTAGGGCATTTCGCGAGGCTAATAACGATCTCTACTTGCTGCTTTCATCGTACACGGACAGGGACTCGTGGTTGGTTGGGGGGAGGCTGATGAGGCTGATGATGATGATAATGATGATGGTGATGGTGATGATCTCTGAGAATGATAATGCAGGAGATATATAGGTTGACGCTCCGATCTCACTCGGTCAGTGTCCCCCTTTTCAAATTGTGCCATTGAATGTATCTCAACGTTTTACACTGAAGTTTCTTTTAGTATACAAAGAAGAGAGAAGGGGCTTTGGTAAGCCCTCTCTGTTATCGCCGACCTTTCATTTATTTTAGCTCTCATTTTTGACCGCTTTTCTTTCTGGTAATACTGATGACCCGAGTTAAACAGTACACGATTTTAGACACAGGGGTACCCCTCTAATGTCCCTATACCCAATACACACTGTAAAAAAGGTAAAGTCTGTCCCGAGCCAATGTGGCTCATCAGGCCGGCGTTTATCTCCAGTTTCAGTTGCATGAAACGACTGAGAATATTTCTACTCCCCCTGGATGGGATGCTAGTCCATCGCAGGTTACTCCCCAGCTAATGCCGGTACCCATTTATACTCCTGGGTGGAGAGGGGCAAGTGGGGGTGAAGTGCCTTGCCCAAGGACACAATATATGACCAGCGGCTGGATTCGAACCCCAGACCCTCTGATCATGAGAGGGTCATGAGTCACGAACCCTAACCACTAGGCCACACACTCCCCTAAATACACACACTGTAGACAACAATTATACCTAACACATCCCCCATAGATATCTCACTAAAGAATTCCTCATATTCCGGGAACACAATGACCAACACAGAAGAGTATGTATGTACGTGTTCATCTTTCAAACCGTGGACGAAAAATACCAGAGAACAAAAGAGAACAATATCGTCCACGATTCCCAGCATACGTCCGCGATTGGGGTCGTGTACAAAACCTATGGGAGTCGTCCTAAAAAGTTAGAGTACAAACAAAAGAGGGACAATCGGACGTCCACGATCGACGGACTAGGGAATGGGTTAGGCCACAAACAATACGTCCACGATTGACCGAACGTCCACGATTGAAATTCGTGTACAAAACCAATGAGAGCTGTTCCCAAAAAGTTAAAGAGTACAAACAAAGGAATGAGGATTAGGGACAATAGGTGGTCCACGAAGATGGGTGTGTGTGTGTGTGGGTGGGGGGGGGGGGGGCGTCACATTATCTTGCTTCACATGCCCTAACTACAATACTTTGCGATGTCACCGTTTCCTGTACAAGATTTTGTGAAAGGGTCTTGCGCCTGGTAGAGGCCGTACGTGAAAGTTGACTACCGATTGGGAATTGTTCGTTTTGTGATTTGCTGCTGTAATCTTTTGAAGCTAACGAAACTCA
Organism: Patiria miniata; assembly: GCF_015706575.1. Lineage (NCBI taxonomy): Eukaryota > Metazoa > Echinodermata > Asteroidea > Valvatida > Asterinidae > Patiria > Patiria miniata. Next base: position 14,360,559 of record NW_024037061.1, read on the forward strand.
ACCCAGACAACCATATTAAGGAAAAGACAGGCGACTGGTATTACATTGGTTACGTGCACTCATAGACATTTATCATGCTGCCACCATTTCAGTCACGTTCCCTGTATCCAATAACAGTACTGAATGGTAATGGTTTTTGTGCAAAAAAGGAACCAGACTATTTTTCCTTCCAGCCTCGCTTTTGGTAACGTTGATTTGAATGAGAAAAAACGAAATGGCCGCAACAAGATTATGGTCTATGCACTATGCACAATGCTCATCACTGGTTCCGATGATCAATGCGCGCACCACTACCAAAGACGGTGATGTCTACCAGCGATGAAAAGGTACAGTGCGCACAACGAGTGTGAATCAGAGCCGGCCATCCTAATTCCCCCTTCCTTGTAGAACCTCTCGAAACAAACTTTCAGGCACAGGCACATCTTTCACGAGTGCCAACTTTAAAACGACGGAAGCGAAAGTTTCATGGCCATCGAATATAAGCCAGGAAAGCGTAAAAATACCCAGACCCGGAAATTGTCTCCGCTTGGCTTCCGAAATAATGCGCCGGGCGAGGAATGACCAAGTGTGACCCGGGCCTCCGCCAACTGTGGAAAAGGCGGGCCGGCCGCGTTTTATGGTGCGTGAAATTTCTAAAGTTTCCATATCTGCACATTCACATGGTCCTGTTGACAAATCCAAACCACGTGCCGGGACTTCTAGCTCTCTGTCGGCACACAGAGAAGTAGAAATGCAGGGATGTAATGCTCTTCATTAGAGGCAGCCGGCCCGCACGCATGCACGCACGCATGAAGTAGTTCCACTGGGGGCAATCAGATCAAACGATTTTAAGTGCAAACGCGGTGATTTTGATGGCCGGCGTCAAATGACGACCAGCTTTGATAAGATGTAAAGTGAAAGAGTAGACGAGTAACAAGAGAAAATCATTAACTCCTGAAAAAAATGCCGCATCCGTGAAGACTTGATATAATATAAAACAGAGTAAAATCGGTACATGTGAGCGGTTGATGATGCATGGATTATTGGTAGCGAACCAGGTGGTCGTGTGCACCGCTCAGCCCGGTATGACGGAATAAGATGACAAACACATTCGATGGGGTTTCGGCGTGGTGGATGGCCAATTGAAGATGACAAGAAGATGTGTGCGTTGGTGCGGAGAGCCGCTGTATGCGGTTTATATATACTGCAGGGAATCCCAGCGTGCTTCGTGCTCGTGGTCGGTCCGTGAAGAGGGGCCGATTCGGGAAGGGAAGATGCAATAGTGGTGGTTTCACTTTGCGAAAGTAGGGCTTGGGATGAGAGAGGTGATGAGGAGGTGTGAAGTATGGTCCAAATTACCATCTAAGAACAGCTTGTTTTTCTTTGTAAGCCTACTTATACACTTGTTTGTAATTAAAGACCACTTAGTGGAAAGTGCCGAAAGTTTTGACACAAGAAAAATCGACACCTAGGGCTACTTAGGGAAGCAAGGCGAAAGCGAATATCAAGAAAGTTATGGGAAGTTTTCAACAGCTGGTGATAAAGAACTGTTGAATTTAATGCAAAACAGAGGTCCGCGGTCCTTGCGAGACATCTATCGCGGAGAAAGGGGGCACACGCTCGAATGCGTATATTGGTTTTATTGAAGTTTTCGTAGGGGAGAAAGTAGACACAATAAAGTCCCTTGGTCATGGACAAATTTCCATTTTAACCAAAAATATAGTAAAGAGGTGGAGTGGAGGAGAAGAGAGGAACACGTGTGGTAAGACATACGACGTGCACTGCCGAAAGGATATCGATTCTTTAACAATATCTGTTGTTGGTAAGAGAATTTTAAGTGCCTGGTTTTTGTTGCACAGTAAAACCAATTTTCTATTCTCCATCGAAAATCAGTGACATATCCAGGGGGTGGGGGGGGGGGGAGGGGGCACTGAGAGAGGGCACTCTTCCCCCCCCCCCCCCCCCCCGTTGGATTTTTGTCACAACATTTTTTGCTCAGCAATTATTTCAAAAAATGGTTAAAGAGTTCTGACATCAATCCCCCCCCCAAAAAAAACCGCTCAAAAACCATTACAATGCGCCGTGAAAATGGGTATATGATTTTCAGTATGCATAATAATGGTCAGTTTTGAAGAGCAACCCCATTATTTTGGAAGGTGGGTACCAGCCCCCCTCCCCCTCCCCTCCCATCATTGTAAATAATGAAAGATTTGCGGAAACACCATGTGCGAATAATTTCTCAACTAAGAGAATGGTTCTGAAAGAACCAGAGGTATAAACTCGACGTTCCGGTCAGTATGCTCTGACCGTCTCCACTTTCCTGAAGACGGTCAGAGCATACTGACCGGAACGTCGAGTTTATACCTCTGGTTCTTTCAGAACCATTCTCTTAGTTGAGAAATTATTCGCACATGGTGTTTCCGCAAACCTTTCATTATTTAGTATCTCCACCATGCAAAGCCTCAAATCTTACTTATCATCATTGTAATAAGGCTGAGTGTTTACCAACATGGGTGGGACTGAGTTCTTTGTTTTTGCAGGCCAACAGGCAAAACATTTGTTTTGGCTGAAAACAAAAAGTGGGTATATTTAATGACTTCCGCCGGTTTTCACAGCGTGTATAGGATATGTCCGAGACTATACACCACTAGCACAATGTCCCGTTCAAATATCGGAGGAAAGCTAGCATTAGCCTGATTTCAAATTTGATTTTTCCTGGCGGTGGAAACCCAAAAAGCCCCTCATCCCTAATGACCAACTTCAGGAACCGCAAGCTGGGGTTACAAATCCCCACGAGTGATATGCTCCCAATCCTGAGGCTTCAAGCTCACCCTGCCGAAGGATTACTGGTAAAGCTTACCGGACTTTATACAGCACAAGAACTTACAGGATATAAGAAAGAAAAGGACGAGGGAGTAAAAAGAAGTATAGGAGACCCCGTGTGCGAATTGTTGTGGGTCGACTTTCTTGTGATATCACGGAACACTTGGCGACTGTTGACAGGTCCCGGTGATGCGCCGTGGAGAGAGAGATTAGGGAGTCAGTCGACGGGTCGTGGTGTGAAAAGCCCCGGCCGAGGACTAGGGCTACCGTCCCGGTCAGGAGATGGCTGCTCGGACCAATTACAAGTCTCCACGGTTTGGTAATGAATTAAAGTGCAAATAAGTGAAGGCAGATGGTTACGCATTGGCACGGATATGCTGCTAATGGCTTTACAATCGCGAGAAAATGATAGTTGATCACGGCCAATATGCCCATTGTACTCACATAAGTCCGCTCTTCACAACCAGTTTCCGGGGGAGTCGAGTAACTAAAGACTATTCACAAAAAATGGGCCTATAAATCCACGAAAAAAATGTTTTCGACCAATACACAACAGGACGTCCTTTTTAAAAAGCGTTCAGCTATCGCTAAGGCATACTGATCACCATGATGTGCAGATATTCTCAGGTTAGGCCCACACGATCATCTTGAAAATTTACATGATCAAAGTAAACATTTCAACGAGAAAACAGAAAACAAAAAAACAAGAATAAGACACTATGAAGCTATAGGGCGTATTAAATACACGTACTTTCGTCTTTGACAGAAAGTCTTAAACGTGAATGGGGATTTACGTAAACCCTAATGTCTGAAGCATCATTCCTATCAGATAGTGTTTTGACATTGGGTCACATCCAACGTGACCGATGTTTGAAATATAAGGGCACATTGTTCAAGTTGCTGGACAATATTGTCAAAAAAAAAAGCGTTTCAGTCATTCTCGGGATAATAAGAAGTGCTGTCATAATGACATAGAACATTTTGCATCTTAAAATCATATTTGGGGCCAACTTATAAGGGTTGTTAAACATTAAAACGAAATGTCAACCATTAGGTGTTGCCAATAGGAAAAAAAATGTCTATCTTATCTTGGATGAGTTCAGGCGGGAAGGCGGAAACAAAGACAGTAATGTGTTAACATGGCATGACCCATTGTGCCTTTGTGATCATCTAAGATTGAGTTAATCATTGGTATGCTATGAAACGGCAGATTTGGCCACTGTGTATAGACCTCATGCGTTTAGGTGGGGTCTGAGGGCAATGGTTTTGTATTGCTTGAGTGAAACTTTAGTTATGCATTCATTGCTATAGATGTGTTAATGACATGAGTATTTCCGAGGAACATAGTTTGTGCAACTTTCTACTCCTCTTAAATGTGTGAAAACTATTTGACATCCCCTTTTGGTTAATATTATTGAAAAGCGCACTTCTTTAAATAATTAGAAATAAATTCCATGCTTTTGCAGACAGACAGAGAGCGATATTGCTGTGATGTGATGTCATGTCAGGAAGACACTGTTTAGTTTAGGGATCTTCTGTTCAAATTGTGCACCCAGAAATTTGCTCTTTGAAACAGAAAAAATTGCTCATCGGCTTACTGCCATGTACCGACACAACATCGAACCACCCAAGAAAAGAACATTTATGACAGCAATTAAAACATCCCAAATTCTGGCAGCTTGTGGTGCTGAAATAGCTGTGAGGTTTCTGCCTGAAATGGCATAATGGACAACTCTCAGAGAAATGGCAGCAAACATCAGGCGTCAAAATAATATACCAATTACCAAATGTCAAATGATATCGGCTACATATACTGATTAATACTGCAGAATACTTGCCCCGACAGACTATGACACACTTTTGTCGCCCGTCAGTCTCCCACTGCCACCACTAGAGGGCGGACAAGAAGCCAAAGACTGAACAGATTTAATTGCGTCCTCGTAATCAGCAGATTTCTCTCTTTTCTGCGACCTTCATCTGTCGAGATTGGTGGGATGAAAGCGCTTTTCACGGCATGTGCGACACTCGAGCCAGTAGTCCGTGTCGTTTTATTACGGGTGCACAGGTGCGGAGATGGCTTTCCCTGCTGTCGTTCAAGGAGAAACGTGCGGCCGTCGCCAGAACTGCTTTTACCTTTGCCGTGGGGTTCACTGCACTGATTTCCTTCTCCCCCCCCCCCATTTTTTTCTTCAATTACAACTTACAAGGATATATAATATATTAGTGCACATCAATCCAGAATTCAGATTGTTTCAAGGGGTATCCTTTAATCACAGACAAACTTCAATTCATCACACTCTTTTTTACCTGACGGTTTCAGCAGTATGATTTTGAGGATCTTAATTATTTTCTTTTAAAATTAATTTTAAAGTTGAACAAAGAAATTAAATTGAGCGAGGTATGAACCTCCGACCTCCAGATTGCCGTTCCGGTGCTCTACCAACTGAGCTCCCCATTTTGTCAATGTCTTTGTGTAAGGGGCACTAGTCAGAAGCCTTAAACCCGTATATGCCATGCAGCCAGGGGTCACGCCCAAAATCATGATGCTAGCTTCATATTAGCAATGCTGCAACCCTGAGAAATAGCAAACGGGGAACACTCAGTGATACGGCTTATTTGAAGATATAAACATGGGCGTCGCCAGGATTTTTTTCCGGGGGGGGGGGGGCAAAGCAAATTTTTCATTATATTCTCAATTTATCATTTTTCCGAGCGTGAGCAGGGGAGCATTTGCCCTACCCACCCCCCCCCCCATTAAATTAACAGCAATATGGCTTCGCACCTCTTTTTTCCCCCTTTTTTTATATTCCCCCCCCCCCGTTTTCCAGGGGGAGGGGGGCAAGCGCCCCCCCCCCCCCCCCCCCCTCGCGACGCCCATGGATATAAACTCTGGCTACAGAGGCGGCGGAAGTGGAGGAGGGGGGTTAACATTTCCCACATCACACTTTGTAATCCTGAAACAAAAATATAGATGCTTGTTTTGTTTTTTTCAAATCAGGTGTTGTGTGAAATTTGGCTTTAATAGGGTCTCGTTGGTTGTATTGCCCATGCCTATTGGTGAACATAACCAGGAAAGTTATAAGGTCACGTATACTACATACAAGGTGAAAGAGACCAGATTTCATAGTAGTCCAAATTTCATATGACACCGGTTTCAATTTGATTGTCGACTTTCAATTGCGGGTTATTGAATTCCAAAGAGATGGATTTCTTCCTGCTGACGAACGAATTAACGAAAGGCCATCCTCGCAAGACTCCATCTTCACACTGGACTCTCTTGCCGTACAGTTTTCTCAGGCCTAGATACCGCATCTATGTCATTCTGGAAGTCATTCACATGCAAATATTCCTTGGTTCCCGCAACTGATGTACTTAATTGGCCATATCAGACCATCACGCGGACTTATTTGCATGCTGAACACGCGCGTGAGAATATATTGCGGGAAGCTCCGCCCATTGAATTAGAAGCACCTTTTTAAATAATACCTTAAGCAGTATTAGGGGGCAGCGTTTGTGTATAAACGAGGCTTTGGCGTCGCAAGGACTTTTTTCTAGGGGGGGGGGAGGGGCAAAGCTCTCAAAATCCTTGTACTTTCGCTAGCATATTCTCAATTTATCATTTTTTCAAGGGTGGGCGGGGGAACTTTTGCCCACCCCGCCCCTTGCCCCACCCCTCCACGACGCCCACATCACTAGAATACGTATGAGTAAACCTTTTGTGCATTTATTAATAAATTAAAATAACAAATAACACCCTCCTCGACACCCACAAGACACGAGGTCTATTGTATAATACACAAAAATCTGTTACCTATCTTTATGCTTTATTTAGTATTATTTATTTTTCGGCTTCAATGTTTTAAGGCTTAAAACATTAGTGATGTTATACGGTCGGCAAATCAGGTATAAAAATCAATTTCTTTGCGAAACCCCAAACCCCCCCCCCCAAAAAAAAAAAACAGAGTCAAACTTTAAATAAATTCTTCAATTTATGTTTTAATGGATTTCATCAACAAATTTAAAAAAAAAAACATTTTAATATATATATATTATATATAACACAAAAAGTATGGCCCCCTCAATCCCATTCCATACCTGTTCTTTTACATAAAATTTTTAATAACATTATTTTTATACAGAAAGGAGCAAATAAATATCTCTCTGTTAAGAAATCATATCAATAATAAATCTGCTAAAACTTTAATCTCTTAACTGAAATCTTCTTTTCTTGCCTTGTGCACGAGGCGGGCAGTCATCCAACTATTGAATTATCAGCATCAGTGGCATAGTGACAAGAGGGGTAAGGGTTGACCCCCCCCCCCCCCAATTAAGTGTATAAATAAAGCGCACGTATCCACCATTATTGGTGCTCAAGGTGCTACATCATTATAACCCCTGGCCAATTAAGGGCCAATGAAACATTCCAAATACCATCTCAGCTCTCTGGGGAGTATACGGCTTGATGCTGCCTTTTGGGGCGCAAAGCAGCTATATACTCAATCGCAATAACCATCTCTGCCCTCACAGGTACCCATTTACTCCTGGGTGGAGAGAAGCAATGAGTGACAAAGTGCCTTGCCCAAGGGCACACGCACCATGACCCCAGGCTGGACTCGAACCCACACCCAGTAGAATTACCCGCAGACCCCAAGTTCAATGCTCCAGACCACGAGGCCACGATACTCCACACTCCTTGCAGTGTAATAAGTCTGGATGACCATCCTTGTCTGATTTTGGACTGTAGAGTTGATCGACAGTGTTGTAGTCGAGTCCACAGTCCTCACACGTCCTCACACGTCCTCACACGTCCTCACAAGTCATCCAGTCCGAATTCAAGCCACGAGCTATTCCAGTGAACCGTGACAAAAGCGTTCCTTTGTTATTGCTCAACCCCCTGTTACTTGTAACCAGACTTGTGATGGATTCAACCATAACACCGTCGATGGGCTACTTCTCGAGTATCTTCAGTTTAGGCCTAGCCTGGCAGATCTCGGCCAGCTTGGCACAGAAGCCGTCTGTGAAGGGCAGCTCGCACTGGTAGATGTCCATGTGCCTCAGCTCCAGGCAGCTCTCCAGACACTTGATGATGTCCGCCTCCTTGAAGTTCAGGATGCGGGACACGTTCAGGGTGTGGATGCCCGGCAGGAGCTTGGCCACATTGCGCAGGGTCAGGCTGGTCAGGTGGGTGCACTGGCAGACATTCAGGTCGATCAGGAGGGGAAGATTCTGCAAAAGACAAGAAACAACTATAGAGTAACATGATTAAACTAAAGCAATAATACCCATCCTTCCCGTAAATCAAATAGTGCACATTGACCAATTAGACTACGACGTTCGGTCAGGTGACCACAGCTGCTTCGTCAAACTCAGCCACAGGCACTGTGAGGAATGTACAACAAACCAGAGGTGGGTGGAGCTTGAGGCAAACTCCGGAACAGTCTCTCCACCGAAGATGCATTTAGAGAGAGTTTTTTCATATATACAACTACACAATCTGTACATAGGTGTGTTGACAAAAGTACTGTCAAGTTTTGGCGTCTTGAATAAGTTTCTACAAAGTAGATCAGTGAGCTACAAGGTAATGTTGTGAAAGAGCCTTTCCTTTGTAAGTGAAGCCTTGATTTTACCCAATATTGTGATCCATGCAAAGAGCAAAAAGTGTAAAAAGTACAGAGGGTTTTTTGTAGCTTTGCAAGGAGGGCAAGTATGAGCTTGGTGCAGAAAAAATGCACAGATGGTGCTATGTGACCATTCATAAGAGCTCTCTAGCAAGTAAGACACTGACTATATATGTGCACTGGTTAGCAAGCGAACGATGTAATCCAACCATCCCTTCCTTCGATTTCAGACATTCATCACACCTACTTACCTTCTTGATTACATGAGTTTTCTTCAGAAAATTTACACTCCAGGGTTTCTACCTCTACAACTAAATTGGGATGATCGCCTAGTCTGTAAAGGATTCTGATCCATACAATTTTCAAGGGTCCGTGGGCACAACAAAATGCAGGAACAGTTCTCTGCATACCTTCATCAATCTCTTCAGCAGCTCGTCATTGATGAGATACCCGCAGAACTTGAGATTTAGCACTCTGAGGTTAGGGCTGTCGGTCATGATCATCTTGAGGGAGCCTATGGTCAGGTAGGCATCACTCAGGTCTAGCGTCCCCAGATCTGGGTTCAGGACGCTGGCAAGGGTTGTGTTGTTGAGCCTCTTGGAGCGCTTCAGTCGCCTCACAATGTCACTGGGCCAAATCAGAAATGAACAATGATAACAAGAGCGTTTAAACAGGGTTACGCCAGGGTTAAGCACTGTATACTCATTGCTGTTTAAGAGCTTACAATAAAAAAAATCCTAGACCTGCTTGGACAGGACTCGAACCAGCGGCCTCCCGCTTACTAGTGGAGATGTCTTTACCACTCAACAACCAAGAAACACATTTCATGATCATACCATATATTAATTGCGGTACCCACTGTTACACATCAGGATTCGAACCAGCCAGCTGACACCGGCAAGCTATGCTTGTCAGTGGTTAAATGGTTTAGACATCTGTACTAGTAAGCAGGTCTTAAGTTTGAACCCTGCCCAAGTAAGATCTAAGACTGATGTCAGACCTTGCGATACAAGGATTTGGATTTGCTGTTTAAATAAATTCATTGGCACTTTAAGTTCACTAAGTATGGGGCCTTTCACAGTGCCTACAGTTGCCGTTTTGGACCCGGGTCCAACGCGGAGGTTTTGGGAAGCGAGAACCCAACACAGCTTCTATCTACATGATGGGTCCGACCCTCGATATGGGTAAATCCAACCCTGGTCAGGACTAGGGTTAAGAGGATCTACCGGTGTTCGACCCATGTAAGTAAAGTAAAGTCTGTCCCAAGCCAATGTGGCTCATCAGGCCGGCGTTTATCTACGGTTTCAGTAGCAGGAAACGACTGAGAATATTTCTACTCCCCCTGGATGGGATGCTAGTCCATCACAGGTTACTCCCCAGCTAATGCCGGTACCCATTTATACTCCTGGGTGGAGAGGGGCAAGTAGGGGTGAAGTGCCTTGCCCAAGGACACAATATATGACCAGCGGCTGGATTCGAACCCCGGACCCTCTGATCATGAGTCACGAACCCTAACCACTAGGCCACACACTCCCCTTGCTTGTGTGAACAGTGTGCCTTGTCCATTCGTGTTCAATGAAACCCGGCCGGTTCCACTTGAACAGTGGACCTGTCTTGATTTCAATATGGGTAAGCGAGATGATAGTCTGTGTGTGTGCAAAGGCCTTTAAGGGACAATGCAGATGGGTGGACATCATCAGATGGCATACTAGAACACCATGGTTCAGTGATTACGGTGTTTGACTCATGTACGAAGGTGCGTGGGTTCCAACCCTGCCCCCCATGGCACCTGTGCCCTTCGGCAAGACACTTAACTACAATTGCCTCTCTCCACCCAGGAGTACCTGTGAGGGTCAAGGACCGATTGAGCGCTGATATCGGCCGCCGCGTGGTCCCATGGCCTGATGAACAGGGTAATTAATTGTAACCTGTGCCCTTGGGCAAGACACTTAACTACAATTGCCTCTCTCCACCCAGGAGTATAAATGGGTACCTGTGAGTGTAGAGGACCGATTGAGCGCTGATATCGGCCGCCGCGTGGTCCCATGGCCTGATGAACAGGGTAATAATTGTAAAGCGCTTTGAGATTGTTGATACGATGGAAAGGGATGGGAGTTTTGGATACTGGACTCACGTAACGATGTAGTCATCAAATCCTTCCAGGCTGTAGTCGGAGATGTTGGCAGTCACTTGCTGCACGCACATCTCCAGCAGTCGCACCACCTTGGTGCCTTCATGGTATGGCAACTGAAATGAAACAAAAAAGAAATAAATACATGTAAGTAACTAAAAAAAAATACAGTGAGTATTGTATTGGCCAATGCATAAATGAAGAAAGTATTTCTTTGATTATTATTTATATCAGGCTTCCAGTGGTAAAAATGCATCACCATATTATTTGCTTTCATAAACAGTACGCGGATGACTGCAATATTATGTCAGTAAAAGTTACACGTCGTAACTTGAGTTGTGACGCATCGCAGCACTTCGTGAAATCGGGTGCTGGTATGTGGTTGTGAACGCCTTTATCACTGGATCAATAACATTGACAAGAAAGTACTGGACACGAAAACACACTGGGTTTTCATCAGCTCTCACTGATCGCCGTAGCTGAGTCCACCACAAGTCCATACCACAATTTCATTAGTAAATCGCAAGTCCAGTCACAGGTAATTATAACAGAGGAATTAATGAACAATAGGGAGGTTTCGCAAGCGAACGGATACGCTTACACTTACGCTTAGCTATCCGTATCCGTTTCTTACTTATGTGTAGCGAGCGAGATATGCGTGTCGTCTGCACGTTTAGCGGATAGTGAGTGGCGTATGACGTCATACGTGCAGACGACACGCATATCTCGCTCGCTACACGTAAGTAAAACACGGATACGGAGAGCTAAACGTAAGTGTAAGCGTATCCGTTCGCTTGCGAAACCTCCCTATTAACTAAGGAATGCCTTTGTTACAATGCCGTTGAATAGCTTGTGACTTGAATTGAGACTAGTGGACCTGTGATGGACTTGCAAGGATCCTCTCCCCAACTCCAAAAAAAAAAGACAGTAAATTCATACAAAACAAATAATGAAAAATACATTCTGTACGTGTGATGGTACCATTAAGGAGACACGTTATCATAATTTCTTCACACGATGGGAGACATCTGTCATTAGGGAGACATTTTCATGTCTCCCTAATGTGACATTTTCATGTCTCCCTAATGTCACAGCCTCCTTTAGAGGTACAATTTTGCCGTCGCAATTAGATTATATTTGTTGCCCGTGGTCTAATTAGTAAACAGACGGAAATTCATAAGAAAAGGACCAGGGAATATTGGGTTAGGGCACATTTAAGTTTGAACAATTTTGTGCACAAGTCTATGGGGATGTCTCCCAAATGTCCAATCCAGGGTAAGTATTCATACAATTATTTCTCACTCAAACCCTACATGTAATAAGTTTGTAAAAGTATCACTGGAAAAAAAACCCGGAAAAAAAAATTGACACCGAGTGCAGAGATACATCACTCCTTTCATTCATCTGTAACTTGTCCATCAGCCCTTACACTGAATAGTAGGTCACCCCTGGCAAGTTGAGACCGGTGCCGGTCACCGCTGGGGAGCAAAACCCAATTGTCAAGGTGCCTTCCTAATGAGGCCGGCACCCTTTGATCCAGAGGGAGCGAGGGTAATTGATGGAGTGTCTGCTGTAATGAGCCCGGCCTGCCATGACTACCACCAGTGTTGTGACATGGTATGTTTCATTTGTCATTGTCAAGGTGTTGACGCCATATTTTTGTGTAAGGCATATTTTGTCTCTCTGCTATTTTTCTCTCTCCATTTTTCCCTGTCAAGTCGTAGTGGTGTACAAAAATAAACAAATTTGGAAAAACTGGCACAAAAAGGTCAAACGTTTTGGACTGTCAGGACAGGATATGACAAAGTGTGGCGGCTAATAATAGAAAAACAGTGATTTGACTACACATCAGATTTATTTAGAATGTTCCGCACACTGTAAACAAGAAAATTCCTCTATGATACTAATTTCTGTTAATTACGTCTTTATGATTCAATTTAATTCCTCCGTTTTTAACATTTTCGACTTTTAAGTTCAGTTTGCAAGTACATTTTTGTACAAGTTTATAGAAAATATAATTACAGAAAGATTGACAGAAAGAAAAGCAAACTCAGGAATTCATACATAATGTTCACTATGGCGAAGCATGGAGCTATAAAACACAGCTCCAAGGGCGAAGGTTCATTCTGTTCACATACGAGTACCCGGTTATAGCTTAATTAAAGGTAATGACAGTTTGTCTCTGCTGTAATTTTCATAAATGGATGGATTTGGGTTTAGTATTTTGCAGCACAATTGTTAGACTGACCTGTTTAAAGTTTTGTGTTCATAGACACTTGAAAACCAAGGGGGAAAAAAATGCTTTTCTTGTAGTCGGCTTCCCTGACCCTACTTCAGAGGTAATGGAGCAATTTATAGACGACGAGCAATTGTCAGGTCAGGAAACCAGACTAGCTGGCTTGCACCCATTTTAGTACAAACAAAATGTGGACTAACTAAATTTGGTAAATTGGGGGCGGGATTTGAAGAAAAATGATGGTGATATTACTCACTTAAAGTCAAGTAAGGTATTTCATAATAATTTGGTAGTTTTGTTTTTTGATGTTTGCAAATGTTGCATATTACCTTTAAGTATTGCAATATTCTGATGTATTAATTAAAAGCCCATTATAAAACAAATACATGTATTGCTAAGATTTGTATGCAGATAAAAAGGTGGAGAAAAAAAAACCAAGCAATTGAAACAAATCATGGCATGTTATTTTATCAGCGAGTCTTCTCTATCTCCAGAGAATGGTCCACATTTTTCTTCCGTGAGCCTGTTCATTACTGGCAGGCCCGATTAAGGGATATAAATGCCGGTTACATAGCACAGAGATTCCACAGTGATGCAGTGCCATGTCAACCATTAGATCCCAATTACGGGCTGGCAACTACATGTACTGGTATGCTTGTTAACAACTAGGGCATGACCCGACCAGCCCGCCGCCCCGGTACACCAGCCCCGGCAAGACTGAGAGAGACAGGAGAAAAGAGAAACCAGAACTAGAAAAAGAGAGAAAACTCGGTCTAAATCTGTGAGGAATTAGCCGCAAGTGACCCATGGATTGCTGGGAAATTATATCAAACTAACCGGTGGCAGGGGAGCAATAGTCAAACGGGAACATGAGATTGAGGGTTAGATTCTAATCATTGCCTGACCTAGTTTTTACTCGACGGTTTGAAGGGAGGGGGGAAGTTTTGGACAGGCAGCGTGAAATTGCGGGTGAATTTTATCCTGTGAACTGGCGACTGGCAAGACTGGAGCTGCCGTGGATATACGGCTGCGCCTGGGAGTCAGGGACCGATGGATTTCCAAAGCGAAGGCCTTGATCTGTGTGATTAATAACGGTTAAGCATGCAGGTTGGGTTGTGCGCCCATCTATCTCTGTCAGTGGAGATTAGTGAAGTAGGCCATGCGTGGTCGAGACCCGCGTAGTTTGCCAGACCCGCAGACCGGTTTCCTCACTACAGAGTGTGAGGCAGGAGGGAGCATGCCGAGGCTTGTGCGTGGTGTGCGTGTACTTCTACCGGGGAGAGGTCATGGCCGCAGATGTGTCTGAATCTGGAGCAGGTCTCCCAGAAATATGACAGCAGATCATTTGTCTTGGATGTCAGGGCAAACCTAAACACAGTCTGGCTCTTAAAGGCAGTCCCTACACCTATTTTTTAATACAATGTACGGTTGAACATGTAGCCATTGCAATTACCCGTGTGTGAAGGTTCCTAATAATTCTCATCATAAATAAACATATCCTACTTTGAATCCTTTTCTAATAAGGTACAAAATATTAAAATTTTACACAAAAAGAAATTCACCATTGATTAAGAGATATTTTTTCTCATTATCAAATTGGCACTCTCTCTACTTTTTGTAGACTTTTCAATTTATCAGATAATGGACCCAAAATTTCAACCTTTTTCTATTTCTAGGCAGTTCAGTTTGACAGATTCATAACCAAGTTATTTTCACATCAGTTACATGTACAATGTAGGCAAAATAATTTTTTTTTTCACAAGTCAAGTCAAAAGTCAATTTTTCCAAAGTCAAGCCAAGTCAATTCGCAAGTCAATTCATAACAATTAAGTCCAGTCATTTAGTAATATGTCAAGATTTATCAAATGAAGTAAAACGTCTCAAGTCTTTTTAATTTAATTAAGTCCTAATTCTCTGACATCCTTCCAGTATTTAAAGGTAGTACAACATTTGCAAACATAAGAAAACAAAACTACCAGATTATTATGAAATACCTTACTCGACTGTAAGTGAATAATAGTCTCAAGCATCCTGTGAAATCATGGCACCTGGTGTGCTGTCATTTTCAAGAAAATTGGAATTTTTGTATCGATCAGTTCCCTGTATTTTTCTCTTTTTTTGTCAAAACTGACTTTTTTGAAATACCAACCCCCAATTTACCAAATTTACTGAGATATTTTGTTTGCAATCGGTTACACATTCATTAATGGGTCCAAGCCTATAGTGTGGTTCCCTGACCTGACAATTCACCGACGTCTATAAAATTGCTCCATTTCGTCTGAAGTTGGGTCAGGGAAACAGATCACAAGAACAGCATTTCTTCCTCACTATTCCCCACATCTATGAACACAAAACTTTAAACAGGTCAGTGTAACAATATTTGCTACAAAACACTAACCCCCAAATCCATCTATTTCTGAAAATTACAGCAAATGTTGTAGGCCTATATTACCTTTAAAGTTTCGTATTACAAAGAAAATAGTGCAGCCAAGGCTGATGTGAGGTCGGTATGGAAATTTGGAATACTTTCAAATGAAAGCATTGGAAATGAATTTGACTTTGACACATGTCACTGTAATAAGTCTTTCCTTCCCAAGATATGTGCTGTGTATGACAGATTTTTTTACAAATTGTTTGATTGCCTTAAACACGTGTACGTGCACATCTGGGTGGCTTGACAACATGTGTCCATGAACTAGGTGTAGAGAGGCCACGATCTGGTTTCTGACTCCTCAAGAAAACAACATCTGGGGAAAACGTTACACATCGGCAATTTCGATCCCAACAATTTGGAAATTTGTTATCATGTAGATTGTTGGTGGTCGACTTTTTTTTTTAACCGCACCGGCTTTGGTGCGCAAGATGGCAATCAGTAGAGATATATTCGAGATGTCACTGTCAATCTATGTGCATGGTGCTTCCCTAGAGTGCAATCATATCTACATGTATTCCAAAACTGATGTTCAAAGTGTTTGCAAACTAGGCAGGAAAGTAGTCTATCATCTTGACTTTGGAGGTGGGGGGAGGGGGGGGGGTGGGGGTGGGGATGGGAGACAAGTATTTGAGGGGTGGGGATGGGGGACAAGTATTTGAGGGGGGGGGGTGACATAGTCGATAGTCTTGGGAGTGCATCCCGTATTTAGTCATTACTGTCTGCAAAATCATGTACATGTACAAGTGTGCCAAAAAAAGTGCAACATTAAAAAAACAAATACTTAAAACTGTTTAGGGGCCTAATGTGTTGTTCTTCAATGAAATTATATATTATTGAAAGCCTGACCATTTCTCAATCCACTCCTTTTTACCCCATTCCATTTGGGTCCCTTGATCCAGAAATTGATCAATTAAGTTTGTAAATTTTACTTGGGCCACTCTCACCCTGGACATGCTGAATCTGGGTCAAGCATTGAATAGGCACTGAATAGGCATTGAAGTATGCGGCATCAGTGAGACTGGCCCAAGTAAAATTTACACTTAATTGACTGTATTTCTGGATCAAGGGACCCAAATGGAATGGGGTCAAAAGGAGTGGATTGAGAAAGTCAGGCTTTAAGGTAATATATAATTTCATTGAAGAAAAAAAACATTAAACAGTTTTAATTGTTTTGTTTTCTACATGTTTTTGTGCACACTCTGCATGTTGAAACTGTCTGCCAAAGTAGCCACCATGAGCAGCGCCCTCTAGTGTCACTTGGACAAATGTACCTGTCCCTTCCAAGTTGAAGAAAAAAATGTCATGTGGTGACACCCCAGCCTCATATGACTCCTTTCATAACAAATTTATGTACTTTATGTATACGTTCCTAAATGTAGGTGTAAGTGAATGGCATCGCATTGGTAATGCAGGAGAACACAAATATTTGGGTTGTTTTTCAAAATCTGTCAGTGTTTTCGCTGTGTGAAGAAAGGAAAATCTTCAGAGGTAACAGTAGTATCCACAATAAAGTCATGTTAAGTTTTGCTATAAGGAGTCAAAAGTGTCAACAAAAGACTTTTTCATTAAGAAAGACCCGAACCTTATTACAGACTTACCCGTTCAAAGCGCTGACTGAAGATGGACCTGACGTAGACCTCTCCTTTCTCAGTCTTCAGCTCATACTGCTTGTGGCCTCGTTCCGAGACCGCCTTGCCAATTTCCTCGATGAGAGTCTCCTCGCTGTACCAGGAGAACAGAGGCACTGACATGACGTCACTCAGCTTTATATAACCTACATGGAAGGTGAGAAAGGTATTTTCACAGATTTTTTTTTCTTTTTCAGTCTAACTTTATACACTGTGACAGGCAAGACAGGAGTGGGCAGTATAAGAATTGCCCACATTTGTCATTGGCATATATGCAGAGTTATTCCATCATACATGTACATGCAAGTCAAATTACAAGTCCATCATAAGTCACATCAAAAGCCAAATCACACGTCAAATCATAAGTCCATCATAAGTCAAATCACAAGTCAAATCATAAGTCCATCATAAGTCCAACACAAGTCAAATCACAAGTCCTATCACAAGTCCTTTCACAAGTCCTATCACAAGTCAAATCACAAGTCAAATTATAGGTCCAATCATAAGTCCATCACAAGCCATCTCAAGTCAAATCAAAAGTCTATCCCAAGTTCATCACAAGTGCAATCACAAGTCCATCACAAGTCAATTGCAAGGGGGGGGGGGTAATAACTGCATTCAGTCTACACCGACAATGTCACGTTGGAAATTTCCGTTAGTAGTTAATTTTTTTATTCGGCAAAGCGGGCACAAGATTTGGCACGATGCACACGCGTACGCTGTTGCTATAATTTGTCGGATCGGTACACGACATCGCATAGCTGCAATCAGCTCAGTGAGAACGTGTCACAGACGCTGAATTCAGGCCCAATTCAAAACATGATTCAGAAACTTTTGATTTGAAATCGAGATCCTAGAATGCTGTTTTTCTTGGAATATACAGCTGAAGCTGAGCTGAAACTTCATAAGGTTAGCTGATCAGCACCCTTCTTTAGATTTTGAGCACTTTTGCTGCTTCAAACGGACAAAATGCAGAAATTACAAATGATGGACTATATCTTTCAGATTTAACCATCTAATGCTCTGTTGGCATAGAAGCCATGCAGCAAGAAAGAGAGAGCATCTTCCAAAGGAAAAGAGCTGGTGTTACAAATGTAAATGATAAAAAGTCGGCTTGGTCTGTTTGCCAGCCTAATTAGAACAGAATTTCACATGGTGTTTATTCAGAACAAAAATAAAGTCTTCAATGTTTATGTGATAAGAAAACAAATGAAATCTTCAGGATAGGGAACTGAAAATGCATAACTACGTACTTGTACTAGTAGGCTTTCTTTCCTTTCAGCTTAAAACAAAACAAACGGGTAAAAAATGTCCGAGGCCCACCCATCATTCATCTGGTTCTCTCCGCAATGACATTGACACCAGGGCTGGAAATGAGACATTTGCAATCGACACGGCGACTGTTTTGATGCGAGATGTGAATCACGCCAACGTGAAACCCTTGGCATATAGCGTCATTTATCAGCGCCGAGATTGCGTGGCTCGGTCAGGCAAATCTCACGCCGTCGGTTCGAAGGTAAACATGCAAGACAGGGCTTAAAGGAACAATATATAGTATTAATTTTCTCTATCTCTTCTTTTTAATTTTTTTTTTTACAATCAGATCAGTTGACCTATTTCTATAATTAGGTCTTGAACTATTAAAGTTATCGAGCTTAAATTATTGGGTTAATCTTATTTTATGTGTCTCCTGTCGCCACAAAATGAGCATAAAGTAGGAAATTGCCATTTTGCAGTGCAGTCCAAATTTGAAGGGGTGGTCGATTTTTTGTTTCCAGGTGAACCTTAATCTGTAGGTCCTGTTCAACCTTGCTTTATTGTGTTTTTTTTATCTTTAAAATTTGGTTTTAAAATTTGGTTTTAAATATGTTTCATCCCGTTTTATTGTTCGACTGTTCATTCACTGTAACACGCAGCAAGATTTTATGCCAGTTTCTCAAAAATTAGATGAACAACTTCAATTTAGTTGACACTTCACGGTCTACATTGTACATTTGTATTTGTCTGTTTAGTACCTCCAAATGTTATATAAAGATCTTGTGCTGTAGAATCCAGAAATACAAATATCTCAATTCTTCAAAAGTCCAACTTTATGCTCACTTTGTGGTGACTAGGTCACATACACACATTCTTGAGCATGATACCACTTTGTAAATGAACGTACGAAACAGTGGTTTCGAAATTCTAGTGATAAACTTGCTGCATACATGTATTACCGTTTATTAATGTTAATAATATTTTACGTTGCACTCTGTGAGTGTGATGTGAGTTGGAGTCCCATCCAGAATGACTACGGACTGATGAGGTTTACAGAGCACTTCTATTGGTTTCCTTGGAACATCATTCAAGGGGATTTACTCATTTCTTGTCTTCTTCATTCTTCAGATTTCTCCAAGATGCCCAGCTACAGTTCCCTGTGCACATTTTACAAATTCATTATCACAAAGTCTTTATCAAATAAAAAGCAAGATAATGTTTTGGGACTTTAAAGCCACAGGGAAGTGAGTCTTTCCAAACTGTGAATTATTTGAAGGCCAATATGAGTAAAAAATGTCATGCCTCCTCCACCAATATTCTCCCCCCCCCCCATCAACTTTCAGAAATAGTATTCCTAAGTCCTGTCTCCAGACATTGATCTTGTGTATTCTCCCCAGTGGCAGCCTCCAATGTTTATTTGGATTCTTCCCTCTCAGCCTATTTCACACTTTGCGACAGAGGCAAACAGTGGCTGATGACATGTGGATGCCCATGCATATCACATGGGGCCCAGCGCAGTCAATCAGCTTATTGGTTGCGGGACCGGCTTATAAAAAAAGAAAAGAAGAAAAAAGAAGCCTTGCCCAAGATAGTCCTTGTATGAGATGTGATAAGAAGGAGATGGAAGTTTACGCGAGAAGAGTCTGCGTTGGGACTGAGCCAAATTTGAGATGGGAATTAGGTCAGATGAAATTTTAATGGATTGGCTTGGGTGTGGGTTGGGTTTATTTGGGTGAGGTGGGTTTGGTTGGGAAGGGGTGGGTTTGGTTGGGGTGCAGTAGGTTTGGTTGGGGTGGGGTTGGGTTGGGTTGGGTTAGGTGGGTGTGGTTGGGTGGGGTGGGTTTGGTTGGGGTGGGTTTGGTTGGGGTGCAGTAGGTTTGGTTGGGGTGGGGTGGGTTGGGTTGGGTGGGTGTGGTTGGGTGGGGTGGGTTTTGTCGGGGTGGGTGGGTTACAAATGTAGGTCGGGGTGGGGTGGGTTTGGTTGAGAGGGAGAGAGTTTTGTTGGTGTACGAATGGGATTGGTTGGGTGGGTGGGTTTGATTGGGGAAGGGTGGGTATGGTTGGGTGGGTGGGTTTGGTTGGGTGGGTGGGTTTGGTTGGGGTGGTCGGGATGGGTTCGGTGTGGGATGGGTTTAGTTGGGATGGGGTTGGTTTGGTTGGGGTGAGTGGGATCGGTTGGGTTGGGTGAGATGGGGTTGGTTTGGTTGGGTGGGATGGGGTGGGGTAGGTTTGGTTTGTTGGTTGGGGTGGGATGGGTTTGGTTGGGTGGGTGGGTTGGTTGGGTGGGGTGGGGTAGGTTTGGTTTCGTTGGTTGAGATGGGGTGGGTTTGGTTGGGTGGGTGGGTTGGTTGGGGTGGGGTAGGTTTGGTTTCGTTGGTTGGGATGGGATGGGTTTGGGTGGGATGGGGTGGGTTTGGTTGGGGTGGGGTAGGTTTGGTTTAGCCTGTTTGTTTTGGAATTGGATAGATTTTAGTAAGGAGGATTTTACTGGGTTTCGTTCAGCATGACTTGTGCAAGTATGGCTTGGACGTGGCGTGAATTGTGCACATATGCGCAGTTGCATACAGCGTGGCCCACTTGTTTGAATAGACAAATAACCATAAAATGTACAAGACAGACACAAGTCCATGGAGGACAATTCTGAATATTAGTTTTGTTATCCAAAATACATGTCCTTGTCAACTGACTGTGACAACAGCAATTGACAACACAATTATCAACATATTTGGTAAAGCACACACACTTGAACCCTGTAATTCTGAAATGTTATCCGCCCCCTTTGTCTCTCTGACTGCTGTCAGCACCTTCGGGGTAAGTACACAAATAAATAATTTGCCCAGTCAATGAATGTACTCAAATTATGAGAACCTAAAAGGGGTGAATGAAATACGGCCAGATTGTCCATCCTTAAGCTGTTATAGTGCATTTTATGCTCCCTAAGGGAACCCTCGGCCTGTTGGAAGACAGAGCTCTCGTGGGGCCGGGGGATAAGTCTCCTGTAAGTCTCGCTGGTAATGGACGACTTGTTAGTTGTGTATACACTGCCCCACATTAGGCTGAGGAAACAATATCCAGGAGGTAATCTTGCATTCGTAAATGTTTGGATTTCTGACAGTCCTGGCGGGCCAAACAAGAGAGATGCGGTGGATCGGAGAGTTTGTCCGAGATCCACTTCCAGGGGTGATGAGACGTGTTCAAGTGGCGGGCTGGTGAGAAAAGATACCGGGTACGGGAAGGGGGGGGGGGAACGTCTTGACCACAATTCTTTGTTGAAACTTCAAGATGTTTAAATTGACTTTACTTGAGGACTTGTGTACATGTGTAAGGTTATCTGCTCCAACAAAAACAAGAAAATAATTTTTAATACATTGTGCTGTTGATTAAAACACAATTAACTAAACTAAAATTGCCTGATAATATCAACTAGACTGTCAAGACCTGTGTTGTGCTCCAACTACATACCATCATCCCAACTATAGGTGCGACTAGTTCCGGCTTATTGTTCAGAATAGTCTCAATAATTGTCGGGACCGTCCTAACTATAGTTGGGTCCGATGTCATAGTTGGGGGGGGGGGGGTCGGTAAAAACTGCGTTCAGCCTACACGGACAATGTCATACATGTTTTCCATATGATTATGTGACAATTAAGGCACATTCATAGTTGGGATCTTACCAACTTTAATTGGGACCGCCCTTTTTAGGTATGTCCAAACTATAGTTGGGGCCGGTTGGGGTGTAACAGAGGACCTAAGGCTAAAGCACCGCCAAGATGCAGTATTCTGGACAGTTTTTACCATTTTTGTCCAGTCATCCTTAATAATTTCATGAAATATGATCCTAGACTGAGAGGGGGGAGGGGGGTCATCAAACCCACCAAGTGGAACTATTTACAATTATATGCGAGCACAGAGCGCGAAGCCCTTACACTTGTGGTGTGGGGTTGAGGGTCAAATTAAGGACCCCCAAAAATTTGGATTCTAGATGCCCTGGTGCAAACTGAGGCATTTCCTGACCACTTTCCCCTGAAATTTTTAGCAAAAGTTTTATCAGCGCAACAGTGTGAACACAATAAAACACAATAACATGGAGGTTCATCCAAAGTGTAATTTGTTGGCGGTGATTTTTATGGTTTTTTTTGTATTTCTGAGCGGAACTCGTCACAGTGCGGGGGGGGGGGGGGGGGGGGGGGGGGGGAGGGGGGAGGGGTCTCACAACCCGACCACTATGCAGCCGGTTTCTGCATTAAGTGACAACATTTGATAATATTTATGTTGGTCGCAATACCTTGATCTGCACGATCAGTCAATCACGTTGCACGATGGGTTGATTCTGTAGGTACAATGTACATTTGTATCTCAGACTTTACTTACCTTTTTAAAATAAAATCGGAAGGATTTCCATACCTGGACAAGTACTTGACACCCTGTGCACAAACCACATGAGACTGGTCTGAGAAAGTCTAAGTGTTTTCTCAGTAAGCGCTTCAACAATATTTTCCCTGCTAAATTAGACGTTTTAGGACATGTTATTGCTATGTTATTGACATGTTATTGCTGCAGTGATAGGTCACTGCAGGGAAAAATTAGTGATGTCCATGTATGGAATTCTTCCCAAAAATCCTCCAGAATTGTGAATTAGAAAGAAAAGGTGTTCGATGGTGGCAGCAGTATTGACCGATAGCGTCATGATTTACCGATCAACGCGATCAACCGATGGTGCACATGGACCGAACATGCCCAACATTTACACCCTACAGTCCGCATAATTAGTTCCATATTTACCTCTAGTGCTGACTGCCAGCCCCTCTTTCACTGCTCCATATCGCAGGAGGTACGCCAGGCGTTTACCAAGCTTGGTGTTCTTAGGATCAGCATAGGGGTCCTTCTTCTGAACCCCATTCTTGGATGGAGAATCCTGCAAGAAAAAAATGTGAAAGTTGTGAGGCTAATCCCGCCTGGTGATGTGTAGCCGTGGACAATTTCATAGCGAATATCAAGTGGGGAAAAAAAAAGATCAGAAAACACAGCTTTTCAGGTAATTTAGTGTGCATCATCGCTGCGAATTGTGAGACTAACAGTAACAGTATGGAGCATGGAGTATGGTAGCAGCCATCTTATAGTGGGCATTGGGCAATGCCCGTGTTTTGCTCAGACATGCATGAGTCAATCTCTTGGTCACTCCTGCATATCATTCACTTCTATAAACGAATTCAAAAAGCAATAGATACCCTCTAAAATGACCGCTACGCAAAAGAACCAATGAATTTTGGGATTGATAAACATTTCCCGCAATTTTGTAACATCAGGCTGGGCAAATTGTTGTGATGACCACTTGTGAAGTTGTACTTACAACCTTCTTGTTTACGATAACAGCACCACCGTTGGAGCCTGGCATAATGACGAGGTCTAACTTGTTAATCACTATTTCAGTAATTCAGACAATAACTAATTTCAGATGTTACTTTAATGTTAAAATATTTTTATGATTTCTGAAACTAAACCATAGGTAGAGCAGTTCTGAACACACTGACACTGTGACAGGAAGTTTGGTAACAATTGTCCTTAAATGGCAAAATCGGAATTAAAAATAACTGACCATGAAAACTCAAAAAATTGCACAACTATCCGTCATGCATGCATTTCATGCCATCGCATTGCTGCATTGCAATAGATTGCACCAGCCGACAAGGCGGACACCGCCTTGTTTACAATAAAGCACGCCCTCTTTTGACAAATTGGTGACAGTCACGTCAAACTGAAATAAACAGGGATCAAACAGTATTACGAGTGGACACTCTGCCTAGCCATCCGAGTTTTACTGTACACACCAACGTAGAGCGATTCCTGTATTTTGTTCCCAAGAGTCAAGATGGCGGACACCATCGATAAACACGTTTTGTCGACGTCTCAACAAGAAGAAACGTCAGAGAAACCTGAAAATGGGGGCGAAGACGAAGAGGAGGAAATGGAGGAGGGAGAGGGAGAAGAATCGTCGTCTAGTGATGATGACGATTTGGAAGATTCCGCTATTGAAGAGCTGGAATCTCAGGTTAAAGCCCAACATTTTCTGCAGCGCAGCTCAGGCGAATAAGCCAAATCGAAGTCTCGAGCGCGCAATGAATTGTGGGAGAGAAATTGGATAAACAAACCCACGTGTGGCCGGGGTGTAAACCGATACTAAAAGCAGCACTTGTTTTCAATTGGCCATATTTCCAAGTCATTTGAAAAGCAAACATGGCAATAGCCTAGTCCGAGTAACTTGGACCCAACATTCGGACTAGTCCGAGGAACTTGGACCCAACTTATCGCCTTTTTTAACATTTGGACTTACGATCCGGAAGAAAAGTGAAATTTCCCGTTCATTTCTGAGAGCTCCCCTCGCGATCTTGAACACGTTAAATTTCTGACTCGTGTTAATGTTTGAACGACGCGATTTCTTCTACATGCCCAGCGTACATGTGATGGTCCCCGTATCCCGAGTGCGATTCCGTTACCAAGCGCGCGCGATGCATCGATTATGATAATGAATCACGTTTGTAAACACATGTGCATTTCGAACTGTAAAAGGGAATCGGGAACCAGCTTGAACTGGTATCCGCCATAAAAGCTGCGCTAGTTCCTGACTCCCTATTATCGTTCGAAATGCACATGTGTTTACAAACGTGATCCAGTCTACTCATTATCTTAATCGATGCATCGCGCGCGCTCGGTAACGGAATCGCACTCGGGATACGGGGACCATCGAATGTACGCTGGGCATGTAGAAGAAATCGCGTCGTTCAAACATTAACACGAGTCGGAAATTTAACGTGTTCAAGATCGCGAGGGGAACTCTCAGAAATGAACGGGAAATTTCACTTTTCTTCCGGATCGTAAGTAAACTTCAGTACAACCATCTTAATCATCGATGTCTACTTGTACCTCAGGTGGCATATCTAGTAATTTGGAGGCCGTTTTGAGGGTGAAATCTGATGTTTTTTGTTGGAAAATGTTGTTTTTTGGGACAGTGACAGGATGATGTTGTCCAGCTTGCACTATTAGCTTGGACCTTACTATCGCCAGACCATGTCCAAATGTTAAAAAAGGCGATAAGTTGGGTCCAAGTTACTCGGACTACATTCGGACATGGTCTCGCGATAGTCAGTAGGGTCCAAGCTACTTCTGGAATCAGAAGGCTTCTCTCCGTCAGCCTTCTGGAATGCTCTTTTTCGGGGGTCAGCACTCTATGGCTTTTGGAAATGCCCTTTGAATTTGATAGACAAAATACCTTTGTCTGAAATTCCACTTTCTGAAACACAAATCCACCAAAAAAGTTGAGCTGGTTGATCTATAAGTATAACTCTGAAATGTTTTAGAACGATTGACATTTGGATCATGGGACAATTTTTTGGGGTGGAAAATCTGAGTTGTTACTCACCAGCCTCGCGTCTCCCATCTGACGAATGCACGGTTAATATGTTCAAGTGTGTGTTTACGTACGTTGCGCGTGCGCTGATCTTCGCGTGACCTCAGCAGGTCAACTCAACATTTTGCTCGACCATTTGGGATGGAGGGGGATTGTATGCTTTGCATCGCGCAACAGCGCATATGTACATCATTTTGGCGCACTGAATACGCTGCGCTGTGTCGTTACAAGTTGTCAGTTTTGGTGGACTGTTTACTGACGGATCTTTTCATCCTTTTTTTGTCAAATTTAAAAACAGCTCCCCTCGCGATCGTGAACACGTTAAATTTCCGACTCGTGTTAATGTGTCATTTCATAGACAACGGTATTAGCCCTGGTCTATTACATAGACTAGGTTTGACAGTGGGCCGATGCCAAATTTTTTGTTTTCAGTAGTTTTTAAACGTTATTTTCACGTAGGCGCTCTCTGAGTGGGTTTAATCATATTGGCTGCACCGGCTTTCTTTTACTTAAGTAGTAAACACTAGATGACCTCAGATAAAACAAAACAAAAATAAATAAATAAATAGATAAATAAAAAATTAAGAAAGACAGATTTTGAGTTCCTTTTTTAATTCTTGCACCCCCGCGTCATGTATGACTGATTTTAGGGAAAAAATGTTGCAACCTGACACCACTTCTGCGATTGTGTACAAAGTCGATGGAGAGTGTACATGTATTTCCTAACAAAATTGGAAATGTTTTTCAGTCCCAGATTCGTGTCTTATCATCAATTTTGCAATGAATGACCTTCATTGAGATGAAGAAAAAGTGGCATTATGTTGCAACATTTTTTTCCACAATTTTTTTATGCCTCAAACTGGGCTTCTTCTGTATTTAGAGCCACACAGAGATGTGTGCTAAATTGCTTGAAAATGTATGTTCCCTGAATTTGAGATATACTTGTAGACTGATATTTACTTTCTAATTGTTTTATCCTTCTCTTTGGTTTGTAGATCTCGTCCAACCCATATGAGTACAATTGTCACATTGAACTGATCAAACTGCTGCGGAAGGTCGGGGAGTTGGACAGACTACGCCAGGCCAACCAGCGTATGAGTGACTTGTTCCCTTTAACTGCAGGTATGTTGAGCAATGTCATGAATGTGTAAAAGTTGTCTGTAATTTAATTGGTCAATTTATGTCCAAGCGGAGAAAATGTTTTTTGGTGTGCTCTTCCATCCAACTTGTTGATTCTTTTTTCCATTCTAAAATCTCTTGGTTTTGGCTTGCCAATTAAAAAAAAAAAAACTTTGGCTATCCTACCTCAGGCTTTCAAACCAGTCCATAGTAGAAATTTGGCATGTCAGTTTAGGCCAAATATAAAAAAAATGTGTTTATCGTCCTGCCTTTTGAGAAAAAAAAGGAAGGAGGAGGCCCTTTTTTTTTCATTTTTCAAAAACGACCGGCCTGGCCATTTTTCAAGATGGCCACCAGCTTTTTTTTAAAAATTGCCGCCACTTGGACTCAGGAAATGATATACTAGCTTTATATGGGCTAGATGCAACAGACAAAGAGGCCAAAATGATGTCACTGTTTAAAATTTATCATTTTTTTTTTTTTTTTTTTTTTTCAAAAAAAAAAGAAAAGAGGCGGCCTCCAAAAAGGAAGAGGGTGGGGACGCTTAACATGTTTGTTTTTTTTATTTGGCCTTAGTTCAAAATTTCTTCTTTTTTTCCAACGTAAATCTTCAAAAGTTCAATGTTTGATTTTTGAGGCATTTCCTGGTTTCAGTATTGTATAAGCACACTCCATTGTGAGCATTATATGCGTCTGACCTGGCACCAGGAAATGAACTTCTTGAAATTTGAGATGGTTTTTATCTGAATTCTGCAGAACAACAGCTTTCTAATAGTATCTAACAATTTGGGGTGCTACATTCAATAAATATAGACCACCAGTTGATTTGAAGATTTAAAACTAATATTTGAGAAAATGGCATTTAAAAATCCTGCTGTTATATTACACATATCATGAATGATCCCTTAACTAATTAAAAGGGATGGAAATAGGTTTTTAAGATGTATGATGGAACAAAAACAAAATGGGAAATGGTTGAATCGGACAGGCTCACCTGAAAACAAAAACGTTAACCGCCCCTTCATATTTTGGCTTTTCCCCACTGTACTGCACAATGGTAATTTCCAACCTAAAGCTTGTTTTGTGGGGACAGGTCGCATATGTTGTGGATATTTGCAAATATGATTATCATTTATTTTATTCACCTCCTTTTATAGAGCTGTGGCTGGATTGGATTAAAGATGAAATCAGCCTGGTTGCTACTCCGGATGATAGAGAAAAGGTCCTTGAACTCTTTGAGAAGGCTGTCCAGGATTATGTGTGTAAGTGCAAGAGTATGAGACCTTTCTGCATTTTTGTCGAAATCATTGAAAATTGGAGACAGCATTTGCTTATGCAAGTCTCGCCAGTCCACATTCGTTTTTTTATGTGAAAGTCCACATGTAGGTACCAAACACTGATTAGCCTAGTCACAGACCCCAACATTTAAATTTACCCAATAAGCCATATGCCAGTTAAATTTAATTCATAAATACCTCAGACAGTTTAGCTATTCCTATTGGTCGAGAGCCCGTTACGTGGCCGGTCTTAAACGGATGATAAAGACACGGCTAGCTGGTCTTAAACACTTTTCCAGTGTCGCAATAAAATGTGGACTCCTAAAAATCCAGTGCCTCTTACCGTTTTATTGGTTGAACGTTCACAATCCTCACGTAGGCATGCGCAACACTACCAGCGAGTCAGAATTTCATAGTTCTAAATTCAAAACGCAACGCCCCAGGTGCGTTCTGCGTGACATCGCGCAGAACATGTTACGCGCGCGTCAATCTCCATAAAAGGGTTGTTTACATCTTACTCGCCAGCTGAACACTCCATTATTTTGCTAGAGGGATGTTTCAAAAAGCATGAAGTGAACTTGTTGAACAAAATCAGGATTTTTTGAACGAATTATTTGGGGTTTTTTTACCGGCTCGGGTAATTATCAGCACCCAGACTCTAAGCGGTCTTAAACAGAGTGATAAAAACCTCCAGAGCACACATTTATTCCCTTAATAAAATCCGGAACACTGACTTAATCCAATGCTTTGCACATTTTGAGTTTGCATTCTCTTGACAAAAGAGACTGTTTCTATATCACATGATTCGGGGCAAGCATCGTGCTTGCAATCCCCAGCTCCGGCATGGTCTGGTGTCTTTGTGCCATTCTCACCCATGGTGAACAATGTATTGGTGCTGAGCGTCTCTTAAGTAACTATGCAAGAGCTTGCCCCGAATCATGTGATCAGCAACAGTGTCTTTGGTCTGGAGAATTCAAAGTTAAAATGTGCCAAGCATTCTGAGCAAGTCAGTGTACCAGATGTTTTGTTTTCAAATGTAAATCCCAAAGGGTAAAGGTTACTCGCAAATGGCTTATTGTTATCTGCATAATCGCTTCAACGGAAGTTTGAAGGCTTGCCTACAACGGAAGTTTGAAGGCTTCCCTACAACGGAAGTTTGAAGGCTTGCCTACAACGGAAGTTTGAAGGCTTGCCTACAACGGAAGTTTGAAGGCTTGCCTACAACGGAAGTTTGAAGGCTTCCCTACAACGGAAGTTTGAAGGCTTGCCTACAACGGAAGTTTGAAGGCTTGCCTACAATGGAAGTTTGAAGGCTTGCCTGCAACCTACTGTGCAGTGCACTATACAAGCTATACAATCAGTCAGTGTGAGCGCTGTACGCGCTGCTTGGATCTACCGTGTTTTCGTAAAATCTTGCAGTTTTGAGGTCAACTTGCACGGATCTATTGGGGTAGTGCCATTCTACCAGGCAGTTTATGTTTTCTGATGAAAATCTCTTTGATCTTTTGCGTTTTTTTGCAACAGCTCCAGATGTGTGGCTTGAGTATTGTCAGTTCAGTATCGGCGGTATCGGCACAGCGGAAGGCACCGAGAAGGCTCGCCAGGTCTTTGAGCAAGCCATCACTGCTGTTGGTTTACACGTTGCCAGGGGTAACGAAGTATGGGAAGTGTATCGGGAGTTTGAGAACGCTTTGCTCCGGAGCATGCAGGTAGGACCCTTGGAGTATTTCAACCCCACACTTTTTTTGTCATTCTATTCTATATCTTTTTAAAGCACTAGGGAATGTTTGCACATTTCAAAACATAACTCGTCAACTTTTGAATTGAACTCGAGATCCTAGAATATTGTTTTCTCGGTATATACAGCATTCACTGAGCTAAAACTTCATCAGGTTAGTTGTTAAGCACCCCTCTTTAGATTTTGAGCACTTTTGTTGCTTCAAACAAAACAAATCCACAAGTGACAAATGATCTACCCTTCCTTTAAATTAAAGACAGTGAAAAAAAATAAAATGAGAAAAACAAAAGATATGTTTATACATGAGTTGTTCTTAATAACAGATGCAGCAAGGAGCTACAGTGTCCTCGGAGGACAAGAAAATTACAGATCAGCTGGAGAGGGTATCGGCTATCTTCAGGAGACAGCTGTCGGTACCACTCATGGGTAAGGTGGAGTGACTTTGTAAGGCTCACCTGTCCATGTCACTTTTAACGTGAACGTCTTGAACCGAACGCTGATTAGTCTAGTCACAGACTACCTCGCCCTCCTGCACTTTCACAAATAATTTAAAAAATACTCACCCCAACCTCTCTTGGTAGCTTTTGTTCAGGCTGGTCACCAACTACCACAAATCCCTCAGGATTTCTCCGTATATCTGCCAAAGCTTGTTTCATTGGTGTGATAAATAATTTGTTGACCATTAATATTGGCACAGCTTTTACAGCATCCAATTTAACCTGTCAATTGTACCAACATGATGCCAGCTTTATTACAGACCTGTTCAAAATTGTACCCTGATAGATTTTGATCCATAGGGTAACTAGTGGTAGATTGTAAGTATTGTTGTTTGTGTACTTTGAAAATTAATACAGAGATTTTGTACATTTAGCAATTTTCTTGGGTTGTCTTCCAAGGCTGCCAAGTTCAATTTACAAGTTTCCTTTTTGCCTTTACGTTTAGACATGGAAGAAACCTACCAGGAGTATGTGAGCTGGCTCAGTGAACCTGTCTCTCAGAATGTCAAGCAGAGGTACGCGAAAGCTGTAGCCAAGCTCAAGAATTGTCACCCCCATGAACAACAGCTGGTAAGTTCATTTATGTAATAACCATGCTCTTTGAGTGTACATTTTGGCCAGTCAGCGACTGGGGGCTTAGATAGTGGTGGGATTTAAATTCAGATTCATAAATACCTAAGACCCTTTACGCATTCCTATTGGTCGAGAACCCGTCACGTGGCCGGTCTTAAACGGATGATAAAGACATGGCTAGCTGGTCTTAAACACTTTCCCAGTGTCACATGAGATTTGGACTCCCATGAAATCCGGTGCCTTTTACATTTCATTGGTTGAACGTTCAAATTCCCCACGTATGCATATGCAATACTACCAGTGAATCATTATTTCATAGTCCGATATTCACACTACACCAGCCCAGCTGCGTTTTGCGCGACATCGCGCAGTATGCGCGACCA
Organism: Patiria miniata; assembly: GCF_015706575.1. Classification (NCBI taxonomy): domain Eukaryota; kingdom Metazoa; phylum Echinodermata; class Asteroidea; order Valvatida; family Asterinidae; genus Patiria; species Patiria miniata. Next base: position 14,391,657 of record NW_024037061.1, read on the forward strand.
TGGAGGTGGTGTAAGTCTGGATGGGTGATAATTACCGGATCCAGACTCACACCGGTTTTAAACAGAGTGTTATAATACCTCCGAAACACACATTTATTCCCTTATTTGTTCTCCTTTGTTCCTATTGAAATCTCAAACTCCATAGCGTTTCCCTTATGGGGTAGATTGAATTCCAAAGGCTTCCTTGTGGGTCTATTGTTCTATTGTGTTTTCTACCCCATAAGGAACCCTGTACATGTATGTACTGGTTTGCATACGTATCACACGTAGTACAAAAACGAAACAAAATTAATATCCAGTCTGTATTTGAATGAACCGTTGGGTTTTTGGGTCCATCACAAAATAAGTCCTTTCATAAAACCAGTCCCAAGTAACAGGATGAACAATGACAAAGGAATGCTTTTGTAACAGTTCATTTGAAAAGCTAGTGACTTGACTTGAGACTGGATGACTTGTGATGGACTTGCAGGGACTTTCAGGGACTGGAACGAAGCATCTAAAGTCTGCTTCTGTTCTCGGATATTTTCTTTTTAAGTTGAAAGCAGAGCCTCCAAATCACGAAGTCTACCGAGCTTACTTGGAGTATGAGAAGTCGGAGGGCAACCCAGCACGCATCCAGTGTCTGTACGAGCGTGCGTTGACAGATAACTGCCTGCAGATTGAGCTGTGGAAGGACTACACGAAGTACCTGGTAAGTTGTATGATTAGCGCATTTAAACGAGAAATGCAGACCCAGAGATTGCCAGTACTAAGTTCCAATCCATCGTTGATTGTGTTGATCGTCCAGCACATGAGCATATTTAAGGAGCTGAAATAATAGTCCTGGGTTATTTTGTAAAATCCAAGTATCTGCGTTTGTCTGACCCCATGCTGTACAAGGTTGCTTAGGTGGTGGTACCTTGGTTTGGTCTGTAATTGTTTTCTGCTCATTAGATGTCACATATTTTAGTAATGTATCGCATTCACTTTTACAAAAGCAGCTCATTAACCCTAACCCCCTAGGTCCTTTTGGCTAGGAACCATCCTCGATCGTCCAAAATCCTCCAATTGCCACCATGCAAAAAATTGATTCAGCCTCAATCCTCCAAAACCATCCGCTATTTCTTCAATTTGTTCCATGACGGGGTAACCATTGCCTCAATCCTTCAAAATCCTCCAACAATTACTGTTAATGGGTTGAGGCAGTGCCGATGACATTCAGAAGCAGTGCGGATGATATCGAGCATAATGCAGGGCTCACTTATGAATGGCTGAACATAAACAATGCTGGTACAGCCTACGAACTCGACACTATGCATCCTCCAAAGTCAACTGACACTTTTTTTGCCATTTAGCCTCAATCCTCCAAAATCCTTCAAAACCGCCTGGAGCAGGCATGCAACTTGTCCTCGGATCCGCTGATTTTCTCGTTTTGTACTTCTCATGAAGGCCATTACAAATTGAAAAACACTGTACAAAGTCTTGTATGGTTTGGAATTTCCTCATTTTATTTCTGAATTCCCAGTTGCATGCCTGCTGGAGAATTTTGGAGGATTGATGAGGGTTAGGGTTAGAGTGTTTGACATGTACGGCCAAATTGACAGACTTGTCCTCTCGATTCCCTTTGTTCTGTTCAGGATGCCAAGCTGCAGATTAAGAGTGTTGTTCTGCCCGTGTATGCCAGGGCAGTCAGGAACTGTCCTTGGTCCTCGGAGCTCTGGGTAGGTTATCTAGTGGACCTGGAGAGATACCAGCAACCACACAGTACTATCACTGGTAAGGGAAATGATGGTCTGTCTGTCAGTCTGTCTGTCAGTCTGTCTGTCTATGATACCAAGGATTCCTCATAGCTCACAAGCCTGAAGAAACATGTAGAAAGTAGACAACGAAGACAGTATAGTTTTAGGAGGAAAACCCCAGAATATTTTTGGGGAAAGCCAAGGAATCAGGTAGGGACTGAAAAAACCCAATCCACATGTGGACCAGGGCAGGAATCGAACCTAGCTACCTAGCTAAGCTTTCCATTTTATCTTGAAAGTAACATTTCTCCTTCTAGTCCCGGAGATGCCAGCATAGTGTCCTCTTTTCACCAAACTTACTGACTCACTGTCACTTGTAAGCCTGGCAGTGCTATCATGTAGGGTTACCCCATTAAGCCAGTTAAAACCAGAGTCCATCATTTGCGGCTATCCAAAAAGTAACTGGCGGCATTATTATTGAAACAGACTTGGTTGAAAGATAGTAAGGGGACTAAACTCCCTGTGAAATTATTCTCTCTGGCAAGCTGTCATTTTGAAGTAATCAACCAAAGAAGACCTTTCCAACGGTGCGTCTTAAGAAGCACCATCGGAAAGTTCCCTTAGTAGTTACTTTTTTTATTCGGCGAAGCACGCGCAAGCGTTGACACGATGCACACGTGCGTGCTGTTGCTATTATTCGTCGGATCAGTTCGGCGACATCGCATAGCTGCAATCGGCTCAGTGAGAACGTGTCTCGGATGCTGAATTCAGGCCCAATTCAAAACATGATTCAGCAACTTTTGATTTGAAATCAAGATCCTAGAATGTTGTTTTTCTCGAAATATACAGCTGAAGCTGAGCTGAAACTTCATCAGGTTAGTTGTTCAGCACCATTCTTTAGATTTTGAGCACTTTTGTTAAATCCAGTCCATCGTGAAGACCAGATGCATGAAAAGACCTCCAGTGAATAGCCATTCTGAGTCAATTGAGAATTTTGTGCGTTCTTTGACCAGTGTTACTAGGCTTTGGCCTTCTCTTGTTTTGTTTTACTCAGAAACATTTGAGAAGGCACTCAGTGCCGGATTCTCGTCAGCCACAGAATACCTTCAGCTGTGGCAAACACACATTGACTACCTGAGGAGGAGAATAGACTGGAGCTCAGGTATGCAAACATAGAATGTCAATGAACAGGAGCCCAGGTACTGATATAAAATGATGATCAATAGACCTTGGGATGATCACTGATCTCTATATTAAGACTGGACAGTGTACAGAAAGCCACAGAAGAAAGCCATTAGAAGCCATTGGAAGCCATATTGGAGAGACCGGCTGGTGATCTATAAAGGACAAGTTGCTGTCTTTATAGACAGTTATTTTTTACTTTTGTAACATTGTGGCTCACCTGATTTACCATTTGTCCACCACCACTGACCATGGTTCACAATTTTTCAAACGTCGTGGTTTACTTTTTGAAAACCGCAGTTCACTTTTTCGCGATGTTTGGAAAAATAATCACAACGGAATTTTGTCCTTTTTAGATCATCATAGTATGTGTACGTGACCAAAACACGCGTCAAATTTTGACACAGGGGTGCTGTATGTACGCATAGAACGTTCGTATATCAGCGGCCATTTTTGAAAGATCTGGGGTGAACTGGTCAAAATGCAAATTCAACTATGTGAATGGTGTATGGGCATCCACTATCCAGTCTTTATATAGAGATCAGTGAGACGATCCCAAGTACAGAAGTTACGAATTACTAAACTATTGTTGGGTAACTCCTTACTTTAGTTAAATAAAATAACAAGGACCCCAACTATAGTAGGGACCATTGCTATAGCTGGGGTGTAACACTGCCATCTTGCATGTCACCAGACAGATTAATTGTTCTTCCTGGAACATGTGGTTTTTCAGAGCATGAAGAGGAGTTATCACAGCTGAGGACAACGCTGGATAGAGCAGGGGAACATTTAGCAACCTGTAAGTTCATAGAGCTATGGTTTTGCCATATGTGTACTGCTATGACCAACCATAGCCACATGTATTATATTGGAACCATGAACAGATGCAACCTAACAGGTAGTTGTTGATCTACGTGTCTTTTTTTTGTGGACAGATTTCAGTACGGATGGGGACCCAACCTGTAGCCTTCAACAGTACTCAGCAAGAATGGAGGTACAGTGACTGGATCTGTTGATATTAATCCAGTTTGTTAGTATGATGTTATCTCAACTTAACCATGCATACTTCACACTGTGTAGCATAGCACGAATGGAACCGGAAGTTAACGCAACTTGAGTGTTTATCCAATGGGCGCTAGTAATCAGTGGTGCAAGCGCGTGTGTGACAAAGTCACTAACGAACCGGATAGTGCCTAGATTTAAGATTGCCAGAATAAACTCTATTCATATGGTTTGATTTAGAGACATGTAGGATCAGGTGCATTTGTCCAAAAAGTAGTCTACCAAATTATTATCAAAATGCTTACTTGGATTAACCCTAACCCCACCTAAAGGTACAAAGCACTACTGAGTAGTAACCTGTTGTATGCATTTCTTTCCATACAAGTGTGCACAACACATGTAGTATTCTGGGGTATTTGGTACTTGGCCCCAAAAAGCCCTTAGGGGATTAGGGTTAAAGGTTGTACTGGTCCTAAACATCCCGTGAAATTATTCCGTCTGGCTTGCTGTCATTTTATAGAAGAAATGTAGGTAATTTCCAACGATCAGTCAATTGACTAATTTTTGGAAATAAAGACTTATATAAACAAAATCATGTTTTCTAAACAAAAGGTGGTGCATGGTTTTTCACTTTCCTTCATAGGTGTAATATCCACTGAGCTGAAACTTCAAAAGGTTTTGAACATTCTTCCTTGGATTTTGAGTGGTGTTATTATTGGAAACGAACAAATTGCATGATCCTATATGCCTGTAATTCAAGATCTTGTGCATTTTCTCACATGCTCCTGCTGTGTCTTTTTGTGTGTGGAGCAGGCCAAGCATTGTAGCAACATGGAAGCAGCCAGGACACAGTGGAATGAGATCATGGCTCTAGGCCATGGCAACCAAGCCCAGATGTGGCTGGAATACTTCAACCTTGAACGGTAAGAATCTTTATACTCTTTGTATCATTTTGCTTTGCCCATTAACTCCGAATGCTGTAACAAGATTCCACAGTGGGCAAAAATTGGAACCTGCTGGTTTCAGTTGGCCAGTTTACACTGTGCGTGTACATTTCACATAGTAGAGTGATAAATATGCCTTCCTGACAATCAGGGCTTTTGAGCTTGATATGATGATCGTCTTGCTGTAAAGCTTGCATTAATTTGCACATATCTGCATTTTCCGCCCATGTGCTATAAGGGGTCATCCATAGTTATTAACATTTTTAAAAGCATACAAAATGTACGCTGGGGGAAGGGGTTAACGACCCATGTACGATTTTGAAATTTTGTAAAATATCAATCGATATTTTCAGTGCAGTATTTTTGGTAGTGGGATTTCAGAAGATCTGTCATAAAAAAAACCTGCGATACCTTAACTTGGCGAACTCCGGAGTCCCGGACCAGCTGTTGATGCACGGGCGAAGCCATATTTGTCGTTCAGCTGTCTGCTTTTACGCACCGTTGACAAACGTACGCAATGCGGTCCTTTTTAGCCGCCACTTTTGTAGCAATGAATTGCATACAGCAAGCGCCTCGTGTGCCTAGCCTATCTTCAAGATGCCATTATTCCGTAACTAATCGTGACGATACGAATAAAGTGTTTGTTCCAGGATATCTTTGAAAATTAGCATTTAGTACTCTCCTTCAGAGAGGGGAGGGGATCTGCCAAAAAGAAGTTTTGTTTACGCTTTTGAAAATGTTGATAATTGTGGATGACCGTGCATCTGTGAAAATTGGCCCTTACCTTGCAAAATCTTTTTTAACCTGGAAGAAACAGAGAAAATTGCTGAATTGAGTCAAGCCTGCTTCAGTGGCACTTCAGAGAAGGGAGTTTTCCACTGTTCAACAGTGACTCAGAATTGGACTCTGTTTTTTGATGTCTTTTTAGATCCTATGGAGATCCCAAACACTGTCGGAAAATCCTCCACCGTGCCATCACCGCGGTCAGCGATTACCCAGAATGCCTGTTTGAGGCGCTGATCAACTTTGAGCGGGAGGAAGGCACGTTTGAGACTTGGGAGGGCGCCCTCAAGAGGGTGGAGACGCAGATGGTCAGGGTCAACGCGATGAGGGCAAAGGTCAGGAGTCAAAAATGTCAATCTATTATTCCCTAACCCCTTGAGCACTTTTAATAGAAAGTATCCTGAATCTACCAAAAATCCACTAATTTTGTCATACAAAAAAATGTTGGTGTCCTGAGTCCATCAGAATCCATCAATGAGGCATCAGGCTCCAGTAGTGTAGTACATATACCTCATACTCACCAAACATATAGCCAAGGAGTTGAAACTATTGAGATCCTGAATCCATCAAAGTCCTGCAGTACTACTCGGCTTACTGTCCTGAATCCATCAAAATCTCCCAACTTTTTCAATATGGACTCATCCTGAATCCGATGAAATCCTCCAAAAACAGGTGTATGGATTTTGATGGATTCAGGTACGTTAGGGTTAATAGCCTTGTAGTGAAGTTGGTCACACAAGTTGGTCATTGCTCAGTCACAAGTCATCCGGTCCCTAGTCAAGCTGCAAGTCATTCAAATGAACTGTGACAAATGGACTTTTGGTTTGAATTACTTGATTTATGATGGACTTGACTTCAAATCTTTCATAGGATCAGAATTGTGATGGATTGCCGATGACTGCCATTGCTATATTGTCATGCCCATAAGTAAAGTAGGTCACGAGCCAATATGGTCCATCAGGCCGACGTTAATCTCTGGTTTCCTTGGCATCTGGATGGGATAGGATGCCAGTGCATCACATGTTACTCCCCAGCTAAGGGCCCGTGACCATTCAGCCCCGGTATGAAAAGGGTCCCCCAGTAAGCTCGTCCCCTCCCAAGAAGTCCTCTCGTACCGTCCCAGCTACCGGCCCAGGAGCTGGTCCGGTTGCTAATCAGGAACTCCTCTATCCTGGGGTCTATTGTTTGCAAGTATTGACACATGTAATATATGCCAGAAGAAACCCGCTTGTGGTTTTCATCTCTCAGTGCGAAACAATAGAACACTTTCGTCGGCACAGATCAAAACCCCTGCCATGCGGTTTCGCGCACAATGGGACCGTAAATACCAAGGCGTTATGGAAGGATTTTATCTTTAATCCGGTAAGTCTGCTATTGTTCTGCTCTGGACGTTCTCTGTAGGGCAATAAATTGATGCGCCTGACTGACTTCAAAACTTCTGGTCAGACAGGACCATTTACCGGACGAGACTGTGCTGAAGACCGGACTGGCTTTGAACCGGACGAGGTACCGGGGGGCCCTTTTCACACCAGGGCTGAATGGTCACGGTCCCTAATACCGGTACCCATTTATACTCCTGGGTGGAGAGAGGCAAGTGGGGATGAAGTGGCTTGCCCAAGGACACAGCATATGGCCAGCAGCTGGATTTGAACCCCTGACCCTCTGATCATGAGTCACGAACCCTTACCACCAGGCCACTCTCCCCTATGAACCCGTAAAGAACTCTAGCAGAAACCTCATTTAAAGATTTTTTTTCAGAAATATTCTGCCAGGATTTGAATTTTTTTCTGATGCATGATGATAGAAGTGCATAATTATCCATACCCAAGAGAAAAAAATAACGTTCAAACTTTTACTCTTTTATTTGCTCTAAAAAGCAAGCAACCAAAGATGAACAGAACGCCGTCAAAGAAGCAAACAGAAAGCCAGCAGCAGCCAAGTTAAAAGGAAAGGTTAGTTGCAGAATAGCATGAAAATATGAAGTGTATGCTTTAACCCTAACTCCCTGGCATGATTTACTAGGAACCATACCCATCCTGGCAAATTCCAACACCACATGGGAAACTGTACACACATATTTCTGACTTTGATTCTGGAGGTGTGCCAACCCAATGTAAAAGACTGTCAGTTTAGGGGTACTGTACCCATCCTGACAGATTCCAACAAAACATGCCGTTGGGGTTTGATGGGTTGAGTTCTGTTAGGGTTAATAGGACAATTTCATTGTTCAAAAACACACCTTAAAAATCTTGTTTCATTGATTATAGCATTTTTTCTTATCCGAAAGAAAAAAATAACACTTGAAAACTAATCAGTCCCCTTGATATGAATTGACATTGCCTGCTTTCGTTAAAACTAAGTATTGTTGCTGACGTTACAAGTAAAAGTCTTAACTATTACTAGCATAAAATATTTGTTTGTGGAGTATACTCATCAATTGTTGGTTTGTGCCCGTTGTGTATTTAATATGAGATTATTTCCAGATTTTTTTCAAATTTCTTTTCAGCAAAGAGTACCAGATGACAGAAGGGAAGACAGAAATTCCAAAGCAGTCAAGAGAAAAGTAAGTATTCATGATTGTCGTACATTTTTGATACTTTTTATTTCATGGACATTTTTGAGACATTGGGTATTTTATACTATAAACAATTGATACACACTTTTATCTAACTATTGCAATTAAAAGGTTTTTTTTTTTTGGCAAAGGATAGTCACATTGTACTTCAAAGCATTACTGTAGACAAATTCACGGGTAGCCAAATCATATCATGGTTGTCACATGAAACAGAGACTTTACAAAACAAAATAGAATTGTGCATTGGGTGTCTCTGTTTTCTCAAAATGTATAGTATCCACTGAGCTGAAATTTCAACAGGTTAGCTGCTATGCACACTACTTAAGATATTGAGCAATTTTGTTGTTTCAATCGACCAAAAAATGCACAGAACGCAAATGATATTTATGTCATATTTATGTCATTGTAGAATTTGCCTGTTGGAATTTTTAGAAAATGTTAAAAATTGGTTTGGATATTATCTGACTTGCAATCAAAGGGATCCCATTGGAAAGAATTAGATCTAAAACTTATTTGTGACCTGCCGTATCATAGCTTTAGGCATAGTTCCCACTTTGACTTTTTCAAGTTATATACATCATGTTAAAGCACAAATCGTCATTGGCTATCAAATGACAGCAAAGTTATTTTTGTAGCGTAATTTATTCCAAGATATGTCGCAGGAACTTTGCCGTCCTCATTTCATATGCATTGCGCCGCCAACGGCAGTGACAAGTGTTCCTCAGTTTTTCCACTTTTGGGAGTATTTTTTTCATAACAATTTTTTTTTTAGTATATCCGACTTCAGGCGTCGATTACTCAAAACAAGGTTTTGGGGGACATGCCTCATTTTGGGTGTGTGTTGATTATATGGAATTTCTTAGATTTACCCAAATGTTTGCCAAACGTACCAAGTCTTATGTTCAGAGCTTACGGTCAATTAACAAACCAAGAAATACTTTTACTACTGTACAATATGTGTGTCTAGCATCCAGATGACAGACCCAAGAAAGCTGTCACATTCCTCGCCGCCGGCGACTCCCCCAAATCCCAGGATGGAGCAGATGTCTTCAAGATGCCCCTCCCTCCTCCTCCCCAGCAACCCACATCAGTGACCTCCCCAACAAGGTCACCTGGAGGTCAGCAGGGACCGACTCCGCCAAAACAAGCCAAAGCTAGCCCAGCCCCACCCAAGAAAACAAAAGGTAAAGGGTTCAAACTAATCGGGAGCCGTGTTTGACGAATAAGCTTGGGCGTTTCAATATAATAAAAGACTGCAATAAAAGAACACTGTATGTTGGCAGTTGCCCATTTTGTCAGTGTCTTTGTTCAAGGGGCACTGGACATAAGCCATAAACCTGCATGTGCCATGTCGCCAGGGATTGCGCCCATAGTCATGATGCTAGCAACATTAGCAGTGCTGCGAACCTGGGAAATAGCAGACGGGGATCAATGTTTGGTATAGAGCGATTTTACGCTACCATGGGTGTGTCTGATTGAAAAAAATTATAACTTTTGAGCCAACTGGATGTTCATTAAAGTAGAACGTGAGCGGCGCTTGGTATGGGCTCCGTGCGCCAACAACAGAGGGCACATTTTTACCACTTTTGAGAGGACACCGCATGTGCGCACTGTTCTGGTTCGCGCCGGAAGTATGCGCGACTTATCCTGAATGTGCACAAAGCTATAGCGTCTTTGGCGCGCGAATACGTTTGAATTTAACTTGCGATGGTCTCCCGGACTAATCCCCGCCCCGTTTAACTTTGGATCATTCGAAATTCGCAGTGGATGGACCAGGAACCAGTCTAGGTCTCCCGCAACTCTCCTTGCTGGCCGTTGAAGGAGTACTTGTGCACGAAGCACTGGCATTCTAATACCTCTCAAGAATCAAGAAATAGCTATGGCAGAGAGTTTAATCCTGAAAAAAAAAGTTGTTATGATCAGGATTTTGAGTTACAAATGATTTTATTTTAACCCACTGTGCATGCTTTTCTAAAAATAAGCTTACACATTGACCTTTGGATGCCTAGTAGTCACATTGGAAGATACAAAGAAACCTTTTAAAACTTGCATTACACGATAAAAAGTATAAAGCATTTCATAAAGTACTTCCAAAAATAACTTTGCTGCAAACCTGGGACGTAGCAAACGGGGATCATTGTTCAGTAAAGTGATAGGAAAGAGTAGAGTTTATAATGCACTTCTGTTCTGACGAACCCTCTTTCATTTGGTGTAATTTTTTTCGTACTTTGATTGGGTAGTGGAGGAGCCTTACAGCCAATCACAGCCAGGCGTGAGATGGGGCCCGCCCCCTAAGGAGAGACCCTCCCCCCACAACTCCAGCAAAGATCACCTGACTGTATTCGTCAAGAACCTCGTCTACGAGATGACCGAGAAAAAGATTAGGAACATCTTCGTTGAGGTTCGTATAAATCCCTATCATACTTTTAGCAATGAAAAAATATATTCTTGGTTTGGGGAGGACATCTCCATCCAACTTTCGAGTATCCTGCTGGATTGTTTTCTTGATCTATAACAAGCTCATTATCTATGGGTCACTTCTCACAGGAACAACTTTTGTTCTTGCTTTTATTTCTGTATTTATTGTGAGTGAAATCTTCATCAGTTTGTGGTGTTTGTTTTCCTTCAGTGTGGTGAAATCGCAGAGGTCAGAATGGTACAGAATTATAGTCACCAGTTCCGAGGCTACTGCTACGTTGAGTTCAAGGAAGAGGTATGTTTTGTATGTGCTTTTTGTACAAGAGATTACTCAAGCTTTAACCCTTACCCCTTGGTATATATTGAATAGAAAGTATCCTGAATCCACCATAATCCATCAATTTTGCCATGCAACAAAATGTTGGTGGCCAGTGAGTCCATCAGAATCCACCAGGTAGCCGGGGGGAGTAAATCTGTTGAGATCCTGAATCCATCAAAGTCCCCCAACTGCTCAATGTGGAGGTATCCTGAATCCATCAAAATCCTGCAGTACCACTTGGCTTCATGTCCTGAATCCATCAAAATCACCCAACTTTTTCAATATGGAGGTATCCTGAATCCACCGAAATCCCCCGAAACAGGGGTGTGGATTTTGATGGATTCAGGTACATTAGGTTTAAGAGAAGGGAAATCATCATTATCAGGGTGTATCATTACGGCTTTCTGAGAACTTATGGAGTGTCCTTTAGGTTTGCAGAAATAATTCTGGATAAATCGAAGTGTTTGTAATATTCAACTTAACGAGTAAAACTTTTGTGTGAAAAAAAAGGTATGATGACGACAGAAAAATAGTGCTGATGCCATCATGTCAATTTTAGTGTTGCTTGCAAATTTTAAAGGCAGGTTCATACTTCATGTGAATGCGAAACCAATTTGAAGGCACGAAACATTTGCTGCGAAAATTACTTTTGCAAATTTGCAGAGCAAAACTTGCTGTGACGTCACAGATTTGCCATCGTGTTTGCTCTTAAGGCCGCCCTAGGATCTTGCTGTAAATCCAATGGATAATTCATAAACCCTCAATTTTTAATTTTTTGTATTTTAGTTATGTATTTTCTTTAATAGCTATATTTTTCTGTTTTTCCCTCTTTCTCAGAGTTCTGTTGAGAAAGCCTTGGAGATGGACAGACAGTTTGTGGAGGGTCGGCCGATGTACGTGGATAGATCAGTGGACAGAAGTACCGAAGAGGCTAAGAAGAAATTCCAAGTAAGTAGAATTCAAATCAGCATTCCATCAATGAGTATAAATCATGTCCTAAATTAGGATTTTTTTATCAATCTCATTTTTTTTTCAATCGACATCCCACTGGTGCAAAATTATATAACTCGTGGTGTAGTAAAACTAACCTCCCTAGGTGATCTATGGAGCATGCCATTTCCCTCGGCTTTTCCTCAGGAAAACAGAACGCTCCATGGATCACCTCGGGAGGCTAGTTTTACCACATCACTCGAAGCAGTCAATATTTATATACTTCTAAGTGGCATGCATGGGTGACCAGTGCATAAAGCGCTTGCCTCTCACCAATGTGGTCTGGGTTCGATTCCTGACTCGGACCATATGTGAGTTGAGTTGTTAGTTGATTCTCTCCTGTGCCATGAGGATTTTGCTCCTGGATGTCCGGTTTTCCTCTCTCCACAAAAATCAACACTTTCGAACTCTGTCTGTGCTCCGTAGTCACATGGCGGCAGCCTAAGGCCTAATGATGCCCACTACGGACCAGCAACTATATTGGAAGGACTGTCATAGTGCATTGTTTTAATTCCAGCTTGTGTAAGCAAATAATTCTACACAAAAACAAATCTTATTTCTGTTTCAAGTATGATATGAAGATGGAGAAGAATAAGCTCTTTGTGTCTGGATTACCACGCTCAGCTACCGATGAACAGCTACAGAAGCTCTTTGGTCAGGTAAAGTTATCCTTGTTTTATGTTTTCATGAATAATGACAATTGTTATCACAAATTCTACACATGGAATATCTCTTATCTTGGTAAATTTTTTTCTACTTTTTTGTCATAGTATAAGTTCTTTTTCCTATTTATAACCTTCTTTTTCCCCCAGGAAGTTACTGAGCAGAAAAAAGTGCTTTAGTTATATTGCATGCTTGGTGAACTGACGCGATGTTCTGGTTCATAATGCGAAACAAAACACGTTTGTCGTGCCAGTCATTTCTCATTTCTGTCAGTTTTTTTAGCTGATATTTTCTTACCGTTAATTAACCCTCCTTTTGTATGATCAGTCACCAACAGTGAAAAATTCAATCCTGTTCCCTGCCATGCCATTACCAACAGTCGGCTCATATTTCAATATGTACCATGACTAGTCAAATTCCATCAGCAGACAAAAGCAGGTAACTTTTAGGCATAGCTGGCTTACCAATCTCCTACAGTCAAAGCACAGCTATATCAGGTCTCATAACAATCACAGTCAGTCAATCCTACTTTATGAAGGCAGGGAGCACTCAACTGTTGAAAACAGTCACTTGATTTATTTTGACTGCTGGGCTGGCCTTGTTGAAATTGCCATCCAGAGAGGGAGAGTGTTCCTTTGCTTTGATTGACTCAAAGGCATTTTTAAAAATGATATTGTATCAACCATGCTTGACCTTTTACAGTACGGCAAGGTAACCAACATCAGAATTGTGACCTATCGTAGTGGGGTGCCCAAAGGCCTGGCATATGTCGACTTCGAACAAGAGGTGAGAAAAATGAACACTCTTATGTAGATACAGTCATTGCAATCTCTCGGACAGGGTTGAAAAAAACCCATATGTTTCAGGGTCTAAAAGCATGATGGTTTGCAAGCTTGAGAACAATTGGTGGAGACAGCAACATATGTTATTTTGCCAAGAAAGATAAAATTATTGTGAAGGTGCTTTTGCCCATGGCAAAACAATACTCGTTCCAAATTTTATAAATAGGATTAGCCAGATTCAGAAGTCATTTTGAGTTACAAGCCATGGAGAGTGTTTTATGCAATTTACCCTAAAGGTGACGGATATTGTATGCAAGAAAAAATGTGTTTTTGCCTATTCAAGAAACAACAATATGATCAATCTGACTAAACTGTCGTAAATCAGCTCAGTGAATATCACACTTTTTGAGAAACTGTGAAAAAGCATCTTCATTTTTCTCGGCAGAAAGCAAGATTTCTGTTTGAAACCCTCCATTCAAAAATGTTCATGTTTATATTTTGCATTTAGCGTGCATGTTCAGAAGAAGCATAGATCTGTATAAAATGTCTTGGAAAAATAAACAATTTTTATTTTTATTGTTTGCATTTCATCACTGAAAATTCCTCTTCACTCTTTTCCTTTCACAGGCTGATGCAGCCCGAGCCCTAGTAGGAGTAGACCAGACCGTCATGGAAGGATTCACCATCAACGTTGCCATTAGCAACCCACCGACGAGGAAACCAAAGAAAGAGGAGGGGGCGAGTGAAGTCAAGGAGAGTCCGTATCCTCCCAAGTCACTCGGAGCAAAGTATGTCGGACAATCTTCCCTTATCCCATAACACCTGTACTACATTGTGTTTATTCCCTGAAGAATTCATTAACCAATAGAGTGCTTGGGCAATAAGCCATTTGCGAGTAACCTTTACCCTTTGGGATTTACATTTGAAAAACATCTGGTACACTGACTTGCTCAGAATGCTTGGCACATTTTCACTTTGAATTCTCCACACCAAAGACACTGTTGCTAATCACATGATTCGGGGCAAGCTCTTGCATAGTAATTTACATAAGGGTTTTTATTGAGACTGTGGTGTCACTGTTGGGCCTTCAGTTTTGTACAGCATTTCACTGTTTTCTCAAAGGGTAAATTATCCACTGACGAGACAGATTCAGTTTGAAAAATCCTTAATAACATTTGTAATACTCTTTATTATTTGAATGAACTACAAATGGTCCTGTGGACTTTGAACATGAAATTTGAAGTTGACATTTGATTTTTACACTTTTAGGGGCGTCGTTGGTCCCCGAGGGAAAGGTCGCACTCAGCTGTCGCTGGTACCGAGAGCTCTACAGAGGGCACCGGTACCCAAGAGCCAAGGCCCAAAGACAGTGGGTAAACAAGAAGGGGTGACAAGCCAGGTGACAGAAGGGGTGACAGTAGGGGTGACGGAAGGGCAGCCACAAGCCAAGCCTGCAGGACGCATGAGCAATGCCGACTTTGCCAAAATGCTGCTGAAGAAATGAACTTACATGTTGCCAAATTGCTGGACTTTTTTTTCAGCTTTATTTAGAGTTCACAAGTGAAAGCCATCTGTGAAAAAGGCCAGGTGAAAAAGCAAAAAATATTGTTCGCTCTTGTTTTTTCTTTTCCATGCTGTTTTAGGTATGCAGCAAAACAAGAATTGACAAATTAGACAGTTCTTTGTCTATCTGTTGTGATTGCTTTTCCTTTAAATAGATATTTTATTTGCACGCCAATTTACATTGGACCAATGTATACATTTCATATCTTAGAGATTTTCAGTATGGCTCCAGATGTGTGAAGCTAACACACTTGGAGGGGCGAAGGAAAACTTTTTTTCCGAGTTGCAAAGTAATTATAATTTTCAAAAAGCTCTTTTTTATTTGATAATGCATCTTGTGAAGAAAAAAAGATGTTGTTGCAAAACGAAAGTCTAAACAGTGGGTATTTGTTCTGTGTGAGAATAATAATTTTCAATTCAAATGAAAGCAAACTTGAAAATAATATGTACTGTTAAATGTTCCAGAGTCAGAGGTTCAACTCTCACTACAGTCAAATTCGTTGCTCAACCTTGTATTTATTTCTCTTTTTTTATTTTTACAAAGCAATGGCAAAGATTGCCAAACATTTACCTGTGAAATATTTTAATCTTTTATGCATTTTTTTTTTAGTGTACAAACTTAACTTCAGCATAACCTAGTCCTGAGTTCATAAGAAATGTCACAAAAATGGTTCATCACGGTTTATATTTTAGAAATATAACTTGTTTTTATTTGGTTTAAATCATTGGGACGAATGTTCCCACTGATCAGAAAGGTTTATTTCTGTAAAAATAAACTTCAGATCTGTTCAGGTTTGACCTGAAATTTTGTATTAATCAAGACTAAGAGCCAGAATTTTTGGCAATGGAAAGTCCCACACTGGTTTAGCATCAGTATTTAAATTTAACCAAAAAACCAAAGAAATGCACCTTTGGCAAAAAGGTACGGGAGAGTGCCATTCCCTTTTCAACTTAATTTTTTTTGCATTAAACCTTGGCCCCATTTCATAGCGCTACCTAACAAGCTGATTTTGTGCTAACAAAGTCTCCTTCTATTTCATAAATACTGTAAGCAGTAAGCACAGCAAAAGCATGCCTAACCCCGGAGGGAAAAGTTGCTTAAATCAGTGACGTTACAATAGAAATCTCCATGCGTGCACAATCCTTGGCACGTCCACGCCATGAAATAGTGCTTAACCAGCTTAAATTGGGGCCTGTTTCTGGGAAGTTAAAAAATCGACCTGTTTTAAACATATCCTTTTTTAATTACTTGTAATGGTTCTGCCATACGCCTACCCATTATGACATTCAAGTTGGCAAACTTTTCTCGTATTCACATCTTTGTGAAAAATATGTTAACAGACATCAATTAGCAAGAAAAAAACTTTGCTGAGATTTGTTTCTGTCCCAATAAAGAAATTTCTTTTTTATTAAAAATTTGACTCGAAGTCCTTTCTTTTCTACTACTAAGGAGCCACAAAATATCTATAATAAACATAAGCATGCTTCAGCCAATAATAGGCGAGAGTTTTATAAATTATAAATTGCAGGATCAATTTTCATACAACATGTTTCTCAATACCCTGAGCCAAAAAAAAGAAAGAATGCATGCACCGACCAATGCAGAAATGGCACTTTTTAATCACTGTCCAATCGTGGCACATAATCCCCTCAGTGATAAAAATGACAAGTTGAATACGGTGATTTATGAGCGGAAATAGACTGATTGCATATAGCAGCCATCTTTGAGGTGTGTTTTGTTATGTAAATTCCTTCAGAATGACTGCGCAAGAGGTCTAACTCGTGCGTATCACTGTGGAACAAAAGCACACACCTCAAACATGGCTGCAGTGCAAAGGCTCTATATGCATGTAGGCCATCAGCATGGGGGTTTGGCCAGTATCAGATCAGGGCATAAATGATTATAGTGCGCATGCGCAAGGTATACCGCCCCTAGAGTGGTAACAAGCATTTTGATAGACATTTTGCAAAAAAGGGTGATAACGCCTAAAAAGCTGCCACCGCTGCAATGCTATCAAATATTTTCCAACTCTGGAGGTGTATACCTTGCCAAAAATCGCGATGACGATTATTCCTCTTATTTGATACCAGTTGCCAAAATTTTGGATCGAGGCTGATGGCCCAATAGCACAGAGGAACAAGCAAGCTATCAAGCAAACTTCCATAAGCCACCCCAGTGTTGGTATAATGTCAAGATGGTATGAAAAAGACTCCATAGTTAATTGAAGACGGCGATGTTTAATCTTTAAATAAAACTGAGTGAAACACATTTCATAAAGGGTAGGGTAACGCCGCATTATGTTAAGGTCAGCCGAACTGATGAAAACATCTTTTCATTAGCAAATGTGTTTCCATCCGTTGCTATGTGTTACCATCAAGTACTGCGGTCTCGAGAACCAATCAGTTAAATGAAAATGGGCCTGGGACTGAGATAAGGAGATTACAGGAATTCCTGATGTCCGCGCCAGCCTATACTGACAAAGCCTCCTATTAATCAATTTGACACGTCATCCAGTACAGACATTCAAATGGGCAGTTACAAAGGCATTTCTCTCATAATTAATCATCTATTACCTCGCTTAGGATTTCAAATGTAATTTGACTTTAGATATGAATTGTAATGGACCCAACTACAGGTCGAGTCAAAAAAAGCGAAACCCAAACCCCATAAAATATATTTCATATATAAAAAAATATGTAGCACCAAAAATAATAAAGAATGGAAAGCCAATTTAATCAGCTACGTTTAGATGAAAAAAATACTGAAATTGCTCAATCTGTTCAGAGAATATCACCATTTAAATACAATGACCCTAAAACCTATCTCGTCCAAAAAAAGCAATTCATTGTGTGTTTTGACTGTTTGGAACAACAAAGAAAATGACACAGAATACTTGTTTCAACAACTGTCACCAACTGTAGTACACAATATCTTTATTAACAACCCTGGTTAGGCAAACAATATGATTTATAAAATCACCTTTTTTTTTAAAGGACGGGCCTTCAAAGGGATTCTGTTGAATATTTTTAACGTTTAAAACTGAGATTTTATCGCTGGTGATGTTTGAAGACAATTGCGACGATGATTTTTGATATCGCATTTTTTTGGACGACACACGTTTAAGGGTCATTGTGTTTAAAAGGTGATATTTTCTGAACGGATTGACCAATTTCTGTCATTTTTTTCATCTAAAAGTGTCTTAAGAAATTGGCTGTCCAGTCCTAATTATTTTTGGTGCTACATATTTTTTTAATATGAAATATAATTTTGGGGGTTTGGGTTCCGCTTTTTTGACTCACCCTGTACAACCCTGATTAATTTCCTGTAAAATGTCAGGGCACTAATGGCATGTTATTGAGTAGTGCAGCAGAATTCCAGCAACACTGCATGCCGAGAACACTAAATGTCCACCAAGGCTTTTCATCAGTCGAGATGTTCGTGAGTTTCCTTATCATGTCCGAAGGTGTACATCGTCCCGCCTATAACTCCGTAGAGCGCCACCGCGATGACAAGCATAAACACTGCCCCCACGGGACCGAAGCCCATTAACCATAGGCACAGGAAGAAGACGACCAGCTTGGCCAGCGTGTAGTGACTGGCAAGAAATCGCAGACTGACCCTCGGCCGATATTGTTGTGTGCCACTTGAACTACGCGCGGGGGTGGGGCTGTATGACAATGTCCGCTTGGGGGTCTGTCTGTGGGTCGGGGTGACTGTGGGTGGAGTGAAGAACTGCTTGGCGACGGCTCCCGTGAAATCTGGTCGATGGTACAACTCCTGGATTTTGTTGCCAAACTGGAGACGAGAATAAATGGTTAAAAACTGTTATAGAATGTATGTTTCAAATCGATACTTCATCCAGATCAAACAGTGTTGTCAGGTCAATCACAAGTCTGTTATGTATCTAAATACATCGTGGTTCCATGCTTCTTACCGTATCGTTGATGCTCGTTGACAACTTGTACAACCTGCGGACGAGGAAGGCGTTTTCGTAGCTTCTGATTGGCTGCAGGTCGGGGTCACCCTGGTAGGTGATTTCAAATCTCCGAAGTCCGTTCATGAGCTAGCGAGAGAGCAGTGAAACAATGAGCAACACAGTGAGACAGAACATGTGAAGGATCTTGAAGGATAGCAGATAAGGAGGATTATGTTTTGTTTAATTTATTTGGTTGAAAAGGGCACAACACAAAACAACTCAAAAGTTTACAATGATTGGCTCACAATAGGGTCAAGTGAAAAAAAATGGTTTCTTGTCCAGTCTTTTTGACAAAATAAAAGAGGCGGCCCCCTTTGTTGTTTTTTTCGAAGATGGCGGATCTTCCAAGACAGTGGTTGGATTCTTCCGTTTTCTCGACTCTTTTTCTGATTTAACATTGTGTCCAAAGGAGCTGTCACCCTTTCTACAAAGCTACAATTGTAATGAAAACAAATAAAAAAAAAACATATTGACAATGTATTTACAAAATATATAGCAAATGTATGAATTAAAAAACAGAAAACAAAAATTAGGCAGGCGGGAAAAGAAAGCAGGCGGGGACAAGTGACTGGTTTATTTTTTTTTACTCGGGCTTATACATAAGACATATATTATGTAAATTAGGCACTACGTCTGTTGGGATATAAAAGTAACATTCAAACACACACATTATTTTGAGATTAAGGTTATATGTGATCAATATTGATGTTTCGCTTAACAACATACCTGGTAGCGACCCAGTGGGCTCAACTTGCCCTCGATGCAATGGGGTGGTTGGCCATTCTGTTGACTGCCTACACCCCCACTGGAACCACCATCCATAGAACCATTGGTTATTGAGGGCGCACTGACCTGCATGGAGGCACAAAAGTTTAGGTGTATGGAAGTATTCAAATAATTTCATACTTAAAAATCATGGCACTGTGACAGGTGACTGGTAGGTACAGCTGCCTGCACCGCGTTATGGGGAAGTTGTTAATTGTAAGGCGAATTAGGACCGAGTTATGGGGACTTTCTGCTGTCCACCCCACAGCGTTTTCAGTCCCCACAAATACCTTGTAGAGACGAGTGTATGTCCTCACAACTACAGAACAAGACTGTCTGGCTTAAAAGTCAGATAATATTTCTTGTAGGCACTGTGACAGTCAAATTCCATCAATAGACAATAGCAGGTGACTGGTAGTCACAACTGGGTTATCAATCTCCTACAGTGAAAGCATAGCTATATCAGGTTTCATAACAATCACAGCCAGTCAATCCTGCTTTATGAAAGCACGGAGCACTGTTGAAAACGTCACCTGATTGATTTTGACCTAAAGAACAACTTTGCACGGAATGCATGTTTGCATAGGAGGGTTAATGTCTGAAATGTGTATACATTTGAGCATGTCGCGCCGCACTGGAGAGACGCACGTGTTGTTTTCCCACGTTCGCAGTGGCTGGGGCCTAATGCATCAGTAGGGCACTGTGGCCCAATGGTTACGGTGTTCGACTTGTGTGCCGTGGTTCGAACCCTGACAGGGAACATGGTGCTTGTGTTCTTGGGCAAGGCACTTTACTACGATTGCCTCTCTTCACCCAGGAGTATAGGTACCGAAGGTAGAGACCACATTGTGCGGATTTTGAGCTGATGCAGGGTGTCATTCCTGATGAACAGAGATAATAACTGTGATGCACATTTATAATAATAATAATAATAATAATTTGGGAGGCTAATCATCCTTACTCGCAGCTGGTATGCTGCATTGGGAAGGACGCGGCTACAACGTGGTCGGGCTGCTGGCACGTAAAGGCGCCTATGGCTGCCGGCCACATCAACCCATATATGACCACGGAGCACAGCCTGAGATCGAAAGTGTTTGATTTTTCCGGAGGGAGGAAAACTGGAGAGCCCGGAGAAAAACCCTCGTGGCACAGGAGAGAACCAACGCACAACTCTACTCACATGCGATCCGCGGCCAGGATTCGACCCGTGGTCACCTTGGTGAGAGGCGAGCGCTTTACGCACAAGCCACCCATGCCACCCATTTGATCATATTCTTATGGAATTGGCAGAATATTAATGTATAAATTATTATTATTATTCTTGTCCGAACTATAGAAATATGTGAGGATCCCATGTGGAGAGTGGTGTTTCCAATTCTGAAAGAAAGTATTCCGCCAGTAGATAATCTTAACACTCACTCCTTTTTGCACTTTCCAACCCACCTGAAAAATCTTGCACAGGTAATCCGCCGTACACTCCAAGTATCGACTCAGCTTGCGGATGTCCCCCGGCCCAATGTCGTCCTGCAGCTGGTGATGATGATAATGACCATATGACCCCTGACCCTCAGAGGTCAGGTCACTGAATCCCAACCATGAGAAGAAGCCTTCGTCAGGATTGGCAATGGGCGAGTAGTTCATGTTAGAGACTGTGATGTGGGCCTGGTGGACCGTTTGTAGTAACCTCTCTATCTGTTGCAAGTCAGAAAAATAATGGTACATTAGAAAGGCTATAATGGAGAATTTCCTTGGGCTTCAACTTTGGAGCCTTTTCTCACAGTATAATTTTTCAAAGTCTTGTATCAACCGAACTATGAGTCCCATCAGGTTGAAACTTGGTATGTACATACACAAGGATGTATTATTGAAGTGAATCCTGATGATGTCATAATGTGATTTTTTTTAATGGAATTCTGAGTTTTTAAAAATCTTTTCAGCATATCTCCTGAACAAAACACGCTAAACTGAACGGTGGATCCTTTTATCAGGACAGTGTTGCAGTCCTGCCCGCGCTACATTTGCATGGTCACCAGAAATTTGAATTATTATATTTCATTTCCAAAAACAAGTATATGGAGTTCAGCAGATTTTTTCCCAAGTAATGAGGATGTATATGCAATTATGCTATTTTTGGGGTATTATCAATATCAGAAGTATACGATAACTTTTTAAACTTCCAAAAGCGCTTGCTCATCAAACTCTCCAACTTGACCAGTAGTGTTTTCTTTTTTCAAAGTTTCTCAACATCATTCCTAAGCCCTTATATAAGGTCAGACTCTGAAAGGTGTGAAGTGCGCAAACAATAATTGTAAAATGGAGAAAAAGAAATAAGGGGTCTCTTTCTATGATCAGTGAAGTACATTAATACATTCAGAAGGGTCAACAGCTTTTTGTAACGTTTTATTTACTAATACTCCTTTTATTTACTTTCATCCTTACAGCATCCTGAAGTTAATTATAAAACCCACACAGCAATAGGTTTCTCTCAAATGAGTGAGCATTGTCATTCTGAGCGTCAACTTGCATAACGCGCATTGGCTGCGTCGTATTTCAAACACATTTCAAGCAACAAGTGTCCGTGTTTGGAACATTTTCAACACTGCGCAATGAATGTTTGATTGCGTAAAATACGCAGTTGCAGTGCTCCTACAGAGATGGCCATCTTTGAGAGAGACCTATATCAGTTTTACTTGTCACGTCCCAGTGGTTAAAGCATCCATCAACTTGTCAGCCAGGGTGCAAAATCCCCAAACTTTGAGCGGTTTAATTTCATTTTTTCCCACTTACCCCTGATTTGACTTCATCACCAAACAAGGGCCAATATGCGAAGCCCGGTGCCTCCAGCTCAGCTATCTGGGAGCCGAGGTCCAGGGATGATGGGACACGCTGATGAGAAATGAAACTGCTGCCGAACGACCCTGAACGACCCCGGACTGGGGAGTGGTAATCCTCAACAAGACGTCGCTCAGCTGATATGGGGAACAGAAAAAAAATGAATTAGAAATGTAATAATAATAATAATAATTTGGAAGGCTAATCATCCTTACTCGCAGCTGAGAAGCTGAATTGCAAAGGACGCGGCTACAACGTGGTCGGGCCGCTGGCACGTAAAGGCGCCTATGGCTGCCGGCCACATCGACCCATATATGACCACGGAGCACAGCTTGAGATCGAAAGTGTTTGATTTTTCCGGAGGGAGGAAAACCGGAGGGCCCGGAGAAAAACCCTCGTGGCACAGGAGAGAACCAACGCACAACTCTACTCACATGCGATCCGCGGCCAGGATTCGAACCGTGGTCACCTTGGTGAGAGACGAGCGCTTTACGCACAAGCCACCCATGCCACCCCATAAGATGTAGACAAGATTGAGTCACAATGTTGTTGAGTCAAGATTGAGTACAAATTTTGAAAGAACAAAAATCGTGTTTGGATACAGACATGGGCACTTCAAGTGGCAGAACTATCAAACATTACACATTTCTAAATTCACTACAAAAAGGTACATGTTGAGGTATATGTTACTAATTTCATTATATGTTACTAATTTCATTTTTAAAAAACAAAGTTTAAACGAGCTGCCTTGAATGTGGCCACTTTAACAAGTCATGCAAATTTTAGTATTTTGTTGGTTTATTGGCAATGTATGTTTTGAACAACCATCGGAATAACTTTTTATGTTATTTCTTTGTTTTCTTTCGATCAACGTTGTTAATTATGTGTGGGCTTAATTTTTTTTTTCAACAATGGCAAATCCTTTTTGCTGATTGACTGTTTATTTTTATAAAGAAATTGATAGCCTTTTGATAAAAACTTTTGACAACAGAGTAACCAATTTTTGAAATGCACGTTGTGTTTACAGATGTCATTATATCCCTAACACCGACATCAATATTAAATTTTTTTTATTATCACAGCCTCATCACAACCTGAACAAGAATTCCCCCTCACTTCCAGATATGCAATGGTAAGAAAAACGTTCACCTTCTTCCAGGACCTGAGCCAGGTTGCTCTGGGCAAACACCTTGGCCACACGGAACAGGACGATAGCGTTCTTGGGTCCAGTCAGATCCTGACGGAAGGCCCTGGGTAGAAACTCCTGAAATAGCACCGTGTAGAACAGCAGATTGCTGGATACAAACTTCAACCTGCAACATGGCAAAGAGTAGCATGCACAATCCAAAAGCATTTTTCAAAAAGGAAAAAAATATTTAAGCTAGAAGAATGCAAACAATTACCCAAGATTATAGATGGGCTTATACTGTAAGCAAATGTGAATGGAATGCGAAGGTTATGTCACCAAAAATTTTGGAGTTGGAGTGTACGATCCGCTTCGCTCCGACACAGCGCTGCCAAGAGCACCGGGCTAACGGCCTACCTCGGCTCGCCGATGTCCGGCGCTGTCCGGCGCTGTGCGCCGCCAGGGGAAACAAAACATTTTCTACAGTGCCATAAACTCCCTTTACAGGTAACCCCTCAACATAACAACGTGAGAGTTAGTCAGGACTCATGAACTCATTTCTGATATAGGTTTGTACAATTATTAACAACGAAAAGAGATCTGGGGCCAAATTCATGAAACCTTACTAAGCTTAGTTGGTTACTAAAAAGGCATGTAGTTGCTACTAAGCCTAATTGGTAACTAATTGGTATTCATGAAACATTACTAGCGTTAGTTATATTCCAAGTTTCTTACTAAAGTTAGTGTTGATCCAGGGCAACTCTAAGTCACTAGTTAACAACTATATCATTATTTTGTCGTGCCGGACTTGGCTCTAGAGGTGGTTTCCCCCCTCCGGTTGCCTTTTTTGACTTTCTCATACTTGACAGGCATTCTTTTGACTCAGAGTTTAATTTGGATAATCTAATTTTTAAATCATCCAATAATCTTTCAACCTGTGGAAAATGGAAATCTTGCACGGTGTTGGCTGAGAATAGCTGCCTATGCATCTCTCTTTTTCTTGTTAGTGTTTACATCCTTATGCTTAGCATGAATAATATTTTTTAATTCCTCATTCTTGTTGTCTGCCATAAAGAGATTCTCTTCTTGAGAATAATTTGCCTTTCTTGCCCTTTTTGTAGCCATGTCTGATAGCTTTATATGCAATTGCTGGAGAATTTGATGTTGATTCACTTACATGCAGTACACTATACCACATATATATATATTTTGCTAATCCACGCAAGTGCTGGACATGGATTAGCCTAATACACCTGTCGCACTATTGTATCTGTTGTCATCACATTCCATACATGCCCACTCCACCCAAAAGCACCCAATTCCAGTTACTCACATAAGCAACCAAATTCCCCTAGTATGTAACTACTTAGCAAGGTTCTTAGTAAGGTTTTATGAATAACAATTTAGTTGTCAACTCCATAGTAGACTACTAGGCATTTTAGTATCCTACTAAGGCCTAGTTGGCTGCTAAGTTAGTAAGGTGTCATGAATATGGCCCCTGGGCATTCAATGCCCTACATTCTCAAACCAATGTCCAGCAAGCAGGGTGACCCTCCAACGGCCTCTCACAAGAGGTCATCAAGTATCATTTACTGTTCATGTACTTGGTCCATACCATCCAAGATTGCAAGCTTATCATGGGCCTCATGCAGCAACATCTTAATAATAATAAAAAATACCAGAGTCTTATAAAGCGCACGTATCTACCAACAATTAGGTACTCAAGGGGCTGGAAATTATGTCAATTATTAAAGAAAAGGTAAATAAAGTTTATGAGAAATATGAGACCCATTATGTAGCACCTTTAAAGGTTGACAAGGTGCTGTGGCCCATATTGCAGCCACTGCTAGAAACTCTGGGGCAAACCACTTCTCTTAGCGATAAGTGTTACTGGGTTCTTTAACGTGCATTACACAACACACGGGACCTACGGCTTTACGTCCCATCCGAAGGACGAAACAATAATGGCAAAGTGCCTTGCTCAAGAGCACAAGCACCATGTTCCCACGGTCAGGTTTCGAACCCATGTACCATGTCACACGGCATAACCATTGGACCACAGCACCCCACACACATCTTATCCCACATACCATCTTTCTTCTTGTAAGGGTCTATCCCTTGCTGTGTCTCTCATGTTTACAGGTGATCTCTCATCTTCCCTTGTCTGCTCAGTGTAACGCCAGGGCTGGATGTAACTTAGCCACACCTCCAGTATCTGGATCAGAAAGTCAGAAAGTCAAGCATTAAATATTCGCTCTTTGAATACCCAGAACTTTTTCATACTGAAAAAAAAACCTGAACAAAAATAGGAGCCATTGATTCACATGCATACCCGCGGTGTCTCTTTACAAAAGGAAAAACTTTATGTATGCGAGTATTAAATCTTTTCCAATTCTTACTTACGAATGATGTCTCATCCAAAGATTTTGAATTTCTGGAAAAAGTTTGCCACTATTTCCTTAATGTCTCAAAAATAATACACGACTCAGTTTACATAAACCCCAAGATTGCAAGATATTTAGTAAGTTCAGAAATTCAAAAAGCTCAAATCCACTATCATCGCTATACTTAAGTGGGGGACTTGCCCAAAAAGCAGGCCACAGGCGGAACACTCACCCGCTACGCAGGGGAGGCAAAGATTCATTTTTCTTAAATCAGGCCATAAAAATTAAACAATTCAAACTATTTTTTCCTTTCTCTAATACTTTTGGTCTGCAAACACTCCTCAGGTTCTCAAATTCTCAAATTCTTCGGTTAACCCCAACAGAACTCAACTTATCAAACCCCAACGGCATGTTTTGTTGAAATCCGTTAGGATGGGTACAGTACCCCTAAACTGACAGTCTTTTACATTGGGTTGGCACACCTCCAGAATCAAAGTCAGAAATATGTGTGTGCAGTTTCCCATATGGTGTTGGAATTTGCCATGATGGGTATGGTTGAGCACACCTCCAGAATCAAAGTCAGAAATATGTGTGCGCAGTTTCCCATATGGTGTTGGAATTTGCAAGGCTGGGTATGGTTGAGCACACCTCCAGAATCAAAGTCACAAATATGTGTGTGCAGTTTCCCATAAGGTGTCAGAATTTGCCAGGATGGGTATGGTTGAGCACACCTCCAGAATCAAAGTCAGAAATATGTGTGTGCAGTTTTC
The DNA here is from genome assembly GCF_015706575.1 of Patiria miniata. Taxonomy (NCBI): domain Eukaryota; kingdom Metazoa; phylum Echinodermata; class Asteroidea; order Valvatida; family Asterinidae; genus Patiria; species Patiria miniata. The sequence goes on from NW_024037061.1 coordinate 14,418,450, forward strand.
CATAAGGTGTCGGAATTTGCCAGGATGGGTATGGTTGAGCACACCTCCAGAATCAAAGTCAGAAATATGTGTGTGCAGTTTTCTATAAGGTGTTGGAATTTGCCAGGATGGGTATGGTTGAGCACACCCTTAGAATCAAAGTCAGAAATATGTGTGTGCAGTTTCCCATATGGTGTTGGAATTTGCCAGGATGGGTATGGTTGAGCACACCTCCTGAATCAAAGTCAAAAATATGTGTGCACAGTTTCCCATATGGTGTCAGAATTTGCCAGGATGGGTATGGTTGAGCACACCTCCAGAATCAAAGTCAGAAATATGTGTGTGCACTTTCCCGTATGGTGTTGGAATTTGCCAGGATGGGTATGGTTCCTAGTGAATCATGCTGGGGAGTTAGGGTTGATGTATTCTCATACCTGTCTGAATGTGGAGTCCAGTGGCCAATTGTCAAAGCCGTGTCGTAAGAAGACGTAGAGTTTCTTCTGGATGAACTGAGGAATCACATACCTGCAATGGATGCAACTCTCGGTCAGATACATCAAAGGACGAGAACTTTTGCACATTTACATCACGCTTATAATAATAAAAACTGAGCGCCAAATTGCCTAAGGATACAAAGTCTTATTATGACCCTGCTCATTGGGCCAATGAAACATTCCAAATACCATCTCAGCTCCCTGGGGAGTATACAGCTCGATGCTGCCATTTCCGTGCAAAGCATCTAAATCTCTGCCTTCACAGGTACCCATTTACTCATGGGTGGAGAGAAGCAATGCAGTTTCTGTCTGCAGGAGCCTAACTCCGTGTCAAGGTCAAGGCACGTAAAAACTTGACATCAACAAAGACACTGGTTTGTTTTTTAAATCTATCAACCACCATGAAGGGAGCCCTCATGTGGTCTCTCTTTTCACATTCCCACGCCAGGTAAAGGCTGCGTCCGAGTTACGGCTGGAAATAACACACGGGTCTATGAGAAGTGGCTGCAGCCGCTTCCAGACGTGTGTGTAATTTCCAGCCGAAGCCAAGCAATTCAGACATGAACTACTTGGCTACGGCTACATATGTGTTCGTATGTCCCCGAGATATAATCTCAGGGATGGCTTGGGGAACAAAATACAAATTCTAGGGCCAAGACTTCCGGATCTCATGTCTAGAGCATGTTGTCGATAAGTACAGCTAGGTCTTCAACTATTACTTGCTGACAAAACATGTGTGACTATAAACTCAGTGAGTTACTAAATTCACAGCCTTACTAAATTCAGATTATAGAAATGAAAGTTTATAAGCATCACATGCCAGCTTTGATTTTGCAGGGAAAAAAATGTGACAGAAAATTTTTCAGTTAAAATGAGTTTCAGTACTCTTTTTTCACAGATTTCCACAATGGAGTGTCGTGGCCTCGTGGTTAAGGGCATTGAATTCATGGTCTGCAGGTAATTCTGTGGGTTGTGGGTTCGAGTCCAGCCTGGGGTCATGGTGCGTGTGCCCTTGGGCAAGGCACTTGTCACTCATTGCTTCTCTCCACCCAGGAGTAAATGGGTACCTGTGAGGGCAGAGATGGTTATATTGTGATTGATTCTAGCTGCTTTGCGCTGAAATGGCAGCATCGAGCTGTATACTCCCCAGGGAGCTGAGATTGTCTTGGGAATGTGTCATTGGCCCAATGAGCAGGGTAATAATGATGTAGCGCCTTGAGCACCAATACTGGTGGATACGTGCGCTTTATAAATACACATTATTATAAAGCTGTAGTTAAGGTACTAATGATCGATCACGAGTGCATCACAAGTCTGGTCACAAGGAAATCACAAGTCAATTCACTACAACACTGGATTCTCCGCAGCTGTGGAGATGAGAATGTCTGCATAGAATGGGTTTGCATGTGTGTACCTCTTGAAGTCTTCCAGCTGGCCCTGCTCAGGCTGCTGATAGGCGGTGATGGCCAGGGGAGGTCGGGCAGAGTTTACAAAGAAATGCAGGTGCTTGACCAGGATTCGAACCACCCGGACGTGGTCTGAGCTGGGAATGTAGTTCTCCTATTAAAGTCAATGATAGAAAACCTCTTGTCAATTGTTAGGTTGTTGGGCTGATTTCCTAAGGGATATTTTTTAAAGAGGTTGTGGAATGCTGAAAGTCATTTTGTTTTTTATATTTTTTCTTATTGTAGAGTAGACCCATATATATCATCATGACAAAGTCCCATTCTTTTGTAATGTGCATTTACATGTTTATAAAACTGAAATTCATCGAGTAATTTGTTGGTCGGCGAGCGCATAATTGAAATCAACAGTCGTCGGGTTCTTCATAAAATGAGAAAAATCGTGACGTAATAAACAGGACTCGTTTACACTACGCTGCATAGGGAGTCCTGTTTATTACGTCATGATTTACTATGTTTTGTTTGCTGCCCCCAACGATGACTTTTACACAAATTGCACGTTCGGGTCGAAACAGGACCTGAAAAACAGCTCTCAAAAGTACCTTTTGTACTCATTTCATGACAGACACAATATTCGTTTCTATTTCATCACACCTTAGGCTACATTTACCCGAAAAATGACGGAAATGTCTTCGAGCATTCCACAACCTCTTTAAATAATGTATGTCAAAAACCTTCACAGATGTGGTTGGGAATCTTACCCATTCTACTTATACGTTACGAATTCAAGCAAATTGTTCGTTTGAGGTTATCATGGTTTTTGCTGTGCTTACTGCTTGCCGTCCCTGTGAAATAGATAGAGGCTCCATTTGCAGAAAATAAGTTCTTAGCAGAGCAATACAATAGGTTCCGATCATATGACGTCAATGTACCACGTGACCATCTGGTTTCCCCATAATTGGCCACCATTGCAGTAGGCAAGCGTTTGGTTTAGCAATCACGTTGCGCATTGTGAGCTAGACAGTAGGGCTTATTTTCACGTAAAATTACCGCAAATTCTTTATCAAATGGCATAATGATCACTACCTGTGCCGTGTACGGTTGTAATAATCATGCCGACACAGCACTGGATGTTGGCATGTTTTTTGCTTTGAGGGCTTGCCTACTACCTACTATGTGCTGCGCTATACGATCTGTGCCTACTACAATGGCGACGCTGACTTTGCGGTACCCGGATGTAGGGGGGGGGGGGTGTCACATGGGTCAGCAAGAACCCTGGAGTGTCATGGCCTAGCGGTTAAGAACACCAAACTCATGCTCTGGTATTTCAGAGGCAACAGTGGCATGGGTTCGAGCCCGCCGGGTACTGAACCATTACTGCTTCGTCCTTCGGATGGGACGTAAAGCCGTAGGTCCCGTGTGTTGTGTAATGCAATGCACGTAAAAAGAACCCAGAGACACTTATCGCTAAGAGAAGGGGTTTGCCCCGGTGTTTCTGGCCTCCTGGTCAAACTCCACCGCGGAGTAATTAGGAGAAGAACCAACCAAGAACCAAGAACCATGAATTGGGCAGGAAGCTGAACCAACCCTACATTGGAGAAATTCCAATTTCCCAATATCTTTTTGGGGTACTAAAGCATTAAGTCAGAGACAAATTTGTTTTTGAAACAAGTGATTTTTGCTCGTACTCTGACATGCTGCCTGAATCCCTGCTCCTTGGGCTGCAGTGCGTTCTGGCTCAGCCAGAATTCCCCCAGCGCCTGCAGGAAGGTCTCGCTGCGCCACGTCTCCTGGTTGCTGTAGTCCATCGGTGCAGACTGGGCGAGGTTGAACAGGGGTTGGTGGTGCTGGTGCGGGTGCTGGTGGTGTGCCATGCCGCTGGCAACATCGTTGCGAAAAAGCTGGTTGTGCTGAGAACCACCCGAGTATCTTGAGAAGCAGGAAACATAAAAACAACGGAACAATGGCAACGATGGTGATTGGGTTGCACTTTTTGAATATATCTTCATTTTTAAAAATTACTTCTCTCATATGACCACATCCGAATAGACTGATCCAGTTAGTCCGGCCCACTGCGCGCACGTGGGCAACTAACGCATCTCTTCTCCAATGCAAGACTGCACGATACAGCTGTGCACGTCATACGTGCGTACACATGTCGGATTTTGGTGCACGCATGCTGGACGTCAGTCAAAGCTGTGATTGTTCAAAGCATCATTGAGCAGGGCTTACATATGCATGGGAATGGGCTTCAGCTGCTTCCATAGGCGCATGCATGATAGCAAGCTATAACCAAGTCGTTCAGAAGCGGCATATTACTAGTAATATATCGTTTGTAAGCTCTTTCAAGAAGTAGCGCTTAGTGCAAATTATGCTTTTGGACCCTTAAAGCTATAGTCCATCATTTGCAGCCATCCGAAAAGTACCTGGCGTAATTATTGTTGAAAAACAAACTTGGTCGAAAGATAGTAAGGGAACTAAACTCCCTGTGAAATTGTTCTTTCTGGGAAGCTGTCATTTTGAAGTAATCAACAAAAGAAGGCATTTCCAACGGTGATTCTTAAGAAGCACCGTAGGAAAATTTAAATTAGTAGTTCGTTTTGTTATTCAGCGCAGCGCGCACAAGGTTTGGAACGACGCACACGCGCGCGCGGTTGTTATAATTCGTCGGATCAGTGCGCTACATCGCGTATAGCTGCAATTCAAAACAATTCAAAACATGATTCAGTAACTTTGGATTTGAAATTGAGATCTTAGAATGCTGTTTTTCTCGGAATATACAGCTGAAGCTTAGCTGAAACTTCATCAGGTTAGTTGTTCAGTATCCTTCATTAGATTTTGAACTCTTTTGTTGCTTCAAACGAACAAAATGCACAAATTACAAATGATGGACTATAGCTTTAACTAGGACTTCAAATAAAAGTGGTTGGAACAAGTCAAAAACATCGAATATGTAAATAAGACAAATTAAATAAATACAATTCTGAAATGATGTATGAGTGTCAGTGTGTGTGCCCCGCAATAATTTAATAGGGGAATAAATATGTGCTCGGCCGGTATTAAACAAGTACGTTTAAGACCGGCTCCGGGACTTGCTTAATACCGGGCAAGCACATATTTTTTCCATTCATAAATAAGTTTGAGTCAAAAATAAAAAGAAGTCAAATATTATAAATTTCCAACAATTTTGTTGAACGATTTTACTTCATGTTTTTGAAACACCCCTCTAGCCATGATATGGTATGTACCCCTCACGAGTAGGCGTAAATGTCTTCTTATATGGAGATTGGCGCCCACGTGGCGCAGAACGATGCGGTGCTGGTTTAGTGTGAATTTAGGACCCTCGAAATATGGACTCATGTTAGTATTGCGCATGCCTACATGTAAGTGAAGATTGTAAATGTTCAACCAATAAAAGGGTGAAAGGGACCAGATTTCATAGGATTTCATGTGACACTGTAAGTCTTTAAAACCAGCCAGCTGATATTTTATCAACCGTTTAAGCAACCAACATGATAGACTCTTGACCAACAGGAATGGGTAAACTGTCTTAGGTATTCATGAATAAGTATTTATAATACATGTATGTGCGTGTGACAAACCAATATATCAGCTACCAATTGCACCTACTCAGATATGACTAGGTGATAAATCTCCAATTTTTTTTTTTTTTTTTTTTTTTTTTATTTCAGCCACATCCAACAGCGCGAGCGCCAATTACAGGATGGATAGACAGAAGACAATGAGGAGAAATTACAGTTTTTTAGACGTGGGAGGAAAAGCCCAGAGGAATATTCTGAGGAAAACCCACGGAATCAGGTAGGGACTGAAAACCCAATCCACATATCTGCCCGGGCGGGATTCGAACCTGGGTCACAGCAGTGGAAGGCGAGGAAAGTACCGATACGCCAACCTGACTCCCCGTGAGTCTGATTAAGGCTATAAATTACGCAGCCAAAGAGTTAATATCACACTTAAAGGCCATAATATGATAAAAATATGTTTGAGGGTGGGCATTGAAAGTCTTTACAAAAATGATAAAGGGGCCTTAATTTTTGGATACGTTGGGAACAGACTTGAGGAGGTACATGTGTGGATCACATTTTAGTAATCAAACTAATGTCTAATGACACTGGGAATACATTTCTTAAGTAAACATCACCTGCTAAACAAGTTAAAAACTAATAAATAAATTATTCAAAACTTGTCCAACCTTTCCATCATTAAGTACCTGCTGGTAATAGGCATCTTTAATCTACATGTTCGAGCTACTAGCAAGCAGTACTCTTTTTGCCTGATTTTTGCACCATTGTACTCTGCCATGCCATGCTAATGTACTGACTGCTAAACTAAATCACAAAACAAATAACAAAATTGTTGACGTTTTGCTTTTAGAGCAAGCAATACAATTTCATTCTAAAGGCCTGTTCATGTCACATCAAGTTTTCATCATGCTGTGAGCTCGCAGTTGCAAACATTTCAACTCACAAATATTTCATGACGTCATGTTCGCTTCGCATTTGCACATGCGTGAAACATGAATTGGCCTTTACAGTTCTGTATCTACGTGTACAGGGTGGATAAAAAAAAAACGAAACCGAGATATTATTGCTAATTGGAACAGAAGTAGGGCGCATGTGAATCAAAGGGAGATATCCTCAGTTAGGGTTGAATCTCCTCTTTAAAATGACACCCTGGTCATGTCATTACATTCACGGTTGACTGAGCAGTGACCAATTTTATGAAAGGGTCTATTTAGAGGCTTGCGCCACTTTTCAATTGTGGTTTTTGTGGTGTCATTTGTCACAGAGTGAAAGGCTATGGTTGCCAATCAAGGCAGATGGGGGAAAAAGTGATTTCACCATGAAAAGTGGTGCAATTCTCTAAATAGACCCTTTCATAAAATTGGTCACTGCTCAGTCAACCTTGAATGTAAGGACATGATCAGAGTGTCATTTTAAAGAGGAGATTCAACACTAACAGAGGATATCTCTCTTTGATTCACATGTGCCCTACTTCTGTTCCAATTAGCAATAATATCTCGGTTTCGTTTTTTTTATCCAACCTGTATAATATGCAGCTACAGCCAGACATGCAAACTATGCATCACCACAGCAAGGTTTGTATCTGCTTGGGCGGACTGGGGATCAAAATTATCTGCATGCATTATTCTTTGATACACCGATTTAAGTGGGGAAATAAGGAGAACGTGCCAGTGAATTCCAAAGTAGCTCTACCATAGGGCTGTGCATCGGAACCAGGTACCCAAGTACCGACCGCTGATGTCAGGAACAGGTTCCAGGTTACTGGATTGGGTACCCGTAACCAACTTTACAAATTACTCAGTAACTTTTTAGACAATGAAAAAGAAAGGTTTTGAATGCCATTGGTGGGGAATTTTCCAAATGAAACCAGGCTACATGAAAACCAAAACAGATTTTACGTTTATGTGTATTTTAACATGCCATAGATGACGCTTACGAAAGTTGCAGTTAAAAAGTAAAGCTATAGAGCCCTTCAGACAACTTCCGGGATTTGAATTTTTGGGTTGGGTTCCTTTTACGAGTATACCCGGGTACTTGGTTTTATCACAATAGGGTGCCCGGTTCCCGCACTACTTGCAAATGCATACCACTTTCTACCTGTGCTCTTCAACATATATGATTGGTTTCTCCTTTAAAATTTAACTTTTTACCAATTTTTTTATAATTTATTCAAACAGCGAGGAGAGAGCAACTTTAATGTAAAAAAAAAAAAATGCTAAAAAGCATGTTGGTTTCATAGCCAGTGATTTCTGGTAAAAAAAAAATCTAATAAATTCATTCATTGTGATCAGTTTAAATCCTTCTAATGTTTTGCAGTATGAGGTATAGTATACTGGGTGATCACAGTAACAGAACTTATGTCTTTACTCATTTACGAGGTCAAGGGTAACACTTGGGTTAAAGGGAATGTACAACGTTTGCTTTTGCTGCAATTTTCAGAAATAAATGAATTTGGAGGATTAGTATGTCATAGCAAATATTGTTAAACTGACTTGTTTCATGTTTTGGGCTTGTATATGCTGGAAAAACCAAGAAAACCAATCACGTTCTAGTAGTCTGGTTCCCTGACCCCACTTAAGATGAAACGGAGAAATGTAAGGACTTTGGGGAATTGTATGGTCAGAGAATCACTCTAGCAGGCTTGTCCCCCTTCACAGGTGTGTAATCAATTGCAAAGAAAATGCGGAATAACTAAATTTGAAAAATGAGGAGCAGTTTTTGAAAAAAAGCCAGTTCTTTCCAACGCTGGTTGGCCGACCAGCGTTGGAAAAATACTGTTTTTCTTGAAAATGTCAGCACATCAGGAGCCACAATTTTACAGGATGCTTTAAACTGTCATTCCCTAACAATCCAGCGAAGTATTTCGTGAAAATTTGATCATTTCGTTTTTTGATGTTTGCAAATGTTGTATCTTCCCTTTAAGAAACTATACTGAAAAATGTGTAGAAGTCATCTTTTGTAATGGGAATTGTACTAAAAGAATTCAGGCTAGGTACAATGTACAGTATGTAAATGTATCTTCTTTTCTAAACTAATCATGATTGCTTTTGAAATATGTCGAGCAGTATATCATACGTTTAAACTGGAAAACGATTGCTTTGCAAACCCACTTTTGCATTATTAAAAGTGAGCTAAAACAAATTGAATCACACATCGCACAAATCTAGATATACTTTAAACTTTTTCATAGCATGTGGCATTTATGATACTTTGCCTACCCCAAGGCCCCCCCCCCCAAAAAATAGGATTTTTTTTTTAAAAGAAATTTAACCACATAAAACCCAGAATTGCCCATGTAAAATTAACGCTTTCTACCAAAGTAGACGGTGTTACAATATGCTAATCTGAATTACAAGTGCGCTCTATAAAAAGTATTGTTACTACTGTTGATAAAAGTACAAAATAAAAAGTGAAGATTACTTTTATTTTCATTTCCTAACCTTCCAAAAGTGCGCTTGTTAACCTTCCAAAGTTGCACTTATTAACCTTCCAAAGGTGCATTTGTTTTCAGGCAAAGAAAATAGATATTGAAGTTCATTATTGGCTCCGAGAAGCTGTAAACCACAGAACCTTAAAATTCTTTCATTTTACATGCTACTTTAATTTAATTTGCAACACAAAAAACACCAGTGATTTCCCATGCACGAAATCAACACAAACCACAAGCACCACATATATGACACTTCCACCAATGACGTAAACACATACAACATAAATAAACAAAACAAAAGCAATAAAGAATGCAACCAAATGAGAGAAAAAAATTGCAGACAGGCAAAAACACCTCACACCCAGGGGGCTTCCATGTACACCTGTGACAGCACGTATAATCTACGTAAAAATACTTTACTATTGAGGGCCAACATAAAAAACAAACAAATTTAAATGATAAGACCCAACCGATTCCGTCATGCCCATGGTTATTGCAACAGTCAGGGTTCCCACAGATATCTTCAAATAAAATACCCTAATTTTTCCATGCCTTTTCCGGAACAAGATTTCCATGACCAATTCCTGTGATGTTTTTTGGCATCTTAGGAGCCTGTTTACAATACACTTGCAAGTCATTACAATGAAGTAAGGGACACCACTCCCTTTCAGCCTTCCAGTTTGACACCAGACCACTAAGCACCACAAAAGCATCTCAGTGGTGCATATTGAACATGCAGCAAGCATACAGTGGCATGTACATGGTGGCGCAAAAAGAAAGGTACCTACTTTTGACAGCAATTTTCACCTACTTGTTGAGCATATTTCAAAACTTCAATTTAATGGTATTAAAATATTGATCTTTAAACTTAAGTGATGAAAAACTGATTGCAAATGCATATTTGTCTCCGAGATATATATGGTAGTTTTAAAAATTCATGTGCCAAACCTGTTTGTCAACGGACGGCTCCATCTGCTTGACTGAGCTCCGGAGCTTGATTTGAAGACAAAATACGCTACACTAGCATGACTAGACTTACACGTGGACAACAGTGATTTTTGGTGACTTGTATTCAAATTTGCTTAACAACACTATTCTTGCGATTTGTAAAAAGACTTTTCACCATATATGAGCTATCCTTCACTACATTATAAAAAACACCAGTTCAAATAAGTTGAGTAAGTAGGTTAAAATTCCTGTCAAAAGTGGGTTTCCTTCTTTATGCACCAACCTGTATAAAGAGGAAGTATAGTCAACTGGAAGACTGCTATAGCCAAATATTACGCAGCATCACATATGCCTTGTGCAGAATTCCATGATTTTTTCTTGGAATATCAATTTTCCATGACTCCGTGTAAAATTGCAAAATGCCAGGATTTGTCCATGACTGTGGGAACCCTAAACGGTGATAAAATACATGTGATATGCCAGACCCACAGTCGGTGCCTGCCAAAGGGTACAAGGAAAGGTGCAAAATAGGAGTGGGGGAGATGTTATGTACACTTCTTCCCTGGGTAAAAGGTTGTGAGTGGCTGGGAGGCGAGGACCTGTATGAGAGGAACTTACAAATAGTGATAGAGAACTCCGTACTGAGGCAACCTGTAGACATGGTAGATGGAGTGTCGCATGATGGGAAGAAATATAAAGATTATCGAGACACGCCCACAACAAGAGAGCACAGATGACTTTTGCATTGAAATCAAAATAAGGCATCTATGTATTTAAACAAAAGAATACATGAATATGAATACAAAGTAATACAATGTAGAACAGTTGCTAATAAAGTCAACTACCTAAAATGATTCAAAATCAGGCAAATGTTTTGAAGAATTTCAATACATTCAGGACTGCAGAACCCAGCTACAACTACCTAACACGTCTCATCGGTTCTAAGTACAAAGAAAACCGTACCATGGAGTTACCGAAGAGTGTTGGGCTTTGGGAGAAACGCAACGGGTGGGTTAGTCAACACATTAGCCTACCTGTAGGGAGGGGAGTGGCCCTGGCCTGGGGTGGGGGTCTGGGTGCCGGAGGTGAAGGGTGCAGGGGGTACACTGCTTCCATCGATGGGTAGGAAGTGGTGTAGATAGTCGTTGAGAAGACTCGGGTACAGCCAGTCATCTGCGTCCGTCCACTGCTGTAAGCTCTGTCGTTGGATCAATCAAATCAGTAAGCCAATTGTGGTATTTCGATCTCATACAATGAAGTTGGTCAAATCAAAAGTCATTTGGGATAAAGACGTCTGACAAGACTCAAGTGCCAAAGATCACTGTTTTCCTTGAATGTTGTAAATTGTGGCACCTAGCCGAATTCAATAGCAGTATCAGAGATGGGAGAAATTGGAGATTTCAAAATCCAGTTATCCTGATTTTTTTCAAACCGAATATCGGTTATCCTATTTCACCGGAAGTTCCCATCCAGCTCACAGTCATGCCAACAGAAAGTGACAAGTGAGGTGCCGCATGATTGGGTATACATGTAGCTTACAAAATTCAATGACCACTGGGCCTTTACAAAAACACTCCAGAGATGTTATGTCGAAAAAAATTGGATGGGAACTCTCTGATAAGTCGTATGGGCAGGCTATTCATATACCAAGAAGACCACTAGCAAGTGAATGCAGTAACAATCAGAGACCATGGAGCAAATCAGGGGATGTACAAGTTCTTTTCTTTAGCCTGTGTCACACAAAAAATGGAAGGCTTAATTTTTTTTTTAAGGGTTGGTTTTGAATATCCAGTTTTCAAAATTGAAACCGAATAGTGGAATTTTTAAAAAATCCAACAAAGAATGTACCACAAAGAACCAATACGGCTTTGTTGTATTGTTGATCACTGCTTTTACCCACCGTATTTAATGAATGTGCAATTGGAATACCACATTGGCTTATTGTCGGGTTTTATTTAATCATGGTTGATCAATTCAATTTGGAAATACAGTGAAATCTCGATAAGTCAAACTCTGATGACTCAAAAACCTGTCTATAAATTCAAAGTAAAAACTTCTTCCCTTCAATTGTTATTTAATAGAAAACTCAAAACTCTGCTTAATTCAAAATTTGAGTCAATTCCCCTGAGGTTTGACTTTAACGAGATTCAACTGTAGACCAATCCGCTAAGCCACACCCCATGATCTTTTGGCCAATCAGAGCCTTAACTGTGCACCAAATGTTGGCAAAAGTTTGACACATGTTGATGAGCGCAGCTGGAACATGCGGTGTGGCATTGGGGGGAGATGCATGCGTTGCTACCCAACGTGCAAAGTGGGCGAGGCTCGTGGTCAAATCTGGAACAGCCAATTTACACATACACTAGGCCCTTCTGAATCCTATCAAATCCATCAAGCACTTTGGGAGGATATTGCAGGATTGAAAAAGGCATACAGTCACTACATACTTCACATGGAGCTTGGTGCCCCTTGATAATAAGGTACAAAAAAAGTGCTATCGGTTTCCTACATGTACATTTAAACTGATTGATTTGGTAAGGTTGAGCAAGTTTTCTTGGGTTGAACAATTGCATACTTCGAACCAAAATTTGTACTCCTTATTTCCTAACTGGATGATCTATTTACCTGTTTACCAATAATCAATCAACACACACGTATGTGTAGATGTACATACCTGTTGCTTATGCCGAAACACAATCAGGTAAGCAAAGCTGTACATAAAATACTCAAATGCATCTGAAAGTACAATGGTCAAAGAAAACTTCCTGCACAAATGTTTCGTTTCTGAGCATCTTTTGAAAACCCTGCAAACTATTCTGGCATCCCCTTCCCCGTTTTAATACAAGTATACAATTAAACTTCAGCAACTAGAAACCCCCCCCCCCTCAACTTTTTCCGTGATAGCCTTCAATTTTTTTTTCGCGACCCGAGCTGTTAGGACTTTTTTAGCCTTGAGCCTTGTGCATCTTTTGATACCAAAAACATAGAAATCGGACCACGGATTGCTGAGCAGCGAAAAAGTTTTCTGGGGCTACGCGCCATAAAAACTGAACTTTCCCACAAACATCGTGTGCACAGAACACAATTACCATTCTTAAATACGAATAATTAAATAGCCATAATTCCAAAACCCTTTGACTTATAGTCATGAAATTTCTTGGGTATGTTCATGATGAGTTGCTCTATGCATGTACCGAGTTTCTAAATGTTTCGTCACTCGATGGCCGAGATCTTAGCCGCCCCCCCCCCCCCCCCCCCTGCTGAGAGATGGTCAAAATAACCCGGCCCTTTTAGGGTTAAATAGATCGGTCAAAGATGTGGTGAAAAGGATACTCAGTGAGATGGTTGAGGGTAGTCTTCCTTGGGTCTGGTAACTCAGCTTATGAGCATATAAACCTGGCATGGCTCCTTCTAGAATGGCGTCCCTGGTTGGAGCCTGTTTGACCAAAAAATTGGGAGGATTTTAGACAATTTGTATTCCAAGAGAAAACATTTTGCTGCAAAATCAATGTTATACATCTTTACGGAACAAGTTGTTTTGTATAGGCATAATTGACCTATCGCCGTTTGCGAGTTAGCCATGCCCCTTAGACAACTCTATGGATTTTGTTTGTCTCAGATTCTGCACGTTCCGCGTCCATTTGTATATCATGTAATTGGACAATATCTCACAAGCTACATGTGTGTTGACGCGATTCTACCGTGATAGGTCAATTGTCTTCAATGCTGTGAAATATAATTCTTGGAAAAGACAAGACAGAGTTCACTTTCTTCCCCATCAAAGAACTTTGGAAAGAAATTTTCACTTTTTGTGTTCTGAGAGGAATGCATGCATTGCAAAAACCAAGTCTTGAAACAATAAGGAAAAATTAGATGTGCAAGATAGGGAAACTGTGATTCATTTGTTGTGCACATGCTCTGAGCATAGGGATACGAAAGTAGAACATTTCCGAAACTTGATGAAATGTTTCAGTAACAGTCAATCTTGTGAATCTTCATTTCGTCCCATGAACTACATGTATGAACAATGATGAAGTGACAAATAGGATACTTTTGAAATGCACCACGGAGTAAGGGATCATCTGTGGACTATGGACTAATCCGGCGAACAAAATTAGAAGCCAGTTTGAGGTGGCACACCATTTGCACACATGCCGCACACAAAGTCGAGGTGTGTCCTATCAGTCAAAGGAGCCCAGAGCGCGTACGTACTAATTGAGCGCGACTCGTGCGAGTCTGCTGCCACCACAGAAAATGACTGTCGCTGAATTAGTCTATATGTTGCAACTGTCTATAAATCTTCACTGTGTAAGTGCAACCCACAATGTCTTGGATTTTCGAGCGGCGAGACAATTATTTTATGGACGTACCGGCAAACTGGAGACTGGAAACTCATAGCGTAAGACCCCGTCAGCCTGCAGCTTGTAGACCATCAGCATGAGAGGTCCCCGTGGGGACATGAACTCCTGCAGCACCCTGTAGTCATCCCTCGATGTCTGCTGGGTCACAACGTGCAGACCCCAGCCGGGGTTCTGGTTGTAACCAAAGATATTATCCAGCAGCTGGGGGTAGACGCTGTGAAGTTCCTGCAGGTGAAATGAAAGTCTTATCAGAAACTTAATATTATGCTTCTCACTGGCTGCGTATTTTTGAATAATTTAATATTTGATTAGTGGAACTTAGATTCAATCGAACATTGCCATATACATCCATGGACACCGAGGTAAATACTTTTCATGAATATAATGTATGTATCGATATCTATGGCACGGGTTCGATTCCTGCCTGGACCACATGTGGATTGGGTTTTCAGTGCCTGCCTGATTCTGTGGGTTTTCCCTAGAATGTTCTTCTGGGGTTTTCCTCCCACCTCTAGAACTGTAATTTCTTCTCATTGTCTTCTCTCTACAGGTTTGTTCATGCTTTCAAACTACAGGGCCTAGAGCACTAATGAGGAATCCTTGGTTTCATTACCAGAAAGAAAATGCAATTTTTTTTTTTTTAGATAGCTGACAAGCTGATATTCAACAAATTTTAAAGATGTAAATTAGAAGTAATTATATTCCTCATTGAACTTGCTCTCAAATCACACATGTAAAGTGGCTGCCCCCCAAAAATGGCAAAATAGCATTTGACGAACACTAAAACCTCTGAACTTATACGAATAAAATTAAACATCAAGAACTTTTTTCATCACTTTCTCAAGACAGCTCACATTTTTTTCAAACATTCTATCAGGTAAAATGCTATTTGGAAAACTGGTTGATGATCGAATATATCAGATTTTCGGACTAGAAAAAGGCCCCTTGTTGGAGATTGGTCAAGTTGTGTGTTACCCACCTTGCTTGATGACCTGTGTATAAAGCTTGCTATCTCCTCACATCTTTGTCTCATTGGCTTGTTACAGGCATCTAAGATATCGGTCTGTCAAAGTGAACAATGAATAAATGGGAAGAAACATGATTGTATTGAGGAAGGAGAAAAGTAAATTGACCAGTGTCATTGTGATGGCGATTGTGAACATGTAGTTATGGGCCCCTCTTTCTTTTTGGTTCATGTTTTGATCACTCCAAAGTGACTTCTGCAACCTGAAGTAGTCTTCTTTCATTCTAATTATTATTAACCCCTTTTTTTTGCAATTTAAAAAAGTCCCATACCTTTTGATAGAAATTGCATTTATCCTATGCACTTTTCAGTTGAAGCCATGGGAATCATTGGGTATTCACTGTATATCACGGTGATGGCCATTTTAATTTTGCAGCGGCTATCGCTATCGTTACGGCAGACGTAAAGTGATTTTCAAACTGCTGTCGTTCAGGGAAAAAATTTCGTACTCGGACGTCACTTTTTTCAATTAATTTTCTAGCACCAAAAGTTACATCTTTGATGGTTATTCCTCCACTTTCCCTCCTCTACTCTCACCCTCTCCTTTCCTTAATTTCTATTTATTAATCAGTCAGTTACTTCATCGGGATTCGAACCTCTGACTCTTGCTTGATACACGAGACTCTTAACCGCTAGGCCGCGCACGATCGCTGTTGCAATAATCAATCTTTGGACGTATTTGAAGTATCCATTGAAATAAACTAAATATTCATGAGAAAATAAATATTCATATGACGTATTGCACTATCATTGGCAGGCTCATGCGACGTCATGGTTGTTGATGTCACGTGTATAACGTACCGTAGCCCCATAAATGTGGCCTATTTACTGGACTGCCTCCGTAAACATAGGCCACACATCCACATGTACAAAAATCGTGTCGACGGAGCCAAATTTTGATTTTCACATTTAGGCTTAGTTTGTAGGTTTTTTTTGCTTTAGAAGCATACTCACCCTCTTTACAGGCTAATCAGAAAGTGCTGCCTTTTTCAGATGTCTAATTTTTGTGAAATTTCATGTTGAAATTTTGATACGCAAACGTGTAAAAATGAATCTGGAAATTTCACGAAACATATACATCTGAAAAAGGCAGCACTTTCTGATTAGCCTGTAAAGAGGGTGAGTATGCTTCTAAAGCAAAAAAAACCTACAAACTAAGCCTAAATGTGAAAATCAAAATTTGGCTCCGTCGACACGACTTTTGTACATGTGGATGTGTGGCCTATGTTTACGGAGGCAGTCCAGTAAATAGGCCACATTTATGGGGCTGAACGTACCGCTGTCTTTCAGCCACTACAATCAGTTTTGACCGGCTGCTTCAAGTTAGTTCTGCACGACGTATGCATCCAAAATGTGCTCTAAAAACACATTTTGAGTAAATTTTTTTCACCTTAACACAGCTTCCTGGATTTCTCTTGGTTCAAAGGACAAGGTGAGGTGACAATTAATATGTTTGGCAGCAGATAAATTGACGTCCAAGTATGGAACTTTTCCCGCTCGATTGTTTTGTTTTGTTTTTTTTAGCATTTTTTTTTTAAAAAGGGGCATTAAGTCCGAGAACCATAATTGGTTGATAGTCTGGTTCCAACATGTCCAACAGCCAAAGATCGTGACATTGAATACCAATAGGTCAGGGAATTAGACGGTTCTGTAAACGATAGCAGTAGCAGTTGAAAATTGCGTTACGGCTGCCGTAAAAAACGATAGCCACTGGCCACTGCGTACAGGCCCGTGTAACGACACACTCGCCGAGTCAGTTAGCCTATTTGATTTTGACTATAGTTTGAGCATGGAGAAATGGTTTGAGACACAAAGACAAGTAATATTTACACGTTATGTATACGGGGTTATAGGGCCAAAGCACAACCACATGCACTGTCTTAAAAATGCTATTCCACTGTCTTATAATTTACCGATCTAGGCAATGAGGAAATCGAAGAAGTTGAGGAGAAAGTCAAATTTGCTCCGAACAAGGACGCCGCCATCTTGAAAAATAGCGCCCTCTTTCGTCATTACCCTGCTCAAGAGTCACCGCGTTTTAACGTTTCTGGTGCTCAGACCAATAAATCGTTACACGTACAAAGGCGCTTCACCTACCTTAAAAAAATAACAAGCAAAAATAATCAGAAGAAAAATATTCCTTATTTTTACTGTGAAAACCAATTGCCTGACCCGAAAACAACGCACAAAGAGTTTTAAAACGAGGAAAGAAGTGTCCCTGTTTTAATCACTTCTATAATTGCGAGTTGTCCCGCGCTACAATTAGGCCAATGTGTGCGACTTGGAGAAGGCTCCGTGGACAACTTATGAAAACTAGGCCTGCACTTTTTAATCTAAAATATTTTCTTCTTTTTAATTCTGAACAGCGCGGACGACTATTTTGGGCCACGGTTGAGCAGGGATGAAGGGTAAAATGACCATTGTGTGACCAGCGGCTCCTAATTATGAGGTCCTGAAAGAAAATTGTCCAATTTGTCAAAGGGTTACTCCTGACTTTGCAATGGGCTAGGGCTGACCTAAACCTAAACCTAATCCAAACGCTAGAGCTAGGCCGTAATCCTAATCCTATCAACTGAACTTGCGGTTATGACTAACCCCGGGGTTAGCTCTATCCATGGGAGAAGGCGATATGTGAATGAAAAATATTCCTGGACGAAGTTAAAACGATGAAAAGATTAAAGCGAGAATAACAATCTGGAAGAAATAAGACAAAAATATGTATCTTTGAGAAAGTCGACTGAGAAACATAAGTAATCTGATTTCCAAAAAGAATATGTTTTATTATCTTCGAAAAAGAGAGATCACCATCTTTTATTTACACAATGACAAAACAATACGCACGAAATCGGCTTCTTTTCAGGGAAGGAAGTTGGTTTCATCACTTTCCACCCCCCCCCTCCCCCCGCCCGCAACAAAAAGGGTTTAGGTCTGCATCTGGCTGGACGCGATAGCTTTTGTGAAGAAATAATTTTTTAATTTGGTGTTATTGAAATGGGGAAAATGGGACCCCACCCCCAAATAAGGAAGCTTTTCGGAATCATGTACTTGTGTATTGTGTAGCCCTGTCTTTCAGCCAGTTTCATAAATCATAAAGTGACTTTGCGTTTGACAACCTCATTCTCTAAAGTAGCGATAAAATAAACATCCAGTACACGTCTTAAAAGATCAACCTAAACAAAGGAGAGTTGCACCAGGGGAGGGGGATCATGCTACGGGGATCGATTTGGGGTATTGGTTGTGGGAGGCGACATGAGGCCGCTCGGCCTTTGTCCCCCGTTGTCCTCTGGGTCGGGAGAGGGTATAACGGCGACGGTGTCCGGACAAACAAAGCTATCGATCCGTGGGCGCCTTGATTGATCCAGAGAGACAGTTTATGAACTGACTGCACGGACTCAATTAGTCCTTCATGCCGAAATATACCATTGTGTCAGAAATGTGTTTCTCCTTCCCTCCACAATTATCACAAATAATCGTAAACAAATTGTCGTACGGCTGTTGCCAAGGTGGGGTTGGACTTAAAAATTGGGATTTAGTATTCTCATTAATTGCCCAAAATGCAACCCATCCATTAAGATGAATAATACAGTACATGTATGGCCCCCAAAAAAGAGTCCGTTCAAATATTTTTTTAAATAACTACAAAACCACCAGATTAATGAGACAGATTTGAGACCATGGGGTTAAAATTTGGATAACACGTCTTTGATACGTAATTATTTCCAGAGTTGTCTGTGACTATGAACCAAAGTTTTCTCTTAATTTGATACCGTAAATGTTTTACGTTGACGTACAATACGCTGAGTTGCAATACGTAATAGTAAAAACGCGTCTCAGTCACGATTTATTTTTGTTGGTTTAATACAAATTTGAGGTTCAATAGTTGGTCGCTGTTTGCGCAAATCCAAAAGTACGGATACTCCACGATTAGTCATCCTCTTGACATTTAAAAACTATGTCTGTTTGTTTCTGGAATAAAACCTAAAATTGAATTTTAATTTTCTAAAAGAAGGCTCTGAAATTGGTTTTCCTTCCCCCACTGAATGTCATATTGCCTTCTGATCTTCTTGCCATTAGATTAAGATAATTAGATGTTTGCGCGTTTGCAATAATGGAGGTACCATAGCAAACATCTCATCATTATTTTCATGCAGCATCTTAAATCAGGTGGTAATCCTCTCTAATAATAATAGTCTTCTTACCACCTGCATGGCACACCGAGACAACGTTTTGTAAAGATGAGATTATTCTGCAAGTCCTCATTCACAATCTACCGACCGACTTGTATCGACCAGGATTTAAGATCAAACTGCCACCGACAATACTGCGCCAACCCCTCAGGGGCTCCTGCAGTGATCCGCTGGAAAATATCCCTCTTGGTATGCAATCCCGGCCAGAGATCTTTTGGAGACGTTATACCAAGGCATTGCTGACAATAACACGGCTATATAGGGTTTCGGTAGAGTGTGGTGTTTTTGTGGACCTGTCTCGAGACCAATTGTGTAAGATTCCGTTACGGTTGCACAGCTCTCAACTCTCACACAAAATAGACACTTTTACTTGAGAATCGACCCCCTCAGAGGTAAAGACTCCCTTTTGTCATCACGTTTTGATGTATCATCATCGGTGATTATTTATGCTGGCACGGTATAGAATCCGAGACACTAGCAAGGACGAGTAATGATGCTGCGTTTATCACTCAGTGACGATGGCAAGGTGGCACTTAAGTAACCACTGACAGATGCAAGTAACAGTCCAATCAAGCATGATACCGCTGATTGAAACTGTTACATGTACCTCTGAGGAATTCCAAGACTGAAGGATTCGGCTAAATTTGAAGAAAGAGAAGACAAGATCTGATTCAAGTTGAAGTCAGCCGTCAAAGGTCCACGCCAATATTAGGCCTACAGCACTATTTTTTTTATAATGGATTTTGGCAGTAGTTTAATGTTGGAAGACTGTCATCAATTTGCCTTTGCTAAATCTCCATAGGATATCACTGACAGCAACTCATCACCGCCACTTACACCGTCACCGGGTAACGCCTCCTCCTCACGCCTTGCTCCGGGGATTGACGACGGCCACGGGCGTTGCACTCATCAGATTCATCAGAGTCAGATTCTCGGAAGATTGGCTTACCGGTACGGTACGGTCAGACTGCTTGCAATTCGGCCGGGGTGACTTGACGAAACTGGATTTACATTGCCTATTTTTGTTTAAACTGATTTTAAGGTGAGTCATAAAAAGTGAAGGTGACGCCTATAAAGCGGTAATAATACGTCAGTTTGGTTTACCGTTATAAATGGATCAAATCAAGTAGGTGTCACTGTTATATAAATCGAATTGAATCATAATTTGCTGCGGGCTTTTATAGTAATTTGATAACACCTGCACATATATTTCATGATTATTTATGAAGCGTCTCAGCTGGATGGCACATCTCTCTTCCCGCAAAGTTATTATACCACGCCGCCCCCCCCCCTAAAAATCGCATGGTTAAACCGTTTATACGTAACAGCCAAATGTCGCGCAATCATTTTTGCTTATGGCTTTTTCTGAGTTGTATTTCCAGCTAAGCAGTTCTATGCCATAATAACACCTAGTAAGATCTGACTACAAAACAGTCAAGTTTGCACCAGGCCAGGCTGACTACAGACATGACAGACAGGATCAGCTGGGTATACAAGGACTGTTTTCTGGAGCGTTGTGGTCCAGTAGCTACGGTGTTTGACCCACTGTGCCATGGTACACGGGTTCGAACCCTTACGTAGAAAATGGTGCTTGTGTCCTTGGGCAAGACGCTTTACTACAATTTCCTCTCTCCACACAGAAGTATAAAATGGGTACCTGTGAGGGTAGAGACCAGATTGCGCTGACGCGGTTGCAGCAAAAAAGTAGCCTGATAAACAAAGGCAATAACTGTGAAGCGCATGGTGGAAAGCCCTAAGCGACACTTATTAAATATCATTCATTTCTAGAAAATTCGACTGGAATATTTTCAGCGTATGACATGGATCTTAAGTACACTGCCGGGCGCCCACGAGCGGATCTATGCATCACATTTCTCGCCCTGTTTCTGTTGCAAATAAGTAGACAAAACCGTCATTTTGTGTTTCGTTGACTGCAGTTCGGTATGCCTTAACCCTAAAGGGGCCGGGGGGGGGGCGGAATCCGCCCCCCCCTCAACATTTTCCGTGATAGCTTCTAAAAAAATTTTTTTCGCGACCCGAGCTTTTCTGACTTTTTAGCCTAGAGCTTTGCGCATCTTTTGATACCAAAAACATAAAAATCGGACCACGGGTTGCCGCGTAGCGAAAAATTTTCCGGTGAAAACTGAATTTTCGCATATACGTCGTGTACACAGAGCAGAATTGCCATTCGTACATATGAATAATTAATTAGCCATTATTCCAAAACCCTTTGACCTATAGTCATGAAATTTCTTGGGTATGTTTAGGAAGAGTTGCTCTATGCATGTGCCGAGTTTCAAAATTTTTCGTCACTCGATGGCCGAGATCTTAGGGGGGGGGGCGGAATCCGCCCCCCCCCCCCGGCTGAAAGATGGTCAAAATAACCCGGCCCCTTTAGGGTTAACGAGATGGTTTTGCGCACGTCCGCAGACATTCCAAGATGCCCTGCTGTTCTACGACGGATAGAATTGAACAGCAACCGGTTGAGGTTTGAGTAGTGCCTTATTTAAAACAATACTTTGTTTTCGAGGATACGTCTTCAAATCAAGAGCATCCAGCACGTTCAAATTCCCAAAAGCTAATTAAATTCTCACTCTACAACGCCTGATTGCATTATAACGGCCTTTTCCCAGCAGCACAGTCATGTTGCACACAACATCTTCAATCGCACAATTGTCAATATCCAAGAGTCCATGTGTGACACTCTGCCGTAGCATTGCAAACACAGTAAATTGGTAGGTAAATATCAGGCTCCGTTTTGGTAATTATACTTCAGTCACTGAGCAAACGAAAGAGAATCCAGCGAGTCAACACTGTTGCCGCAGCATCGAGACCATACGGAGATTAAGCTTGAAGAAGTCAGTCCCTTTAACGAGGACTAATTAAAACTGTATGAGCTGATTGCACTCTTTGAGCAAAACGTGATTCAATACCGAAAGCTTAAAGCGACCGTCATGTTGATAATTACAAGACGTTTAATGTATTAATTACTTTCAGGAGTGAGTACTTAAAGGCACAACTTAATCATTCAAAGGGAGAGAATTATTGTTGGATGCTAGAATCGCATATGGAACCAGCCATTGGTAAGGTGTCTCCAACCTGTGTGTGTTGGCTATTTTAATTGTCTATTTCAGCAGAATGCTACACTGTAAAAAAAAGTTGGGCAAAATGGGTTGATAATTCGACCAGTGCTGGTCGAATTATCAACTGCCTACACTCTTGGGCAAATTCTTCTCAATAGTTTGACAGTTTTTACCCAATTCAACCCAATATGAGGTAATTTCATACCAATGTCGGGTAAATTACATTGCCCAACAATATTTTACCCAACGTTTTTACAGTGTACTTTCCTAGCAACTTTCTCCTTTTTGTGGACTCGCGTCATTTCAAGTATTTCGAACTATGGACAGCACTGCAGGCGTCTAAGAATATCACTATAGCGCCATTGTCGTCAACAGTCACCATGCATTATAACCCCCTTCACCATTACTTAGACCACGACTATGATCACCACCATGATCACCTTCACCATAATCGCCTTCGACACTATATATAACCGTCACCACCACTAAATCGTATGTCACAATCATTATCACCATAATATCATTGCCGTCACCATCAATATCCTCGCCACCACTCCCACCACCTCCACCATATTATCATAACCGCTATATCTTCTCCCTCCTACCACAAAAGATGTCACTGTCTTGCCAACACTGGGACTATCAAAACAAGAGTTCAACTTGTTTGCCTATCGCTCCTCGAAGTGCTTGCTCACCCCCTTGGTGCGATCTTTGTCCGAACCACAGATTGTGAACCCATCGATCCGGGGGTTCGGGAGACGGGCTTTGCGAAGCCCAGGCAGTGCCTTCTGACTCGATGTACACCCTTCAATGGAGATCGATAGTTGCTGTGGACTAAATAGCTAGGTAAATTAACCCAACTGAGATTGGTGGCCGTTATAGCGTGAAACTTCAAACTGGGTCTATCGTACCAAACCACTAGCCTAGTGGGATCGCTTCACTGATGCTTGGAGTCATGCTTTAAGTCATCAGATTGCAAACTCTTTAATTTTGCGTAAGAACAGACTGCATTCGCAACTAGCCGTACGCGTTAGAAAGATAAGATCGCATGAAACTAACTTCATGTCTGAAAAGTGTAACTGCATCGTAACAACTTGACGAACTTTCTTTCCATCTGTTCATTGTGAGCGAGCTCATCACAGAACCGTTCAAGGGAAAGCCTATACGGTAAACCAATATACTCATCGACTACATGTATTTTAAAAATGTGAATTATGAAGGTTGTTAGGGTCGTCGCGATGTGAACACCGACCTAGCGATGGACCGCCCTCTTGCGTTCGACGCGGCCCTATATACCGTGTCTCAGCGGCCCCTGTGCTGCCGTCGTGACGCACGCGACCACGGTATCAGCTGTTACAGCCAGCCCCGCTCCGTGCTCCCATTTCTAGCTCCGGGCCAACGCCGTGCTATATTTACGCATCACTAAACGAGCAGCATAGCATGCCGTGCAATAAAGCCTGCGCTATTCTGCAATAATGTCAGGAAATATCCCCCATTTTTTTTTTAAATAATGCTAAGTGAGATTTAAAGGAACCGTCTGTCTTATTTTCTCGACCTCACACAATTTCAGATGCTGTAGTTGTTTAAGACGATGGACGAAATAACAGTGAATATGTCGGCGTTTGAGGACACACGAGAAATGCAGCTATAGCTTCGAGGATAGTGTCTTCTTCCAAGACAACAAGAAGAGGAAAAACAGAAGAAAAGAAACATGTGTAGGCTTCGGGAAACAGCCAGATATCTGTGGAGAATGGTACGGGGAACATGGTGCTGTGGGCTGCTTCTAGCAAGCCTCCATCTATCAGGTAAATAGCATTCAAATTCTATTATTATTTTTCTCTGTCATCCTTGCGGGTTGCTTGCGCCTTGAAGGCTGTAAAGTATCAGAAGACATCCGTTATTGAAAAAGAAGATGGAGACGTATAAAATGTCGGTGGAGAAACGTGCCTCGAATGCCGTGAGAGAAAACTCTTAATTAAAAACTGAATGCTCGCTCTGTGTTGCAGCATGCATGTTTTCAAGGATGCAATATTATGGAATTAAGCGACACTCGTAATGTCAGAATTCAAAGGTAAACGCATAGCTACTTAATGAGTAAATAACACACACGCAGAAATTGGAACATAAAAATCAAGATGGCCGCCTATTGAATAGAATGTGTATATTTTATGAAGATATCGAATTTTGCCGTTGACATTATGCCATTGCGTGGGTGGGGTCCAATCGGCATGGTAACGTGATAAACTCGGTATTTATTCATTGAGTAAATATGAGACATGCCGCAAATAGAACATGAAAAATCAAGATGGCCGCCTGTGGTTAATATGGTGTATTTTGTGGCAATCTTAAATTTTGTCGTTGACTATTATTGTACGGGAACAGCATCAAGCGATGTGGTAGCACAGTATTTAGTCGGGGGACAGTTAGTTATGTGATCGATTCGCCAAACCAAAAATCGATGTTAATTGTGCCAGACATTCACATAATCACTGATGTGTACATAATTATCGAATAATAGCCTAGTAACACTCACTATAGGCAGCAAAGATCATTCAAAGAACAGGTGTAATTATCAGTAAGCGATAGGTTATGGGACATTTTTACTAGTCAGTGCATGGGCAGCTTGCTAAATGATATTATCTTTTCAATTATAATGTAAAACTCTTATGTTGTCTTTATCAAACAGCATGAACATAGTGCCCTACCCTGCTGGATAAACCATTCTGTATTCAATGTTGGTGTCTTGTGAAAGGTAGCCACATTTTTACGCTTTGTATTGACTATAGATTGAAATTTTGAAAATGAAAGTCGGCCATTAATTAAAGTCCTTGTTCCAAATACTTAATTTGATAATAATGTGAAGCGCATTGATCTTTGTTCAAAGTGATATGTTAATTCCTGTTAATGTACCCCTGAGGAGACATTTTTTTTCGTCATTAGGGATACACCAGACATAAGGGAGACATTTTAATGTCTCCCTAATGTCACAACTCCTATTTAGAGGCAGAATTAGGCTAGATCAATTGCTCGAATTCCAAAACATAAATATACCAACATTCGTGGGGTTAGGATAAAGGAAAATTGGAGTTGGGGGTCATTACAGTTGGAACAAATATTGTACATAATCCTAGATGGAAATGTCTCCCTAAGGTGCCATTCCACGTAATAGTAACTCTCCTTGTTATATTTATCAATTGACAGAAAGAAAAACTTGAATAAATTTGGGAAAAAGAGTTGCATTTATAAATTCCATGTATCGGGTAATATTGACGTACACAAACAAAACGAAAATAAGGAATATTATTCTTTGCAAGACAGTATCGTGTGGATCTTCTACAAAATATCTGATAAACTGAATAAAGTAAAAGGTCTTTTTTCAATATAAAAATTGCTCTACATGAGACACAAATGAAATAAAATACAATATGAGCGATCAAACTAAACAGTAACAAGACGATTATGACGTCGAAAATGTTTACGTTGGTGCAGATTGAATTATCGATACTTCTAAAGGTAAATTGAAGGGGAAAAATGCGAATCGCTGGTTTAACTCAACTTGTCGTACATATAAAAATGCCACACAGAAAGAGAACACAATACTTTCCTCCACTTCAGATATTTTGTAAATAATATCGATGATACAGCCTCGATCGAGGTCAAGTAAAGTAGAACAAGTACCTAATTAGATGGTTTACGTGCTCAGCGTGCGCAGTGGGTCACACGACCCCGGAGGCGTGTTACCAGCCAAGGCGATTTGTGTTATTAATATTTGGAGGTTAGAGGTCAGAGGCCACAGCTAAGCTCGGATGACCGTCGCAGCTATTCGCGGAATGGCCTGTCATCTTATGATTTACGATCGCAGACTATTTTCAATATTATACATTTTGTTTTTAATTTTGAAAATGCCTAACATACCAATATGGGTGAGGGCCCTGTACATGAGAACATGCAGTCAAAAGCCATTGACTGAATTACCTTAAAAATGATGCAGTTATAAATCCATCTTATTTCTAGGCTCACAATACGTCATCTTATGCCTAGGTTCATACACCTTTCAGACTAGAACGAGAAAAAAAGGTCCTTGAACAAAATTGGAAGTAATATCGTCATCGCGTGATACTTCATCATTTGACAAACAAAGTGATCATATTACGATCAGGTAGACATTACCGGAGCCGGAGACGGTGTACATATTTTGATATCTCTATTTTCGACGGTTCCCACTGCAAAAATAAAAAGTGAAATAATATTAAATGAAAGACATATAACGATTCAATTATTGAAAAAAAAAACCTTAAAGAGGTAACATTATTAGACATTTGGTGTTCCAGTCTTCCCTTATCGAAGGAATGTCATTTCTTCCGTGCAGCGGGTTTTACCATGCGGTGCATCATGTCGGTAAACCGCGGATGCTCCGAGCAGCTGTCCCGTCCATAAGCGTATGTCATAACTCATAAACCGCATATAGAGACAATCCATCATAATGACATAATTCGCTTGATGTACGATCCTTATATGAATGTCTAGTTCTGTGCTCCAGTAGTTAAGTAGTCATACTACACTGCCTTTATAAGCAGCACTGTCGGTTCCCTGCCCACGCAGGGGCGTGTCAAGTTCCTGGAGGGGGCGGGCCGGGTGCTTGACCGATTGGAGTTGGGTATTTCTTATGTGAGGGAATTAACGCCTACACAATGTCCTTCTTAGAGCTTCGGGGATCTAGGCGATTTGAAAAGTAGACGTTCTGACATGAAAGGTCGAGAAAAAAACGGCGATGAGACGATTTTACACTCCAGGGAGATTCTGTGAGTCCGATTCCACTCCGGCTCCGGACATGTCTGCAACTTTACATTCATGTCAACGCCATTATCACGTTAATTTGTATATGTGTGTAGTCAGTGAATCCTTAGTTGTATTATTGCTTGTCCAGCTGGGGTAGAGGGACTGACATTTCCACTTGAATACAAAATCGGTAACTTATAGAAAAGCTGTATTTCTGCAGGATTTACACTTTGCTTATACTACTGACACAACAATATCCATAATCTCAGCGGCTGGTAGCAAATCCTGATACAATAGAGCTCGTTACTGCAACCAGATTGCTTTTATCTCGGCATTCGGTTACGAATTTGTCATTTTCATCATTGAAAATCTGTACAGGTTTATGATAAATAAACCAAAGACAAGATAAGTTTGCGGTAGCACCATGTGAATAAATCTCTTTTATGAGTATGTGTGGTTCTGAAAAGAAGCTCTGGTTCTTTTCAGAACCACACATACTCACAAAAGAGATTTATTCACATGGTGCTACCGCAAACTTATCTTGTCTTAGTATCTTTCCACCATGCAAACCTTCAAATCTCATGATAAATAAACCCTTTCTTGTAAGGAGAAATTTTAATTCTTCAGGGATACTGAAGGGGGTGGTAAGTAATCTTAAGTCGGCTTGGTGGCTGCTCACTCGGTGGCTTTAAGGTGCATGCTGTGCTGATCACTCAACCTTTTTCTAACCCTTCTTTTTTGGCTTCAATATCTGCTTACTAAGCTTCACGATTTTATCTTAGGTCTAACGTATTTATTGGGTATCTTTCTGGTCAGAGCTCCACAAAGGCGTACAGGCAATGTAACTCGCAAACCTGGAAAAACCTAATGAGAGGGTTACGGAGAAATTCCCTGGGAAAACTATAATAACAGACAGGGACTCGACACCCACTCCATGCGTGTGCACTTGCAGGATTCGAACCCGGGTCACATCTGATCCTTGACCGTGCCACCATCTCAGGGCATCCTCCTCAATCAGTCTTCATGCTACCTTTTCCCTAGCCTCCCTCATCCCTGCCTCCCCAGCTGGCAGGCATCCATCGGAATGTTCTCCCTCCCCGCTTCTGTTCGTCCCAGCCGCGCCATCTGATGATAACAACTGTTGAACAAACAACAAGAAACCCGTAACCTAACACTGCTACTGAGCCAGTCTGCTATGTTGAGCTGCTAATACTGAACCAGTGCCTGTTCGCATGTCAAGCACGTCTCGGCCAATATCGGTTTCAAATGTTAAAATGTCGTGACCGAATGCTGGATCAGACAGTGCGTCCATGGGGGGACCGGTCATGTTTCACTATACCGAGGATGATACATCAAACACTGCTGTCTGCTGTTACTGTTGCAGACATTTTTATCATCAAAATGTCACCACTGTGGTATCGGCATCGTTTTGCCAATGCAGTGTTTTAGTGTAGGTTACACTAAAACACTACACAGCTACTGTGTAGCTACGACCGAACCAAGTCCAAAATCAAAGCAGTAAAAAACAAGCTCGAAATTTCCCTCAAAATATTTACGACCCGTGCATGGTTCTGCTGAGGCCCCTCGCCAGTAGGGTTGCATTTGTGACGAATTATCATCAGATCTTCTCCAAAGCTGATACTGTCCTGGTCAATCTTGGGTGGGGAGGAGTTAGGGGGAGGGCATATAACCTCCCATTTGGGCTGCAAAAATATAAAAATCATGCAGAAAAAAAGGTAGCACGTCTGCACGTGCCTGTTAAACCCCATGACAGCTAAACCTCCTTGAAACAAAGCTGGATCCGCCCCTGACTCAGAATAAGGACCCTGAGCCAAATACATTTAACGGTTCTGAAAACTACACCATGCAAATCATAATTTGAGCATGCAGCGTACGTGGGCAATATTTCGGCCTATTTACTGGCCTGAGTGTTCTCCAACTTAACTGTAGTCCTTATTCATCACCTCCCAACCGCGGTCAGTACCTCAGCTCTCAACCACCGGTCAGTCAGTGACTCCGCCATTACAGGCGCAGAGAATGGATGATTTCTTTGCAGTGCATTTATGGCGTTGTTTGACGGCAACCCGGGATGTCGTTCTGTCAGAAACACGAGACTCAAATTGGCTAATTTTACCTCTCTGAACGAAATAATGGGAGCGCGAAAAGAAAGAATATGAATAAGTGGAAAGTTTTGATTTGATTATGTCCACATCCGAAACCTAATTGAAGGATGTGTGTGCGGATGTTTTGAAAATACAGTCGAGAATAAAATGAATTATACACAAGATTGATAATGGAGTTACATAAAATATAGCAATTTCCTTCTCTACTTTGGCCTAAGTCATCCTTATATGTTTTTCTTGCTGCATTTGAAGTTATATTTTTAAATTATACACATCTCGAAATGTATTTCAATACTGACTGATACACATGACAATTTCTCCATCGATTGTGTCTCTACGGAATACGAAGGTGGCTTTTCAGTCTATTTTTGCCATATATCCATGACGTAGAAATATGCCTAAACATGAAACTTCACGCAATGGCGAATGAGCTTCCGTTTCCCCATGCGGTTCCGACATTATTCGTAGAATTCTACGTTCTCGTTTAAAAAAAAGAATGAAATCGCTATGTGCATACTGATGCAGATAAAGTTTGGGGAGAGTGCAGCTATCCAAAGATGTGCGTCCCTCCGTCGGAAGAAAATCCTAACCCCGAGGTTGATTCATAAATAAATGACATCCACGATCAGCTTTAACTATCGCTATAATCCTGCTCTTTCTGAACATCTCGCAAGAACAAGATTGTAATATTTTCCCTGGGAGTGGTACAAGGTTTTGGCGGGGTCCGGAACTCAATCAAGGCAGGCTCTGGGATTAAAGGGATTACAGCGGCCACCCCGTGCCTGGCCTTGGGGCTTCTTGCTCCCTCGGCCCCGCGATGAGACTTGTCCGTAATCATCTCAAGATCGTACTCCGCCGTAAGGCTCGTCTGTGTACGAGATTGAATGTAAATACACGGTACCAAAACAACCCCCGCTGTATATTGCTCCTGTGCTTGTTTTTTTTCAACTGTGAGCAAGCAAATAGGAAGACAGACAGAGAGACTACACAATAGACAACCATTCGGACGGATAAACAGCCCCATTGGCAGACAATCATGTACACATACCTGCATACTTAACGGACAAAAAATGAATGGTACAATAAACATTACATCAATACCAAAACATTCAACACAACGTGAAGACGCATGAACCTAAAAATACAGTTCATCGTGGTCAAAACAGACAAACAAGCTTAAATTATGTAAATGATGAACTAAATATATCTTTCCCGCGTACCAGGGCCAAAACATATAGAGACAACATTTCAAGCATATTTAAATATGGAAACTCGCTTGATGCAATTTAATTCAATAAAATATTCGGGGCTCGTCATCCGTCCGCGTGACCTTATAGTTGGACTTATTTCAGGTCGCTGAGCTTTTTTTATCTACATGTATACGTTTATTTGGTGTGTACATTTATGGTCACTTTTAAACACGGATTGAGAGAGTCTAACTGTGAAAACTGATTTACAGGGCTTATTTCGAAACTTAAACCCTTCCTTCTCTTACTGAATTATGAAAGTCTGAAGCAATCACATCTTGATGGTCGAAGCGTTTGTTGGAGCTGCCTGGTTCTTTTTTTTTTATCTAAAAGTATTCTTTTCTTGTAGGCAGAATTAGAATGCTATCAGGGCAACCGCAGTGAGGTCTTGAAGTTGACTGTGTCTTTAGGCAAGGCACTTTATCACAATTGGCTCGCTGTGGCAACAGCGAGGAAAACAAGCATCTCGAGTAGGCCTATGAAGTTAGTTAGCGAACCAATTGATATAACATCTGTTATCGAACCGTCCATAAATAAGTACAGAATTGAATCGCTTAATTGGCTTAACAATTATACAGTAATAAGCTCAGTGTTTTTCACCACATGAGGGTTTCAACTAACTTTCAATGACGTTTTCGTCGACTCTCTAGTCGCTCGCACCGTTGATTTTGTTTGTTGGGCGAAGAAGAAGAAACTAACGATCCTCTGCTAAAAATAGAAACCTCCTTGGGTTTTGTCTGAAGTTTTGAAACGACACCATTATTGCCTTCAATTCTTCCATTGAATGCCACCATGCAAAGCTGCCAGTGGGTAAATTTGGTAACTCCATTAAGAATTTCTGCCTTTGAGCCGTTTTCTGATACATTGTAATCTAATGCATACCAGATCAAAATTATATCTGCGGTCGTGCACTTACACGGGACCATAAAAAAGAATCTGGCATTAGTCGCACCCAGAGCATCGAGAGAATGCTGTTAATAATAACCACCATGCCGTCTGCATTATCCTCAGCCTAATATGATTACACGCAGAGCCTTCTCATTTATCACTTGGATATGGAGCTGTCTCTATCAATACGGACCATCTTAGCTGATGAAATGCACCACTGGTTTATTGCTTTACAATCCGCAAACTCATGGAATATTTTTCTACTCGAGTGTGTGATTTGACTACTAAAAAAACCGAGATAGATCTGTGTGAATCCAGCGTGACCCTTAAAAGGAGAAGCACCATATACTGAATTTTCGTTATCTTCTCAATCTCGTCCTCAATCTTCAAAGGACAAGTACTATGAACTGATGTGTCATTGTCTTCCCAAACTCTATACTTAAATGTCATTATCTTTGCAACCTCGTTCCAACCCCTAAAAAATTGTCATTAATTGCCATTATCTTCCGAACCTTGTCCCCACCCCTAGAAGTAAAAGTACTATGTGCTGAATTGCCATTATCTTCCCAACCTCGTCCCCACCCCTAGAAGTAAAAGTACTGTGTGCTGAATTGCCATTATCTTCTCAACCTCGTCCCCACTCTTAGAAGTAAAAGTACTGTGTACTGATTTGCCTTTTTTAAACTTGTCCCCAGCCTTCAATGGAAGAGACTATGTTTTGAATGGGGCCCATCTTCCCCACCTCTTCCCCAACCGTAATGTAATCAGTACTTAATGTCGTTATTTTCCAAACCTCATCCTCACCCTGAGCTTATGTAGTGAATTGTCATCATATTCTCAACCTCGTCCCCACCCATTAGAGGAGAAGTACTATGTACCGAATTGTCATTAACCTCGTCCCCATGGCCTACGAGCAGTACACTACCATCGGCTGATCTGTCGCCCAGGTATTGGATCATTATATCGAAAAGTCTTGGATATTATACATTACGCTAAGGTTTGATTCCTTCCCAAACCGCAAGTGCTTTTGAATATGGTGTCTTGGATACCAGACGAAAACGGTTCCAACAGTTCACCTTAAGATCGACCGTAAGATAGTTCTTTTTAATTCGCAGTATGACAATCATGCATAGCCATCCGATGACATAATTATGAGAATATGGAAAGCCAGTTACCCGCAGTCATTTATTGAGGTCGGGGTTGAAAACAGGCCCTGGAAACGATGTTATCTTCTCTACTTATTTGGGGTCGCGATCTTGTCTTCACTCGGTGACTATTTCGTTTCTTCACGTTCAAGGAAAATACAAATTGTACAGAGGCTTAAAAAGAACATTAAGCTCCTAAATCTCTACGGAACTAAACACCGACCGTACAATGGCATTTGTGAAATTATTAAGAGTGTTTTTGAAGAGTCCTCTGGGAGTGGAAGATCTGATATAAAAAAGTGTCCTCCTCAACCGGCATGCAACATGTGTGCTCATGTTGACAAATGATCGATTTAATTATACAGCTGTTGCCGTCTCCTAGGCACGTGGACCAGATTTAATTTTGCCCGATCGATACAGCAAATCGAGCGAAAGAAGCCGCAAATTTAGCAGCAGTTAGTCGTTGGGTTTATTAATTGCCAGTTATATGCAGTGCCATATTAACCTCTGCATTCAGCTCCGGCAGTTTGTGGCCACTATTTGTTGTTAATAACGAACCCGGGGTCCCACACCGGACTGGACTGGTTCCCTCGCGGCTTACGAATTGAATTTGCATTGATTTCCGTCTGGAGATCTGACGGTGATTGACTCGTCTGACCAATTTAGTTTCTCTGTACAGCTACATTTGGTTTGGTGACACATGTCAAACGAAGAATTGGGCGAATGACCGAAATAAAACGTGTCTATTGGGTAAATGGTAAGGTAATTGATTAATAATGTCCTGTCCAATTCACAACTTTTGATTTTCCTGTATTAAACATACTAATTTTATCATATAAAGACATGCATAAAATAGCTAAAATGTCAAATATCACCACAGCATGCAGGATGTGTCTTAAAATTTTCAACGTGCAATAGTTATGTGTGGATTTCCACATATTAGGCTGGTTCCTTTTCATAATCAGAAGTGCAGTATTGATATTCTGTGGTTGTTGACGGTGTAGTCAGGGTATCTGACCAAGATGGCTGCAAATGTAATCTACATAGCGACTGCAAGAATTCGGTCTGTCTGTCAGTCACGCCACCTCGCCTCCAAAGTCTAGCGTCTGTCACGAGCTCATCATAAGCCACAACAACACCACTCAATTTGTTGTCTTGCGA
This sequence comes from Patiria miniata, assembly GCF_015706575.1. NCBI lineage: Eukaryota > Metazoa > Echinodermata > Asteroidea > Valvatida > Asterinidae > Patiria > Patiria miniata. Next base: position 14,452,247 of record NW_024037061.1, read on the forward strand.
TTTACGAGGAAATTGAAAAAAGGGGATGGAATGATATCACGGCCGTCACTCCACGCCCGCGCATTCTATCCGCCAGCGAGCCGCGGTCGCTCATTGCCGTCGTCATATTACACATCATCGCAATCACGGGCTGTTTGTTGTCATCCATCCACGTCCGTCAACGACTTTGCCCATTAAAATAATTTTTAGTCTGGCGCTGGAAATGCCAGATGTGTTCTCCTGATGACCCGTGCTGGAACCCGAGTCAGCTAGCTTCTACATATTTTTTCTATACATCATGAGAGAGTCCTCTTCTCAGAATGCAGATGATGAATTCATTAGCCCATATACAATAATCTCGTATTCCATTTGTGTCAAACAAATGGGACACTCTAAGTACAGTGAGCTTAACGTCTCTCAAAATGCTCGACTGAAGTATTATTAATCTATCAGCCTGGATGGATGTTTTATTTTATTATTCAGGACTATCCCTAGTCGGTGGATGTCGTTGTCGTAAAGGCCTGTAGGTTTTTATGTGCAAGTCAAATTGAAATACCATTAATCATGTGTTCAATTGTTACGCTGTCAGAATGTAGGCCTATGCATCATGGAAGCTTGCCACTTAATTAACCAGCTTATACTACCCTACGTACATTCCTATAATCATGGGTGACTTAGGCCATTGATTTCAAAACAGTTACCAAACTCTTTATCAGCCAAGTTACCCACGATGCGATGGCGACATGAACTTTCCAGAATGTTTATTTTAAAACCTCGATTACCTCCTCCTACTGTCCTACTGTCTAGTCCATTATAAGTACGTTGTCCTATTTTCATCCGCGTGCGCTCATTTGATTTCTAGATCCTTTCATTCCGCAGAAAAGTTCGGTAATTTAATGAGTTTTGTTTTTGCCATCTGCGTGTACGTTTTTTCAATCAACATACCCAACTTTCGCCCGTAGCAGATCAGTCATTCGAACAGAGTGAACTGAAAGAGAAAAACCACAGTTCAAAATGAAACCAGCGTATACATTTTTTTGTCTTTCTTCCGGATGTTCCTTTCCACAGAAGATGACAGGGCGAACATTCCTCCTTCAATCTGTCCAGATGTTTCCCATCTCAGTAACCGCGGACAAACGGAGAATCTCTCCCGACTGTGCCCGGATTTGTTAGGATCATAATATTTTGGCTGGAGCTTCGGGGTATAACATAATTCTTAAGCTTTATAGTAAAATTATATAGGCATCGTAAACATGACAAACCCCTCGGCAGTTGAGCGGCGGTGAGCTCTGCTATGGCTATAGCTAATGATTTAACGCGCTGGGTTCCTGTATGGCTGGCAGAATAATATTTTTAGTATCTACCAATCAGACTTCAACTTGGTTTTTAATATGCGTTAAATCACAGGGATTCTTTTGGAAAGCTGCATGGTTAACTCATGGCGTCGTTTCGTTGGTAATGTTCATGTCGTACCGGATGTTTCTGTTGGGGAATATGTAGTCCATGCACAAGCTTAGGACTATGTTAACCGCGGCTTTATTCCACAACAATGTTTAATATGCACTGAGTTAACTGAACTGGTGGAGAAGTGAACTGGGGAAAAGAGAACTGGAACGAACCGATTGTTATAACGAAAACGGATACTGGATACTAACCGTTACTACTGAGAATTACTGAATACTGACTGACTGATTGAATTAGAAACTGCTCATGGGGAAGTAATTATAAAGGGAACAATGCAAGCATCTTGGTTTCCTGATTCTCAGAAATATAAATGACTATGATTGAGTAATAAAACCGTGGATCAATCATCTAGTAACTTCTGTTGTATTTGGAAATGTTCCATGTCAAATGACCAATGAGTCTTGGAACGTATGGGTAAATAGCATGTGGGCAAAAAAAAAAAAAAAAAAATACACTCTACATGCACAAAGTATTGTCCTCGGGCGTATAGAAATTCACGACTGTGCGTGAGTGTATGTACAAGGAAAAGCCATAAGCAACGCGTTAAATGTAGAGGAGGATTAACACCGAAATTATGAACGTGAAAAACTTTTTAAAATAGCATTGGTTATTAAAGAGTGATAAGTAACTAACTATTAAGGTGAATGGATCATTAAGAATCATTATGCGTGGATTTTTTGATCTGTTTAAAATGTTGAGCGCCGGGCTCAGTAAAGTTGAATTGTAACGGCTGAATATAGAGTTGATCCGTCAATGTCTTCATTCTCGGCAATTTGTTTCAGCTGTGTCACAGATGTAAGGGCCGAAGTTCGAGATAAATCTTACAAAATGAGCCGCTCCCATTGCTTTTGTTATGATTTTGCCATAAATCAGTAATAGAATTTAGATATGTTTGCTAATAGTTCCTTTGGAAATAAATAAAAATTGTACTCACCCCAACTGGAAAGGCCTTCAAAGAATTGGACGTGATTCCGAATATATTATACATTTTTAACGATTTTGCCGTTACGTGCTTGTGACATGTAATTTGTTTTTATTTTTAAACGTGATATTTAACTTGACTGCCAAGAGTAACAGTTTTACATGGTGTTGATAATTTTTAGTGACTTGGAAATCTATTGCCGACTAATTTTTATTTCCAAACTAAAAAGCTCAAAAAATCACTAACCCGTCCTTGAGCCACTGAGCAAACCATTGGCATCTATGCACACATCCCATTGAATGAACCATTCAGTATTGCTTCGGTAACACTAGCTTACTATTAACCAAAAATGAATGCATTTTGCATGCCTTCAGAGATGAGAAGACTATAGCCCGTTTGGGGAAGACGAGTGCAAACTTTGAGGAATAATATCCTAGAGCCATTCAAGCAAGGGAGCCTAGAATGTTATTCACCAGGGAAACCCCACAAGTCCGCCCTGTTTGCTCCGGGAATGCTTTCTGGAGCTTAAAGGGGCAAGATAGCCGTGCCTACAAAGAAATACAGCGAGTTTTTAAACAAATCTCATTTTAATTAACCTCAAAACTTTGAACATATCGCTGCCGTAGCTACATTTAGGCTTTGGGACTTAAAGCAGAAACATAGAGCCGTCCTAAACATTGAGTGTGTCATGACCTAGCGGTTAAGAACACCGGACTCATGTTCTGGTATTTCAGAGGCAACAGTGGCGTAGGTTCGAGCCCGCCGGGTGGACACTTGTACCCTTAAGCAAGGCACTTAACCATTATTGCTTCGTCCTTCGGATGGGACGTAAAGCCGTAGGTCCCGTGTGTTGTGTAATCTAATGCACGTAAAAGAACCCAGTGACACTTGTCGCTAAGAGAAGGGGTTTGCCCCGGTGTTTTTGGTCTCCTGTAAAAACTCCCACGCGGAGTATTTAGGAAATGAACCAACCAAGAACCAAGATAAAGCGCCGTGGACAAAAACTATATCCACCTTTTTTACCAGTAGGCAGGAGGTCATTGGTTCGAGTCCCACCCAAGGAACCTTGCTTTTTTTTCTCTCACAAACTCTCGGATATATAGCATCAAGCATATTGGTAAAGGTCACAATCCGACTAGAAAAGAAAATCGTACCGGCATGTAGTTTATTACCGATCATATTCGCTGCAGCCAATAAATTATCACACGACCAGGTTTCAGTGTTAAATTATCTTTTGTCTTCTCCTTCGATGTTGAATAAAAGTCAATCAGCTACTCCGTACTGCATCTGTCGAGCCATCAATCACAGAGTTTCTATACATTTTCTTTTCTTTCATCACATCGATTCTCCCGGGTGCATTATTGACTCATGCAAAATCCATCCCGCGAATGTCAACCCTTCAAATAATGTACGTATACCAGCCAATCCAATGGTTCTCTTCACTATCGCCACGTAATGGGATATGAGACGCATCTATGCACACACATTTCTTTAGACCAGTCGAGAGAAGTGCATACGATTAGATTAAATTACGATTGTGAATTTGAACTTGGATGGAAGCCATGTTCTGCTGCACTTTTCCCCACATGATAAACAGTTTGTTAAAATCACAATGTAAAAACTGCTAGGTCAGATTGACCCAGCACTTAAATCCGAATTTGCTCAACCCTTTTCTGGGTAAAAAAAAATGACACGTTTCCGGGTCATTTGAAATGTCATCTTTGAGTCGGAAAAGTTTTCCGGGTAAAACAAATGGCACCGCTTTTCCGTTTAAAAATGACCCGGAAAATGTCATCGTTGACCCGGAAAGGTTTTCAACAGATGGCACTTTTCCGTTTAAAAATGACCCGGAAAATGTCATCTTTAACCCGGAAAAGTGTCATTTTGACCCGGAATAGGGTAGAGCAAATTCGGAATCGCTGCTGATTCAATTTGACCTAGCAGGTTTTTTTTAGTACCTACATGAGAATCAGTGATATTTCGCTCAAATGGAAAAATGGTGGACTGAACGGAATTCCCATTTTGACACGGAATTTGTGATCTTTTGAAACAACCAGTGCGCTTATGCAAGAGAACCTCAATTAATTTGTCACCGTAAAAAAAGATAAAATGTACACGTTTCAGTGGTTCACTTTCTGAATTAAAGGAGTATGTAACGAGAAATGGTGGATGCTCTTGTTTTGTGTTTGCAGGCTGTGTTGATTTACGTTTTTTTTATCAATCAGTTATCTAGAAAGCCTATCAACACTTGGTATTTGAGGTAGAGAAGGAATTCAGTGAAAAGAACAATTGAAATTAATCTAGACTACTTTTGCGGACTTTATGTACCATGTATAATAATGACAAATGGGTTTTGAAGTAAATTTGTCATGTTGAGCTGATATCCCTACATAATGGATGTATAAATTCAGTTCATTAATGTGCAGGTACGTCTCTTCGCAGTACTAATGATAATAATATAACCACAGCTCCGGCTGATGAGTGGCATTCATAAAGCTGTGCAGTGTCTGTGTACTTCGTACTGACTCGTCGCTGTGTCAGCAACCTGCGATGGGCTGTAATGATAGCGCTCCGGCCCCCTCTGCTTTTGCAAGAGTTCTCGCTTTATGCTCTCGCATGTCCGACGGCATCGGAAGCAAGAAGGAGCAATATCGGAAATTGTATCTGCATCTTCTCCCCGGATTTTCTTTTCATCTATTCTTTTTTTTGTCTCTTCCTTCTTTCGTCCCCTTATATTCTTTCGGCGATGGAGGCAGAGCAGCTTTCAGCCTCCTCTTGAGGCGCAATGTACTTCGAGAGGGGGCTGGCAACGCGCTGTGCCCGCAAAATGAGGCACCCGAACTGTGGTTATACTTTCCCTTGTTTTATTCCAACCGATTGCTGTTTACTCGAACATTGTGATGTTGAGCCAGGATTTTAATCACGGGAGGTGGAGGGGGGGGAGCTTTTCGTCTAATCAGGCTGATTGTGCCGAATGTCGGTACACATGCGAGACACGAATGGCAGCACTTGATCGAGTAATTAATTACCGGCTGTTAAATATCAGGTGAATTGCGATGGATGTGCGTGCCGTTTGGGTGAACATAAGGCGCTCCGGGCATAAACACTACAAGGTGCAATTCATGTTGCCGTCATTTTTTTTGTCAAAGGGAGGGGAGACGGGTTTTATTTCCGTCCCTCGACCACACGAGTCTCAAGATGACTGCATCTATAGTTTGTTAACTCTGGGTATTAGACATTGAGAGAATTTAACAACTCCGCACTTTTGACCAAATGACTACTGTCTTAATTGGCATTATTTAAGAAAATGCAAAGAAATATCAGTGGCTGTTGTCGAATTATTAAAATAATTATAATGTAAATTCTTGTCATGTTTTGTTTTTAAACATTCGCAAAATCTTTCGGGGTCATTATAAACCTTTCCCTTCGGTTATGTTAAAACAGATACATTGTGTATGCACAGCCCAGCCGAAATTATTCACGGAAATTAAGATTGCAAAATTGCATTTTGACATTCCCAATTAAACCACACAAAAAATACGCCCGTAGCGATATCCGTTCTGCGTATACATGTATATAGATACAACGGGTGTCGAGTGACCGTATGACCGTGCATAGCGGAAGCTATGCCTGACCAGTGTAGTACCGTAGTTCCTTGCAGGGCATTTGCGGTGTGAGATGTCGCACTTTCTACCACGTATCGAGCACCGTGGCATGAGAATCAATGTCGGCCTGCTGGCCTCGGCTAAACTAATTACGTGAATGTGCAGCATCGGCTGATGAGTTGGCCATGGTTACGGTTATAGGTCCGGGTTGCCAGACCGCCAATTCCATTGCCAAGGTTGGGTTCATTTATCCAAGACCGTTGTAACGACATGTTGCCCACTATACACTGTAAAAATGGTGCTTAGGATTTAAACACATTTCTAAACACTTATTCTGTACCCACTTTTTCCACACGTTTAGCATCATGACATGTTTAGATGTCCTTTTTCTGTGACACGCATTATCCGTTTGACATGTTCAATGAATCATATGTTTAGCATTTAAACACCTTCCTATGCGCATTTAGATATACAATCCTAAGCACATGTCCAAAACGTAAACAAGTTTTGTTTCACAACATTAAAAAGTGGTAAACGTTTAGAATTGAAACACATTCCTAAACGTTTTAAACTCTAAACACGTTCTGATGTGTTTGAATGCTAAACACTGTTTTTACAGTGTACTCTTGAGATTTTTGCGAAAACACGAGATGTGCAATAGTCATGGAACACTATTGTTGGTTACGGCTTCGGTCGTTTCAGCGCCGTTTTGACAGCTAAAAGGTTTGAAAAAGGCTTGTCAGATTTCATACTTCAGATGCAAATGCATTAAAAAAAATCTTACAATTGGAAACTCGAAGCCTTTAACCAAGGTTTGAGAAATGGTGTATTTGCTGTCATTTTGCAAGCACGCTTCATTTTGGGCGGCTCGCAGTGGCAGGCAGTTGTTAACACATTGAGGAAAATAATTTTCAATATTGAATAAAAGCCTTCTGATTGAAAGCAGTCGAAGGGTGTTCCTTTCATATTTCAGAATATTTCTGGAAAAATGGCAAGTACCATTGTGAACTTGCGCTGGCTGCTTTCTCAGACTGTAAAAAGCTACTCCCTCCGTATAAGGAAACCGTTGTGTTATATTCTTTTGTCATCTCCAATTCCTTGGGATTTTAAGCCTACAGTGTCTGCTCTTTTTTTTTTTAATTCGCCGGCAACGAATGAGCATTAAAATAAGCGGAATTCCTGCATCCATTCTCCGTTCGCACGTGTCTGGAGTGCCCGCATCCTCCTAGCAAGAATCAATGCGGTTCACTATGTCGCCATGGCAACCGAGTGGAGAAAAGCGCGCCAACATCAAGGAGGGCGCGACTTTTAGCTGTGGGTCTTTTTTCTTTAATACTGAATAGAATTCATTTGAGTCGACCCCGGATCAATGTCTGAACTCAGAACCCAGAATGGGGTTACTATTGGAATTCACGAGGAGTTCTGCTGAAAGCCATTTCAGGACTTCGATTCTGAGGCCCGAATACGAATGTGAACATAAGTGGCATGCATGGCTGGAAATAATTCAAAATGTTGTGAATGCGCTATCAGGGTTTTTCTCTGAAAGCAGGAGGTCGTAGGCTCGAGTCCCACCCGAGTGAGTTTACCCAACTTTCGCTTGGAAGGTAACACACTGAGTAAACAGTGTTTATACGTCGGTGAAGGGCAAAACCTTACATTGATTGACATCACTCCGACGCAAATTCCATCTTATGAAAGCTACAGTTGTTGTTCCACCTCCCGAATATCTCCCCTTTGCAACACCACATTCTGCTCGTCAGTAAAAAGGACCGTTCAATTATTTTATATGAAGACTTGCATTTACGTATTCAGTCGACTCGAGATAACCATGTTTGGTTACCACAATATCACAGTTACCATTCACAAACCACACACCAAATTTGACCCCGGTGGTAGCGAAGAAGCCACGACGGTAGCCATTAGTGGTAAATATAACCTGACTGTTTTCATCAGTAGCTTCTCGACGGGACGCTCTACAACCGTATCTTGTGTTTAATGGCGACGTTTATGAGTGTTCCTGACTTGAAGGCCCGGCATTTTATGCTGAGGATGTACTGCGAGCTAGAATTACCCGATGCAAAAAAAAACAAAATGTGAAGCTTCAAGCTGCCAAAGAGTTTAGCTTCAGACACGTATAATTCTGGTGCTGCGATTTGCACTCAACGACCTATGCGGCAACACAGAGCGAGCACGATTTGGCTTTGAATCAGGTTACGGGGTGGAAGTTGTACCCAGTAGACTGCGGCTATAGGGAGCTAGCTGGAAGCAAGTTGATCTATGTATTCCATTTAAATCTAACCACAGCTTTTAAGAGTGTGTGAAGATACTTCGTACATCAATTCAACAATTTATTATTCAACTTTAAAGAAACACACATGAAACTGAAGATATCAGAGATTGTTGAGGAGACTTTTTGTCGCCACTTTTATCACCTCAATACTCGGCCCCAGCACGGTTAAAATTCTTTCACACCATTCTCTGCTCACTCCATCGCTCCGCTCTTAACTTACTCGCATATTTTTGTTTCGCAACATAAATCTTGACCCAACCAAATTAATGGCGGCCTTAAAATCACACAGACAGGCATACACGATAAACATGTAAAGATTAACACCGACCATCACAGTAATGAGATTGCCGGAGGTCCGGGGCATGAGGCCCGCAAATGATGATGATGATAATAAACGGACCAAGGTAGCCGCTGCTGCTGATGACTAGTAAGCTTAATTAATTGAATCTCCCCAGACTTGCTGCCGCTAGAAACTTCACAGTATAGCTCCTACAAAGAGTATAGGCCTATGAGATATAAATTGTTTGTGTCACTACTTTCCATGCAGTGTATCGTAACACTAACTGAACTTGAAAGATGGCGATATGAGAACACACTCACAAAATGTTGGTATTTTGCTCAAGGTTAGTCAACATACCAACTGCCTACACTCTTGGGCAAATTCGTCCCAAAAGCCGGTCAATTTACCCTAATTCATCAGCAAGTTAGGTAACTACGATGGGTAAATAACATTGCCCAACATTGTTTTAACCAACCTTTTTTCCTCCACTGGTCGGTATTGATAAGCTTTCTGAAGAGATGAACCATACACATGGGCGTCTCCGGGATTTGATCTAGAGAGGGGTGGGAGCAAAACACTCACCCGAAGCAAAGGGAGAAACCACCGGCCGTGGTTGAAAATCGACACCCATGTTGTTAAAATATTCAATTTCATTTTCCATGGAACTAAAACGTGCATACGAGCAAACGTCAACGGCAAACGACTGGCTTTTGAATAAAAAATGTACATTTGAACAGTGAAGAGTGACAATTTTATGAAAAATAATTGTTTGTAATGATTAATTTGTACTTACATCGTTTCATGGATTCTAGAAATTAAGCATGGCTAATGAACCGATTAATTGGGGAAGCTTCAAGCACCACATATAGACGTGATCACGATTCTTCGTAAAAATTCTCTGATAGATTTGCAGTAATTTAGAGCTATGACAAAGCTTAATGAGCCAGAACCATGGGGCGTCGGGGGGGGGGGGCAAGGGGGCACTTGCCCCCCCCCCCCGGAAAAGCAAAAAAAAAAAAAAAAAAAAACAAGGAAGAAAAAAAAGAGAAAAAAGAAAAGGAAAAGAGGCGCGAAGTCATAGTGGTGTAAATTTAATGGGGGGGGGGGAATGTCCCTGCCCCCCTCTAAAATTGATAAATCGAGGAGATGTTGAGAAATACAGGATTTTTTTGGGGGGGGGGGGAATATGTTTTGCCCCCTCTAGAAAAAATCCTGGCGACGCCCATGGCCATAACACATACCATAGTATCGATAAAATGGCTTGGAAGAGATTAGTACATACAGGGTGCTCCCAAAATGTTGTGCAAGTAGATATTCTTTAATTTCTCAAAAACTATGAGTGTTTCATCTTGATGGAGCATATTAATTATACTCTTGTGTATAATCAGTGAAAATGCCATGGAAATCTGTTCATGCAAACCAGAGATCTAACAGAGTGCAGAAGGCTATGATTTTGTCACCCATTCCATGCAATGGGATTTACACAGTTGGTGATATAAGTGAATAAGATTATCATGGGCCTTTTCACTCTGATGTGAATTAAGTTAATTAACTGTGTAAATCCCATCCCATTGGAATGGGTAAAAAAAACATAGTCTGTTATAATCTGTTAGATCGCTGGTTTGCATGAACGGATTTCCATGTCATTTTTACGGAATATACACAACAGTATAGGCCAAATGAACGTGCTCCGTCAAGATGGAATACTCATGTTAAGTAGTTTTTGAGAAATTAAAGGATATCTGCTTGCACAACTTTTTAGGACACCCTGTACACTTCGCCGTGGTATGGAATTGTTTGCATTCACACAAATCAGGAAATTATTAGACGCGATGTGGTCTAATGTCTCCTAAAATCTCCCATTCAGTGTTTGCTTTTTTCCATATTTGGAAAACAAGTGTTGTTGTTTCTTAACTAGGAAAGTGACAATCCTATCCACACATTTTTTTTCCAAATTTGGAAAACAAGTGTTGCTGTTTTTTTAACTATAGGAAATTGACAAGTCTATCCACACGACATCCACTTTCACATTAATTATCGTTACCAAATTAACATCACCATGTACACGTTGCAAATCATTGCTTTTCGTGCGATAACTAATCAGATTAGGAGAAGGCCATATAACCCTTCAAATGTCTACTTGAGACAGAGGTTGAGATGTGTAGAGAATTAGTCTGGCCCTGGCTTTACCTTCCCTGGATCTCCTGTGAGACAGAGGTCAAAGTATAATACACCCTGGGAAAGAGGTCAGTCCGCACAACCCCTCAAAGGTCTCACTGAGACTGCAGAGGTTGAGATTGAGTAGGCACCGGGAACGAGTCTGGCCCTGGTTTAGCCCCTTGTTCTATTCCCTGGCTCTCCTATGAGACAGAGGTAAAAGTTAAATACACCCTGGGAAAGAGGCCAGTCCATAACCCTTCAAAGGTCTACTTGAGACAGAGGTTGAGATTAAGTAGACACCGGGAACGAGTCTGGCACTAGTTTACCCCCTTGTAATCTTCCCTGGCTGTCCTATGAGGCTGAGGTAACGGTAAAATACACCCTGGGACAGAGGTCGGTCCAACCCAAGTATCTCTCAGAATTTGACAGGGCTGCATGCAAGCCTAATGTTTCTTCTGTTATCGATCCTGCAGGGTGCTTCGCTTCCGAAAAGGCCGACGAACTCTTCTATAAGTTGACCAACGAGAATCACTACAACCCGCTGATCCGACCGGTCTTCAACGAGTCTGAGGCGGTAATGGTCAAGTTCGGCTTGTCCATATCACAACTCATCGACGTTGTAAGTCATGGGAGCTTTTCTTTCCTTTTCAAACATCAGATTCGTCCCTAGTTCGGCTCTATAGCTTCACGAATCACACCCCTGTGTGATAAATGATAAAAATGGCTCCCTATCAGCCTCAGAAACGTAACATCACCTAATATGAAGGCAAAGGCTTAAGTAAAATTCATAATGAGAATTTCATTCTTGTTAATGTGTAAAACTAATCGGGAACCAGTCTTAATGTGTACCAAATTAGACACTACAAATATAATGGAAAACAGACACTGACATATGGTGAAACATCGTTATTTCAAGTATCTGTATCTTACCAAGTATTATCCCGAGCACATGGCCTAGTACAAGCCGGGTAAACCATGGGTAAACCTGAGCATGGAGACATAGGAGAACCAGGCTACAATTAGGGAGGCTTTGGAAACCTAGGTTTCATTGCAGCTTTAGTTTCAGGAGATATGAATCCTCATTTTGGGGACTAATCATAAGCTCAACGTGGGTCCATGTTCTGTATTGTCATTTTATTCCACAAGAAAATGTTTAACATTTAGAAATAACTCTGGAGCCCACATGGAGGCAGTGCCGGTGACGAAACCAGGATTTGGCTTATGTCCCCGTTTGGGTATTGGCCAATCAATATTTATTTGTCAAACTTTGAAAAAGGGGGCGAAAGTGCAAATCAATACAGTTTGATAATCAATCACAATAAGGTTCAATCGTCCGTGGTACCTAACGCAAATGCTGCATGGCCGGTGTGTTAGTATACAAATAACGAATGTTTGTGAGTGCGATGGTAAGAATAATTTCATGAGGTGACAGATTGAATGTTCTATTCCACGAGGCGAAGCCGAGTGGAATAGAACATTCAATCTGTCACCGAATGAAATTATTCTTTCCATCGCACGAACGTAAAACATTCGTTATTTGTTTTATACAACACCTGAATAAATTCTCGTCATTTGATTGGTAAATTATAAGCTACAATTTATTTTGATTTTAAAGATGTTGAACTACCCCTTCACGAAAATGTTTGAACCCAACGCTGTAGCGCTGGCTCTTTGGAACAATACGCGCTACGCTGAACGCGCACACCAGCATGCATTTTGCACGCAAATACCGCGTCATGGAACAAGCGCAAAGTGAAACGGTATAACGCATGGGTATAACGCATGGTCGCACCGTGCATTATACCGAATAATAATATGTCACGTGATCCACAATTCACCAATCAGATGACGGGGATTTATTCAGGTGTTGTATAATATGCCCTATCGGCTGGTTTTAAAAGCTGACTGGACTATGGCCGCAGCCAAATCTCATGTCTAGAGCTACGGTCTAGGTCTTCAATGACAACCACATGGGAAAATGCTGACCATAGACGGCGCCGTAGCTCTAGATGTTCGTTTGTTGAAATATCATGGTACCTCAGACTCCTCGGTCTCGAACACCACCACGATTCACCCATTACCAGCTGTACAGTTTGCTTCCATCATTAAATATTATGGGATGTGAGTTACGGTGAATGACTTTATCTGGGTACCATATTTAGACACAGATGACACGTTTTGTAAAATCGATTCGAACCCTTCAGTTGCAGCCAAGGGCGGATCCAGGGGGGGGGGGGGCGGCCAAAGGGGGCCATGCCCCCCCCCCCCCAAAACGAAACAATTTTTTTTTTTTTATGTGACATCGCAATAAAGGCAGGCAATGAGTACACCACCATCTTTTCCTCAAAAAAACATTGGTTAAAGTGGTCAGAAATTGCCTCAGATCGCACCACAGAGCATCTAGAATCCAAAAAATTTTCGGGGCCCTTAAGCGGGCCCCGAACCCCACGCCGTAATTTTTTTGACCCACTTTTTGGGGGACCAATTTTTTTTTTTGCCCCCCAAAAATTGTGTTCTGGATCCGCCCTTGGTTGCAGCACCATTATTGCTTGTGGTACCCAGCCTTTAATCTTTTGAAGGGGTTCGTAAATTTTGGTATAAAATTCGATGGTCATATCCATTTGTTTTTCTACATTTGCAGGACGAGAAGAACCAGATCATGACAACGAGCGTCTGGGTCAAACATGTGAGTGATTTTGAAGCACTAATCATTGAACATTGATCGTGGAACATTGCCACAATTGCTATTTGAACATATATACCCTATATCGACTCTACCATACCAAAAACAGTATACCCATGATTCGAGTCTTAGTCTGAATGACTTGGCTACGGCTGGACATAACACACGGGTCTCTGGGAAGTGGCTGCAGCCACTTCCAGGGGCACGTGTGTAATTTCAAGCCAAGTATTTCGGTGACACGGCACTAGATCCAGTTTTTCGTTGGAGCCCTCGAACTGCGTTCCGCGTATACGTCAAAGTAGATCGTCCCCATTGATGTCACAATTTGTCAATAGGCTGATCTGTTTATGTCTTCTTTGTTCCCTTCGTACAGTCTTGGACGGACCGTCATCTGACGTGGAACCCCGACGAGTATGACGGAATTACATACATACACATCCCTTCAAGCCTCTTATGGCGGCCAGATATACTTTTATACAACAAGTAAGTTCAGTGGGAGTCTTTTGGGTTTCAGATAACTACATTTCGTGTCTTTCCCTCCCCTCCTGCTTATAGGGATAGCCCATTCCTCCTATGATGACATTATTATTAAAATATTGGTTAATATTTTTTTTTGTCTTTTGCTTGTAGTGCGGATGGTTACTTCGATGTGCGGTTTCTGGTCAATGCAATCGTCTATCACGACGGCACCGTGCGCTGGCTGCCGCCGGCCATATACAAGAGCTCCTGTAAAATCAACATCGAGTTCTTCCCCTTCGACGAACAGGAGTGCCGAATGAAATTCGGGCCATGGACCCACGAGAGCCGCAAGGTGGACATGCTCGATGAGCAGAACATTGTAGACCAGGAGGATTACTCTGAGAACGGGGAGTGGAAGATCGTAGAATCCCCCGCCATCAGGCACATCATTGAGTACCCTTGCTGTGACGAAGCCTTCGTGGATGTCACCTTCTACTTCAAGCTGCACCGGAAGCCCCTCTTCTACGTCGTCACCTTGGTCATCCCCTGCATTCTGATATCATTCCTCACCATCTTAGTCTTCTACCTGCCTGCTGACGCCCAAGAGAAGATCACTCTGTCCATCTCCATCTTACTGGCCTTGATTGTGTTCCTCCTTCTCATCCCGTCCATCATTCCTCCCACCTCCACCACCCTGCCTCTGATCGGCCGCTACATGCTCTTCACTATGGTGCTGGTAACCATGTCCATCACGGTCACCGTCGTGGTCATCAACATTCACTTCCGGAGTGCCAGGACTCACATCATGCCCAACTGGGTCCGGACGGTGTTCCTGTACTACCTGCCCAGGATGCTCAACATCCACCGGCCTGGAGGCCTGGAACTCCCGTCCGGCAAGAAGTACAAGTCCATGACGAAAAACACGAACTACACGCCGGCCAGCTACAACGCCCCGCTGCGCGGCAAGTACTTTTACGACCGGAAGTTCATGAGGTCGGGGGCTAAGTACATGGTGAACACAATCACGCCCTCGCTGCTGGAAGAGATCCAGTTTCGAGACCGGCAGTATTCGGACGCTAGTGACTCGATGCCGTTGTCGAAGGAGTGTACGGAACTTATCGATCATGTGGAAACCATTGCCAAGCATTTTCAAATGGAGGATGAACATTACAAAGTGAGTATGCTGTTTTGAAAGTTCATCGCTATATATTGTGATTAGATAGCAAACCAAATAGCACATTGTAATCTAACATTTGCCACTCAGTTGTTTTGCTCAATAATCTCTGGTGAAGGTATTTCATATATCACTTTGTGTTTGTAATTGTGAGATGTAAACAACGCTTCGTGTTGTTTTTGGTTTTGGCAGGGAATGGAAGATTGGAAGTTCGTCGCCATGGTGATTGACCGAGTCTTTCTGTGGGTGTTTGCCATCATGTGTTTCTGCGGCTCGCTTGGTATCATCCTACGATCACCTGTCTTCTGGGAAGGCCCTAACTTCCACCAAGCTTCAAACTACACCAAGCCTATACGCCTCAACACAACGACATATGGCCGGCCGGATATCTCATAGTCACCGTTTAATCATTCATACTTCCGCTTGGGGGCGCCCTAGGCCCTGATGTTTTCTAATTCCCCGCATGGTCGTTAGGTTTTTATGAAAATTAAGGATCAGTTGACATTATTGATCGATAAGGGTATCCGATGATTTTATTGTCACGTGTATTTCTGGCATCCTGAAATCACGTGATTATCCGGTCGCCATTGATTGGTTCAGTATTAAAGTAACAGTTTGCATGGAGCTACTGCCATTGTATAATACACGTCTGGTTACTAGACATTTTTAAGGAAGAATGAGGCATATTATGTTGACTAAAGATTCATTCATTTATTAAAAAAAAGAAAAAAACTCACACAGCTCTTCCACTTTTCAATAAACGTTTGTACAGTATATAATCCAGTTTATAGTCGACTTTCCTGCTTGCAATTTCGTTACGACAAGCAAAACGTTTAAACATAAAACCCCGTAGTTAAAGTTGTATTAATGACCTATTACGCCTTCAGGTATAAAACGTCTGATGACTCGATGCTGTCGGTGTGTTGAATAATCTATGGTGTGTGTTCATACTTCACAAGTACATAATGAAAAGAATCATTATTCGGATGATTGTTGTAAAAAATACAGTGAGAAAATCCATGAAACTATGAAGCGAAATTTCCTTTACAAGTTTGCTGCACTTTTTGGCTTATACACGTACACACGGAAATTGTGCGTCTTCATCAATAGGCCTACATTGCCTATTTATGTTTATGAGCGAAACTCGTTTTGGAACATTTTCAAGAACGCATACATTGTTTTGGGATTTGCGGGAAAAAATGTGTGTCAGATAAGGCCAAAAAAAGAAAGTCTCCGGTTTCTGGTATGCGCGCGCGTCGCCGTAGCCATGCGCGTCGGCAAAATGAAAACGTGTTTTTTTTTCAATGAAAGATGATGTCTCAAAACCGCCAAACTCACTGGTTTGACTGGAATCCTGCTGCTGCACAATTTTAACGTGTTTTTAGATTGGGTTTTGGTCGAGAATAAGCTTTATGTGGCCTCTCTGGACTCCCATATATTTGCACAAAGTTTAGTCGGGCACCATTTGCAGTCATCAGCCGACAATTGAAGCAAAAAAAATCAGATAAAAAAAAAAAGCCGCGTCGCCGCACCACTTTTCGGGCAAGCTCCATACCAGAAACCAGAGACTTTTTTGGGGGGGGGGGGGCTAAGGTAGGAATGCTCGATATTCATAATTAATTCGTGGCTAAAGTATAATTGAAATGCCATGTTGTTTTAAAAGTGCTTTCTGTTTATTTGATTGGTAACACATGGGAATATGTATCGCCAATAAGTCATAAAATCCTGTGTAAATGTTGCAAATGATACTTGTATTTACATTTGGGATTGTTTTTTAATGCGGTTATTACACTTGTAAATTTCATTGAACTGTTCAGCTATTATTACTAAGTTTATATAGTTAATCTTGTGTATACTTCTGAGGACTTTGATTACCTGTTAATGACTTTCTGAAGACGAGTGTATTGATTCTGTTTTCTAATACTACTCCGCCATTGTGTTATAATAGGACCTTATAACTGCAATGCACTGACTGCCGGCAAATCAAATTATCTGCCGTGTACTATTGTATAATGAAGACGTCCCAGCGCCGAACCCTAATTGATTTCCTTGACGACACGAGAGGAAACATTGGCCCAGCGATTTGCGTGATAGTGATTTTATTTGCCCAATTAACGCCGCTTGAAAGCCGCGTGGGCCGGCGATCAGCTGCGGCCCCCGCCCGTTCCGCGCAACGTCTGGCCCGCCGGGACAGGCCTTCCCTTCCCCCGCTCCAAAGCACCAGACCCCGCGGAGGGAAGCGAACATTAAGACCGAACATGTTTCCATTATCAAACAGCTGTTTTGGCAACTCTTGTTTCCCGGCATAAACTGCTCATAATATACTCGTCGGTTGTAGACAAAGCGTGCCGAACATGCTCACTTGAAATTCGCTGGTAATTACTGAAATGTCAGCTAGCAGGGAGAGTGGGGCTAGTGCGTGTGCATTGTCGGCTTGTACACCGTCGTTTTTAGCGACTCAACCGCCGAAGATGACTAACACACTACTGGCTGTTAAAGATGTGTCTGTTGCCGACTGTTATTTTCCCTCCTAGTGATCGCATCATGGCGCAAGTGCTTTTGGGGTTCTTTCATGTTCGAATATTAAAACAAAATGCCTTTCCCAGCATGCATGGTCGGGCAAGCTTCTCTGCTGCATAACGAAGAAATAAATTTCAATACTGCTCAAAATAATGGTTACGTTGATATGTCACACAACAGTTACCTTATCTCACAAACGAATTCTCTCAAAGTAAAGACATTGTCGTACCACCTTCGCTCATCAGTGTCATAATTAATTGACACCACACACTACTTAGTCTTACCAGATCCCATCCCCCACCGGCGGAGGCATATTATTAATACCCATTTCCGTGCGCCGTGCGGGCAAAACGGTGCATTCGCTTTGTATCCCTCCGCCGCCCGCGGTGGTTTACTTACACAATCCCGCCGAGCAGCTGTTGTGATGAGCGCATCTCGTGTTTTGGCGGGAGATTAATCTGCTTTATGGAAAGCGGGAAACAGAAATGGCAATTGCTATGAGTGACAGGCGGTATACGGCTGACGCCTGCTCAGGGAACCTTTGCGTGCAATTAATCATCACGCGGCCCAGGTACAAGAAGGTAGCAATGAGTAATTTTTAGGCGAACAGTAAACTTCCAAAATGACTCCCGGACACTTCTGAGGTCCAACAGGGGTGCGTCCCGTGTAGCTTAAAGGGCCCGTCGGATCACGTAGCGGCCATGGCGATTCGCGTGTAGACCTATACCTTAGGCATCGGTGTCGCAAGCTGAGGTGCGCCTTTAACGCATGTAAAGTAATGGCAACGGTGTTTTATCTTTTAATGCAAACTGTGTGAAATGTGCATCTCCAAAACACCTTCCACAAATTGAACTGTAATGTATGTGCCCGGAATGATAAGGGGTTCACAGAGAATCCACTGGGTATTGTTAAAAGAAGTTAGGGGCACTTTATCTTTAGTCAACCCTTCTGAGCGCTGAAACTTCCCTCATAATACAGTATTGTGGTCACATAGGCCCATATAAAATAAGGTTTGTTTTTATAACTATATTTCCAATTTGTTTTTAATTCCATCTTGAGATTTTTTTAATACTGAGAAGCTGACTTTTATTCAACTTTGCTGACTTGCAGTTATGCATAGGTAATTACGCGTTTTTAGTCAATGTTTCGTTATCTGGGCGTTGTATGCTATAGATTGTTTGCACTGCAGCCATGTTTGAGGTGTGTGCTTTTGTTCCACAGTGATACGCATGAGTAAACCTCTTGTGCATTCATTGTGAAGGAATTAACATAGCAAAACACACCTCCAAGATGTCTGCTGAATGCAATCCATCTATTACCAAAGAGAATGCATGTTTTTTTGGTTCTACGCACTAAAAAATCGCCTGCGTTAATTTTAACAAAGCAAGGGTGAAAACTGCAACTTCCCAAAATTGGTTTGTCCTTTACCCAATTGTTTGGGTTAGAATTTCGGCTAAATTGAACCAAAACTTGAGGTCATACCAGACTAAATTTAATCTGGTCTTGTATGACCATAAGTTTTTGTTGAATTTAACAGAAATTCTAACCCAAACAATTGGGTTAAGGACAACTCAATTTTGGTAGTTGCAATTTCACCCTTGCTTTGGTAAAATTAACCCAGGCAATTTTTCAGTGCGGTTCTCGCATGACGAACTCTTATTTTCGTATTACTTAATTTCTATGCAAAACGTTTGCGTTTCTGTTTCTGTTTCTTAGAAGAGTTCCAATAGATGGAATTTTAAAGCATGCAAGAATTGGCTTACTCGAAGGACCTGCTTGACATAGGCATTTTTAGTTGTCAAGGAATGAGGTTCGGGTGGCTTGCTGAAATGTCACAACGAAAAGCAATAATTACATCGACAAGTTGATCTTATTTTATGATTATGCGATTTGTATATCGTTAAAGGTAGCACCTATCTGTCCGTAAATAATTGTTATATTCTAATACAACTACTAATGATTCGAGCAAGAATTGTCAGGTCATTTTATTATTACTTTTTATCTTTCCCAATTATTTTGGTGGAAATAGTAGTTTCCAGAAATTTCGCAAAGGGCTTTCCATTCAATTTTCTTTTATTTTGTTTGTTTTGTGTTTCCAAATTAACAACTAAAGTCCTATTATCCCTGTGTATATCAAACCGTGCCTATATTTATTAACATTGCAACCGATTCAAATAGCGTTAGATTGAATTCGATACGGAAAAAAAATAAATCGTTGAACGAAATTGCTCTCACCAGAATTCCTTTTTTTATGAGTGATGTTAGGTTGTAATCCATTCCGTGGACTCTATTTCACGCTCAATTAATAACTCAAAACGGTTATCGGGGGGAAAAAACATGAAAAGACTGCTTGAAAAAAAAAAAATTAGAGCGGAAATTGGTATGAAATTACCTTCATTGTTGGTTTGTTGTGTGGTATAGATTTTCTCATAAGTTTAGACAGTTGATATATTGCTCCTATGCGTCGTTTCTTGACCGAAGAAATCTGTTTATCGATTGCCTATGTGTTTCTAGAATGAACTCAGGGTACCGACCTGCGTTGATATTTTGAGATTTTCGGTTAGGGTCTTAAATGTGTACAACGGCACATTTCGGCATTTATCAAGTACAGTCCTCTCTGCAGCATGGAAAACATGACCGCATGTGATAACACGTTAAGTTCACTGTTGTTTATAGAGCATTGATTCTCATCACGGGGAGGAACAGTAGCTATATAGATGACCAGTGTAGCTTCTTCGAATTCCAAGCCTTTACAACAATGTCCTAATAGTTTCACCTATATACTACATGATTAAGGGGACCCTTGTTACAACTGATAATGTAGTAACCAACGGATAATGTATCACCAACCGATAATGTCAAATAAATTAACCGATACTATTTGAATCCCACAGTTGTCAACTGAGCAATGTCAAGGTGATTCATAACACCTGCTATGACCACACCTGCATCCGGATGCTCTGTGGTAATCTGGTCAACTGATTGCTGAAGATGGTCACTCACATTACCTCCATAAGGATCCCCAGGTGTGGAGTAGATGGCGGCACAGTAAAGACCAGAGATCATTCGTGGAAGAAAGTTTAGTCTTATTCGCACCCAAACAATTCTATAGTTGTTCCTCATTAATGAGTGGAAGAGCATCGTTTAATACATGCTTCATTTCTGTGTCAAATTTAATTGCTTGCTAAGGGGGAAAATTATAATTCCAGGTCACTTTCCTTTTGACTCACCCTGTACATAATACATGAGGAATCCCTGGTTTCATTAGAAAGAAATAAAATATATAAATTAAAATAAATAAATATGCGCATTTACACCCATTATGTGCACATGCCGTGAAAAGGGCGATGCACAAGCAATATCATACATCTATGTGGGAAAAATTAAGTACAAAATTCAGGCATATTGGGTTAACATAAGCACTGGGATAAATGATTCGGGGAGGGGGACGCCATTGTCAAAAAAATAAGGGAGGCATCCCCCGGGATCGCCGCCCATGTAATGGTGTATCTACAAAGTTTTCCCAAGCCAGCATTCTCTATTTCCACGTATCTGATGTCGCAATTATTTTATTTCGTCCGCTCTATGTCTCACTTTGTTTTCATATAGCGATATTGGCTCTGACTGGTACGCGTACGGCCCTAGTATAGAGCTTTAGGGCAATGAAATTGATACCTCATTTAAAGAATGGGAATTATCCCCTAGAGCAATTTTTTTACCAGCAGTCTTGAGATACAATCTTAAGCTTGAGCATTGTTTACATAGATGACCCCATAAGGCCAACAATAGAGGTGCTCAAGGCTGGGTATGGTTGCGTCGTCTATCTTTACACCATTCTTGGATGTCAGACAACTCTTTTGCCACCTTCTGTGTCCAAATAACGATAACCACACCAATACAATACAAAACAAAATGTCTGGGTATATATACACACACCGTCTCTACTTTCCCAATTCGCGCATTCCAGCAAACGTGTTGCCAATTGAATTTCGTGTAAACGCGAGCTCGATTTTAATTAAGACTTCGTTTACATAATGGAGAATGCCCTTTGTTTTTCCCTCGTATCCAATGCCCTATTCCACTGGAGACCTCTGATTTCTTTGAACTGTCATCAGACAGATTTTCTATATAATGACACGGGTTTACAAGGCGCATGACATGTGTGAACGGAGTGGACGTGGTTTCTCGTGGCGGTAAGTTACCCAAAATGCATTGCAAAGACTGCGTTTCCTGTAGAATCAGTCCCCCGATCTCTCTTTATAAACCGAATAACTTGGATTTGCATCTCGCGCAAAATGCTGAGAAAGAAACGAACATCTCGATATCCCACGGCGTTGAGCACCAATTACCCATGAACCACCTCGCTCCACACTACTGTCCCCGTGACCCCGTGACCCCGTATCGACGTTGAAAAGAGCAGAACAGTCGCCTAATACATTGTCGTCTGGTAACTATGCGAGTTTACCGCGGTAATTTCATTTTGGCGCGTTCCGATATGCAGGGAAAGAGTGCCTGTGTCTTTTCCCGCGGAAAATCTAATTTGTGAAATTGACACGCTGCGAGGCCTGCCCGAGTATCGCGTGGCTTCACGGTGTATCGTGTGATGTCCTCCCTGCTCGGTTTTATGTGACGGACGGAGCTCGCATAACGTCTTTCTTGGCTCGAAGTGAGACTTTAATTTACCAGGCGGCTCGATGACAAATTAAAGTGAGTGTTGATGGACGAGGAATGTACGATGCGTAACATGAATAAAGCCGGAGACTTATTATTCGTCCTGACGGTTAAAGCGATGTGCTGTATCTCGACACCTCATCGACACAGGGTCATGTTGTTGATGAAGTGAAGTTTTAAAATGACACATCCAGCTCTCTGTCCGTGTAAAAAGTATTGGAGAATATCTCATGACAAGTGGCCTAATATGTTTGAGGTATAGCAAGTCGTGTAATGGCTGGCCGAAGCCCAGCTGACAGGCAGTCGAAGGAAAAATGCTGCACAGAAAGATAAACAGCCAAAACATGGATGCGTATGTCGATGTGGTCACAGATACCGTACATCGCTTTAACAGCGAAGACTTTGGCATACACATTTTCCAGACGGTATAGTAATAAAAGAGTTCAGCTAACAATAAGAAGTGTTCCCATCATGTGGCTCCAATGCCGTTACTTTTTTAAAGATGCACCACAAATTATCCCAAAAGAAGAGGGCCCCTTTCGTTGAGTTTTTGGTCAGTTTCCCATCGTAATACCGTTGTACCATAGCCGATCGGTCGTGAGGGTTATTATTACCGATTGAAAATGTTTAAAGCCGGCAGTGAACTAAATTTACATTTAAAGGGTATATAATGGATTTTTAGTTAAATGTAGTCCTTGAATGTACCATTGTGTTCCATTTAACTTCATTTTAAATCTTCTTATTGCCATTGTTAGGGCGTTTTGGTGCCTTTGTGCTTTTTATGCTAATGCAATGTCCATATTCAAGAGCAAAACTGTGATGTCATTCAAGGCAGAAACTGCAGTGTCACATCTGCCTCAGCATTAAAAGTCACCAGAATTTGGGGGGGGGGTTGCTGTCGTTCATTTTTCTGCTTTCAGTGTTCATTTGTTGTTCAGTATATGACGGTTAAATGAGAAAACTTAATGCAGAAATTTTTTTCATTAGGTAGAATTTTGGGTTTACAATTTGAAGAGAAGAACCGTAATCTGAAGAGTGTGTTCCTAAAGTGACATCACAGCAACAGCGCCCTCAGTTGTCGGGAAAATCATGAAAGATTTTAAATGCTCTGAAAAGGTGCACTTTGCAAAATGTTTACCAAAAAGGGTTGTCTTATAGTTTTTATGCATTGCAAAAGAATGGATATTTGCTACAAATATGCTCCAGTGAAAAATTCATTTGATGAACCCTTTAAAAAACGCTAAAGAAAAAAAAAATCAAAAAAATGTTTAAGCACCAGGTTTATAGCGTATAGGATGACCGTATATGCAATTAAGAAATTGAACACGTCGATAAATTCTCCTACTACAGTAACTTCCGTCTCTCCATTGATGGTCAGCAGCGCACAGAGCTATTTTTCACGTTGTCCTACACCACGAACGCAGGTTGTCTATTCCAATCAATTAAAATCAACAGAGAGATGTTTTACAATATTTGCTTCCAAAATGCAATTAATCCGATTGCCAGTTGTTCCCCCTGCCGCTCCAGAAAACGAAGCCACATAACTCGCGCACCGACCTCAATTTTTAAACAAAACAAATGCCCAATTGAACTAGAATTCTGCCGACTCGGCAGGCTTAAGTCAACATCTAGATATCTTCCCCGTCCCCCTTCCGTCCCCGGGGTTAGGGGCGAGGTGACTTTATTGAGACGGATTGGGCCGCCTCTGCTTTTGAAAAAATACGAAATTTGATTCTGTGCAAGCAGGGAGCTAATTTAGCTGGGCATTGGACAATCCATATTTTTTTAGTGATGCTGGAAAACATTGGCACGCGACTTTGAGTGCGTCGTTCAAGGTTTTCGAGGGAGGCCTGCGTTTAAACGGGAAATAACTCTTCAAGATGTAATATAACACCATCGAATTCACGTCCATCGAAACCATTGATTAGGAGACATTGCGTACGTGCCACCAACTATAACTGCATGGATGTCGAACGGCTTTTCTTCTATACGATACGCTGCTATAGGATGTTGGTTCTTGACGATTGTGCGATGCCGATTTGTTTTGGTACTAGCTGTTCTAGTAGTGGGGCGATAGGGGAAATATTTGGGGGAATATGAGCATGGAATTTGGTACACAGTTAGCCTTTCGCCAAGGCAATCGTGGTTTAGAGCGGCGGTCTTTGACACCTTTTTTTTTAGTCGCCAATATATTTTTTAATATCTTTGAGAAACAGCAATTGTTATACACAAAGGCGACTAGTTATCGTGTAAGGTAATCTTTTCATTCAGATTTAATCCATCAGGTTACAAACAATCGTATTCAGAATGAGATGAATTAATAATTATTTCTTACGCACGAGTTTGCAAGACGAAGAAAATGTGGCATTGGTCACCACGTCAAGGAAAACGAATCTTTTTTTCCCTAACCAGCCTGACATTGAGACTAATTGACTTAAGAAAAGCTGCAATCAGGTCGACAACAGTGGAAAGTGAAAGGAGTCTTACAGATGATATCGTAGTGGTCTCAGTAGCTGGGCATTCCTGAGAAATGATCCACATTCACCGCATTGTTGGAGTCAATCTCATCGCCGTAGAGCAATCTCGCGGACCTCTGCGCAATCCATCTCGCCATAAACCACCGCATAAAACCAAACCATAAAATTGTTGATACGGCCGCATTTACACCCTTCTCCAAAGAAAACATGCATGTCAGACAAAACTTCTCCGTAAATATATCAGTACACGGGGGTGAGACACTAATGGCAATTTATAACCGCCAGCCGCACCTTCGGACACGCTCGTAAATTCCCGCCAAATTTTTTCCCCTGGTGCTTTGAAAATTAAAGAAGACGGCCGAACTTTGTGACCAATTGGTAGTTTTATCAGAATCATTCAGTCAGAAAATCAAAACAAAACAATTCCTCGATGAAATCCAAATTACACGATGTTTGTGCCGCCTTCAGCGGCGAGGCTGTATAGGCCTAATGGATTTTTTTTTTTCATCTGAGGCTAGCGAGAAATTTGTCAACAGAAGATGTTGACTGTGTCAACCGGTCTCCTTGAGCATTAGCGAAAGGTAAACGGGCTGAAAAAGCATCTGACACTGTACCAATATTGTGCAAGACGTTTTAAACGAAAACCCGAAGGACTGCTTGTTATTTGAGCAGTGAAATTGGAATTACTGTTAAACTTAAGTGAGTTGTGTCTCTGTTGACGTTGGCCAGGCGCTACCCTATTTTATACGTCTTCCTTTTGTTGAAATATTAAATTTGTTTTCTTATTCTTAGTTCCAACATTAAATCTATATATTTTGAATTTGAATCATTCTTTATTTTAATGCATGAACCCAATATAAACAGTTTCTGACTGTTAAGGTTTGTATGGGTTAATGGGTAAAATAATAAGAAAAACCAAAAATCTGCAGTGAGTACAGATCTGGATAAATGGAATTTAATCCTGAATGATCGAAGTTGAAAATGACAGCAACCGTGTATCTAATTGCCTGTCAAATGGGTCTTGATTGTCAAACACGACGATGAACAACAAAAGGTTTCTTCATCGCTTAGTGGTACTATAAAGACACATACTGAGTCTGATTTCATAGCTTCACGACTGAAACAAAGCAACTCATCAACCCTGTAATCAATTATCACTTCAAGCGAATGACTGCCAACCCTATTAGCGTTATCTGTCTTTTTTTCATTCCGTGAAACTTTCCGCGTCGGCACGCATGAAAAGAAATCGCTTTTAACTTCTCGATTGCGCGCCTCGCGTGTGTAACAGTCACGTCAGTTAGTCACACACACAAAAAGATCCGTTCATTTCTACTCCGCAATCCGTGGAAATTTGGAATACCATCCGTTGACCGAGATCACGACGTGAATCCCGCGCGGAGGACGTCCTTGGATTCTTCAGAAACTTAATCCCGGATTCTGCTTGGGGGCTTTCTGGGAATTTAGAAAACTAATTTTAGACTTTTCGATGCATATAAGCACAGATCCTGTGAGAATTTAAGTCATGAACGAGAAAACGCATTTTTTTACGAGTGTCCATAATGCATGTGGAGAGCAGAATGATTGTCAGTCAAGGTGTGCGATTTTTCGTAGAGCTAATGCATATTTTGATTTTGGCCCTTTCGCTAAGGAGTACACATTCTAACTGCATGTAGTCCACGGCCCATACGTATAAGGAACAACCCTGATAGGGAAGCCTCATTTTCTGGATGTTGGCACGCAATGGGTTTGATAATTGTGTCAAACCGTTTTTGTTTGCCCTAGCCACCACACCTCCTTCCCTCTCCGCCCATAAAGCAAACCCCAAGCAACCCATAACAGAGAGAAACGAGGCGGCACCCTAAGCCTTGGCTGCCGAGACAGCCAAAACGAGCCCTGTACCTTTACGAAGATGCTAACCTGAAATTTGCGGCCAGTACTTATGTAGAACTTACCAAGTACGCTATAAGTTACGTTTTTTCGACGGGAAATTAAATCTAGAGTAGGTGACTGAACGCGTGCATCGGAGAAAGACGAAGTACACCATAGAGATTCGAACCCGGTCCTCGAGATCTCTGGACAGCGAACCTACGAGAAACAAGTCTTCGTTGTACTTTACATTATGGAATAATTCGGTCTCCTTTAGCAAGACCGAAATCGGATTAAATCCCATATAATTGAGCGCACAAGTTACGTAACTGGCAATCTGCCTCAAAGATGTGAATGTAGTTAAAGAGAAATAGATAGATATTTCGTTAACTTGAAAACAGCGTTGGGGTCATTCAATTTCGCGCGATAAATTAATTCACCATTAATTTAATTGGATGGACTAATTACAAAATTGCAAGGGGGTATCTTTGCGTGACAATTATTTCCTCTTAGATGTTTCCGTATCGTATGCTGTTACAAAACACTTTAAGTAAAAGGGGGTGTATAGCCTACATTTGTCATTTACAACATAATTATTTTCACGTCAGTTTCATCATTTTCCCCTTTTTTTTTTTTTTTAACAATTTGGATATTATTAACTCTTACAGCCTGAAATCATTTAGTGGTCAACACAATTTGGTACAATACCTAGGGTATAGGCTTTAAAGGCTAGCGACTGTTTTTTTTTTATTCGCACTATGGCTTGCTTATTCTGGTTAATTTGTTTCCAGTTATTACTTCGAAATTAATTGTGTAAACTGCTCAGAGATTTTAAAGCAAATGCAGTTCACTTAAAAATTCAATATATTTAGTACAACTTGTACAGTACATCTGAAGGTGGACCCTTGCTGTCATATTAGTCCCAAAGCGGAGGGGGACACGGACAGCGTACATTCCTGTTCAATTACACCGCCCATCAGCATTGCCCAGCATTTCCACCATCCCAATACGTCATCGAGCCAGCCTCGGATAGCCTCCCGAGTATCCAGTATAAGGCTTGCCAATCCTAGGCTCTGACTCCAGTTTCGGGTGCAAGAGATTTTCAGAACCCGTTGGTCTTATTTCAGAGGAGTAAACATTTACTCAAATTCAGTGAAATTATAAGGAAATTAGACGAATCAGAGTGAAAACTGTGTTCAGTCAAAAACAACGAGTTTTTACTCGAGTTTCCACATGACTGATTTTGTTGAACTATTTCAATCTATTTATAAGCTGGAATTTGTGCGTCGCGGCCGGGAGATGTATAATTGGGTTTTGCCCTTGACGGACGTGATTGTTTTTTTTAATAAAAACTCTATACTCAGTGTACGAGAAAGAATTCACAAGCTTACTCGGATGGGACTCAGTCCTTCTTTAGTGCAGTCGTCTCACCACCCGACCACCAAGATTGCCGGGGTCGGATGGCTGGTTAGAATCTGACACAATTAAGCGAGTACCGCAACCAATAATTTTTTATTTGATGGACTTTTTTAATCTAAAGTTAGAGTGCCACTCTAAATCGTCTGGGTCCCTTGTTTCACTTTTTGGAAGTAGGCCTATAGAGGGTGACTTTGAGAAATCTGGACTAATACAAAGGTACATGTTAAGCCTCAGAACATCAAATTGTCCTATAATAGGAGGCCAAAGTTCTGTGTATTATTAATGAGCTTGGACATTCCAGAACCAGAACTGTAGCCAAAGCTGCAGACGAAACCGTAGTTTTGAAAACCCTCGAGGAGCGGAGGATTAGGACCCGAGCGGAATATGTACCTCCCGTGCCGTAACAGACACGGCATAGTTGGGATTGCCCCCTGTGAGTATTTATACCCGGATCATTAACTAGAAGCAGGTATCTCAACGATGAGATAATTGTTTGCGTCATTTTTGTCATTTCATAGTCACGAGAAAGGGAAATACCAAACTGGATAGGATGAATCTCTTGTTGGACAAGATTATTTCAGGATCGTCGTCGCGTATCCGATCATCCGGAGCATTCACATTCCTTTACATTATGTCTCCTTCAATCCCAATCAATAATATATTCACATTATAAAAGTGTGCCAATTATACACACCGTTTTCCCAATCGCATGTATACAGTGGGTATTTAAATGGCCCATGTGTAATAAAAAAAACAATGGAGCCAATCCCTGAAATGTACCTTGGTGGTGTCCCATTTAACTTCACTCTTAATCTTCATATTGCCACTTTAAGAGTTTTGTGCAGTTGCCTGTTTTTGGTTTTTATCCTATTCCATATTCATAAGCAAAACCGTGATGTCATTCAAGGCAGAAACTTCAGTGTCACTTCTGCTTCTGCATAAAAAGTCCGCAGAATTTTTGGGGTTTGCCGTGGATACTTTCCTGTGTTCATTGATTCATTGTTGTGTCAGTACATGACAGTAAGACAATGAGAAAACTTTATGCACAGACGTTTTCTATAAGCAGATTTTTTGATGAACAATTTGAAGAGAAAATCGCCAATCTAAAGGGTGTCTTCCTCAAGTGGTATCACAGCAGCTGCGCCCTCAGTTGTCAGGATAAGCATGCCACTTATTGTTTAAAAAAGTGCACTTGACAAAACATTTTATCAAAATGGCATGTCTCATATCTTTAGGCCTATACATTTCAGAGGAATTGATATTTGCTACAAAATATGCTCCAGTGTAAAATTCATTTCATGGCCCCTTTAACTTCGGGTTAACCCGACTCATTGCTCAACACCTTCAACAAGATGGCCATTATGTTTTGTTTTCCTTTAATAAAGGTCCTGCTATAGGATCGAAATATTAGGCCCTTTAATTTGTTTGATTTGTATATTTCAGATTAATTTAGTCAGTAAGAAAATTTAGAGCAATTTTATACATTTTCATTTTTTCAGATTAAAATGTGTACATTTTTATTGTATCTTTTCGAACTTACGATTGTCACTTTTGTTTTGGAGCTCCGTTTTCGAACTTCAAAAAATTCCACTTTTATCCATGTCATTTTATCTGATTAATCCAAAAAAATGTGGACCTCCTGCTTTGGTAGGGTAACATAATGCTTTGGTAATGACTTGCTTTGAGCACCAAAAGCTATACGCGTATCAATTCCGAAATTACAATAAAGCCCTTTTGAAGGGGTTGCATGGGTCATCAGAGATCTTTGCGGTTGAAAAATACCCCAGAAAACATTTTTTAAAAAAGCAGAAAGAAAAACATAGTCAGATTCAATCATTAGTAAGAATTGTGGCTATGACAATAATGGGCTAGATGTCAATTTGTTTTGTATTCAAAAGTGCGCCCCATCTTCAACGAATATGTTTTGGTAGGGGATAATGCTATGAAGACCGCTGACCAAAGCCTCATTAATATGAGATCACAAAGCAGTCGGTTGCAAAACGGTCAAGACGGGACTTTCCATGTTGTGACGTAGTTCGTGCTTGGTAAAGCAGACATCTGAGACAAGTATTGCAGCAAATGTCACGGATTTAAAAGCATACTCACTACCGGCTGATGTCACATAAGTCATGTGAAACCCGACACGAACAATTAGTGTTACAATACATTGACATTCAAACTCGCTACATCTACCTCCATATGTCTTTTTGCGGCAGACTTCGGGTATATCACCACGAGGGAGAGTCTTACTGTTACTTGTTGCCCGCCCGAATGAGCTCCGTATTTTAGATGAAGAACAAAAAGCTCGCTCGCCGACAAAAACATGTAAGATGATGTGCCGAGCTCCACTTCAACAATCCATTTGCGGTATGGAAATGGGGCCGAGTTCCGGCAAAGTCCGGGGCTGTGTGATCGATTCGCGAGCACAATCCGTAACGGAGGGAGGATCGACGGAAACCCTCCCGGTCCCGCCCGCTAAGTGGCTATATAGCTCCGCTGGCTTTAAAAAAAAAATCATGTCTCGGCCCACTCATTTTGTTTTAGGTCTTGATATGATGCGTTTTGGACGTACATTGTGCCGAAGGCCAGATATCATTGCTCATTTCAAAACAAGAATCGCTTGTGGAGCATTGAAATGCTTTAAAACGTTCCAAAATGAAATTGACTTCTTTCGTGATAAGAGCATGTTTGCATCGGTATACATTCTAAAAACATTCCAAAGAGCTCAGGCGCGGATCCAGAGGAGGGGGAGGGGTCGCACCCCCCCCCCTGCTCTGACACCAAAAAGACAAAAAAACAACAATAAGTAACAATGTGCACCATTACCTATGTCCGCCTGTTCGCAACAATTGCACATACAAATGACGGGCCTGACTCCCCCCTCCCCTCAAAAAATCCTGGATCCGCCCCTGGAGCTATTGTGTTTGCATTAGCCGATGCTGTTTCTGTAGGGTGATATCTCCATGATAAAGTGTGCTCTGAAAAATACTGAAAATAATTATTATTACT
The DNA here is from genome assembly GCF_015706575.1 of Patiria miniata. NCBI lineage: Eukaryota > Metazoa > Echinodermata > Asteroidea > Valvatida > Asterinidae > Patiria > Patiria miniata. The sequence continues at coordinate 14,483,225 of NW_024037061.1, forward strand.
GGAAATGGTGACTTTGGGAGACATGGACAAATAATTTTAATGACACTGAACCCTAACCTAAGCTTCATCTATACCCTCAACACACTTTTTAATTTTGGGTTTTGTATCACGAGGAACCGAATTAGGTTATTTGAGACAACAAATATTACCTAGAAATGTCTCCCTAATCCACCTTGTCTCTCTAAGGTCCAGCATTTCAGCAAAACGTGTCTCCCTAATGAGCCATTTGCGAGAATAAAGTGTTTCATCGATGATCTTATGCCAGACATCTTTGAAAATTGATTATCAAGTGCAAGACAGTTGTGAATAAAATGCGAAATGCACGCTTCTAAATATAGAGATATTCATATTCTTGGATTCTTGGTAAGAGTGTAACATTTATAAAACAACCATCGTCGAAGGTTTCAGACAAACGAAATCAAGTGAGGAGACTAAAATTAAATAAATGGAATTGAAACATTCCATTGTATAGTCACGGACAGATTCTGGACAGACAAAGATTGGATAGTGGAGAAAAACGCGGCAAGGCTTTCCAACACGCGATAAATTCCGAGGCAAGATGGCCTTTTGTATAAAGACACGGATGCAATTTGTTCTTGTCGAGTGCTTTCGTCACACCATCACCACCCCCCGTCCGTCAGAGACACCTCGTGGAGTACCGTCCATTCCCCGTATCGCACCGCCCAGACATCCCACCGTGCCACGGTCAAGTGCGAAACTAATAAATCGAACGCTCATATCAATATGCCAAGAACGAGCTACTGTCATAAAGACGCCGGCCTCAAGAAAAAAAAGAAGAAGAGAAATAAAAAAACAGGAGAGAAACACTAATGAAGGTTTTTCTTTATTGGCGATTGATTGTATTATGTGCGTGTGCTGGCTTGTAATTAAACGAACGTGTTAGAAGGAGATGCTGTTATGACGACGATGGGTAAAATGCCCACTGGTCGATGGTATCTGGCGAGGTAACAGAAGGTCAAACACGGTAATGACAATTAGTCTGGTATCGGGACTAATGAATCTAATTATGCAAGGCTCTTTTAAGAAAACAGTTGCGAGACATAAGTTGTTTAAGCGTTTCGCAAAACATGCAAATTCCACCTTTTCGTTTGCATATATTATGGACATAATGATGATATTTTAAATCGTTGGGTATTTAAGTTTTTTTCTCTTTGGTAATACAATTGTATTTTGGTAGGTGAGTCTATTTGAATAGGATTTGCCTATTTTTATGTACATTCTTAACATATTCGCTATTCATCCAGGCGCTAGTGCACTTTTCCCCATTGTTTACCTTTCTACGTGATTCACTATTTTGCTGATAGCTGACGATTTGAGTTTGATGTGCCTGCATGAACTGCTGTACATCATGAAGTGTTATGCAGTAACTTGATTTAGTTGTTCAGTCCCAGACTAATTGTTGACATGAAATTGCTGTATACTATCAAACCGAATGAATCACTGAATAATGATACCCTAATTTGGCATGTTCTTGCTCTTCAGTATAGCTTTAATACTTTTTCCGATAAATGTTATTCCTTTTTCAATATGACATGGTATCGCTAGCGCAAACCCCAAGGTCTGCCGACATGCCACTAGATAACCCCCTCGTAGTAAACAGTTGGATGCTCTCATGTACCAAGGACGTTGGTTTTTGTAATATAACACATGAATAATGTTTAAGCAATTTGAGACATAATTGAAAAGCTCCAATTAAATGTCATGCAATGTTGGATGATTCTAAGTAGTTATGACGGTTGATGAGATGGAGAGTTTTATCTTGGAGTGTCTTGATGCGTCCTTGTCAGCGCATCTTCCTTTGTTCTGCCCTCCTGCCGTTCCGACATTAGCATCCTCTCCAGAACATCAACGGGGAGATTGTCACGATCCTTCCCGCTGTTCCTCCTTGATCAGCCGGTCACAATCATCTCTCGGAAGACGTCGAGACAGAACCTTCCACACAGGGGGACATCCAAGTTCCTCTTCAGTTGAGTCACATTAATATTCTCTCCAGCATGTAAGAAGCGAAACTCATTTCAAATCAATACCACTGTGTTGCCGCTTTTTATAATCACGCACTTTCTCAGCAGGGATGTTGGTGGGCACTGAATAGACCTCGCATAATGCGGTTGCGTTCAGATAGTTGACGTTGAGTCATATTAACCAAGTCGCCCCGGTTGGTGCCACCCTCAATGAGTTATTTTCACGACAGATAAATTGTGACAAATGAGTAGGACCCTACTCCAACTCGGGTCGTCTTTCGCCTGGTAATCTCATCGGGATAATATCATTTGTTGTATTTTTTTAATGACGAGAGAAGGGGGCCTCTTCAGTCGGTTTCTCCCCCGGTCTGCGGGCTCTCAACGCCCGGTAATCAGGAGACCTACTTGCGGTCCGCAAGCAATTTGCCAGCTACAATATGCAATTATGGATCGGAGTAATCTGCCTTCTGTACTTCAGAATCTCGTAAAAGATTCTTCTTGAGAAAAAAATAAGAGGTTGTTCAGGTTTAATGGTTACAAATCAAGAAGGGTTTAGGGCAAAATGGCAGATCAAATTCCAGGACTTCTGCGTTGGACGTAGTAAAAATGATTAATATTCTGTAGAGCACTCTCTTCTTTGTTTGCATTTTTGGTTTGTTAAGGAAAGGTTGCGTTCATCTCTGTTATCTTGTTATAAATATACCCAGGGTGAGTTAACTGAGTTATAAATTATGAAGAAACAGCATATTTACTCTAAAAGTAACTTAGCTAAATCTGGCAATGGTTTTTCCTCGTCATTTTATTCACAAATAAGACCCAGAAAGAGGTTAAGATTAAATAGTTTTCTATTCCATGTCGTTCTCCCAATGGCTTTGAGAAGGGATGACGGAAAAGCTACCTTGACCAATAGACAAAAGTATTGTCAGATGTATTTCAATCTTGATACATTTTTAATGAGGCAAATTATTTGCTGGTTGTCGTTTCACGCAAATGATTTTAACTGTTTTTCGAGGTAAAATTTCCCACCCAAATAGGCTTATTATTTAAATGTACTAATGAGGTAATAATCATTTTCTACGCTACTTAATATATGGTTTTAAAACAAGCTCGATTGGACCTCGGAAGCTGTGGGCCAACGAATTCGTATTCATACACGAGTCAAGTGATTGTACCATGTAATTTCTGGAAGTAGTGTTTTGAGTTAAGAAAAAGAAGTTTTTTGACCCCAATGACCCCATGATGACCTCTGACCCCAATTTGGTCATGTGACATGTTGGGACTGGGCTACTGCACCCTCGTCCCTAGGGTGTCGAGCAGTACGCGACCACCACTACTTGCTCTCTCACCGTGGTAATTTTTGGACATGTATGCAAAATAGGAATAGTCTGGTGCCAGCCTGTGCTTTACGTTAGCGTTTGTATTTGTATGCGGTGTCTGGGGTAAAAACATAATCAGTTCGTCGCGGCGTAAAATACAATCTTCTCCAACCAATTTACAGTATCACATTTCATATTAATAAGAGCAAATTGGAAAGGAAAGCATTAGTTTGAGAAGGTGTGGACGTTAATTACAGTGAACTTGAAAACTCGTAATGCACGTTGGAAATAACAACACCAAGTGCACGATATAAATCCGTTACTTGCCAATTGCGGTATCGAATCAGTATACAGGAAGAAAGTTTCCTATCCATGGTTTGCTATTGGAAACGAGGTTGTAAATATAGTAAGCCCTGTAATGAGGTTGGGGCTACTGATACTTTTGACAAAGTTTGTTTGAAATCGGTCAAAATATGTAGGAGCAATAGACAATGTCAACGTTTGTTACTAACTAACGGACTAACGGAAAAGACATGATTATGTTGAGCTGCTATCCCGCAGCTAAAAATGAGATGTTACAAAACAAGGATGTTTACTCATTCAAGTCATCTCTACTTACAGTATGCTCTGCATAGTACTAAACCTCATTATTTACTGTCCGTTCGCCTCAGTATCACAGCCACGGCGTCGCGCTTTTAATTTATCCCATAAAGAGTTACATTCACAGTCTTCACCAAAAACAGACTTAAGGTCCAATCTGCTTGTCCGACATTGCTCAGTGACATACATTTCAGATCCTTAAAGTCTTCGAGATATCCGCGCAAAGCTTTGCCGTCCAAATTCGGAGTAATCCCCACTTCTATCGCGAGCCGACTGTGAAATTGCCTCCGCATATGGGCCTAACTCCCTCAACCTGATTTCTCCTCTTTCGTCTGATTTGATTTCCTCCTGTTTCCTAAAGCTCCAGGATTGAATCCCAGCTATTGCTTGTCAAGTGCGGGGATTGACCATGTTCGTCCCCGGTTGATTCTGCTCAAGTTAAAAAGCCTCTTCCTCCGCCTCGAAATATTGCGCATGTTGCAAAGGTTGTTCATTCTTTGTGTGGTGTGAGTGTTCAAAGAGTTTGTTCTCTACCAACTTCAGCCTGATAGAAATAAAAACTACAAAGTTATTGCTTGAAAAATTGAATTCGCATATATCATATATTATTACCACACACAAACCTTTGACTCTTACATAAATCGACGAGTTGGACCTGTCGCTAGTTCTTTTCAAATTAATTTTTACTTTTGGATTTTGGTAAAATAACTTCTTTGCTATGAATTTGTCAAGTGTTCTTTGCATTATAGTTTGTACTGCACTCTTAAAAAATCTTGAATCTGGGTCATGTTTGACCTGCCACGTTTCCGGGTCCAAATGACACTTTTAAAACGACACTACTCTGGATAATTTGCCGGGTCATTTTGACCCGGGCAAGTGTCATTTTGACTTGGAAAAGTGTCATTCTGACCCGGAAAAGTGTCAAAAATCTCACCCGGGAGTGTGATTGACCTTTTATGGCGTTGCTTGATAACCAAAGCCTAACATGTTGAAGTGTTTAGTCAAACTTATCATCTGAATATACTTAGCGAGTTTCTGGATTTTGTATTATAGCTGTACCGGTTTGCGGTATTATTCTGTCTTTACCAGTATAACGCGGCATACTTCAGCCGCTCTGTCATATAGGCAAACCAGTATTTTGTAACCCGCAGGCCTTCGCCTTGACCTGAACGCCTATGACAAATGTGCCGTGGTTCTTCGAAGCTCTTGTCATCTCGTAACCCAGGTGCGAAGAGACGAAAGGGGAAATGGGCCGTGGGGGTTCATCGATATCATCGCCACGGACATCATCCTCCGCTCGAGTGTCAATTAATTATTGAATATGAACGGTGACTACCTTCCGCAGGCTGAGTTGAATGATTGGTTGCTTAGAAATCTGTATACTTGTCATTTGTTACATTTTTTGTGGAGAGGTCAACTCGTAGGGAAGGAACATGTATTTTGTAATATTTATCCTCATGATAATTATATTTATTCGGATTACGGAAAATGGGTCATTTTGGGGGACATTCCCATGCATAGCCTTGTGCATACCATTATTCCATCTTCAATGTCACCTACAACCCCACTTTTACCTTATCCTAGAATTTGGGCTTATTTATGTTTTGGACCACGACCAATCGATCTCGCCTATTTGCTACAACACAATTTTGCCTCTAAATAGGAGTTGTGACATTAGGGAGACATTGAAATGTCTCCCTAATGTCCGGTGTCCACCTAAGGTATAATTAATTACTATTATCGGGTATACTTTGAATGTTTTAGTTATTTTCTTTCTTGTCTAAACAATTTTAGAAGGGTTTGGTCTTAGCATCCAATGTGTTGTCTCAGTTATCTGTAAGCACTTTTGCTTATTTTCTGCACGTGCCTAAGCTTCTTTGTCTAAGCAGTTTGTTCTTGTTCATCACTTTGTTATGTATTTTTTTTATCCTTTTATTTTCCATACTTTATTGGTCCCAGCTTCAATTTTCGTGATCTGTCCACGGAATCATGGGCATGACATACATAAACCGTAAGTAATACCGACGATGAAGTGATATGATGCACTTGAGAAAGTGAGTTATTAAGAGAAACATTCTCCTGTGATAGGGCTTTTATGAAGATGTGTATTCGAGGATGTTTATATTAAAGTGTGTAGACTTTGAATGATCAGCATTTGCTGTGATTTTGTTTATCATCATACTGCAATTGCTATTTGGTATTTCGTGATCTAATAATACCACAGTTCTGTGCCCAGTCGTTGCACATCGCTGTTCCCTAGGTTCAGAGGCCATGGGGGCGCCCTGCCTTGATCGCCATCGACTCATTTCCATCAAATTAAATTTACCAGACCGTAAACTTGTGACCGAATTACATTCTGTTATCGCGTAAATCTCTTTGATTGGAACCATACCATGCCTTGCACGTGGTGAGATATATTTGATATTTTCATGGTTTAATGTAGCCTGCAAGTCGGCCCCGTCAGTCCAGCAATGCAACATCGTCTGATGGGTGTTTCCCCGCGGCCTAACTGTTATTTTAAAACCAGTTTACATATTCGAGATGTAAATAAAACAGCGGCAATGTAAACTGTCACATTCTCTGCTGAAAGCCAATTTCGCATTTTTCCGATGTCACACCATAGAGCATTTGGTACCCATTTGCAAGAAATGCCTGCTAGTGAGTTTTTGCATGTTCCTTCCTGGAAAAAATATACAGGGGCGATTATGATTATTGAATTTCGTGGCTGAGTGAGATTTGGTCGTCATGTATAGCGTGACACTACTTGGTAGAAATATTCTCAGTGATGCATTTGTTTCTTGCTGTGGCGATGAAAGGCGGCTGTTGGGTAACTGAGGGTCATGGCACGTTCGTCTGCCGCTCATACGCACTACTCGTACGAGCTGTCGCCTCCACCAAAACCAATTGATTGTCATGTCCTGCGCGTGCGCGGTGCGGGTGCTCCATACGTACGCTTGCATGTAGATGGAACTAAGAAAGAGAGAAACAGCCGTGTACCTGGCGGGCTGAACGAGTGTCAAATGATACGGCATCCGCAAGAAATACTAGCGGCCTCCTCCAGCTGTTTCTCCTATAGGAGGACTTTCTCGGATTGCCGGGCGAAAGAGGCAGGCGAGCCGGGAATGCCGATGGACGCTTCTTCTTTGCAGTACTTGAGATGTATCATAAGCGGCGCTGCAGATAAAAAAAGAAAGAGGAAAATCCATTCTGGATGCCGTGCTTGGCGTAGTTTTTTGCCCGGCCGGTCACGCCATTTTTTTGTGGAAGGCGGCTTCGAGATTTGTAAGACGGTGTACTTTGAATTTTGATTACCCACTCAAAAACCCACCCAGCAAATTGATGTGTATTTGTGTGGCCTAAATGAACGATCAACGGTTGTTGTTTTAGCACAGATAACCAGCAGACGCTCGACAACCTCACTTTGTCATATAATTGGATAGCCGGTTAGCCAAGTAACTCTGGTATGACGTGAGCACGAGTCTAACGCCTTTTACCCAAAATCACGTCGTCCAACAACGGAACTATTCCTTGGCTCATTTGTCAGACGGACTTTTGACTCCAACGTTGGTGTGGTGAGCTAGTGACGATGGCGTCGCTAGAGGAATCGCCATGCCTGAGAAAGATGATGTTCACGGTAATGTGTGCGTTACTGCTGTTAGAACTACCTATTGGTAAGTATGGGTGTGTTTTTATGATTGTGGTAGACGAATATTCTTAAACCCAGGAGATCAATAGTTTGGTACTATAGTGAATAAATATTTATAATGTATGGTGTTCTGTAAATTAAAACCATTCAACTGAAACTCGGGCGGAGGTAGATTTTCTGCTAGAAGGTATTAATAATATGAAGCACACGTGTGATTGAGTGTCTAGTGTTTGAAGCTATTAGCTTCGTTTACATAATCACAATAGACGCAGACAGCCATGTTTGCTATCGGCGAGTCCATTGTTTGCGATCCTGACTGCGACGGTCAGTTGACGTCTTCTGATTTTTCCAGATCGTTTTTTTTGTGTGGTAATTTGGTATGATTTTTCAAGAAGATCGTTTTTTGTACCTTTTTGGTATGATCGGTTTGGTATCAATCCTTGCCGGTGAAGCAGAGATTTATTAAAATGCTAAAAAAAAAAAAACGTTTTTATATTTCTATATCGTCGATTTCTTTGTTTATTTTACTCGATTTGGATGATTTGTTTTCGTGTTAGTGTCCAAGAACTATTCATTGATGGGAATATTTCAGTTTGGTTTAAAAATTATTGCCCACATTCTAAGGTATCTCCCATCATTTCTATAGTCGAAGCTTGCATTAAGAAGCCTGAGAGATCTGCCTCTCTTATCTGAGGTGGCAACAACTCCTTGACCTTCGTTTGTTATTAAGCCGAACTGTCAGGGAGGGATTTATGTGTAATTGCAGTGTTAAATTTACACCTTGGGATGGGATATCATGAAAATACCTTATGGTGTTAATTTAATAGTTTTTGCAGTGTTTGGGCCAAGTTCCATCGCACAGAATGGTATTATATACCAAACGACACATAGAATTTATAGGATGTAACCTTCTTCGTGTGACAATCACTTGAAATTAAAAATGTTAATTGTTTCTCGGAACGTCTTGACATAAACATGAAGCAGTGGTGTTTTATGTCTCTCAGTCGGTGTTCCCGTCGTCCGTTTAATTACACGTAAATTAATCCTTGACATTTCACACTCATAATGTTAGAGTTAAGACTGGTTACCAGATCTAGTATGAGCATGCGATGTCTGAATGTATGGCATATAGATTTCCACACCTGGAGAGGGTACCATGGACATGTCATGGTATCTACCGATACACATGGGAACACTTTTCTTATATAAATTACCTCACTGCAAACTCACTGACTTTTTATCATACCTCCTCCGCGTGTTTGTTGTTTGGTTTCAAGAAAGCAAATCCATGTGGTTTGGGGTTTTGGGTTAGTTAGTTTAAACCTCAATTGTTTTGTCTTTCGTATCGAAGTAAACAATTGGGATTCAGGAAAGTTGAAAGTTCCCCAAAGGTTGTTGAAAAAAGAATGATTGTTTTTTTCCCAACAGCGGCCTAGTGGATAGTTAAAGTTTTCAATATTAGGGCAGTCGTACCATTGCGGTCAGGTGATGGCGCTTTTCAGAAAACTGATGTACTCTGCACTGCTTTCTATATCAATTCCAATGTCTACGGTTTAAAAGTATTGGTGCTCATTATATATGTATACGTGTCGATTGATATACTTTGTAAACTTTTTTTTTGCCTGCGGAAGATTCCACATCCCGTTAAATATTGGCGTTGTGGTCACGTGATGCAACGTTTTTGGTATGAAACTGAATATTAATCTGTTTGCCTTTTCCATATATTTTTGGAATATACAAATATAAACTGCTGCGATTAAATGATGATGTCATTGGGTGTGATTCCAAATTATAATTTGAATGACTAACTTGGAATCAGATTAAACCAGGTCACAAGCAGAACTCGTGCAGTTATTGGCAGTATTTGTGTTCCCATGGCATGTCAAAAACAGGTGTATTGTAGAAAAGTAATTGTCTTTTGTAATTGTCTTTTACAGGGTTTGAACATTATGCCTAATTAAAGAATGAATAATTGTTTGAATTCAGTGACAAAGAAATGTTGTGAACTCAATTATTGAGGTAGGTATATGACATAGGAATATTCAATTATTTACAAAAAAAATAAAGTAAAAAGGAGAACTATTATGAAACGGATCCTTTTTTTCTCGTAATTCCGAAGTCGTTGGCGCCTTCGATTCGCAACCTGTTACAGCGAGTTAATCATTGTTACATAACTGTTTGTTTTACTCCATCTTTCAATCCGTCAAATGCTTTGCCGTGCAAATAGCCCCCGTGTTTGAACGACCACTCAGAATTAATGCAATTCCGAGTCGACAGTGTTGTGGCGAATTTTATGATTGAGTTCGCTTTGTACGGAAGCGGGCCTGGATGCCCCAATGCAAATACCAATAACACACACTCCAGGGTAAATACACTCTAGCGATCTTATCAAACACTTTAATTGAATGGGAATATTGAATGTAGAGTTTCTGTCGTTTTATTTGACACAGGAGGGGTGTTCATGTTCAATTGCACTCGTGGAGGATATTGGTTTTTTTAGTCCCCCAAGACGCCCATGGGGGAGGGGGGGGGTTGAGGAAGGCCAATATTACATTTCTATGTATCTGATGGCGTCGTGTCTGACCTATGTTTTGGTGTCGATATTGCCTTCCGTTTTCTTGGCGTGCGAGCTAACAAAATCGCATTTCCCTCAAGTTGTGCAAATCATAATTTTGGAGAACAATTTACCATGAGATTTAGCTTTCAAGTGTGGCATTAAGACACTTGACATTTAAGAAATTGACAGGTTATTTGAAATTTATGAATCACTTTTTTTCCGACTGCTGAATCTGTTGTCGCCCATAACTACCGCTGAGGGCGGTATGCATTGCTGACGTCATTTCCATCGGGCCGATGTCAACATTGTCATAGCCTTTTTTTGTGTGTAACAAAACGACATCATGCGAGACGGTTGTTTGTTGTCGTCGTCTTGCTTGGGACCGTTCTCAACGTCAAACTGATACATCCTGCTTCGAGTGCCCATTACCCGAAGCTGTCTGTACACTCAATGCTCTACGCTTGTACACGATTTGGATACCTCTCGATTAGGTACTTAAGTGTCTATAACCATTGGCTTTAAGAAATACTGCACAACTCCTTTCATGTTGCAGCTGCAACCTCAAGTGGCTTTTGGCCTTGGGCTTTTGCAAATGTGATAAAGAAAATAACGATTTCTCTTATCTTCCTGTCAACATTGTATCAAAACAATTTCAATGCAGAACGACGGTTTAAAGGCATTCACCTTTTCTTCCTTTCAATCTTTCGTGGCTGAAATTTGATGCAAATTGGCCTCCTCATCTTTTTTTGTCCACGCTCCTTTGGGTGCGTTGAACTTGGTTGCACCCATCCACGGGCCCATGGCCGTGACCGTTTCTGATTTCCACTAACTGAATTCATCCTCCCCAAACCACCACTCCTTTAATTTCACGCGTGTGATCTAATTTAATTAGCGGGATTTATTCGCAAGTTTTAAAAAATATCCAATTTCATTCAAGCGGTGTCGTCGATGACTGCAAGTGGTAAAACACGATGGCCCTTGAAAACCGCAAAGTAGTAGACTCGCTCAAGTCCGTCCATGCTTTCTGGATCGGCCGCAGGTTTGAAATGTCGTGGGCGCCCATTATGCGTGTGGTACCTGTAACCTCACAAACTGAAATATTATTTCATTTGTGTCAGCTCCAACAGCAGTGTTGCAGAACTATTTTTTATCCACCCAACTCCGTGAGCAAGATCATTAATTGTTTTGTTGGTAGTTATTTTACGTCCATGCTGTTATGTGTGTTCCTATATGCATGGTATGAAAACAGAACGACACCAAGAGTCTTGTGAAACGGGCGGCACCAGATCATCATAAACGGATAGGTCACGAATACTGAAATTTGTATCCTTGTGGAGACATTTCTTTGTTCTCGCGTACTAAAGTTTTCGAGTTTGAAAGTACAGTTTCAAAACGCTCTTATTTTAACCAGAATTTATTTCCTTGGCTGAAATTCGGACTTAATATCCCTTTTCTAAAACTCTACCATTTGCGACGGATCAACATACCTTGGAAATTCCTAGTTTTTGAGTAAAATCCATATATCTATTTCGTGAAAACCTTGTGGAGACGTATTCATCTATAGAAATTGCCCTGTGGAGACGTGTAAAATATTTTGTTCCCTATTGTTTGCATGCCTCCAGAGGGCACGGTGTATCAGATCACGATCATTAATGTACTTGGTCATTGTGAATTTACTGCACTTGCAATCTCCCGGAAGGAGCCGCCACAAATCGCTCCTTCTGCTTACTTGACCTTTACACATACTCAAATTGAATTTTCAACTGAGTTATAGGGCAAAATGTGGGGTGGATTTGATACAAAATAGAATACCTTTGCAATGTGACTGTCTGCTGGTTGGAGGACAGAAAGCCCTGATGTATTAAAGGTATACATCAAATAAAGTGCTACAGCGGGGTTTGAACCTGCGACCTCCAATTACTGTTCTATCTGTCTACCAAGTGAGCTATCCAGCCTTATGTTGGTGGCTCCCAATTTTTCCCATGTCTTTGTTCCCGGGGCGTGAGTCAGAAGCCATAAATCCATGCCATGTAGCCATGTAGCTATACCAACATTTGCAATACTGAAAACCTGGAACTTAAACGGGGATCACTCAGGGAGGAAGAATACATTTTTTCACAAAATTTCAAATTAACTACAATATGCAAACCGAAAGTGACGAGGTGCATGCAGGGCGCTTTGCTCAACTGGAAAATATTTATAATGCACCTATTTAGAAAAGATACTGCAATTGTGGTTGCATCATTATGGGGCAATATAAATTGTACAATCATGGTCTATCGAGAATATGTTCATGCGTTTTTGGACCAGTATACCAACTTGACGTGAATGCTAGACTGGGGTAGATAAAAATGCTGTATTTGAATATCAAAAGTATCCACAAAACTTGACTAGAGCTAAGATATTTCTATGGGGCCCTCTAGGAATGAATATGCATTGTCCGACGAGAATTCCTGTATATTGGATCCAATTATCAGCCTTCACTGTGATACAAAAAAAGTGCTTTGCCCCACCGGTCGGTTTTTCTTATACGTTAATCACCCCACCCCTCCCCAATCATCCACCCCGTCTCTAATCACCATCCTAGGTGCATGAGCCCGTCCACTGGGGGAGGATTTGCCTAAATACCTCCCACCGATGCACCACATCGATGAGTTCAACTCCCGAGTCCCGATCTTACTAAAGGGAGCGTGACAGCCAACTATTGATCACGAGGAGAAAACTGCACTTTGTCTCGGTCCACGAGTGTCCATCCGTGTCGCTTATTACACGTTCAGGGCTGAAACCCAGGAAGCCATTACCTTCTTGTATACAATCCAGCTTGCATTTTTACAGCCCTGCTTGCATTTTTACCGCCATGTTGTTTTGGCGATTAGGGTGTATCTTATGTCTGTCTTCAGACTGAAACGATGCATCCTCCTTAAAATCCTCGGTGCATCCTCCCTACATGGAGTGTTTTATTTACTCCACGGGAAGGTCCCCGGACTCATCAGACTTGGTAATTCTGCCTAGTGTTTTCCCCCGTAAATCTGGGCAAAATTTACGATCGATCTCTGTCCGCTTTTTGCTCGGGCCTAAAACGATGTTTGTTCTTGTACTTAGATGGCGCGCAAGCCAAACACATCAGCCGGACATGTGGAAAAGTAAAATTGGTTTTAAGCAGGCCCGCTGCCCGGTCGTTTAGGGTTTGTAATTAGTTCGTGGGAGCGCTTCAACACGCTTGGGGTCGATCGCGACTGATTACAGGGAAGTAACAAATCATTATTGGAACTGGACTGGAGAACAGCCATGCCGATGACAGAAGCTGTGAACGAGGGACGTATGGTTATCCATACCTAACTTGCGAAGAAACAACCATTTGCATCTCGTATTTTCTTCATTGAAAACCACTCTCAATTTTGTCCTCTCGGGATAAATCAACATCTGTCACATAATGAGAAGAAAGTTCTTCTGCGCCACTAATCCGAAGTATTCAAGTGAAAAGCAGCCATATCATTCGGCTTATTTGCGTTTATCGGCGGCAGCGGGATTTGTTTGGTCGAATAAGACAAATGCTTCCTTGCAGCTGTGTGCTACCAACAAGCTGACTCAAAAAATGGAAACACAAAATAGCAACACCTTTGTGGAATCATGGAGGATTATTCCTCCATGGTTGAACTTATCAGCTTGTTTTAATCTCAATATTATTTTTCTGTTTAAAAGTAAATCAAGAACTAAAAACCGAGGGGTGTTTGTGAATATATAAAGGGGTTTACATCACATCATGAATGAAGAAAAACAATAAGATGTGCGGCATAGAAAGGTTGGTCTTCAATCGTCGTAAAGACAAAACGATGTTCCTGCTTTGAATCCGAATACGTTGTACAGTACTGTGTCCCCCCAAAAGCGTCCGTCTGACTATTTTTTAAATAACTACAAAACTATGAGGTCAATTTTGAAAATGTGTGGCTGTTCAGATACTCCTAAGCCTTGGCCTCAACCCCTATGAGTTTCATTCAATTTCAGTCACGCATAACTACACAATTGTCAATTGATCGCAACAACATTTTTGGACACTGTGACCAAGTTCCTTGCCTTATTCAATTTCAGTAAGGTGTTAAGTATAAGCCGTGTGAAATCCTTCATGTTGTGAAAAGGGCTGCAGTTGGGATTTTAATCATTTGCCTGGCTATCAGTCATCATGGAAAGACATCATGGCAAGGTCAAATATTGCAGTCCCAAGCCACATCAGCATTTTTTTCTCAACATAACCTCATGTTTTTGTGGTTATTTTTAAAACAGTCGGACGGACACATTTTGGGGACATACCATGTCATGCATCTGGGGTCCGCCTGCATGCCTACTCATTCTATGACATTATGCCCTTGGCACCAAGCAGGGACACGCATTAATTTGATGGACCTGACAACGTGAGGTTGGATACACGAACGGAATCATGTAATCCTCACGAATTGAAGCAGATGTCACATCTCAATATCGATGCCGCAACATCGTGCGAGCGATCTCAAAGAGCACTTAATATCATAAGCCGCTTTGGGAGGTCCCCGGGGACGAGTGCCTCTTCGACGACTCTCGTTTAAAAGTCATCAGGAACGGCTTTTTTAGTACCGAGGGCATTACATTATGTAATTAAGATTGCACTTGGGTTTTTTTTTCTGCTACAGTAATGTTGGTATTCGTCACTAAACTTTTGAACTATTGAACCTTGAACCTCTTAATTAATTCTTGCATTGAATCGGTGAAATCTGTACACAATTTAGCATTTCTTAAAATGATTATGGTACTTCAGCATTCTGAGTAACTTTAAGCACATTGTGGAATTATAGTATGCATATATAAATATCTAGTTTAAATTAATGGAAGGTTTGCCTCAAATTTGAGGCATTTTTACAACGTCAACTCTAAGATGGTGTTTCGAGCTAGTTCATGGTTCGAACGTGGATGAAGAACTATTTGACCTGTTTTTCCTCCGGAAAAAAGTAAATACAGAAGTGTTGTTTTGTCATCTCGAAGCCAAGAACCTCTTGAAGAAACAAACAGCATCTCCAAACTCTACTCTCATCTCATGCAAACACCTCACTCCTAGAACCAGCGCGCCAATAACGCGCGGACTTTTCAATTACCGTCTTCTACAACTCCTTCCCTTTATGTGTGTTTTTTTCCCTCCGTCGTCGTGTATTGGATTTCTGACCAGCTAGATCGGATGTTTGTGCCTCCGGGACGGGGGCTGCCTGGCCTCTTAGCTGAATATTACACCGCTGAGATTGCATCCGTTCCAATCCCCTCGGGCAGCGATATTCAGCGTGGTTGGTATGGGCAGACGTGCGGGAGGGTTTTTGGTGGTTGTGGTTGTAGCGTGCGATGTTTTTTTTTATCTTTTTTTATTTCTCCCGCCGAACGAAGTGCATTAAAAGGCGCTAGCGAGCGGGCTGGACCAGCAGCCATTTTTGTAAAGCTTCCACTGAGCACAAAATGTGCTAAGCATGAACAATTCTTGCTCAACTAAGCAAAGCGTTTAGCTGACTTTCAAGTGCATGCTTGGTTGTCGGCTGCGAGTTGCTCAATTGATTAATTTGCCTTGTTTTAATTCAAGCATGATTACATTTTTGCCGCTAAGATCTCGTCACGATTGAGTCCATGAGCGCTACCTCATCACGGAAAGCTGCTTATCGCGTGATAGTGCTAAGAACCACTTACTGGTTCCCGGTTTGGCACCTCAAGCCGTGTGCTTTCAAAGTGATTGAAGTAGCTTAACGTAGATTGTTTTTGTACTGTTTGGGCATCAATAATCTTAAAAGGAATCTCGGGAAGGGCTTTTGTATATATTTATTTTGTCAAGAAGAAAATCCATCTCTCGGATTGTGCTTTGGGTTGAGTCCTCATCCGCCATTACAGACAAATATAATGACATGGTCTCGATAGCGACAAAAGTAGATTTCTCGGCTCTGAAATGATCCTTTGCTTAAGTGATTTTCCCCAACCTCGATATCGACAAGACAAGACAACTGAGAAAGTTAAAGATGGTCCCAAACTACACAAACAATTCTATTCAATCGATTCCAAATGGCTATTCAGTGGAAGTATTTCATGCACCTTATAATTATACTCAACGGGCTAGATTTTTTACCATTACCAGGTCACCACATACGATAGTACTGCCGGGCTCTCTTCGACAGCCAACACCCAGGCTTATTCACAATTCAGTCAGTCAGTCGGTCGGTCGGTCTGTCTGTTGGTCGGTCGGTCGGTCGGTCGGTCTGTTGGTCGGTCAGTCAGTCCGTCAGTCAGTCAAGTACAAATAAGAATATTATAGGCTGGCTCTCTCTGAGAAAAGGCAAATTACGCGAACTCTATATATTGAAGTCGGCAAACAGGCAAAATACAAACGATAAAACATGTCATATACTCCGTTGAAATTATTTCGCCGAAACTGTATGCCACGGTACAAAGTAGAATTTCATAGGTTGGCCCTCTCTGGGAAAAGCAATAAAAACAAACTTTGTATCTATTGCCTTTATTTTAAGAGATAGCAAAAGCCGTGTTTATCTCCGCCACAAGGTCAAATGGCGACAAACTGTCATGAGGCGGCTTCTTCTAACTGACCAAACGACCCAGAATACCAGCTGGCCGATCCTATCAGCCTCCGGGGCACCTTTGTGTAAAATTGACCCCGTGACCTCATTACTGGAGGAGAGCATCCACAAACGTAAATTACGCGAACTCTAATGAAATTGAAGTCGGCAATCGGGACAAAATAACCAAGCGATATAATACACGTCATACACTCCGCTGGAATTATTTCGCCGAAACCATGCCAAGCGCGGTTCAAGGACGTTATTAATTAAATAACGAAATTTATCAGACGGGAAAAAAATTGCAAAATGGCACGCGCCCCTTGGGCAACTGACGTGAAATTGTTATTAGTTTTCAAGAGACTTCGCCTCAATTTCCTTCACTGAATGTAGGTCGTTATTTTTATTGGAGCACAGTACAGTGTGTCATTCTCCGAGTGCCGTAGTTGCCCCTAGTCGCGTGTCTTGTTTCACAAAAGTTATTTACAATTGGAATCGTATTTGTTTTACGTGTGAATATTTTTTAGGCTGATGGTATTGCACTTTTTTGGGGGTAAATAATATCATATTTCATAATCTATAATCTATATAATATTATATTTTATAATATCATATTATAAAACACCTTTTGCACGGTAAACGAGCACAATTCATGATGGAGTGCCCTTTAATTGCAACATACACATCTTTAAAAAAAAATAAAAAATAAAAAAAGGAAAAAAAAATATTAAACCTTACGAGTTTCGTGATAAATCAAATATATAGCAAAACAACAATGTCAGTTTTAAAAAACGATGTGGCCAATCCTCAACCAAAGAAAACATATGTCACCAGAAAAGGTTTGAGTTTCATTGTTTGCACACCTTGGGGTTACCTTCGTTTTGACCTCACTTGTCAAGATTCAGAAAACAAAGTAGTTTTTGGTTTTACTCGGAAGGTCTACCTAAACTAGACCAAACACTATGAGAGACTACTAAATAGGGGACAAACAAACAATAGAAACAATAGACATAAGTGGCTGAGACTAAGACACCGTGCCAGTAAAAAGCCCACCCGACAGAAGACAATGAAGACAGCAAAGATTAGTGGACGTCCGTAGAATTGGCATACCAAGAGAACGGGGAAGATCAATAAATGAAGCCCTTGTAATGAATAGGAAGAGCCAACCAGACAAACAAGTCTTTCATACTCAATTGGTATAAGTATCTGGTCACACCATCATGCTGTGATCGAACTTGGCCTGCTAAGGGGGTGTTTGTCATTGCCAGGTGGTAATTAACAATCCAAGGTGAACTAAGCTAATACTGACGTCACACCGATACCCCTAGGGGCTCTTCCGCACCAGACGGGTGTCTTTTACGGGCCATCGTAATGCAATAATAGGGTGTTTTCGTGAGTGAGGCAGAGGCGCCCCTTCATTTTCTTCACGTTCAAATAACGTCATTAACGGCTTGACCTAACACGGGCGATGCCGCATTAGCTTCACACAGACGGAACTTAACCAGTCGCACAAAACCGCATACCCGCGACGAACTGACTAAACACCACTGAGTGAATGATTTCCATTGCATTATACCGGCGCGGAATGGCAGGAGTACTTTTGTACTAAAGTGCGAAGAACTCCAGCTCGCCCAAGTCGAAATTGAATTTGGTTTGGTATTTCGAACGAAAGTTCATTGGGAATATTTGCATTGATAATGTTTAAACACGAGTATAAGGTCTCGAACGGGGGAAAAAGGAACTCCGTTGCAATCGGTCAGTTGTCATGTAGCCAACTATACACTCTAGAAACTCCCAGGTCCGATTTGACCCTGAATCTGGGTTCTATTAATTTGGACTGACACTTTCCGGATCAAAACTACACTTGTCCGGTTCAAAATGGCACTTTCCGGGTCAAAAGATACATTTCCGGGACAAAAATACACTTTTTCGGGTCAAGACGACGGTTCTGGGACTCATTTTCCAGGTAATTGTGACACGAAAAAGTGTTATTTTGACACGAAAAAGGTGTCCTTTTTACCCGTAAAGTTGTCATTTAGACTCGCTAAAGTATCAGGCCAAATAGAACCCAGATTGCGGGTCAAATCTGACCTGGGGTTTATTAGAGTGTACGTATGATTGATACCATTACAACTATACCTTGAATACACACTCCAATATACACGCTAGACTATTGTTGCCTAAAGATATCTCAAAAGAATTCCCGAGACTCTAGGAACACAACGGTCAACACAACAGAGGGCTAGGTCCCCTCCTGTTATACAAATGTATTTCTGAGATCTCCTCTTCGAATCCGTTTTAGAATTTTAGAAGAAAATTAGCTTCACTGTACAAGAACTTCCAGGAGTCAATGACTTGCCGCCTCAGTGTTAACTAAACACATTAATCTTCATGACGGTATCGTCTAATGCAGTCTCTCTGTGAAGCTTATTGCCTCCCATATATTTCCGCATCACAAACAATCCAACGTCTTCACCGTCACTCCAAAGAATTGTCAGCCCTTAATGCAGCTAAATTCGGGCTGGGTTTTTGTCTGATCGCGAGGGATGCTAATTCCATGATTTCTCTGCTTGATTCATCAATAATTGTTGTGACTCGTAATAGATGGGGTTTATGTTGACGATAAAAGCCATGCCAAGATCAAAGGCAATCGCTCCATCCAACTCAAAAGAGTTTTAGTTCGTTCACCTGCGATAATCACATTATATTGTTGGCGTACGTCTTGCAGATGGGGTCAATGATTGATGTGATGATGCGGCTGATTTTTAATGTTCAGTGGAGTTTTGGTCAAGCTATTACTGAGGCTTAGCTTCAACGTCTTCGCATCGCAAATTTTTATTCTCATAGGACGTACAATAGTTTTTTTTTAAAGCGAAGTCAGAAGTATAGCCTACATGCCTTTATTCATAAGAAAATCTACATTTTGATAAACACCTATACATTTTAAAGCTGGAAACAGCTTTAACATTCAACATTTTCTCCGTTTGACTATTTCAATACAATGAAAACGTTGTAAAAGGGATTTCCCAGTAAAATGAGGCGCTTACTTTTAAAAACATTTTTCAGTTGAAAAAAAAATAGCAAAGATAGAATAGACATTTTACTAAGATTAGTGTGTCTATGCATTGTATTGACGAATGTAAGCTCATTTTGAGTGAAAATCCCCTTCAATTAACGAAGGCTTATTGTTTAGACGAAATACCGTGTGCGAAACCTTCCAAATCGCGCGCCAATGACCGCTGGTGACTCTCTCGCTAAATAATCCCCATGAATCTCGCGCCAGGATTTGATTCCAACGGCGTTAATTGTCGTCGTTTTTAATTGAAGTGCTGCAATCTATCCCCATGCTCAATCAGGCGATGCCAGTCTGGCACGGCCCGAGTGCCTGAGAGAGCCGGAGGTTGTATCGTTTCAGAATTTCGCTTCTAATGTGTGTTGTTATTTCTCAATCGTCGCACTCGCAGGTGCTCACCGATAATCTCCAATACTTCCCTCGAGTTATCACCTGCGCGCAGATGATGTAACAAAATAATGATGGATTTCGTGTTCCCAGTACATCGGCGCAAATACGTGCCTTGCATGTCGCATGACTTGTCAGTGCGTCTACGCCAAAAAAAACTAGGGGACTGTTGGCGTCAGAAACATTGTTATTTCAAAATTACTCTCAAATAATAATAATTATCTGTAAATTTGCACACAGCTATAGCACATTCCAATGCCATCAATGAGGCAAGGCTACTAAATTCCCTTTTCGCAAAGAAAAAATATCATATTTATCATACCAAAATATGCCCCAATATCCATTAATTGGAAATATAATTTACTTTTTCACACCACTGGAAACTCTTTTTTTTTTACAGGCCAAATAGTGTCGCAAAATCATGACGGTGTGTGGTTTCATCATTATTGTGTCTTATGGGAAAATCAAAATTTGTCGTTATTGGGAGGCACCAAGATAATATCCTATTATCTTGTGAACAAATCATGAATGGTCATTGTGAGCAGGATGACTTTTTGTTTAAACATTAAATCTGAATTCGCCAAATTTGTGCCTCCTCTTGCTTTATAAAGATAACTACGCAAGTGACAAGTCAAAATGAATGTATATGCAAAGAATAACTACCATTTTATCTTGTGTTCAAATTAAAATTGACATTGCAAGTACATGTACCTCAATGCTGGTTTTTTTCTGTCTAAATTTCAATGTTGACTTATGCCCGTATGGTTTCCCGTATCTCACCCCTGCAGCGTGTGATGGATCACTAGAGGAGAGCAAGCTGCTGACTGATCTGACCCTCAACTACAATTTCTCGGTGCGGCCGGTCAAGAACGACTCCGTCCCTCTCAAGGTCTACATGGGATTATCCATCTCCCAGATCATCGATGTGGTAAGTGTTGGGATGAACATGGGATTAAGCTCAGGTGCCAAAGGGGAAGGGTTGGATTATGGTTTGTTAACTTTCCAAATTCATAAGTGATCCCTGTCCAGAATCACTCCGTCCCGTTCGAGGTCTACATGGGATTATCCATCTCCCAGATCATCGATGTGGTAAGTGATGGGATGAACATGGGATTAAGCTCAGGTGCTAAAGGGGAAGGGTTGGATTATGGTTTTTTAACTTTCCAAATTCATAAGTGATCCCTGTCCAGAATGGCAGAATCACTCCGTGCCGCTGAAGGTCCACATGGTATTATTCATCTCCCAGATCATCGATGTGGTAAGTGATGGGATGAACATGGGATTAAGCTCAGGTGCCAAAGGGGAAGGGTTGGATTATGGTTTGTTAACTTTCCAAATTCATAAGTGATCCCTGTCCAGAATGGCAGAATCACCCCGTCCCGCTGGAGGTCCACATGGTATTATTCATCTCACAGATCATTGATGTGGTAGGCCTAAGTGATGGGATTGACATGGTATTCACGGCTGGTTCGAAAAATCAGATTGGGATTATTTTTTTTTTGGGGGGGGGGATTGGCCAGTAGCGTATCCAGCTTTTGATGTCAGGGGGGCAACCGCACATCCGCGCCGAAATAAATCGGGGGGGGGGGGGGGGGCTGGTACCCATCTTCCAAATGGGGGCGCTCTTCAAAACTGACCATTATACACACTGGAAAATATATGCCAATTTTCACGGCGCATTGCAATGGTTTTTGAGCTGGTTTTCTTTTTTGGGGTTCTTGTCAAAACTCTCTAACCATTTATGTAAATACTTACTAAACAAATAGTTTTCCAAAACTATCGGCGGGGGTGAGGGCAAGGTGCCCCCTGTCCCCCTCTGGATACGCCACTGGGCGTGGCTAGAAAGTTAACAAAGAGCCAGATCTGAATATGGTGTCGCTGTTAGAGGGGGCATAAGTGGTTGTTGAAGGGGAGGTGGTGGGGAACCAATGCGGCTTAAGTAGAGAGGGGAGGTTTTAGCCCCCCCCCCCCACCCCACCCCAACCACCACCACCCCCACCATCAGCTCCTCCCCCGGACTCACCACAATATTTAAGAACATAATAGTCGAACTCAGTTTTATATACTACAAATTCATCAGAATAATTGATTCAATGTGATTATGCGTCAAAGTTAACACCCTATGAAAACAAGTAACACAAATGTTCCCCTCTAGTGTGCTGGCTTCCTTCTTCAAGTTCCGCTGCATGTCAGATACAATATAATTCTCAAGCTCCGTGCAACCTGTCACTATTTATACGACATAATTTAACGTCGGGGATGTAAATTTAAAATAGTGTCTTGCCCTTCATCAACGTTGGATGCGGTACCACGCCCTCTATCAGATTCGAACCAGCCCCAAGCTCGGTGATCAATTGGTAAGACGTTTGCGCTTTTAGCAAGAGGCCGTGGGTTCGAGTTCGAGTATTTTTTTTTCTCTCGCATGCCCTCGGGCTACTCTGAGGATACAGTGTTTATGAAATTAACAATTCATCGGAATTTAAATGATCGATGTGTGTCTCAGTTCACATCGACCTTTTAGTAATAAGTAGCATCCATGTTGTCCTCTTCCGCATATTGGCTTTCTACTTTAAAACTTCTGCTGCCGGATACAAGATAAATCTGAAGTCGCGGTTTTGCACTTCTGTTATTAGGTACGTGTTTAAAGGTTGCGCGCCTAGCCGCAGGTGTTTGATCAATTAATTATTCAACTCCTTCGATTCTGCCCAATATGCGTGGATGTTCGAGCAGAAAGAAGGGAGATGGTTTCCTGTTTAGACCTCCGCTGTGGCATTATCTACAAGGAGACATTCAATCTGTTACCCACGCTTGAGTACAGCCGATGTAGATGGGAGAATGACCCTCAATCATGAAATTCATAGATGCCTCTGTCTAAGTTTACTGTCAGTGGTGCGTTTTCACAATAATTGTGGTTGTGAAATCTAAAACTTAAAGGCATATTGTAATAATTCGCTTTTATCCCAAAAGAACCTACCGAATTATTATCATCACAAAGCTTACTTGGAGTAAATATCGTACTGGTACTAAACACCCCGTGAAATTGTTCCCCATGGCTTGCTGTCATAAAGAGGAAATCAAGAAATGTAGGCGATTGCACTGTGTCCTCGAAAAGTTTAGGTTTTGAACATGCTTCTTTGCATTTTCAGTGGCGCTCTTGGAAACGAACATGCATGTAAAGCAAATGATCTGCCTATAACAAGTTATTAGGAAAACACTAAGTTTTTATCTACATCGATACTCAGTGACGAATGTTGAAGCACTATCCTTTGATTGTGCTTTAGGTATCTGTTTTAATTTAAGACCTATACGGAGTTGTATATACAGCAAAATCCTCAAGAGTCTCCTCAAGTCATCACAAGTCAATTACAAGCCTCTCACACGTCAGCAAGTCTCAATTCCCAAGCAACCTTAATTCCAATTTGACGCGTGGAGGAGTTTTGATTTGATTTGTAATTCATTTGTCTCAGACTTAACTGCAACTCTGCTTGCCGATTCGTCTTGAAAGTGCGTTCAATATCAGGTTGGCGTATTGGTTCTTTCCTCGCCTTCCACCGATGTGACCCAGGTTCGAACCCCGCCTGGGCCAAAATGTGGATTGGGTTTTCATTCCCTGCCTGATTCCGTGGGTTTTCCTCCGAATATTCTTTTGGGGTTTTCCTCCCACCTCTAAAGCTTTAAGTTCTTCTCATTGTCTTCTCTCCACTAGGTTTCTTCAGGCTTGCGAGCTACAGTGCCTAGGGCGCTTTTGAGGAATCCTTGGTTTCATTATCAGAAATGATTAATAATAATAATAATAACTTTACATGGGAGCAAAGAACTGTTACGGATAAATTATTAAGATCTTAAAGATTGGTTTTACGATGAAATGAGCATGGGACGTTAGGAAGCCTTAAGAAAAGATAACTTCGATTCAAGTTGCAAGATGTGTTCACGAGACACGAGTGATTCTAAAGGCACACATGCAACTTACCCTCAGAGTTAAACATCTCTTAATGTGTTTCTTTCTCTGTCTGCCCCTCTCTACCCGCCAACCTTTCCCGTTTACCTTTTACCTAATTCCAGATCTTTCACTCATCCCCTCTCCAAAAAAAAGAAAAAAAGAAATTGCTTGAATCAAGAACGAATGATGCTACGAGAGCCCATGTGCCCTCCCTGCCCTTCTCAGCCCGAGTACGCGGGCCTCAATTACTGCTCCTTTACTCGTAATCTCCCTCAAGAGATTAAAGCGGCCAGTTTGTATCTGAAATTAAAACACACTTGTCTAGCTCAACCGCCTTTTGATCCTCTAGTGTATTATTCCACACGGACAGCTCCTTGCACCCTCCGCTAGCTCGCGTCGGGGAGGCAGGAACGAGCCAACCGTCGGTAAATTCCTCTGCATAGATTTTCACCCCAGGACATATTTTTGTTCTCCTTCTTCCGAGTCTGAGTTTTTGCATTGTCTCGTAATGCCTAATCGCCAATCCATCTTTCGTTTTGGCTGCTGTAATCGTGGGAAGGCATCGCACTGCTGTGGTATCGAGCAAGACGTTACAGATCTAACTGACCCAGGAAAAGGACATGTGGCACGATATAGTTTTTAACTGTTTAGGCCTATACCATTGAAACGGAAATTGGAAGCCTCACAACACAATTTTCGCTTCTTATGTGAACGTCTTATTACCATGGACGCGTCTGCAAGTTTTACCAAGTGTACTTAACCAATTAATCTAAAATTGAAGTAATTATTTTTCTCATAACTTTACAATATTTTTTAAACCTCGTATAGATCAAATTGCTTCTTGTTTATTCACCATGAACCAATTCGTATTTTATATCGACCGCCCAAGAACAAACTGTGTCAGAAATATAGAAAACTTGCGAGATAAGAATCGCGTCAACGCAGCTTGTGACATATTGTCCAATAGTTACATGATATACAAATGGACGCGGAACATGCAAAATCTAAAGCCCGGTTCATACTTCACGCGAAAGCGAAGCGAAATTCGTGACGTCAACAATACATTTGATGCGCGTCCACCATTGTTGACGACATGAATTACGCTTCGCACATGCTTTCGCGTGAAGCATGAAACGGGCTTAAGACAAACAAAACTTAACGTAAAAATGCCATATGTTTGTCGAAGGGGCGTGGCTAACTCGCAAACGGCGATACGTTAGTTAATACAGTTTGTCGGAAGCCCCGTATTCTCGCAAAATCTCGCATGTCTTATTTTAAAGCAGCTGACCCACTGAACGATTCCAACATTGCCATTCGAAATCATTCTGAAAAGCCTCAAAAGGCGCAAATGTCTTATTTTTGAGGGAACACAAGGAAGGCTATAATTAAAGTCTCGGTCTGCGTGCAGCTGAATCCACATTCTTGGTTCACTGGCCAACATCATGACTCTCTTGAGCGAAAGTGATTATGAGCTGAGACAATACGGAGCCACTCGTCCGTGTCTACAGGCGTTGGAAATGTTCTCATGCAACCATGCTCTGCAATCACTCTCATCAACAAATGTCGGTGATTACTAGTACGTGATCATGCCTAAATCTGATATGGTATCTTGCACCATCTTGACTTTCTCTTCATCGTTCTGTTGTCGTGAATGTCGCACTACATGTAAAGGTAAAGGTAAAGGCCCCATAGCCATTACTGGCCGTAGGGGCAGTGGGATGTTAGAAGTCCACTGTGTCTAGGGCGCGGCATATGAGTGGCGGTGCCCAGTCCTCTCCTCTCGCCGTTTTACCTTCCCTGAACGAATCAGGTACCAATTTTACTGTTGGGTCGTCAGAAAGAGTTGTCCAGTTTTTGTTCCGAATGGGATTCGAACCGCCAACCTTCCACTCCGTAGCTCCACGCTCTAACCGCTCGGCTACGAGGCCTCTCCGCGGCTGCATGTCATGAAACTTAATATCATTAACGTCAAATTGTAATAAACTAGCGGTCAGGTTTTTGCGCTTTGGTAACTTTACGCGCCTTTAAACGCCGAAGCATTTCGATGACCAAAGATACTTTTGAATTGTCTAGACAGAAGCTTTATACACGTACAATATGTGGGGAAAATCACTCAATATTTACTGGTTTGACCAGGGGTGAACTGAAACGAAATACGTCTTTATGCCAAATTGGTGGGATCAAATGACGGAGTTATAGATATTTTCCCGAAATCTATATCTTAATCCTTTTCGAGTTTCATTTGCGTTTTTTGGTTCAGATTTCCGAAGCGGTTTGGTCGGAAATTGAATCTGGGGATAAAAGAAGTCGTTGCTGAGGATAACAGAAGTCGTTTGTGGGGATAACATATCCTAGTAATTGTAACGGAAATCGTCTATTCATATGCTTTATGTGTGTGCCCGGGTTTGTTTTTGCATTCAATAAGGGACGTTGAACAATGGAGGACATTAAGGTCCACAGTTCCCGAATGTCCACAATAATTGACGATCGTGTACAAAACATATGGGAGGTCTTCCTAAAAAGTTATGGTACAATAAAAGAGGGACAATAGGGGATCCACGATTTAAGGTGTTTACACACTGGTGTGAGCACCCATGCGTGTTTATGGTGTAAATCGAGGAGACACACCTGCAACATCATCGATGAATCGAGGACAGAAACCGAATCGAGGACTCCTCGGTTGAAAAACGTGTACAAGACCAATGAGAGCTGTTGCGAAAAATTTAGTACAAACAAAGGAAAAGGGAAGAGGAACAAAAGAAAATCCTCGATTTACACCATAAACAAACGTGCTAGAAAGAGTGGCTGTTTTTCTAGATATCTCTGCACACATTTCTAAGCTTGAGTAACTTTGGCAACTTTGTCCATCTTTTCGAATCAGTGAACTTGAAACCCTGCGGTGACTGACACAGGTTATAGGCCTACTTTCCGGGATGCTTAGCCGACCTACATGATACAATTATGTTTCCGTGTCGCCGCAAATTATAGAACGGTTTTGGAGGATCCCGTTGCTTCGGGGGGAGACTGCAAGTACCCCTCTTCAGTGGCGCTCGAGTTACGGGAAGGCTGTTCAGCTTTTGCTCCGCGTTATTGGCTCATCGGGAAAAAAACCTGCCGAACTGTCTAACCGAATTAGCACTTATGGTCGTAAAAACCTGTATTAAAACTCATCGTAGGTTGAGGATTAGGAATTCGGCGGGCCTGCTGCAATGCAACTCAATAGCCGCGCCCTTAAT
This sequence comes from Patiria miniata, assembly GCF_015706575.1. NCBI lineage: Eukaryota > Metazoa > Echinodermata > Asteroidea > Valvatida > Asterinidae > Patiria > Patiria miniata. Next base: position 14,510,534 of record NW_024037061.1, read on the forward strand.
CCAATCATAAAGTGTAACATGACGGTTGGGCGGCCCTTTCATGGGGGGATATGTCACTTGATTTGGTTGGTCCAGTTATGATTGATGATCAGATACTCCGGGCAACTGTCAAATTCATATTATGCGGCCAGTGGCTCCACTTTCCAGCGAGCATCCCAGTAATTCCAATGTTTTCAGGAATGTCCACGGCATGTTTACCACAGAACACTTCTATATGTTTGTGTAACCATTACTGTGAGTATTCTGTTGTAAGCTTCGCAAAGTAATTCGGAAGTGCAACTTCCTTTTCTGACGGAAGATGTGATTAATTTTGTTTGTTGTTGTGAAATAAATATTTTTTTTTTCAAACTTACGAACGGATTACTGCTTGAGCTACTGAAAAATTTGATTCACTTTTTTTCAAAAAAAAAAAATCCATGCGGCTTCATGTCGTCCATATGTTTTGTTGCTGATATATACAAGTATGCAAGAAAACATACTCCGAAGGCAACAACTTACGCAAGTGTCCGTGTCGATTTTGCGGGAAACTCCATGGCAACCGAGGAAGACCGAAAAACGCCCTCCAGGGGACATCACGTCGATATCAGCCAAAATCGAACATCACTCGGATAGGTTTATACTATGTTACAGAGACACACACAAAAAGAAAGAAAGAGAACAAGGAGAAAAGAATCAGGGCAACGAAGGGGAGGAAATTGGGATGGGAAGAAGGAGGAAAGGAATGGATTGGGGAGGATGGATGCAAGAATGTGGCGGTCTTTCGTCGTCTGACGCCAGTGTGAGGGTTGCTCATGTGCCGTAAATTGATTTTTCCCGCCTTTCTTGTGTCCTTTGCGATTGCCCGCGGTTTTCTGTCTAGTCTCTCTCTTTTTAGTTTTAAAGAAGTGGCGAATGCAGTGTAATTCGAACGCAACATCCGGGATTAGTTTTCTCTAGAATGATTCAGTATTTTTTTGACAGTCTTTAACAGGTGAAGCTGCTTAATGCTGTCTGCTGCATTGTAAGTGTTGACAAAATTCGACGAGAAAACACATGACTTGATGTCGATGAAAATTATAAGATTGTGAATAAGATTGGTATAAACCTCATTTTCACAGACCAAGTTTATATTGAGATCATTCTGGTTTTCAAATAACGTTTGTCGTCATTTTGAACACTTTAAGTCCAAGAATGAACCCTTTTGGTCCGCTAAGCTTTGGCAAATTAAAAAATAAAAGTAAAGCATTATGCGTATACGTTTGGCTAAAGATGCAAGAAGAAAATAACAAAAAAAACATTTGCCCTTCGTGCAGGGGCGGATCTAGCTTTCAGGAAACGCATGGGGAGGGGGGGGGGTTGATATTTGAGTGATGGCGTGCCCCTGCTATGGGGGCCGGGGGCATTCCCCCTCCCCTATTTGAAAGGAATTGAGAATTAATTTAGAAACTTTGAGTCAAATTAATTTTTTTTGCCCCATTTTACAAGTATCATACAACATTTCAGCTACTGTCAGGAATGTTGATTTTACAAGAAAACTTTATGTCAGGGTGCCGCATTCATATAAGAAATTAAGCACGAAGTACACATTCCATATTACACTTGTAATTTTGTAATTGAGTATGGATGTAAAATTAAAGCAAATCGTTTTAGAGAGGTACTTTGGCAGAATGAAACTGCACATTCATCATTTACAAGTGGAAACAGATGACCTGCACAGTAAAGCTCTCACAAGCGTTGCCATAAGAAACACAGAGATCCTATCACAATCCCCACGACAAACAGAGATTGGTTTATGGCAATGCCGGTCTTTTCCCTTTTCCCGTGTGAATACAACCAGACTGCCCGGCTAATAGCCCTCTTTTCCCCTGCCTTTCCCGGTACTTCTTAACCTTTACGGTGTCAAATCGTATCCCGAGAATTAGCCATTTGCCTGAAGCCGACAGAGGCGAGAAACACCGACCATTGGGTATTACTCGTTAATGGTGATCCTGCCTGCTCGGCGCACCGTGGGAGGGTCGAGATGCAACTCACGCGGGTCCTGTGGAGTCAAACAGCTTAGAAAAAAAACTACTGGCTGGTTTTTAGCAAAGCATTTGCAACTATAAATGGTTGGAAATGTAACGATGTCTTTAGGCAATCCATCGGCTAAATGCATTCGCTGATACTTGGAACATGTAACGCCAAGACATCTCTTCAATTTCCGCATATCCCCTGGTATTTATGACCACAAGCTGTTTCTATCATCTTACTGGGAAGGATAGACGAATTTGTTAATCACTTTAGTTTAACGCATAGAATACTAAGTATTTTTCATTGCGAACGGAATCACCTTAAAAGTTGCACTGAAGTGCCTTCTTCAAACGTGTTTCTTTAACCTCTAAATATTTTATCATGCAAGCAGTTATGACAAAAGTACGCATATCGCAAATATTTAACGATACAGGCTCGCTATGTTTATACTTGTTTTCAACACTCATTAAGCGCTTGATTTTTGTTTTGAGAGAACCCATGCGTTTCAGGGAACCACGCATGATCAGTTGTGATAAAATGACCTATCCTGCTGTACCAGCATGCGTTCTTGGTTACCCACGCTGCGCCAATTGGGAATCCGCGGCGTGCCGAGCAGAAACTATCCACCCTATTTTTATGTTCGCTTCTTGTATACTGCGTGTATACGAGTCATATATAAATGTTGTATTACTCATAGACATGCCATAACATAGACAACTGGTATGACAAGACGACATGACCTTTACGGAGAATGCCTGCTGCTGACTGGGGCGCTCACGCGCTATAACGAGACAATGTCATTGGGTGACCAGGGCGTGCTCATTATGGAAACCTATCAGCTGTGCTTATAATTAAGTCTGACCTCTGACATTTTGAAGGATTAACGCCAGACTCTCAACCCGGCCTACGTTGTCTTTTTTTCCTTTTACTTTAACGGCTCGGATTTCATTCTCTATAGAACGTTTGTCCCTCACAGCGTTAGAGCAGTTTTTTTACTGTTTGGTATAGACGGATCCGGGCACATGATGACTGTACACTCACAAGGCCCCCATCAATGGAGAAACTATTGTGCATGCTATTGTACCAAGCATTTGCCCCCTGACGAATTGTCCGAACAATAGCTAGCACAATGCTTTCGCCATTGAAGGGGGCCTCCGGGATATATTTGATAGCGTGCTCGCATTGGTCTTTAACTCACGCAGAGAATAGAAGATTAACAGTCAAAGTTGAGTTGCTATGGTGGCCCTGAAGGGACATCGCAAATTGTGCATATTGACGTCAATATTCACGATTTGCGATGTCCCTTCAGAGCCACCATCAGTTGCAAATGTCACCTGGTGAATTCCTCATTTAAGTGTCCGTTCCTTGAGTTAAAGTTACAGTCTGTATCGGTTCATCATTCACAAAACTCAAAACCTTTGCAAACGGACGTCTAGAGGATCTCGTATATGTGTTGTATTAGATGTGCCACAGCAATCTGAATTACCTTTCAGCAAGACAGTTTGGTAAGAATGTCTTCAAAGTGTTTGTTTTTGCTTCAGACCGGATCCCACCAAATGGAGTTTAGAAACCCCTATTAGGAATGTTATATTATGTATTAAAAGACTTCATGTAGGTTTATATTTGTTCCTTTATCATATACAACATCCTGCTGAGTGTGGACATATAAATATCATAGATGGACGGATCCGCAGTTCCAAACGATTCTCAATTATCAAGATAACTTTTTGCCTTTGAGAGGATCAGTTGCGTACACATTCGTTGCAAAAGCTATCCAATGAGACTAGTTTGTCAGTACTTGAAAAAAATACAAAGGACATTTTCAAAAGATGTTTTTTTTTCATCAATGGCTGCATAGTCGTCTTTGTATAACGACTTCCGATCTCGATCTCGTTGGTTCCAATCGTGATACTGGCGAGAGTGTTTGACTTTGGTCACTTCATCTCGCCACTCGCCTCCATCAAGCCAAATCCGGATGTCTGTTGATTGTTTCTTTCTCACTGTGTCATCTTGTCATTCTTGCCAGACACCTTACAGATGCCTGCCCTCATCCGTATCTCGGTCGTCAGGTGACACTAAGTCATCTGGCGGTATTTGCAGAGACGCACTCACCTCTTTGCAGAGCAAACACGGAGGTCAAGCCGAAGTGACAGTGATATCTCAACACCTTCTCCGCCGCGTTTGAGCTGTGTGTGTCCAGCTTCCAGCCATCGAGTGCGCGCATGAACAAGCTGGGCGCGCTTTTTTACGCGCGCAACGGACCAATGGTGGGAGCGGGTTACGCAGTTACGTCACACTATTTGCGCATGGGAGCGTCTGCTCATACACGGCGGGAGTTGACGGTCCGAAACGCGGGCTGGCGATTCTGTCGTCATCGTCATGTGTTTCTTTCTTTATTATTGGTTAATCCCCCCTCTTTATTGACACCATCTACTCGATAGGTTTTGCCGCCAATGGGCTCTGGCAAACATCCATCTGGCTCGCTGGTCGACCGCTGGGAACCGGCACATCGCCTCGTTATGGGCCGGCATGGCATTCTCTGCATTGTAGAATCAGCAGTGCCGAGGTTTGGCTTGTCAGTCAATGCCAAATGATGCGGGCTGTTCTCAAATTGTCTGTGTTGCAAATTGGATAGCAAACTTTTTGATCTTTGATGGAAATTGTGTGTTGGAAGTTCTGGACTTTAAACACAAAAAAAACCGAATTTCTCTATAGTCTTTGCGATTTGCCTCAACCCTCGTGCGTAACCATCCCCGTGTCTTGCTTACGATGCCCGCAAGCACCTACGGGCACATGACGCACTTTTAGGAGAAATCCATCTTGACCTCGCCCAACCCGATTCTGACGTCTTCGTTTCAAGAGCCCTTAACATCAGTTTTTCTTTTTGTATGGTCATTTCTTCATAATATCACTGATATTAACCAACAACGGAAATGGGCCTTTCCCAAGGGGATCCTTTAATTTGCACCCTGTACGGAACCACACCCAAAATCTGAGGACATTGATTATGCAGACCTTAACATCGGAATTTAATTTCTGCATGTGCATTTCTTCAACATTTCTTCAACGCTAAAAATCACGAACAATTGAAACTACAGGTATCATTTTGCACCCCTGAAGGAACCAGTGCATGGTTCCTCTGTGCTGGACCCAAACTGTGACGCCGTCAACTCTAGGGCCCTTACCGTCTGATTTTCTGTCTGTATCGTCGTTTATCCAATCACTGAAATTGACTCACAAGGAAAATAAAGCTATTTGCCCATGAGCATCATTTGACATCCCGCAGGGTATCAAGGCTTCTTCTGTCAGTGCTCGAGATGTGACGTCATCGTTTCAAGCGCCCTTAACCCCGTATTTTCTTTCTGATTCCACTTTTCTTGAAACCACACCAATAATTGACTTTACGGAAACTGAGCTTATTCCCCTTCAGCATCACTTAGCATCCCTCGAGGAACCAGGGAAGCCGGCGTCTTTTCTCCTCGTCATCATCTCTCTGCTGACGGTCGTGACACAACACACACACACAACTATCCCTGTTTCCCGTTCGTCTTTCACTGAAATTGTGTGGACACTTGGTAAACCGAGATGGCCCGGTCTGAATTGACGGTGGAGACAGCGCGGCGTCTCCTAGCTGCTCGTACCGGGGAGGAGGGCCCGAGAAACATCGGCATAGATGACGGACGCTAATCCCTGGCAGTCAGGGTTGGTTTTGAAGACGTGATTCTCGCCTCGAAATTAGCCGAAGTGTGGATTGATGTTCGCGCTATCTGCCGCACGTATCTTCACCCCTTTTTCTGATTATTTTCATGCCTGTGCTGTTTTTTTTTTTTGCATGCTTCTATCAGAGGACATGCTTAAGGGGGTCATTTGTTTGGCTTCGGTTGCTTTTGTCCTTACATTATCTAAATTTTCCCGTTTTCTTCTTAAATTTGCTCCTAAATTCTAAGGTTGATTCTTATGCTTATTATAATTTAATCTCTAAATCTCTGTGCGACTTATATTGTTTCCTTTACCCATCACTTTTTGTCGTTTATTATGTTGTGCCATTTCTATTGCACACATTTTTTTTTTAAATTCTTTTCTTCATTATGCGCAAAATTCATTATTTTTGAAAGAACCCTTGTCAAAACATTGAATTCTTTACAGATGGAACGGCTCCTTCCCTTAATTTTTTTGTATATTTATCTTAGCCGAAGCACTAAATCCAGTGTAATACTGAGAAACAAACCACTAGGATTCTGTTTAACTTTTGGATGAAAATGGTCGTCCCGTTTGAGAACCATGGGAAACTGTGTTTCAATTGAAACAAATCAATTCACCTGAAAGTACCATCTTGTCATAAAAAGTGTGGCCAGTAGGCCTTGTAAAAAGGGGGACTACCTGGTACTCACCCATGGTCAAGCATCACCTAAGCTTCATGTTCAAACTAATGTCTAACGACATTTAACTCGCCCTATTACTGACTGAAGACGTCTCGTTTTATTTTTTATTTTCAGGACGAGAGAAATCAAGTCATGAAGACCGGACTGTGGGTCAAACAGGTAAGATTATAGACTCTTTAACCGTGCTCTGAGGAATTTCCCAGAAAGAAATTAACCGTCGCTCACTAAAGAACAATATTCCTGTGGGTCTATCACGGCTCAATAGAGGGCGCTCTACCCCCTTATCAGTCCGGAAAAAAAATTGTGTATTTCGGTCCCGTGAAGACCACGATGGTGCTATCATCTGCTTCCTGAATTTCGAAGTTCTGTACACAAAACTGTGAAGGTTAAGTCCCCAAAACATTAATGATTCTGAGGCAAAGGCTCTCGGGGATTTAAATTGTGTTTTCTACAAAATGGGTGAATTAAAATGGGCATTAGTTTCCACGTGGCACAGTAGTTTTCTAAAGTTGCGCATCAATTTACTTTTTCTGTATTAGTCAAGGGGACGGGGGACCCTAAGGTATGCCTGCGACCGCTAGCCAGGGCATTACCATAGCATTATACCATTTTTCAGGCACCGTTTTTCAGCAACCGTTTTTCAGCAACGAAAAACAGGGTGTTCCCCGTACAGTTTCTATAACCGAACTAGCTTTGTGTTTATTCGTATAGAGGTGGCACGATTACCGACTGACGTGGAATCCAGACCACTACAAGAATGTGTCTGTGATCCACATACCTATTATGATGCTCTGGAGCCCAGACTTGCTTCTCTACAACAAGTGAGTTGTGTGATATTTTCCCCTTTTTTCCCCTGCACAGGGTGAGTAAAAAAAAAAAAAACGAAATCCAAATGTCGGGACAATTGTTTAAGTGAAGTTCTGCATGTAGCACCTTTAAAATCTAGGATATAAAAGCCCAGTTCATAAGCTTTTTTTTTTAGTAAAAGAATCATTCAAATCATTTATGTACTTTTTAAGTTACAGAGATTTTAAAGCAACCACCGTTTTAAAGTTCTGTCCACGGATCACAAAAAAGGTTTGCGTTCTTTCAGAAACGAAAACAATTCACATACATCCCTATGTGATTTGTTTTCGTTTTACTGAAAAGTCAATAACCTGTCTGTGATCCGCGGACAGACCTTTACAACGGTAGATATGTTTAAAATTCCGTATTAAACTAAAAAATCACATGAGTGATTTGAATGATTCTTGTACTAAAAGAAAGCTTATGAATTAGGCTTTCATATTCTAGATTTTGAAAGTGCTACATGCAGAACTTCACTAAAACAATGATACCGACATTTGGGGTTTTTTGGGGTTTTTTTTCACTCAGTCTGTATTTTTGAGACTATAAAGAATCATATATTAGTGAAAATATGGATGATTTCGTGTCTATAAATAAGGAGTATTCACCTGCGATGGACCAGGTAATTAGATGATTCAACATCTGGTAATTTTGCCACTGCGAAGTAAATTCAATTTAGGATGTGAAAATTAATACGCCCTATTTTGATCGGGAGAGGGCGCTGTCTCGATTTAGACATGATGTGTACATATGCAGGGAGCTTCCATTTAATTTTACTAAATTTTCCTTGTTATGATTTCCTCTATCCCATGTCCTTGGTGAGCTCCGTTGGGGCAATGCATTTCATTTTTTTTTTCACAAGCATTCAAAGTCGTTGCATGCACTCTTGCATAGTGCTTGTCATGGAATCTTGTTGTTCACTGATGATTGTTTTTGTTTTGCTGTGTGGTGGGAAAACATTTTTGTTTTCATTCTACCCTGTCGCCAGCACGAGATAAGGAAATTTCAAAAAAACTAATATTATGAAAATGACATGATTGTAATTTTGTATGGTCTGTGTGTTGACAGTGTGGACGACAGCTACAAGATCGATCTCGTGACCAAGGCTCTGGTTTACTGCAACGGCACGGTCAACTGGAGCCCACCTGCCGTCTTCTACAGCGCGTGCGCCATCGACGTCCATTACTTCCCCTTTGACAAGCAGGACTGTAAGCTCAAGTTCGGTTCCTGGACCTACGACGAGAGCAAGATCGACCTGGAGTCCCTGGGAAGCACGGTGGACCGTCAGGATTACTGGGAGAACGCGGAGTGGGAGATCGTAGACACGCCCGTGGTCAAACACACCATCAAGTACCCGTGTTGCGAGCAGACCTACGTGGACATCACCTTCCACTTCAAGCTGCACCGGAAGTCCCTGTTCTACGTGGTGACGTTTGTGGTGCCCTGTGTCCTGATCACCATGATCACCATCTTCGTCTTCTACCTGCCTTCCAATTGTGGCGAGCGGACCACGCTCTGTATCTCCATTCTGCTGGCCGTCATTGTGTTCTTGCTGCTGATTGCTGAGATGATCCCCACCACCTCTGACACCGTGCCGCTGATTGGCTGCTACCTGCTCTTCACCATGGGGATTGTCAGCGTGTCTATAGTCACCACCATCATCATCATCAACCTGTTCCATCGCTCGTCCGAGACCCACACCATGTCTCCCTGGGTCAAGCGGCTCTTCACCGAGACGCTACCGCCTTTCCTTCACATCCAGCGGCCGCCCAACTACAAGGACTACCTGTGTAGCGCGTCGGCAGCTACACCGCAGCCCAAGCGCAAGGTCTACGTCAACTCCAGCGATTCCCCGGCTACGGACCGCTCCTCGTGCTTCAACAACAAGAAGCGGAGCTTCAATGTGGGCCGGTCCACCAGCAACTACCACCTGCTGCAGCGGACGGCCAACAACAACGCACCTAAGATGATGGCACTGAACTGCTCGCTGGAGGAAGAAATGGAGTGGAGGGACTCGGACGAGGAAAAGGAGACCAATGTAGACCACAACAGACAGACTGAGATGAAGAAAGAGAAAATACCGGCCAGACTCAAGGAGGGACTGGACTATCTTCATTACATCGTGGAGAGAACGAAGGAAGAGGATAAAGCTAAAAAGGTAAGGCACCATGGGCAACACCAACAAATTAGCAGCAGGAAGTAGAAGCAAAAACCTAATGAGCAATTCATATTGATGACATATAGCCTCTGTACTAAGAATGCACGAGAACCCTCTCTTTTGGCAAACCCAAGGGCAGATCCAGGGGGGCCAAAGGGGGCCATGCCCCCCCCCCCCCCCCAAAAAAAAACGAAACCAATTTTTTTTTTTTTTATGTGAAATCGCAATAAAGGCAGGCAATGAGTACACCACCATCTTTTCCTCAAAAAAACATTGGTTAAAGTGGTCAGAAATTGCCTCAGATCGCACCACAGAGCATCTAGAATCCAAAACATTTTCGGGGCCCTAAAGCGGGCCCCGAACCCCACGGCGTAATTTTTTTGACCCACTTTTTGGGGGGACCAACATTTTTTTTGGCCCCCAAAAAATTGTGTTCTGGATCCGCCCTTGGGCAAACCTTGCCCAAACCTGAATAACCTTCACATTTGCTTCGAATCTATACACAGACTCGGAACGACTGGGAGTTCGTCGCCATGGTAGTGGACCGCATCTTCCTGTGGATCTACCTTCTTGCCGTCGTCATAGGAACCATGGCCATCATGCTGTCCTCGCCGGTGCTCTGGGAGAACGAGAACCGGTTCAAGCAGCAGTCGCTGCTGCAGGGCCTACCCGAGGTCAAATGCGCCTACCTGGAGGATCTGCTGCCGGACTCCAACGAGACCACCGTCAAGAGTCAGCTGTATACCTGCGATATGAAGCGATGAGAGGCCACGGAGGGGCCATGGAGCTGCTCAGCAAGCACATTTACTCAGTACGGACGCATTATGCTTAAGAGAATCAGGCTACCAGCCAAACTCGTTCTCACCGCATAAATTGCTTAACACTATTTTCTACTGCGAAGCTACATGACATTTGACCCATGATGGCCCCCGTCGCACGAAAAAAAAGTAAGCACGTGTACAGTTTGTTTACGTGCTGACGTTGATCTGGAGTATAACGCGCATGCTCCTGCGAAGACATCGGTCCCATTGTTTTCCTTGACTAAGTTATAGAATCGGCTTGTTATAGTTCGATCACGCAGTTTGAATGAAGTGTTGCATCCGTGATTGGGGCAAATTAGCTGGTCAGATGAGATGGTGTTAAAAAACCTAAACTACTAGATCCAAGTAGCACTCGTGCAATTTAATACAACCAATCATCTTGCTTTTGGTAAAAATGGACGAAAGGACAATTTATTTATTATTTCTAACACGTGTAAAGCAATGCTCATGAAATGGACAGGGTTGCTTATGAGGGATACTCCAGACGCGGATCGGGGGGGGGGGGTCAACCCCCCCCCAGCTCTGTCATTTTTTTGTTTCGTAGAAATTCATTACAAATAATGCGAACCCCCCCCCCCCCCTCCTGCTCTGACACCCAAAAAAACTATACTCTGGTAATATTGTCCGCCTGTGCACAAAATACGTACAGAGCCAGCTTTGTTAGGGGGTATTTGTAGACTATTGTGTAATCTACTGTTAATAATCGTCGGATTTTAACGGCGCCCCCATTGGTACAAGCCCCCCCCCCCCCCATGTTGGATTTTGGAGGCCAAGTGTCCGGAGAAAAAGACCTGTGTACATTTTTCTACATTTCACAATTTTTTGCTGATGAACCCCCCCCCCCCCAGCCTGCAAAAATTCCTGGGTCCGCCCCTGTACTCCCTTGTTGTTTTTTTCCCTTCTTTTTTCTTGTTAATCCTATCAAAAACAGTCGTTGATTACAACTTTAATAATTAGGACTTATTTGTAGCTAAGAAACACTGGATTGTGTGTCATAACTGTCTCAAGTAAGAACAAAGTTAAAAGCATTCCCAGGTATTTGCACGGGAAAGAGCAGCAGCATTTGACAATGTGACAAAGTTATCCATGCTATAAGGAATAGTTCATTTGTCATTTGTAACGGCTACCTATACAGATAATACGTTTAGCAGCTCTCAAAACAAATATGGAACAACGTAATTTGTATCTGTTTTGTGCGGGGACTGCAGTGGCGCACCCAAGGGGGGGGGGGCGCTCGGGGGGCTTGTGTCCCCCCCCAAAAAAAAAAATAAATGTCTTTTTTTTTGGGGGGGGGTATCTTTTTTTTTTAGTCCCAAGATTTCACCTTGGTGATATTATGTGACCTATTTTCGAGTAGTATAATAGAGGTGTAAGTGGCGTCTTTTTTTTTGGGGGGGGGGGGTATCTTTTTTTTTAGTCCCAAGATTTCACCTTGGTGATATTATGTGACCTATTTTCGAGTAGTATAATAGAGGTGTAAGTGGCGCCAAAATTGTCAGCCCCCGAAAAAAAATAATCCAATTTTTTTCTACAGCCAAAAAATTTGGGCAACATTTTTTGAGAAAAAAAAATGAGCCCCCCCCCCCCCCCAAGCCAAATTCCGGGTGCGTCACTGGCGCGGAGGTAAGTTTTTCAGGACGGCTATAAATTCTTAATTATGAAATCGGAAATTTTGATCAGAAACCTTTGTGAGATTTATTGATAAACACTTTCGGATCAGAGGGTGTGTAACTTTGTATTGTCAGGCACAAAAAAGCAGTAGTTTTGTATTTATAAACAGGAACCTGAGCGAAATGAAAGTAGTAAACAAATCTTAATGACGAAGTATTAAGAACCGGAATTCGGTAGCACAGCGATTAAAAATAACGTAAAATGTAGCCAGTGATTTTAATGCTTGGAAAACGTTTGTTTACGTTTCCTGTGAAGAATACACATTGTTTTGACTTTTTCATAATGAATGAATAATTTACTGTGTTAATGTTTACCGGTGGTGTGCTGATCAATTGACATGAATGACCGAATTTTTAATGAAATTAGTAGCCATTCAGATTGAGGGTCTGCGACCCTAACATTATCAACAATGATATGGTGAGAGATGAATAACTTGAAGACAGAGAAGTATACTTTGTTTTGTAATCAACTTGATGATTGCATGGCTTACTGGGACATCCTGCTGGATGGCCAATAAGCAACGTGTTTAGAAGCAATAAGGAAATAAATAATGAATTGAAATGATTGATAACCAGAGAGTTAAATGAACGGCCGCCATCTTCTAAGTGTGTATAAAACAGTAGTAAAACACCCGGATGTGTATGGCAGCACAATCACTGGCAGTTCATTTTTTATTCTTTGTATAAAATAGAGAGACAAACGAAAAAAGGGAACTGCCGATGAAAAAATAACAATAATATGTTCACTTGGAAAAAGTAACTGACGGTACGATGTCACGTGATCTGTTTTAAAATATAACTCAATACAATTTGTAACAATGCTGGTCAACAACTGCGCAGGCGTAAAGTTGACGTAGTTTGAAGGCATTTTCCTTCCGTTTTGTTTTTCTTTCGAAGTCAGTTTATTAAAAAAAAATGCACAAAGCTGGAAATAATTATGATCTTCCTTCTTGTAAACGTTTATGGTAAATAATGGAATTAAGTTTAGATAACAAATAATAAATATAGGAATTTAAAATGAAATAACGCATGACGATAAAAGTTTAATTATAACAGGTTAATACTCTATGCATGAAGCAGGGTCACTCACAAATTGTGTTAAATAATGTAATAAAATAATGTTCATCACGAAACCCACAAAAGTTGATTGTTTATTCCTGTCTTTTGTTCTGCTTTGTACTTTGTTTGCATGTTTTACTATTTACATTTTTTTCTTTGAAAATATCAGTAGGCCCTACTCTACTTTTTAACAACATCTGTAGTATGTTAAACAATAGGCAGCATAATTTAAGTAAAATCATAAACAAATTATGTATACACAATTAGCAATGTATAGATACAAGAACTTCTCAGCGGACAATTTTTGGATGATTTTGGACTTGTTTTCTGAATTCAAATCAAAGAGGTCTCTCCTGGGCCACCTTACACAGTTGGGTTTAAAGCAAGTGCTCTGGTAAGCTTTCACTTGCATGGATTCTTACGTAATTGCTTATCAACTTACATAGTAACGACGCCAACAACCAACAAGTTTTTTTGTGTTTTTTTCAAATGCAGCTTTTTTTTAATAATGGCGAATTCAGCCAACCATTTGGCTCAAGCATGGGGGTCTTCCATTTTTTTTTACTGTTGTCAAAACTGAAGTACATTTCTCATGTCTAGTGGATTGCAATATATTTACAAAATAACGATGATGTTGTTCATATACCTTAAAACCACGAAATTCTGTTTGCACCCAATTTACTTTGGCATGAAGCAACAAAACGAACAAGGAAGACCAGACGACTATACGTTCCAATTCATAGACCGGCTATATACATTATGCAGTAAAACTACAATATGGGTTTTCCCGTCACTGACGTTAATTTCAAACACCATGTTATGACTGTACTCAAATATGAGTACTTTGAAAATGAACATGTGTAAAAGCTATGAGGTGGTGGCGCTCCCCTGCCACCCCCCCCCCTTGCCATCCCCTCCCCTCCCCCTTCTTTCCCCTCTGGATATACAACACTGAACTTAACCGCAATAGGAAAGTACTACGTGTTAAAAACGTGTCCTACTTTTGATCCTAAATAACTCTCTGTTTACCAATGGATCAGATCATGTAAACAAGGCACGACAAATTTTATGAAGCGAGTTTCATCAGCTTTGTACAAGAGGGGGAGTTTTAAACGCCACTGAAAATAATGTTCACTTTCAGAATCTGCCACTTTCGACTTCTATGGCGTCCTCCAGCGGCAGAAAGCTTTTGAAGGAATGCAGGATCACCCCTGGTGTCGTGGCACACCTCCGACCGTGTGTTGCGCCAATGACATCAGGGGTGATCCGGTGTCACATGAAAATCTGACTTGTATGAAAATCGGACTCTTTTTCCCTTTTATTGGTTAAACCCTCTCACGTGACCGGTCCCTCTACTAATTATATATGCATGAGCAATACCACCAATGAGTCCGTATTTCATAAAACCTAAATTCATGCTACACCGGCATTCCTTCAGAGGCTTTCGACTGCAGCATTGACATTCTGAAAGTGAGTATTTTCTTTCGTATGGCGTTTAAATCTCACCCTCTTGCACAAAGCTAATTTTTATGAAAGTCGTTCCATAAAATTTGTGGTGTCTTGATTGCATATCTGAAATTTTGGATTAATTCCATTGGTAAACAAAAGTTATCCAGGATCAAAAGTAGGAAATATTTGACACGTTGTAGTTCCTTCGTTTGGTGCGTGCGCAAACGCTTCGACATTATAGCTCCCTCTAGGAACAGTTCAAGCTAGGTCAATCTAATTACATATTTTTTTACAGAGTCTTTTACGAAGGATACTTTTCTCTTTGGGTAGTGCGAACCCGCCCTACCGTGCCACCGAGACACTCGGTTGAGTAGGGGCTAATGTCGGGTACAGATCATAGTACCCGGCACTCAGTAGGATCTCTGGTTCCTCGTACACCTCCCTGTAATGGGTGTTAGGGTTCTCCCAGAAGATCGGGCACTCCATGAAGAAGACGACGGTGCCGATCACAACCGTGAAGGTGAAGACTACCAGGAGAAAACGGTCGATGACCAGGCCTACGAAGGCCCACTCGTCCTCTGACTGTTGGGAAGAGAAAAGGAGACGGTGATATTAAGTACTCTGATTAATACACCGGTTTCAGTCTTGGGATTTCAGAAACGCACCGATCCAAGTTATTCCGAAGCTTGACCTAAGTACATGTATTAGTTTATATGAGCGTTTACGTGGAAGGATCGACCTTGCAGTCGATCGTTTGGAAGGACAAAAGATTGTAATCGGTGGAAAACTCATACTATTGCGCGTGTTATTCTACTGTATGTGTCACAACAATGCACGGCTGAATCATTGTTTACCGCACAGCAAACACACTAACCCATTCCCTAGGTTAGTTCATACATGAAAGATGAACCAACATGGGTGCATCTTACATCACACAGACTTACATCCTCAACTGTGTCCGTCTCCTCTATGTTGTGCTGGATGTAATTTAGGTAACCTAGAAGTTCCTGCCACTCTTTCTTCACGGGCTTGTACTCGCCGTATCTCTTGAGAGGGCTTCCCCGCTCACGGTGCTCAATCTCCTCGCGCAGAGACGGCGGCATGGAGGTGGAAGCCCCGGCCGTCTTGGAGTATCCCCTGGGCTCCTTCCTCCCGTTATCCCCCGGCAGGCAGATGAAGGAGGAGGAGGCGTTGCTCCGGATGACGGCCTTCTCCATCTGCTTCTGCTTCTCCTTCTCCTCGCGTTCCTTGTCTTCCCCCGGGCGCTTCATCAGCAGCAGCCTGGGTAGGATCTCCAGGAAGATCCGCCGCATCCACTTGCTCATTACGTGGGTGCTGGTGTTACGGAAGTGGAGGTTGATGGTCCAGACTGTGGCCACGATGGAGATGGCCACAGTGGCCATGGTGAAGAGCATGTAGCGAGCGATGAGAGGCACCGTGGTAGCGGTGGGTGGGATGATGGATGGAATCAACAGGAGGAACACAATCAGAGCCAGGAGCACTGAAATACACAGAGTGATCTTCTCCTGAGCTTCCGAGGGGAGGTAGAAGATCAGGGCAGTCAATAGTGCAATCAGTATACACGGCAGTACCAGGGTGATGATGTAGAAGAGTGGGTTGCGATGCAGCACGAAGGTGTAGGTCAGATCCAAGTAGACGTCTTCACAGCACGCGTACCTGATGGCGTGCTTCTCGATGAGTGATTCTACGATCTCCCACTCCCCGTTAGCACGGTAGTTCTCCCGCTCAACCCGTCGGCTGAGCGGCTTGATGTCAAGCTGGGAGGCGTCGTAGGTCCAGGAGCCGAACTTCATCGTGCAGCGCTGCTCGTCGAAGGGGAAGTAGGAGATGTCGATGAGGCAGGAACTCCTGAAGATGACGGGAGGATTCCAGTAGACCGTACCGTCGTGTTTTACCGTGGCTCTGTTCACAACCTCTACTGCGTAGTTTCCGTCGGCCCTTTATAGGAAGGCAGAGTGGAACGAAAAACAGGTGATTCTACTCACAAGTCATTACATAGCAGTTATAGTTTGGCAAAATATATCTTGCTCACGGGAGTCTTACCCATGTCAACCTGATACTTAGACTTCGAGTCGACCAAAAAGAAAAGGTTTGAGGAGGTTTAACTATCCCTGAATTTTACAATTTGTTTCTTTTGTAAGACATGCATAAAACCATAATGTAAAGCAGGACTTGGTGGGATATAATTTAAAAGAGAACGTGTGTCAAATACAGCGCAGTGATTTCTTAGGATTGTTCTTCAGTATGGTTCCTCCATTATGACCACGCACGGCAAACGACAGTCTAGACACCATGACTTACGTGTTATAAAGAACGACGTCCGGCTTCCAAAGCTGATCGATAGGAACCTCCATCTGCTGTAGACCCTCGTAGTCGTCTGGGTTCCAGACAAACCTGTAATCCTTCCATTTCTGCCGAAAAAAAGAAGCAGATGCAAAGGCTGATCATGATCATGCGATGTACAAAACAACAAAAACAGAGGGCGGGCTAGCATCCTGTGGGGAGTCACGTTTAGAGTTTCTAACTGATCATTATTTTGACATACCTGTTTCAGCCAAATACTGGTGATCATAATCTGATTCTGCTCATCCTGATGAATAAAAACAAAAACAAAATTAACTTGATAAGAAGAACTGTGTGAGCATGAGTGCATGTCTTTGTCTGACGTTTGCCATCCAGAAAATCTAAAGAATGTATGTTTAAACAAAAAAGATTTACGATGAACTGAAATGGACGGCTTCGATACTGCGGGGAAACATATAATTCTAGAGAGGATGAAGACAATTTCAATTTGAGCTAAAATTTGATGAGACAGCAACTTCAGTTCTAATTTTTTCGAGAGAAGACAATTGGAGGGGTATGACTAAATAGGGCATCAACTCGATCAAACACACAATATGGTGTGTACTGTTTAACTTAGAGTATACTACATTAAACCAAATCGAACTTTCGCTCGCGAATGTGCCAACTCGTCTCAACTGTGCATTTATTTGGGTAAACAAAACATGTCATTAAATTCTAGTCCAATTAATAGAGGGTCTAGCTTTCAGCATCACGTGGGTTTGCTTATCCGAAATCCTGTCCCGTACAATTCATTGCTCACGCGAAATTTCGATTTGGCTTATAGGTCATAATGAGGGCGCTCTAACAATGACATGTATACTGGGTTCAAATAGCAGGCCCGTTGCTAAGTGGGAGGGGGGGCAGGGGACCGCCCCTCCCCGGCGAGCAACTCCCCACCCCACGCCCCCCCCCCCCTCCTCCCATCGGCAAAAACCATAAACGTAGAAAATAACTAAATTTGTGTTTTTTCTTGTTGCGTCCCCCCCCCCCCCCCCATTCCCGGAGCTGGCGACGGCGCTTTACAAATAGATTACATTAAAAAAGCAAATTAGCAACTTTACTTTCAATGTTGAGATTGCAGATTGTAAAAAAAAAAATTCTATTTTTTAACTAACGTTAATAAATCGATTATCACGTGTGTTTGTACCCCCAAACTGCGTCGTAAAAGCGCCCTCATGCGTGCAAAATATGATCCTGTCTTTCATAGCCATCTAAGGTGAGTTTCTTTTTTAAACTGACAACTTACGATGTCGACAATCTGAGACAAGGTCAGGCCGACGTAGACGTTCATGACGCTGGAACTGTTCTCGACGGGAATAATCATCGGGTTGTAGTCCTTCATCATGTCTTCGTACAGACTGTAAGCCGAGTCGGAACCTTCGCAACCTGAGGATTGCAAGTGATCAACAGAAAGTTTAACCAAAACATCTGCGTGACTCTGTTGCTTGTTTTCCTCTTTTCGGTAATATAGGTTTTCCCGGCCAATTTCCTAAAATGTTCAATCACTTCTGAAAAATGGTCATTCATTTTCGTTTGAATTTGAGAATCTCTCTGAACACGCGCTTCATTTTCGCTACCAGAGCATTCGATTCCATTTCAGTTCAATCAATTAAGTGATTGAGCAGCACCTTTCGTTTATGCTCATTCAGATTCGTTTACAAGACTTCTTTTTCGCTTTTAGAAGGCGATTTCAAACATTCACCATTCTATTTCACTTTTAGTTTAGTGTCATCTGCAATAGATACAATTAGGGGTTTCTTTTTTATCAACCGTCAATCGAATTAGCTGTACCTGAAATCAATTTAGAAAAGGTATGATTGCGTAAATGAATGCACAGGTAACGTAATAGGCCGTCTGTTTCTCAAAACCGAATGGACAATGAAAACGATTGAATTTTCGTTGAATTGGAAAGAGATTAAAGACTTGCATTCATATTCAGACGAAAATGAATTACCGATTTTCAGAAGTGAATGAACATTTCAGGAAATTAGCCGGGAAAACCTGTACTAATAACTAATTAAGCGGGCAACATTAATTGTGGGTGTTTGGAGAATAATGTGGCGTGTTCTGAGTACATGGTGTGTACCTTTTTTTTTTTTCTCCTTTACTTTACAATATCATGAGGTGCCTATACTGAATCAACTCTGTCACAACCTTTATTCTCCTTAAATGCACAAAGGATCATTTGCATTTATCCCACAAGTACCCAACCGAATTACCATCAAAAAAAGCTCACTAAGATTAAAGATTGTACTGGTAGCAAACAGCCCGTGAAATCATTCCGTATGGCTTTCAGTGATTTTAGAAGAAATCAAGAAATGTAGGTGATTTCCAACGATCAGTCAATTAACTGATTTTTGGAAATAAAGGAGTACAGTATATACAAAATCTCGTTTCGTGATCAAAAGGTTGTGCATGGTTTTTCACTGCTTTCTCGAAAAGTGAACAATCCACCGAACTGAAACTTCAACAGGTTTAAGGTTGGAAACATTCTTCTTTAGATTTTGAGTGGTATTTAATTAGAAACGAGCAAAATGAATGCAGTTCAAAATGATCCTTTATGCCTGTAAATAGATCCTGTTGTGACAGCTTTAATACGTGCATGTGCATGGATTTGTTTTAAGTAAAGAGTTTCGAGGATTTGGTCATTTCCCTATTCCATTTTCTCTACGGCCATTCGAATAATTTACCCTGCTTTCAATGTTTGGTGAAACTTGTTCAGAGGATAATCAAATTTGATCCAGTACAAGCCATTCAGCACATTCTGATGAACAGAAGAAGATCCCTGAATAGTTCGTGTATCCAGGTGTTGCGTCCGGGGAACATAATTATTGGGTTTTTTTCTGCACCCCTGCTAGATAAACTATTGACTGCGGATGATCTTTTGTCAAGAAGTATAAACATCATATCTAATCAAGGTAGAAAAAAAATATGGAATATCCAGCTTTTGATCCCGGTACCTCTGGCACTGCAAAGCGAGCGCTTTGGCATTTTGAGCTCTTCCCCATAATGCAATCCAGCTGTAAAATGTACTTAAATGTACAATTATGTTTTCAAATAAAGTAGGTATTGAGAACACTTCGATCAAAAACAACAAAAATACTTTTGGAAGATCCGGGTATCGATCCCGGAACCTCTCACATGCAAAGCGAGCGCTCTACCATTTGAGCTAATCCCCCATACTGCAAGACGCCTTTAATACGTACTTAAGACAATCATGTTTTCAGATAATGAGAACACTTCGTTCGAAAATAAAAAATTACTTTTGGAAGATCCGGGTATCGATCCCGGTACCTCTCACATGCTAAGCGAGCGCTCTACATTTGAGCTAATCCCCCATACTGCAAATTGCCTTTAATACGTACTTAAGACAATCATGTTTTCAGATAATGAGAACACCTCGTTCGAAAATAAAAACTTACTTTTGGAAGATCCGGGTATCGATCCCGGTACCTCTCACATGCAAAGCGAGCGCTCTACCATTTGAGCTAATCCCACATACTGTAAGACGCCTTTAATACGTACTTATAAAGACAATCATATTTTCAGATAATGAGAACACTTCGTTCGAAAATAAAAAATTACATTTGGAAGATCCGGGTATCGATCCCGGTACCTCTCACATGCTAAGCGAGCACTCTACCATTTGAGCTAATCCCCCATACTGCAAGACGCCTTTAATACGTACTTCAGACAATCATATTTTCAGATAATGAGAACACTTCGTTCGAAAATAAAAAATTACATTTGGAAGATCCGGGTATCGATCCCGGTACCTCTCACATGCTAAGCGAGCGCTCTACCATTTGAGCTAATCCCCCATACTGCAAGACGCCTTTAATACGTACTTCAGACAATCATGTTTTCAGATAATGAGAACACTTCGTTCGAAAATAAAAAATTACATTTGGAAGATCCGGGTATCGATCCCGGTACCTCTCACATGCTAAGCGAGCGCTCTACCATTTGAGCTAATCCCACATACTGCAAGACGCCTTTAATACGTACTTCAGACAATCATGTTTTCAGATAATGAGAACACCTCGTTCGAAAATAAAAACTTACTTTTGGAAGATCCGGGTATCGATCCCGGTACCTCTCACATGCAAAGCGAGCGCTCTACCATTTGAGCTAATCCCCCATACTGTAAGACGCCTTTAATACGTACTTAAGACAATCATGTTTTCAGATAATGAGAACACTTCGTTCGAAAATAAAAAATTACTTTTGGAAGATCCGGGTATCGATCCCGGTACCTCTCACATGCTAAGCGAGCGCTCTACCATTTGAGCTAATCCCCCATACTGCAAATTGCCTTTAATACGTACTTAAGACAATCATGTTTTCAGATAATGAGAACCCTCGTTCGAAAATAAAAACTTACTTTTGGAAGATCCGGGTATCGATCCCGGTACCTCTCACATGCAAAGCGAGCGCTCTACCATTTGAGCTAATCCCCCATACTGTAAGACGCCTTTAATACGTACTTATAAAGACAATCATATTTTCAGATAATGAGAACACTTCGTTCGAAAATAAAAAATTACATTTGGAAGATCCGGGTATCGATCCAGGTACCTCTCACATGCTAAGCGAGCACTCTACCATTTGAGCTAATCCCCCATACTGCAAGACGCCTTTAATACGTACTTAAGACAATCATATTTTCAGATAATGAGAACACTTCGTTCGAAAATAAAAAATTACATTTGGAAGATCCGGGTATCGATCCCGGTACCTCTCACATGCTAAGCGAGCGCTCTACCATTTGAGCTAATCCCCCATACTGCAAGACGCCTTTAATACGTACTTCAGACAATCATGTTTTCAGATAATGAGAACACTTCGTTCGAAAATAAAAAATTACATTTGGAAGATCCGGGTATCGATCCCGGTACCTCTCACATGCTAAGCGAGCACTCTACCATTTGAGCTAATCCCCCATACTGCAAGACGCCTTTAATACGTACTTAAGACAATCATATTTTCAGATAATGAGAACACTTCGTTCGAAAATAAAAAATTACATTTGGAAGATCCGGGTATCGATCCCGGTACCTCTCACATGCTAAGCGAGCGCTCTACCATTTGAGCTAATCCCCCATACTGCAAGACGCCTTTAATACGTACTTCAGACAATCATGTTTTCAGATAATGAGAACACTTCGTTCGAAAATAAAAAATTACATTTGGAAGATCCGGGTATCGATCCCGGTACCTATCACATGCAAAGCGAGCGCTCTACCATTTGAGCTAATCCCCCATACTGTAAGACGCCTTTAATACGTACTTAAGACAATCATATTTTCAGATAATGAGAACACTTCGTTCGAAAATAAAAAATTACATTTGGAAGATCCGGGTATCGATCCCGGTACCTCTCACATGCTAAGCGAGCGCTCTACCATTTGAGCTAATCCCCCATACTGCAAATTGCCTTTAATACGTACTTAAGACAATCATGTTTTCAGATAATGAGAACACCTCGTTCGAAAATAAAAACTTACTTTTGGAAGATCCGGGTATCGATCCCGGTACCTCTCACATGCAAAGCGAGCGCTCTACCATTTGAGCTAATCCCCCATACTGTAAGACGCCTTTAATACGTACTTAAGACAATCATATTTTCAGATAATGAGAACACTTCGTTCGAAAATAAAAAATTACATTTGGAAGATCCGGGTATCGATCCCGGTACCTCTCACATGCTAAGCGAGCGCTCTACCATTTGAGCTAATCCCCCATACTGCAAGACGCCTTTAATACGTACTTCAGACAATCATGTTTTCAGATAATGAGAACACCTCGTTCGAAAATAAAAACTTACTTTTGGAAGATCCGGGTATCGATCCCGGTACCTCTCACATGCAAAGCGAGCGCTCTACCATTTGAGCTAATCCCCCATACTGTAAGACGCCTTTAATACGTACTTAAGACAATCATGTTTTCAGATAATGAGAACACTTCGTTCGAAAATAAAAAATTACTTTTGGAAGATCCGGGTATCGATCCCGGTACCTCTCACATGCTAAGCGAGCGCTCTACCATTTGAGCTAATCCCCCATACTGCAAATTGCCTTTAATACGTACTTAAGACAATCATGTTTTCAGATAATGAGAACCCTCGTTCGAAAATAAAAACTTACTTTTGGAAGATCCGGGTATCGATCCCGGTACCTCTCACATGCAAAGCGAGCGCTCTACCATTTGAGCTAATCCCCCATACTGTAAGACGCCTTTAATACGTACTTATAAAGACAATCATATTTTCAGATAATGAGAACACTTCGTTCGAAAATAAAAAATTACATTTGGAAGATCCGGGTATCGATCCCGGTACCTCTCACATGCTAAGCGAGCACTCTACCATTTGAGCTAATCCCCCATACTGCAAGACGCCTTTAATACGTACTTAAGACAATCATATTTTCAGATAATGAGAACACTTCGTTCGAAAATAAAAAATTACATTTGGAAGATCCGGGTATCGATCCCGGTACCTCTCACATGCAAAGCGAGCGCTCTACCATTTGAGCTAATCCCCCATACTGTAAGACGCCTTTAATACGTACTTAAGACAATCATATTTTCAGATAATGAGAACACTTCGTTCGAAAATAAAAAATTACATTTGGAAGATCCGGGTATCGATCCAGGTACCTCTCACATGCTAAGCGAGCGCTCTACCATTTGAGCTAATCCCCCATACTGCAAGACGCCTTTAATACGTACTTAAGACAATCATATTTTCAGATAATGAGAACACTTCGTTCGAAAATAAAAAATTACTTTTGGAAGATCCGGGTATCGATCCCGGTACCTCTCACATGCTAAGCGAGCGCTCTACCATTTGAGCTAATCCCCCATACTGCAAATTGTCTTTAATACGTACTTAAGACAATCATGTTTTCAGATAATGAGAACCCTCGTTCGAAAATAAAAACTTACTTTTGGAAGATCCGGGTATCGATCCCGGTACCTCTCACATGCAAAACGAGCGCTCTACCATTTGAGCTAATCCCCCATACTGTAAGACGCCTTTAATACGTACTTAAGACAATCATATTTTCAGATAATGAGAGCACTTCGTTCGAAAATAAAAAATTACATTTGGAAGATCCGGGTATCGATCCCGGTACCTCTCACATGCTAAGCGAGCGCTCTACCATTTGAGCTAATCCCCCATACTGCAAGACGCCTTTAATACGTACTTCAGACAATCATGTTTTCAGATAATGAGAACACTTCGTTCGAAAATAAAAACTTACTTTTGGAAGATCCGGGTATCGATCCCGGTACCTCTCACATGCAAAGCGAGCGCTCTACCATTTGAGCTAATCCCCCATACTGCAAGACGCCTTTAATACGTACTTAAGACAATCATGTTTTCAGGTAATGAGAACAGTTCGCTCGAAAAAAAAACAAAAATACTTTTGGAAGATCCGGGTATCGATCCCGGTACCTCTCACATGCAAAGCGAGCGCTCTACCATTTGAGCTAATCCCCCATAGTGCAAGACGCCTTAATACGTACTTAAGCGAATCATATTTTCAGATAATGAGATCACTTCGTTCGAAAATAAAAAATTACATTTGGAAGATCCGGGTATCGATCCCGGTACCTCTCACATGCTAAGCGAGCGCTCTACCATTTGAGCTAATCCCCCATACTGCAATACGCCTTTAATACGTACTTAAGACAATAATATTTTCAGATATAAGAACACTTCGTTCGAAAATAAAAAAATACTTTTGGAAGATCCGGGTATCGATCCCGGTACCTCTCGCATGCAAAGCGAGCGCTCTACCATTTGAGCTAATCCCCCATACTGCAAGACGCCTTTAATACGTACTTAAGACAATCATGTTTTCAGATAATGAGAACACTTCGTTCGAAAATAAAAAAATACTTTTGGAAGATCCGGGTATCGATCCCGGTACCTCTCGCATGCAAAGCGAGCGCTCTATCATTTGAGCTAATCCCCCATTCTGCAAGACGCCTTTAATACGTACTTAAGACAATCATGTTTTCAGATAATGAGAACACTTCGTTCGAAAATTAAACAAAATACTTTTGGAAGATCCGGGTAACGATCCCGGTACCTCTCACATGCTAAGCGAGCGCTCTACCATTTGAGCTAATCCCCCTATGATTATTAAACCGTACGTAATACCTAATCATTGTATAAGACAGATAGATTTTGACCTATATATAGTAGGTGATAATATAAAAACAAAATCTCAGTTTTGCAAACAGGAAAGTTTCTGGAAGATCCGGGTATCGCTCCCGGTACCTCTCGCATGCAAAGCGAGCGCTCTACCATTTGAGCTTATCCCCCATACTGGAAGACGCCTGTAACACGTACTTAAGAAAATCATGTTTTCAGGTAATGAGAAAAGTTTGCTCGAAAAAAACAAAAACACTTTTGGAAGATCCGGCTATCGATCCCGGTACCTCTCAACCTCGTCCCCAGGGTGTCGAGCAGTACGCGCCCACCACTACCTGCTCTCTCACTCTGGTATTGGATCATTTGCATGTGCAAGATTTTTGAACACGTATGCAAATTAGGAGTAGTCTGGTGCCTGCCTGTGCGTTACATTTGCGTTTGTTTTTGTATGTGGTGTCTGGGGTAAAAACAATTCGTCGCAGCGCGAGCATGGAGTGAGTTACGAAAACATGATTTAATTTTAATTAAACTGTTACGATCTTAACGAGACAACATGCAGTATCACATTTCATATTAATATTAACAAACTGGAAAGAAAATGAATATTTTCGAGAAGGCGTGGACGAATGATGGCGAAAACACGTACTGCACGTTGTGAATAACAACACCAAGTACACGATATAAATCCATTTCTAGCCAATTGCGGTATCGAATCAGGATGCAGGAAGGAAGTTTCCTATCCAGGGTTTACTATTGGAAACAACGTTGGAAATAAAGTAAGCACTGGGGACGAGGTTGGGTACCTCTCGCATGCAAAGCGAGCGCTCTACCATTTGAGCTAATCCCCCTATGATTATTAAACCGTACGTAATACCTAATCATTGTATAAGACAGATAGATTTTGAACTATAGTAGGTGATAATATAAAAACAAAATCTCAGTTTTGCAAACAGGAAAGTTT
Organism: Patiria miniata; assembly: GCF_015706575.1. Classification (NCBI taxonomy): domain Eukaryota; kingdom Metazoa; phylum Echinodermata; class Asteroidea; order Valvatida; family Asterinidae; genus Patiria; species Patiria miniata. The sequence goes on from NW_024037061.1 coordinate 14,536,400, forward strand.
CTGGAAGATCCGGGTATCGATCCCGGTACCTCTCACATGCTAAGCGAGCGCTCTACCATTTGAGCTAATCCCCCATACTGCAAGATGCATTTAATACGTACTTAAGAAAATCATGTTTTCAGGTAATGAGAACAGTTCGCTCGGAAAAAAAAATAAATACTTTTGGAAGATCCGGGTATCGATCCCGGTACCTCTCACATGCAAAGCGAGCGCTCTACCATTTGAGCTAATCCCCCATACTGCAAGACGCCTTTAATACGTACTTAAGACAATCATGTTTTCAGGTAATGAGAACAGTTCGCTCGAAAAAAAATAATACTTTTGGAAGATCCGGGTATCGATCCCCTAACCTCTCACATGCTAAGCGAGCGCTCTACCACTTGAGATAATCCCCCTATTAGTATTAACCCGTACGTAATACCTAATATAAAACAGATAGTTTTGAACTTAAGTAGGTGCTAAAATAAAAACTCAAATTTGTAAACATGAAATTTTCTGGAAGCTCCAGGTATCGATCCCGATACCTCTCACATGCTAAGCGAGCGCTCTACCACTTGAGCTAATCCCCCTATGATTATTAAACCGTACGTAATACCTAATATAAAACAGCTGGATTTTGAACTGATGTAGGTGATTATATTAAACAAAATCTCAATTTCGTAAACAAGAAGGTGCTTGGAAGATCCGGGTATCGATCCCGGTACCTCTCACATGCTAAGCGAGCGCTCTACCATTTGAGCTAATCCCCCATTCGATTATTAAATGCCCTTTATAATAGTTATATATCCGATTATCAACATAAGTAGGTGATTAAAAAAAATCTCCTTAGTTTCGGAAAAGTAAAAATTTCTGGAAGATCCGGGTATCGATCCCGGTACCTCTCGCATGCTGAGCGAGCGCTTTGCCATTTGATCTTATCCCCATACGATTTTCAACACCCAATTATACTAAAAACAAACGGATTTTTAATTAAAATAATTATACATAAAAAAAATCCCCGTACAGTTAGTGGAGTCTTCTGAAAAATGTAACTTAAGTGAGGGAATTCATCGGGGGGGGGGGGGTATTAAAAATAAACTACACATCTATCAAAAAGAAAAAAACATATGATCCGGATATATCGACCTAGGTACCTCTCACATCTTCTACTCGTGTAACGCTCAATATTATTTGTTATACTGCCTTTTCGTTGTTTTTGTTAGTGACAAACTCCATAGCATTTCATAAAATGCTAATTTCCTGTTGATCTTTCGACTTAACATGCACCCAATAATTATTTGTTGTTATCTCAGGCGGCAGAGTGTTTTCTCTGGGTTTTTTTATTATTGAAACAAGAAAACTCCTTCACATTTTCTATAGGCCACAAAACTCCAATATCATGTCAATTAACAGCGTGTTATAAATCAATAAAAAATTTAGCAAGACGCACCGTGCGCCTTGAAATGAAGACTAAGGATTTTTTTAGTGATGTAAAACGTTGTTGATGAAAATTAATTTTACTGGTGAGAAAGACTTACCCCCCCCCCCCCCCCCCCCCATTTTTTGACCAGGGGAAGGAGGGGGCACTGGATAATGTCCCAGATGTTTGTATGGCGAAACAAAAAAAATGCAGATTTTAAGGTGATCTTGCACCATTCCGATAGTCCAAATGTATTAGTCCCTATACATAGAAGAAAATTTGGAGAACAAACAGTACCAAGTTTAAAATGCACCACTTTGCGGTAAGGTTAAGGGACGTAGGCCATAAGCTCGCACAAGACAGTTTGCATAAAAATGTTGATTTGTATCATGAACAGCGCCCCCTGGTTTCGAGGGTTGCTCCCCCGGCCCCCACCCTATTTTTCCTATTTTCCACGGCCGGGCCATTTTATGATTTTTGGTCATCCCCCAATCCCCCCCCCCCCCCTCCATCGCCCACTCGCTGCATGCCCGACACTGATTTACGCCATAGATTTTTGCCACTCCATACTTAAATTGCATTTGCCAACAACTGAGGGTTAGTAGATAGACAACATCCTCGAAAAAAAATCAAACTGTAAACCTAATTACTCAAGTAAAATTAACAGAGATTTTTACTACTAAAGTTAGACTTGTATAACCTTTGCTTTTTGACACTCCGAATAGTAAGGCTGGTTTTCCCCAGACATTTTCGCAGCAGTTAGGCATAAGTGGGCATAAATTCCTGACAGACTGGGGTTAATTACAACAGGAAACCGACGTTAAACCTAATGGACAGGTTAATGCGAAAACAATGGAGTCCTAGATCACATGCACTTAGAGTTGATGGTAATTAAAGGGATCCCTTGAAAGTGCGCAAACATGGGAAAGTTTACTGAAAGTAAACATCTGGGGTTTTGTACCAGAAGAGAACCTCAATCAGATGCCCTGTGTGAACAGGTTGTGGACTTTTCTCGTACCACAACTGCTTCTTTGCGTGCTGGTACTGGCTACTAATCTTTGAGCTCTCATTGGACAGATTTATATAGCAGATGTACCCACCCACCACAACCTGCTCTCTCACCCTGGCATGGGCTTGTTTGCATGTTCAAAAATATTGCACCTGTATATATGCAAACTTGGAACAGTCTGGTGACCGGCTATGTTTTAAAAGCGTTCGTATTTGAATGCGGTGTCTGGGGTGAAAACAGAATCCGTTCCTGGCGGCGTGAGTTCCGAAAACACGATATTTTTGTTCAATGTTAAAGTGTTACAATGTTATCCAGCCAATACCCGTTACATAATTATATGGGCAAAATGGAAAAGGGGACATTGTTTTGGAGGTGGAGTGGACGGAATGATTCACAGCAAACGTTAGCATACGTAAAACACGTTGTAAATATAAACACCAAGTAGGCCTTCACAATATAAATTCATTGCTTGCTATTTCTGTATCGAATCAGGATACAGGGAGAAAGTTTTAAATTCAGGGGTTCCTATTGTAAACGAGGTTGAAAACATAAGATTCGCCAGATTAGTGAGAATCTTGTGGTCTGGGAACAAGTCAGGGCGACGAGCTATACCCACAATGCTTTGCGCATTCTTCATGTATTTTTGTGAAGAGACGAGTAAACACCAGCACCTTTAGGTCGATGGATGCAAGCAAAATTGCGATCACCCATTGCCTTCAATAATTTTATATTTTGCAGGAACTCTCTTGTATCTTGCTTGATCTTGTTCTAAGGCAAAACATACCAGGCACATTAGGCCTATGCATATTTTTTTTCTCGAATGCATCACCCAAACGGAATTCAATGGTCAATAGCTGTTATTGATTTTTGGCCGGTCTTTAGTCCTAAGGAGTAACGTCCACTCTGCAATCGATTTTCTCCCAAACAAAAAGAAGTCGTTGGACAATATTATTAATGGGGCACTAGAAAATTGCGACCACTGTATAAAAAGAAAATAGTCGAGGTACCAGACACAGTCTTGGATCCCGGATAACTGACATTTACAAAACATTAATAACAACATTGTTTCGATATGAAATTGCTTTAGTAGATAGGGTAGTTGAAATAATAGATATGTGAATTGTTAAGCTTTCCCAAACTGTGACTCAGACGTTACAGGCGGCGTGTGGAATGGTATACTTTAAAAACAACCAAATATTCTTTAAGTTGATATACAGGGTGAATAGAAAAAGAAACCCAAATGACAGGACCAATTTGTGTATGAGGTTTTGCCTGTAGCACTTTCAAATTCTAGAATATGAAAGCCCAATCAATGAGCTTTCTTTTAGTACAAGAATCATTCAAATCACTGATGTACTTTTTAAGTTACGGAATTTTGAACACAAACACCGTTTTGAAGTTCTGTCCACGGATCACAAAATAGGCAAGTACATCCCTATGAGAATGTGTTCTTTTTGCTGAAAGAACACTTACTATTTTGTGATCCGTGGACAGTTTTTTACGACACCACAATTTACCACGTTATTTATCAGTCTTGGACAAAACAAATCCAGTAAAGTGGATTTTTTTTCACTTTGCAAAAAAATAGTAAATACACGGGACCCAAGCTCGAACATGAATGTATTCAGCGTACGTCTCCATTCATCGTAATGCTTTCTACACAACTCGTTTGACACCATGGTGAACACGACAATTTTAATGTTCAAGAGAACCGCCTACTAATTGGAGACCCACATCTCAAACTCCAGACTTCATCAATGGTCCACTCAGCTCAATTTTCACCTACCTGCGATCCATCCGATTCCCATCCATGTCACCATCAGTAATAGCGCACCTGCCGCCACAGCATTTACCCGGCCGGCCATCCTGCCAGGTTCCACTACATCACCTGGTTCCAAAATCAAGTTGGTCTTTCCGTTTCTTTCGCTCCGTTTGTCGGAGAAATTATCTTCAATTTCTAATGGGCTGTGCAGTTCAACTCATTCGGGGAGTCAACTTTGCTATCACGTAATGTAGCGCGTATAGCCATAGGCGCATAGGTGGTAGTTGATGAACCGCTGTGCGGCATATTTACGCGTGCTCCGCCGTTAACTCTTATTTGGTGAGGGTATATCGCTGAGCCGCCGATGAATTATTCAGAAGCTTCCCCAAAACGGTTGCCGTAGTGAGGTTTAATTGTTCAAGTGGGCTCGAGGGGGGATCAACGGTTACCTGTGTGCCGTTAAGCCAAGAAGGAGACAATAGTCACAGGCAAAGAGGATTGGGGAATGACAACAGGATGAACCTTGAGGAGAGTTTTGCGTCTTTTTGTCAGTAGACATTGCACTGAGAGCGATTTGTAGGGTTTACTTTCGAAGTCGTGGAGAGTTCGTACAAAAGTCAAAGTAAACAGGTTATGCTCCCTCCACTAAAACCCACAAAACAAGCAGCGGGTTGTTATGTGGTCGTTGATGTTCCCATTTTATGATTTGAATATAAATTTGTTATGTATAATGTGACTATTGTAAATTAGTATACAACCGTTCTCCGGTAAGTTTTGAGTATCAGCTAATACAATCACAATATGTGTACAGTTCATGACCACATGTACTCCCGTTCTGCTACACATGTATTTCACCGCAGTCGGGATACTCTGAAAAGCGTTCAGTTTTCTTGCTGAAACTTTTCGATTGCTCATTCTGAGAGACTGTCATTTTGTTTTCCAGAAAAATATGCAAGACACGACAGGGGTGTTATCTTTGCACCATCGGTGTCGGAAATTGCCATGGCTGCCCCCTCCCTGAGAATTGTTTCATGGGACTCTTCTCTCAAGGATTGCATCTCTATAAACCCATGCAGTGTCTAGCAAGCTTGGACCATGACACCTCCCCCCTCAGGCCCTCACCCACTCCCACCCCAACACCCCCCCCCCCCTCCATCAAAATAATACTCACATATTTTGACGAGATGTAGGCCTACCGATATTGTAATACAAATCTCAAGATGACAATGTTCGAATATGTTCAAATTCAGTGGGTTGGTTTCTCTCAGTTACAGTCAAGCAAACCGACAAATGAACAAACAATAAGACCAAACTAAGAAACAGACACGAATCAATCAGCACATCAAACAATATATGATACATTGCTTGTTTTATTTGTCTTGTCTCCAGGATCCTGCTACCGTGTTTTCTATAGTCAATAAAGATAATGCTTTAGCCAGTGACATTTTTTTTCACATGACTGCATGACTCGTTATTAGATTTCATTCCAGCTGAAGCTACAATCCATAATGTTCATTACGCAAAGTCACACGATGTATTACAGGACTACATTTTCGTATTGATTGCACTCTCATGTTGTTCATGAATGTACCGCTTTTAATGAAATCTCGTGCGTGTGATCGATCGAGTGTCAGGTGACATCATGCGGAGTGTGTCATGTGTATTTTACTTGATGAGAAATCAAAACTACAATATAAACAAATTGAATTTTTTTTCATTTTGGTAATATGTTTTCCTGTACCTATATGTTCACTCTTTCTTATGCTTGTAAGTTTTATTTTCTGTAGAATATGCGATGTTTCGGTCAGGAAGACAAAGGTGTTTGATACCGCCTGTCCAAGATTGTTTCCGGAAAGGACAGTTGATGCTTTGTGTGGGTCTTCTCAACACTTTATTTAGGACAAGTCATTTTGCAATGAACGCACTGGATAATAAAACCTACAAAAAAAACAGAACTCGCTTGTGTTATACACTCTTTTTTTTTTCTAACATTTCACCCACTTTCTTTATATAAAACAAAATACAAAAATCCATATTATTTGTTATCTTCTGGGTAAAAAATGCAACTTTTTCATAAATAACAGAAGGGGAGAAACAAATTAAAAACTTAAGGGACTTTAACTGAAGGAACGATAATGGCAACATTAGAACAATGTATTTATTTTAAACTTGTTTTATTTGGGGGGTTTACTTTTACTATTTACTTTTATTTCGATATTAGTGAATAAATAGGCTGTGTCAACAACAAGGTTTGATTACACATAAATTGTGCACTTGTTCAATGTAAAGGATAACAGTCCACGTTCAATTTCTTCAACAAAATTAATTGTACCAACTTTACGAGTCCGGTTGTTAGAATATTTTAAAGGAAGCCACAAAAAGGAAAGTATCACACAAAAGAAATCAATTATCTGTAAACCAAACGGATTATATCAAACAACGATTTATACATATAAAATAAAGTATATACAAAAACAGAGAAGGCCATCTAGACTGTGAATTTCTGCATAAATTTGATCTCGAAGGCATGCTCTTATTATTAGCACTGCATTATACACCCACTCAGAAAAAGTGGTACCATTTTGGCGACGATTATAATTATGCCGCTCAGTTAGAAGACAGGCATACAGTTAATAATCAAATACGTCTTGTGGGCGAGTTACAAATCACTCAAATAAACAAATATTTATTTAGTTTCATTTAAAATTTCAATTTCATTTATTTAGAAATTTTCAAAATACCTCAGATTCACAGCGTTCGTTTCAATGCATCACAGTCTTCATTTGACTCCACACAGGACTGATTGTGAACTACAATAACCAAATTTATTATAAATGGCAATTTTTTCTTGTAAAGCGATTTATTGAATCCTTTGTAACCGTGATTTTAAAACTTTTTTACAGCACTTTGCAAACCCTCAAAAAGTCATTAGGAAAGATGAACTATGTCTTATAGTTACAAGTCCTGTCACAGAAGAGTCCAAACAATAGCACCGATACCACAGAGCCTTTACGGCGACCTCCCGAGGGTGGGTGACTACAATCCCTGCCAAAATGGTTGGGACACTTCCTGAGCCTGCCACGGTCACCCACTCCCCCGCTCCCCCGGTCAATGTTGTTCTCTCCAGCTGATGGAGCACACACCGCGCAATGACAGACAACACTGAACGGGAGCCGGGGGTTTGGGGGCCCAGCGAGATTTGGCCAGGATTGTAGTTGGCGGCACTACGGATTCGACTTGCAGGGCACTGCCAGCGCCACCCTGAGCTCAGGGCCCATCAGGTGGTTCTGTGGGAGCCGAAACATTATAGCAGGAGGAGGCGGGGTAGGCAAGCTATGTCCTATGTGGGGGTGCTGAAGAGGGACACTGGAGTGGAGACGGCCGGAGAGCTTGCCACCCTTATGGAGGACCGGAGGGAGTGGGGCAGTTGTATCGGAGCCCGGCTGTGGCCGACATGATGATGATGATGACAGAGCCTTGGGTATATAGACATCACCCAGTTTGCTCCGGTATTTTAGCTTGAACCATTAGGCCTCCTTCGAGGATGAAGAATATTTCCACGTTGGTCTTGAACTCCTTACGACAACTGTGCGTCAGCTGGCAGGCTGGGAGGCACCGTGGGATAGAGATCGTAATACTTCGCGGACAGTAGTACCTCGGGATCCTCAAACACCTCTCTCTTGTGGACGTCTGGTGCCTCCCACATGATCGGGGCCTGCATAAAGAACACTGCCGTGCCCACTACCACCACGATCAAGAAGATCCACAGGAGGAGGCGGTCTACCACGAGGCCTACGTACTTCCAGTCCTCCTCAGACTATTGAGAGAAAGAAATGAAACAGAGTTTGGGTTATTAAATGAGAACATGTGGTGCAATGAAGCAATTACCGGTTTGGGGCAATTATTGAATACATTGGTGCAAGGGGTACATACCCATGTTCCCCAATCCCTATGTTCCCCAATCCCTATGTTTCCCAATCCTATATGTTTCCCAGTCCTTAGGTTTAGGGTTAGGATTGGGGACTGGGGAACATAGGGACGGGGGAACATAGGTATATTCGCACCCGTCCCGATGTTCCCCAGTCCCCATGTTCCCCAGTCCCTATGTTCTCCACAGAGTGACCCCATTGATATATCCAGTAACCCTAACTCTAACCCTAACCCTAACCCTATACCCTGACCCAAGGGGAACACTGAGGAACATAGGAACTGGAGGGGGGAAAAGGACTGGGGAACATCGGGTGGACCCAGGTTCAAGAGCAGCAAGCATCCATCTTGTGCAGGGATCGTACTGAGAGAACTCACACCCTTTGATGAGGTTCATACCATAATTGGAGAGGGATCAAAATGTTGGAAGGGTCTACAGCACTTGGAAGACGCTCATGCCCTTTCAGATGCTCACAGCCTTAGAGGAGGTGAATACCAATGGACTCAACCCTTTACACTCTTGAAGGGAGCCCACTTACAGGCTTAGAGGGTCGCCCATCCCTGCAGGAGGCTCGACCCATTGGAGGGGACACACGCCATTGGTGGGGGGTGGGGGCTTACACACTTTATTAGAGGAGGCGCACTACTGTGAAGGTGGCTCTTTGAGCGTTAGTTCACACCCACATTTTTAGTGTGTCGTTAGCATGCTTTGCATTTTAGAACGAAATAAAATGTGAATTTCATGTTTGGGTTAACAAAATCTTGAGATGGTAAGAAACACCAAAGCTAAAAATTGAAAATAAATTGGTCAACGTGTCTTTTGGACAAACCAAATGTAAGTTGGTCTCAAACTTACATCTTCTACTTCATCTGTGCTCTTCAAGTTCTCTTGGATGTACTGAAGACCTTCCAGGAGATCATCCCAACCCCTCTTTACAGGGTTGTGCTCTCCGTATCTCTTCAGTGTGCTGCTCCGCTCCCGGTACTCAATCTCTTCTCGAAGGGAAGGAGATATGGTAGAGGAAGATACCACCATCTTGGAGTATCCTCTGGGCTCCTTTCTCCCGCGCCCACCTGCACCGTCCACCGGCGAGTAGATGAAAGATGAGGACACGTTGCTTCGGATGAGAGACCGCTCCCTCTGCTTCTGTCTGGCCGTCTCCTTGCGTTCCTCAGCCGCGCCTGGCCGCTCCATAAACAGCAGCCTTGGTAGGACACCCAGGAAGATCTTCTTGGTCCAACTGCCCATAACGTGGGTGTTGCTGTTGCGGAAGTGGAGATTGAGAGTCCAGACGGTTGCGAAGATGGACAGAGACACGATGGCCATGGTGAAGAGCATGTAGCGAGCGATGAGAGGCACCGTAGTGGATGTAGGAGGGACGATGGAAGGGATAAGAAGGAGGAACACAATTAGGGCAATGAGGACAGAGATGGACAGCGTGACTTTCTCCTGGGCAGCCGACGGGAGGTAGAACACCAAGACAGTCAAGAGAGCGATGAGAATACACGGCATGATCAGCGTGATGATGTAGAACAACGGGTTGCGGTGCAGGACGAAAGTGTAAGTAACATCGATGAAGATCTCTGCACAGCAGGGATACTTGATGGCGTGTTTCTCCACCGGCGATTCCACGATGTCCCATTCCCCGTTGGGCCGGTAGTTCTCGCGCTCCACCCGCTGAGTCAGAGGGTTCAGATCCACCACCGAGCCGTCGTGGGTCCAGGTGCCGAACTTCATCTTGCAACGCTGCTCGTCGAAGGGGAAGTAGGAGATGTCGATGAGACAGGAACTCCTGAAGATGACAGGAGGATTCCAGTGGACCGTACCGTCGTACTTGACCGTTGCCCAGTTAATAAGATCCGCAGCAAAGTTTCCATTGGCTCTGTTTTTAACAAGACAAATAAGTAGGACTACATCAATGGCATGAAATAAACGAAAGCTACATCTGTTATGTTCTTGCTTAGATATACATTTTTTCTTGGGGGGGGGTTCTTGGGGGATTCTACCAGTTCCAAAAGAGTACAGCAGAAAAGTCTTGTCATAAACGTTTCTTAAATCTTCCTACCAATCGACGAAAGCAGAAAGCATGTAAACTGTTCGGAATAGTTTCTCAGAGTCATTGTTTAAAAAACAAACAAAATGAAAATCCGTCTCAACTTATGAGCTTATATACTAAAGAAGATTCAAGGATTCCAGTTTGACTTACGTATTGTAGAGGACAACGTCCGGGCTCCACAGTTGCTCGATGGGTATTTGCATCTGCTCGATGCCGTGGTAGTCGGCTGGGTTCCAGGTAAGCTTGTTGTCCTTCCACTTCTGTTTCAACCACAGACTCGTGATCATGACCTGGTTCTGCTCGTCCTGAGTATGGCAAAGCAAAATAAGAATTACTCGTAACTGCTACAGACTGTAGACGATGAAGAATGAAACTCACTCGAGTTTAAGCTCGAGATACATGTACTTTGAAAAAGAGTTCCTTCAAATGAAACTTGAGTTGAAACTCGATTGCTCCGATTGAATTACTTACGATGTCGATGAGCTGAGAGATTGTTGGTGAGATGAGGACGCTTACGACATCGGAGTTGTTTTGCACCGGTCTAATCAAGGGGTCATAGCCCCGCATCTTGTCCTCAAGGAGTTGTTGTGCTGATTTGGAAGCCTCGCAGTCTAACAAGAAAAATCAAATTTCTATTAGGAACATCATTGACCCTCGTCTCTAAAACCTGACATTTCTACATCGTCAACTAACATTTCTTCATTGTCTTCTCTTCGTGCCAAGCGCTGTGCATCTTTGGAAGACAAGTGGTTTCATACTCATAGATGTAGACTATAGGTCTAATTAAAAACATCTAGATCCCTGTGTAACAACCATCTCCGTACAATTTCTTTGAAAACTCAGTGTCTGTCTGTTCTTTGGAAACATGCAAATCTTCTTTTCTTTCCTTTTCCTTTTTTTCGAGCGAGGTAACATTCGCATGATACTTAAACCTAAAAGGGCCGGGCGGATCGAATCCGCCCCCCCCCCCCTCAACTTTTTCCGCGATACCCTTGCAAAAAAAAATAATTCCCGACCCGAGCTTTCCTGACTTTTTAGCTTCGAGTCTTGTGCATCTTTTGATACCAAAAACACAAAATTCCGACCATGGCTGCGCGCCGTGAACACTGGATTTCCCAATATGTAGTGTACACAAAGCAGAATTAACATTGGTGCATATGAATAATTAATTAGCCGATGATTCCAAAACCCTTTAACCTATAGTCATAACATTTCTTGGGTGTATTTATATTAAGTTGTTCTATGCATGCACCAAGTTTCATATTTTTTGGTCACTCAATGACCGAGATCTGAGGGGGAAATAACCCGGCTTCTTCAGGGTCTTCAGGGTTAAAATAATACATTTTTAGCTTATGAGTCAGATGAAGTGCTCAACTGTTTCAAAAGTTAATCAAAATGAAATCCGTTTATTAGCCATAAAACCCATTTTCCCTTTGCAACTCAGGCTGCACAGATGCGTCCCAATCAGCCTATCTCCGATATGCAAATCCCACATTGCGTCTGCCGCCTAATACATCGATAATTGCAATCGATTGGTCAACATGTTTCGTCGCGAACAAAAGAAACGGTTATGATCGTGCCGTCCATCTTGAAAAGTCACCCAATGTTGACTCGGAGTTCATTTTAAACCCAAGTGATAAACAAAATTCATTATTAAACGTAAATTATCAAAAGTGTAACACAGACTTTTCATGGGTTGGGGTGGCTTTCGAAACATATCGTGTAAGACATTCACTAAATGAAACAATAGTCATTTTAAATCATTCTGCAAGTAATTATTCTGGAACCTCCATTTTTCGCAGACATATGATTGGGGTTAAGACGGGCTTATGTGTCATAATCAGGGAGGAAAGCTCAATGCCCCTCCCCTTCCCCCCTCCCACCCCTCGCCCAATGACATAAATTGTCTCTATAGTGTGAGTGAAAAGCTTCATACTTAGCTTTCCACAAGATACCAAAGATTATCCAAAGGCCTCCACCACACGTATTCCATGCAATGCTGTCAGCAGCAATAAAACTGTGTATTGGTTTTTAAAGTACCGAAGAGATATTTTGGTAGAATGTAGGATTTTTGTTTCGGACTAACATGGAATGGAGACGAGTCGAACTTTTCACAAAGGGGATTCTGTGAAGTAGAAATTTCCTTGCCGCTCACACTCCAACTTTAAGACGTTGGTTGAGTCAAGGCTAACTGTTATATTATAGTCTGTAGTACAGCATCTTATAATTTTCTGCCTTGCAAACGCGGCAACTCCATGCTCGATTGAGCCACTTTCCAATCAAGGAATGCATAGACTTGGTTTGCCACCTACCTGCGATCCAGCCGACACCTGCCCATGTCACCAGCAACACCAGCGCACCTGCTGACGGAGCTATCCCCCGGCCGGCCATCCTGAGCGAGACTGCTCCAACCTGACTCCGTAATACCGTCCTGTCGGAACTTTTCGTCTTCACCGAGATGACAAGAAATGTTTTTGGTTTCAAGGGGAGGCGAGACAGGTGTGCTTGTATGCAGAAATGCGCAGTGAGAGCCCTGTGTTAGCCCGAGGTCTCCAGTCACAGCATACCGTTAGATTACCGTAGTTTACAGATGATGAACGATGCCTATTGTTATCGTACATCCTCTTCGTTTACTCAACTCCTCTAACGGTACATCCGCAGGCCGAAAGGCCCATCATCTATGAATTATTCATGAAGCTCTGTTGTTGCGGCTCATTGCAATTTTATTATTGGATATAGTCAGCTCCCCTAGTAATAGGGTCGAACTTTGTTGACTATGGCCCCGTATCGCTAAGTGAGACCAACAAAAGGTGTAAGAGGATTGGAAACAACAAGAGAAAGTTGGACAGGGTCCTTGGTATTCGTGCTGCTAGCACCACGTTGTCATTAAACAGTGGTTAGAGCAAACATAGATCTGACAATGCGTGCAATAGAGATGGCGTTGCATTATGATTTAACTGTGCTTCAACTTTTAGGGAGGGGATGCTACTATTACTCGCTAAAGTAATTTGAGGAGATCGGGGATACTTCCTGTATTGTCAACACCAGCTAGCGCACTTAGCCGCTGTATTGTAATTGCATGAATCTCCCTCAGCTTCCTCAATCACTCTCCATAATTAATTTGCAAAGTTATGCAGCAACAGAAAAATGACAAGAACTGTCTTCTAAAGAAGATATATCTGTCTGGTTTTCTCACCCCATCCTATACCAGCCTATGGATAGCTGGTGAATTGAGTGACCCCTGAAAAAGGGAAGGAGGCAAGGGTTCTTAAAACGTCAATCACACATCCATTAATATTCTAGTATAAAATATCACTCCTTTCTCCTCTGTGTCTACCTCTTTGGTCCTAATTATGAAATTCCTGGAGTAAAGGCTGTCTGTCGCATCTCAATACTGAATAATTCGTGTGATTCATTTTCCTCTCAAACCAGCAGCCCCCCAAAAACCTCTATATTAATTAGTTCGTTTCTGGCCTCCGTGTTCAGCCTCGTCACTGACGAATGATACAAGTTTATCGATTTCATCTCTCCGTGCTCCAATGTAATGTTTGTCTTCCGTTCTTCGCTGCTGCCGACTTAATCGACCGAAGCTGCTAAATCACGGATCCAGGTCGTTACGTGCACGGTGTGAATATTACCGTAGATTCATCACTGTTCTTATCCGATGAAACTTAACGAGGATCAATAAGATTAGTATTGCGGTAGAAAAGGCTCTGGCAAGTTGATAACAACAAAAAAAATGATGAAAATATAATAATGGGATTGTGAACCCATCCTCACCTCTAATTCCTCTATTTTGCTCGCCGTTGAGGGGGTACTTTTGAAGTTTCGAAGATTCCATAAAGTGGAGGGGGGTGGGATTTCCACTTTTTCCGTTTTTCTGCAAGAGCGCCACCAAGCTTCAAGATACCCCGAGTAACTCTCGACGGCTCTCTTCACTTCACAAAATAATCACCACACTTGGGTGCAAATTCTCTGGTAGAATTGCGTATACATGAAATTAACCTTGTACGCGTAGTTGTTATACATTTAGTTGTATAGGCTAACGTCAACAAGGGCTGATCCACAACAAAATCTTTTTGGGAGGGGGGGGGGGGCAAAAAAATTGTTCCCCCCAAAAACAAATTGAATAAAATATTTACGGCGTTGGGTCCGGGGCCCGCCTATTCGAGATGCTCTGTGGTGCGATCTGAGGCAAGTTCTGACCACTTTTACCAATTGTTTTTAGCAAAAGATGGTGGTGTAGGCAGTGGCTGCCTTTTTTGCGACGTCATTTAAAAAAAAAATTCCCTCCCCTGGATCTGCCGTTGAACGTCCATGAAAGGGGGGCAGGTATACTGACCACCCATCTTAAAGCATGTGTTTCCATTCAGCAAATATATCTCAAATACTATACTTTCCAGGTTGTTTTCTTTTTCAAAACAAATCTGAGGGTTCGACAAGGTGTAGGCCTACCAAACTTTCCTCGTGAAGACGATTTAGTAAATCATTTCATCGGTCCCACTATTTTTTTTTTTTTCAAACTAGAACATCAAGTTGCTGAACAAGTAGGCTAATCATTTTGAAAGTGTAATTCTCAAAAGCCTAATTTCAACTGTACAAAGGCTACGAGTATCATACACAAATTAACTAAGATAAAACTGAAACAAGTCTAATCTTAATTGGTTCTTGTCACTCGGTTTATTCAATGTCATTGGTCATTTGAACCATTTTTATTTTAAACTTGCATCGCAATATTTACAGGCAAATGAAATATCGAATACAACATTTGATGCACGATTCAAATCTTAAAGGTTTCTAGTTTTTAATCCCTAAAGATCGTCTCTCGAAATTTCACCTTTTCATAAAATGATTGCCAGATTTGTTTTGTAATTATTGTTCGAAATGACAATAAAAGTGTTTGAATTTTGACCGATCGTGCCAACATTTTGCAAAACTACAGTGCGAGTCAAACGAAAGTGACCTGGATAAAAAAAAATGTTATCATCTTAAAAAAAAAAAGCAAATAAATGTGATAAACAACATAAAACATGTATAACTGCCCAGTCACTTAAGAACCTTACGATGCTATATACTTCCAGACGATGCCCCCTATGGGGGGGGGGGCATAGGCGCAGCCAGCGGAGGGGTAAGGGGGGTATTGAGGCTCCCCCCTCCCCCACTAATTTATAAAGACTGCCTTTTTCCATTCAAATGCCCATTTTTTTTTTCAACGAATTGCCCTTTTGCTCTGAACAAGTGCCCTTTTTCAAAAATAAGTGGTGCCTTTTTTGCAACTGCCGTTGTGTGTGCCTTTTTCTGAATTTCACACATGTATCGCCCTGAAAAGCACCATGAAAATTATTGGCCGTTTGTGTGCATAATCGTTGGTTTTGAACAGCGCCCCCATCGACGGAGGGTACCTGCTGCCCCCGGGTGGGTGGTGTACGCAGGTGGTGACGTCAGAAGCAACTGACGGCCTATTTTGCATCGGTTTTGGTGTGTGCCATGACATTTCCGTAAAATTAGTGCAAGTTTCCATGACAACGAACTGCATGAAAATAAGACAGCTTTTTTACCACTACTTTTAATGCATTAATTTCTCTATTGCCAATGACACTATTAAAAATGATGAGATAGCCTACTGATTGTGTATGCAGGGGCGGATCATGTTTGGGCTCAGGGGAGGGGAGTACCTGTCAAGGGAGGGGGAGCAGGCATGTGCCACTGTTGCAAAATGTTAATGACACTAAAATGCAGCTCATTAATTTTTTATAGATACCATACAAGTCAGTAATTCTAGATAGAATGCAATACTGTACAATATAATTGCGGTATAGTTACTGTAATGTGCAGTGCATCAAGAATAAAGGTTTACCAAAACGACACAATCCACCTCTGCCAAAACGCTTCTGACGTTTTAAACTATACTAGCTAGCTTCATACAGAGCACTAAAACATGATGTACAATCTCATCGTCATTAAAATCAAACACCCATAAAATTAAAGCGGTAAAGAAAACTGAAATATGAAGTTGAATTGAATTGAATTGAATTGAATTGAGTGAATTGAACGCCCAACTTTCATTAAAAAACACCAATATAGAATACATGGAAATCAATTCAAAGTAACACGCGTTCAAAGCAGAACACTTTAAAGCGACACAAACCATGTAACAAATTTGAATTAGGCCATCATGATAGAGACACGGTGGTTTTTATAAATGCTTCCAAAAAGGCACCAGAAATCGGCAAAAAGTACACTGATATACTTGAATTATACAAGTTATTACAATGTAAAAACTATGATGTGAATTTAACACCGTTGGTATCTATATAGGATTACTGATTTAAACATATCTAACCATGCAGTCGTCCTATACAAACCATTACGTTAATGGAACAATGGGAAAATATATTAATTAAATAACTGGTCAACAAATTTCAAACAATTTCCTTCAAACAATTATTTAAAAATTACAAACTTAGGAATAACTTAGGATCGATTTTTTTGTCAAAAGATCCTACAAAACTCACCGAATCAAGATTTTCAAATGGGATTTTAGCAAACAGCAGAAACTATCAACCGGACAGCATGTTTGTTGTTTAAGTTGTATCTTCATTTTATATTACAACTATTTTTTGTGCACCAAGGAAAAGTCAAAAATGGTATCAATGCTTCTTACGCAAGATCATCAGATTTATACCATACCCAAAAATGTGTTCACATTGTTATCATCTACTAATATTTTTATAAGTTAATATGTGCTTAGTAATAGGGTGACTTGGCTCAACCTTCGGTTATGTCTTCATTCTTCTTTAGTAGTAGTGTTCGTGTTTTGTTTTTAGTTTTTCCTGGACGTTACATCTCCGCGGCTTTTCTCTCAAACGGAACAACGCATGAACTTCAATAGGTATGAACATCAACCCTGATACAGAGGTGTGCATACAAGTGTGACGTCATGATGACGTCGACAGGTATTAAATCAAAACCCTATGTTTCAATCAATCCATTACTCACGAACTTGATACTTCCGGGATTAAAGGAAGGTCAAAGTTTGGTGAATTCAATATTAAAACAAAATTGATTTCACACAAATGGTTCAAGTGATTAAGATGAAACCTTGTACAAACATGAACCCCTGTCCAAATATGCGGGGGGGGGGGGGGAGAATGTGACGCCATCATGACGTCATCACATATAAATTTACAAGCTATTTACAGTCAAAATCTAACAAAGTACTTCGAATTATATATCTTGAAATTAATTTATTTCAGTTCGTTTTAGCGGCGTGGCATACATTGCCTCGGGCAACATTTTTTTTATTCTGCCAGAAGTCCAATGATAAATGAAAATAACTTCAAAACGAAAGCAGTGTACTGCAGTAATACTAATTCAAAAAGTGTTTAAAGAGGGGTGGGAAACTTTTTAAAAGTCATGATGACGTCATCACCTGAAAGGGCGCCCTCTAGTTAATTTTTTTTAATGTAAAAACCATTTTTCAAAATGTTTCCAAATTGCCCTTAAACACTCTTTGGACAATAAAAAATTACATTGCAAGTTTCATAATAATGACGTCATCATGCCGGAAGTTATTGTAGGGAGACTGCAGAAATGATATTTGTTTTGCATTTTTTCAGGGCCCCAATGGAACCCAGTTTTAAACTGTTTAGGCATACCCTGGGTAAAGAAATGAAATAGATAAATTAATTAATTACTTAATTAATTAAAATCCATCATTCGGTACCTATTGGGATCATTGTTGCCAAATAATAATGTCAGCTTCATTATTGACGACGGCTATCCTAATGCTAGTGACGTGATCGTACCAGAAGTTGGGTGTCATTAATACATATATAATTATATACGTCCGTGTTATGTTTATAGTTCGGTTCACTTTATCTTGCATAACCTGTCTAAACTACGTGAGTATTCTCTTACAAATTTTATGACGTCATCAAACCGGAAGCATGGGCATCGCGAGGGGGGGGGGGGCAAGGAGTGAGAAATAAAGGATTTTTTGGGCAAAAATATGTTTGCCCCCCCCCCTCTAGAAAAAATCCTGGCGACGCCCATGACCGGAAGGGACGTGTAAATGAAATGTCTTTTGAAATATATCGATCCCTGAAGGATGCATTTGCGCAGAGTCATATATGCTTAAACTAAAACGTTTGAATTTCATACTCTTCCTGCTTTTTGCTTAATTTATGACAAGAAGGCTTTTTCCAGTGATTCAAGCTTTTCCAATATAGCGTGGGTATGCAACGCAATGTGATCACGCATCTGAAACCAACACAGCATAAGAAGCCACAAGACTAGCTGCGAGGCACACTATGCAGCCTGCAAATGAACACAATTACAAACGAAAACGAAATTATTACTAGACTAGAATTCAATTATTACTAGACAATCAGAAGCGATGTTTTTTTGTGTGGGTTTTTAGGGGGTTGGGTGGGCTGAAGGGGGAGGGGTGGTAAAGTACCACTATTCATCTGTGCGATTCGGAATATGGCGCAAATCGAGGCGGAGTAGGGGGTGATGGGGAGGTCCAACCCCAGTTTTGCATAAAAGGTCATTTTTGTCCGGAATGCGCTCTAAAAAGTGCTCCACAAGTCCATGTTGGGCCCTTAGTAAATCTATCGCGCCAAATGATAATAGGTGGAAAGATTTTTAAAAAGTAGAATATACGTACAAAGAATTGTACCTCGAGTAGTTGCTGCAGCGCGAAGGGATTTTGGGGACAAACATAAGTAAAAACAGTCGTACTAAATGGTGAATTTAAAAGGAAAACACCAGGCCAACCTTTCAATTATGGTTTACATAATTAAGATTAAGATATTTACCCAGGAAGAAGCATCCCATCATGTTCCACTCGGCCTTGTTAACCTGCTCGCTGAAGGCTTTGTCGTATCGGCAAAGATTGACGAAGTGCTCGCAGTTTCTCTTGATGAGATTGTAATCAATCGGCGTTTCGTCTCGGTGCATTTTCTTAGCTTTTTCACTGATGTCTCCAGGAAACAAAGGCTGTATATTTTTGTCTTTTGAGTTGTTGAACCTCACCCAGCCAGAACCGTTGAGAATATTCCCAATCGTATCAGCTAGTATCTTTGGCTTTTGACTGGCAGAAGACGCACTGCCTGATGTCTTCTCTTTGAAGAATGTCCAACCTCCTTCGGTTACACTGCAATGAACGACAGCGTGTTCCATCCCTTCATATTTACCAACGTATATACCCCAGTGTGAGTAACAACTAAACCATCTGCGCTGGAACTCCAGCCTATCACCTGATTGTACCTCATTCTCAAAGGCGTTGATGTCCCCAGGTTTACGCCACTTGCCAACCTTTTGAATACGGAGGACAGGTACTGCAATATCATTCCCCATTTTTTTTGTGTTTTAATAATATTGCAAACAGATTATTCTTATTTTTATCTACAGGTCCATTGGAATGTCAATTCCTACTGATCTAGTGTTTCGCGCGTTAGTATTACAGTCTCCCGGCGTTGACGGAACACATAGAATATTATGGAATACTCACAGAAACAGTTTGTCCATAATTTCACGTTATCGTTTTTAAATTCTCGTCCGTCTACCAAGCCGACGAGCTCGTAGAACATTCAAGACGCTTTTCGATTCAATGATAAAATGCCGCAATTTCGTGGAACACGTACTATATTGAGCTATCCATTTGTTATGCGCAACAGTTCCCTGTTGATAGCATCTGGTTGCTACGGTGACGAACATGCCGAGGCATCATTATGTCAATATTTTTATCCTCATTATGAGCGTGGCTGTTGCTGTGGTGCAGCCTGCAGACCTAGCCTAGCTACCGTACTATAGACCATTTTGACTATTTCTGCAAAACACGAGGTTCGGTTTATAAGCAGGATATCCTGTTCGTTTCGTAAATGCCCTAAGTTTTTTATTATTATTATTTATTTAGCCATTTTCACAACATTATAAAGAAAGGCAAGGAACAGCCAACGTACAAGTACTGTTAAAACAAGCTAAAATAGATAAAAAATTAAAAAATTAAAAAGCCATAAAAAAGCATATTAATACATAAAAAGCAAGTACATTATATATACATATATAGACAAGCACTAAAACGTTCCAAAAGAAAGACACTGACAGAAAAAAAACCCAATGAATTTAAACATGAACCCAAAAATTGCGGGGAGATTACCGAGATCAAAAAACACCAAATATGACTAAAACGGGGACGGATGATTAAAAGGCAAAGATACAAAACAATGAATGAATTAAAACAAAAAAAATATCTTAGGTGACTTAAGCGGGGAAAGATAACAAAAATTACCATGATCAAAAGAATGCTGAAGGATGATGACAGAAAAACAAATGACAAAATGAAAGAAAACAACACTGAATTGTAAAAACCAAAACTTTTACGAAAGAGACTACAAACCGGCTAGAGTTGAGAAAAGTGCTTGAATCGGCAAAATGAAAAAGTTTTTTT
The DNA here is from genome assembly GCF_015706575.1 of Patiria miniata. NCBI lineage: Eukaryota > Metazoa > Echinodermata > Asteroidea > Valvatida > Asterinidae > Patiria > Patiria miniata. The sequence goes on from NW_024037061.1 coordinate 14,557,010, forward strand.
TTCAATGAAAGATGATGTCTCAAAACCGCCAAACTCACTGGTTTGACTGAAATCCTGCTGCTGCACAATTTTAACGTGTTTTTAGATTGGGTTATGGTCGAGAATAAGCTTTATGTGGCCTCTCTGGACTCCCATTATATTTGCACCATTTGCAGTCATCAGCCGACATTTGAAGCAAACAAATGAGGTAAAAAAAAAAAAGCCGCGTAGCCGCACCACTTTTTGGGCAAGCTCCATACCAGAAACCGGAGACTTTTTTGTTGTTGGCCTAACAGCAGCGAGATCGGTGCAGCGCCCTCATCGGCAATGTCTGATTTGATAATCAGAAAAATTCACGGTTGAGTTTACCAGTGCAGTTAATGCTTAAAATTTCACTTTTGTCATGACTCCATATATTTTGAATATTATTTCAATGATATTAAAAACAAAAACAAAACTCGTCATTCAGACAGATTGAGAGAGAGTGAAACTTTATTGTGATGGAGTCACTTTAAAATGCAGCCAAAAATAAGTTGAGTTGTTGGTCAGTAATCATCCCCACGCCACTGCAAACGTAAGACCAAACGTAAGATTTATATACGTTGGGGTTAAACAGGTTGTCACAACACCTTTTGTTTGGCAGCTTTTGCAAAAGCTGACTTCCGTCAGAAAAATACTCAGTTCCCATCCGGAATTATTAGCATAAGGGGCCGTACAAATAAAGCATAAGACTCCTCGTAATAATAACACAGTGGTTTTTTTTTTTAATCTAAGATTTGGACGGGGTGCAATATGTAACATTATGATCTAAGACGCATTTATAATGCATGGCATTATTTGAACACTTTTTAATGACTCAGTTATTCTTTTACTAGCACTATCTTCTTACAACTTGCGCAATGGTCATATGGTCACTTGAAATTCTTCATCGATGAGTTGTTGCCTTTCCTAGCTCCATGCCTATACTTTCACATCACTTTGGAAATTATTACAATGCATTATTCTATTGTTGCACCATCCTGAGTAGGATGGAGTTGACAACGTGTCGAGGCTAGGCATCATTACTATTTATAGTCATGACCTCTTAGCACGACTGCTGACGAGACTAGTTTCAGGAAAGCCGGGCGGTAGTAAACCTCTTAACGTGTAGTTGATGATAGACATACATAGGTATAAGAGTGCACTAAGAAGTGCCACACAGGCTACAAGTTGAAGCTAAGCGCATTGACTACATTCATCACGCTTCAACGATTTTGCCATTTCCCGGGGTAACATTCCACCTGGTGTGACGTATCCCTAGCTTTTTTAGACTGGAGTTCCGATCTGAAGTCTGAAGTGAAAGAAAATCGACGGAGAAAACCAGATAGGTAGGCCCATGATCATGAATTTAATGAGTTAACATTTTGCATCTCGTATCACACAGTGTTGGTTGAATTGCAGAGAGAAAACATGGAAAATGCAAATTTAACGTAACGTGCCCGTTTACGTTTGGAGTGTGTTCAGCACTGCAGCCTGCAGGACCAGGACGTTCCCGACACAGGACAGCCCGGAGTTCGTCGGGCGCCCCAGGCCTGCCGCCCAGGCTGTACTTAAGCTTCGTAGTGTAGTCGTGCGATCACCGATAGCCTTACTACATTGTACTAGTAGTACAACACAGTAGTTTAAAGGGAATATACAACATTTGCAAACATCGAAAAATAAAACTACCAAGTTTTTGCGAAATACCTTAATAGGATGTTGATAAATGACAGTCTAAAGCATCCTGTAAAATTATGGCACCTGGTATTCTGTCATTTTCAAGAAAAGTGGTATTTTTGTATCAATTTCCAACGCTGATCGGCCGATCAGCGTTGGAAACAACTGGCTTTTTTTCAAATACTGGCCCCAATTGACCATTGCACTTGTTTGCAATCGATTACAAACCTTTGAACGGGTACGAGCCAGCTAGACTGGTTCCATGACCTTACAATTCCCCAATGTATGTAAACTGCTCTGTTTCTTCTTATATGGAGTCAGGGAACCAGACTACAGGAAAATGATCGTTTTTCTTGGTTTTTATAGCATTTTCGAACCCAAAACCTCCAAAAAGTCAGTGTAACTATATTTGCTTTATATTTCCAACCCCCCAATTCCATCCATTTCTGAAAATTAGAGCAAAAGCAAATGATGTATATTCCCTTTAAAATAGTACAGTATAGCCCCATACTAGCTGGAGTTACCCAGCCCTGAGTTTTATCATTGGGTTGTCATCTAGGACAACCCAATGATAAAACTCAGGGCTGGGTAACTCCAGCTAGAACCATACAGCATTCAAAAATGTGTGGAAATGTCCATTACTATTTGCTAGATCATACGGTTTGTGCACAGGGTGATGGCCAGAAATGGGAATCTTTCCAGAAAATGAATTTATCTTGTCACTTGATTATTGTCCATTCGTTACTGAACTGTTTATTACTAATATTAGCATTTATAGCAAAAACAAACTGTTGAATTCAGTACCTTCAGAGGTCTAATTAGTAATTTCGGGCAGAATTCCGATGACATTCGACCACACTCGAACATGATGGCGTCCATTTTCCTGTAATCTGCTTGAGTTTACCGAACGTGCGTAAACTTTGCCAAAGTACCGTACGTCTGTGGCTGTTGCCTGTCATACAGTAATCATAGATATGAAGTGCGCCTGCAGCGTGCGCTGTTGACCAGAATTGAATGACACTCATGCAACAGCCACCGAAGCACTTTGTTTATAATATCAATGTGAAAAGTAAACTAAGAAGACAGGAGAGTTCATGGAAGGTTTAGCGAGCAGTCTCTACTCCAATCGAGAAACGTGATAAGTACCACGATAATAAAGCGTCCTATCCTACTACATTTGCAAGATATAATGTAAACTCAATTTAATGTAAAGTCAGCAGTTAGCCTATATAAATTATTACGCAGTGGCTATCGTTACGGCAGTCGACCGTGTAACGTCAGGTCCTCCGGCTCTTGGAAACAGACCATCAACTGAATTGTTCTCTGACTTTATTTCCCTTTAAAAAAAATTTTCAAAAGCCATGGATCACTAAGAAAAAAAAATTGAAAGTGTTAATTATGGGTCTCAACTACATACAGCGGACCCGCAGTCCTACGTTCTCCCATCAAGCTGCACGTTTGCTAGTCTTAGTATTAACCATTATCCACGGAGCCCAGTCTCCTGTATAACGTCTGATAATGATATATCTAGGCATGCAGATTTATGTGATCCCGCGACTCAGCCAATCAGAGTTGACTTTACTAAATCGTGACATCATTTCATTCCCAAATCAGGACTAAATGTTTGATTGGTCAATTCGATTGCAGTGTTTTTAATATATAGGCCTACCAATTACGGCCGGGCATTTAGATTGATAAAATCTAGACAAGCTTGTGCGTATCGCCTAACATAAGAGCGCATGACGATAGCCTTTGTTGCTGTGTCTAGGTTTTTTTTTAATCCATGTCTATGACGCGACAACGGGTGAATGACCGAAGACCCGATATAGAAAGCACCTGCTGATTGGTCAAAATCTAGAGGTCAAGAGGTGGTTGTCTTGCATAATTAATTAGGGCAATTCCACGTTACAACGCGAGTGACCTATTTTGAGCGTCTTGTTTATCACACATAACACATTTTTCTGGATGTCATCTTTGGTGCTTAGGTAGGTCTAGGTCTACTCTATCTACCATGGGGATAACAGTTATTCAACCTTTTCAGTAAGGTAATTACAGCCCAAGGAAACTCTAAAGTACATCAAAAATGTAACGTGAGTAACCGTGGAATTGCCCATCAGCGAATCTGCTCACATATCATAGACCATGGCTCTTCCCCATGGTCTATTACATAGACTACACGTTTGCTCAGTTCGAACCAATAGTTGGTTATCTTACATATGACACATGTATTTGTGCACATGCCCAAAGAAAAAAAAATGAGGGATGTATTTAACACTTTGTAATTTTGATTGGTGAACGATTGTAACACAGTCAGCATGGTCAGAAATCACTTGCAGACACAGGTGGTGTACATCGTAAATCAGGTTTGAGCTGCTTCATCTGGCTAGAATAGAATTAATACATCTAGTAAACAGGTAGAGTTGGGGGGGGGGGCTGACTGTCGGTCGAACGCTAGTCGCAATCAAAAAGTTGGAAAGGGGATGCAAAATTCACGATATTCATCTTTAAAGAGATGATTAGAGTTGTGGTTTGGGCATATTTTTTTTTTAATTTTCCAAGAGCCCAGTAGCCTACAAGTGAGTGAATTTTTCTTGTAAGACATTTGCCCCATTTTTTCCAGTTTGAAATTCCCAACCAGCTACCACATTGCAGATCAACCAACCATGGCCTTAGTGGACCTCCTCGGAGAGACGGTGACCAAGAAGGACAAGTCCACAGTGGACGTCAGCTCCCTGTCTGGGGAGGGCAAGGTAATGGGCCTGTACTTCTCTGCCCACTGGTGCCCGCCATGCCGCGGGTTCACACCCAAGCTGGCCGAGTGGTACAAGAACTTCAAGGCCACGGCCAAGGGTGCCAATCTGGAGATCGTCTTTGTCAGCTCGGACAGCGACGAGACGTCCTTCCAGGAGTACTTCAATGAGATGCCCTGGCTAGCCCTGGAGTTTAGCAAGCGAGACTTGAAGGTAAGCACCACGGCGGGGTCCATCTGGCTGTCTATGATTGGGCTTAAAATGAACCATCTCACCCTGGCAAGTTCAACAACAACAATAAGAGAAGGTCATTTCCAAAGATGTGTCAAGTGACACATTTTTGGAATTGTCTGTTTGTAGTTGGTTTGTAATTGGGCAAAACCGTGAATGGGTACAAGCGTTGACAGGACGCACAATCGGCTAAATCTTGTCCCGGGAATGCCGAGTTCAGAATTGTGTCATGAGAGGGCGCAATTCCATATCTGATGTGTATCCATGGCAATTTTTAACTGAAATGGAAGTTCCCAAACATCGTGTTTTCTCGAAATATACAGCATTCACAGAGCTAAAACTTCATTGGGTTAGTTGTTAAGCAGCCATCTTTAGATATATTGAGCTAAAGATTGTTGCTTTAGCCCTAACTCTCTAGCCTCTTTTACTGGGAACTGACTACATGTAAGTCCATCAAAATCCATCGATCACTGTGCGTCCAATTCAAAACTGTACATGACATAATGAAATCCACCACTGACACCCTGGTTGACATTTATGGACTTGCTACACATGGCTTTTATCACAATAGCAGCACACGAAGCTAAGCAAAATCAATTGGATACCCCTAGCACTGCTTCAGGCCATTAGGCCCAAGTCCATCATACTCCATCAATATTTAGTCACGCCGGACCGTTCTAGTCCAGGTCCCCAAAATCCACCAAAAATGGGGGGATGGATTTTTATGGGGTTGGGGTGGTTAGAGTTAAACGAAACAAAATGCACAATGACAAATGGTCCATTTTTTTCTACCTTGAAGAAAGCTGTTCCTTTTAAAGGGAATGTACATCATTGGCTTTTGCTGTAATTTTCAGAAATGGAGTATTTGAGGGGTTAGTATAATATATCAAATATTGTTACACTGACATGTTTGAAGTTTTATGTTCGAAAATGCTGGAAAAACCAAGAAAAACAAAATTGTTCAAGTAGTCTGGTTCCCTGACCCCACTAAAGATGAAATGGATCAATTTATAGTTGCCAGAAAATTGTGAGGTAAGGGAACCAGTCTAGCTGGCCTGCACCCATTCATGAACATGTAACCAATACCAAACAAAATTTGGACTGAAAAAAGGTAAATTTGGAGCAGTAGTTGAAATATAGTTAGGTTTTTCCAACGGTGGTCGGCCGTATATACAAAAATACCATTTTCTTGAAACTGACTTCACACCAGGTGCCATAATTTTACAGGATGCTTATTGCTTTAGACTGTCATTTACAAACATCCTAGTAAGGTACATGTATTTCATAAAAACTTGGTAGTTTTATTTTTCGATGTTTGCAAATGTTGTATATTCCCTTTAAACAAATGCCATCCCAGATACAAAAAACTGCTATGACAAAAGTGATCTCACCAACATGTAAATCAATTTTCAGCTGCCACGTGCATGAAGAATGGCACTTTACAACACCAAACTTGTCAGACAAAAACACTCGGCAATTTCCTTGAAAGCCACCAACCCACAAAGTGCAATTACAAGGACAGTGACATAGCAATGTACATGATGAGGTGATCAAAACATCAATCATATTCAATTGAATTGTGTATGTGACAGAACTTAAAGGGAAGATACAACATTTGCCATCATCACAAAACGAAATGATCAAATTATCACAAAATACCTTACTGAACTGTTAGGGAAAGGCAGTCTAAAGCATCCTTCAAAATAATGGTGTTCTGACATTTTAAAGAAAACCTGTATTTTTTCCAATGCTGGTCAGCAGACCAGCATTGGAGAAAACTGGCTTTTTTCAAAAACTGTTCCTAGTTTTTCATATAAGGTAAGTTATTCTGACTTTCCTTGGCAATTGATTACACACCTGTGAAGGGGTACACACCTGCTAGACTGATTCTCTGACCTTACAATTCCCCAAAGGGTATTAATTGCTCTGTTTCATCTTAAGTGGGGTCAGGGAACCAGACTACAAGAACATGATAGGTTTTCTTGGTTTTTTCAGCATCTACATTGTACAAGCCCAAAATGTGAAACAAGTCAGTTTAACATTATTTTCTATAACATACTAATCCTCCAAATCCATTTATTTCTGAAAATTGCAGCAAACGCAAATGTTGTACATTCCCTTTAATGATTTATTGCAAACTCTGCAAAGCATGAATTTTTCAGACGGAAGTCATAAGGTTGAAATGTGAAGTTCCAAATTATTCATGCTGGTACAATATTTAATTTGATCAGTCCAATGCTGATGCTATTTCAAATGTAGAAATGTATTGTAGAACACCTTGACCCCACGCCTACTTTTGTGGAATCAGTTACGTGTACATGTACGCCTACATGTCCCTTTTCGCGGCGGACACACAAATTGCTTCCTGGTGAACAAGGCCAGCTTTGTTGGCTATTGAGGTGTATGTGGGTTTTTGGCTGTGTCATTTAATCGGTAGCTTTCTCGAAAATAGTGACTTCCTTTTGATAAGATCGTAAGAACCTGCCACTTGGTCTTTCTTTCCTGAAAATGTTTAACAGTATTGTTTCACATCTGTTTACTCTTTATAATTAAACGCAAGAATTTAGCTGCCACTTTTCTTAAGTGATTGGGGATTCTTTTTGTTTTAAAACTGTTTAGCGTCAGAGTTCGCTTTATTGCCTTTTGGCAATTCTAAAACATTGTGTAAAAGTCATGATGACTTCGCACTTGTACTGTTGCATGCACATGGAACACATTATGGCTTTCTTGCAGTTGATTACTCATGTTCTCTGCATGTAACTCGCCAGCAGACTTCCTGGTATGTACGTGATGCACACATGGTCACATTCAAAGCCGTCCCTGATTCATTTGCCTTAAGACTCTTTATCGTTCCCCGCCCACTTCAAGATTTCTTGCATGTTCTGCATGAGGTGTTTGAAGCAACAAATCACACTCGACCTAGAAAGCACTCAGAGAGCCCAAACCTCCGCCAAGGCTAAACAGTTCCCCACCATATTGTCAGTACATCCAACAGAAATACTCGCATAAATGGTGAAGAATCCTTTCAAAAAATCCTGGATCCAGACCCAGATCCGGATCACTTCCAAAATCTAATGGATTTGTACTTGTACCAAGGACCACCCCTAAAAAATTTTACATGCAAATCCGTCCATAAATTTTTGAGTTATCTTGTTATAAACAAACAAACAAAACAACCAACCAATCAACAAAGTCTGATGAAAACTTAACCTCCTTGGCAGAGTTAGTAACAAACCAAACTCATTGAAAAAAATGCGTAACAAAAGAATATGCCTCACACAAAAACATGCTGTATTTGGAAAAAAAACTTTCATTATCATCATCATTGTTCAACTGCAGCTTCACTACTTGTGTCGGGCATGATGACGGACACGCAACTCGTCCTGTTCCAAACTTTACCTTGTTGATTTGATTTGTTACAAAAGTTTTCTTCATTCACTGGCCTCAAAATTTGAATCTCATCTGGTCCTACAATGTATCCTCTTCTTCGCTCATCTTTAAAAGCATACAAATTGTCCTCTCTGCTGATTTCCTTGTTCTACACTTTACACTGATGAAATTTCTAGTTTTAAAACACTTGTATAAAAGTCTTGCAAAGCTTGGAAGTTTCTCTTTTGTTGTAACTTCCAAGTTAGCTGCCTGTCTGTTAGGGCTGTGCATCAGAACCGGGTATCCGAGTACCCGACCGCTGATGTCAGGAACCGGTGCTAGATTATGGAATCGGGTACCCGTAACCAACTTTACAAATTACTTGGTAAAACTTCTCAGTCAATGAAAAAGAAATGTTTCGAATATCAGTGGAAAAATTTGATGTCCAATGAAAAACGCAATACATGGAAAACCAAAACCAATTTCACATTTTCTGCTGCTTGTGAAAGTTGCAGTTTTCACCACATAGCTAAAGAGCTCACTGTATACACCCTATCTAGCCGTATTGCCGCACCGATGTGGTAGTATTATCATGCGCACCTTTATAAACAATCTGAACAGCAACTTCCCAGATTTGAATTTTGGGCTTGGGTTTCTTTAACGAGTAACCGGATACCCGCATTTTTTTTCAATAGGGTATCCGGTTCCTGTACTACCCGTAAATGCACACCCCTACTGTCTGTAGGAAGATCAAGAATACGCATGTGCAGAAAAACTTAATTCTTGAAATATTGACGTAATTCCCAACGAATGCGACATGTTTGTACATGTACACATGCATGACATGTGCCAACAACATTACCCTTTTGTCAATGCAATCAATCTTCATAATTTGCTGCCCAGAATTGTTTTTCTCTGACTCAAGTCATAATAAAAAAAACAGCTTGACATAACATGCCACGGACAAACGATTGTGAAAAAACCTTTTCCAGGCAGCTACAATACCATGATTGTACACTGTATTGTGTAGGCCTACACTGTATTGTGCATTGTCTGTCATGTGTAGACATGCAGTTCGGCATGCGGTTTATTGTAAGAGCTGTAGGCCTATTCAAACCGAAAGTGAGATTCGGAACATCAAATAGGGCTATTGAAACCAAAATTTAGAACAGAAATATGTGTAGGTGATTCAGTTTAGAAATACCGGTAGGCAGTTGATTTTTTTGTAAAATATTTTACTTGGGAAAAAGACCGCAAAAGCACCACAAAAACATGCATTGAAGCCACGAAACTACAAATTATGTTGTTTAGTAATTCATATTTTGCTTGAAATCAGTCAGATGAAAGTCAATCACTTTTGACAAAGAATTTTTATGGAAATTTAGAGAGCCCTAATTTGAAAATCTGGACTCGTCTGTTAAACATACGTACATCCATTTATACCTAATACAGTTTACCCATTCCCATTGGTCGAGAGCCCATCACGTGGCTGGTCTTAAACGGATGATAAAGACATGGCTGGCCGGTCTTAAACCCTAGCTTTTCCAGTCACATGTACATGTACATTGTACATGTAATTTGGACTCCTAAAAATCCAGTGCCTCTTACTGTTTTATTGGTTGAACGTTCACAATCCTCACGTAGGGATGCGCAATAGTACCAGTGAGTGAGAATTTTATAGTCCTAAATTCACAATGCAACGCCCCAGGTGCATTCTGCGCGACAGCGCGCATGACGCGCATGGCAATCTCCATAAAAGGAGTTATTTACATCTTACCATGCTTACTCGCCAGCTGGACACTCCATTACTTAGCTAGAGGGATTTTTCAGAAAATGAAGTGAACTTTTTGAACAAAATCAGGTTTTTTGACTGAAAAGTTTAGATTTTTTGACCAAAAAGGTATATTATGAATGGAAATAAGTATGTGCTTGGTCGGTATTAATCACTCTGTTTAAGGCCGCTTGGAGTCTGGGTGCTGATACAATGTAATTACCCTCGCCTCCGGCTCGGGTAATTATCAGCACCCAGACTCCAAGCGGTCTTAAACAGAGTGATTAAAACCTCCCGAGCACACATTTATTCCCTTACAAGAAAAATCCCAAACGGATAAAAAAATACTGTAAGTTATAAAGTGCACAATTGAAATGGCCTTAACCCATACGATTTCAAAAATTGAAAAGATTTCAAAAGCTCCAATTTCAAAATGTAGGTCTTTTTTTTATATGGAGACAAGTATTTTATGTTTTTAAAGTGTTCGGTAAAGCAACCTAAACCTACCGGTATAAGATTTTGTCTCACCATAGAAGGTACATTGTAAGACGTACGTTTGAATTAGTGCTCCTAGAATCACAGAGTTTGGTCATGTTGGTGTTTTCAATCAAGTCAGTGAGATAATCTTGTTTGTGTAGCAATTTGACAGACGATGTGGTCAGTTTCGGTGTGGGTTTTGTATGCACAGTGGGCCTAATTACAATGCAATGCATTTATTGTTGCCATGGCTCTTAATTTTGTGTCAAGCCACAGGCCTTGGGGTTATTAACATCTTGCAATCATCCCAACCAATTAACTTGTTGCGGATTTTTTAAAATTTGATTTTGCAACAGCCTCTGATTACGAGCAGTTGGTCTGACTCTAAGAAGTCTGTCATTTCAGAGTTACCGTAGGTCAGTGCCTTAACCCAAACCCAGAGGTGTAAAACTTACGTTATTATTTCTAGTGTGTTAAAATTATCCGGGAAGAAACTTTTGCCGAAAGTTTATTTTAGTCATGAAGTCCTGTTTTAAATGCCTTTTGTTTTAGCACTGTATAATATCGTCAGTGTGTGCATGTTCATTTCTATATTGTGCATTTTAGTGTTCGTGATGTTTTATCTCAGATGGCACTATGATGTCAAACAGTGCCATTCAGATTTTACATTATGTAAGTGCAAATTTTGTTATTTTTAACCATTGCTGATTTGAAACAAGAATGTTTAAAAGTAAATATCATCCAAAGTGATACACCGTCACGTCAGTGCAACAAGGTCGTCATACGATTCTGCAACAAAGTTGTATTTAGCTCGCGCGAATACGCTCCGTTCAACAAGGATTCCATTGACTTTGTGTGTACTGGTGTCATGAAAATCGGACTCGTATGAAAATTGGACTCTTTTTCTCTTTTATTGGTTAAACCCTCTCACGTGACCGGCCCCTCTCCTAATTATCTATGCATGAGCATGCACAATACCACCAATGAGTCCGTATTTCATAAAACCTAAATTCATGCTACACCGGTACATCCGGGTTATTTTAAGCGAGATACAACCTTTTGACATTGAAAACACGTGTTTCACGTACTTGACGTCACACGCCATTGCAAAGATACGACAACATGTACTTTGTTATTCTATGTACAAACTGGGTATAATATGCAAGAACTTCATTTTTCTGTGTTTGTACATGTACAGGCCAAGTTGAGCCAGAGGTTCAAAGTGTCTGGAATCCCCACCCTAATTCTCCTGGATGCGGCCACGGGCAAGGTGAACGAGGGCGACGGGAGGAGCGTGGTCATGGAGGACGCAACGGGGGAAAACTTTCCCTGGACGCCCAAGCCATTTGAAGGTCAGTGTTAAGACAAGAAAACACCTGAAGTAATGCCATATACAGAGCAGCAAACGGAATGTAAGAAGTGGTAGAAATGTTTTATTCGTATGTTATCTACATCATGTTCAGCAGAATGAGGATTAAAAAACATGAGGGGGATCATGATGTTCTTGGGCAAGACACTTTACTACAACTGCTTCCTTTTCACCCAGCAGTTTACTTTGGTAAATTGCAAGGGAAGAAAACTGATTAAACTGCTCTGAAACTGCTGCCTGAAGGCCTCTGCGTACTCTGTGTCAAAGCAAACACGAACGCGTGGCAAGTTTTTGCACTGGGAACTTGCAAAATTTTGAAAATTAAATTTGCAATTTGCAATTGTTTTGTGATGCCCAATTTACTTTGAATTCCCATGAAGTATGACTTATAACCAGTTCGCACCAGGATTATTTTGACATTGACCGGACCCAGACGCGGGATTGTTTTTCACGAACCTCGATGCCAGACGGGTTCAGGCCGTCATCTGCGGGTAGCACACCCTGATATTTCCAGCCTCGCTCGCTGCGAGCGGGTCGCAGATAGATATTTCCGGCCTCGCTCGCTACGTGTTTATCCGTCATCTGTTCCGAATATCGCAAAACCTTTCTGTGTATGCATGTCATCTGTCGTGAACTGGTTAAGTGAGAAAAAAATTAATAAATTGCAATGCTTATGTAGTGCTTTACATTGTATCGACAATCTCAAAGCGCTTTACAATTATTCCCCCGTTCATCAGGCCAATAGACCACGCGGCGGCCGATATCAGCGCACATTTGGTCCTCTACCCTCACAGGTACCCATTCATACTCCTGGATGGAGAGAGGCAATTGTAGTTAAGTGTCTTGCCCAAGGGCACATCATGTTCCTGGCAGGTTCGAACCACTGATCTCTATATAAAGACTGGATAGCGGATAAAGAGCCGCACAATGAATGAATTTGACGCCATATTGGTGAGACCGGCTGGTGATCTACAACGGACAAGTTGCCGTCTTCATAGCACCATGGTTACTGTTGTAACATCGCGGTTCACTTGATTTATATTTTGACCACCACCACTGATCTCGGTTTACAATTTTTCTAACGTCGTGGTTTACTTTTTTTTAATGCCGCAGTTCCTTTTTCGGCGTTTTGGAAAAAATAATCACTGCGGAAATGTGTCCTTTTTAGAACATCATAATACCTGTACGTGACCAAAATGCGCGTCAACTCTTGATACGCGTAGAACGTTCGTAATATACGCGGCCATCTTCGTGAGACCGGGGCGAATTGGTCAATATGCAAAGTTTACTGTGTGACTGGTGTATGCATATCCGCTATCCAGTTTTTAAATAGAGATCAGTGGTTCGAACCCATGTATCATCATACATGTACATGAGTCAAACACCATAACCAATCGACCTTGGCATCCTCTCACAAAACAATTCAACAGGGTTGAAGCATGTAATTATAAGTACCGCATATTTAGTAGTAGTATCTAGTGTGTCTCCAATCAGTGTTTTGTTGACAAGACAACTGTAACTTTGTTTGTCTTAACAGAGATATTCACGGGCCCTCTTATCAACAACAAGGAGGAGAAAAAGACAACCGATGACATCAAGGGCAAGGTGGTCGGGCTGTACTTCTCAGCTCACTGGGTGAGTGAACCCTCTGTAGACATCACAGTTGTATGACTAAGGCCCCGTGGATTAATTCCGATTTGAGTGCGCCCCCGTGCGCACGCGTGCGCACGCGTGCTCATGCGTGCTACCCCGTGCTGCACGGGTCTGCCCGCAATTGCGTGCCGTTGCGTGCCGTTGCGGGCAACTGCGTGCCATTGCGTGCTTATGCGGGCTATTGAGCACAGGCAAGGGTTGCTACACTAATCCCTAGATTAACGCTGACAAAAGAAATTGGGTAGCCGGCCAAGGCGGCACCAGACAAAGAGGTTGTGATAAATAATGAAAGGTTTGCGATGAAAGGGCTGGAGTTCCAATGACATACCTCCCTTCCCCTGAAAACCCGGACTAATGAACGCTCATCTGCCAAGGCTGACCGGCCTGTACCCCGACCTTTAAAATTTCTTTGCGGCAAGGTGCAGCAAGCTTTTAATAATTTCTTTTGATACCACTGTTTCAATAAAAGTCTGCACTTAGTTCTGGGTACGAGTGTACCAGTCCGTACCATTTTTATTTATAAAGTTATGATAAAGACAGTTCGATTTTTCAAGTAGATTTTAATTCTACACGGTGTTTTAAATGAAAGTACTGGCTCACGCGGTAATGTTTGGGGCATTTCTTGTCCTTTCCTGGGCACTTTTATCATTTCGTTAAAATTTCCTGTCTTTTTGGAACGCGTGTAATTATTGGTACCACCAGAGTAGATGAGTCATGCTTGGCCCTGCCAAGTGTTTACAATTAACTAATGAGCGGATTAAGGGACACAATGGCTAAAGTCCAAGACGATGTCTATTGTGCATTTCTGCGGTTTGTTTGTAATGTTGTACCGCCTGGCACTGAGCCCGTTTGCGTGCCACTGCGTGCAAGTCCGTGCCAATGCGTGCCGATGCGTGCCGATGCGGGCCAGTGGGTTCAAAATCTCCTTTGTTCGAGCTTGCCTGCGTGCGCACGCGTGCGCACGGGGGCGCACGGGGGCGCACGGGGGCGCACGCAAATCGGAATTAATCCACGGGGCCTAAAGTCCAGGACTCGGACATGTGGCCATCTCGAGTCACATTTTGGTGACTTGGACTCAACTTGAGTAACATTGATCAAAGAATCGGACTCAGACTCAGACCAGACTATCAGTGACTGAGACATACAAAAAAAAATGTAGTAGTAGTACATTTATTCCAATGCTGTCCTTGGATGTACAGTGTTTACAATAGGTTGAAATACAATATTACAGGTTAAGTTTGATATCAAATTATTACACAAAGAACAACATTTAGGTTTTGGTGAAGCAAAAATGCTTTTGTACCCTAACCTAGGGACAGACAATGGGACAGACAGGACAAAGGACTACAACAGCAAATGAGTGTGCATGCAGGTACTAAGACATAACAATACCAGATAATTTAGACATTACAGTTATAAATATGCATCAAGAAGTTGTTTTCTTAGTTTTTTGACAACTACAGCCTGTGATGGTGATTTTTTCATAGATTCACTAAGACTTTTTCAGCAATTTGCACCACGTTGAACAAGACTGTTTTTAAACAAGTAACAAACATGGATATTTTTTCTAGAAGCACTTCGAGCATTGTGTGAATGTATGTTTGATGATATCGAAAAATATGAGCTAAAACAACCAGGTAGTGCATTATTCATGTACTTATACATAAATTTACCTAAATTTAAGTGTCTTTAATTCGTAACAATTTTAGATTTGCAGATAAGTTGGCAGTATGAGCACGGTGTCCAGCATTAGACTTGACACTTGGGACTTGTGACTCGCGAGTCAGATATTCTTTACAAACAGGGATGTTTTTGAGAAAAAAAAATAAAGCGAAATCTCGATGTTGATTTGTGATCGTTGTGGCACAGGATAAAGTTCCTGAAATGTAAGCGTTTCCTGTTTTTGTTTGTAACTGTAGATACCACATACGCTCTCTCTACCCGGTATTTATACCTCAAAATTTCCAGGAAAAATGTCATAGCCCAATTACATACATGTATCCATGGTGATTTGGTGGTGCACTGATTTGCATTGGTAGTTGAAAGGCATCAGGCATGCAACTTTTCCCCGGATCAGCTGATTTCCTCACTTTTCACTTCAGATTTTTGCCATTTAAAATTGAAAATCACTGTACAAAGTCCTGTCAAGATAGGAATTTCCTCGGTTTTTAAAGTTAATTCCAAGTTATAAGATGGAATTTTTTTGTGCCGGGGTGATCATGGTGATATAAATGAAATTAGGTTTTGCCCTTCACCGTGGTAAGTGGTAAAACATCTGCACTAGAATGCAGGAGGTCATGGGTTCGAGTCCCACCCGAGTGATTTTTTCCAACTTTCACTCGGGAGGTAACACACTGAGTATACAGTGTTTAAAACGTCGGTGAAGGGCAAAACCTAATTTGATTTAATTCCAAGTTGCATGCCTGAGACATAAGTATTAAAGGTGTTTTTTACATAAATCTTCCATGAAATGCAGTGATTACATTTGTCTGGATTTCTCCTGATTGCAGGATTCTTGAGAATCCCCTTTGAAAGCTGGAATTCCTGGGGTTCTGCCGTACAGGTGTCTGTACTTTTTTTTATAGAAATTTTAATAAAGCAAAAGCAATAGGTGTTGCAAGAGGTGCCTTTTTGCAAATTCAAACAAGAATATTGTTGTATACCCTCCGTTGCTCTGGGGCTCCTTGGGACCTTCAATACATCTGCCAAATATCTCTTGCGTTTTAATTTCCCCCCAACCTCATCAGTTCGGGCGATTCACAATGTAGAGCGCCACCATGAGTTTGCCATGGAGAGTCAAGTTTCAAGAGTCAATTTTTCAAATTTACGGTCGACAAAACATGACCCATTTGAATGAGTGTCAGCAGACAACTTAAGCTAATTTGTTATAGATTGGGGCATATCGCTCTGCCATCTAACAAAAACACCAGATTGATAAAAAGAAAAGAACATGGCAAACATAAACTCGAATCATACGCTTACGAAACTATTGACCGGGAAAAAACTAACAATTTTCACATGCCCTGTAACCATCTCCCACAATGCACTGGAGAAAATTAACTCTCCCTGGCAAACTCTAGGTGGCGCACTGCATTGTGAATTGCCCAAATTGATGTAAAAGGCTACAAATTTAGTAAATAATGGTCGTTACTTTATGGTTGTTTTTCTCACAGTGCGGGCCATGCAGGGGCTTCACCCCCAAACTGGTCGAGTCTTACAACAAGATGAAGGAAGCTGGCAAGAACCTGGAGATAGTCTTCTGCTCCAGTGACCGTGACGAGGCCAGCTTCATGGAGTATTTCAAGGAGATGCCCTGGCTGGCTTTGCCGTTTGGTGACAAGCGCAAGCAGGCCCTGTCCAAGAAGTTTGATGTGCAAGGTGAGTGACGCACTGACCAGCGCTCGCGAAATCGGCTGCCTGACGTTCCGAGACAACCAAAATATTTTGTCGGACAACCAAAAGTTCCAGGTTAACAGCCCGACAGTCAACCACTTTTTTTCACCAATACTCACACATTTTTTGCACTTTATTTAAGTCCATGGGATTTTCGAAAGTTCCAGAATGCATACATGTGGGTCATTCCATGTCAGACCAACGCACTTTTTTACCTCATGTCTTCCGATTTTAATAAAAATTGCTGTGCTTGTAGGTCCTAATGAGCAATGAATACACACCAATTTTTGGCCCGATCCGACCTACCATGTGGTCAGGGCAGAAGCCACAAAAAAATGGCATTTTTAGAGTAAAATACCACCCTTTTGGTATAAATATGTCAAAACTATGGCAATTTTCATCGAATATATGTGAATTTGTTATTAAAATAATGAGGATTACATGCTCAAAGCACTTCTTTTGTCAAAATTAAATTTTGTGAAAAGTAGGTCACATGACCTTTAATATGCTATCGAGACCTTTGACCCATTTTTTGTAATAATGTATCATTCCGAAAATCAACGAAATAAAAATAACTTGCTAGAGCATGTCTTCCTCTATCAGAATCTACTAAAAATCAGTTGGGGTCTTCAAAATTTACAACTTTATGACTATTTTTGTACAGTTGGTAGGTTACAAATAAGTCAATTTATAGACTTTACATAAGAAATACACCAACACAACTTACCATTCTGTTTCTAAAGTTACTAAAATATATCTTGGTTTGTGAATTTCTCATTCTGAGGGCTGATGAGGTCTAACCAGACTCATAGTGTAAATTATCAGCAGTGGCGCACCCAGGATTTGGCGTTTTTTGTTCAAATTTCTGTAAAAGATTGGACCAACAAAAACTAGCCTAAAATCAAACAAACAAATTGACAATGTTGGGGGTGGGTTCAAGCCCCCCCCCCCCCCCTCCTGGGTGCCACTGATAATTAGTTATCCCACGAGCGCGCTTGGAATATGAAATAATGCAATGCTGCTGTGACCCATATGCCACTCGATGCACTACATAATTCCGTGTTCCACGAGCGCAAGTGGGATTTATAACCAATTTATCTTCAAGCAAACTTGATATCAAATGCGTACACGCGGTGAAGATGTACGTGCATACATGTAGTGTATTGGTCCGTTCTGCAGGAAATAACACAACATATGTACACGTACATTTTTAATATCTGGGGTGCAATATAGCTGTGCAATATTATATAAAATCACACAGTTGTTGCTATAGATGGACTAATCAGGGTCTAGGATTCAAGTTTGCTTGAAGATAATACTTAATATTACAATCAAAGTTACCTTTACTCATTCATCACTGTGCTTCTTGAACTTTAATGACTCTCACAGACTTGGCATTTTGTTCCTTTGAGATGAATTTCACCTGGACGTGAGTCCGCTGTACTGGGTGAAGGCCTGGTTACTGTTAGTGGTTAGCACACTTCCGAGTCCAGATATTCTGATTAGACAGTTTCTTTGGAATCAGAAGGAAGAATTTTGTTTTTCCTGGCTTTGTACTTTATACATAAAAATCTAGATTAATTTTAGTAACTTAAGAAACAGAATGGTAAGTTGTGTTGGTGTATTTCTTATGTAAAGTCTATAAATTGACTCATTTGTAACCTACCAACTGTACAAAAGTAGTCATAAAGTTGTAAATTTTGAAGACCCCAACTGATTTTTAGTAGATTCTGATAGAGGAAGACATGCTCTAGCAAGTTATTTTAATTTCGTTGATTTTCGGAATGATACATTATTACAAAAATTGGGTCAAAGGTCACGATAGCATATTAAAGGTCACGTGACCTACTTTTCACAAAATTTAATTTTGACAAAAAAAGTGATTTGAGCATGCAATCCTCATTATTTTAAAACCAAATTCACATATATTCGATGAAAATTGCCATAGTTTTGACATATTTATACCAAAAGGGTGGTATTTTACTCTAAAAATGCCATTTTTTTGTGGCTTCTGCCCTGACCACATGGTAGGTCGGATCGGGCTAAAAATTGGTGTGTATTCATTGCTCATTAGGACCTACAAGCACAGCAATTTTTATTAAAATCGGAAGACATGAGGTAAAAAAGTGCGTTGGTCTGACATGGAATGACCCATGTGCACAGCGTCGAACAATAATCATGATAATATCAATATTTTGACTCAGCTGCTGCGCTTTCACCATTTAATGTTGGTAATCTACACATAAACCAATAACGGGTACCAGCCAAAACAGAACAGCGGTCAATCTCATTCTGTACAGTCCAGCTACATTGTGCAGTAACGTTTCGCGTACGTAATGTGTGTAGGCAGTGAATGCAATCCTGTGTGTACGTGTGTTTCAAAAAATATTATGACTGGACCGCTGTACACTGTGTACCAGCGCGGCGCAGAGCGCGGGTACCGTACACACGCACACAACCACGATCGGTCAATGCCGGCCACGCAAGCTTGCAAAATGGCGATAGCGCAGTAGCCGAGTACACATATTTTGGTCGTCCCGGCACGTCGGACAGCCAATTTTGCCAGCCCTGCAGCCACTTCAGGGAAAGCAGCCATGTACATTATTAGGGTTTGGCCTTCAGTTTGGGGCGATATTAAAAGCTCTTAATTGGGCAACTGAAAATGAAATTAGGGCAACCAGATTTCAAGCACCCCTGCCCGAAGGGCAACTACATTTTAAAAAAATGTACGAGGCCTGCTGACTATGAAACACTGGCAATTTTTGCTTAGCAAAACGGGAACTGGGCAAAATATCATGCAATGCACATTGTTTGTGACTGGCTAGTGTTAAAAATCGAGGTGACAAGCACAGGCAGACACTGCCTGAGAGGTTTGATGTGCAAGGTGAGTTCAGGGGCGGAGGACACAAATGTGGTGAGCATGGCAAACAACTGCTCGGCAAAAAAAGCGGGTTACCAGCGGAAAAAATCTTGCGATGTTTACACTGTGTGTAACTGGCTTGTCGTTCGGTGACAAGCATAAGCAAGCAAGTTTGGACGTGCTAGGTGAGTTTGATGTGCAATGCATGGCCGAGCAGTGGAATGTGTTGAGGGCAGGAAATCCTTGTTAGGACAAACAGGTTACCTGTGAAAACTCATACTGTGTACATTGCTTCTCATTGGCCCTCTGCCCTTGACCCAACAATTACGGGGCTGCTGAGCAGATAAATATAAACCTTGATTTTATTTTTAACCTGAAAATTTGTTTTGAGTAAACCAATTTCCAGTGGCTATATATGACTTGTATCACATCAGTTTACAATATGACATGTACTAGGACATGTATGTACAGCCGTGTCCAAAACGAGCATCAAGAGCTATGGCTATGGGTATTGTCAGCTTGTTCCCATGTAGTTCAGCAGAGTGTGGGTTCGAGTCCCGGTCTTGACACTTGTGTGCTTAAGCAAGACACTGAACCATTATTGCTTAGTCCTTCGGATGGGACGTAAAGCTGTAGGTCCCGTGCGTTGTATAATGCACATAAAAGAACCCAGTAACAATAATCGCTAAGAGAAGGGGTTTGCCCCGGTGTTTCTGGCAAGTGCGTTTATCCTCATGAGGCTGCACTTTCAAGGAAGGAAGTTGGAATTGGCGAAGACCTATAGCCCTAGACAAGAAATTCAGCCACAGCCTACTTTTGGCTCTGCCTATTCACCCATTGGCCAAAGCATGCTGCGTATAATGCATACATTCATTTAGCCTTGAACTTTTTCACCGCACAGGCATTCCCACCTTGGTCTTTCTGGATGAGAGTTGGAACGTGATCACAACCAACGGTAGAGGAGCCATCTCTAAAGATCCTGAGGGCAAAGTGAGTCAGTTCTTTATCAATCACACTCATGCATATATCCATGTAATACTCATGTTTATTCATAACTTGCCCAATTAAACTTGTGAATTTCTTTGGAGTGACTTATGCTGATCATGTCATGCATATTCATAGTAAGGTTTATGGACAACACAATTCAACGAACACAAAACTATTTACTTGGTTCCACTAAGTAGAAGACCATGTCCATCAAAATCCATCACTCACTCTGCTTCGCATAATGCTTCAGGACCAAATCCATCGAAATCCACCAGTGGTGCTGGTGGATTTTGATGGACTTGGTACACATGGGTTATCTGCCACAATTCCCTGAAAATGGGGGATGGATTTTGATGGGGTTGGTAAGTTTAGGCTGCCGGCATGAGATTTTTCAGACTTTTCTGAATTCAGACTTTTTGAATCTGTAAGAAGGACATTATCAGTATGCAATACATCTTTCAGACCTTTCATGCAGTTTTCAGACTTTTTTTTAAATTGACAATCTCGTCCCTAGTTAGGGTTAATACACGTTTAACAAGCAGACTGGTTCATGGCCCGCATATTATTGATATGGATTGTAGGGTGGGAACTACGCTACTGCGCCAGAGCAGACTAATTATTGGGCCGCAATTTGAAATTTGTAAAATAATAATTCAATATCCAAACCTGGGCCAATTTTATAATAACTGTTGTATTGCTAAAAAAAAATCCACTTCGAAAAGTAAATATAGGTTTGGGATAATAAAACATGAAAATATCACAGGGAGAGCAACTTTAACTCTGTCACGCTGAATTTGTTAACTTACAAATATGGATAATCTTTATCTGAAACTAAAAACATGTAATATGATGGAATAAATATGTATTGTTGCAAAAGATATGTAAGACTTTGTGCTTAAAGGAAATATACATCATTTGCTTTTGCCGTAATTTTCAGAAATGGATGGAATTGGGGGGTTGGAAATATATAGCAAATATAGTTACACTGACTTTTTTGAGGTTTTAAGTTCGAAAATGCTATAAAAACCAAGAAAAACAATCATTTTCCTGTAGTCTGGTTCCCTGACTCCATTTAAGAAGAAACAGAGCAGTTTACATATATTGGGGAATTGTAAGGTCAGGGAACCAGTCTAGCTTGCTTGTACCCGTTCATATGTGTGTAATCAATTGCAAACAAGTGCGATGGTCAACTGGGGCCAGTATTTGAAAAAAAAGCCAGCTTTTTCCAACGCTGATCGGCCGATCAGCATTGGAAATTGATACAAAAATACCACTTTTCTTGAAAATGACAGTATACCAGGTGCCATGATTTTACAGGATGCTCTACACTGTCATTCACTAACAGTCCAGCAAGGTATTTCAAAATGATTTGGTAGTTTTATTTTTTGATGTTTGCAAATGTTGTATTTTCCCTTTAAATTTCCCCCAGGATTTTCCATTCTACCCCAAGCCGGTCAACATGCTGTCTGGCGACACTGCCAGCGCTATCAATGAAAACACTACTCTCATCTGGTTTGCAGGTAAGTTCCAAAAGTATCAGGCTTCGTTATTATTTAATATGATAATGAAACCAAGGATTCCTCATAAGAGATTTGTTTGTAAGAAGTGATGTGCATGTTCAAAATGGCTGCGAAAAATGTGGTGTTTTTTCAAAATCTTTTATACTCGTTGATTTTCTGGACTCCTTCCTCAGCTGACAGCGCAGGGGCTGCAGCCAACAAGGAGCTGCTCATACCAGCAGCTGAGGGAATAATCAGTGCAGCCAAGGCAAAGGGTGAAAGCCCGCCCATGGACTTCCTGGTGGCATGTGAAGATGAAGATGAGGTCAGACTATAACGCTGTTATATAAATTACTAATCTCAAGGTGTGGTTGATTTAAATTAAGAATTTCCGCAATAGGGTGACAGATTTCTCAAGTGTTGTCTGGATTAGGGCGACACGCCTCATTGAGGTGACGATTTGGTGTCTGCCTATTGTTCAATTGACCATAGGGACAAGGAATTTTACTGTCATGACCCATCCAGATCGATTCCTCGTGGTCTAATTAGCATAAATACCAAACTTCGTGGAAAAAGGATTAGGTAAACATGGATTAAGTTACGGTTTAGGTTTGTGCACAAGTCTATGGGAAAGTCGCCCTATTATAGCATAAGTAAATTATTATTTATTACTATTGTTATTATTATTATTTATTTCTGGTAATAACATTCCTCAAAAGCGCCATAGGCACTATAGCTCGCAAGCCTGAAGAAACCTGTAGAGAGAAGACAATGAGAAGAAATTACAGTTTTACAGGTGGGAGGAAACCCCCAGAAGATTGTTTTGGGGAAAACCCACGAAAACAGGTTGGGGCTGAAAACCCAATCCGCATGTTGGCCCAGGCGGGATTCGAACCCGGGTCACAGCGGTGGAAGGCGAGGAAAGTACCGCTACGCCAATGTAACTACCTGGCAAAATTAAGAAGATGGAGGGCGTATTGTAGCTGCCCGGTGATGCATTGACCAATGAAAGAAGTGCATTTGGCTCATGAATATGTATGAGTTGGTACATTAGGTACATTATACAACGCCTTAATAAATCCCCGTCATCTGATTGGTGGGTCGTTTATCACATGTCATTGAATTATTCATCCAAACCCACGGACCGGTTGCACTGCACAATTTTCTTGGTAAATAGAAGTACCAATGCACGGTCTCACAATGGTGGCGTGACCAATCAGAGGATTTATTCCAGGTGGTGTTTTAAAAAAATTATGAATATTTCACATTCGTGCAATGGAAAGAATCATTTCGTTTGGTGACAGATGGAGTGTTCCATTCCACTCGGCTTGCCTCGTGAAATGGAACGTTCCATCTGTCACCTCATGAAATTATTCTTTCCATTGCACTCATAAACATTCATTATTTGTATATTATTTCCTGAAATAAATTGCGTTGTATTTGTTGTATTACATCTTATTGAACTACAGTAAAACTTGATGAAGTAAAACGTTATAATATTCTGTAGGAAGTCTCGTCTTCGGTTGAGCACAATAATTTATCTAGCATGAAAGTTTTAGTGTGGTGCCACCAGCAACCTCTCTTGGTGTAACTGCAGTTGTGTTGTTGGGAGTCTAGGAGCTATTTATAAGGCACTATTTTCCTGGTACAAGCAACCGGTTTGGCAGTCATACTTGCTGGATATAGCCACTTTTAGCTCTCTGACGCATTGGATCATTGACCATCGAAAACAAGCTCATATATTCTCGGAAGCTGCCGGCAAATGAGTTTTTGTTCGTACATGTGTACCGGCAACTTCTGCCTAATCTGTATAAGACAGATGGTGCTCTTGCATGTACATGTCTCTGGCATTGAAATAAAGGATTTCACATCACAATGCAAACTTGACGTCGATAATGCAACTCTGTCTGCCCTCCCTTGAGGGCCATAAAACTGACACATCTAGGGCCTCAAGCAGGAGCTGGGTAAGGTAGGTCATAGTCCACAGGTGCGCATTCAAACGTTTGTTGTACAAACTAACTACCGGTAACTAACTAACTAATCTACAGACTAATATAAAAAATGGAGAGACATGAGTACTGGTAGAGCTGCTATCCGCAGCTAAAAAGTGCCTGGTCTTTAATTGAAAAATACGTTTGTCCCCTTCTTTTAGGACGACATTATCGAAGGCCTTACGGAGTTCTGCAAGCTGGAGTTCAGCAATGTTCCTTTCCTCTGTATCATCGACGTCTCGTCTCAGAGTATCTACAAAGATTACGACAAGAAGGCGTACACCAGCGATGAGCTGAAGGCCCTCGTCACGAAGTACTTGGACGGACAGCTAGAAAAGCAAAAACTCCGCTAAGAAGGGTCGTCTGCAATTCATTTAACCATCAAGACCAACTACTGCTGTACGCTTCAGAAAGTATTTACATTATATGACATTATATCTTAAAAATGCACTATCATTCTTTGAAATATTATAGGAAAGAGGTTTTTCTTTTGTGGTCAAATGTTAGTTGATAGGTTTGTACATGTGAAAAGGTTTCAACTTTGGTTTTTTTTTCTTATTTTTTAAAAGATTCAAAACGGCAAGGTATAATTTAGCACACATATGTGTTGAAGCATCCGTCTGTGGTGCTGAGATTGCATTTTTTTATTTCAGTATTTGTTGCTTCTCAATTCAATGCTAATTCATCTAGTCTGGAGTCAACTTGGACCTGATTTACATGTAAGACAGGCATTTCAGAGTCGCGCCGATCTAAGTTACTCTGGAGGGTAGAATCAAGTCGGACTGTATACGATGAGGAGTGGCTACACATGTTGCAGTCAATCAGAACGGGCAGGCAGGAGATTTTTCAAACTTTTGTCTCAAATCAGACTTATTGAATCTGAGAGAAAGACATTATCAATATAGAAAGAAACACATCTTTCTGATCTTTCATCCAATTTTCCGAACTTTTTTTCTTCTTCAATTGACCATCTCATCTCTACTGTAGGGTTCAGTCAACGAAAATGAAGTTTGCCTGTTCTGAAACCAACATGTATTTGGGTCGACTGGAATGACTCTACTGTTCAGTTACATGTAGGCCCAACTCTAGAACACCGGTCTAAAACGGGTATTCAAATGAACTTAAACAACGGCATTCCTTAATCGCCGCTTGTATTAACCTATGGAGAGAGGCAATCGTAGTAAAGTGCCTTGCCCAAGCGCACAAGCACCATGTTCCCCGTCAGGATTCGAACCCATGAACCGCGGCACACTAGTCGAACACCGTAACCATTGGACCACAGCACCCCACTTTGCAGTCGAGTCGCCCCCACTTCATGCACGGACACCCACTTCGCACACATTCTCAAATTTGTATCCTTGTGGAGACATTTCTTTGTTCTCGTGTAGTAAAGTGTTCAATTTTGAAAGTGAAATTTCAAAATGCTCTTATTTTAACCAGAATTAGTTTCCTTGGCTGAAATTTGGAATTAATATCCCTTTTCTAAAACTCTTCCATTTGCGACTGATCAACCCACCTTGGAAATTCCTAGTTTTTGAGTAAAACCCATATATCTATTTCGTGAAAACCTTGTGGAGACCTATTCATCTATAGAAATTGCCCTGTGGAGACCTTTACAATGTTTTGTTCCCTATTGTGTGTGATTTGTGGTCACACTATCGCCTGCTTCACATGCAATCAACTTGTGAACACACACACATATACACCCTTTACACTTTATGGTATAGTGGTCATTATGAATAAACAAAATCGGAATCTTTACTTCCAAAACACTCCCAAAAGTTTCTCTGAATTCACTTTAACAAGTCTCGGGACTGCTGTATTGGCCTGACGAGCAGGGGTAATATTGCTGCAGCCCTACAAAAAGCTCACAGGTGTGCATGCTTTAAATACCTCTTGTTATTACTGTCATGTATTACTGTAAAACTCTTGCTTTTAACAAGTTTACATGTATTAATGCATTTATCGTTCTTCCCGTGTAACCACTGCATTTGCTGCACTGATCTGTAGTTAATGGGATTTGAATTTATTGCTTTCATAGTAAAGACTTATAAATATGCATGGACTTGACAGCAATGTAATTTGTTGGGCTCAAGATTTGAATTTGTGAACAAGATTTGAATTTTGTTCAGTTGTGTGATGGTAATTTTTAATTTTACATCTCATTAATTGAGCTTTCCGATGCAATACAGAATTCAAATCAAGGAGCTTATCTCGGCCGACTCGCGACATCAGTCAGAAGTTCATAACCTTCCAAGCAGGCTTAATGTGTATGCTTGGAAAGCACCGAGTATATGCTGCTAAAGTCATGACGTCACTCATACATGTACATGTAGGTCAACTTGGTGCAACCATAGTACCTGTTTCCCCATGCACTGCAGTAGCCCACGTGAACACACACACGTTTACGTTACATACCTAGTGTGGACATTCCTTTGTTTTCATGTAGTTAAGAAAAAGCTGTGAAAAAAAAAATCATTTTACTCATCACACTGTGAAAACTGTTTCAACCCTTTTTTTTTTCTATGATTCCCTTGAGTGTTTAAACTTAAACGGATAAACCTAACCCCAAAATGCCTCTAAACCTGTTTTCCAGAGAGGGGAAACATTGTGCGGACGTGGGCAAGTCCACACAACGTCGCCTCTACCTGGTTTATGTGGACATCTTTTGTTCGGAAGTCCACACAGTGAATGTAATGCTTGTACAGTGTTTTGCTATGGTGGTTGTAAACCCAAGTTTCTATAACTGGATTAAATCTCCTCTAGAAGGCAGAAATAAGTGCAATTGCCATTGTAACTTGTGTGGTGACAATCCACTGCAAAATTTCATTTCAGGTACTCATTTGTTAAAATGTTCTGCAAAATTAGCATGTGAAATTGCTGTCTGTGATAATGTTAAATGTACAATTTATTGTGTTGTTAAGGAATGCACATAAGTTGTTCTCGCGGATGTCAGCCTGACCTGAGGAGGAGTGATATCACACTTCAGGAGTGTATACATAGCTCATTATCTTCAAGCAAACTTGACTTCTTGATCCTGATTGGTTGATCCATGGCAAAAACAGTGTGATATACCTAATCGCACGGTCCGTATCGCGCTCTGCCTATTGCGCTATTCCAAGATGTGCATGCCGATCCTTCGGCACGTATGCGTAATAGGATAACTACTGAAGAGTTTGTGTACTGCGTGCATGTTCCATCTTTTACTGAGCGTCAAGTTTGTTTGAAGATAAATTCGTTATCCTATTGCGCTTTTGGAACACAGAAAATGTACGTCTTGCGTCCCACATACCAATCGGCCTTCGGCCTCATGGTGTGTGGGAGGCAGATGCATTACATTATTCCCTGTTCCACTCGCGCTCACAGGTTAACTAATGTAACATGCTGGTGAAAGATTTTAAACAAAACTGCATTTAAATCTATGATAATGTTGTAAAATTCACTTTGATATTATATTTGCTTCCAGTTTACTGGTTTTCATGGCATATACACGTATACCTAACAAGATAACACAGTATGTGTGTTTGAAAATGTCAGAGTCTTTCCCTGCCTTTTGTCAGTTTAAAAAGTGCCTGTAGTTATATATTTTATTTTTTTCCCTCAATAACGTTGCTTAGTCTACAATTTGCGAGATTCCATTTGACCACAAATGTACCATTCGAATTTACACTATTTTGACCTGGATTGTCTATTTTTGTTACCGAAACAGATAATGTGTTGATTTTTTTTAAAAATACATCCGAGTCTTTGGAGATGACTGTTTATATTTTTGTTGAGAAACAAATGATCAAGCTGAGGGTTTATATATTTGCAACAATCTTTCCTTCGTGTAATTTTCTATATTGCTGAATTGCTGAGTGATGTTTTTAACAAATGTTTCTATATTAGGCTTAGAATTGCAATAAATATATACCACTTGGTGACCAAAGATGAACGTATATCTTTAAGTTATTTTTGAGTTCCAGCATGAATGATTTGTTTAGATGTTTTCAGTCGCCTCTCTCCCTTTTCTACCCCACTAGCAAATTAAGGTTGAACCTATTAGGCCAAGAAAAAAAGTCTCCGGTTTCTGGTATGGAGCTTGCCCGAAAAGTGGTGCGGCGATGCGGTTTTTTTTTTTTTTTTACCAGATTTTTTTGCTTCAAATGTCGCCTGATGACTGCAAATGGTGCCCGACTAAACTTTATATATGGGAGTCCAGAGAGGCCACATAAAGCTTATTCTCGACCATAACCCAATCTAAAAACACGTTAAAATTGTGCAGCAGCAGGATTCCAGTCAAACCAGTGAGTTTGGCGGTTTTGAGACATCATCTTTCATTGAAAAAAAAACGTTTTCATTTTGCCGACGCGCATGGCAACGGCGACGCGCGCGCAAACCAGAAACCGGAGAGCCTGTACATTATATTGTATTTATTCACTGCTAACTCCAAAAACTATAGCAGTTTTTGGAGTTTTTGGGAGTAAAAGGCAGGACACACAATACTTGTTCTGAGGCTTGTTTCCCATATTGTATGGTTTGCTTTAATACCTCAAAGAGAAAAAGAAATTCTTTTCTTTAGAGTACATGTATTTCTTCAACAACGTGTTGATTTTCCTTGACGGTTGTGGGGTGCACAGGGAAAGTCCCCCCCCCCCTCCCCATTTTGCCCTTGTAACGGGCAATTCCCCCCCCCCCCCCCACCCAAAAAAGGGCAAAATTAAAGGAATGAGCTATAATGCTTGAGCTATGGTGTTTCAGCTGGCGGTCGCCATGCAGTTGGTCCAATTTTGAGCTGATCTAGCAAATAAGCCATTTGCATCTTAAATTTGAACCAAATCTGGAACACTGACTTAATCCAATGCTTTGCACGTTTTTAACTTTGCATTCTCCCGACCAAAGAGACTGTCACTATATCACGTGATTCGGGGCAAGCCTTACGCTAGCAACCCCCAGCTCTGGCATGGTCTGGTGTCTTTGTGCCATTTTCACCCATTGTGAACAATGTATTGATGCTGAGCATCTCTTATGCAACTATGCAAGAGCTTGCCCTGAATCATGTGATTAGCAACAGTGTCTTTGGTCTGGAGAATTCAAAGTTCAAATGTGCCAAGCATTCTGAGCAAGTCAGTGTACCAGATGTTTTTCAAACTGAAATCCCAAAGGGTATAGGTTACTCGCAAATGGCTTATTGCTCGCCTGTCTCAAAGCGTTACAAGTTTGCAAAAAGGAAGTATAAGGAGTCCATAAATTAAACATATGAAGTACTTGTAAAATTGAAACAAAAAAAATGCCAAGCCAATCAGTAAACACTTAAATGTCATTCAGTTCAATTGCTTTAATTTGTAAAGACTTTCAGAGTTTTCAAGAAAAACACATTCATTACATAATTTTCCTGTAAATTTCTTGAGTCTGCAAGCTCTGTTAATCAATGGAAAATAACTACCTACATGTGAACAAACAATTCATAATTTTGTTGGTTTTTTGTTTACCTTGATATTATTTCAGATGGCTGAAGTATACACACCTAGTGCTAACGAAAGATTGCATAAATCTATATAGTATAAAAATACAAAATCTCTAAGACCTCAAAAGATGAAACTAGCTTAAATAGTTTTAAAGTAGTTTAAAGTTGGCAGAAAATGAGAATACCCATACTAACAATTGCCTAGACCAATTTTTTTTTTTCTGAAAAAGGCCTAGACTGCATCATTTTTTTTTTCTGAAAAAGACAAAAAAATTAAAACTGGCTGAACTTTTTCTGACCCTTCACAATACACCAGGAAATCTTGAAAATAAAATGTGCAGAATTTAGACAAGTTACAGCCAAAATCTGAATTAGATGAGATTTGAAGGAATGCACGGTGAAAAGGAAGTAAGATAAGTTGTTTGCAGTACCCTTGGTTTGCATCCTTGTCACACTTCACTGCCAGGCACCATATAACCCCGCTTCACCAACGGAAGCCCTCAGTCTCCTGACAACGGTCTGAGCAAACTGTCCGAGATGTTGAGTCCCTCCGGTTCTTTTCAGAACCACACATACTCACAAAAGAGATTTACTACATGGTGCTACTGCAAACAACTTATCTTATCTGAATTACTTTACAATGGTGCTTGATGCCTCTCTGAAGTTAAAGCACACAAAAAATCATTCCACTAGTTGCCTGGATAGCCGTTGATTTTAAAGGATTCTGGAAGATCCCAAGTAAAATGAGTTAGGAATGACCAGGCAGTAAGACATGTAACTTCTACAAGGCATTTCTGAGTTGTACAAATGCATGTGCAGTATGGGTTACTGAACACTATTGGGGGTTTGAACAAATACTGAACAATATTGATTGAGCAATATTGATTGAGGAACAATATTGACTGAGGAACAAGTTTGAAGATTGTGTATAGTATTTAGTTTGGCTTGTACTTTAAAGGCACGTACATGTAGGGTCAAGTGCCATTACCTGGAAACGTACCTACCGATTTAACAAGAAAATCCTTGTTCAAAGTGAAAATTGGACTGTCACCAAATACCCTGTGAAATTATTCCCCCTTCAATTGTATCATTATGAAGGAAACAATCGTTGCAGGTGGTTCAAGGAAGTGTGCCAGCAGGCACATCTTTTCTATTTGCATTAGCAGCAGAATCCAGTTGCGAGACCCAAAAAAGCGTTCATACGTTTTCTCTGTTTTCTCAAAATGTATAGTACCCACTGAGCTGAAACTTCAACAAGTTAGTTGTTATGCATATTTCTTCAGATTTTGAGCAATTTTGTTGCTTCAAATAAAAAACAAATTGCACAAAAAGCAAACGATCCTATGCACCTATTAGGGTAAAAAAATATTCCACATTACCCTTGGAACTCCAAGAACCCAGAATTTTAATGCCGCGTTTACAGATAACTACGTACAACTTTCATGATAAAAGTTTTTATAAAATATTTGTTAGTAAAGAGTAATTTCATTTAGTAAGATGAAAACTAAATTTACGGATAGAAAATCAACTTGTACAATTTTGTTTTTTAAACATCACAACAAAAATATATCAATTTCTAGCGACCAGAAAAACATTACAAATCTTATAAATTTCAAATAAATTTGGAAAAGCACATTTAAAATTCGAATCAAAGTTGCACTTTATACATCGACTTGCGCATACTACAGACGTGTTGCACATTTTTTTATTTAAGCATTTTCTCTGCACTATTACTGAAAAAAGGACGTACAATGTATGTGCGTACATTTGCCTTAAAAGAACAAAAGTAGCCACTGCGAAAAACTAACGAAATCAATCAGATATCTCTATAGAAACTGAAGTAAATAACAGGTTTGTGCGTTCCTGCTTGGAATGTGCATAAATGTGCTACTTGAAAACACTTATATTGTGTTCCCCGTGTTTAATACGAGTTTCATCCCGAACAATAGATTCTTTTTCTAAATTGCTATATTTCTAGCAATACAAAAGTTATTGAATGAGACACTGTCCGAAAAAAAAACGGCCCATGTTTCGTTATCAAGTTATTACTTAACAATTTCTAAATATTCGCTGCCTGACAATAATTCTGTTCTCGCGGAGTAGGCTGGTTCCCGCCTCACAATCAGTAATGATAACGTTCGGACTGGGAGCCAGTCTGCTTGCAAAGTGGATCTGTTTGTGCCCAAACCCCAAAACCCTTTTCAGAGGGTTGCTGACGTCCAACAGAGTAAAAAGGAAGGTTTTTGGTTTGAATAAAACATACAAGTTGAAAAAAAAAATGAACTTGTTGACGAGCATGGGAACACAACTTTAAGTATATGGGTGCGCTGTGAGATTTATAAGCCAGTTCGAAGATGTGTACATTTACGTTTAACTACATAGAATAGAGGAATGCCTTATATCAAGGCTTAATGCTTGTGTAGATGGCCTTTACCCTCGACACTTCAACACAGCTTGGTATGTACTGTGTCTTTTAGAGGAGAATGAAGAGATGAGAATGTCTTGTGGAGTGGAGTGTCTTGTTACTTGTTCACGACTCTCTCTAGGCACGCCGTCACAATGGCTGTCCAGCCTGTCTGATGGCTACAGAAAGGTACGTAAAAGTGGGGGGGGAAAAGAAAGACAATTTTGACATTTTTTAGGCTGCTACATTGCTGCACTCAAACTTATGTTCATACTAGCAACTGTTACACTTGTCACTACAGGGTGAGTCAAAAAGAAAGTGAGTGACTAATATCAACATTTTTTTTTTCATTTCCAAAGCAAATCAATTTGAAACACCACGTCTTAAACTATCATTGTTCTTCCACTCATTGGGAAAAACAAGACTTACTGAAATTGATCCTCGCTATCAGAAGTTATGCATGTGTTACTATTGAGAACCCATTTTTACAGTTGTCCGCGGAAAGCTTAATTCTTTGAAGCTATTGAACCAGTGATTTCACACAGGCATTTAAATTCAAATGCGATTAAATTTGAGTCAAGACTGAAACATTATTTTTACTGTCAGATTTTGTGTTTTTTTTTTTTTAGGAATAAATCAAGTCCTTTTCCAAAATGAGAATAGTGATATTTGTCTGTTTTCCTTTGCAAATTTGAGTTCATTATATTTAAAGGGCATTCATCAAATGCCTATCGGTAAATGATCAGTGGTGGACAGCTGAATGTTGGGGTATTTCCTGTGAACAGAGTATACAATTTTCACAGTTACTAGTCAACAACATGTACTTTATACCTATGTTATTTTTATTTCATGTAGTGAGTCACATATCTTTTTTAACATTATTTTTCTAATTCGGTCACTTTTGTTTTCGACACGCCCTGCATAATGAAATGTTTAGAAAACATGTACGTGTATGTATTCATTCATATCCATGCTCGTACTCGTACATGGGTATGAGTGTAGTGTCATGGCCTAGCGGTAAAGAGCACCGGACTCATGCTCTGGTGTTTCAGATGCAACAGTGGCATGGGTTCGAGCCTGCCGGGTGGACACTTGTGCCCTTAAGCAAGGCACTTAACCATTATTGCTTTGTTCTTCGGATGGGACGTAAAGCCGTATAGGTCCCGTGTGATGTGAAATGCAATGCATGTAAAAGAAGCCAGTGACACTTATCGCTAAGAGAAGGGGTTTCTGGCCTCCTGTATAAACTCCCACGTGGAGTATTTAGAAGAAGAACCAACCAAGAACCAAGAACATGAGTAGTTGATTACAACGAAGCTAATTCAAGCTCCTTTGTTTCCAGATATAAATCTTACCTAGCCCCACAGCCGCGCCCTGTGTCGCCGTGGAAATACTCGTAGAACAAGATCAGATCCTTGAACGCGGGGTCCTCCTTATACAGGGGATTGTCGGCGTGGCAGGGCCGGACGCCGTTCTCGTCTGGCAGGAAGATCTTGGACAGGCGGGAGGAGATCTCCTTGGCACAGTCCTTGAGACGCATCATGTTGCCGGACCCGGTCGGACATTCCACTTTGAAGGTGGGTCCGTGGAAGAAGTCATAGCGCTCCAGGGCCTCGATGATCAAGTAGTTCACTGGAATCAATTGAAAAAGTTGTAATATGTGTTCATTGAAAATTAACAGGGGTGAGATTTGGGGAGACTAAAACATCTCTGAAATAATCGGCAGAGGGTTTGGAGGGCATTTTAGGGCCCTACAGCAACGTAAAATTTATGGTATTTGTTTGTTTTTGCTTACAAGCACCCCTTAAAATGGCCATATCTCTTGTTCTACACAAACCTTTATAGGTATAGAAATCTCTATGGTTAAAATTTTACAATCGGCAGTCAGTTCCGCGGTGTCAGATGTGCATTATGGACAATTCAAGAGTGTTCATAATACGAGACATAATCACATAGTGCATCTGAATTCTGATCAAACGTATCAGTTAGATACTACAATGGTTTAAAAAAAGACACTGTTAATCCAACTTTTTTGCTGCAGTAGAAATCGGCTCAATACACCGTCGTGTCGGTACTCAGACAACTTGATATTTTTGTGTGTACCCATTAACCAAGTTCATGTCGGATGATGCGTATACCCCAAAGGTTTTGTGGTATTTGGAACAGATGACAGATAAACACACATTGGGCGAGGCCACCCTCAGCGAGCAAGGCCGGAAATATTAGGGTGTGCTACCCACAGATTTTGGCCTGAACCAGTCTAGCATCGATTTCAAAATAAACCCGACGGGAACTGGCTAAATCATTTTTTCAGTTGCAAGGAATGCTAAAATGTTAAAAATTGTTAGTTATAAACTATATTTCAATAAAATCCCAGCTTCAAAATGATATACATGTTTTATTTGTGGCACTTGGACCGTTTTTAAAAAGTTTGCAATTAGTGAGGATTCTTCACTTGCTGAGCATTATTGAGGATACGTAAAGGAAAATTGAGGAAAACTGTTCAAAATCCTGCAACAAATACATGATGAAGTGGGGCTGTTGCGGATAAGTATTCTAGAACAACTATGCTTACCACACAGCCAGATGGGTCCACGCCAGTTACTATTGCCTCCGAAAAGGTAGGTATTGGACTCGCCCGGTACATAGTTGACTTTATACTCCTCCCCTTGCACGTTGACAGTGAATGGGTGGTCTTTATGCACCTGAATTACAAAATTGTAGATTCATTACAAAAGTGTATTACTTGGTCTTAGAACTGTCAGGAATAATTTTACTGGTTGAGTGAACAAAGATAATTTCATGATCCAGGATTTTACCCCACGATGTACAAAAACAAAAACACTACTGCTGCACTGTCAACTGAGCTGTCTTGACTTTTGGTGGCAAATTCCCAATTTCTAATTCCTGTACCAGAAGATCACATCTTCAATCATAGTGTAACCTGGGAAGCACCCAGGATCAAGAATTGTATGAAATAAAAAACAAGGGAAACTGGTTGAGTATACAAGTTCTTTCTTTTTTTAAAGAAAACTGGATTAAGCAGGATTTAAAGGGAATGTACATCATTGGCTTTTGCTGTAATTTTCAGAAATGAACTATTTTGAGGGGTTAGTATAACAGATCAAATATTGTTAAACTGACATGTTTCAAGTTTTGTGTTCGAAAATGCTGGAAAAACCAAGAAAAACAAAAATGTTCCAGTAGTCTGGTTCCCTGACTCCACTAAAGATGAAATGGATCAATTTATAGATGCCGGAAAATTGTAAGATAATGGAACCAGTCTAACTGGCCTGCACCCGTTCATGAACATGTAACCAATAGCAAACAAAATTTGGACTGAAAAAAAAATGATAAATTTGGAGCAGTAGTTG
This sequence comes from Patiria miniata, assembly GCF_015706575.1. Classification (NCBI taxonomy): domain Eukaryota; kingdom Metazoa; phylum Echinodermata; class Asteroidea; order Valvatida; family Asterinidae; genus Patiria; species Patiria miniata. The sequence continues at coordinate 14,592,258 of NW_024037061.1, forward strand.
AAAAATAGTTAGGTTTTTCCAACGGTGGAAAATTACGTGAAATTTATACAAAATACCACTTTTCTTGAAAATGACTTCACACCTGGTGCCATAATTTTACAGGATGCTTAAGACTGTCATTTACCAACATCCTAGTAAGGTTTTTCGTAAAAAAATCGGTAGTTTTGTTTTTCGATGTTTGTAAATGTTGTATATTCCCTTTAATCAAACAACCTCTCAGATACTGAGTTCTTTGATTCCATGTGGCCAGAGTCAAAAAAAAGAAGTAAAAGTGCCCCGTCCAAAACATGAAGATTTCCCAATTTCCACAAATTGGATCCTCATTACATCATTGAACTTAGCATTAAGCAGCAAATGCCACAGACAGCTAGGCAACAAGACTGACAGACAGACAGACCAACCTTGGACAGTGACCGGATCCCGTACGGTGACAGGAACTCCTCCTCGTCCAGCATGTACTTGAGGACTTTCTTCAGCTGCTTGCGCTGAGGGATGCCAAGGAGATGACGACCATGGATGCCGTCTGCCATGGTCTTGTAGGCAATCTGGACAATGACACAATAAGGAAAAATGCATTGAAAATCCAACGATGCTGGCATCTTGGCTTGAGTGACATCTTGGCAACTTGTAAGTCTTATTTTTTTTTTTCTATTTTAAAAATTATCAAACTCTTACAGCCAACATGCCCAATTGCGGTTCAGAAGGTTTAAAAGTTATCACAAAAATGTAATTAAAAAAGCCCTTAAAATACGTATTAATAGATGTAAAAATTACATTAACCCTAACCCTCCAGGGTATTTCGGCTAGAAATCCTGCCAACCACAGCAAAATGCAACACTTGTCTAACTAAGTTACAAGTCTGCCTGCCCGGTGTTTCAGAAGAGGCCGTTTATGCACTGGTGTTGGTAGCTGAATGCATCAAAGTGCACCAGACTTTTCCACCTGATGCACTGTGTTGCGTCTGGCAGGGATTAGGTTTAATGGTTTAAGAACAAGAAATACCATATAGCAGTAAGACCAAACCCCCGGACCATTCCAGCCAAGCCCGACTCCCCAATAAAAATCCAACAATGTAAAAATGTAACCGTCCTCACCTAAATCTTTAAAAGGTCTTTAATATGTTGACCAGCTGTGCCCACTTTTGTGAAATATATCATTAATACACTGCCAAGCTTAACTTACACAGTGTTTCTTTAAATCAATTTAGGTAAGATGTGAAGTGCTTTTACAAATCACCTGGCAGGCAACACAATTCAAAATCTACTTCTGAATGACAACTCACGTGATCGGACAGCTCGGGGCGGTTCTTCATGAACCAGTCCAGTCGCTTCTTGAACCCCGGCAGCTTCTGGATGACCTCCTCCTCCAAGGTCAGCGAGGCAAAGAGCGGAACCAGGCCAACCATGGAGCGGATGCGCAGCGGGATGGTGCAGGTGTCTGTCTTGAGAACGTCGTAGTAGAAACCGTCCTCCTCGTCCCACAGACCTGTGAGTCACAAAGAGAGGCAGTAGTCAAAGTCCCCAAAGTTACTTCAGTCTGAAGTCATAAGCTATTCAAGTGAAATATGGCAAAAGCGTAGCAGCCTAATTCATTCAACAGCGAGTAGCCTACGCCACGCGTAAGATTTACACAATAAATTGTTGCGCAGCTGTACCATAGACATAAGATCGATTTCTCAAAACGTGGCGTAGCTGTGCAACATTTTAAATAATCTAAACATCTTGTACGAGGATAATAACAACATTTCCACCAACCATTTTGAAAATAGATTTGCCTGACTTTCTTTGGAATTGTGCATCAACTCTAAAAATTCTGTCACAAGAATAAAAAAATAGCGATTCATTTATCTCAATCACATAACTGTGAGCGTGACAGGCACTGCGACGATCACGATTTGCTAGTAAAATAGTTCATATTTAGTCGTTACGCCACACCTTAAATTCATAACGCTACCTAAATTGATTGTGCAAGCTACGCCATAATTTGTCACGCAAGCCGCTGACTTTGAGAAATTTTAAGAAATTGAAGAAAGTTTTGAGAAATTGAAGATTTCTTTGTCAAAACAAAAGTTGAATTCTAAATCTTTCTGAAAATATTCAAAAGTGACTACTAAAAAAGTCCGTAAACTCAAAAACCTTAATTTTCCCTCTCTTTTTCTTTTAAGTTGGGGGATGTTGGGGCTTGAGTGAATGGATGATACTCAATCACTCCATTGCTAACTTGCTCACCTCCACCAACTGAGTTCATGGCGTCAATGATGGACACAAAGTGCTCAAAGAACTTGCTGGCCATGTCCTCATAGCTCTCGTCGCTCCTAGCCAGCTCCAGGGCAATGTCCAGCATGACGATGCAGAAGAAAGCCATCCAGGCTGTACCGTCTGCCTGCAATTTGCACAAGGAACAACGTTTAAGTGACGAAATGACCAAGATGTTAGCGCGAGAAAGTAAAAACCAATAATGCAAATGCGCGACACAACAATGCAACTATTGCTCTTCATCACTGACATCTTGGGCCAAGACTACTACCGATGCTATAATTGACTACCGAGCAAAAAGGCAAAAAGGCTAGACAGCCTAGTTCACAAAATGCCCATTACGTTGCTACAGAGACCAAAGGTTCAAGTACCTAGCCTGAGAATGTTTACAAGTGGAAACTTTTTAATTACGTGCAAAGTTTCATGGATTGTTCACTCACCTGTTCAAGGTGACCTCCCGTGGGCAAAGGTCGTGACCTATCAAACACTCCAATGTTGTCCAGACCCAGGAAACCACCGGAGAAGAGGTTCTTGCCATCGGGGTCCTTGCGGTTCACCCACCTACCAAGAAATTAAAAACCAGTATTGTAATCAAGTCCATCACAAGTGCTGTCAAGAGTAAAATCACAAGTCCTACGACAAGTCAAGACATAAGTAAGGCCAAAAGAAAGTCTCCGGTTTCTGGCATGGAGCTTGCCACAAAATTGGTGCGGCGCTGTTTTCTTTTCCCCCCCCCCTTTTTTTTTCCTTCAAATGTCACCGATGTTACAGATAATGCTTCGATCTCCTTAAAACTCTCAAACTATCCTTCAGGGTGGAGCTTGAGGTGACCTCAGTAAGGCCATAAGGCTTAAGAATTCTGCACCCACTTACGATCTCGACCAACACGAACATTCCTTGGGAAATTTGGATAGTCAAGACAAAAATCAGAGAAAACTGTATAAACATCAGACCATACAGTGACATCGACATCGTGCATGTGCTGCAAGGCTGGTCATTAGTCTGCTCCCTTACATATAGTGCGCTAATTATTAAAGCGTTTACAGGTTCCAGATACACGACCATCGCTCCTTCAGTCTGGCTTTCAGACGTACAATTACAAAATTACAACACCGTCTGCAAAAAGTGTCCGACTAAATTTAGGGCAAAATATATGGGAGCCCAGAGAGGCCACATAAAGCTTAAACTCGATCATAACCCATCTCAAAACACATTAAAATTGTGCAGCAGCAGGATTCCAGTCAAACCAGTGAGTTTGGCGGGTTTAAGCCATCATCTTACATAAAAAAAAAAACTTTTTAATTTTGCTGAGGCGCATGGCTACAGCGATGTGCTCGCTGATGACCAGAAACTCTTTCTTGGCCTAACAGGAGATAAGCTATAACATAGGAATGCCTTCGTTTCACAGGTTGTTTTTAACAGCTTGTGACTGGACTGGATGACTAGTGATGAATGTGACATCAACACTGTCGACAACCAGGTAGCAGAAAATAATGTGAATGGACTGGTTGCATCTTTCCATATTACTGCCTGGCATTCAGCAGCAAAAAGTGTTCATTTTTCGGCCACATTTCTCTCCCTGTTACTTTTGACGCGGTACTTATATCAAGGACCCATAGGCATGGTATATAAGTTATCCCGCGAGCGCGAGTGGAACACGGAATAATGTAGTGCGTCTGTGTCCCACATACCACTCGGCGGGACACAGACGCACTACATTTTCCGTGTTCTATGAGTGCGAGCGTGATAACGAATTTATCTTCAAGCAAACTTGACGTGCAGTAAAGTTGGAACTAGCTCGTTTTTAATACACGAACCTTTTAGCACTTTTGCGAATACAGCTGGAATGTTGCTAGCTTCTTGGAATAGCACAATACGCAGGGTGCGATATGGACCATGCGATACAGTATAATATCACACTGTTGTTGCCTTGGATCGACCAATCACGATCGAGGATACAAGTTTGCTTGAAGATAATAATCATTATGGCACAAGGTAATACAATGTCAAAAACTTTGTCCCCATACATGTATGAAGTTCGGTCCACCTCCAGTCTACGTTATTTCTGTGAATGTGGCTGTGGCTACGGCTTAGTTTGGCCATTTGCAAGCAACATTGAATAGCTGCAGCCTTAGACAACAATGCCCAGTTCAGAAGATCTTAGATTAAGACATGTGACGGCAGCCAATATCACCCCCCCCCCCCAATGTGATTTGATCACGCCTCCTGCAGTCCACCACTAGAGAGAACAAGATGTTAAGTTGCCATTGAAAGCTTTAATGAAGCTTAAAGAGGTTGTGGAATGCTCGAAGACATTTCCGTCATTTTTCGGGTATATGTAACCTAAGGTGTGATGAAATAAAAACGACTATTGTTTCTGTCATAAAATGAGTACAAAAGGTACCTTTGAGAGCTGTTTTTCAAGTCCTGTCATGCCTGTTTCGACCCAAACGTGCAATTTGTGTAAGAGTCATCGTTGCGGGCAGCAAACAAAAAACAGTAAATAGTGACGTAATAAACAGGACTCCCGATGCAGAGTAGCATAAACGAGTCCTGTTTATTACGTCACGATTTACTGTGTTTTGTTTGCTGCCCGCAACGACGACTTTTACACAAATTGCACGTTCGGGTTGAAACAGGACCTGAAAAATAGCTCTCAAAAGTACCCTTTGTATTCATTTCACGACAGACACAATAGTCGTTTTTATTTCATCACACCTTAGGCTACATATACCCAAAAAATGACGGAAATGTCTTCGAGCATTCCACAACCTCTTTAAAGTAACAGTTGTAATAGCTCAAATCAATCCTGTTAAGGTCTTAGACCGCCTACCATGTGAAGTTGAGCAGGAGTTTCTGGAAGGCCCTAGCCAGGAACCCCCTGTCCCTAGATCCTCTAGGAGCCACGGCCTTGAAGACCCTGAACACTGCCCAGGCATGGACAGGTGGGTTGACATCGCCAAAGGCAAACTCGTAGGCGGGGATCTGAAAAATCACAAACAAATTTTGTATACTAGTCAATAGTCACTTCATGTACTGCATCTCCCATTCCCAAGGTGAACTCTCCACCATGCAAAGTCTTAAATTGTATGTTGAAAATGCTTTTCGTAAATTCAATTAAAAAAAAGAGATTTACAGAAAAAAGAGAAATGGCATATGCACTTACTTGTCCATTTGGGGCCATGTACCACTCACGTAGAAACAGCAGGAGTTGGTCCTTGGCAAAGGTTGGGTCGAGCTTGGCGAATGGTATCATGTGGAATGCCAAATCCCACGACGCATACTGTAACACAACAACCACAAACATGTGTTTAATTACAAAGGATAATGTTATAACTCTCGTTGAAGATGTCGAGGGGGTAATTTCATGGATCAAGGTATATCATTTGCTTTTTTACAAATTTTTGTTCGAAGCAACAAAAAATGCTCAAAATCTTAAGTAGGGTGCGGGAACAACTAACCTGTTGAAATAGCTACTACATTTTTTAAAAAACAGGGAAAACAATGCACAGTTTTTTTTGGTCTTGTGACTGGATTCCGTTGCTTATGCCAGGGTTCGACTTTAGCAGTAGCCCGCTAGTCAAATGCTAGTCAAAACAGCGGTGGGCTAGTCAAACTATTCCTTAAGTAGCCTGGCTGGCGAGTCCAAAATTATTGGGATACGGCAAAGATGAAAGGACAGGAAGAAATAAATCATTAAATTCAGAAAGCAAACCTGTATCAATTTGTGTCTAATTTTATTACCTTTTTAGGGTTAAATTACTTGATCTGTTTATAAAAACACTGACAAGATTGCCTCACGATACACGTTTTACATGTATGCACATTATTAAGACACTCTATAAAAGACAAACATGCGGGCTAGTGAAAATGCCTGCGGGCTAGTTAAGAGTCTGTTTCAGTAGCCCGGCTAGCTAGTGAAAAAAAAGTTAAGGTCGAACCCTGCATATGCATGTTAAAAGTGTGCCCCCAGGCACCGTATTTTTGTAAACCATCTTCAATGTTTGTTTTCTTCCGGACGATACCATTTCAGGCAGAATAATTTCACAGGGCGTTTGATACCAGTCCTATCTTCACTTTCAGCAAGCTTTCTGTAAGTACAGATATTTTTCCGGGTAATTGCAAATGCTCCTGCGTGGCTTTAAGCAAATGCAAGCCCTAAAACAATTACGGTCTCAGAAGCCGTTGTGGAAATTGTGCCTCCAGAAACAATAAGCTACAGTAAATAAATCGAACAAATATTAGTCCAAAATCATTTTTTGAGACTTGACAAGAGTTGGTCATGTGCAGTATAATTGAGCGTTTGATCAATCGTGGTTCATTTGAAAATTTTCAAAATTATCAGAAAACTTTTTTAAGAGGATGCAAGAAACTTACCCATGGGTACTCCCACTTGTCCGGCATGGAGATGATATCCATGTTGTACAGGTGTTTCCAGTCCACATTCCGACCATTCTCTCGGCTCTCTGGTGGCCTAGGGGTCTCCCGATCGCCCTTCAACCAGCTCTTGACGATGTAGTGATAGAACTGCTTGCTCCATAGCAGACTGGCGTAGGCCTGCCGAGCAACTCGGTACTCCTCGGACTCACTGGCAGCGGGGATAATCTGAGGGGGATTAAACGGGATTAATGGGGGCTTTAGGATTAAAGGGAAAATACAACATTTGCAAACATCAAAAAATAAAACTACCAAATCATTTTGAAATACCTTGCTGGACGGTTAGTGAATGACAGTGTAAAGCATCCTGTAAAATCATGGCACCTGGTATACTGTCATTTTCAAGAAAAGTGTTATTTTTGTATCAATTTCCAACGCTGATCGGCCGATCAGCGTTGGAAAAAACTGGCTTTTTTTTCAAATACTGGCCCCAATTGACCATCGCACTTGTTTGCAATCGATAACACACCTATGAACGGGTACAAGCCAGCTAGACTGGTTCCCTGACCTTACAATTCCCCAATGTATGTAAACTGCTCTGTTTCTTCTTATATGGAGTCAGGGAACCAGACTACAGGAAAATGATGGTTTTTCTTGGTTTTTATAGCATTTTCGAACCCAAAACCTCAAAAAAGTCAGTGTAACTATATTTGCTATATATTTCCAACCCCCAATTCCATCCATTTCTGTAAATTACAGCAAAAGCAAATAATGTATATTCCCTTTAACATTTGATAATCAGGCATGCAACAGAGAATTTAGAAAGAAACAAGGAAGTTCCAAACCACACAAGACTTTGCACAGTGTTTTTCAATTTGTAATGGCATTCGCGAGAAGTTAAAAACGAGGAAATCAGCGGATCCGAGGAAAAGTTGCATGCCTGGATAATACTGACACAATCGCCAAACATCCTGTTGCAGTTGTATACTTTTAGACTAGTCTCGTGGCATGGTGGACAGGGCTAATAATCGCAACGCACTTGGAGATTTTAGAGAAAGCGTAGGGATTATTATACAGAAACATTTGTATACGGAGTGTGCCAAAAAAAATGCAACATTCTGAAAAAAAATAATTAAAACTGTTGAATGTTTTTTTCTTCAATAAAATCATATATTACATTAAGGCCTGACTATTTCTCAATCCACTCCTTTTGACCCCATTCCATTTGGGTCCGTAGATCCAGAAATACAATCAATTAAGTGAAAGGGTGTAAATTTTACTTGGCCCACTCTCACCTGGACATGCTGAATCTGGGTCAAGCATTGAATAGGCATTGAAGTTGGTGACGTCACAGGCGAGAGTGGCCCAAGTAACATTTACACCCTTTCACTTAATTGATTGTATTTCTGGATATAAGGACCCAAGTGGAATGGGGCTAAAAACATATTCTACCTGATTCTAATAATGTTACTGGCTTCAACACGGTTTTAAGCTGAGCAATATATCTAGTAGTAGATGGTTTAAAGCAAATGGATTATGTGGATTACACATAAACCAGCTCAATGATCTCCCTGGATTGAGAGGATTATAATGTCAGTCATGAAGCTAAACGGGTCAACCATTTTTTTTCTCTGTTTCTGAATAGAGCACGCCTAGATGCAAGGGATGAAGAGATTTCGATGTTCAAAGCAGATTGCAAAGAAACAAGGGCGATTTGCAGTGATCTAAAAGACTGAAATGGGACAATATTGATAACTTTTTCTTGGAAATTTCATCCGCTTAGATTAAGGGATGAATCACTATGAATTAGGTGCTGTTCTTACAGTACACATTTTGTTTACATAGGCAAGAAATGAGAGTTCGTGATTCATATGAGCTACATGTACTGAAGGCTTTTTATGAAGGTAAGTTACATTTGTAAGTTACATTGTTGACACTAAAATATGACTTGCGAGCCCATTCACCAAACGCCCTGCCACTGTTTAAGCGGGTATTCTTTATTTTAATATGTTTCAATTCAATTCAATTTCAATAACATTTAGTTCCATCAAAAGCAAAGTAAAAGCATCATGAGAACAATAAGTAGTTATATTAAGATGGAGGCAGGATTTGAAAATGTTGAAGCTTATAAGGGCATGGCTGTACTTAAATGCAAAATTGTAAAAAGGGATATCAACGCATTGAATAAAAAAAAACAGACAAACTATAGACAAATACACCTGAAACGCAAACAATAACCAAGAACGGACTGACAAACATTCAGACAACAGGGGTCAAAGATTTACATAATAATGAGACTAAATAAATACTACGAGGAAACAGGAAGCAAAACAGCTGGTCGGGACGGGGAAAGAGAATTCAAGAATGGTTGACTCATGCCTATCCTAGAGATACAAAACCTTTGCCCTCTAACTCCGCCTTAATGCATAAGGTCTATGCATAGGACTGCAAGTCATAGTGCAATGTTTTTTTTAAATAATGCAATGGAAGTACAGCAATGCATTCAGTCATTTGAAGAGTTCAAGAGTTTCCCCGAAGTTATGTTTTATACATCATTGTCATTGATCAAGCAATTGAGCAGTCATGTCAGCAGCTTTAAAGGTTGAATAGTTTTAACAATTAACTAAATGTAAAAAAAAAATTGCATATGATTTCATAGCAACCACTGAATACCCAGATTGCAAATGTTTACCTTAGTCTTTTAAGTGCTTCATATCTATCCAACAAAAATGATGAGTCACTGACTGTGTACAATCTGAACTATTAATCTGAAGGATTAAAGATATAGTCCATCATTTACAGCTATCCAAAAAGTAACTGCTGTAATAATTGTTGAAAAACATGCTTGGTTGAAAGATAGTAAGGGGACTAAACTCCCTGTGGAATGATTCTTTCTGGTAGGCTGTCATTTTGAAGTAATCAACGAAAGAAGGCTTTTCCAATGGTGCTTCTTAAGACGCACCGTAGGAAATTTAAATTAGTAGTTCATTTTGTTATTCGGCGAAGCGCGCAAGCATTGGCACGACGCACATGCAGTTGCTATAATTCGTCGGATCCATATATCATTGCGCGACATGGCGTAGCTGCAATCGGCTCAGTGAAAACGTGTCTCGGACGTTGAATTCAGGCCCAATTCAAAACATGATTCAGCAACTTTTGATTTGAAATTGAGATCCTAGAATGCTGTTTTTCTCGGAATATACAGCTGAAGCTGAGCTGAAACTTCATCAGGTCAGTTGTTCAGTACCCTTCTTTAGATTTTGAGCACTTTTGTTGCTTCAGACGAACAAAATGCACAAATTACAAATGATGGACTATATCTTTAATATATGGGTTGGGTTTTGGTTGGCTACTACTCACCGTGGCATAAAATTCGTCTGTCTCTGCCTTGCGGGTTGCGAAGACGTCCTCGAATGCCTCCTTCCCAAAGTACGTCCCCGGGTCTTCTCCTTTGAAGAAGAATCGGGCGCGGACGACGGCTTCCTCCCCAGGGGGCACTTCCAGGATGTAGTGAGAGGCGCATTTTGTACCCCGGCATCGACCATCGATCGCGTCCTTCTCCTCTGGAAAACGGATGAGGATATTTCATTTTTAAAATTAGTGATATTTAATTTTCCCTAGGAACGCCGGTCCCAGAGTGCATATAATTCTATTCAATCCGCATGAAGTACGCACCAGTGATTCAATAAGTAAGTCTTGATCAGCAGACCGAAGACACAAACGTGCACAGTCTGATACAAAATCCTCTGATTAACTGGAAGCCAATGAAGTTCCTTTAAACTATGGGTGGGCTATCATTGGCCCTCTCTATGGGAACGTAATGCACATCTCGCTGGGCGCATAAATGAATAACCGTCTGAATTCATGTTAGTCAAGTCTTAAGACCAGGAATTAATGTCATGACGATACACAGCGAGCGCCTAGCTAGTAAATATTGGGGGCCCCAACAGACAAAACACAACTGTCTAACTTGTCCTCAATATAATGCTTTTGTGAGCTGATAAAAACTTAATTTCATTAATAAATACATATCAAATTGTTACGTTATGATAGTTTGCTTACCATCAATGATGTAGCGGTGGAAAGCGTCCCGGACAAATTTTGTGTAGTTGTCTGTGTCGAAGAGTTTGCGCATGTTCGTCTCGTTCTCCGTGAAGAGTAACGGTGCCTTGGTGCCGTCTGGTGCCGTGTCGTACACAATTGTTATGTTATCTGCATTGATTTAAAAGAGAAGTGGACAGGGAATGTTGATGTTACTGAAATTTAACTTTGAGATGATATAGTTTTATGTTTAGCCATGCATAAATGAGGCCTACAGTATACTGGAGAGTGTCTTCACTGCTTCTGAACCTGTTCTTAGTGAGTCAAGTGATTTGTTTTTAAGGATCGAGGCAGTGGTCACCCCTCCACTAAAAATACTCCAGATGCCACATGATTTTAGTGGATTGACGAATTATCCAAGTTTTGAATGGAGGCAGTTGGAGGATTTTGCCTGATTGAGGATGCATCCTAGCAAAATGGCCAAGGGGGTTAGGGCTAATGCCCCTTGAACAATATGTACCTTTGCTAACATGCAAAGGGGAAGGTTTTAGGCACTTCCTCACCAAAATACCTTGAGATTTAGGGAAAATGTTGTGAAAAATGTTCTAAAAGAATTGTTTTTACACTGTGATATAAGAACATCAACTCTGCTTTGAATGGTTCAATCACGCCTTCTCTAGACCTCCGAGTAGTTATGCTGTAGTCATTGTCTTTTCCTGGGTGGCATACAATGTTACACAGCTGGAATCAAGCCTAGGGCTGTACCGACTACTTAACACTAGTCTTAAGTCACTGTAGTGCCCACAACTGCCCTGCCCGTTACTCCCTGTACATGCTGTAGTACCCAAAACCCCCAGAGCACTATATGGCTGTATTGATTCTCCAGTGAATAAACACAATGTAATAAAATGTAATACAATGTAATACAATGTACTACAGGTGCTAATGGTTAAAATAGAAAGGAATGTGAGTGTTTGAACACACAGCTAACATTTTCAGTATGGCTTTTTGTCCAACTACCGAATCCTATCCATCATCACAAGCCTAACCAATGGAGGATCCAGAACCAATTTGGGGGTGTTTTTTTCGGGGGGAGGGGCGTCAAGAGGACTCAAGTATTTTTTTTCTCAAAAAGGGGAGGGGGATTTTATCGTGCGCAATTTCCACATTGTAACATAAAAACTAAAAGGTACGTGTAGCTGATGGCTTACGAGGCCGGGAGATACATAATTTGTTCATTTATTTCTTGAAAAAAAAAAAAATTGGTGGGGGGGGGGGGGCTAGATCCGCTGCTCAGCCCTCTGTAACTAGATGCTAAGCCCTCTGTCACCAGTCTTTTCAGACTGAATTCCTACTGTGCTCACACTCATGGCTTGCGAGGGAGATACACAATTGATTAATATATTTCTTGAAAAAAAAATTGGGGGAGGGGGGTTGATCCGCTGCTTAGCCCTCTGTAACTAGATGCTCAGCCCTCTATAACCAGTCTCTCAGACTGAATTCCTACTGTGCTCACACATATTTCGATGTTGAATGTTCGGACTACTGAAATGGATTGATAACACCAATGCTACGTACCTAAGGTATCGTGGGTGAGCGCTATCTTGCCATCTTTGCCCAGGGACATCCTCGGTTTCATCCCACACCCCTCGTGATCACAGCCCCATATCCACGTGTTGCGGAACCAGAACTGCGGCAGCACGTGAATGGTCGCTGTCTCCGGGCCGCGGTTGGCCACGGTGATGCGGCACAAGACGTCGTTGGGCGTGTTCTTGGCATACTCGGCAAAGACGTCCCAGTACCGACCCTCGGCAAAAGCACCTGTCGTACATTTAGAATTTCAGACACGGATAAGCACGTTAAATCAGTAACCCAAATATTTTAAAGAAAATAACCATTATCAATTCCCCCTCAATTCCCTGCAAAATTTTTAAAGAAATTTGCTGCATAGCTATTCTACCTGCATCTGCCTGCCTAATAACACAGCTGCCTGACTTTTTGGTAACTTTTTCGATGATAAGTTGCATTTATTAGAAAAAAATAGGATTCTGGTGTTCAACAAAAAAAGTTGCAATTTGAGAAAACTAGTCCACCTATAATAGGATTTTTTCTAGGATTTTTTTAAAGAGGGCAGAGCATATTTTCTCCGTGAAATCCCAGTACTTTTCCAGCATATTCTTGATTTATCATTTTTCGAGGGTGGGCAGGGACTTCCCCCCCCCCCCTCCCCAATCAACCCATTAAATTAACAGTAGTATGACTTCGCGCCTCTTTTTCTTTCTTTTGATCCCTTGTTTTTTTTGCTTTTCCAGGGGGGAGGAGAAAGTGCCCCCCTCATTGCCCCACCCCTCGCGATGCACATGCATACCGGAGTCTTCCAGCTCAAACTCTAGATCATGGACACTGCGTTCCCTCCCTTCTCTCTCCAGCCTGGCGTAGGGGTACTCAGCCTGCGGGTACTTGTACAACGCCTTCATGTAGGAGTGGGTCGGGGAGGAATCAAGGTAGTAGTAATTCTCCTTGCAGTCTTCGCCATGATTGCCCTGCGGACCTGGGCACGAATAAAAAAGTTGATGACAAACTTCTTACGATTTAGAACAGTAGTGTATCAAGATTTTGGTCCGGGGGGTGGGGGAGGGAGGGATTATAGGACTTTTTTTGACAAAAAAGGTAGCCAGGAATTTGATCTGGTCACTTGACTACTGGAAAATTAAAAGGGAGATGGACACCATCTGATTATTGGGGTGCTGTTCAAATGGCACAGGAAAAAAATGTTGCAGCGGTTGTGTACAAAGTCTATGGAGAGTCAAGAAAATGTGTATTTCCTAACAAAATTGGAAATGTTTCTCAGTCCCAGATTCATGTCTTATCATCCTTTTTGAAATGACTGACCTTCATTGAGATAATATATGAAGAAAAAGTGGCATCAGATTGCAACACTTTGTCCTGGCACAGTTTTGGACACTATCATGCAATGTTCGGTACTATTTGAGCATCGTCATTAAGAAAGAGTACAAACCCTAACTCCCTTGGATACATGTGTGAAAAATCACAATTGGAGGATTCAAGACTGTTAGGGTTAATACTACTAGTAGCGGCTGAGAGTTTGCGCTTTCAGTTCCTTTAAATTAAAAAAACCAAAATAAAAATTGGGCAAAAAATGGGGGGGGGGGGAGGGAGAGCCACCATTCGATACGTAACTTGCCACAAATTTGCGCTCGACTTGTGATTTGACTTGTGACCAACTTGTGAATGATGACATCTGACAGGACTTCCTATACACAATCATCCATGGACCAATCTGGGCATGCTATAAATTCTAACACAAGGGCCCCCTTTAATGGCGAAAGCATCGTGCTAGCTTCTGTTCAGACAATCTGTCATGAGGCAGTTATTTTGTACAATAGGTCTCTCTCTCAAAGAAGGCCATCTCTGTAGGAGAACTGCAACTGCGTATTTTACACAATCAAGCACGCATTGCGCAGTGTTGAAAATGTTCCAAACACGTGTGCTTGACAAGCGCGCCTTGTTGCTCGAAATGTGTTCAAATACAACGCAGCCGATGTGCATTATGCAAGTTGACGTTCAAAATGCTGATACACGTGGCTGATCTGTAGGATATGACGTCATTTGAGAGAGACCTACATGTATAGCGTGCACAAGGGTTTCTCCACTGAAGGAAGCATCATGTGCGTTCAGTAATCATGCGCCTGGGTTCATCTATACCTGTCAAACCATACAGTCGTTCCTTCAAGATGGGATCTTTGCCGTTCCAGAGAGCCAATCCGAAGCAGAGGCGACACTGACGATCTGAGATTCCAAGAAGCCCATCCTCTCCCCAGCGGTAGGCCCGGGAACGGGCGTGGTCATGTGGGAAATATTCCCAACTGCAAGAGATGTTTGGTTTTAGATGTTAAAAAGAACCTATGCTCATGTTGTATTCTTAACACTAACAGACTGTTCTGTGGGCGAGGGACTGCAACTGAGATTGGGAAATCCTTTGCATAGCAGCCAACTTTGAGGTGTGTGTGTGTGTGTGTGTGTGGGCTTTTGTTCCATAAGGATATACATTCCATCCATTATTACTCAAATAATGGAAAAACCTCAAAGATGGCTGCTGATGAATGCAAAGGGTCTATTTTTCAACTCCTGTTGCCAGATTCCTCGACCGTGAAGACCATGGAAACCGCAAGTTTATAATGGGTGAGAAATGAGTCGAAATACAGACAGAAAGTTGAAAAATTTGGTTTAGTTTAAAGTAGGTTATTTTTCAATATTGTGTTTCCCATTTTATTGACATAGCGTTTATTAACTCCACGAAGGAGGTTGTTTTCACCGGCAATGGTTTGTGTGTTGGTTGGTTGGTCTTTGAACATGATAACTAAAAAAGTTATAAACTATAAAAAAAAATGTTAGGGGTGGCCCTTGGTACAAGCACAAATGGATTAGATTTTGGAAGTGATCCGGATCTGGATGTGGATCTAGGATTTTTTTTAAGGATTCTTCACCACAGTTCGAGCAGAAAAGATTGCCACTGTGTCTGTGTGTGGGTAACGCAGCGTGCAGTATATGAGCGTATAGCGCACACAACACTGAAACCAACAGGTCAATGGACTGGACCATTTGATGGTATGGGGGAATGGGGTACACACGGTCAAGTATAATGCCACATATGCTTACACACAGTTAAAGTTAAAGGGGCAGTCGCTACAGTGTAAACGAATTATTTTTAAAAAATGATGTAATTTTTCAGTTATAGTTTACAATATGGAAGCCCAGTGGATGCAAGTATTTCTTCTGGGTGTACTGACAATATGACAGAAAATTGTGGTGTGTGCTGTCTGAGTGCTTTCTAGTTAACTTTGTAAAGCACTGTTTATCTAGGAAGAGTTTAACTGTAAATTTGGCCTGAAAAGTACAGGATACCCAGACATCTAGAGATAAATAATTCAATTTTTCATGGTTATTAGTAGCCCCACTAGTGTGGCCGTCGGTATGCTGCGCTGGGTTCAGCGCAGCATACCGACGGCCACACTAGTGGGGCTACGTTATTAGGTGGGGACATATCCCCTTAGTATCTCAGTTCTATAGTGAATATCAAGCGAGAAAACAGTTCCGATATTGATTGCCTTAAATACAACTTTTCCTTACACTATGCTAGCCCCACTAGTGTGGCCGTCGGTATGCTGCGCTGAACCTCTGCGCAGCATACCGACGGCCACACTAGTGGGGCTAACACTATGCTATCCCTGCCGTCAGTAGCGTAGCAGCTTTTTGTGCCAGGGCGGGCAAAATTACTGTATCGATGTCTGATCCCACTTAAAACGTCTTAAAAATAATATTGTTTTTTTTGTTTTACGATGCCACCATACGAACCAGCTCCCATCGGCCGAGTAATCCTCCCTGACTGTCCCCCACTGCCGCTCAGACAGGTACGGTCCCCATCGCTTCCAATGCCGAACGCGATCATCCGACTCTTTCAACTTAGTTTTCTCAGATATCATCGCCATATTCAGCTAGGTCTACCAGCTTACTGAACTTTGTGAGCTTTAAGAAGTACACTTCATTGTCACTCAGGGGATAAATCTAGGCAGTTTCAAGGACGATTTACGTAAAGAGGTCGAGAACAGGGTGCACTGTCATCCTTCATGCGTAGCGGATTTTACTTCCGTGAGTTCCGAGATCCGGGATCGATTCCCAAGCATGCCAAGTGTGAAGTTTTGAGGGCCTAGCCGCAAATCAGCCGTCCTTTCTTTCGGCACGTGTACAGTGTCCTTTAGATGACATTAGTGTTTTTTCTGCAAAATTGAGTAAGTGGAGTCGAAGCAAACTTTTGATTTCGTTTGTTGATTGCTATGCGTTCGTTCAGATCTTTGATCATACATGTTTGCGTGTGTTTGGGAGATTTTAAGGGGGGGGGGGGGGGGAGTATTTATTAAAATGCGGTGAGAAGTGTATGAGTTTGTCTTACAGTCAATATGTGGACATGCCGTGAACAAAGATCAGTGTCCAGTGTCCACATAATGCAGGTTGTGTTGACGTTATGTGGACTAAGCCGTGTCCACATAACGTTTTGCCTTCTCTGCAAAACAGATTTAGAGGCATTTTCGGGTTAGGGTTATCCATCGCAGAATGAAGAGAAACATTCAAGGAAATAAAGCAAAAAAATTGGGGTTGAAAGACTTTTCACAGTTTAAGTAAAGTTAATTATTTTGTGCACCGAGTTTTCTTAACTACAGGGGGAAAAAATGTAAAACAAACATGTCTATGTGTGTGTGGGTTTATAAATCCAGGACACACATGTACGTGAAACATCATTGCGTAATTGAGGACAAGAGTCAAATCGAGGACGTCCTCGATTAGAAAACGTGAACAAAACCAATGCTGTTGCACAAAAGTTTAAGCATGAACAAAAGATCGATGATAAGTAACATTAGGAAGCACCGATTTACACCTTATAAAACAAACGTGTGAGTTTGTCTTATAGTAGCTATGTGGACTTGTGAACAAAAGATGTCCACATAATGCAGGTTGTGTTGTTGACAAAGGAAAACAAAGGAATGTCCGCATAGCGTATGTAAAACACCAATGAGAGCTGTTGCTAAAAAGTTACAGTACACACAAATTAAGGACTGAGGATTAGGGACAATGGGGGGTCCACGATTGCCGGTGTTTACATAGATGGGTACCGGGTGTGTGTGCCAACCTTACCATCTTTATTGTGGACCTGACAATAAAACAGGTCCACATAACGCAGGTTGTGTGAACGTTATGTGGAGCATGGAGGAAGGAATTAAGTAAGCCAGGTCCACATAAGGTTTCGCCCTCTCTGGAAAACAGGTTTAGAGGCATTTTGGGGTTAGGGTCATTGGTCGCAAAATGAAGAGGAACACGCAAGGAAATCAGGATAAAATATTTGGGTTGAGAGAGTTTTCACAGTGTGAGTATTTTTTTCCCCTCCGGTTTACCTTAACTGTGCAAAACGGAATGTCCACATAGGGAATGTAATATAAACATGTCGGGGGGGGGGGGGTCTGATCTGAATCAAGCTCTTTACCACAAATAATCTGCTATGAGAGAAGTCGCGCAAAGTTGATTAGAATATGTTAATTAAGAATATTCCTTTTGTCAGCATGGTCAGTAGGCCCACAACACAAAGAAAAGATTGAAAATACTTTCTGATTTTACGATAAATCTGCACGTGTCTTTGACGATTACTGATCAAGAGAGTTTATGGAAAGTATCACCTGCCTTTATTTCAGGCCTTGTTTTTTGAGACTCAATATAATTATAGCCACCACTATACCATGAGATAGGAGGCTGAAGGAAACGTTCATAATTATGTGCATAATATCCCCTTGAGTCAGACTCCGGCCCCGTTTTTCGAGGTTCTCATTAGGCTTCCTTGACGAAAAATCACCACTTTACTTGAACTTTGAAATTGGCAGTAGAATGTTTTGAATCTTAATTCCATGGCATCTTTTCATCCTGCAGCAATGTATTTATTTATTTATTGATTTTTAATGACGCTTTAATAAGCACCCATTCCTGCTAAAACTTTCCGAGTCCATGGTTCCAGGTCCGTACACTATGTAAATCTAAAAGCCTTTGTTGTTGTTGTTTTTTCAGTCTCTGAGCTATAGATCAATCCGGGCACGCTATCACTTCTATCACGCATATGGTGATATTACTCAGATGTTCCTCGTGAGGCAGTTGCTTTACTTTGCACAATAGCCTGGACAGTGGTTCCGGGGGCTTCGTGTGTCCGCCAGACGCGTATAAGCCAATTCGACATTTCGCTCGCCCATGTACAAACTTCAACAATTATGCATTTTTTGGATAAACAAAACACGTCAAGCTTATACCAAAAGTTCTTTACTTCACAAAATACCGACTGGTTGAACCAGACCGAAACGGGAAATCGCGTGACGTGATTTCACTTTCGTTGTTGCGTGTGCTAATCATCAGTAAGCAGTTCTCGATACAGTCTTGGCCCAAGACGCTAGTCGATAGTGGACGGTGCATAGTGCGCCCTCTATAATGGCACATTATTAGACCAGCGGGCCTACTCGCACTAACGTCTTGGCTATTTCGTATCAGCGGTTTAATTTTTTCTTTATTTTCTCCCTAGGCTTTCCTAGGGAACCAATCAGCGATCGAGAAATACCGCCCGACGGTTAAACATTCGCGACGCTGCAGCGTCGAGGGCGCGACCACTGCGGCAAATGGTAACTGCCGTTTTGTTCGAAGTTGACACAGACGGTCCTATTTATATAAAATGGCCACGTCCCCATTGCTACGAAATGACCAAGACGTTAGTGAGAAAACGTAAAGATGCAAGGGCGCTACAGAACATTGCAACTATCGCTCTTGATCACTGACGTCTTGGGCGGCAAGACTATTCTCGATATACCGATGAGTACTTGCGTCTGATCATTGCTCCAAAATGCGTTCGCTATTCTTGGGTTTTGTTTTTTGATAAGTGGTTATTTGTATCAAAACTCACTTGCATTGTATAAAATAGATGACAGCTTTTCACCGCTTGCATCATTTGCAAATCGTTATATTACACCCATGCCGATCAAGCATAACCGAGTCAACTGCATGTAGTATCACCATGCATGTTCGTAATTGACAAAGAACGGTGGGGGCCCCTCGGGCAACAAAGTTTTCGAAGAAACTAAAATGTAGAAAACTGGTACAAGTAGATCAACTGGCCCAAAATGGTGTCCAATAGTTTTCTGCCGAAGAAACAAAAATGGTCCTCTTCCGGTTAGCGGGCTTTCTTGCGTTCGGGTTAGAGGCCAGGCCGTTCACTTTCTCAACTTACGGAATTCTAATTCCAATCAAGAGCGACAATATTCGAGTCAGATAAGGACAATAACAGGAATACTGACGATGGTACATAATGTACTTCAATCCGAATTTAAGCAGTATATTGTTTATGAACTGTTTGCGCACGACTACTGTAGAAATTGCACTTTCGCACTCGACACTGCGTTCGAAAATGTCACTTTGTCGACTGAAGGCACTTGTTAATTACATAGTTGTGCTAAATATAAGAAATGTCACATGAGCCCTACGCTAAAAAAAAAAGTTATAAAAAAAAAATGCTTGGCGCGAAAACAAATTTACTAGTATACGGTGATTTGTCGGCCCGGGGAACTTTGCACTACCACACAGGCCAACTGAACAACAACACATTGTTTATAAACCAATCAATTAAATCGCACGGAACTTATTCCATAATCGAAAACCGAATTACTTTCATCATTTTCACAAATTCACTATTAGCGGCTGTTACAAGTCTACTCATTCTTCACTCTATCCACTAGCACCACGGGCGACCAGAAGGTCAGCCTGGCTATGTAGGCGACCTAACCACGTGCTCTGTTATGGGCGTGGCGTGTGAATTTGATGTGCATGACTGACTTCAGAAAAATGCGCCAAGGCCATCTGCATGCAGCCTACACGTTGTGCACAAGCGTACAGCTTTTGATAAATCGTGAATATGTACATGTACAAATGTACGTGTATATAGTATTATTATGTAGGCTTTATGTACATGTACACGTGAGTGCGTTGTGAGCATAACTGACAATGCCATATACATGTACGTATAGTTGCCCACGGTAGCCCTACTTGGATTGAAGTCCCATATTTTTCAAGATTCGTCCTCGATTTCCTGCGATGATGGTCTGCAGTTCACACGATCAATGGTGTGAACTTTGATGCGAGGGCAGCCAAGCGTGGACGTCAGCGACTGAGTGACCCAGAAACTTGTGTATCAAGACGCTTGTCGCGGTCTATCTTAGATCGGCCTAGCTTTGGCTGCATCCGAACATGTCTGCCCTGTTGCTTCCCGCCGTCGTGGCCGGCTCGGCCCTGACGTTCCAGGCTTTCAACCGGGCGTTGGACCGTCTGCCCAGGCGGTACGGGCCGTGTGGGAAGTACTCGGACACGGACAAGCACAAGTGGAGAAACGCGGCCACGTCGTTGCTGAATTCGTTCGTCATGTCTGTTCTCGTTACGACTTGGTAAGCACACGGCACATTAACCCTCGTTAACTTATTTCTCTGCCGCACGTGCAAGTGGCGCGACTATATATAGGTCATTCTGTCATGTCTGTCCACAGTGTTCTCGATGTTTGCCCACACCGACATGACCAAGACTCAAGAGATGGAAATGTCTCAAATAAGTGACCCCTTGATCCCCTTTTTAAAAATTCTATACGTACACGATAAATGATTCACAGGATGTTCCTATTTTTGGCTTGGAACATGAAAAGGCCTTTATACCCTTTATTTGACGCTAAAACAACGTATAGCTCTACTTCTTACGACCTTCTTCATTCTACCCTCGTGGCGCCAAATAAGGCCTGATGTATAATGTAAGCCAGTCGATCGTCAAATATCTATATTTGTTATTGCTACAAAAGCACAGGAATGACTCATTCTGATGAGTGATGCGATTTCAGACATTCGTTCGCTTGAGACAGAAAAAGAAAACTCGTCTGAATATGATTACTCCTTGAAGTACATGTAGAAAGGGAAAAAAAAGAAATGCCTTTTTTGCTGGGAATCAATGAATGCTTGAATGATGTGGGGATTTATTTTAGAGAAACTGAGGTCGCTGCATGTTATGATACTGATTTCCCAATATGAACTTCACTACTTGATCCCTCCTTAAACATGGACGATTGCCTTCTAGTGCTTTGGCATGGTTTGCAATTACGGTACAAGACTGTCATGTTCATGATATCGCCGTGACATTTGCATGCACCCGCACGACTAGTCATGTTTCAAACTCGTTGTACATGTTTCACTTTCGGTAGTCAACCTCGCCCTGGTAAGTCCTTGCCCTATGGGTAGAATGGACCACTTGACATATCCGTTATTCTACCTCCATGATCTCAGTGATGATAAAAGTATGCGTTTGTGACCTGAAACTTGAAAGGACAAACACCTTGGGAAATCGGTGCGTTTGCATAGAGCCTCACCTCGGCGGAGGGTCTCGGGGATTAGCGGCCATGGGAACCTGTCACGCCAAATTAAGGGTTGATTCAAAAGGCCACTGTCCCCACGCAACTATACCCCGGCCCCATGTGGTAGGCGTGATCGGTAGGCTAGGGTCAATCGGGTCAAGGTCATGTATACCTCGCGGTAAGAACATGTTGAGTAGGTTGAAACTCTGTGGATGATGTACCAGGCTGATCATTAATGAGAGAAACATGAATGACATTGACGAACCATTACCATTAAGCTTAACGAGGTGTATCATTTAGAACCTTTCTTTTCAATACCATCCATAACGAGTTATATGAGTCATCATTAGATAGACAAAATGGCGCACCAAATTTGAGTTGTATATGAAGTGCATGATGTATCCAATAATTGAGGACATCACTGAACCCAAAAACCTTGCTTAATTACATCATCTTGTCCAAAATAATAACGCCCAACTGACAAAGTTCTGATCAGTGGTATAATGTTGGTACCCTATTATATTTACAGTGCAAAGAGATGATGCACGAAAAGTAGGCCTACATGCTAATGTGTTATACTAGCAAGACGTTGTTATCGACAGGAAACGTCCGTTGCGAGTGATGTTCCTTCGGATGTGACTTCGCACGTAGCCCCAAAATCATGACGGGAACAGTCGGGTTGAACTCGTCCCTAACTAAAGGCCAAAAAGGGATCATGTTATAACAGGATGATGAATGCTCTCAATGTCGTTTTATGATTGTTCAAATGTCGGGAAATCGTTAAAAAAAATTAACACATCTTGTGGTATGTGTCTGAAGCATTTCGTTGGAAGTGTAACACGTGTGATGATTAACCGTATTTCATTTGTTATAATTAAGTGCACAATTATATTATTTTCTTAGCCCTAACCTCACCGGAAGCTACAAAATACTACTACTAAAGTAGTAAACTGCAGTAGGCTGTACTACTTCAGCATAAGTGGCCTAGGCACTAGTATTTTCTAGTATATTTTGTTACCTGCATAAATTCGTAGTATGTGGTACTTTACTCCAAATGAACTCTTTGGGGGTTGAGGTTAAGTATGATGTTCCCTTAAGAGTACGTCATGTCATGTTTCCTTGAACATTCCAGCATCGCTTTACATACACATTTTAATCACATACCCAAATTTTGCAAAGACACATAGGTCTTGATTTATAATTCAATGCAAACACTTCCCAATACGAAAAGAAAAGGCAGAAATTTACGTAAGGCATCAATGACAGTATTCTCAATACGAAAAGAAAAAGCAGAACGTTACGTAAGACATAAATGACAAACATTAGCTGCCAAGAACTAAGCAAATATGTACATGTTCAGCTGGCACTCTACTAGTTTTTGTAAAAGAAAGAGATTTGTTTTTATATGAACTGGGCCTGTTCACACGATCACACTCACAGCTTGACTCTACCATCTGCTAGTCATGTGATCTGTGTTGTTCAGGGCATTAACACCGAGTTTGACTGCGCCCAAAACAAAACAAACCGTATTTTTCAACAACTTTATGTGCTTGTCACGAGAAATACGAAAATATGGATTCACGTCGAACAAATGT
This sequence comes from Patiria miniata, assembly GCF_015706575.1. Taxonomy (NCBI): domain Eukaryota; kingdom Metazoa; phylum Echinodermata; class Asteroidea; order Valvatida; family Asterinidae; genus Patiria; species Patiria miniata. Next base: position 14,615,510 of record NW_024037061.1, read on the forward strand.
TTTCATTGGAGTTTCAAAATGGCCGCCACAATGACGAAGCTTATGGTCTATGCATGTTTACAAGTCAAGTAACGATAGCTGCGGGTGAATATTGCTATTTGTATCCATATTTTGATTTGTCCTCCGATATTTCCCCCCCAAAACACCATTTTTTAATTAAAAAAACGGTATAAAACCCAAAAAAAATATATATATATACGCATGCACATGTACAAGGTATACCACATTGCTGGATAATCTAGAGGAATACATTAGCATATAATGTCCATGCTGCTGCCAAAACCTTTTCATTCAAATACTTGGTGTTGTCTTTGTTCTTTTTTTTTTTATTTTTTTTTATTCAGTTTTTACTGGTACCCTGGGCTATGGAACGACATGGCGAAGTACAGCACACAGCTGGGCGAAATAACATATGCTGTTCTTGTCGGTAAGAAAACGTACACTAATGGAGAAACAATACCAGCGAAAAAAAAGACACATTTTTGGCATCAATAATTTTTCCTCTTATTTGTTATTTGTTTATTTCTGGTAATGAAATCAAGGATTCCTCAATAGTGCCCTATAGGCCCTGTAGCTCGAAAGCTTGAAGAAACCAGAGAAAAGAAAATTGAGAAGAAATTGCAGTTTAGACTTAGAGGTGGGAGAAAAACAATACCAGCATAAAAAGACACATTGTTGGCACCGATCATTCTCCTCTTATTTGTTATTTATCTCTGGTATTGAAACAAAGGTTTCCTCAGTAGTGCCCCTGGCACTGTAGCTCGAAAGCCTGAACAAACATGTAGAGAGAGAAGACAGTGAGAAGAAATTACAGTTTTAGAGGTGGGAGGAAAACCCCAGAGGAATTTGTAATGGTAAACCCACGGAATCCGGTAGGGACTGAAAACCAATCCACATGTTGAATCGAACTCGGGCCACAGCGGTGGAAGGCGAAGACAGTAACCACTGCCCCAACCCGACTCCTCTAAAGGCACATAGGATCATTTGCATTTATCCCAAAAGTAACAATAATCACAGACGTCCTTGGATTAAAAATAGTACTGGAACCGAACACCCCTTGGAATTATTCCGTCTACATATGGCAAGCTCGATCGGATCTCGGAAGAGTGCGCAAGGTATACCGCCCCTAGAGTGGTAACAAGCATTTTGATGGCCATTTTGAAAAAAAAGGGTGATAACACCCAAAAAGCTGCCACCGCAGCAATGTTATCACATATTTTCTAATTCTAGAGGTGTATACCTTGCCAAAAATCGCTATGACGATTATTCCCCTCATTTGATACCGGCGGCCAAAATTTTGGACCGAGGCTGATGGCCTAAATGCGTGTTCACCTTATTTAGCCTTTTGACACCATAGCTGTATAGGTCAGATGAAGAGGTCATCACGGCAATGTTTTAATGTTTGACGAAGGCCAACAGCTTGACAGCGCTGCTTTTGTCATTTGATTTTTTTTTAATTTCACCTATTTTGACCTTTAACCCCATAACTGTAGGTCAGACGAAGAGGTCACCACGGACATTTTTAAATGTTTGACCAATGCCAACATGTTGTTGACAGCGCTACTTTTGTCATTTGAGCTTATTTGAAATGGGACATTATTTTGACTTTGATCCCAACATGACCTTTGACCCCCATGGCCATGTAAAATGTTGGGGCTGGGTTACTTATACTTTTGACAAATTTTTGTTGAAATCGGTTAAAATATGTAGGAGCAATAGACAATGTGAACGTTTAATTGTTGCTAACTAACTATAACCTACGGACCAACGGAGAGACATGAATGCTTGTGATCAAAAGGTTGTGCATGTTTTTCACTGTTTTCTCGAAAAGTAGAGCTGAAACACCAACGGGTTAAATTTTGAGCTTTCCTCTTTGGATTTGAGTGGCATTTTAATTATTGGAAACGAACAAAACGTATGAAAAGCAAACGATCATATCCTATACCTTTAAGAGATGTGAAGATTTCGTCAAACTGATAATCTCTTGTTTAAACAATACAGCGGAAATAGGTGCAATAAAAATGCCCTGCTGCATGCGGGGTTTTCATTCCGTCTTGTTGGTGTTTGGTGGACATTTTTGCTATGTTTCGTTCCTATGCGTTGTTTTACATAATCCTCTTGCAATCACTGTTAACTTGTTGAAGCAGTGGAAGTGACACGACGGAGCAGTGCGGAGGATTTTCAAATATAATCTATGCACAGCTAGCTGAGCATGAACAACACAACGTCCAGCCTAACCCCTTGACACAGTGCATCCTCCAAAATCGGCGCCACACATTTTTGCCATGAAGCCTCAATCCTGCAAAATCGTCAACTTGGCAAAGAGGATTGTGGGGGCTCTGGGAAAGTTAGGGTTAACAAAATGTCAACTTGTATGTTTTATACCAACCCCCCCCCCCCCTAAAACAAAATGGGAAAAAATGAAAGTCTGTAAACCACTTTAAAAGGGTGGCTTTTTTTGTTGTGGGCACAAACATATATTTGATCTGCTTTAGTTTAGGAGTAGACTGGCTCCCGGTCCTTACATTATCGATACTGATTGCGGGGCGGGAGCCATGAAGCCTACTCCGTGAGAACGGGAATTATTGTCTGGTAGCCAATAATTCGAGATTTTAAAGTAAAAACTCAATAACTAGACGTGGAGGTTTTTTTTGACAATGTCTCATTCGAAAGTGGATAACTTTTGTATTGCTAGACAAAAAAGCAATTTAGAAAAGGCATCAATTTTTGGGATGAAACTCGGAAATAACACGAAAACAGAAAGATTTAATATGGAAATACCACAGATCGTTATTGAAATATATTTATTAATTCATTTTAGTTTCGTTCATTTTTTTTTTAACACCAGAAGCTTGCGTTGAAAATGGTAAATCGTTAAGTGGGATTTTTTTAGTTTTGCACATTTTGCGATGTGGACAAACGTCTGACTACTAGTCACCGACATATGGAAAATCGAGCAGGATGATTAATATTTTTTGCATCAGTCGCTAGCCCGAGTGATTAACATGATTTCAAATGAGCAATTTTCTTGCCGTGCTCATAAAGCGTGACCCTCAATGTCACCCATGCGTTAGGAATTGAAGTGGTGCAACACGTGAGCGCAGCAGACGTCGTGCACAAAAGAATCCTGTATATTTTAACACGCAGACTTTAACCGACGACTGTTCCAATATCCTCACATCCTCAGTTCTGTATTACACCCCCAGGTTACTACATGTATGACTTCTACGATCTGGTTGTCTACAGCAAGTTCTCTGCAATATGGCCGCTTTTAGGACATCATCTTACGGTGAGGAAAACAACTATTTCATGTCCGTTTTTTTTTTTATATATATAAACAACCGTCCAGTCATACAGGGTGCAGACCTGTAAGTAGGCCCAAAATTACTTACGCCGGCCAAATCACGATCTCCGGTATAAGAGCATTTCAGTTCGAGGGCCGAGAACTTGACGATTTGGGAAAAAAGAAGGGTGGAAGCCGTGCAGATGACCGTGAGCTCTTATTTCTGTGAAATTTTGATGAAATTAGGCCCCCAAATGGCTCTATTTTGTAATGAAGCGTAGGCGTCCATTTTCAAAATCGCGATGGGCTTCAGGACTGCTTGTATACTGGTGATCATCTTTGGATGTAATTTTCTCCTTAAAGTCATGGGTTAGGCCCTAATCCCCAAAAAAATTGAACGGAAAATGAAAAATGATGAAATAAGCTTTAATTTGATCTGTGTTTTAAGTATTTTTTTATGATTTGTTTAATAAGTGCGTGTAATTATCACTGAAGTCTATGGCAGTATATTTACTGGTCTGCAACCTATAGGGTATTTCCCCTTTTTGATTAACCACTGAACAGTCGTCGATGCGTACTTAAAGGGGTCATCCCATTCTGTATGACCTCGTCGTATAGGAAATCAATGGTCGATTCATTGCAGTCTGGTTTGTTATCCGAGTCAATAATAACTCTGTCTGACATGGAGATGGCGGGTAAACTTACCTTTGTCGTTAAGCGCTTACTTTTTGCTTTATGGGGTTCAAATTTCATATATCTCACGAATCAGCTATGCTTTTCACAGTAGCTTTTCAAATGATAAATAACTTGCTTTTTCTAAATCAGTATTCTCAACTTCGTTGATTTTATTTATCATTTCAGAATGCTTTTGATTTTCCAGCCACCATGTGGGAATCTCTTTATAAAAAAAAATCAAGTTTTTATTTCATTTTTCTTAGTTTTGTGGTATAGAATCATTTTTTTGGTCATATTATCGGCGTAGTTTAGGTTATACAAAAGAAACTAACTGTTAATTTTAAGGAAAGAAGCATGGAAAATGAGCAAATTTCTGTAAGACTGGTATCGTGCTCCTTCAGTCCGTGTGAAGGTCCGATGAAGCCTGTCTTACAAAGAAGCTCATCGTCTTCATTGCGCCGTAGTGGGCTCTAAAATGCCTTTCCCATGATACATGTAGTTCGAAAGATCGCCTAAAGGTTAATATTGCCTGGGTTAATTTTACCAGAGCAAGGGTGAAAACTGCAACTACCCAAAATTGGGTTGTCCTTTACCCAATTGTTTGGGTTAGAATTTCTGTTAAATTCAACCAAAACTTGTGGACATACAAGACCAAATTAAATTTAGTCTGGTATGACCATAAGTTTTTGTTGAATTTAACAGAAATTCTTACCCGAATAATTGGGTAAAGGACAGCCCAATGTTGGGCAGTTGCAGTTTTCACTATTGCTTGGGTAAAATTAACCCAGGCAGGGTAAAATTAACCCAGGCAATTTGTCAGTGATACATGTAGCTTTACTTTGAACATTTGCGAGTTTCGTGTACGAAAGAATTTCGGGGTACCATGTTATGTCCATAAAATCGTGCCGTTAGATCTCTAGTCTTGATTCTAGTCGCACGTTTCATTTGGAAAGCACAAATGCAAAACCGTATGCTCTTCATTTTCGTGGGACCCGATTTAGCAATTTCCTCCACTTTGTATAACTTACTTCATGATGAATTATATGAGGAGGTAGGCCGACAATTACAGCTCTGGTTCGTCATTCGATTGCTTAATATTCACTACCGTACTTGAAATACAGGGTGAGTAAAAAAAACAAAAAACAAAAAAGAATGGAACCCAAACCCAAATAAATATATTTCATATTTAAAAATATTCAATTCAATTCAATTCAGTAATGGTTTATTAAAAACATGTCTTTTCTGTCTCGCAGTTAAACAATTGAATTGTATATGTGAACATACGATCTTTAAAAATATAATACATTTGTAATTAAAACACAACATGATTAAGTATAAAAAAAACCCTAAACATTAAAATACATGCACAAAAACAAAGATATACTTAAACATAATATGTTGCACCAAACATAATTATGACTGGTAAGCCAATTGAGTAAACTACTTTTAGATGAAAAAATACTTTAATTGCTCAATCCTTTCAAAATATATCCCCAATTAAACGAAATGGCCCTAAAATCAGTTTCGTCCAAAAAGAAAAACAATTTATCGTGTGTTCTGACTGATTGGAACAACAAAGAAAATGACACAGAATACTTGTTTCAACAACTGTAGTACACAAAATCCATAGTTTCGACTTTGTTGAATATTTTTAACTTTTAAACTGAGGTTTTATCGCTGGTAATGTTTGAAGACGGTAACGACAGTTCTTGAAATCGGGGACGGAACAGATTTAGGGTCATTTCGTTTAAATGGTGATATGATTTTGACAAATAAAGCAAATGGATTGAGCAAATGAAGTATTTTGTTCATCTAAGAGTAGTTTATTAAATTGTGATAATTATTTTTGGTGCTACATATATATTTATAAATATGAAATATATTTCTTTGGGTTTGGGTCCCGCTTTTTTCACTCACCCTGTACGTACAGGCTAGGCAAGGCAAGGAATGGCTGTAGCGTCAGATGTAAACGAAGGGGGTTATCAACGTGTTTCTCCGGATTTTCAGCGATCAGTCAATTGACTGATTTTTGGAATAAAGAGTTGGGGCCTATAATAGACAAAATTGTGTTTCGTGATCAAAAGGTTGTGCATGATTTGTCACGGTTTTCTCGAACAGTGAAATTGCCACTGAGCTGCAACATTTAGCTTTTGAACATTCTTGTGGGTGTTATAATTGGAAACAACAAACTGTATGAAATGCAAATGATCCTATATGCATATAATGCATGTAACTATAATCTGTCCGTCTTTTACTTTTATCTTTAGGGTATTTTTCTGTTGGCATTGGTGAATGCGTACCAACAAGGCATGGGCGTGATTCTCGTCGCCTTATTATGTGAGGTCAACGCCGTCTTTTTACACCTCCGCCAGCTCCTCCTGATGCATGGAGTCCCCAGGCAATCCATCCTCTTCCGCGTCGTCAAGATCGTCAACCTCGCGACGTTTGTCATCTTCCGGTTGATCCCCATGGTGTACTCGGGCTACTGCACCCTGGTCTTCGACATGGCCGTCATCTTGGCTGTCATCACGCCGCTGTGCAACGTGGCCATCGTCACTGTCAATATCGTGCTGTTCCGTCGCGTTGTCTACAACGACTTTATCCGAAGGGACAATAACAACAAGAGTGAAGAGGCCTTTATTATGGACAGATAGGATCCCAGCTTTCATGGATTGACGTTTTTGTGAGCACTGTCATGCAACTGTTAAGCCCAAAATGGTGCTTTTAAGCAGCATGCACACGATCCTGCAAGGATCCTTTTATTGAGCACAGAAACTCACCCAGAACGGGATACTAGCCAACGCGACATTGCATGTGTTTTGCTGTTGACTGTTCTCCACTGATTTACCTCAGCACACCACTTTTTTTGATTAGCAGCTTCGTTCGTGAAATCTGAAGATTTCTCCAGCAGGTTTTTTTTAATTTTAAGGGAGGGAGGCAATTAATATGTTATAACAAAATACTGGCGGACATGCAAAACATTTAAACAAAATTTCACTTTTTTACAAAGTTTAATTTCCATGACCGTAGGCTTTGGGGGAAAAAAAACCGATAGCTCCATGCTGTTCATTTGCTTATTCGAAGGATTCGTTCCATGCGGACGATTATCTGACATTTGAAGCATGACGATAATCTTCGTGTATGTTAACAAAAATGGCATTATTAATATAATACGTATTTAACTATGCTCTTTTATTCTACGCACACCTTGCATTCAACTCTAACTGCTTTTTTTACCCTCATATTTAAATATTTGGCTTATTTGCCCATGTATATTGCTGCTACGCTTCCTATGTACAAGAGGCCTTGTTTTCATAAAAGGCTGAAATTACAGTGCCTAAGATTTCCCGATTTTCCTTAAGAGATGAAAACATGACGGAAATCCGGTGTTAAAACGCCATGAAATGGATCTTTCCACATTTTTTGTTTGCGAATGGGAGCGTGATATAGATGTAGGTCTATTCTATAATAACCATAGAGCTGTATTAATATTTAATATAGCTCTATGATAATAACCGTTCGCGTTGCCGAAAAAAGAACTTCACTCTAAGATTTGCTGTGTAAAACTGTTGATCAAAATGCAACGACGCAAGAATGCTACAGTGTTCATGTGTTGATTAATTGGTGCTGAAGAATATAACTGATTCTCATGAACAATATTTTGTATTCAAAGTGATATCCCTATCCGTAAAGAGTGCAGCATTAAAGTATCCATATCGAACGACGACTTGTTCAATCAATCAATCAATCAATCAATCGATCAAAAGACATTTATAAAGCGCCAAAATCAAAAAGTTTGCTCTAAGGCCAAAACAAAAAGTCTTAGGTTTTTGGTATGGAGCTTGCCCCCAAAGTAGTGCGGCGACGCGGTTTGTTTTTTCCCCTACTTTTTTCTTCTTCAAATATCGGCTGATGTTGCAGGCTTCGATCCCCTTAAAACTCTCAAAAATATCCTTCAGGGTGGAGCTTGAGGTGACCTCAGTAAGGCAATATAGAATTCTGCACCCACTTACGATCTCCACCGCAACGAATCTTCTTCGGGAAATTTGGATTGTCGAGACAAAAATCAGGGAAAACGGTAATGTCAGACCGTATAGTGACATCGACATTGTGCATGCGCTGCCAGGCTGGTCATTAGTCTGCGCCATAACATATTTCGCTAATTAAAAAGCGTTTACTGGTTCCAGATAAACGACCATCGCTCCCTCAGTCTGGCTTCCAGAGACGCACAATTCCAAAATGATAAAAATCGTCTGCAAATGTGCCCGATTAAATTTAGTGCAAAATATATCGAGCCCAGAGAGGCCACATTAGGCTTATAAACGATCGTAATCCCATCTAAAACACGTTAAAATTGTGCAGCAGCAGAATTCCAGTCAAACCAGTGAGTTTGGCGGTTTTTACACATCATCTTACATTTAAAAAATTTAAAATTAATTTTGCCGACGCGCATGGCTACGGCGACGCGCGCGCATACCAAAAACCGGAGACTTTTTTTTTGGGCCTCGCTGATGGGGCTGCACCAAATGAAGAATAATTATTGATGGTACGCCTCCTGAAACAGGTGAGCTTTCAGGAGTGTCTTGAATATGCAGGAAGGTGGTATCTCTAATGTATTCTGGAAGTTTGTTCCAGATTCTGGGGCCGTATACAGAAAATGATCTATCAGCAAAAGAGACACAATGGGTTCTGGGCTCAACAAAGTGTAGTGAACAGGAGGTTGATGATCGATGTCGTCTCTGTTGAGAACTAAGCTTTTTAACATAAGAATGATGACCTTGTAGTTGATTCTTTGTGTGATTGGAAGCTAGTGTTCGGCATACAATCACACGGTACAATGCCTGAATGAATCCCCGTCATCTGATTGGTGGGTCGTTGATCACATGTCATGTCACGTTGATCACATGTCATTGAATTATTCAAAAAAAAATTATTGTGCAAAAAAGAAATTCTATTACACGGTAGCGCGGACACACGATTGGTGGCTCTGACCAAGCAGATGAGGATTTATTCAGGTATTGTGTATAAAACAAATAATGAATGTTTCACATTCGTGTAATGGAAAACATTTTTCATTCGGTGACAGGTGGAAAATTCAATTCCACGAGGCGAACATTGCATCTGTCACCGAATGAAATTATTGTTACCATTACCAGTGCAACATGCATTAGTTGATGAAAGACCAATGCATAATGTAATTGATTCGCTTTTTGCAAGGCTTATAATATAAACCTTTTAGTTTTCCGAAAAGGCGTTTTTTTTGTTTGTTTTTTATGATAGATAATGCAATGGCTTTGTAAGTCATGGACACTTTTTCATAGCAGTATCGATGCATGTATTATGCATGATATACCCGGGCCTGGAGGACAAGGTGATTTATAGCCATGCAAGGCTGTTGCTGACGTTTGTTAGGCCAAAAAAAAAATAAGTCGGTCTCTGGTCAGCGCGCGCGTCGATTTTAATCATGCGTGTCAATCTTTTTTCCCCAAAAATGTTCCGCTGTAGCTCCAACGGCGCCAGGAAGCACCAAGGCAAATTATGGAGGACACCAATGTACATGAGGTCACCAAAAAAGCAAAATAGTACCCCACCTTGTCTGTACAATCCAAGCTTGAAGAAAGAAAAAAAAGCAAAAGAAATTCCGGAACTTCGGTCTGACCAGAGACCGAATATTTTTTTTTTTTTGGCCTTACTATAACTAACTAACTAACTAGCAACAAACCAGCTAACAGAGAGACATGCACGACGATTTGTTGAGCTGCTCAGCCGTAGCTAAAAATATTGTGCAGTGAAGTGGTTAGAAAAACGGGTAGGTTGAGGGTATTTTTTGTTTTTGTTTTTTAGAGGTGTGTAAAGTACATGTACATGAATAGGGGTTAGATTTTAGGTGTTGGATTTTAGTATTTAACGGCTTCTTGCCGCCGGATACAGGCTTTGCTGTCATAAGAAACGGTTTTTGTTCTTCCTCCCCCCCCCCCACCCCCCCCCCCCACCCCCCCCCCCCCCCCCCCCCCCCCCCGTGGCCGGGCGGCGAATTATTTTTTTTCCCCAAACAACATCCGCATTACATGTTGTTGAGCGCCTTTTACGATACTTTTATGATACGTACGCAGGTATATATTACCATAAATTTCCAGGATTTGTCGAGCAGTTCGATAGCTCAGTTGGATAACATCGTGATTTTGTACCGCGAGGAATCACCATTTTTACCCGAATTTTTTTTGCTAATCTGATGCTTTGGAGGATTTTTTAAAAGGGAAATAAAGTCCGAATTTCATTACGTTCGAATTCATTTCTTTTTTGCAATTTTTATTTTTTTTTCAAGTAAAGTCCAAAACGTCATAGCGTACACCCCAAACGGATGTTGTTCGGAGAAAGAAATTCGCGGCCGGGCGGATGTGCTGCAGTGTACTGAAAATTCAAGTTTATTGTAAATGAGATGCAAATGAGGAATGGTGGCACGCGTTACAGCCAAAACTCATATACGTCACACTCTGTTCGGGAGCTTGGTGGTTCTCCTTTCTTTTTCATTTTTTACCAGGGTCCCATAAAATGGTAAAATTAAAAAAAAACCTGGTGTCATTATGAGTTTGGTAAGCACGCATACACCCGTAGTACATGTAGGCCTACATTTTTTTTTCACGAGTTTTTATATTCAATGATGGTGCAATGGAAGCCGTATTTTCCTTTTTTGCAAAGTACTTTTGATAAACTTTGATTTTTTACTTATGGCTGACGTTTGATATAAAAATATATCTTGAAACATCATTTGTTTGTAAATTGTTTTTGAGTTTGTATTTAATTCAGGTCTTATGGTTATTTTGTTTTTGTAAACACTTTAATGACGTCATTGGCAAGGTCGGATCCAGAGAGGATACTGCGGGGGGGTCAGAGGGGCTGTCTCAAGTGAAAAATGACCCTATTTGAAAATACTTTGGTTACTGTCCGGGGCGGGCACTCCCTGGATCCGCCACTGATTGAGGGATGTCAGAACTGATAGTTCTTATTCCGCCACATTCGATGCCCATCCTCCCAAAAAAAGCTCCCCAAAACCGTATTGAGCCTTTAAAACGTTCTCGATGCGCGCAAGATTTGAATGAGTACATGTACACATTCCATTATTTTGGGAAATGACGCTATTCAGGCAGACGATACCACCGTAGCCTTGGTCAAGGCGCTAGTTGTTATTCATCCGGCCGTAGCGCGGTAAACGATGTCTTCGCTAGCGCTATGCATGCAGTCATATGTCTATGCATGCAGTGCATTAAAAATACAGCGCGAACAGCGACCTCACGCGGCCACTATTTTTATGCAAATCAGTTGGACCCAATCTAGCGCCTTGGTTCAATCGTCCATGTGAGGTTTTGGGGGTGGTGCTCATTATGTTAACAGCCGTAGCTGACTGACCTTAAATGTCATTTTCTTATTGGTCGATCGTTGCGTGGAAACTTGCATAGTGAAACGTGGCACCATACATAATCCATACACGTACACGTTGTGTGTCTCTGCACACGGCACCAATGCACAAAAACTGTGGTTCCTGTCACGTCCGCAAATAATTTGATGACGTCCGGATTTACCAAGGTGTGATTGGACACTCCACATATTAGCCCCGCCTACACTTATCTGTATTCGCATACGAGGTCTTTGCGCTAGAAATCCAGCGCAAAATAAAGAAAAACATAAGCTTTTGCCGACGATTGAACCAAGGCGCTAGATTGGGTCCAACTTATTTGCAAAGAAATGGTGGCCGCGTGAGGTCGCTGTTCGCACTGTATTTTTAATGCACCGCATGCATACCGCGCGCTAGCGAGGATATCGTTTACCGCGCTACGGCCGGGATGAATAACAACTAGCGCCTTGACCAAGGCTAATACCACCGTTGTATATATCCTTCTTGTTATTTCAAGGACACCGTACCTACCGATGCACACATTCAAATATAGGTTTTCCCGACCAATTTCCTAAAATTGTCATTCACTTCTGAAAATCAGTCATTCATTTTCGTCTGAATTTGAGAATCGCTCTGAACACGCGTTTCGCTTTCGCTACAAGAGCATTCGATTCCATTTCAGTTCAATCAATTAAGTGATTGAGCAGCACCTTTCGTTTATGTCCATTCAGATTCGTTTACAAGACTCCCTTTTCGCTTTTAGATGGCAATTTCAAACATTCGCCATTCTATTTCCAGCGGCGGCGGAACGGGTTTGAAACTGTGGGGGGGGGGGGGGGGGGGCATCACCAAAAAGGGGCACTTGCAAACCCGTGCTGAAATGTCGACACATTTTTTTCACCGGACACTTGGCCTCCGTAAAATCTAAAAGTGGGAGGGGGGTGGGGGAGGGGGGTCTGGTACCATCTTCAACATAGGGGGCGCTCTTCCAAACCAATGATTATATGCTAAATATGCATTATGTGCCACTTTCAGGCCGTATTCAATGGGTTTTGGGACTTGGTTTTCATATTCCTCGTTTATATCAAAAATATCTATGCCATTATTGGGATATGGTTACTTCTAAGAAATAGTAAGATACTTTAAGGGCACTTTGGTTGTATCTTGAGGGGGCACTTTACTATTTGAGGGGGCACATTATGGCCGCAAAAGGGGCACTTGGGAAAATCTGGGGGGCAAATGCCCCCCCCCCCCCCCGGTTCCGCCGCCCCTGTCTATTTCACTTTTAGTTTAATGCCATCTGCAACAGATACAATTAGGGGTTTCTTTTTTTCATTAACCGTCAATCAAATTAGCTATACCTGAAATCAATTTAGAATAGGTTGCGTAAATGAATGCACATAACGTAATTAGCCGTCAGTTTCTCAAAACCGAATGCACGGACAATGAAAAGGATTGAACTTTCGTTGAATTGAAATGGAATTAGAGACGTGCATTTAAATTCAGACGAAAATGAATGACCGATTTTCAGAAGTGAATGAACATTTCAGGAAATTGGCCGGGAAAACCTAATCACTGTAGTAGGATCGCTGTAGATATAGAGACTTCTTGTCGCCGCTAGCGTTAAGTAGCGCCATCTATACATAAGTCCGGTACCTGGACTATGAGTGACATTTGTGTTGAGTTTCAAGTTGAGTTATTTCGTACCAAAACGGATACAGAACCTGACTTTTTGTGACCAGACAATGCTAACCCGGCGGCTTTGCTATGGCGACCTAACCACGTGACTCTTTTATGGGCGTGACTCTTTTATGGAAGTTGATGTGCATGACTGACTACTGCAAACTACTGCATGGGTGAGCCTACACATTATATCTGGATACACATGTATGAAAAATATACGTGTAATGTACATGCACGTACAACCATCATGAGATAGTAGTTGCCACTCGGTAGCCCCACTGAAGTCCCAGATTTTTCAAGATTCGTCCTTGATTTCATGGGATGACGGTCAGCAGTCCACACGAAAACTTTGATATGTGAGGGCAGCCAAGCGTAGACTTTAGCGACTGAGCATAGAGAAAGGACACACTGTATGGACTGAGTGGCCCAGAAACTGGTGTAACAAGACGCTTGTCGTCTCATCCTAAGAGTTTTGTGGCTGCATCCGAACATGTCTGCCCTGTTGCCTCCCGCCGTCGTGGCCGGCTCGGCCCTGACGTTACAGGCTTTCAACCGGGCTTTGGACCGTCTGCCCAGGCGGTACGGGCCGTGTGGGAGGTACTCGAACACGGACAAGCACAAGTGGAGAAACGCGGCCACGTCGTTGCTGAATTCGTTCGTTCTGTCTGTTCTTGTGTTGAGTTGGTAAGCATACGGCGCTAGCCGGCCTCGTTAACTCATTTCTACGTGGCACGTGCAAGTGGTGCAACTAGGCCATCTGTCCACAGTCCACACAGTGCCTACACCAAGAGATGAAAATATCTCAAAAAAGTTACCCCTTGATCGTTTTTTTTCCTTCTCAATTCCATCTACAACTGTACATATACATGTACAATGAATGATTCACTGGATGTTTCTATTTTGGTTTGGAATATATGGCCTGTACCATTAACGCTAAAACACCGTGCCATGTTGTGCTTCTAGCTTATCCTTCCTCCATGCTGTAATCAACTGTTGACTTCTAATCTTACGAGCACTACCGTCATGTTCTACCCTCGTGGCGCCAAATAAGGTCCGATGTGAGCCAGTTGTCAGATATCGCATTGTAATTGCTACAAAAGCAAAAGCATTCAGACATTTGTTCGATTGAGACGGAAAAAGAAAAGTCGCCTGATAACTCGTTCATGTAGAAAAATACAAAGGAATTGCTCTGGTGGAATTAGCCTTCTTTGTTGCTGCATCAACATGAGTGTTGAAGTTGAGTTTTGAGTCGAGATGCACACCCAAGTATTAGAGTCAACCTCCTCCAGAATGTGTCCGCGGATGTTATACGGTAATGAGACTGGTTTCCGCTGGTTGGTAACGCATATATACTACCCGGCACTTGGTTGGACTCCATCAGCCATGTACGTTCCCACTTCAGCAGTGCATCCAGATCCTCTTGCAATAAGATGTTGTCAAAACCCGATGAGATACGTCTGTAGAGCGCACAATCATCTGCAGAAAGGTGGGTTGTTGAGCTTTTGATGCAGGAAGGTAGGTCGTCGATGTATATCAAAATAGAGAAGCAGATCCAATACACTCTCTTGGGGCACACCTGATGTAACTGGTGCCTCTTTGCTAGCTCTACCATCAACAATAACCTGTTGTGTCCGATTGTGGAGAAAATTTTGGATCCACTGCAGAGAGTGACCTCGGACGCCGTAGTGATCAACCTGTTGAAGGAGTCGACCGTGGGGGACATTATCGAAGGCTTTGGAGAAATCCAGTATATAGATAAGGTCAGTCTGCCCTTTCTCGTCAAGCCCTTGAGCTAGGTCGTGGATGGTCACAATCAGTTGCCTTTGAGTTACATGATCGCCTCTTCCTGGGGCCGTGCTGTGCATCGGATAAGGTGTTATGCTGAGTTAGATGGCGAATAACAGCACAATGAAGTATATGCTCACATAACTTACACAAGATTGTCAGCGATATTGGACGGTAGTTCCGAGGCCAGTGACCGGCTGCCTTTCTTGAGCAAGGGTACACCAAGAGAGCTTGGAACATGAGTGTGATGGCCGGTGCAATTTCTGCAGCTGTTTCCTTCAGCAAGCGTGCAGGAACTCCGTCGGGACCAGCGGCTTTGTGTGGTTTCAGGTTCTTCAAAAGCTTGGTTACCCCAGGGCACTGACTTCGGTATCGTCCATGGTATAGGGTGAGGGCTGGAGCTCAAGTCTGGTAGGTCTGCCGAACCTTCGCAGGTCAACACTGAACAAAACTGCTTGTTCAGAATTTTTGCCTTGGTGTTCAGGTCGGCATGTATGAAGTTGCCATCCCTCAGAGGAGCTACTCCAGTCTGATCGCATCGTTTTAAGCCTTCACTAACGCACCAAGCTCAGTTCCCGCGGGGCTCAGAGCAGACGATGTTTGTGATGTATTGATTGTAGGCTTGTTGTGACTCTTTCTTTAGGCGTCTGAAGCGAAGCCAATCACGTTCTTTATTGGTTTGCCTGGTTTTCTTGAAAGCACGTGGTTTCCTGCGTGGCACTCTATCTGTCGATTAATAAAATCACAGTTGGTTGAATCTTGTGGTTCTGTAAGGTAACTATC
Organism: Patiria miniata; assembly: GCF_015706575.1. Taxonomy (NCBI): domain Eukaryota; kingdom Metazoa; phylum Echinodermata; class Asteroidea; order Valvatida; family Asterinidae; genus Patiria; species Patiria miniata. Next base: position 14,631,112 of record NW_024037061.1, read on the forward strand.
GGAGGCTTGCTGGGCCTCCAAGTTGACAGCGATGGTGCTCGGTAGCCGCAAATTCAAGATAGCGTCGATAACCAACGGCACTGGTTTGTGACGAAAATGCGAAAATACAAGTGTCTTACCGTATTTTCAGAGTCCAACAATTTATATATATAAGACCTCAAAACCAAACTGCCTTGAAAATGCACAACCTGAGTGTCCAAGTGTGCGATAGAAACGTGAAAATCCAAGTTCAGCATCCTTTTAGTACCGCATCAATCAACTATGCCAAAAGAAATATCTGGCAAGTCGGGTACTGTGTCTCCATAGTATTTCCACACATTCCTCCATAGTCGGCCACCAGACTAAATGAAGAGGACAGTCTTTTCAAACAGTTGGACCATGGGTCGACACGGCATATGAAAGAAACAATTCACATAGGGATGTGTTTGAATCGATTTCGTTTTGCTGAAAGAACACAATAAACAAACCTGCGTCTTTGGCCGTAATTGTGTTTAATATATTTCTATACAAATTGAAATGTTTATCCGCGCCTGCATCATTTTTTTATTTAATTAATAGAAAAATAAATTCAGATTCAGATTCCTATTTTATTAGTCATGTAAGTTAAAACAGACATGGTGTAAAAGGAATCAAATAAAACAGTAAAAACAACATATTATTAAATGATTCTTTACATTATAAAACAAACTACGTTTAAAATACACGTGTGTACATTGTATCGCATTGCAGGATAATCCAGAGGAACGCATTAACATTATTTTCCATGTGGCTGCCCTGACAAAACCTTTACTTCAAATACTTATTTTTCTTCGTTCTGTTCTGACTTTTCTTTATTCAGTTTTTACTGGTACCCCGAGCTATGGGACGACATGGCGAATTACTCCATGCAGCTGGGCGAAATAACCTATACTGCTCTTTTCGGTAAGAAAATAGAGAAACAGTACCAGTGGAAAAAAGACATCGGTCATTTTCCTCTTAAAGGCACATATATCATTTTGCATTTATCCCAAAAGTAACCTGTCGAATTATTATAATCAAAAACCTACTGGGATTAATCCCAACTCCCTATAGACATTCTTGCTAGGCTGAAACCTTAATCCTGCAAAATCCTCCAACTGCCTCCATGTGAAAATTGCATACAGCCTCAATCCTCAAAAATCGTCCGTTATTTCTTGAATGTGGCCTTGAGTGGAGTGACCACTGCCTCAATCCTGCAAGGCAGAGTCAGTGACATCCTTGAGCAATGAGGAGGATTTCAAGTATGTAAGCTTAATTTATTTATTTCTGAGATAAACAACACCAGGTCCGGCCTAAGACCTTGGCACAGTGCATCCTCCAAAATCAGCCACACTTTTGCCATTATTAGCATGTAAAACCTCAATCCTGCAAAATCCTCCATTTTTGCAAAGAGAATTTTGGAGGATTTGGGAAGGTAAGGGTTAAACGCAATATAATACTAAACTCCCCAAGTAATTATTCCGTCTGGCTTGCTGTCATTTAGTGCAAAACAAGAAAGGAAATGTGGGTGATTTCCAAAGATCAGTCAATTCACTGATTTTTGGAAATAAGGGCTGCTATCGACGAAATCGTGTTCCGCGATCTAAAATGTTGTGCATGTTTTTTTACTGTTTTCTCGAAAAGTGTACACTGTTATTTCGGTTGTGTAAAAATCAAACGGTTGTGTACTATATGAACCTAGCAACCCGTTGTGTAAACTGTTCTTTACACAACTTGTGTAAAATATTACACAACTTGAGTAAAATATTACACAACTTGTTCAATATTTTTACACAACTAGTTGTTAGGTTCATATAGTACACAACCGAAATGACAGTGTAGGGCCTAACAGCCACAGAGCTGAAACTACAACAGGTTAAATGTTGAACGTTCTTCTTTGGATTTTGAGTTGTATTATAAATATCAGACACGAACAAAACCCATGAAAAGCAAATGATCCTTTATGCCTTTGAGATGAGAAGATTTTGGGAAACTGATAATCTTTTGTTCTTCAAACAATATACAGCGGAAATAGGGGCAATAAAATGCCCCGCTGTTGTGGTATAATTTCATTCCGTCGTGGTGTTTGGTTGACACTTTTGAGTGTTATGTTTCGTTCATGTGTTACAATATGAACACCATGCTGTCTGTCTGCTTTTGTTGACAAAAAAAGCGTCATGCTACACATTTATATTGCCATCATTAAAGGTGGTTCCCGTGCTCTTCCACATATTCAATTCTTTTTCTATACCCTTTCAACTTGTATTATTCCCCCCTCCCACAATTTTGGAAGTCTGTAAACCACTGAAAAAAGTAGTTTTTGGTTTTGGGCACAAACAGATCTGCTTTAATGGTAGACTGGCTCCCGGTCCGTACATTATCGATACTGATTGCACTGAACAATTGCCTGGGTTAATTTAACCCAAGAATGGGTGAAAACTGCAACTACCCAAACTTGGGTTGTTTTATAACCAATTGTTTGGGTTATAATTTCTGTTAAATTCAACCAAAACTTGTGGTCATACAAGACCAAATTAAATTTGGTCTTGTATGACCACAAGTTTTGGTTGAATTTAACAGAAATTATAACCCAAAAATATTGGGTAAAGAACAACCCAATTTTGAGTAGTTGCGGTTTTCACCCTTTCTTGCCGGGTTAAATTAACCCAGGCAATTTTTCAGTGTGTGGGGCGGGAACCAGCCTACCCTGCGAGAACGGGAATCATTGTCTGGCAGATATACTTCGCAATTGTAAAGTAATATTTCAGTAACTAAACTTGGACGGGTTTCTTTTCGGTCAATCTCTCATTCAAAAGTGAGTAATTTTTGTGTTGCTAAAACATTGCAGTTTACAAAAGGAATGTATAAATTGGGAAGAAACTATAAAATAGCACGAGAAACGGAAATTTCAATGATCTAAGATCGAAATGCCCCTGATCGTTATTCAAATATATGTATTAAATCATTTCAGATTCTTTCATGTTTTCACCGCCAGAAGCTTGCGTAGGAAAGGGAAAATCATTAAGCCGGAATTTTATTAATTTTGTACATTTTGCGATGTGGAAGAAAGTCCGACTACTACATGTACAAAGTTCTAGTCATTCTTTTATGGAAAACCGAGCACGATGATTAAAGGGAATATACAACATTTGCAAACATCGAAAAATAAAACTCAGTTTTTACGAAATACCTTACTAGGATGTTGGTAAATGACAGTCTCAAGCATCTTGTAAAATTATGGCACCTGGTGTGAAGTCATTTTCAAGAAAATGGTATTTTTGAAAACATTTCCAACGGTGGTCGGCCGACCAGCGTATTTTTCAACTACTGCTCCAAGTTTACTATTTTTTTCAGTCCAAAGTTTGTTTGCTATTGGTTAAATGTTCATGAACGGGTGCAGGCCAGCTAGACTGGTTCCCTTGCCTTACAATTTTCCATCATCTATAAATTGATCCATTTTATCTTTTGTGGAGTCAGGGAACCAGACTACTTGAACATTTTTGTTTTTCTTGGTTTTTCCAACCTTTTCGAACACCAAACTTCAAAAATGTCAGTGTAACAATATTTGATCTATTATACTAACCTCTCAAATAGTTCATTTCTGAAAATTACAGCAAAAGCCAATGATGTACATTCCCTTTAATAGGTTTTCCCGGCGACTTTCCTAATTTTTCTAATCGGTTTCATTATCAGCCATTCAATTTCACGTGAGTTTTGCACATGTGGTCCAATTGCGGTTTCTTTTTCATTTGGGGTTCATTCAATTTCATTTTTAGGCAGCCAAGATTTTGCTCTGAATGTTCGTTTTCATTTTCGGGCAGCCTATTTCGTTTTGGCGCATTCAAGACTTAACTTGTAGCAGTCTTAAATTAAGTCTTTGCAACCTTTTGACGGTTGATGCATTCAAATTAGCGAACATCTGTGCGCTTATAACGTATAACCATGCTTTTTGTTTCTTATTCGTTTATGGGCAATTGCTTTCATCGTTTGGTCATTTAAATTAGTAACCTTTTTTAATCGATATATTTTCCCATTGTCCTCCGAGGTTCATCCCCCCCCCCCTCCAAAAAAAACCCTTGATGACTGTAAAATTTACAATGTAACAAATTAACTGATATGAGGGAAACAAGATGTAAGGGCCCTGTCACACTTCTGCGTATCCTAATTCCTTATGAGTTGCGCATTGTTATTTTTTTTCATACGCAGTCGTACGCACAATACGCACCTCATATGCATCTCTATCGTTTTGTGTAGGTTTTATGTACGCAGATATACGCATGGTACGGCCAAGTACGCAGGATAGTTTTGGGCATATACGCTGCGTACGCTGTTACGCAGGTCATAAGTTATAAATACGCAGCGCATCGGTCCCGCATCGGTCGAGTGCGTTACGAGTACGCTATGTGTTCGTGACGCACCCCGTCAGCATATGAGCCGCCTGTATTGGACGTATACATAGCGTACTTGCAGCGCAGATGCAACGCACGCTGAACGGCGAGCGGCGGAAATGCGGCGGGAATACGCTCAGAAGTGCGTCAAGCATGCGGTCGGCATAAGTCGGGTGCGTCCGGAATACGCTCGGCATGCGCACTGCATACTGACCTATTCGCAGCCCGAAAAATAATGTTGTGCACTGCATACGCAACTCATACGCATCTCATACGCAATGGATGCGCTGAATTCGTTACTTGTACGCTAGATGTGCGTCGCACATAAGTCAAAGTGATCAAAACATTTCGACGTTAATTGAGCGTACGGCTGCGTATTGAAAATTTTTGATAAGGAACTCATAAGGAATTAGGATACGCAAAGGTGTGACAGGGGCTTAACGAAATAATTAACTGAAAGGGACTAAGATAATTTCTTTTTCACGGTTGATCTTTTCTACTTGTTTAAACGTTTGAGCAAGGGGCATCTTTACGTTGAAAATTTCTTGACGTGCAAGACATCGGGACACGTACGTTTGGCAATGGTTGTACCATCAGGAACACTTCTCTTGCGTTATTTCTTAAATGTTTTCTTGCGTATATGTCTGAGCGAACGCTTACCGTATTCAAAGGGCCCATATTATGCAAAGTAAGTTTTCAATGCAAACCTTGAAAATACATGTACATGTACATCTTTGTGTCACATTTAACCTTATTTGCAAGTTTTATTTTCCATTTTGAGGGGTGTTTGTGCCTTCTCTGTTTTTATGCTAATGCAAAGTTTCATATTCATTAGAAAACCTATGATGGCATTCCGGGCATGATTAATGTTACGTGGCTATTTTGGATATTTGGCTGTCATAAAAAAATTTTTGGTGATTCTATGATGTGTCAGTACATGGCAGTAAGCACAAAATAAAAATCCTGAGAAAAATTCATTGCACATACCCTTTAATAAAGAAAGAAAGGTATCTACGGATTGAAGACATCAAATATGATTTTAATACGCTAAGGAATTTGGACACGTATATGAAGTCTTAAAAGATGTTTGACAAAATGTGAAATATGTTTGCCCATTAATGAAAACGAATGCCCGATCAACCCCTTACTGCTGGTTTAGACGAAATTGAATGAACAACGCGATACTTTTAATGTGAATGCATTTTTGACAGGGACGAGGGAAGCTAAAAGGCGATAGAATGCTCGGATAGTGAAATTGAATGATTCTTTTTGATTGGCGAATGCCGATCTGCGTGATCTTTCAATTTCAATCTGAATCGAATGAGCCAGGCGTTAAATTGAATGAAAACTTGGTGAAAGTGGCCGGGAAAACCTATAGTTGTTTAGCATCAGTCGCTAGCCAAATTAAGTGATTAACATAAAATGAGCAATATTCTGGCCGTGCTCGTCAAGCGTGATGACCCTCATGGAATACAAGTGATGCAACTCGTGAGCGAAGCAGACGCGTCATGCACAAAGAACTTTTATTACGCAAATGTCAACCGACGACTGTTCCAATATCCTCACATCCTCAGTTCTGTATTTACCCTTGCAGGTTACTACATGTATGACTTCTACGATATGGTTATCTACAACAAGTTCTCTGCAATATGGCCGGTTTTAGGACATCATCTTACGGTGAGGAAAATAACTTGTTCATGTCCGTGTAGTCGTGTAGACCGTGTTTTTATAAACACCCGTCCGGTCATACAGCGTGTTTTCCCCCTTTTCATGGGACAGTCGTCGGTGCACACTTTGTCTACAACAAGTTCTCTGACCTCGTATAGGAAATCAATGGTAGATTCATTGCAGTCTGTTTTGTTATCCGAGTCAATAAAAACTCTGACATGAAGGCGGACTTAATCGTTGTCGCGATGTGCTTGCGTTTTGCTTTATAAGGTTCATATTTTATTTATCCAACGAATCAGCCATGCTTTCCACATGCCTTTCACATGCTTTTCACATTAAATACAAAACTAATAAATAACTTGCTTTTCTATAGCATTATTCTCAACTTCCTTGATTTCAGCTATCGTTTCACTAGAATCATTCAGATTTTCCATGCAGCCACCATGTGGGGGGGGGGATCTCTTTATAGAAAATCAAGTTTTAAGTTCTGGTGTAGAAAGAATTATTTTTGGTGTTGTTCAATTGGCAAAGTTTAGGTTATACAAAAGAAAGGAACGGCTGATTTTAAGGAAAGAAACATGGAAAATGAGGAAAATAAATGGCGAGACTATGCAGCCGTGCTCCTTCAGTTCGTGTGAAGGTCCGATGCATCTTACAAAAGGGACGTCGTCTTCATTGCGCCGATGTGTGCTCTAAAATGCGTTTTCCACGATAAATGTAGTTCGAAAGATCGCTAAAAAAAAAAAAGAGGAACATATAAAAGTGCATAATATACATGCAGCTGTACTTCATTTTGTTTCGGTTTTCGTGTAGTCTAAGCGCGATTGAAGTTCGGGGTACAAAATCTTAAACACTCAATTTTAGCGATCGACGGACAAAAAGTACAGCTTTAAGATGCGTTTTGTTTTTCAATTCTCGTAATGTATTTACCTCGTGTGATTTAATATGATTTGTCTGAAAGGCATATGGATCATTTGCATTTATCCAAAAAGTATACCTTCCGAATTGTTATCAAAAATGCTCACTTGGATTAAAGATCGTATTGTACTAAACACCCCGTGAAATTAGTCTCTCTAGCTTGCTGTCATTTAGAAGAAAGGTAGGTGATCTCCAACGATCAGTCAATTGACTGATTTTTGGAAAGACGAAATTGTGTTACGTTATAAAATGGTTGTGCATGGTTTTTTTTTTCAAAAGTGTAATACCCACTGAGCTGCAACTTCATCGGGTTATTAAGTTTGGCACATTCTTATTTAGATTTTGATGGGTGCTTTTGTGAAAACAACAAAATGCATGCAAAGCAAATGATCCTATATGTGCCTTTAACTATAATTGTTTTGCTTTTCTCTATAGGGTATGCTTCTGTTGGGGATGTTGCATGCTTACAAACAAGCCATGAGCGTGATTCTCGTCGCCTTGTTATGTGAGATCAGCGCCGTCTTTTTACACCTCCGCCAGCTCCTCCTGATGCATGGAGTCCCCAGACAATCCATCCTCTTCCGCGTCGTCAAGGTCGTCAACCTCGCGACGTTTGTCATCTTCCGGTTGATCCCCATTGTGTTCTCGTTCTACTGCACCCTGACCTACGACTTGGCCGCCATCTTGGCTGTCATCACGCGGCTGTGCAACTTTGCCCTCATCGTTGTCAATGTCGTGTTGTTCCGTCGCGTGGTGTACAGCGACTTTATCCGAAGGGACAATAACAACAAGAATGAAGATGAGGCCTTTATCATGGACAGATAGGAATCCAGATGGATAGACATTTGGGGTGCAATGTCATTGTGCTGATAAGCACACTGTTAAGATCCCCAAACCAGCCCCAAAAATTACTCCCCAGAAAAGGAACCAAAAACAAAGTGGACACGAATAAGCAAAGCCAAACCCGTTCAATTAATATTATTATTTGAGCAAAATCAATACAAAGCAGTTTTACACAATAATTCAGTACAAGGAAATAGCAAGTTGCAGTGATGGATTACCGGTGTATGAGTGGTGGGGCCGAGCAGCACGACTCACAAAAAGTTCGTAGTGCTTGTCTTGGTTGGTGTTCCATGGTGACTCCGGTGATGAGAGCCCGAGAGGGGGAGGGCTGCTCGGGTTCCGGGCTTCCCGCTAGGCAGTTAGCACCGCCAGCACGTGAATGCCCGTGAGTTCACGCACGTCGGATCAGTACCCCTGTGCAGTGACTTTAGGATCCGGTAACTCGGACCCCTACAATGTCAGACGAAGTGGCCAAACCGAACCAGGCAGCACCCCAACGGTGCAAACTCCAAGTTTAAAGCTCCAATATGCTGTTTAGTCGCCGAGCGACATCCATGGGGAGATCATCAGACAGCAGACTCCCGGTCTCGGTCTTCAGGCGCGTGACCCGGGGAAAACTCCCCAACAGCCGGCACAGTAGGCACAGTCGTGAAACTCACGGTCCTCTCCGTCCGATGGTATGGTAAAGGCGCACCCCAAAGTTCGACGATCCACTTTATACGGGGACGAACATTCCAGGCACACCCGATGCATGCCGTAAATTCTGTCTTCTCACTCTCCAAGTATAACGATTGTTCATTCTAATTTGCATAACTTAAACGGCTCGCCCCAATTGGGTTAAACTGCTCGCCCCTTGCATAGTTTAAAATGTTTAAGACATCGTACTAGCCACTATTTCCTTTAGCAACAAAACAAATGTAATACAGTTTGAATGCCACCAAATAAATATTAAATTACTACAATTCTAGAACAAATAATTAATTAATACATCATCATAGCAACACAATCATGCTATCATCCTCCAAGGATCCTTTTAAGGACAGTAACTCATCAAGAAAAGGAATACTTATCAACATGACATAGCACGTGTATTGACTGTTCTGCACTGATTTAACCTCAGCACACCACTTTGCACATTAGGCCTACTATTTTTGTTTTTTTAATAGCAGCTTCGTTCGTGAAATTTCAAGATTTATATAGCGCGGTTTTTTTAAAGGGATGGAGGCAATTAATATTATAACAAAATACTATTTTTCAAAAAATTGAAATTTTGTTTAAAGCTTTGCCGTTATGCAAAGCTTTTAAACAATTGTTTTTAATTTTTTTTACAAAGTTTAATTTCTATGACCGTACAGGCTTGGGAAAAAACCGATAGCTCCATATGCTGTTAGTTCATTTACTTATTCGAGGGATTCGTTCCATGCTGACGATTATCTGACATTTAAAGTATGACGATAATCTTCGTGAAAACAACTGTACAATAACATAATTAATATTACGTATTTAACTATGCTCTTTACTCTACGCACATTGCATTCAACTCTAGTTGCTATTTTTGTACCCACATATTTATATTGGGTTTATTTACCCATACGTGTATATTTTTTTCTACTCCTATTTTTACAAGAGGCCTAATTTTCATATAGGCTGAAATTGTACAGTTCCGTAGATTTCCCGATTTTCCTTTGGGAAAAAATGATAAAAACATGACGGAAATCCGGTGTTAGGACACCATGAAAGATATATCTTTCCACACTTCGATTTCAGAAGAGCTAGATTATCCCACATGGTGTTACCGCAAACCTGCATGCAAAGTTTCAAATCTTATTTCTTTCCACGTTAATTGTTTCCTTGCATGGTGGCGTAATATGTATAGACCTATATAGTCTATACCGTTCGCGCTCAACTAACGCTAACATCACGCCAATATTTGGTGTGTTTTAGTTTAGCTGATCAAAATGCAACGACACACGAATACTAGTTCCTGTGTTGCTAAATTGGTGCTGAATTAGAAATGATTCTTATGAACAGTATTTTGTATTCATAGTGATATCTCTATCCGTAAAAGAGTGCAGTTTTAAAGTATCCATCTCAAACGACGATTTTGTTCAGCATACGACCACACGGTATTTATAACATCGCACTTGTTTGCAGTGTATAACATGCATTGATGAAAGACGTAAAGTCTGACTCTGCGCAGAAAACAAAATCTTGTGCAGTGAAGTAGTGAGAAAACAGGTGGGTGAGGGTGATATTTGTTTGGCATTTTTTTTCTTTTTTCTTTTTAGAGGTGTGTGAAGTATATATTTAGGGCTTAGATTTTAGGTGTTGGAGGGTAGAATTTGTTTGGCTTAGATTGTAGGTGTTGGATTTAAAACATCGCACTTTTTGCAGTGTATAACATGCATTGATGAAAGACCTACAGTCTGACTCTTTGCAGAAAACAAAATCTTGTGCAGTGATGTAGTGAGAAAACAGGTGGGGTGAGGGTGATATTTGTTTTGCTTTTGTTGTTTTTTAGAGGTGTGTGAAGTATATTTTTAGGGCTTATAGTGGAGCTGCTTAGGTCCATTTTTGGCCCAAATCGTGCACTTTGTGGTAAAAGCATGAAATTTGGCAGGTGGGGTCCAAATGGGCTAGAGTTCATTTTAAGATCGGGACCCATCCTGGATCTTGCCCATTTTTGGGGCGGAGCTTGAGTTTTTTTTAAAAGGGGGTGCAAACAATACAAACTCATAAAAATCGTATTTAACATCCATTTTTCTTGTTTTTCTATGGCTTGAAATAAACTTAAACATAAAATATAACATTCTAGCATTCGAACACCAGTTAATTTCCAACCATTTTGTGGGCGTGGCCTAAATGTACAAAAAAGGCGGTATACATTAGCAGTTTGGTTCTAATATGGAAAACATTATTCGGGTTGGTAGTAAAATCCTGAAAATTGGCCAGTTAAAATGGGCTGAAAATAATTTTAAGAGGTGAACACATCTTGGATCTTGCACAATTTTGGGGGGCGGAGCTTGATTTTTCAAAAAGGGGAGTGCAAAAAAAAAAAAAACTCAGAAAAACTGTATTTAACATCCATTTTCCTTTGTTCTTCATGCTTGAAATAAACTTAGACATGAGAAATAACTTTATGAGAAATAACACGTTAAAATTGTGCAGCAGCAGGATTCCAGTCGAACCAGTGAGTTTGGTGGTTTGAGACATCATCTTACATTGAAAGACATCATCTTACATTGCCGACGCGCATGGCTATGGCGACGCGCGCGCATACCAGAAACCAGAGCCTTTTTTGGCCTAATAATCGTTTTCTTCGTTTCGTATGAATAAAAAGGAGTAAATGCTTCAGATTTCAAATATGCACTTGTCATTTACAAGGCTGGGTTGGGGCAACCTTGAAATTATAAAGCAAAATAATTCTGCGCAAAAACTACTGCATTTATTAAAGTTCATAAAGTACAAATGATATTGATATGAATAAAGCATGGCATTTGCTTTTTCTACCACTTTCGAAGCATTTACTCGCATCTGTATGAATGAAAATTAAGCAAACACTTTTACTAAAAACCATTTGCTCTTGAGTAAATGGCCTGCAAAATGTAAAGCTTTACACGTTTATAAGTTTGCAGAAAATAAAACTATCGTAACCGAAACGGAAAGCGGCACCGGGGAGGGTCACGTGCTGGAGGACAGATACAAAAAAAGTGCATCAAACGCGACGAACGCAATGCCGTTTACGTGCACAATGCGCTGTGCATCGGCACCCATGGTCAACATGTGGATTGGGTTTTCAGTCCCTACCTGATTCCGTGGGTTTTCCCCAGACTATTCTTTTGGGGTTTTCCTCCCACCTCTAAAACTGTAATTTCTTCTCATTGTCTTCTCTCTACGTTTTTTTTTCGGGGTTTGCGAGCTACAGTGCCTGGGGCATGCACTTTTGAGGATCCTTGGTTTCATTACCAGAAAAAAAAAATATTTATCGTTTACTTCGTTTCGTATGAATATAAAGGAGTAAATGCTTCAGATTTTAAATATGCACTTGTCATTTACAAGGCTGGTTTGGGGCAACCTTGAAATTATAAAGTAAAATACTTCTGCGCAAAAATTACTGCATTTATTAAAGTTCATAAAGTACAAATGATACCATGTTCGTATGAATAAAACATGGCATTTGCTTTTGCTACCATTTTGAAGCATTTACTCGCATCTGTATGAATGAAAATTAAGCAAACACTTTTACTAAAAACCATTTGCTAAATTCTGAAAATAATTACTTTTTTAAAGCTTTTGCTACACTATAAGCGTTTACTTCGTTTCTTATGAATAAAAAGGAGTAAATGCTACAAATTTTAAATATTTACTAGTCATATTTCAAGGTTGGGTTGGGGCTACCTTGAAAATATAAAAGCACATAATTCTGCGCAAAAATTACTGCATTTATTAATGTTAATCGCGAAAAAGTACAAATAATACCATACGGTAGTTCGTATGAATAAAAACTGGCATTTGCATTACTCCCATCTGTACGTTTCGTATGAATATAAAGGAGTAAATGCTTCAGATTTCAAATATGCACTTGTCATTCACAAGGCTGGGTTGGGGCAACCTTGAAATTATAAAGCAAATAATTCTGCGCAAAAGCTACAGCATTTATTATATGTTAATCGCGAAAAATTAATATTAACAAAGTTCATAGTGTACAAATGATACCATGTTCGTATGAATAAAACATGGCATTTGCTTTTACTTCCAATTTTGAAGCATTTACTAGCATCTGTATGCATGAAAATTAAGCAAACACGTTCGTGTAGGTTTTATATGAATTAATCCCTAATCCCTATGATCTCAGAATAAATACAAGATTTCTATTGTTTAGCCACTGTGACCTTGACCCTTGATTAAGAACGATCCACTACAAACCAAATTTGAAGTTCACATGTAAAGTATTTCTCAAGTTATCGCGCTGACAAAATTTCTTTTGTTTTAGCCACTGTGACCTTGACCCTTGACCTCTTGGCCCCAAATGCAATAGGCTTCTTTGGATTGCAAGGACAATCTACAAACCAAATTTGAAGTTCATATGTAAAGTATATCTCAAGTTATCACGCTGACAAAACTTCTGTTGTTTTAGCCACTGTGACCTTGACCCTTGACCTTTTAGCCCAAAATGCAATAGGCTTCTTAGGATTGCCAAGGACAATCCACAAACCAAATTTGAAGTTCATATGTAAAGTATTTCTCAAGTTATCGCGCTGACAAAATTTCTATTGTTTCAGCCACTGTGACCTTGACCCTTGACCTTTCGGCCCCAAATGCAATAGGCTTCTTAGGATTACCAAGAAAAATACACAAACCAAATTTGAAGTTCATATGATTTTGATAGTGCTACATGCAGAACTTCATTAAAAAAAATTGTCCTGCCATTTGGGTTTCCTTTTTTTGACTCACCCTGTGTAAGTTACTTGTAGACAATCATAACAATTTAGATATGATTTTTTTTTATAGCCGCCTACTTTAAAATGTAGCTCCACCCCTAAAGGGCAACAATTAGTCTTGCAACCGTTTAAACTTATCTTTATAGTGTATGGTGAACATAGTTAACCGATGGAAAAGTTGTGTTTTTACCAGCAAAAATGATGATTTTCCCTCGTTTGAATCAAGCTGCTCCAATGTACCGCCTCTTTACATATTTAGGCCACGCCCGCAAAAGGGTGAAAATAACACGTTAGAATGTTAAAATTTACATCCACTTTGTTTCAAAGCATGAGAAACAAAGTGAATGTAAAATACAGTTTTCTGAGTTTTCTTTTTTTGCACTCCCCTTTTTGAAAAATCAAGCTCCGCCCCCAAATGGGCAAGATCCAAGATGCGTTCACCTCTAAAAATTATGTTCGCCCATTTCAATTGGACATGCCAATTTTCATTGATGATGTTTTCCATATTAGAACCAAACTGCTAATATATACCGCCTCTTTTACCATTTAGACCACGCCCACAAAATGGGTGGAAAATTAACAGGTGTTAGAATGCTAGAATGTCTTATTTCATGTTTAAGTTTATTTCAAAGCGTAAAAAACCAAGGAAATTTGATGTTAAATACAGTTTTCATGAGTTTGTATTGTTTGCACCCCCTTTTTTGAAAAATCAAGCTCCGCCCCCAAAATGGGCAAGATCCAGGATGGGTCCCGATCTTAAAATGATTTTTAGCCCATTTTGACCCCAAATGCCGAATTTCATGCTTTTACCACAAAGTGCACAATTTTTCGCTTAGCAGCTCCACTTTTCTGAGCGTCTCTTACGTAACTATGCAAGAGCTTGCCCCCCCCCCCCCCCCAATCATGTGTCTTTGGTCTGGAGAATTCAAAGTTAAATGTGCCAAGCATTCTGAGCAAGTCAGTGTACCAGATGTTGTTCAAATGTAAATCCCATAGGGTATAGACCTTTCTACGCTTGGTTGATACGGAACAACACCAAGACAAACCGAGTTTCATCAGCCATTTGCGAGTAATAAGACCTTTCTTTTGTTTGTAAACATTGACACCATTTTATATGGACTGCCGCAAGCGCATAAATCGAAGCCAGGGTTGACCATTATTTTTTACCAGAAAACGTCCTCATAACGCCTTCAAAACATAGTCAAAAGGCAGGTGTAGAAAATATGTTGTATGTTTGTTGACAATGTTGTATTTCCAACTATCAAATAATATTTGGGTTATCTGTAATAACTCTTCTTCATTTTTGCAGTGTTGGACCTTCCATAGTTTTGCAACCCGTGGTTGGCAAAAATACAGTTTGCCAAGTTTATAAACCACTGATCTCCATAGAAATATCTGATAGCCCATTGGCTGATGTGAAGTCACCGTCACGCGTCCGCCTTGTAAACGTTACTACTGCCAAAACAACATTTGATTAAGAAAGATAATAATCTAATTTACTTGACGCGTACCCTTTTTACTCAACAAATTATTATGTTGTATTTTCAATATAATTAAAATTGGCAACAAAATTTATTTTATATACATTTCTGTTTAGAAAAAAAACCAGTTTCGTATATTTTTACTCGACTCTATTTTAATTATTTTGAACAATGGGATTGGTAGAGGCTGGTTTCCCCATTACACTCGAATGGAGGCATCGGGAACCAGTGCGTTGCTTCACTGTTTTGTACAGTTCGAAATGGCCAACGATATCCAGATTTGTGTACGTGGAGATCAGTGATCTCAACTTGGATAAAATGGAAATCTCTTCCTTACAACACGAACGGATTCGTAAGAAAGAGACTTATTTCCCGCCCAAAGAAACATCCAGTATGGCTGCAGACGAACTTTTAAGCTATGTGCACAGTGAACGCATTTTTATCGTAACGATTTTTTTTTATAAATCTTAAAATTAATGTGGCCTGACGTTTCGACCCTAGCAGAGTCTTTCACGAAGGCTAAATGACAAGACTATAAACATAAACAGGTACATGTATACATTACTGATGTAACAAAAGCAGTAAAACGATCAAAAGAAGGAACAAAACAAAACACAATGAAACTTACATGTCAGCAAGGAGGATCACCACGAAGGGATACTGCAACAGAGAAGTTGAAACATGAAAAATAGTAAAACTGCTGCAAACTGCTTACTGACTGGATGGACCTGAAATATATAAATCTTAAAATTAATGTGGCCTGACGTTTCGACCCTAGCAGAGTCTTTCTCGAAGGCTAAATGACAAGACTATAAACATAAACAGGTACATGTATACATTACTGATGTAACAAAAGCAGTAAAACGATCAAAAGAAGGAACAAAACAAAACACAATGAAACTTACATGTCAGCAAGGAGGATCACCACGAAGGGATACTGCAACAGAGAAGTTGAAACATGAAAAAAAGTAAAACTGCTGCAAACTGCTTACTGACTGGATGGACCTGAAATATATAATTCTTAAAATTAATGTGGCCTGACGTTTCGACCCTAGCAGAGTCTTTCTCGATGGCTAAATGACAAGACTATAAACATAAACAGGTACATGTATACATAACTGATGTAACAAAAGCAGTAAAACGATCAAAAGAAGGAACAAAACAAAACACAATGAAACTTACATGTCAGCAAGGAGGATCACCACGAAGGGATACTGCAACAGAGAAGTTGAAACATGAAAAAAAGTAAAACTGCTGCAAACTGCTTCGATTTTTTTTTTATATTCAATGATGGTGCAATGGAAGCCTTCTTTTCTGTTTGGCGAACGCTTTTATAAAGAAATAAATATTGAAACATAATTATTTTGTAAATTGTTTTTCCCTTTTTTTAATTCAGGTCTGGTTATTCCTTTTTTTAAACAGTGTCATGACGTTATAGATCAACCTCGTTCCCACGGTGTCGAGCAGTACGCTCCCACCACTACCTGCTCTCTCACTTACTATTGGGAAACGAGGTTGAAAATACAGTAAACCCTGGGAACGAGGCTGGTTATGGATGGGTGTCAGAATTCGTTTTAATTCCGCCACATTGTCTTTCGATACCCCCCCCCCCCAAAAAAAAAAATCCCCCCAAACGTATTGTCTCTTTTTAAACTTTCTCCATGCTTGCGAAATTTGAATTTAGTAAAATTTCATTATTCTGAGAAATGGTGCTATTCTGGTTGACGATACCACCGTTGTATATTATAGTTGTCATTTCAAGGGCACCGTACCTATCAATTCACGCATTCAAGTAGCAGGACGGCTGGAGATAGAGACCAGGAGTTTTTGCCGCCGGTGGCGTTAAATAGCGCCCTCTATGCAAGTGTGGTACCTGGACTGTGAGTGACATTTGTGTTGCGTTTTCAGGTTGAGTTATTTTTGTACAAAAACAGAACCTGATTTTTATTTGATTACAAGCAACTTGAAAAGTGACAGCAGCAGGTCAGATTTCCTGATTTCGGTGTCGTTGCTTAATACCGGTAAACGTTGATTTCAGTAATCTGGTGATGTAATCGTTGTAGTAAACCCCACTTCTGCTCTGGTCATTTTCTGGGTAGTCAAAATTCTCTGCCAAGTTCACGCAGTTGAATCTAACTGGCGTTGAAATCACTTGCCGTTTCTTGTCTTGCGATCGCACACTGCACAGGCGCAGGCCACAGCCACATTGCACAGAGAGGGAAATCCCCGAAGACGAAATATAGCTTTGTATAGGTGGGTGTCGTCAGTTTTGGACGGGATTTTTCTATGACTAATAATTACTAATAATAGTACTTTTTAGGTCTATTTGCAAATGGGTTGGCATGATCAAGTATTATTAGTAATGTTCTCGGTAAGTTTGCTAGCAATTGTCATGTTTTGGACAAGTTTGTCAGCATCAGAAAAATGTACGCAGTGGCTATTGTTACGGCAGCCGTAACGCATTTCCCATTTTCTATCGTTACGGTAGACTGCAACCTGGCAACTTTTATAAAAAAAACATGACAAGAAAATATAAAATTAGAAGGAAAAAAGTGAATTTGAACTTTATGAAATTCGGACTTTATTTCCCTTTTAAAAAAAATCCTCCAAAGCCTCAGGTTAGAAAAGGAAAAAAATTTGAGTGCAAAACTGAGATATGAACCCGCAACCTCGCGGTGCAAAATCCTACCCTCTATCGGCTGAGCTGGCGCACTGCTCGATAAAACGAGTGGAAACAAATAATTATATACCTGCGTGCGTATCAAAAAAATATCGTAGAGGGCGCTAAACAACGAGTGCCGTAACGATAGCCACTTCGAAAAATGTAAGTTACGTTACATGGTTGGTTAGGCATTATTAAGTACAGAATAATAACTTAAATAAGGTGTTTTTTTGTGATGCTGCCTGCTTTACTCGAGCTTGTTTTTAGCCTGCATTAGATGCAAATATTTCTTTCCATCTTTGTTTGCCCTTCTCTTGTTCACTTTTATTCTGCATATGGGTCATGCAGTTTCACTTAAATCATGCTAATCCAGGCATATGATTAGCCTGGATGCCTCTGGCCTTACACTATCATAAGCTCTAGTACGGCCAGAGCAGCAAACGTCCCCTGGATGCCTGAAACTGATGTACATGTAGCGAATTTGCAACCGACTTTGAGCAAGATTATTTTTGAAAGGATTGACTATTTAATTAGTCCTGCAGCATGACTGTGGAGAGAATTTGTAAAAATAGAGATTATGTAACTGATGCTTCTGTTGACACATTTGACAGGTTGATTGATGCAATACTGAAGGGGGATCGGTTGTTTCATGTGCCAGTCTATTTTTTTGTGTTCCATGTTTTCAATACCTTAAAGATACAGTCCATCATTTGTAATTTGTGCATTTTGTTCGTTTGAAGCAATAAAAGTGTTCAAAATCTAATGAAGGATACTGAACAACTAACCTGATGAAGTTTCAGCTCAGCTTCAGCTGTATATTCTGAGAAAAACAGCATTCTAGGATCTCAATTTCAAATCAAAAGTTTCTGAATCATGTTTTGAATTGCAGCTATACGCGATGTCGCGCACTGATCCGTCAATTTATAGCAAATGCGCGCGCCTGTGCGTCGTGCCAATGCTTGCGCGCGCTGCGCTGAATAACAAAACGAACTACTAATTTAAATTGTCCTACGGTGCGTCTTAAGACGCACAATTGGAAAGGCCTTCTTTCGTTGATTACTTCAAAATGACAGCTTGCCAGAAAGAATAAAAGTATGTTTTTCAACAATAATACGCCAGTTACTTTTTCGGATGGCTGCAAATGATGGACTATAGCTTTAAGTTTTGGGACTCTCATACACAGTATTGAGAGTCCCAAATTTTCAGGCTAGTGTTTTGGATACACACTTTAGTCCAGTAGACTGGGCCTAGACTGGGGCTAAATTGATAAGTGATAATTATTATTGACAGTGACATGAAACTATATTAAATTAATTGATTGCGAAATTATATTCTTTGTAATATGTTTAATCATACAGAACTAATTTCAGAGCTACATAGAAAGATTCACACTAATTGATAATGATGGCAAAGGATCAAGATCCCTCGGCCACTGAGTTTTGCAGCAACTGGTAAGTCGACAGTATTGAATATAACACTGCTTTATGATCTTGTTTCTTGTTGCTAGGGTCTGTCGATATCAGATTTTTCAATAATCAATATATATCAAAACTCAATTGTTGAGAATATTTGATATATCAGTTATCCCCCATGTACAACATAAAACGTTAAAGATCATGCTTGATATCAAGGAAGCCTGAATGAATAAGACAGTTCAGTCACGAGACTTCCCGCTGGACAAAAACCGCAGACACCGACGGATCGCAACATGACACCAAAATTTATAAAATCGTAACTCAAAAACTACACAAGTTATAAAATGAAATTTACCTGTCATAATTTCTGATATCTCTGGGTAATCTCCCCCCCCCCCCCAAAGAAAACCCCAAAATATCAACGAAATTGGACAGTATGTTCTAAAATCATTGCTACAAATCAGGGGTGTGAAATCTCAGCTTTAAAGCTGATTTCAGCGATTTTTTGGTTTTGGATTCAGCGTTTTTTTTCAGCTTTTTCCCTCACTTGCTGTGTACAAAAATATAGAAGATTTCTAAAGTTCAGCTTTTTACACCTTGTTCCGATGTTTTCAGCTATTTTTATCAGTGGTCACTCACACCCCTGTACAAATGCACTGCAGTACACAAGGCGCTAGATTTGTAGCGCATTACCTCTGTGTGGGAATCACTGAACAGCACGCAGACTATTGCAATACAAACGAAAAGAACCAAAGAATTGATTTCCTGATTCCATGCATAATGATTGGTTTAAAAACCAACCGTGTGACTTCATTTTTATTTGGAAATTTCCGATAAACTTTGTGTGTGAGTTGCACATTGGTCGGCCATTTTTGTAAATGTGCACGATGTCAAAATCAAATTTATGAAAATGAAAATAAGTGCGAAAGAGATCGTGCATTCAATGGAAACTCGGTGGCAAAATTAAACATTTGAACTGTATTTCAAAAAGTTTCCTGAATTTCTGATGTCTACAAGCCAACAGAAATACAGTCTTTGGATCATTGTTTTGAGTACACCCAGACACCCTTTGTGATATTTTTGATATCATTCATCAATGAGGCTCGATATTTTGATATGATTAAAAAATTAATATTAGCGAAATCGATAATATCGAATAATCGAGTAACATCAATACATCACAGAACCCTACTTCAGGGGTGTGAAATCTCAGCTTTAAAGTTTATTTTAGCTTCTTTTGGAGGGGGGGATTTCAGCTTTTTTCCCCCTCATTTGCTGTGTACAAAATAGGAGATTTGCAAAGTTCAGCTTTTTTACACCTTTTTCAGCTGTTTTCAGGTATTTTGATCAGTGGTCACTCACACTCCCCCCTGCTACTTGTTGCACTGATCATCACCCACAATTTTATGACGTGAATTTGCTTGCATTGTGAAATGTGTGGGATTTGATGAATGTTTGACAAGTTCTGCACTTTTTCCCCATTATGTTTCGTCGCTACTATTCATGCATAATTGTTTTCCTAGCAAACGGGACATTCCGTCGGTGAACTACCTCATGCATCAGAACCACT
Organism: Patiria miniata; assembly: GCF_015706575.1. Classification (NCBI taxonomy): domain Eukaryota; kingdom Metazoa; phylum Echinodermata; class Asteroidea; order Valvatida; family Asterinidae; genus Patiria; species Patiria miniata. The sequence continues at coordinate 14,651,495 of NW_024037061.1, forward strand.
GCAGCCGTAACATCGTGCTATGCAGTAAATGCGAGGAGCCGGTTCCCCGCACGGAGATGGACCAACACAATGAAGAGAATCACGTCAAGGTGGGTGGGACCAGGGATGAAAAGTGAAACTTGGGCTGGGCAAGGGACTTAAGATGTGTGGACAATCACAAACTGAACTTTTACTGGAAAGGGCTACCAGATTGTCTGTACAGTCATTTACCTCGACCATAACTCCCTACATCATTTTCTAGTATCTTCATGAACTTAAAGTTATTCAGGTTTGCAGAAACACCATGTGTGAATAATTTCTCAACTAAGAGAATGGTTCTGAAAAGAACCAGAGGTAAAAACTCGACGTTCCATTCAGTATGCTCTGACCGTCTTCAGGAGACGCGGAGCATACTGACCGGAACGTCGAGTTTATACCTATCGTTCTTTCTAGAACCAGTCCTTCATTTAAAGAAAATGCAGGAGAGCTATAAATCGCTCTCCTCAAATATTCGAGGAGAGCAAATCGCTCTCCTTAAAATCTACGGATGAACAGCGGTAAAACGACGGGTTACCATTGTTTTTGTTTTATTTGAATATAAGGATTTATTCAAGGGGCTGCATTATTATTAGTTTTTGCATAATAACATATGCTCAAGTTGCGTTACTTTTTTCGTTTTTGTAACTGTAAGACAAGGTAAAATTTATTTTAAAAAACTAACTAAATGGAGATTAATAAAAGGTTTGACTACTGCTCAGGCTTTCATTTTTTAATACAGGTGTCAGTTGGTTCATCACTTGATTATACTTGGAAAATGGAGAGTTAATAAACGGCACATAAAGCAACTGAAAAATTGCTTTCAGATTCGTTAAAATTGTATGAAATTTTCAGCCTGAACTATTTCAATTGCTCTACGAAAGCTTCACAAAAAGGGCCTCAAAATGACACAAACTTGCCTTAAGTTTTATCGAAAATATCTGCCGTCGATAATCTTAAAAATAACGGAAAATGCAGGTCAAGTATGCCATATACACAATGCTAGTCACGACGAGAAACTGGCTAACAACATCTGAACTTCGCACTAGTACGAGCGTTTGTGATGCACTGTGTGTGGTGGGCCGGCAATGAGACTCGTTTCACGGTATAGGATTTCGGTGAAACACGCTGCATCGTTTCACTTCACATACCAGTAAAACTTCCTCAAAATAAATTCATGAACACGGGAAATACATACACAGACAAGAGAGATCAAGTTTTGTGAATAAGCTTGCAAAGATCGTCCTTCTCAATCGTTGTTTTCTTGGCATTTTTACGACGTCTATTCCGTCCAGCCTGCACGCAAAACACTGTACGGCAGGCAGTGCATTGCACCGCGCAGGACTATTACATTGACTGGTTACCGCATTTTCATCATGCCTTCATTGGGACTTAGTGCGCGGCGCAGCGGGAACCAGTCATTGCTGCACTTGCACGTACGGGACCACGTGTTTTCATGCAGCTCTACGCGATATGCAGATTGTGCACGCACAGTATACAACCGCTGTACACACACGATCTTATACAGTACGTACGAGCTCGGTGTTCGTTCATTTTTAGCGATGTCCAGCGGCATATTAACGTGAGTTTGGGCATTATACCAACGAAAAATACGTGTAGCTTAAGACTTAAAATCCTTTGCGTTTTTATCACTTCTTATTTTTAAACTTCCCGTGTTTGACGAGCCCTCTTTTGGATTTCTGAGGAGCGCTATTTTTAGCGCTCCTTCGAGACAGTCGAGGAGCGCAGTAGGAGCGCCTGCGCGATCGCGCTCCTTAAAAATGAAGGACTGTAGAACCATTCTCTTAGTTGAGAAATTATTCACACATGGTGTTTCCGCAAACCTTTCATTCATAAGTATCTCCACCGTGCAAAGCCTCAAATCTTACTTAAAGTATTCAGAACAAAACGCGTGTCTCGATAAACTTGAATTGTTGCCAAATTCCTGTGGAAAGTCACAATTTACAATTCTGAATTCTTTGTAAAAGGGAACATTTGCTTGCCATTTATTAGAAAAAACTTCAGAGCATCGTACTCACTCCATACACATTCTATGGAATTTTGGTTTCACCAGGTGACTTGCAAATGTGGAGAGGCTGTCGAGAAGTGCCAACAAGAAGAACATGACGTAAGTTCAGTGGATAGACAAAGCCATGTGCAAAGTAGTACAGGCATCGATCCACTTAACCATCACACTAGCCATGGTCAGCTGGCAAATGAAAATGCCATTCACCCTCCTATGCGAACATACATTTTGTGCCAAGTTGTCCTGTCAGTCAAATCAATCAAGTGATTGTTTTAAACAGTTACGAATTCCCAGCCTACATAAAGCAGGATTGACTGGCCGTGACAGCCCATGTAACTTGACGCAGCTTGGCTTTGACTGTGGGTAATCTATAAGCTGCCCACAACTTGGCCTGCATTGTTTGTTCATGGTCTGTGGACTGAGTTTGACTAGTAGTCACAGTGCTTGCCTGACATCAGATCTGACTGCTGGTGACTAGCCTGTGTTAAAGCTATAGTCCATCATTTGCAGCCATCCGAAAAGTAACTGGCGTAATTATTGTTGAAAAGCATACTTGGTTGAAAGATAGTAAGGGAACTAAACTCCCTGTGAAATCATTCGTTCTGGCAAGCTGTCATTTTGAAGTAATCAACGAAAGAAGGCATTTCCAACGGTGATTGTTAAGAATCACCGTAGGAAAATTTAAATTAGTAGTTCGTTTTGTTATTCAGCGCAGCGCGCACAAGTATTGGAACGACGCACACGCGCACGCGGTTGTTATAATTCGTCGGATCAGTGCGCTACGTCGCGTATAGCTGCAATTCAAAACAATTCAAAACATGATTCAGTAACTTTTGATCTGAAATTGAGATCTTAGAATGCTGTTTTTCTCGGAATGTACAGCTTAAGCTTAGCTGAAACTTCATCAGGTTAGTTGCTCAGTATCCTTCATTAGATTTTGAACCCTTTTGTTGCTTCAAACGAACAAAATGCACAAATTACAAATGATGGACTGTAGCTTTAAACGTATAGCAGGGGAAGTCAAAGAAAAATTGTGACTGTCTGCGACTGTTTAAATAGCAGGAGGGATAAGCAATGAGTACAACAACCATTGACTTCCATTTCTTTCTACTAGGCTGAGCACTGCCCGCAGCGCCAAGTCACATGCGAATACTGCGAGATGGGAATGGACTTCAAAAACCACGCCGAGCACAAGGATTTCTGCGGCAGCCGGACTGAGCCCTGCCCCAAATGCAGCCGCTACATCTACTTCCGCGACAAGGTCCGCCACGAGGCCACAGACTGCAAGTACCCAGAAGTCAAGCCTGTCAAGCCGAACCCCTTCCAGTCCACCGCTGCCGTTAGGGACCCATACCTCCAGAACGACCTCTTGTTTCGGTCGGCAAAGTCCAACCGGTTGCCGTCGGGCTTGCTAGGGCAGTTCACTGGTCCCCCGTTACTGAGACCGGGGACGAAGGGTTATCCGAGCGGCCTTGGGGCCGGGGAGGGCAGGAGGGGCTTGTTTGATGGGGGATTCGGAGACAGGAAACAACGGAAGAACCAAGACAGGGTCCAGAACGTGATGACAAGGAACCCAGCCAGAGGAAGAGAGAAAAACGGTAAAGCTTCTTCAAATGACAATCTGTATGATTAAAGAAAGAGGATTGGTTTTGATGAATTCAGATGAAATTTCATGTGGGGTCCCTTTAATGCTTCTTAAGTCAACTTAGTTTTTGTGAACCCTTTGCTGAAGGATTGTACTTAAAAATGAAGTCTTAAAACCTTAATTTTTAGTTAGCTTGACATTTGTGGTCAAAAAATGTCATGAAGTTCCTCCTGTAGCCAAATAACATGAGTTATATGGGTGGAACTATTGACCCTGAAAATCCTAGCCAAACCCAGCTCCTCTGACAAGAACCGCATAAAAAGCCTAGTGAGTCTAGCCAGCCTCGCCCTGGGGCATGCATAATCAATCGTCCCGTCAACAAGCAAATCACAAGCTCAAGTGATGGCTATTTGCAGTCGTGTGACCAATGTAACATTCCAAAATCACAGGTGTGGGTTGGGACCATATTCAAATGTGTACTGCAAACTTTGCATGACAATGGGACCTCGTTTGTAACCAATCAGATGATGAGGATTTATTCAGGTGTTGTATGAAACAAATCATGTATGTCTCACATTTGTTCAATGGAAAGGAAAGAATGACAGGTGGAATGTTCCATTTTCGCCTCATGGAATGGAACATTCCATTTGTCACCTCATAAAATTATTCTTACCATTGCACACATAAACATTCATTATTTGTACATATACTGTAAACTGTAGGTCTAACTACGCAACATACCAGAAATAAAACTACCGGTAAAAATGCATTTATACAAATTTTCATTGGCTTAATTGTTTGCCAGTTGTTTCAACTGTTACCATTGACCATCAATGTAAACTTTTTATTTCACAGAGGAGAGAGCCCTACTTCAGTCGGCTACCAGCCAGGAAGAACTAGACCATCGCCTGGCCCAGCACCTGGCCCAAGACCTACCCGATGACTCTTGGTATGATTCTGATGACCTCTCCGAAGATGTGGCTCACCCAAGCAGTGGGCCCCCTCCTGCTTACGATGAGTTCCAGGACGATATTGCCATCCAGGAATTAATCAAAGACTCCTACAGCATTCCAGCCATCAACACCTTCCAAGAACAGGGCACAGGTGAGAGACAATGGGACTACAGGTTGGGTGACAGATGGGAATTGGTCATTTTCGTAACAAAAATGGCTAGTGAGGGGAACAGATGCTCTGTTAGGCTAGGCTATAATTCAATTTCAAAAAAGTACAGCATGTGTGTAGTGACAATACAGGGTGAGACGAAAAACACGAAGCCCAAAAAGTCTGGACTGTTGTTTCAGTGAAGTTCTGCATGTTGCACTTTCAAAATCTAGAATATAAAAGCCCAGTTCATAAGCTTTCTTTTAGTACAAGAATCATTCAAATCACTCAAGTACTTTTCAAGTTATGGAATTTTAAACACAACCACCGTTTTAAAGTTAGGTCCACGGATCACACAAAAGGTGTGTGTTCTTTCAGCAAAATGAAAACAATTCACACACATCCCTATGTGATTTCTTTTCGTTTTGCTGAAAAAACACTTATACCGTTTTGTGATCCGTGGACAGAACTTTAAAACGGTGGTTGTGTTTAAAAGTCCGTAACTTGAAAAGTACATGAGTGATTTGAATGATTCTTGTACTAAAAGAAAGCTTATAAATTGAGTTTTCATATCCTAGATTTTGAAAGTGTTACATTTAGAACTTCACTAAACAATGGTCTTGACATTGGGGTTTCATTTTTTTGACTCACCCTGTATTGTTTTGGTACCAAACAATAAGGAATGATAAGATGGACGTTTGCGTTGGAGTGATGTAAATTTAATTTTAGGTTTTGCCCTTCACCGACATATATACCAGAAATAGTACTATCGGTAAAAATGCAAATTTATGTACAGGTAAATATTCTCCATACAGATTTTCATTTTGCCCTTCATACGTCGGTGAAGGGCAAAACCTGATATGGAATAACAAATGATGTTGTCAAAATACCGACATATTGACAATCTCGGTGTGGAATTTCAATAGTGCCATTTTTCTCTTAAATGTGGCCAGATTTGTACAAAAGCCCTGTAAAAAAAAAAAAGATGACAGAAACAAGTGGCTGAGATCTGCACTGCACTGTACATGTATATTGTTAAAATTCCTTGTGGTCAAGTTGTCTAGATAAGGTGAAAATTGTGCTTACTAGTCATCCAGAAAAGCCTTTGAAGTCCTGCCCATGCATGCTGCCTGTTTGCAGTTCCCCTAATACTGCTTGTCTCATTGTACTTGGACAACATAGTAGCCTGCCCAGAAAAGTACCCTATAACACCGAACACCATCGTGTTCTTGTGGCGGTAAATCGTAGACTCACAAAATCCAATATTGCAGAAGCCTGCACGCTGAATATAAACTCAAAATTGATGCCGCTAGTTTGTTTCGTCCCATTGAATTCTCTGGTATTAACCTGAACCCCCTATGCCCTTTTTGCTAGGACCCAACCTCAATCTTCCAAAATCCTCCAAAATTTTGCACTTGACATGTATGTTCAAATGAAGGATACAAAAATTACCCACTGCCTCAATCCTTCAAAATTCTCCAACAGCCCTGCCTTTCAAAATGCCTTCAACCTCAATCCTCCAAAATCCTCCTCTTCTTCTAACACCATTCATCCTCGATCTTCCAAAATCAGCTGGTACCGAATGTCCATGTGCTCCCAATCCTCTACAATCCTCCAAAATTGTATGTTGCATTCATCCAAAACCGCCCGGAGGACTTTGGATGATTGAGGAGGGTTAGGGGGAAAGTGATATCCGAGACAATAGATCATGCTGTTAGCATAATGTGTGACTTCACTGATGAGAAAACCAACATACCCCTCATTTTCTTTTATTTCCACACAGCATTGGGTGACTTAACATTACCGTGTGAATTCTGCCAGCGACCCATTCCAGCTGAGACACTTATACAGCATCAGGTAATGATATCGGTCTGACTATGACTAGATATTTCCAAATACTGCACAGTCATATCTGGGCCGTTGCTCCTTGTACCTACTTGTCCCTTCTTGACAGAATACAACAGCGGGCTATTCATTTGGGAGGACTGGACCCAGCATCATCTCTAGAACCTCTTTCTGTTAGACGTTCAGCTGCTTCTCTTAGCTTGTTCTACATGGGCTCAGAAGGTCCCTCACTTGTTGTCCCTTCTGTTCGCACCTTCACTCGCAGCACACGTTGTGCAATCTCCACTCAACCCTTCAATGTATCTGTTCCATAGGCCAGTACTGTGAGATGTTCTTCTAGCTTTTTTCCTCGTACTGCTGCACTTTGGAACTTTATACCTGAATCCTGTTTTCAACCAACTTAAATCTAAACACCTTGAAGTGGCCCTCTTGCCTTGTGATGAACGATTCCCATATATTTTGCTGCCAATGTTTATTGAATTGTTAATTAAGGTATATATCGGTGGGGTAATGAGACGATTATGTCATTTTGTACAGCCTTTGTCTTTCTGAGAGCATTTTAATGGAAGTTTGTTCTTGCACCCCACACATGGACTGGACTCAGCAAAGACACCAAAATGGAGCATTAGGCATTATCAGAGGATGTCTGTTGTTGTTTTGTTTGACAGAATAAGCCGTCTGGTTCAGTAAAATAAAATAAAATAAAAATGGGCATTTCCTGGAGTGCGTGGCAATTTCCCCTACGTATCATGTACCAGATGGTGGAGGTCCATTCAATAAATGTGGAACATTTTCATTGGGCATGTGTTGAAGCATCTTGGATATTGTGTATACATGTGTATTCCTTTTCTTTCTACCTCTAGTCTGGTTGCCGTCCTGACCTTGCATGCCATCCAAAGGAGGAGACAGCTCAAACCAACAACAGCAGGCCAAGAGGTCCCAGCCACCCACAGCCACCATCTGAAGTACTGAATAATTTCAACTATGGTTCAACATTTCCAGGGTAAGGCACAGTCTACCAAAAAAAATAAGCCATTTTGTTGAACTTGGAGTCCAGTACTCTTTTTAATGTCTACATGTGTTGTATATATTGCATTAAGCCGGCCTCGGTCAACCTGCAATTTACTTGCACAGCAACAGTACCGTCGGCATCAAGCACAAAAGTTCAAGCTCAAGTTAAAAAAAAACTGAGAAATTGTGAGATTATCGTGGAACAAGTGGCATCTCGATGCAGCATAATCGCAACCCTGCTCACATTACCGATGTCGCGACACTTCACCCAAGTCGACTGCGATTGATTCCTGCCTTTCGGGAACCCGTTCCATCGTGGCGCAGAAGTTGAGATTTTTCTACTCTTGCGACTGTTGATTTTTTTTTGAGTGCCGACTGATGCCGATCGTCTTAATATCGTCGCAGTTACACTCAGGTCGCAAATGAATGATATGTTGCCGATGGTCGCAGCTCAGGCGCAGCTTGATCCTGAAAAGTCAGTCGCCAACCGTTCAGAGTTGTCAAAAGGTCGAACTGAGGGTGGCTTGACTGGATGTTTGTCATTTGGCACAAATATAATACGTGGCATTTCATTTCAATTTGGGGAGTGTGACCTAGTGGTTACGATACATGAGTCATGATCAGAGAGTCGGGGGTTCGAATCCAACCGCCGACCATACGTTATGTCCATGGGCAAGCCACTTAACCCTCACTTGCCTCTCTCCACCCAGGAGTATAAATGGGTACCGGCATTAGCTGGGGAGTAACCTGCGATGGACTAGCATCCCATCCAGGAGGAGTAGAAATATTCTCAGTCGTTTCATGCCACTGAAGCCAGAGATAAACGCCAGCCTGATGGGCCACATTGGCTCGTGACAGACTTGACTTTCCTTTTTCATTTAAAAACTAGAAGGTCAATGTAATATTCCACAATGTACACCACAACACCACAAACTGTCTTTGATCACCAGGTACAGTTCTCTGGACCGGTCAGACAGCCCTCATAACTATGACGAAGACAATCTCCTGATGCTACCCTGCGAATTCTGTGAGATACTTCTCCCAGCAGATGCCCTGCCAATGCATCAGGTATGTGCACTAGCTTCATAAAATGACTTCTCCCTCTAGACGTTGTAAACAGTTGTTTCTTCTGTCTCTAATAAAGGAATACCTGCTGTTGATGGGTGATAACGGAAGAGGAATGAAACTTGAATAAGCCTTTTTACTTAAATTCAAAGTATTGTTTATCAAATGTTTTTTACAGGGAAACTGTGATGAATTATTTGTTCAGCTGTATACTATTCTCTTTTCTTGAAGTAACAATTCATAAAATCAGGAACGTTTTTGAAACCTTAATCCTAACCCCTAGGCCCTTTTGGCTAGGAACCATCCTCAATCCTGCAGCATCCTCCAATTGCCACCATGTAAAAATTGGATTCAGCCTCAATCCTCCAAAATCATCTGTTATGTCTTGAATTTGTTCAGGAGAGGAGTGACCATAATTGCCTCAATCTTTCAAGATTCCCCAACAATCACTGTTATAGGTTGAGGCAGTGCCGATGACATTCAGAAGCAGTGCGGATGATATCAGGCATAATGCAGGGCTCACTTATGCATGACTGAACATGAACAATGCTGGGTACAGCCTACGAACTCGACACAATGCATCCTCCAAAATCAACACTTTTTTGCCTTTTGGCCTCAATCCTCCAAAATCCTCCAAAACTGTCTGGAAGATTTTGGAGGATTGAGGAGGGTTAGGGTTAATCCCTGAAAGGAATGATCGGATACAACATCTGAGTTTTAAATCAAAACTTCATCTAAAGGTACCAAATACATGCCAGTGGTTAATCTCTGACTGTTTCCAAAATTTCCTGAGCCCTATATATTTCAGTTATTTTATCGCTTCACCCAGGTCAACTGTAGTGAGAACCGCACCGTGACCCCAGCACCCACGACCTTTGACCCCAGCCCAGGGTCGTACCCCACCAGAAGGGGCGGGTCAAACGAGAGTCCCATCAGACCCAAACCGCACAGGGTTCAACGACCTCAAGACTTCCCTGTCAGACCGAGGAAGCATCAGGACGAACAGGCTTTTGCTGGTATGGACAAAAAGTAGAGTGCGTTCATTCTGATGAAATCCAGAGGCTGTCTTTGAAAACCCAACTGGATAGATGGCATTTCATGGTTCTTTTTTTCGCATTCAAGTATAAACATCTTACTTTTTTCTATGCAAATGTCAATGCAGTGTATACAGGGTGAGTCAAAAAACATGAAACTCAAATGTCGGGACTATTGTTTTAGTGATGTTCTAAATGTAGCACTTTCAAAATCTAGGATATGAAAGTTCTATTCATAAGCTTTCTTTTAGAGCAAGAATCATTCAAATCACTTATGTACTTTTCAAGTTACGGACTTTTAAACACAACCACCGTTTTAAAGTTCTGTCCACGGATCACACAAAAGGTGTGCGTTCTTTCAGCAAAACGAAAACGATTCACACACATCCCTATGTGATTTGTTTTCGTTTTGCTAAAAGAACACTTACTGTTTTGTGATTCGTGGACAGAGCTTTAAAACTGTTGTTGTGTTAAAAGTCCATAACTTGAAAAGTACATAAGTGATTTGAATGATTCTTGTTCTAAAAGAAAGCTTATGAATAGAACTTTCATATCCTAGATTTTGAAAGTGCTACATTTAGAACATCACTAAAACAATGGTCCTGACATCTTGGTTTTTGGGGTTTTTTTACTCACCCTGTACAAAAACCAGAGTAGGCTTGCCTAGGTGAACTAGAACAGGAAGTCACAGTTTAGGACATAATTTATTCACAGTCAGACTAGTCAGTTATTCAGTCAGTAAAGGGACAATAAGCCTCTGCACTGATGACGTCACACTTTGTTTTATACACATGTGCTTTCTTATGGGAGCCTGGTGGGGACGACGGTTTCGTAGCTCCATAGAAAAGCGCACACTTAAAGAGGTTGTGGAATGCTCGAAGATATTTCCGTCATTTTTCGGGTATATGTAGCCTAAGGTGTGATGAAATAAAAACGACTATTGTGTCTGTCATGAAATGAGTACAAAAGGTACTTTTGAGGGCTGTTTTTCAGGTCCTGTTTCGACCCGAACGTGCAATTTGTGTAAAAGTCGTCGTTGGGGGCAGCAAACAAAACATAGTAAATCGTGACGTAATAAACAGGACTCCCGATGCAGCGTAGTATAAACGAGTCCTGTTTATTACGTCACGATTTACTATGTTTTGTTTGCTGCCCCAACAACGACTTTTACACAAATTGCACAGTCGGGTCAAAACAGGACCTGAAAAACAGCTCTCAAAAGTACCTTTTGTACTCATTTCATGACAGACACAATAGTCGTTTTTATTTCATCACACCTTAGGCTACATATACCCGAAAAATGACGGAAATGTCTTTGAGCATTCCACAACCTCTTTAAACAAAGTGTGACATCATCAGTACAGAGACTTATTGAACTGGTAATTGAATCTTTTGGCTCTAGTTAAAGACACTATTCTATCCTTTTTCAACAAATTTTAATTTTTTTGTGCGTGTATAAATTTTCAAGTTTTATGTTTTATCAAATGAAAAAAACCGCTTCTTTGTGTTTTACTTTTGGTGTCTACAACCTTAACAAACAGCTCTTATAATTGTCATGCTGCAAATAATTGAAACTTTTCTGTAACTAAACATGGGTGAAATTTTCCATTTGAAGCCTCATTTAAAAGAGAGTAACTCTGGTATTGCTAACAGAAACTACGTAAATACATTTTCCCCCATTTTTGTCCTGAAATTGCCTACCACTAGATCCCAGCATTGACGATGATGACATTGATGTTGACGCGATACCAGCTCCAGTGCCCAAGCCCAGAAACCCGCCCCAGCCCAAGTCTCGCCACCCCAGGAACACCGTCCCCCTGGCGCCTCAATTCCCATCGGACGCCAGCCAACAGGGAACCGGCCAACAGCCCTCGTTTGCCCGGTCGACATCAGAGAAGTACCTACACGGCACCAGCAGGAACCCCAGGCCGACTGCCACTGTCTCCAGCATGCCAAGCGGGGGCGCTGTTCGTGAAACGAAGATCAAAAACACAGGTATGGCTGTGAAAGTAATCGTTGGCATGTTGATGTCACATCGTTGTGCCTAGCTTTGCTATACCAAATTTCTCTTCCAGATTTGTAACTCAATCACACAAAAAAAGATTTAAAAAGGTTTAAAGATAGTAATGGCACTCAACTCCCTGTGACATTTTTCCCTCTGGCATGCTGTCATTTTGAAGAAAAAAAACAATAAAAGAAAGACATTCCTAAAGATGTGTCAAGTGACGCGTTTTTGGACATTTCCGTTAGCAGTTGGTTTGCATTGGGCAAATTCGTGAATGGGTGGAAGCATGTTGACACGACACACACTCGCGCGCTGTTGCAATAATTAGGGAGAATCATCGGTTCAGTGTGTGGCATCACGTAGCAACTATCGGCTGAATGAGAATCATGTCCTGAATGCTGATTTCGGGATTATGTCGTGACTTATCAACTTTTGAATTGAAATCGAGATACAGAATATTGTGTTTTCTCGAAATATACAGCATTCACAGAGCTAATGCTTCATCAGGTTAGTTTTTAGACAACCGACTTTAGATTTGAGCGCTTTTGTTGCTTCAAAAAAGAAAAAAATGCACCAGTGACAAATGGTGTACTCTTCCAAGAAGGTAAGCTTCCCTCCCGAATGACCTGAATCCACCTGGGCTAGCGACTGAAATCGATATTCTGTTTCGCAATTGACCCCCAGCTGCTTCAGGTCAGAGCAGGTACCGCGAAGAGCGTCCTCAGAGCAAGAGCAGCGCCAGGGTGCAGGAGACGTTGCAGGGGCTCCAAGATGCACCTCCTGACGACTACAGCGAGGAGGGACTGAAGAAGCTACTGGGAACCAAACTGTTGACCGGGCCGGATGGGGAGACGTACGCGTACACGCAAGTCAAGTACAATCCTTTTAGTGAGTGGGGATTCTTCCAGTCAATTTGTGATTGAATTTGATCAAGGGTCATTGCTTACTACACTCAACCTAAAAAAGAAAGTCCCCCCTTAATACTTTTTTGTCTAACTACTGGGTACATCTTGCTCAAATTACGACTGATCAGTACAGAAATTCCTCAGCAATCCAGCCACACTCTTTGTTTGACCCAAAACAGTGATAATGTGTACAAAAATAAACAACTTATGACAAATGGTACCTAAAAAAAAGTTGCACTTTTGTATACGTGCAAGGTGAGTGTGAACCACAACTTGCACGTATACAAAAGTGCAACTGTTTTCGGTATCATTTGTTACAAATTGCATAAATTCGTACACATTATCACTGCTTAAGGCCGAACAAAGAGTATGGCTGGATTGCTAAGGAATTCCTGTACTAATTAGTTGTATTTAAGCCAGAGGTGCTCAGTAGTTTTTGAGTTAGACAAAAAAGTATTGGAAGGGGGACTTTCTCTTTTTGGTTGAGTGTAGGTCGATATTCAGGTCTGGTGGTTTGATATATGCCATGACCTGCGCTCTCTGATATCAAAGTGTGCTTGATCCCTTATTGAAATGGGATCAAATTTCATCAGAAAACCTCAATTTTCTGGCTCCCTGCAATAGGCTGGGTTCTTATCCTGAAGGGCTATGGTAATCGAGTAACCAATTGAAAAACGACACGGGTAACCGTTGGAGAAACCCAACCCCAAAAATTTAAATCTCAGGAGTTGCTTTTCATATTGTTCATAAAGGTCCCCGCGATAATACTATCACATCGGTACAAGTGTATATATGGGCTCTTTAGCTTGACAGTGAAAAATGCATTTTCGCAAGTGTCGTGAACGTGAATCTGTTTTGTTTTTCCATGTAGCCTGGTTTTCAATTTGAAAATTCAAAATAGTTAATTACGGGTACTCAATTCCATAATCTGCAACTGGATCCTGACATCAGCACGCAAATCCTCTTGTAGCACGCACAGAAACAAAATTGTGCATGCAATGCTCAATGGTAGTTACCATGCTAGCTCTATACACGAATGTATTAATTCAGAGTAAACATATTGTAATGTGTTTAGTGGTATTGTAATGTGTTTATGGTGTATTGCAATCGTTTGTGCATTTCTTTCACATGTCAAATTTTTCCAGCCCTGGAGCAAAAACCCACTGGCATCCCTAAAGAAAACTAATGCAAATTTTTTTTATTTTTTTTTTGGAGGGGGGAAATGGTGTAAAAATTACTAGACCCTTGGTGATGGGATTGAGTTTTTACTTGAAATTGAGTTTGAAAGTTCAAGTAAAAAATATCCATTTGTGTGATTCAAACCTCTTGATAGATCCCGCACAAAAGACTGTACAGATTTTAGTCAAAACTGCTCAAAAACCTCCTTTCCCACAGGTAAGCCAAAGACGACCAATTTCCCTCAACCATCAGGATTGGAAATGGACGACCATCCCTCTGCCCTCCTGCCACAATTCAACCCAGCCGTGGCCCAGGACAGACCCCCACCGCACCAACACCAAAGCTCTGGTGCCAGGCAGAAGGTCCGACATGATCGCCATCAACACAAAGACGGCAACAGGGGGAACGGTGGGGCTTACCATCCCAGCTTCCCCAACGCGGCCAATCCACGCAAGGGCGGGGACTCAGAAAGGAGGGGCAACAGCGGTGGAACACGGAGACCAAAGTGAGTATAGTGACCAATTGTTGGCTGCTGTGATGTGGGATATGACGTTTTTCGCCTCTGGTGCTATGCGCCCCGATAATCGTGCCAATAACTCTAAAAGATAAAATGTTGTAACACTGTGTGAGAAATAAATAAAATCACTGCGATGTAACCCTTGAAGACTGAAGGTTTTGTCCCGCCGGACATGAGACTGAGCATTTGATGGTGCAGTTCTCATTTCGCGAAGCTAGCGCACTGGCACGTTCCACACGCAACGTGCCCGATGAAAGCAGTGCGCTATCACCCTTAGTGTGTGTGACATGCCTTTTTATTGTCCAGACACGTGCTCGTCCAAGACCAGTGAAATTACGGTATCCAAGCACTTGATATAACAATTATGTTTGCCGTGACCTGGGCGGATCTAGGTTGATGGGTTTCCTAAATTCCTGAAATTTTAAAGCTATCATGGAAAGGTCATGGAAAAGCCAAGACATCCTGCACAACTTATACATGAAGATGTGTAATGTTTGGCTATGGCAGTCTTCCAGTTTGCATTCCAGTTAATTATACTTCCTCTTTATGCATGTATGCTCTATACTTGTTCGTTCAATGCACCATTGTGATGCTTTTGTGGTGCTCAGTGGTGTCCCTTATAGCCTCCAGAGCAACAGGCTCCTAAGATGCCAGAACAAGAATTTGCCTTGGAAAACCTTAATTTTGTCCAGAAAAGTCATGAAATTCCCTTTCAAGATTTCTGTGGGAACCCTATTTGAGGTTAAGGGGATCCTGTTTGGGAATGGGTATCCACGTTTAATTTGGAAAATGTGAAATGAAATTATCACTCACTGTTATTAGCGAGCAATTTACAAGGGCTGCTGTCTGCAACACTATGTTTACTTTTTCATGTAAAGTGTTGTGCTCTTGATTGACAGGCAACCATCAGCATCTACCACCGTGACCCTTGACCCTGATGGCCTGGTTTCTCCTCTGCGGGTCAAGGAGGAACCCAATACACATAGGACGTCCAATCAGAAACAGGGGCAGAGGGTATGTATGCATTCAGTAAATTGACGGGACTGTTGATGTTGGAATGGTCTCGCTCATCCCTCCCCCGCTCACCCCTGCGCCGCTCACCCCTCCCCTGTTCACCCATCCCCCAAAGGCTTGGAGCCCATTTTGTCATTATCTATACATATATGGCTAAAATACTCGTAGAAGACCCAGATAGATTTCAATGTACCGACAAACCAGTAATGCAGTCGACTCCTTTTCAAAGCCTGAAAAGTATACTGTACTATTGATAAGTTAAGCTTAAAAAACTAGTCAATGCAAGTTTTAGTTTTACAGCAATTTAAAGCCAGTCCTAGCCAGAAAGTTTGTCCATAAAAAAATCAGTTATTTTCACTGAACTGAGCCCACAGTTTTCAAATTTATGCTCTCGATTTTTTTGTCCTACAGAGGCGAACACCAGCGCAGAGAAACACCAGATTACGTGAAGATCCTGTGCTATGAGGAGGACTGTTGGTAGACATGTAAACAGGACCAAAAGTGTGTCATAAAATGTAGAATATTTTAATTCCAGATTTCCCAAAAAGGGCCAAGAGCATATACCTGGGCCCAATTTCATGGCGCTGCTTAACGGTTAGCAGAAAAGTTGTGCTTACTATAGCAAAAAATTGTGCTAAGAGTACTATTTCATAGCGTGGATGTGCGCGCCTGGAGATTTCTATCTACACTTGTGTTCTCAGCTGATTCTGTTTCAGCTGAGCTAGAAAAATCTCTGAGCAATGTTTTTACCCAGACTTGGAGCTGGACACTACTACCAACTGACCCACTTTCTATTAGTCTGAAATTCAAGTGTGTCTGAAATTATCTGTGCTAAATTGCAAGTTAAAAGGTCTAAACCATTTCGTCTATAATGCCACGCAACATCAACTGTCTCAGTTTTCACCACCATATGGGCTCCGTGCGCCAACAAAGAGGGCGCTTTTTTACCACTTTTGAGAGCCCTGTGGACGGAACACACCGCGTGTGCGTCCTGGCTCGTGAAGTACACACGACTGATTATACTCTGAATGTGCGCAAAGCCATAGCGTCTTAGTGACAGCGTTAGGTGTCTCGGCGATGCGTTTGATTGTCTCTCCTGATGGGCTCCCCCAACTCCCCCTTTCTTGCCGGTGAGGGGGTACTTCTGTACGGAGCCCATAATGTCCTCCATTGACATTGTGGGGATCTGAGTGGTTTAAAAAAAGAATTCCTAATTCTGCTCTTTCCAATGTAAATTTAACTCCGTGACTACTTTTATGTAAAATTAATTGCCTGGATTAGAAAGAATAAAACCATGCGCAGCAACACGTTGCAATGATTGTCAGCCCATTTTCTCCGGCAGGCGCCAATTTCAGGGTTCCCACAGCAATGGGAAAATCCCGGAAAATCCTGGAACTTAAAGCAATCATGGAAAAGTTATGGGTTTTCATTTTGAGATTTTCTGTGGGAACCTTGAATTGGAGTGATACACTGGCTGTCAATGTGTTACAGAGTCATAAATCCTTTAAAACAATCCTTGAGACTTGTTTTTTAAAGGCCGCGTTCTGGTCTTGCTTCTTAAAGACATCCCAAAGCCCCTCATAGCAGCAAAATGGTTTTACCCAGTTTATATGATAAACAACTGTGTGCCCCCCCCCCTCATAAAAAAATTGTCAACCCCCGAGTGCCCCCCCCCCCCCCCCCCCACCGGAAATTTGGTAACTTTGAGAAAAGCACATTTCTATAAGTTAACGTGATTAGCGGTTTTAACATAAGGTGCCTTTTTTCACGTTTTCTATTAATTTTTTTTCACTAAAATCCTGTTTTTGGCAATTGGCTGTTTGTTTTAAGGTCCTGCGCCAGAATAGCTACACCTATTGTCTGACATTGACCATGATTGTCAAAAAAAACTAACCCCTCCCCTTGTAACATCCAGCCCCCCGCCCCCACCTTGCCCCCTAGGATGACTCTGCCGCTCCTTACAGTAGCAAATAGCCACACCAAAAGGCTCCCAAATAGCGTGGTATACTATTGCATAAGTCAAGCCTGCCACTCTAGCACCCTAGTCCACAAACGTGATTGCAAAATCCACAAGGACCTCACAAATAAAACAGATAAGATAAATAAATGAGATTTGAATTAATACAAGTATCAGCTACTCCGATAGCCAGCATTCCCTGAAGAGATAGTTTACAAATTAACCTTGACGCACACATTAGCATAGGACAAGCAGGCCTTATTATCATGCGCAAACATCATCTTTGAACCTAGCCTAGGACGGCTTACCCTGGATTCCTCAAATTTTTTGTTCTGCCTGTGGCTCAGATTTTGTTCAGATTGTTTTTGTATTCTAATGAAGGTGCCTATCGCTGTATTGATATCACAGACAAACATGGGCCAGGGTGATTTTATATCCTCCTGTGTGGTTAGTGAATTCTGAATATCTTGTCCTTAAATATTTGCAGTGTCTGGTCCTTGAAAAGTATTTCATTTGAGTTCCCATCACCCCTCTTGTCAAGAAGAAACATGTACACTCGTCATCCTATAACCCATGTTAAAGGTAATATACAACATTTGCAAACATCAAAAAACAAAACTACCAAATTATTTTGAAATACCTTACCTGACTGTAAGTGAATATAATAGTCTCAAGCATCCTGTGAAATAAGGGCACCTGGTGTGCTGTCATGTTTAACAAAATTCGTATTTTTGTATCCATTTCCAATGATGGTCGGCCAACCATCATTGAAAAAAAAACTGACACTTTTTTTCAAATAAAACCCCCAATGTACCAAATTTAGTTAGACCACATTTGTTTGCAATCGGTTGCACATCCGTGAATGGTTGCAAGCCAACTAGGCGGGTCCCCTTACCTGACAATTTCATGATGTCTATAAATTGCTAAGTAAATTTCATCTGAAGTAGGGTCAGGGAACCAGACTATAAGAACAGCATTTTTTTCTTGGTTTTGCCAGCATCTATGAAAACAAAACTTTAAACAAGTCAGCGTAACAATATTTGCTATAAAATACTAACCCCCAATTCAATCCATTTCTGAAAATTACAGCAAAATTAAATATTGTAATTTGCTCAATCATGACATATATTTTGTTCATTTAATTAATTTTGAACATTTTCCAACTTAGAATGTCATCTTACGTCAAGAATAATTAAGAAAGCACCTTTAAAAATAGTTACATTTTTAAGTGAACTTTAATTACCTGAACTGAAAACTGTGTTCCATGGTTAAATATATAATCAACCGAAGAGGAAGTACTTCATATGTAAGATGCTGACAAAAAACTCTTTAACTATTTATGCAAATCTTGATTTGAATAAAGCAATCCTAATTACAAATTGGAAAACAATATTTAATGAAGAGAATATAGTATGCCATATTAAATGCTGTCTTTGAAAACAATATTGTAAATATTTCACATAAAGTGTGTACTGCATATAGTATTCTGACAGGAATGTATATCCGTGGCGAGTGGTTTTTGTGGTTTCTCATTAAAGGCATATAGGATCATTTGCCTTTCATGCATTTTGTTCGCTTTCAGTGACACCACTCAAAATCCAAAGAAGTTTCAACTCAGTGAATATTATAATTTTCGAGAAAACAGTGAAGAAAATGCACAACCATTAGTCACGAAATACGATTTCGTCCATAGCACTGGTAAAATCAGTCATAATTTTGACCGAGTTGGAAACCACCTACATACATTCCTTGATATCTTCTAAATGACAGCAAAACAGACGGAATAATTTCACGGGGTGCCAATTAGCACCACTACGATCTTTAATTCAAGTAAGCTTCTGGATAATAAGTCGGTATATAGGTAGTTACTTTTGGGACTCATGCAAAATGATCTTATATGCCTTTGAGTAAACATAATTAAACGATAGAAATTGTATATGCAGTTAAAACCAGTTGCAGGAAAGCGTGGTTGCGTTATTAAATAATGATGGTATTGTTCTTAGCTATACTTCAAAATCTAAACGAAATGTAAACCTGGCCTTTCAGAAGATATCATTTATCTATTGAAATCATATACCTCTCGTTCTTTTTAGAACCATTCTCTTAGTTGAGAAATTATTCGCACATGGTATTTCCGCAAACCTTTCATCATTTAGTATCGGCTCCGCCATGCAAAGCCTCAAATCTTACTTAAAATCATAGACGTTTCCTGGATTCTCAACTAGTCAGACGCTTGCCAACCAAGTTTCAGTTGTGGTTCCCAGTATTCCTGCTCTACTTTCGCTGCCTATGAGCATTTTTCCCCAATATTGCATGATATACAGCTAACGCTATCTAATAAAGATGATACAATATATACATAATGAATTGTCGTTTTGTCATGCTAATTTATGACTGATTTCTTTTCTCGGTCTAGTACGTTTTTGGTGGACTTTTGGGCTACAAAAAACCGCGGATAATTTGTTCGGCGACATTCGGCTATTACGTTGAGGCTTTTACCCCTAGTGTTTTTATTGGGGGTTAGGGGAGGGGCCGGGCGATTAAAATCTTTGGAAAGTTACGCTATTTTGCGGAAAAACGTGCGCGTGATTTTGCGGAAAAACGTGCGCTTGGAGAAAGTTACGTGGTAGCAAATTTCAATCAAGATCTCACTATTTTATAGAACTTAATACAAGTGGTTTAGTTGAAACAATTGGAAGAATAAATATCTGAATACAATGAGTAAAGCAAAAATTAATCAATGTTTTATTAGAAATAATCAATGTTTATTTTTATCTATTTTTTTAAATCAAGACACCAGCATGCTTTTTCTATTTTACGAGTCAGAGACACACGTACACACAAAACATCTTTGACCTCATGACTTGATCAGTTTACATGTAACGTTGGCGCCATTTTTTCTCGCAATTTGTTTCTATTCCTCAAAATTCTATATTTATTCCCCTCGGTATCGAGGTAACACAAGCCAGTGTACTTTTACCGTTTTTATTCAGCCGCCTGCATACCATGCGTCGTTTGCCCGACCTTTGAACCCGTCTTCGATTCACTGTCGCTAGGGCTGCCCCAAGTGCGAGCATTATTATGCAAACACGCATCACTGCTTCCATGGAACGATTGTGTGTGGCAGGTTGGATAAATAGACAACCGTAAGCTCTTTATTTCTGTTGGTGGTCCAATTGTTAACTCGGAGCCGATCGAAACTAGGCCAGACAATTTAACTGGAAGGACTGCATAAACGGACTGTTGGCTATAGGACAAAGATTTGGCATTTACAGCGCGCACATTTTGTGTGAAGGATTCCGAGGGATAATATTTCAAAGGCTTTTGGCATTATAGCACCAGGAGAAGGGCGTTGGCAGCCGCAGCACGCGTGATTTGGACTTTATACTGCATAATCTATGCGTACCAGCGCAGTGGCAGTGTATGAATGAACATATTGAATGGACTTTGCTATTAAAATAGGCATATGACCCTATAAATTGGCGGCAACTGTGTGCTGTGAAACTGAATTCACCCGATCCAATTATTCTCGAGTTGGCTGTGTGCCATCGTATCCAGCCGAGCACGTTTGACTCTATCTACGGTTGCTCATTTCGTTGGCTGCACGGTTGCTGGGGGTTTTTTTCTTGGCGTGGGAGGAAGTGGTATCAAACATGCTGGACCATATTGATCCCGTTTTCCAGCAAGCCGTCTTCTCCTTCGAGGAAGACTTCGACCACCGGCCATGGGTCAAAATCATGGAGACCCACTGGGTGGACTCCATCTACGCCAGTATGATCTACGTGGTGGTCATCTTCGGTCTCCAGTGGTTCATGAGAGACCGGGCCAAGCTGGACCTGCGCCGCCCCTTGGTGCTATGGTCCCTGGGCCTGGCCATCTTCAGCAACCTCTGCGCCTTCAGATTATGGCAGGAGCTCTTTCTCTACAAGAACCTGTACGGCTGGAAGTCCACCATGTGCGAGGCCGACATTGGCTACTCGGGCGTCAACGGATTCTGGTCCCTACTCTTCGTCTTGTCCAAGCTGCCTGAGCTCGGCGATACCCTGTTCATCGTGCTGCGTAAGCAGAAGCTCATCTTCCTTCACTGGTACCACCACATCACCGTCATGGTCTTCTCGTGGTACAGCTACCCGCTACTGGTCGCCCCGGGGAGGTACTTCATCCTCGTCAACTGCTCCGTCCACGCCATCATGTACACCTACTACGCCCTGCGGGCCTCCCGTCTGGTTCGTATACCCCGTTTTATCAACGTGAGCATCACCCTCATCCAGATGTCGCAGATGATCGTGGGCGTCGTGGTCAACACCTTGGCTTACTACTACCGCTCCCATGGAGACTTCTGCTCCACCACGGATCGCAACCTCCACGTCGCCCTGCTGATGTACTCCAGCTACTTCTTCCTCTTCGCTCACTATTTCTACCAAGCCTACTTCGTCCGGGCCCCGGCCAAGCCGTCGCCTAAACCGGCCCTGGAGAAGGAGAGCAATGGGGTGGCGTACTCCAACGGGGTCCACGCCAACGGAGCTAAGCACTCGAATGGGGTACACGCCAACGGGGTGAATACATTCAAAATTGATTAATACAATTATCTCAGTGGCGGATCCATGCTTTGGAAGATGGGGGCGTTTTCTCCCCACCTTTGGACGAATAATTGTCGGTGGGATTAAAAAAGCATAAAGATGACGATTACCCCAACAATCAGATGTTCCCAAAGTGTGGCTCTGCAACTGGGTGCAAAATAATAATTGAAATATTGATACCTTACTGTGTAAAGATTCTGCCTTAATTTTTTTTCTAAGAAAAAAAATAGATTTTTGAAATTATCTATAGGAAACATTCTTGTAAGGGCTTCAATAATCGCAACTGTGTTGGGGTTCTTACACCGTATGCAAAAAGGGGGAAATATAAATATGAAGAAGAAATGTCAGTTTTGTAAAAACAAAAATATACAAAATGAAAAATTAAAATAATTATTGTTAGTCTGTAAAAGAACATTGAATCGGTTTACTATATCTTGATTAAAAAGTTATTGTGAATAACTGTATACATGGGGTTGTTGAGGAAGGTTTAACAAAAACAGTTGTGTGTACAAAAAGGTATATTCGGTCAAAATTAATTGGGTTAATTGATTAATTGGCCTAAATTCTGGGGGAAAAGTTGTTTGTAAGCACAATTCCTTCATTTAAATAATTCTGACAATCACCGCAGCTGAATTTCAAAAACAAGGATAACTTTTTAAATATAGCTTATTTTTTCATATTATGAAAGGTTTAGTCAAGTACGCAAAAAAACATTTCACGGCACTTAATGACATTTTTAAAGCATATAAGCTTTAAGTCGGTTTAAGAGTGACCATCAAGTCATCTTAAAATATTCATTTACTTCTTTATTTATTAGTGAGTAGGAATTTGTTTTTCATCTTATGTTGCCTTTATAAATTACCCTTTATAAATTAAGTGCCCATAATATAGCTTAATTATGAAACTACATGTATTTTCTCATTACTAGTTTCAGTGTGAATTTTAGGGAAATTCCTTTCGTTCAAATATTTTTTATGGTTATGGCCAACTTTGTATTATTGTAGGTGCTATAAAAAATACAAATGTAAAATGTAACGACATATATTGTCGGTGCGTGCCCCTATATGGTAAAATGATGCTCCACTGAATGGATAATCTCGGCTGTTAAACATCAACCGAGGTCTAATCGATGTGGAGTTAATTATCAAACGTTTATTTGTGAATGGTAAACCCGCGTGTCGTGAGTCATTGGGACGCACTGACGTATGAAGTGAACTTCTCACGCCAATGCCGAACCTAGGAATTTGTTTCCTTGGCGACGACCGAGCGTTAATTAACTGGGCTATCGGTATAGATATGATTATACTTTCAACTTAGTTTGTGGCTTTGCTCCGAGATGGCTGAATGTATAACTAAACTACTACATGTATAACTAAACTACTACATGTATTACAAACTAAGTTTAGTTATAACTAGAACATTATTCTCTACCGTTTTGTATGTGGACCAGGTCCCGCCCTCAAAAGTGGGATATTCTGGGATGATACAGTGATAATACGGGAGTATAAATTAATTCTGGGTCTTATATTCACGTTTATCTAGGAGCATGATTCTGAATTTTTATAAATATACAACTCTTGCATGTACCAAACGGCACTTTCTTTGTACAGAAAAAGGCAAGAAGCCATATTTTAAAAGAAAATAAAGTCATACATGTAGTAACTATGATCAGTCTAATTCTATAGCTACTTCAATCATGTCAAGTGTAAGCCTTTCGAAACCTGATGTAGATGGATTTGGGGGTTTAATAATTGGGTTAAAAAAATAATATCAAAGTTATTTCACATGATTATATTAGACATCTGCCAAGGACGATGATTCGTATATTCTGCACTGATAAAAAGTGTTGCCATATCAACACGGATTACAATGGGGGAAAAAGGGGGACATATTGTGTAGTTAGATTTTTGATCACACATTAAAAAAGGAGCAACTTATGCCTTCATTTTAGCGTACGCCGGGTATGTCTGGGATGTTGACTTAAGAGTGGACTTGTACTTTGATTCGTCAAACACTCTACAGGTGCTTAATAATGATAACCGAAGGAGCTGTAGTTTTGTCGTTTAGGAAGAACTGATTGTAAGATTTGTTTTTGGGTTGAACAGTGGCTGGATAAAATGATAAATGTAAAGGAGGTTTTCGTCAAGGGACGCTGGGGTGGTCTGCATGATTTATCACGAAGATCGCGCGATGAAGCGGGTTCTTATCCGACCTTGCCCCATTTGTGATCAACCAGCCAATTTTTTTTTGTAGATTTTTTGGGCATTAATTTCGAAATCACGATACCGCCAAACGATCTGAAGTTGCGGACTTCAACCTTCCGGCGGGATGGTAACGGCATCTGACTCATCAGAGTCACATGACCTTCATAGCTATTACAATCTTAGTGTTCTGATGGGAACTGGTTCTTGTTGGTCAACCTCATTATGCATGCACACTGGACTTTGCATAGTTCTTCACATTCACAATAAAAGTCCCCACTCCATAGACCTTTATCATGCTGTCTCCATTTCAGTCATGTTCCCCGCATCCAGTAACAGTTCTGAATAATAATGGGTTTTGTGCAAAAAGGAACCAGACTATTTTTTCCTTCCAGCGTCGCTTTGGTTACGTTGATTTGAATGGGGAAAAACCGAAAAATCTAAATAGCCGCAACATGATAATGGTCTATCGGAGTCCGTGTTGTGGACTTCGCACGCATACTCATGGCCCTTATTAAAATAAGGCCCAAACCTACGCAACGTACACAAAAAGGGACTGGAAACGCACTCAATATGGAAAGGCGGCTTTTTTTAGTCAAGGTGCCGCCTCGCATCTTGTCTGACATAATTACTATAGTCGCTGCGGAAACCAAATGGTGATAATTTAAGATGTCAATCCCCTAGGTCAATATAATTCCTTATAAATATATGTAAACTTTAGTCAGTGGGTCAGCAGGGTGCGTTATTAAGGCGAATCTGTAACTGAATGTACGCACCGTTCAGAAGAGTGTTGGCTTCTGATATAGCCCCAAATAATCTTTCCTTGTCATTGCTTGAGGGGGGGGGGGGGGTCACCAGTAGACGGACTAAGACAAGTAACGATTTTAACTCGGTTTTAAGTTGCGTTTTGAGTCATTTTTTTCTGGGTCAAAGACTGGATTTGGACTTATTCCCCTAGAACACTAGACTATGGAATATCCCCTTGCACAGCAAAGCTCATGATGCGAGCGGATTCAGCGATTATGCAAAACACTACAAAAACATGGCATCCAAATTGACCAATCCACAGCTTAGTCCATATTTTTGATCGAAATAACGTCACAGTTTGTAAAGTCGATTGATCACGCGCGGGGTCGCATAAAATTTGCATGTTGCGTTCGACCATGGCTCTGAACACTTGAATGCATGATCCTCAGACTACTATCAGCCAGTCCCTGTAACAAGCACGGTCAAGTCGCTTCGGTGGTACGGTAGAAGGGGCTCTCAACCGAACGGGATGCGAATCCAACCCAGTGTTATGTGAACTTTGGCCCGCCGACGTCCCGAGAAATTCCGAGCATTTTATACCTTACGCACACTGTAATCGAGCTAACGCTCGCGCATGAGGTATGCTGGAAATTTCCTGGGTAGCGCTGCCGGAGTTCCCGAAACTGGAGAGAAAAGCTTTATTTCTGTCCAAATGCAAATGCTGGCACATCATCAGTGCAAACAATGATAGCCGCATCTTCTAAACAACACGATTTGACAGCGTATTATCTTGCGGACACACAAAGTTAATATGCACCCACCCGATTACGTAACAATGTGATGTAGATTTGTCAACAGCCCTGAGTTTGGATATCAAGGGTCAAGAAACTTTTTCAGGTTCACCAAATGTATTGTCACATTTTGTCTCGTGAAAGACAAAACGATTTGCAGTAATAATCGACGACTGAATAAAATGATATTTTAGTCAGCGTTTTATTTGAAAACTCATATATGATCAGCCAAGAAGTTGGAGCGGACTCGAAAAGACAAGTTTTTATTCCTGCTATTAAAAAATTGGTATTGTCCCGCTGGATCATAATTAGCATTGTGCACTTTACATTGATTCAAAACTGCCTTAAAATTGGATTTGGCATTTTAGGCATTAGCAAATTCAAATTGGGAATTGCAAGTAACAGTTCTATTCAAGATTGTGAGATCACACACTCTCGAATTTGTATCCTTGTGGAAACATTTCTTTGTTCTCGTGTAGTAAAGTTTTCGATTTTAAAAGTGAAGTTTCAAAATGCTGTTATTTTAACCAGAATTAATTTCCTTGGTTGAAATTCGGACTTAATATCCCTTTTCTAAAACTCTTCCATTTGCGACAGATCAACCCACCTTGAAAATTCCTAGTTTTTGAGTAACTAATCCATATATCTATTTCGTGAAAACCTTGTGGAGACCTATTCATCTATAGAAATTGCCCTGGTGGAGACCTTTACAATGTTTTGTTCCCTATTGTGTGCGTGTCTCCACAAGGATACAAATTTGAGCACCTCTTTTTAAATGTATGTACACCTGGTCGTTCTAACTTCTCGGCACACTGCGCTGAGGTTAATCTTTAACTAAAGTGTTTAGGCATTAATCGGATTGCGTGTTAATCGCTGATAATGAGCCTGTGACGTGAAACCGTTTCGGTTTAAGCTGTATGCATGTACCGTTACATGTTGATCGTTTTGCTGCGCCCCAAGACCTAATGCGTTAACCGAAGTCAGAGGGCAATGGTTTTGTATTGTGGGGATAGGCATGATTAACCGTTTGTTAATCATGTTAACTAAATTAAAATAAACCAGATTCCCTGTGATACCTGCAACACATGAGGTCATGGGGTATTGGTTTTGTATTGCGGGGATAGCATGATTAACCGTTTGTTAATCGTGTTAACTAAATAAAATAACAAATAAGATTCTCTGTGATACCTGCAACACACGAAGACACGGGATTTGTTTGCTTGATGTCATGTCTTGTCTCATAAAGCTGAATTAAACTTGAAGAAGTACAACATTATACCATTGAGGTCAGCGGTGCTATTATGCTTCGATAGTTTGATGCCTTGCCTTTAAAGGTTAAACCTCTTAATTGAAGATGTCTTCTTGAATTGAGAAGTCAAAACCTAAGAAGTAGTCTCTGTTTTGCATTAATTTTTTTTTTGTATGCTCAAGGTTTGGCCACAATGCACATAATTATTAATTCTGACTCATGCATGTTGCCACGTGATCCTACATAATTGCTCAAGAGATAACCTAGTATAACACTCCTAGCAGCTGTCAGAAGCACGGTGACTAACATAATTTTATATGCCTACTATTGTGAAAAAAAATATATCTCAGGGTGCCGGTCAATAGTGCACGATGATTCCAGGTCATAATTGATAAGTCAGTGATTGTGACGTTTCTGGGTTAAGTCTGTGACCCAGTCGTAACCAATTAAAACTTGATTATCAAATAAGTCAAGTGTATGTATATTGAGTTCTGGTTGTGACCGTCAATACAAAATACGATTTCGTTCTTCATCTTGTCATTGATAATGTTAAATTCATGACCAAATGATCATCTACAATTTTTAAACTGTGTAATTCAATCCCGCATCGTTTATTGAAGACTTAGTGTTGCGTGCTGTTGCCTTATTCAAATTGAAATCACTTTTCGTAAATGTCTCCCCGTGAGATTTTGAGAAGTTTTATTTATTATTTTGTGCGGTATTTTCAATAGGCGCACTTAAATATATACTGCAGTAGAATTATCTACCATGTACATATTTTTGTTTTATGTATTAATAATATTAGATCGTTACCATTATTCATGCATCAACCTCTATGTATAGTGTTTTATGCAGTCATGTTATGGTAATCAGGGAGCCATGCACAGTCAAAATAATATTGTTCGCTCATAAAACTGCCCTCCATAGACGTCACGAGGAAGCCATATTTGATCGTGTTCCCTAAATGTAGGCCTATTTTCTAAATTGTAATCTGTTGACTGGGATGGTGGTGCCAGACTACTAGTGCGTAACAAGCCTCACTGTCATTTTTTTAATGTGGCTTAAAACATTAGAAAATCACAAATTTTGAATTGTTCATCAGAGCAGACGACGTCATTTCTTTCATTTCTATTTGAAAGTTTTCAAAAAATGGATATTTTACATCGCTTGCAATTTAATATGGCCGACTCGTGAAAAAAGTCTATAGACCATTATCATGTTGCGGCCATCTTGATGTTTTCCCATTCAAATCAACGTAACTAAAGCGAGGCTGGAAGGAAAAATAGTCTGGTTCATTCTTGCACAAAAAACATTGTCATTCAATGATGTTATTGGATACAGGGAACATGACTGAAATGGTGGCAGCATGATAAAAGTTTATTGGATAGATGAACCGACGAGGACCCGCCGGGGTCAATTCTGAGGTTCGCGATAAGGTATACCCAGAAACCTTTGCGTTTCCTTCACAATAATCGTGTGAGGAGTTTAACTGTTAGACTTGTTCCCAATCCCCACATTCGAAATATAAATCAGAATGGATGATGGAGGGATTTGGCACCAGTGTATTAAACCGTTACATGGTAACTGGCCATGGGCACCAGCGAAGTGCCAATGTTGTTTCACCCCATACCAATAGACCCAAGTGGGACGGTCCCTGCCAAACTTGGTCCCAACTTTTAATAGCGGCTGGCCTGCATGCCGCCGGCGAGCTGATGCATGCGGAGCTCGGCTCATCACAATATGTATTGTGCATTATTATACTTTGAAGATGACCTTGCATTGCAAACCGTTTTGTGGCCTTGTGTGTGATCTTTTGTTTGTGCAAAAGTAAACAATAAGGATTTGCGTGATTATAGAAATGTAGGTCTGCACGTAGGCTATATATGTAAATAAAGCGGATGATTTGTGGACTACATGTCCACGTTGACGCTTTGCCTTTTTATGGTCAGATGGTAGATAGATAATCATGTAGATCATAGTGAGCTTTCAAGTTCCCATATTCTTAATCATGTGTGCCCTTCAACTATTATGATCGTTTTAAGTTTCATTGTACAAGGGCGGATCCAGGGGAGGGGGAACGGGGGGCCATGCCCCCCCCCCCCCAAAAAAAGAACCTTTTTTTTATTATTATTAGTGACGTCGCAATAAAGGCAGGCACTACGTACACCACCATCTTTTTCTTTAAAAAAAATGGTTAAAGTGGTCAGAAATTGCCTCAGATCGCACCATTGTGCATCTAGAATCCAACAACTTTTCGGGGCCCTTAAGCGGGCCCCGAACCCCTCGATGTAATTTTTGGACCCACATTTTGTGGGACCAATATTTTTTTGAACCTCCCCCCCAAAAATTTGTTCTCGATCCGCCCTTGTCATTGTAATGGTTTGTAGTACCTAGAATTCTGTGTTTTAGATGTTTCTAAGGTGGAATGCAGTGTGTTATTTTTAAGTTATCCATGGCATAGAATGACATACAAAGTCATGATGGTCTGACATTTATAATGAAGAAAATCAGACCTGATGGTTCAATGCCATGATCAATGTATTTTTCAGTTAAATGGAATTTCTATTATAAACGATGATTCACAAAATGTGTGTAAATAATCATAGTGTCCGTCAAATGCGCCGACTTTTGAGAAATAAAATGCAACTGATTTTTATAAGTGGGATTGTGAAGTGTCTCATGCCTTTCATTTAGCAGTTTTGTACACGGTCATGTTTGTTTGCAGTGCTGTAGAGTTGTCTTACATTTTCCCTTATTTCTCTTTTTGGCTGTCTGAGATTTAAGTGTTAGTTTCGGGAACTGGGGACTAGGCGATTCCGGTTTCAAGGTTCTCGCGCCTGCGTTACGGAGGACACAATAGATATAACCACGATATATACTGTACACCCCCACCCTAAAATATGGGGACAGGTAGCTAGCTCCCATTTGAGCCATTGATTGGATCACCTCTAGCTCTGCACGTGCGCAGCATTTTATTAACGGTTTATTTTGCAATTGCCATTTTACTGTAGGCTGGTTCCGAACATGCACGACCTGACCCATGCATAATTTGCAGCATTTGGAGATAATGTATTTATGATTCACTGCTAACTACCCGTCTCAGAGCAATTTTAGGGCCCAAATTTCATAACATTTTCACAGAAATACGGATAACTTGTGCTCGCAGTGTTCCTTTACAGGAAATGATCATGAAACGACACAAGAGGGCGCTCGTCCATCAAACCGACAGAGTCTGAAATAATGACATTCAGATCTTTTCCCAAACTGTCGATTCGAGCAGCTTCAGCTGCGTCCCCCTACTTGTTCTTATTTTAAAAGACCTAGAAAATAGCACTTTCTTAGAGTTTGACCGCATGGCCTGTTACGAGTTTTAAGGAAAAAAGAAAAGAAATAATTTTCAACCCGACAAAGACCACAAGCAGAGCATATTTTATTTTGGTTCGATTTGTCCATACATGGGGCCATGGTGGGGTGGGGGTGGGGGGGGGGGGGGGGGGGGACTTGAAGACAGCTTTCCTCGCCCCCATACAATCATACAAAACACTGTACCTCGTCGCCACCCCCACCCCCCCCCCCCCCCCCCCCCCCCCCCCCCACCCCCTCACCCCCACCCCCAATCCACTCACGGTTCCAAAACCTGTTGCAGACGATAAAGGTTGGAAAATGTTCTTCCTCCCGAATCATAAAACCTGAATTTAGCTAAAAAGATTGGTGTGCGTGTGCTCCTTTAAGCCCCTGAAAATACATCCGGAAACCCGGTGGTGACCCGTCACCGTGACCTCTGCCTTTCGAGAAGTTACACATTTTGAGGAAAGCGAGCACTTCGTTTCGTGTCTAAAAAAGACTTAAAGTAAGTATGTTCGAAACGAGTTATTGCTTTTGTTATTCAAGTAATATTATCTGTAATCACTTGTCATTATGATATACTCTTTTAAAATGCCGTTTTTCTTTGATCAAATTGTTCAAATCATTATTTTGTGGTGGGAACAGCAATTGAAAAACCCTGAACACGGTCGTGTAGAAAATTAGGCTGGTGCGCTAACGCGTGTGTGAAATAACACGAGTGTTTTGTGCGCGGCAATTAAATGTTGGAAAGGGAACCGCACGTGTTTTGCGCCACAGTGAACTGAATAAAATTTATCCATGGAAAAAATGTTGCAACCTGACGCCACTTTTTTTTTCATACATCATCTCAATGAAGGTCATTCAATTCATTGCAAAAATGATGATTAAGACTTGAGGGAGCAACTATAGAATGCAGGACCACGCCGGAGCAAGGCCAAGGCAAGGGTTTTGTTTCTGGGTAATCCTTACTTTTAGGACACCTCTATTTTTTACAAGTTCTGTTCAAAACTGACTTTTGCAGATGACTGTCCAGTACCAAAGTGACTTTTGCAGGCTGAAGCAGTCTTTTTTCTTCATATAAACTCATGTTAGTTGTAGTTTTGAAAGCACTTTCGAAGAAAATGTGACTTTCCTACCTTTTTTTGCAGTCAGACGTGCATGTTGTAGTTCTCACACGCGTGAAAGCCCTACATAATGAAAGCCCGATGCTGATTGGCTGCTAACAAAATTAATTAGTCTGGTTCCCAGACCAAAAGATTCTGACTACTCCTGAATCTTTTGGTCTGGGAACCAGACTAAAAATAAATGTATTAGTCTGGTTCTCAGACCAAAAGATTCTGACTATTCCTGAATATTTTGGTCTGAGAACCAGACTAAAAATAAATAAGATGTTTATTTTTTATCAGCCAATCAGCATCGAGCTTTCATCGCATGGAGCTTTCACATTTGCCATCTTGGTTTTTGAGTCTGTTTTCTGGTTGTCATCGTCGTCTTTTACCCCTGAATTTCCCTCATATATCAAAGCCCTGCCCTCTTTCCACAAAATTAAACCTGCTGATATTCAAGAAGGTGTCATTGCCAATTGTTCAGATGTGCCAAGAAGTATCAGAATGTCAATTTTGAGTGTCATTTAGTCAACTGTTTTGGTGAGTCTTTCCCTTCCTATATAGGAACGGGGTCCTAAAAGTAAGGATTACCTGTTTCTGCTTGGAGGCGTGGATCGAGACGAGGCTGGCGATGTGAGGATAGGAGTAATACTAGGCTACAATATAATAATATGCAAACCTGCAAAAAGTGCTATGTACAGCGAATGCACTTGTCTTCTCATCAAGGATCGGAAGGGAGGTCGCGCTTGTAAATGTGTCGGGGCATGGAGTCGCGGAGACGCGCGCCGATAGAGGGCGCAATTCTCGGCGGTATTTTTTTGAGAAGAAGCATCCATATCCATTTTTAATTTCCTCGCAAAGGAAGGGAGGAGGGCGACGGGGCACTGGAGTCGCGGAGACGCGGGGCACTGGAGTCGGGGATTCGCAGAGACGCGCGCCGATAGAGGGCGCAATTCTCGGAGGTAGGTCGACTGCGGCTCCATGCCTCCACGCAGCCGTACAGAGGCGCGGATGTAGAGTGAAGTGGCCCTGCATTCTATAGTTGTACCGACTTGAGACATGAATCTGGGACTGAGAAACATTTCCAATTTTGTTAGGAAATAGGCATACTTTTTAACTTAGACTACTGGTCTTACTCTTAGACAATTTTCCGGACTCTCCATAAACTTTGTACAAAATCACAGAAGTGGCGTCAGGTTGCAAAAATTTTTCCTGTAAATTGAATGGGGAGGATCGTCGTAAAAAAGTCCAAGTCCAAAAACCAATGCAGGTCCCACGAAGTGGATACAGGGATATGTGGATAATCTACAGAGAGATGATTGAGTCGGGACGTTATTGTGAGGGTGTACATTCATTGTGTATGTGGGCAATCAACCTTGATAATGATACATC
Source organism: Patiria miniata (assembly GCF_015706575.1). NCBI lineage: Eukaryota > Metazoa > Echinodermata > Asteroidea > Valvatida > Asterinidae > Patiria > Patiria miniata. Next base: position 14,684,165 of record NW_024037061.1, read on the forward strand.
CTATTCGTGTATCCGGATACTAGGTGGATAGACAATAGTAATTGTGCCGAGTTCAAGCTGTAGGCCTTGGCCCTTTATGCCCGTTTCAACCCAATTTACCTATTTCCGGGTGTTTTTCCCTATCATGCCCATTTGTTTCATTTCAGTTGAAATGGAATAAGGCCTTATATTTATTTGGGGCAAAATGACTTGACTCTCCAGTTAAGTTCACAATCACAGTGGTCAAGTTGCAACAACTGACCAGTTGGCAAACGGTCAAGTTGACAAACGGCAAACGGTCAAGTTTATTGTAATCCACCTGGGTAACCCAATAAATCATTGACAGATATCTGAACACATAGGAAGGTTGCCTTTTGAGTAATTATTCCGTCATTAACTATTATATAATATTTTACCTTGACAGTAAACAATAAACATGTTTTGGTATTGTCGTGACTAACTTTACACATCTTTCGGCATGTATGACACAATCCGTAAAGGTGTTCATTATTTGCTGTGTGTTTTTCCATCTTGAGTGTTTTGTGTTCTATGATGATCTCAAATACCCAACACCATCTTTCGGCTGAAAAAGCTGTGACGATTGGACACATTGGCCTGAGAACACAAGCCTCATGCAAGTTCAGACAAAAAAACAAAATTAAAATTGTTACATTTTGTGTATTCCTTGGGGGTACTTGAAAAATTGCCTTTTTACTGTGAGAAATAAAATCCAGACTTGCCTTGCACTTTTTTTGCAGTAAAAATGAAGAGAGGAGCATTCGTGAAAATATTAGGCAAACACTGCGACTAGTCAAATTCCATCGATAGACATAGGAGGTAACTGGCAAGAAAAGCTGTCCTCCATTTAAAGCATGGCTACATTTTTATCGAATTCACAATGGAATTCTTAACTTTTAACCCTAACTGCCCTGAATCCTTCAAAATCCTCTCTGCCAAAGTGGAGGAATTTGGAGGATTGAGGTTACATGGCAAAAGTGCGTTACTGATTTCGTAGGATGCACTTTGTCAAGGTCTTGGGCCGGACCTTGTGTTGTGTTTGCTCAGCCATGCATAGATATAGGCCTGGATTATGCTTGAAATCCTCCGCACTGCTCCAGGATGTCACTGGCCAAGCCTCCACATACTGACAGTCACTGCTGCAGGATTTTGCAGGATTCAGGCAGTGGTCACCCCTCCACGGACCATATTCAAGAAATAATGCAGGAATTTGCAGGATTGAGGACTATATGCTTTTTTGCCATGAGGCCAATTGGAGGATTTTGCAGGATTGAGGCTACATCCTAGCAAAAAGCCGTAGGGAGTTGGGGTTAAAAAATGTCCCTTGGTAGATTTTGACTGCCGTGATGGGGTAGCTAAAATTGCCAGCCAGAGAGGCAGGGTTAACTTGTGCTTTACTTTACCCATGTCTTTTTTAATGTATTTTATCAGAATGCGTTACGTGGCCGCTTACCTGCTGGCCGTCTTGGGCGGCAATGCATCCCCCTCTGCCAAAGACATCAAGAAGATCCTTGAGACAGTGGCTGTTGGAGTCGAGGACGAGCAGCTGAACAAGGTCATCGAACAGCTGTCTGGCAAGAACATTGACGAAGTCGTTGCCGAAGGTACCAGCAAAGCTCATGCGTGCCATCTCTGATTGCATTTTGGATGTTTCATGCATTGGTGTTTGTCTCCAAGAGTTCTTGAAACTCAGTTGTTTTGTTTTGTTTTGTTTTCATGATTCGTAGAACTAGTGATGTACCTCAGAATTGCCAACATTTTTTTTACACTAGTTTTAACATTCGGGACTCTCATTGCTGTGCATTGAAAATCTCAAAACTTTATTGAACCAATCATTCTCGGAATGTTTCCTTGAACTTTTTTTTCAATCCTCCAAAATCTTCTGAACCGCCCTTGTGGAATTAGGATCTTTGTGAGTTGTGAACAAAACAAAATTTAATTACACATTCAGGAACTGAATTGGAAAGCATAAATATGAGTTGTGTTCTGTGATGATCAAAACAACACCATCTTTCGGCTGAAAAGCAGTGATTATATTGTTATTTTGACTGAGAACACAAATATTTGTCTGTCATTAGACGATAGTCTAAGAGTTTGAATAATGTGCAGGCTTACTGCTCCTGAGCACACCTTCCCGATTTTACTGGTTCACTGGTACCCATCACGTTACCCGCACACATGCCCGATTCCAATCCATAATCGGTCTTATGATGACCAGTCACATGTTGACAAAATGGCAGCCGTCAACTTTTGAATCATGTGACTTCCTTCGTGAATCTGATAGTGATTGGCAAACCAATCTGATTGGTTTCATCGCGTCTGGTGAAATGGAATTGTTGCCCGCACACCTTTAAATTGACATCGGGTCCATGTTTGATTTCATCCGATAGCCTGGTATACAGTCAGATCTGTCCAGATTTTCAGTGAACACCTCTGTACGATGGCCCAATGATCCGGTAAACCGGTGAAATCAGAAAAGTGCGCACTGGGCTTTAGGCTAACAACTCAATGCACATCTTCCCAAAATCCCAATACAAAATAAGATTAAGAAGCTTATAATTCCAATGTTTCATGTTTTTGAACCAGTTTGGGTGCTGAACGGTAGTTTTAAAGTGCTGCGTTTGTTCACTTCCTCTTTGTATTTTGTCTCCATTCCACAGGCCAATCCTTGTTGGCCTCTGTACCCACAGGAGGCGTGGCAGCAGCAGCTGGAGGTGGCGGAGGCGGGGAGGCAGCAGGAGCAGCAGCCGAGGAGGAAGAGAAGAAGAAAGAAGAGTCGGAGGAGGAATCTGACGACGATATGGGCTTCGGTCTCTTTGACTAAAGACGGGCCCGCACTCCTGAAAAAAACCCACTATCACTGCTACATCACGCTGCCGTGGAAGTTCAAAACAAAACCCCTGTCGTTGCTTATGGCCTGTTCATTTCATCAACGCAAAAGATGACTTGAAATGGGATGCCATCCCTTTCAATTTTGATTTTTTTTCTTTTTGGTGAAAACTAGCAACTGGTCATAGAAAACCTTTCTCAACACCATGGGGTATTATTTTTAGTTTTTAAAAGCTTTATCATGTTGTTCTACAACAATTTTATCAGAGATGAGCATTTTTGGGGTCAAAATGATCCCCCTTTAAGAGGAAAAAACTGAAAAAGAACACCTTTTCTTCATAAATTCCAATCTAGGTTGTGCAGCTTTTCCGTGCATTTCTAGCAAGTGTGGCAAAAAAAACAGGACAAAAATAAAACAACAAAAATCATCTGTTGATTTTTAAGTAAAACAAATGTTGATGTGTGATGTGTTTTTTTTTTCTTCAATGTTTCTGTTTATAATCAACCATAGGATCCAGTTGACATGTAACTTACCCAGGGTGTGTATGAATGAATCAAATATATTAACCCCAACTCCCTAGCATGATTTACTAGGAACTATACCCATCTGGGCAAATTCCAACGCCATATGGAAAACTGCACACACATATTTCTGACTTTGATTCTGGGGGTGTACCAACCCAATGTAAAAGACTGTCAGTTTAGGGGTACTGTACCCATCCTGGCAGATTTCAACAAAACATGCCGTTGTGGTTTGATGGGTTGAGTTCTGTTAGGGTTAACCCTACCTCCCTAATGTCTTGGAGTACTGGGCCCAAATTCATAGAGCTGCTTAAGCAGAAAATTTGCTTAAGTACGAAAAAACATTGCTTAGTAAAACTAGGTTACCGGCCAAAACTCCATTTTGATGTACATTGCTTGTGACTGGTATTTAGCTGTTGTTTACTGAGCATAACAATCGCATGGAGTTTTGGCCGGTAACCTGATTTTATTAAGCAAGACATTTTAAGCAAATTTTGTGCTTCAGCAGCTCTATGAAATTGGCCCTGGGCCTCGTCCGCCAAATCTTGCACTGCTTCCAGTACATATGGAATCCACCACTGAAGTACTGGTGGATATTCATGGACTAGGTACACATGGCTTATAGAACAGCAGTGCAGGATGCAACGCAAAATCTATCGGATACCCCTAGCACTGCATGCTTCAGGCCTCCAGCTAGGCCCAAATCCTACATAATCCATCAATATTCAAACCAGACCTAGCCCGCAAGACCAAAACCACAAAAATGGGGGGATGGAGTTGAGGAGGTTAGGGTTACAATGTGGAAATGGAGGATCGTTTTGAAAATCAGTACATAGAATTTGTATGGAAGTTTTTTTTAAAAACGGTGCACAAGGGGGGGGGGGGGGGGGGGGAGAGGTGGTGTGAATTGATGATGTTTTTTTGAATTTTTTTTATTTGGGGGGGGGGATATTTTAATCAGGAATTTGAAATGCCTGGATTTCACAAAGCACTCGGAATGGGTAGTTGGTTTGTGGGGGCTGCACATGTGTACAGAAAAGCAGGAAAACCCAAATGGCACTCCTTGTTAAAAGATGACAAATTGTTTCAATTCACCACTGAAGATACCCAAAATAACTGCCCAAATTAAACCAAAAAGTTGTGCCCCCACCCCTCACCTGGAATCAGTGGATGGAGTTCAACCCAATCCCCGGATTTATAGTTGCGGTAGGGTTCAAGCCCCAAAATCATAATTGCGCCCCCCCCCCCCCCCCCCCCCCCCCAAACAACGTTGTACACAAATGCCGAGTCTACGGTTTATTTTCCTGCTAATGAACATCAAGTCTTCATAACTATTAGCCAAGATTTTAGAGTTATGGGCATTAGGTGAGGCTCTGAATTTATTTTTGAACCCCGGAGGCAAAAATGAAGTGAATGCCAGAACCATAGAGCTAGAGCAAGGAACAGAACGAAGCCGATGTTTGGAAACCCCGTGTCAGAAGAGGGCGCTGTAACCAAAACAGATTGCACGTGTAGTCAAGATGGAGGACAAGTGGGAAACGCTTCCCGTTTCTCTCAGCAAATCAACCCACAAATCGCTGGAGAAAATGGGCTTTGATCGCATGACACCTGTGCAGGTAACTTACTACTTACTCATGTTATCGATGGAATTAGCGGAAAGAATTAATTGTGGTTAGGGTAGGCTTGATTTTCGTTTGTGGGGGATTGTCATGATTGTCATGATTGTCATTGTGTTTGTCATGTTTGTGTAGGCCTAGTCATGTTCATCACTCGATGTCGTCTACCTTGCGTCAAATTTTGACAAAGTGTATCAGTGTGGGCCAAGTTCGGGCAAGGACCATTAGTCGACTAGTAGTGGTTGATTTGTGACGTACCTTACGCCTGCGCACTAGCAACGTGCGAACGTCTCTAGTCAAACGCTGGTCAAAATGTCATTGCAAAACTTCTGGATCCTGGCTCCCCGCTGTACGTTATGAATGCGCGCGGCTATTGCAACCAGCCCGGTCGATACAGAGTTTCGGGCTAACTTTAGTTAAACTATGGTTAACCAATGGTCGACAATAGTTGTTGCACAAACTTGCCCATGGCTGTTGCCTGTCATGCACCCGCATGCATGCACTTTTGACCAATACTGAATGGCAGGCAATAATGCAAGGTCAGAACTACTCTGTTTACCATTTCTTTTGTTGTTGTTATTTACCGTTTGTTCACATGATTTGATTTTCAGGCAGCAGCGATCCCTCTCTTCATGAACAACAAGGATGTGGCAGCTGAGGCGGTGAGCGAAACCTTTCAGTTGATTCAGAGATGTTGACTGGAATATTGTACATATTTGCACGTACATCTTTTCTTCCTCCAGTACCTTTGCTATTTATTCTTCTGATATTTGTAAACCAGCTCGCGTCGGATGACATGAATACACGCAAAGGTTTTGCGGTATTCGGAACGGATGATTGGTAAACACGTTAGGGCTGAGTCAATTCGAATAATTGAATATTCGAATATTCGACCTTCAAATCGATCGAATATTCGGTTATTTGGCCATTCCAAATTCCCTCAAAAGCAAAAATATGCCATACATGTACATGTAGTCAACGTACGTGCGCACGTCAGCATGCCATGCATGATTTCTTCACATGTAAGTCAGGTATTTGACAACAATCAGTTGTTCTTCAGTCGTCAGTAATTTAAAGATTAACAATAACCAGAGAAGCTAGAGTGAAGGATTCCTTGTTTGCATGGGGGACGTACAATGTATTAAGCCGTGAACCCCAAACACAGCGGGTGGCGTCAGCTATTGTGACTCTCCGACCCTTAACTCGCAAACAGGAACCGAGCATATCTATTACTGGAAGCTTCTTGAAGTCTACAAAATGGTGTACTTCCTAGTCACAGTATTGAGGGGAAAAAAATCACTTTTATAATAATAACTCGCACTTTTGTCACCAAGAATTGAGGAAATGATTTTATATCATTTTAAATAAACTTATTCTCAACAACCAAAAACTCCAAGAAAAAAACCTATGATATTTAATGTCTTTATTCAATGAAATATGGGTCTTTGAATTGTAAATGCATATTTAAGTTTATGCAAATAATGGGCGTGGGCGCGGCATACACACGCCCCAGCTTGACACGTGCAAAGCAGTATTTCCTTGTTTGCCCACAGGGGATGTATTATAAGCTGTGTACCCAAAACATGAAGGGTGACATTTCAGCCAAAAAAAAAAAAAAAATCGCCAGCCGAGCTCCGGCGGGCGCATTGTTGGCGGGCTAATTAGGGCACAGGTGCGCTGACCCGGTTCTTTTGTCTGGCTAAGTGCGTGCTCTGGAGATAACTTTCTAACAAATAGGCCACTAAAAGGTTTGGATATTCCAACTTGCAACATTTTGATACGTTTTGTCTAGCTGTGGTTTTCTATGCTGGGAATCAGGGGTACGGTGCGGTGAGTTGACCGCAAAGTCTGTCTGGCGAAATAAATGAGAGCTCTTTTGAGTTTGAAATCCTCTCTGTTGTCTGCCCTTTTTCGTGCGTTTTGCTCGACTTGGAGGACATAAGCCAGAGTTTCCCGCTATTATTACTGAGTGTATAATTGCTGAACTACTTTTTGAAGTGTTTATGTATGTTTTATTTGTGCAAATATTGGGTGCAATTAGCAGACTAACCCAGCGAACAAAGCTGACGGACAGCGAACGAAAATGTGTTCGATAAAAGGGTGCTCTGATCAGTTGAGAGAACTGTATATAATTACGGAGGCATTGAGGCGAACATCTAACAGCCATAATAAATTTACCCCTAAAAGTAAACAAGAAATTCTTTTAGAAAAATCCCAGAGTCCGTAATGTAAATGAACCAAGGTTTTCAAAACGTTTTAATGTAATGTTGGGGTTCATGACAAATTTTCTACAACACCGCCATGTGCTGTGAGCAGCATACTGCGTGCATGGCGATTCCCTATAACCACGTGCATTCGACACGATTGAACAGGCGATGGAAAACTTTGGGGGGAATTGGCTTCGCTGTATCAGTGTAATGTACCGCTTCTTGTGCGACCCTGTGCGAGCAGTACGTCCTCAAAATAAGTACATGAAAACGGAAAATACAAAGGCCCACACAGAAAAAAAGAAATCAAGTTCTTTGCATGAGATTGCAGAGGTCTCCTACATCGATGTTGGCATGCCATTTTCGCGATGTCAATAGCCGATCCAGTAAGCCCCTCCCACTGCGCACGTGGGCAAATTAGCACGTGCTCCTCTCCAATGCCACGCTGCATTTTCCTATGCTGCACACATGTACATGTAACACCAACGCGCGGAGAAACTTGCCAGGATCGCATCGGGGAAAAACAGCGGCGGTTTTCTTTTGAAAGTAGGGATTGTAAGTAGGACAACAACAAACAAAAATACGGACAACGGAAACGTTACAACTCATGCTAGAAGTTTGATATGAAAAGGTGTCAGGAAGTGTTTTGTGAAGACAAAATCTTGTTTATCTTGTCGGAAGCATCAGCGATTGGTGTTGCAGTCCGGCGTTAAAAAAATGGGTTGGCTTTACTGCAAGCACTCCCAAAGCAGAAGTAATATATGTATGGCATTATTGCTTGGCATATATACAAGCTACTTTTATGGGGTTTTTGGCAGCAACTTGAAACTTAACTTTGAGAATACACTTTTGTTGTTAAAAAAAAAGTTTTTTCCACCTTTTTATTTCATTGCATATCACCACCGAATATTCTTATTCGAAAATAAATATTCGAATATTCGTTTATCGATCGAATAACCGAATATCCGAATATTCGGCACAGCCCTAAAACACGTAACGAGCGAGGCCGGAAGATATCTGTCAGCGACCCGTAGACAACGACTGAGGCCAGAAATATGAGTGTCCTGCCCGAGGGTGATGGCTTCAACCCGCCTAGCATTGAAGTCGAGTGAAAAATAATCCCGTGCCTCGGTCCGGTCATATCAAAATAATCCCGGCGTGAACTGGTTTAAAATGATTTTTCACTTTTTGTGCACACATTTTGTTGTACTTTTAGCATTTTATTGATGAATGGGAACTGAATTTCAGTGTTCATCCTGGAAAAAATTACATCCAAAACATTCCTTTCAGGTGACTGGAAGTGGCAAGACGTTGGCTTTCGTCATTCCCATCTTGGAAATTCTGCTGAGACAAGAAACGCCGCTCAAGAAAAAAGAGGTGACTGGAAAGACTTCTATAAGATTTAGATTTAGAATGGTTCTTCAACTTTATAAAGGATTTAATGACTTCACTTTGCAATTTTTGTCCAGGTTGGTGCCATTATTTTAACCCCTACCAGGGAGCTGGCCTTGCAGATAGATGAAGTCTTGTCAGACTTTACGGCCTTGCTGCCGTTTACCCAGCAGTTAGTGATCGGTGGAAGCAACCTGACCAACGACATCAAACAAATACAAGAAAAAGGGTGAGATAGCTGTTTGTTTGAACTGGGGCCATTTCTCAAACATTTTTCATCAGTCTGTGACTGCAGTTGTGAAGTTTAACCTAGAAATTGACTGGAACAGAGTTTGAACCCGTGACCTCCTGATTGCCGTTCCAGTGCTCTACCAACTGAGCTGTCCAGACCTATGTTGGCTGTACCCCATTTTGTCGATCTCTTTATTTTTTTGAGAGTATATGGTTTTTTTATTGCAAATTTTCGAACAAACCACAAAGGGAAATTGACTAGGTGCATTATAATAATTCTAAAGTTGAACAAAGAAATTGACTGGAGCGGGGTTTGAACCTGCGACCTCAGGACTTGATAAATTTTGGATGTATTTGTTGTTCAGCTCGACAACATTAACCAAGCTGGTTGCCCATGGTGACGCAAGTAAATTCATCCCTGCTCAAAATGTGGTCAGTTTTAAGGCACTGGTCATGCTGGTACTCTTGTGTTTTATCATTTCGGTCCTAGGATATTTTTGTGGTTCTCTTCAAAGTGGCTGGTAGTGCCAGTCACAGTTGTATTCAAGTTCGCACAGGTCATCACAAGTCAATCACTAGTCATTTACTCTCAGCAGACCTGACACGCAATGACGTCGTGCTTTGTTTATATGTGCGCCTTTGTATGGGAGCTCGGTGGCTCTCGTCCCACCTGGCTCCCATAGGAATTTAAAGAAAGGAAGCTCACATGTAAACGCAAAGCATGATGTCGTTATGATTTTGGTCTTTTAAGTCAAGTCAAGGCTATTTAAAAGGGACAGTGACAAAGACATTTTTTTTAGTTCACTCACTTGTCATTTGTGACATTACCTGTGATTGATACATTTGTGATTTGACTTGTGATGGGCCTGTGATTTGACTTGCGATAGACTTCTGATTGGACTTGTGATGGGCTTATGATTAGACTTGTGATGGGTTTATGATTTGACTTGCGATGGGCTTGAGATTTGACTTGTGATGGGCCTGTGATTTGAGTTGTGATTTAACTCGTACGCGACAGACTTGTGATTTGACTTGTGACGGACTTGTGATTTGACTTGTGACTGACTTGTGATTTGACTTGTGATGGACTTGTGATTTGACTTGTGACGGACTTGTGATCTGACTTGTGACAGACTTCTGATTTGACTTGTGATGGGCTTATGATTTGACTTGTGATGGGCTTGTGATTTGACTTGTGATGGGTTTGTGATTTGACTTGTGATGGACGATTGAGTTGACTTGTGATGGGCTTATGGTTTGACTTGCAATAGATTGTGATTTGACTTGTGATGGGCTTATGATTTGACTTGTGATGGGCTTATGATTTGACTTGTGATGGGCTTATGATTTGACTTGTGATGGGCTTGTGGTGTGACTTGTAATTCATGTGATTTGACTTGATGGTCTTGATTATACCTAGCTGCAATATTCATTCTTGTGATTGTCATGACTGTGTTACTTTACTTTCCACCACCTAGAGCCAACATTCTCGTTGCTACCCCCGGTCGCTTGGAGGATCTCTTCCAACGTAAGGATTTTGGTCTGAATCTTCCATCCATGGTCAGATCCCTAGAGGTTCTGGTGCTGGACGAGGCTGATAGACTACTAGACATGGGCTTCAAAACTAGGTACACACTGGTTTTTATTTTCAAAAATTTGGCCCCCTCTGTCCGCAGTGTCCATGCCCTGAAAATTAAAATTGTTAAAATTACATGTTTAATTTCAATATATCAGGGTTGTCTACAGTGTTTTTGCCAAAATGTGATCCTTCTCATTTTATTCTCTGACAGCAAAAAAATTAAAATTCCTTTCAAAATACCTCAGCACTAGAAAATGAGCGTTATAGTGATACACACTGGTAGAAGATAGCAGAGAGCAAATATGTTAGCAATGAGTGCTAGAAAAGCGAATGTAAATGAAATAATAACCACATTTTTCACAATTAAATAATTGTGTATTTCAGCATCAATATGATCCTGAGCTACTTGCCCAAGCAGCGCAGGACGGGTCTCTTCTCAGCGACACAGACTGACGAAGTGGAGGCGTTGATCCGTGCTGGATTGAGAAATCCAGTCCGTATCACGGTCAAGGAAAAGAAGACGTCGGCTAATGTGAGTCAGACAAGTTTCTCACTTAACCCCAACTCCCCAGCATAATTGATTAGGAACCATACCCATTCAGGCAAATTCCAACACCCACATGGGAAATTGTACACACACGCTGTTGGACTTAGTTTCTGGAGGTATGCATCCCCAGTGTAAAAGACCATCAGTTTAGGGGTACTGTACCTATCCCAACAGATTTAAACAAAACCTGCTGTTGAACTTTGATGGGTTGGGTTCGGTTAGGGTTAAGGCTTTCTTTAACCCTAACCTTCCAAACTCCTCCAAAGTCCTCCAAAATCCTCTTTGCACAAGTGGAGGATTTTAAAGGATTGAGGATGTATTACAAATGTGTCAGTTAATTTTGAAGGAAGCAAATAGCGTGTCAAGGTTTCAGGCTGTATACCTTGTGTTGTTTATGCTTTGCCGTGCATACATTTAGGCCTGGATTATACTTGAAATCATCCGCACTGCTTCTGGATATCATCGGCACTGCCTCAAGGTATGAATAGTAATTCAGGGGTGTGAAATCTCAGCTTTAAAGCTGATTTCAGCTGTTTTTGTTTTGGAATTCAGCTTTTTACCCTCACTGGCTGTGTACAAAAGTATAGGAGATTTCCAAAGTTCAGCTATTTTACACCTTTTTCAGCTGTTTTCAGCTATTTTTATCAGTGGTCACTCACACCCCTGGTAATTGCTAATTGATTTTGAAGGATTGAGGCAGTGGTCACCCCTCCAATGAACAAGTTCAAGAAATAACAGATGATTTAAAAAAAATAAGTGATTAAAAATCTTGCTCCTGTACCGATGCATTTTGAGAAATGAATGGTTACTCTTTAACTCTTTCACTACGGAATTTAATTTCCCGATTTACTCACGTTTGGATGTAATAAATCGCTTGAAATTCCGCCGTGTGTCGATGTGGACGCCGCCATCTTTAAATGTCTCTCTGTAAACAAACTGCTCACAATAACCTGCAACAGACCCTGGCGAGACAGAGAGCCGCTGGCAGCGGCTCAAACTAGGGTCAGAGGTTATACAATATAAATTATGTAGATAAGGCACACGTCATGGGATACCCTGTTTATTCACAGCGACGTCACCGAGCCGCTGCCAGCGGCTTGCCGTACGACATGTACAATTTTTGTGTGCCGCCGTCAGCGGTTCGCCATAGTGAAAGAGTTAACATTTAATGTAAACTTAGCATGACAATTTCTGTCCATTGCTGTTAGTCATGATTTTTTTCGGTCTCATTCCTCTTCAGGCTGTTCAGAGAACACCTATAACACTGAAAAATTACTATCTGGTAAGTTTTTAAAAAATACACCGGTAAGCTCATCTTTTGAAAATTATATGCGCATAACCCACATTTCAAAAACATAATTAGTTATAATATGCATTTTGTCAGTTATGCAAAATAAAATTAACAATCTTGCTATTGTTTGCATGGACTGTTCTTTTGTCCCCCATGTTGTGTTTCTCGTTATTCATGTGACTTTCCACTATTGCAGATATGTGAGAGTGACGAGAAATTCAACTTGTTGGTAGCATTCCTACGAAAACATAGGGTAGGTATGCTTTCGTTGCTCATGATCAGAGAAAATGAAATTGAATTTTTTTTAAAAGATTTAAGCAAAGAGAAAAATGTGCATCCTTTTCGTTATTTGTTTGCGATCGTTTGTTTTGTTTATTACCATTAATACCATAAAAACTGATATAAACTTACAAAAATGTGTAGTAAAGTGATAAAATCTACTTTTGAAGGTCCTTCAGTTGTTGTGTTTAATGAAACAGACTCCTTGTTTCCGGAGTTGAAGTCAGTCCATTAACAAGTCAATCAGTCGTCGAATATCACATCTTTGGTCCAAAGGAATATCTTTTTCAGAGTACGTTTCAATAGCTTGGGACTTGAATTGGGATTAGACAATTTATGATTTATGTGTGATGGACTTGAATTTGTGTTTTTTTGTCTCTTGATATTGAATAGGATGAGAAGCACATGATCTTCTTCAGTACCTGCCACTGCGTGGACTATTTCTCCAAGGCACTGAGTGAGATACTCAAGAAGACCACCATACTCTCCCTGCACGGGAAGATGAAACGGCGACGGAATGCCATATTCTCAGACTTTAGAAAACTCAACAGGTGGGAAAATAAAATACAAGATTGACCAAAACGTAACGAGCAACATCTCATCGCTTGCCACTGTTATAGGAATGTGAATGGAGGTGTCTGTAGACCAATCCGACATGCTATCAATTCTATCATGAAGGCTCAATGGTGAAAGTATCTATTGTTCAGATAATCCTTCACGGGGCAGTAGCTTTTCACAATAGCATACACAATGCTTTCACCATTGAAGGGGACCTTGTGAGTGCACATCGATCCAGAGATGCCAACATTTACGATTTAGGCCTAATTTATACGATATTGTAACGAAATATTGCTTCGCGCACTGGGCTTCCGTAGCTGCTGAGCGCTGGTGCGCAGGCTGCGTTCCGTGCGGCAGTGCGCGTCGCTGGTGCTCTGCGTGTAGTGTATATAAGCGCGCTGCACGTGCGTCGCGGGCGTCTTTCCGCTGCTTGCTCTTGCTCCGTGCGGACGAAAGCAAGTACGCTCTGCCGTTGCTCGCTGGCTGTTGGATTGGTGGGATTAGGCTGTACCCCGTGAACCCTAGTTGCGGGGTGAGTAGCTGCGTCTTAGGCTTATCGGTCCCGATGTCTATTGTAGTTACCCGAGTGGTGATTGTTTGTGATTCTTAATTATAAAGTCCCCAAGAGATAATCGTCATTGGTGTACGAATCAACCCTGTAATTAGCGCCTATATAGGAACCTGTGTATTACTTTGAATAAATCAACCAGTTCAAGTATATAAGCCTGGTGTGGTGCATAATCGTTGACGTGTCTACCCTTGTGTGGTGAGCGTGTGTGCGTGGTGTGCAGACCTAGGCGCCTGGAGGTAGACTTCCCCCAAACGAGTCCGCCCCTCAGGCCTCTGCGGTTACCGCTCGTCGTGGAGGCCGAAGCCCATTATTTAGTCAGCGGCAGACGCCGCCTGGTAAAGTCCGCTACAAATTGGTGTCAGAAGTGGGATAGGCGTTGGGTTTACTTCACCTGCATAGGACACATTTTACTTCACCTGCATAGGACACAATCATTTTCACCTGTATAGGACACACAATATTACTTCACCTGCATAGGACAAATTAAATCAATCGCCTGTTAAGGACCTACATTAGACACTAGCGAGTTATGGAACAACAGCAGCAGCAGCAGCAGAGGGCGGAAGGACCACTGACGGCGTCGCTGGATGAGAGGCGACGGGCTGAGGGGTTGGAGATTAGCCAACGGTCCCTTGAAGAGAGACGGCAGTTGGAGAAGTTGTATGCCCAGCTCCACTCAGAGTTAGACCAACTACGGGTGCAGTTAGGTGAAATAGATGTCAAGAGGCCACGAGTACCGGAAGGGACGATGAAGTTTGAATCACCACCTTCAAGAGGAGGGTATAATGATGATTATACCGGAAGGGCCTCGACGCTGGCGAACTATGGAGACACGGGGAGCAGTTCATCACCTACACCTGTGCCAAGGAGCAGGCCGACACCTAAACCGAGAACAAGTCGTCGTGTACCTTCATTGGTGATGATGGCGCCAGTTAATTCACCAGTTTCATCATCTACAGCGATGGGCGCAGTAATTGATGTCGACGGAGTAGGCTGTGAAGACATCATGAACATTGGTTCGTCGATGGAGAGGAGTTCTTCCTTGCAGCTAACAGAAAGAACGACCGACCAATTAGAGAAGCCTTTAGTTAGAAAAGATTTGAAGCTTGAAGGGAGACACGAGGGAAATCAGGGGAAAGATGAGAGCCGGACGACTACGACAATTCGCCGCCCAAATATTGTGCCGGATAGATACAACGGGAAAACCTCATGGAGAGATTTTTTGCACCACTTTGAGGCTTGCAAACTTGCTAATCAATGGGATGACAAACAGGCGAAAGTTTTCTTAGCTGCCAGTCTGCAGGGGACAGCCGTAAAGGTGCTGAGTAACGGACCGGCTGGTGAAGAAATGACATATGAAGACATGAAAGACAGACTAGAAAGGAGATTTGGTCCGGGGCAGTTGTCCGAAAATCATCTGATGGAACTTCGTTGTAGGCGACAAGGCCCGAGAGAGACCTTAAGGGAACTTGGTCAGGCGATAAGGGAGCTGGCTACACTAGCCTATCCAGAGATTGCAGATGAGGGGAAAGACCGCCTAGCGAGAGGCCATTTTTCCGATGCAATTGAGGACCAAGCCATACGGGAGGGGATTTTTCGGGCGAGGCCGAATACGCTCGATGAGGCAATCAGAGCGGCCATGGCGACGGAGAGTTTCTTGAAAATAGAGGAACAACGGAGTGGTCATAGACAGAAACACGCTCGAGTTCTCGGTGGGGAGACAGACACGCTGCAGCATGGGCTGGAGGGGATTGCCGATGACATTTACCGGAGAACAACTCAGGCCATACAAGAGGCGCAAGTCGCAACAAGAGCTTGGGTGACACACCAGCTTGCCAAGGCAACATCTACGGACGGACTACGGAAGGAGAAACAAGACAAAGACAGTAACACTTATCATAGACGGCGATTTATGGCGGACATAGTGTGCTACAGGTGTGGTAGAAACGGGCACTTCGCACGAAATTGCAGAGCCACTGCGGAAGAGGGGAAGAAGTCGGGAAACGGGCTGCAGCCGACCCAGAGGCCCGAGGGAAAGCTGCCTGGAGACGAGGGCCAAAACAACAAGACGCACGACCAGTAACAGGCGAGCGCGCAGACAAAAACACAATATTGCCAAAGGCGAGCGCAAAGGGAGGCATGTATGTTCCTGCAGTGATACGGGGGCAGCATGCGAAACTGCTGATAGACACCGGAGCCACGGACACATTCCTTTCATCCGCATTGTACTACAAAATCTCACCCGAACGAAGACCCCACCTTCAAGCAGATGGAACGCACATTAAGAATGCTGATGGGTCAGTTATAGCGACACTGGGCAGCGCCTGGATGGAGGTGCAGGTAGGAAAGACGACGCACGCTGTATATGCAACATTTGGAGCCTGTCCGACAATGGATGGCATCTTGGGCATGGATTTTTTGCTACCGACGTGTGGAACACTTAACTTCAGAACACTAGAACTATCCGTCAATGGCGAGCGGGTGCAGTGTAGTGATGGAATGGGGTCAGCTTTTTGTGCAAGAATCGTCATTGGACGGACTACAAGGGTGCCTGCTGGACACGAAGCAATTTTGCAAGGGCACGTAACTGGAAAGGTGCAGGTTAACGGCATTGGAGTAATCGAACCGGCTGACCGGAATGATATTTCCGACAGGGGAATGCTTGTGGCACGGACAGTCGTGACTGCAGAACAGGGTGTTCTGCCGATCCGTGTGTTTAACCCGGGTAGGCGTGAATGCGTAGTCCGTAGAGGGACTATGGCTGGCTACCTTACGCCTGTAGAGGTGGACGAGATAGAGGAGACACAAGGCGCACATTCTCTAGCGGCTGGATCACAAGACGTTCCTGATCACCTTGCAGATTTATTTAGCAGATGCAAGCAGGGAGTGGACCAAAAATACCACAACGACATTGCTAAGTTATTGCAGAAAAACCAAGATGTGTTCTCCAGAGGCGATGAGGACATTGGTAGGACAGACTGTGTCAAGCATCACATTGAAACGGGCGATGCAGCGCCTGTGAAGCAAAGACCGAGAAGATATTCGCCAAAAGAACAAGATGAGATAACACGTCAAGTGCAGAAGTTGCTTGCTGGTGGACAGATAGAACAATCAGACAGTCCATGGGCATCAAACGTCGTGCTTGTAAACAAGAAAGACGGGACAAAGAGATTCTGTATTGACTATCGCCGCCTGAACTCATTGACAATAAAGGACGCATACCCAATACCGCGTATCGATGATACACTAGACACCTTGGCAGGGGCCAAGTGGTTTTCCACTTTGGATCTCGCTGCGGGGTATTGGCAGGTAGAGCTGGACGATGAGGCCAAGAAGAAATCTGCATTTGTGGTCCGCGGTGGTCTGTACTGCTGGCGGGTCATGCCATTCGGCCTCTGCAATGCCCCCTCCACATTTGAGAGGTTAATGGAGCGGGTTTTGGCGGGCCTCCAATGGGACATGCTCCTAGTGTATCTCGATGACGTAATCATCTTTGCCAAGACTGTAGAAGAAGAGCTAAGACGCCTTGAGGTGGTCTTTCAACGCCTTCGTGGCGCGGGTTTGAAACTTAAGCCAAAAAAGTGTGAGTTGTTCAAGCAGCAGGTGTTGTACCTAGGGCATGTCGTATCAAGCGAGGGCGTTGCTACGGATCCAGAGAAGATACGGGTAGTACGCGACTGGCCGACTCCAACAACTGTAACCGAGGTGCAAAGTTTCATAGGATTGGCGTCATATTATAGGCGTTTCGTAAAGGGATTCGCCGACATAGCCCGACCCCTGCATCGCTTGACGGAGAAAGGAAGGCAGTTTATGTGGGACGACGATTGTGAAACATCGTTTCAACGGCTCAAGGGACTGCTCCAAGCGGCACCTATATTGGCTTACCCTAACCCTGAAGAAGATTACATCCTTGATACAGACGCCAGCAACGTAGGCATAGGTGCTGTTCTTTCTCAGTTGGTGGATGGACAGGAAAGAGTCATTGCCTATGGAAGCAGGGCCCTGAGCAAACCAGAGAAGAACTATTGCGTTACACGCAAAGAGCTTTTGGCAGTTGTGGTCTTTTTGAAGCAGTATAGGCCTTACATTTACGGACAGAAAATCACCATAAGAACTGACCACGGGGCACTCCGGTGGATACTCAACTTCCGTGATCCACTGGGCCAAATAGCACGTTGGCTACAAGTACTCAGCGAGTACGATATCACCATAGTTCACAGGGCAGGACGTTCCCATGGAAACGCGGATGGTCTCTCGCGCCGGCCGTGTCCACAGTGTGGTATGGATGACAGAGATATAACAGCAAAGACCTATCCAGGCGACGTGAACCAAAGAGGAGACGAGACAAAACCCGTGGAAGAACCTACAGTACGAATTGTGACAATAGAACCAACAGTAGCACACGAATCGTGGAGACGGGAACAGGAGGACGATCAAACACTTGGTTGGATCCTAAGGGCGAAGGCTGCTGCCACACCTAGACCAGAGTGGTCAGAGATTACATCAAGTTCGCCTTCAGTGAAGTCGTATTGGCTGCGGTGGGACCAGATAGAAATTAGAAAAGGACTCTTGTGTAAGAGGTGGGAGTCGGATGATGGCGGGCAGATAAGATACCAGGTTATTGTGCCAAAACCACATCGACAGGAGGTAGTGGACGAACTTCATGGGGGACTGACAGGAGGACACCTTGGTCAGAAGAAAACACTGGCAAAGGTGCGCCAAAGATTTTTTTGGTCTGGGATGAATGCCGATGTTAGGTCCTTTGTCAGGCAGTGCGACACCTGCGCCTCAAAGAAGTCGCCTACTAAACGTCGAAGAGCCCCACTGCAACAGTACGTAGTTGGTGCCCCAATGCAGCGTGTGGCACTGGACATCCTTGGACCTCTTCCAGAAACTGAACGTGGCAACAAATATGTGTTAGTCGTTGGCGACTACTTTAGCAAATGGATAGAAGCGTATCCAGTGCCTGACGAGAGAGCAGTGACTGTGGCTCAGAAGTTAGTTATGGAATTTGTGTGTAGGTTCGGAGTCCCCGTCGAGCTACATTCAGACCAGGGAAGGAACTTTGAATCCCAGGTGTTTGGAGAGATGTGCAAGGTTCTGGGGATTAAAAAGACGCGTACGACACCATACAACCCAAAATCGGATGGGATGATAGAGCGCTTCAACCGGACCTTGCTCAGTATGGTTGCTGTGATGATAGAACCCCATCGACGTCAACGCGATTGGGATGAGAAGGTGGCACTTGCAACGTTCGCCTATCGGGCAACACCACACGAATCTACAGGGGAAACACCTAACATGCTAATGTTAGGCCGAGAGGTGCTCTTGCCTCTAGACTTGACCACTAGGGTTTCCTCAGACAAGGACGAGGGAGATGTCAGAAGCGATTATGCTTACGACTTAAGGGAAGGAATGCGATTTGCGCACGAAAAGGCTAGGGAGCACCTAAAAAACAGTGCAAGGCGGCAGAAGAAATACTACGACCACAAGACAAGTTCAACGACGCTAAGGACCGGGCAGTTTGTTTGGTTACACAACCCGAGTAAGAAAAAAGGCCTGTCACCTAAGTTGCAACGGAGGTGGGAGGGACCTTACCTTATTCTGAAGAAGCTATCGGAGGTCACTTTCAGAATTCAGAGGAACCGACGGGGCAAGAAGAAAGTTGTTCATTTCGACCGACTAAAGCCCTATGAAGGTCGCCCACTCGTGCCTTGGGATGGGACAGAACCACATGGAACACCTCGTCAACCACAGAGACAAGAAGGAGAATCAGAGATAGTAGGAGTGGAAAACGCTGAGGCGGTAGAAGAGACTGTATATGAGGAAGTAGAAGCGGAAGAAGCTAGGGAGCTTAGTGAACCAGGGCAAGAAATACCAGAAACCCTAGAAGTACAAGAAGAAAGCCAAAGAGAGACTCTTGAACCTGTAGCCGGGAGAAGAAATCCACTTAGGCATCGCCGTAAACCACAACGTTACTTGTAACATCACACATAGAAAGAGGGACCTACGTAGGGTTAACCCAGGGAATCACCTCCTCTGAGGCGTGGATGTGTGAGAAGAGAGTGAATGAGTTGTGAAAAGTAGACACCCTAAAGGTTTAAGATAGCAGTGAGGATTAACCGTAATTTCATTCTGTAATTTGTCGACAGAGTCATCATCATGAGAAAATCACCGCCGAAGAAGACACCAAGGGACCTTGATGAAGCAGCGACAGTGGAGTGCCCCACCTGCCATGATGTGTTTCTGCACAAGCGCAGTTTGGAGCGACACATCAAGGTGGAGCATGGCCCGCAAGAATATTATTGGTGTGGGCAATGTGAGCACAGAAACAACAGACGGGATAACCTACGGGCCCACTATCGCGACTGTCACCCATCGGCACAGAGAGAAGTAAGCCAGATTAGAGCTGAGACGTACGAATCCAGAGAGCGTGCTAGGCGCTCTAACATCGAAGAGTCAGGCCACCGCTCTCACGAGGACCACCCTACCACAGCCGAGAGGGATAATGAAGCCAGACGCAAGGCAGAGACAAAGTCAGGCTCTTCTGGACGGGGCAGTGACCACCCGGACGCCGGTAACAACGAGAGAAAGCGTAGCCGAGCGACTGATGCCGGGGACAAGCCATCAAAGAAGCGCCTTCGAGGTGAAAGTGCCCCAGCAACAGTGTCAAGAGCACCAAATGAACGCCAGGTTGAGGAGGAGCGACCGGCCACAAGGGCGCGCAGGGTGAAGGCTCCTTCCACGATCTCTCGTGCCCCCGACGACGAGGCGATGGAGCTCTCCAGCTCTGAGAAAGCAAAGGAGAAAGCTGAGTCACCTACACAGGTGGTGGTATCTGTAGCAGCAGAAAACACCTCAGGAGGTGATTTGCTGGGCACGGACGTGCCGCAAGCGGCCACAGAGGTCGAGATACCCACAACTGCAGCGGATGGTGAGGATGAGATTGTACCGGAGATAATGGTGTCTGCATCACCGAGTATGTGGGAGAATGAGGGGTCCGGGAGCCCACAGCGAGAATGGCGACCTGTCAGGCCAGGAGGAAAACCGTTAAGCATGATGAGGTTGATTCGTGGTCTGGGAGAAAATCACGAGGAAGGCGCCGCAGAGACGGAGGGCCTGCGCATGCCATCCACACCCTTCCAGATCAACAAGCTGCTGCCTGGACAAATGGTCCGCTGGAGGGAGGTAAAGGAGACCTACCTATACAAGGGCGACGACAAGGTAATCAAAGGTGAAACGTCTCGAGAATTCGATGTTGTTTACTTACGGCCCTATGCTGAGCAAGTGGAGTCCAAGGGGAAAGAGCCGGGCACCGCACCACCTGGTCAGAGTAGACACCTGTGCAGGCTGGTGAGGACGGAGGGTGACCAAGCAGGAGCACCCTACAAGGATAACGACCTAGTTGACGCCATGATCGGCAATGTTCGGCGTGTGGCAGAGACTGACGTACGGGAAGTCTACGTGGATGGAGAGAGAGTAACGAAGGACAAGACAAAGCGGGTCTTCGACTGCAGTTTCCAGGCGGGAGTTGCAGTGAACAGAAAACCATAGCTGTACAGGGACGTTTAAACTTTTAAGTTTGATGTTAACACCTTGAAGGACTTTTTTAGTGTTGCCGAGTTCGACCTTCTAGGTATTTTAGCGTTAGGCGTCAATGTTTCTGATAAAAGATCTCAGGTTTAAAGTCAAACCTGTAAAGGCTCTTATAAGGATAAGGTTTTATTGTTGTTTAACTTAAGTTTTATGAAGGAGTTTTTGTAAAAGACCTTAGGTTTAAAGTTAAACCTGTATAGGCTCTTGAGGATAGGGTCTTAATGTTATTTAACTAAAGTTTTATGAAAGAGATTTGTAGCCTTTTATTTTTGTATAAGAAAGCCTTACGTAGTTTTCTGAAGTTTAAAGACTTTTTGAAATTAGGTCAGTATTGTTCTTGTTTAAACAAACACCTAAGAGACTTTAGGACACCTTACTTAAGGCGCAATATTTCTTTTAAAGTTTTGCTAAGCTGAATGGTCAAGGGGACTGACCAGCCTTGAGGTGCGGCTGTGTAACGAAATATTGCTTCGCGCACTGGGCTTCCGTAGCTGCTGAGCGCTGGTGCGCAGGCTGCGTTCCGTGCGGCAGTGCGCGTCGCTGGTGCTCTGCGTGTAGTGTATATAAGCGCGCTGCACGTGCGTCGCGGGCGTCTTTCCGCTGCTTGCTCTTGCTCCGTGCGGACGAAAGCAAGTACGCTCTGCCGTTGCTCGCTGGCTGTTGGATTGGTGGGATTAGGCTGTACCCCGTGAACCCTAGTTGCGGGGTGAGTAGCTGCGTCTTAGGCTTATCGGTCCCGATGTCTATTGTAGTTACCCGAGTGGTGATTGTTTGTGATTCTTAATTATAAAGTCCCCAAGAGATAATCGTCATTGGTGTACGAATCAACCCTGTAATTAGCGCCTATATAGGAACCTGTGTATTACTTTGAATAAATCAACCAGTTCAAGTATATAAGCCTGGTGTGGTGCATAATCGTTGACGTGTCTACCCTTGTGTGGTGAGCGTGTGTGCGTGGTGTGCAGACCTAGGCGCCTGGAGGTAGACTTCCCCCAAACGAGTCCGCCCCTCAGGCCTCTGCGGTTACCGCTCGTCGTGGAGGCCGAAGCCCATTATTTAGTCAGCGGCAGACGCCGCCTGGTAAAGTCCGCTACAATATATTCACCCTGATTACGATTGACGATTTTCCAAGATTTACACGAATAAAGTAGTGTGTGCACAATTTGAATTACATGTAGTATCTTGACTCCTGTGTTTGCATAGCGCGTATTAAAGAGAAAATACAACATTTGCAAACATCAAAAAAATAAAACTACCAAATCATTTTGAAATACCTTGCTGGACTGTTAGAGAATGACAGTGTAAAGCATCCTGTAAAATCATGGCACCTGGTATACTGTCATTTTCAAGAAAAGTGGTATTTTTGTATCAATTTCCAATGCTGATCGGCCGATCAGCATTGGAAAAAACTGGCTTTTTTTCAAATACTGGCCCCAGTTGACCATCGCACTTGTTTGCAATTGATTACACACCTATGAACGGGTACAAGCCAGCTAGACTGGTTCTCTGACCTTACAATTCCCCAATATATGTAAACTGCTCTGTTTCTTCTTGAATGGAGTCAGGGAACCAGACTACAGGAAACTGATTGTTTTTCTTGGTTTTTATAGCATTTTCGAACCCAAAACCTCAAAAAAGTAAGTGTAACTATATTTGCTATATATTTCCAAACCCCCCAATTCCATCCATTTCTGAAAATTACAGCAAAAGCAAATGATGTTTATTCCCTTTAATAAAATGGGAATTTGGTATCAGACTATTGGGTTTGCGATTTTTAGCGCGTAAAAAGACCAACATGTAGTGTGTTCACAAGAATGATATCACTCAAAGTAAAGATCCCAATTGGGCGTAATAAATGATAGTCTGGTTTCCCAAGTGTACACATAGGCAATACGTGGAAGCAGGTTGGAAACCAGTTACGGACAGTAAAACCAAAGCGCCCCAACGTTATGCGCGTGCCCTGGGGGCGGTGAAGTGCACCCCGTGCTCTACGGTGCAATTCACGGAAATTGCAACGCGCACATTTTTCTGTGGCAATTGAACTTAATATTTTTTTCATTTTGCCGATCGAAGTAAAAACAACGATGGCTTCATTTCACCAGAAGTTTAAAAATGAGTACAATGAACAAAAAAATGGGACTTTGTGGTGAAATTTGTTCAGGGGGGGAAAATATGCATTCTGCAACATATGTCGCCATGACATTTTAAAAAAATTTTCATCAGGTTTCATGTTATGTAGGGAATTTTTTTGTTTTCAGCAGGTGTCAGATGGAAAATTACACTTTTTCAATTTCGAATGTTCGCATCTCTCAGTGATCACCTGCCTAGATTTGTCTATAGATTTATTGTATTCATCTTTCAGTGTGTTTTGTAATGTTAATTCATTAATGATAAACGCACAAGAGGTTTACTTTATCCCCGTTGAACAATAGCTCACACCTCAAAGATGGCTGCCGTACGTACAAACAATCTGTTTGTTCTTTGCAAAAACAAAGAGCTCGACGTTCCGGTCAGTATGCTCTGACCGTCTTCAGGAGAGTGCCTAAACTCTAAGAAAGTGAATACTTAAGTAGCGAAAGGTGAAATCAATGGAGTGTGAAGTTGCATCCTGTGAGGATGCCAAGTAGACAGGATCCCTGAGCAAGCTTAGTGCCCACTGAAGTGGAACAGTAGGGTTGCAGTGTCAGTGGAGGGAGGACCTAGGGTATAGGAGACCCATCAGTCTAAGGTGGTAGCTGAGGACCTAGGGTATAGGAGACCCATCAGTCTGGAGAAGTGGGAGCCAGATGTCGTTGAGATGAAACCCGATGTCTTGCGGAACTGTGTTGTGCTTGCGGATCTCGATGGCTTCCCGTATGCGTCTTGGATGCCAGAACTGGATTGGTGCGATGAGTTCGGCCGCATCCCAATCAACTTTGTGGTCGTTGATGTGGGAATGTTTGACAATGGCCGATTTGTCAAAATCCCCTCGCCGTCCATGTGCTCTGTGTTCCTTGAGCCTAGTGGGAAGGTTCCGACCGGTTTCGCCGATGTAGACTTTGCCGCATTCGCATGGAATGCGGTAGACTCCCGGCTTGGAAGAGGAGTCCTGCTTGTCCTTGTGAGTATGGAGGCTGCCTTGGAGCTTGTTGCCAGATGAGTGGTACACCTTGACGCCGGCTTGTCGGAGGATGCGTTGCAGATGATGAGAAGCTGGACCTATGTAAGGAAGAGTGACTGAGGGAGATACAGTGGGAGGACCTTGGGTATAGGGGACCCGTTGGTCAGGTTTGCTGATCTTGATGCGGTTGGGTTTGTAGCCGTTCCGTTGTAGTGACGTCTGGATGTGCTGGAGTTCACGCTTGAGGTTGTCTTGGTCGCAGACCTCGAAGGCTCTCTGTACTAGGGTGCGGTTGACCGATGACTTGATGCTGGGGTGATGGAACGACCGCTGGTGGAGATAGCGGTCGGTGTGGGTGGGTTTCCTGTAGACGCTGTGTCCCAGGGTGCCATCCGGATTCCTGGAGATCTTGACGTCCAGGAAAGGAATGGTGCCATGCTGTTCTTGTTCCATGGTGAAGCTGATGCTGGTGTGTTGCTTGTTGAGGTACTGGAGGAAGTCTTGGAGTGTGTCCGGGCCATGGGGCCACACTACGAAGGTGTCATCAACGTAGCGTAGCCACAGGCTCGGCCGAAGATCCGCTGTGAGTAGGGAGGAAGACTCGAACTCCTCCATGAAGATGTCGGCTAGGACCGGGGATAAAGGAGATCCCAAGGTGTACCACTCATCTGGCAACAAGCTCCAAGGCAGCCTCCATACTCACAAGGACAAGCAGGACTCCTCTTCCAAGCCGGGAGTCTACCGCATTCCATGCGAATGCGGCAAAGTCTACATCGGCGAAACCGGTCGGAACCTTCCCACTAGGCTCAAGGAACACAGAGCACATGGACGGCGAGGGGATTTTGACAAATCGGCCATTGTCAAACATTCCCACATCAACGACCACGAAGTTGATTGGGATGCGGCCGAACTCATCGCACCAATCCAGTTCTGGCATCCAAGACGCATACGGGAAGCCATCGAGATCCGCAAGCACAACACAGTTCCGCAAGACATCGGGTTTCATCTCAACGACATCTGGCTCCCACTTCTCCAGACTGATGGGTCTCCTATACCCTAGGTCCTCAGCTACCACCTTAGACTGATGGGTCTCCTATACCCTAGGTCCTCCCTCCACTGACACTGCAACCCTACTGTTCCACTTCAGTGGGCACTAAGCTTGCTCAGGGATCCTGTCTACTTGGCATCCTCACAGGATGCAACTTCACACTCCATTGATTTCACCTTTCGCTACTTAAGTATTCACTTTCTTAGAGTTTAGGCACTCTCCTGAAGACGGTCAGAGCATACTGACCGGAACGTCGAGTTTATACCTCTGGTTCTTTTCAGAACCATTCTCTTAGTTGAGAAATTATTCGCACATGGTGTTTCCGCAAACCTTTCATTATTTAGTATCTTCACCATGCAAAGCCTCAAATCTTACTTAAAAACAAAGAGAATTGCATTTTCAACTGCAACCAATTATTAGCTTGTGGATTGCACGTGCATTCAACGTTAATGGTCTTGTGACTGGTTGACCAAGTCAGGATCAATAAAATTACCTAGAGGCATCCTTTATTGATAATTATTTGATTGTTTACAATTTGTTGCCAGTGGTGTGCTTGTATGTACAGACGTCATGGCCAGAGGAGTCGACATTCCTGAAGTCCATTGGGTGCTGCAGTACGACCCACCCAGCAATGCAAGGTACACACTTAATAAAGCCGATTCTATCAAAATAGCCCTTTTTTTCTTCAAAATTCCTCCCATTCAAAAAAGAGTGTTTGCATGTATAACAGTTAAAAAAAAAAGTCCCAGCAAGGTTTTAAGATGCTTCCCTGTTTAACAAGATCTCAAAAATGATGACAAAAGAGAGATTATCCATGTACTTTTATTAATTTTTTATTTTATAAAACTGGGTAGCCCATTCAGTGGAGTCCACTGGTCTCCCATGGGGCCCAGTATTAAAGAGAAGACAATGTGACGAAATTACAGTTTTAGATGTGGAGGAAAACCCAAGAAAAGTATTGTGAGGAAAACCCACGGAATCAAGTAGGGACTGAAAACCCAATCCACATATTGGCCCGGGCAGGAATCGAACCCTTGTCACAGCAGTGGAAGGCGAGGAAAGTACCGCTACGCCAACCTGACTCCGCTTGAATACAGACATCTTAAATGCCATTGCCGGCTATAGGGTATGCGTCTCGGGATGTACTAGCTTTCGCTTATTACAGTGGTGAAGTAAAAATGCCACTGTTTTGTTTGTAAAAGTTGAACAATGAAATTGACTGGAGCGGGGTTTGAACCCACGACCTTCGGATTACCATATCAGTGCTCTACCAACTGAGCTGTAGTTTTGACAAAGTTCCCATTTTTCATGATCAGTGCCTTTGTTCATCGTTGCGGGAGGACAGCCAGGATAGGTAACACAGGCAATGCATTGGTTTTCTTGCTGCCAACTGAAGATGCCTACGTGGATTTTATCAAGCTCAATCAAAAGGTAAGTTAACACAGAAAATGACATTAGAAAGTATTCCAAATCTGACCCAACCCAACACAATAGTGAGGTGTTGCATCATACCAGATTTGTGTATGCATTCGTTTAGCTATCCGCAACTGTTATCGACCATTCCGTTGTTTCGCACTGTGTGCACATGTTTAGTTATCGGAACTGTTACCAATAAAAGCAGCGTTACTAATAAAATAGCAGCCTCCATTGGAAGCCTTGTATCTGCGGCTGATCCTGCTTGGAAACACAGACAAATGAAACATACATGTTTAGCAGTTCATCCTCTTTTAATTAAATCAGACATGATAAAGTAAAGGGGTGAAAATCAGCAATTCACTATGCGTTTCACTCTCAAGTAGCGCACAACATATCCGTGCCATGTACACGCACAGCAGACCACCACACAATCTGATGGCAGGCTTATCTGTGGCGCTAACCGTAACCATTTGCTTGTGAAACCTCTCTAATGATTCAGAAGTCTCCAGATCATGAACATGAAATTAATTTTTTTAAAAGCTCTTACACATATCTCGCACAATGAAATTCAGTAGGAACTATTAATATGAGTCCTCTATTTCTCGCCCCGGGACTATTTTTGCCGAAAATTCTGATTTCCGCAAAATGCCAAATTTTCCAGCCAATTTCTGATATACAGCCAAACGCCACAAATACTGATTCGCAAGAGTCATTTCAACAGTATTTGTACGATATTTCTTGCCAAAACCTCATATGTGTACTGGAGTGTAAATTGTACAACAATAGGCCGTGCACAACGGCCAATTCAAGATCAACACACGGTCCGCCTCCACAGACTTCACAGACTTTGTGTGTGTGCAAAAAAGGCATTAGGCAATCTTGACGTCTACCCGTCAGACTTGCCTGTGTATAAAAACAGCCAGTGCGTGTTATCATGTCCTCTGACGCCAACTGGTTAAATCAATATTGAGGGCAAGGGATGGTGTTGTAGAGAATATACGCAGTACATTGATGTTGATTTTCATGCTGACCACTTTGATCTTGAATTCTCACACCTGTGTTAGACACCACTTGAGAGATACCACGTTCAGGATGAGGTAGAGACCACAGATGTACTGCCAAGGCTGAGAAAGATAGCACAGAAAGACAGGTAATTAGGGCCAAGAAATCTTGCCCAATTGGAAACATTTCAAAAATATGACATTAAAAATCCACCATTGGCGTTGTTTCAAACCATTGAAAGTTTGGAAATGAACTGATGTTATCAAAAATCCCTTGAGGTGTGGGCATTTATTGGAGGAGTATCTTCTAGTAGGTGTGATTTTAACTGTGCTTCGTACTAAAACTTTTCTAAGGTTCTTGTTTTGAAGTAGTAATGTTAATGTACATTTTCACACAGGGCATTATTTGAAGGTGGGACCAGAGCGTTTGTATCCTTCGTGCAGGCTTACTCCAAACATGAGTGCAGTCTAATCTTCAGAATAAAAGGTACATCCTCTTTGTCATTTCTGTGTATGGAACAAAGTTACAGTAAAATCCTGATAACTCAAATTCGGACAACTCAAACTCCGTTTATCTCGAAGTAATACTCCATTCCCGTCAAGAGAATAAGATATTATGTACATGAACACCCCCTGTAACTCGAAATGCCTGCACTGGTACCTCCGTTTATCTTGAACCTTTGTTCGGCCAGTCCATAAGAAACCACTGCAAAAACAGTCACAAAAAGTGTAACAAAATGTAAAATTTTGTTCACGAGTCATTTCTGCCCAATGCACTTCATCTTCTCACGTGGGGGCAAGGGGGATGCAACGCCATGCATGCTGCCATTGTGATCGCACTCCAGCCTGTCATCCCAACAAATCCTGGCTTTTGAGTTAGCCTGACCGCCACTGCTGGCCCAATTGTAGGCCGCACGCCGGCAGTCCAATCGATCTTCGCGGTGGCCATGGGCGTCGCCAGGATTTTTTCTAGAGGGGGGCAAACATTTTTTTTGCCAAAAAAATGCTTGTATTTCTCAACACATTCTCGATTTATCAGTTTTAGAGGGGGGCAGGGACATTTTGCTCCCTCCCCCCAACTCATTAAATTTACACCACTTTGTCACACCACTTTTTTTTTTTTTTTTTTGCTTTTCCAGGGGGGGGCAAGTGCCCCCCTTGCCCCCCCCCCCCTCGCGACGCCCATGGCGGTGGCCATAATGTGACTGCATTGGAAACCCAAGAGGATGCGTGCGTCTAGCTTTCGATTTAGCCTCATTGCTACTGTTGCAACTCCAATGCTGGTGCGCACTCTATCAATTGCATAAGACTGGTCATGTGACCGCACATCGGAAAACCCCGCAAGTGGTTGGTAATTAGACAAACGACACGAAAGAAAGATTTGCTACATGCTGTTTACACAATTTCAGTGGTTTATTGTTATGTTTATCTATAGAGCAAAAACTTTTAGGTAGAACAATATGAAATCTGAGTAAAACAATGATTTTCGACTAAAAAGAAATACACCATTGGAATGCGAAAAAAAAGGAAATCCAAATAACGTGTCCATTTCTTAGCTGGGCATAGTGACTTACCGTGGAAGCCACTCTTGTACATGCATGTACGTGAAGATTCCTGACTGTGGAGTCGGGAACCTTGCTCAACTCCAACTCTGGACACCTGAAGTTTGTATCCATTCCCTTGAGATTGGACTTATCGAGAGTTTGCTATATTAACAATTTGAGAGACCACCCACATACGCATAGAGCTGGATAGCTGAGTTGGCAGATCACTTAACTTGCTCGCACAAGTAAGTCACAAGAAATGTCACAACTCTGCTCACAAGTAACAGAGATTTAACAGTAAAAAAGGATTCCTATATCACAGTTCATTAAAAAAGTTTGTGACTTGACTTGAGACTGGATGACTTGCTATTACAGACTTTTGAGGACTAAATAAATACTTGGTGACAGGTTTACCTGACACATGTGTAACTTAAAGGTTAACCTTGTCAGTTTCCTGTGTTGTTTATTGAATATTTCAGATTTCATAGGCAAAATGTGTCAAACATTTTTTTTTTTGAGCCACGATTTCAAAATCCGTTTTATTTCATATCTGAAAAATTGAAAACGACATCTCCCAGGGGTCATTCTCGATATATGCTAATAAGCAAAGCCTGACCCCAGTACCCTTCTAAGGCACATCTACCGCCTGTGTTCTGTTAACAGACCTGGACTTTGCCCGGTTAGCCAGGGGCTTTGCCTTGCTGCGCATGCCCAGGATGCCTGAACTCAAGGGCAAAAGCTTTCCTGACTTCCAGACAATAGACATTGACTACAGTGCCATCCCCTACAGGTAGGTGTTCTGCAGTACTTCATCACTCTGGATATTCAGGCAGGCTTGCATAAGGCCAAAAAAAATAAGTCTCCGGTTTCTGGTATGGAGCTTGTCCAAAAAGTGGTGCGGCGACGCGGCTTTTTTTTTTTTTTACCTGACTTTTTTGCTTCAAATGTCGGCTGATGACTGCAAATGGTGCGCGACTAAACTTATTGCAAATATATGGGAGTCCAGAGAGGCCACATAAAGCTTATTCTCGATCATAAACCAATCTAAAAACACGTTAAAATTGTGCAGTAGCAGGATTCCAGTCAAACCAGTGAGTTTGGCGGTTTTGAGACATCATCTTTCATTGAAAAAAAAACTTTTTCATTTTGCCGACGCGCATGGCTACGGCGACGCGCGCGCATACCAGAAACCAGAGACTTTTTTTTTTGGCCTAATATACAAATATGGAATGCTTCGAGTGGTGCAGTAAAACTAGCCTCCCGAGGTGATCCATGGTCATTCCCGAGTAGCGAAAATAGAATGCTCCATGGATCACCGAGGGAGGCTAGTTTTACTACACCACGAGATAAAGCATTCAATATTTGTTTTATAACACTTCACCCACAGATTCTGCTCGGTTTTTAATATTTTAAATTATTTAAATCTGAACACAGTTAAAATAAACTTCTATTTCAATACAAAATTGGTGGGAAACGTAGTTCTCTCTTCCAAAGCACGCCTTCACAAAATGTTTGAACCCAACTCTGTTGCGCACTCTCTTGTGAACAGTACACGCTACGCGCAATGCTCAACATGCACAGCAGCATTCATTTGCACACAAATACCGCGCCATGGGTATAGTACTTGGGTTGCTAATGGTATAGTACTTTGGTTGCTACAGGTATAGTACTTTTGGCCATGCACTGAAAGATAGCAAAAATAGAAAGTACCATGTGACTCGCTCTCGGCCAATCAAGACACAGAATCTGTGGGTGAGGTGTTATAATACAAAATTGTCATTGGTTGCATTAAGAGATACTTTGCAACTGTTAAACTTTCTTTTGAAAAACCATTCTTCGTCTTGGCATTTCAGGGAAAAAGCCAGAGAGAAACAGAGACAGACCAACATTAAACGTAAACAAGAGGGTGATGTGGCTTCCTCAAAGAAGAAAGGTCCCAAGGTACGACAGACTGAAAAAAATAAAACAAGCTGAAATGGAACGGGGAAAAACCCTCCTCTTCCTTTCTGCAGGAGGCAAATTCCGTCTGTATTGAAGAAAATGTAATGTCCATGATGGAGCCAATTAATTATATCTAATTAACAAATCTGAGACATTATCTAAATGTCCCATTCTGTAATCTCCTTGACCATTACTAGATGATGGATGCATAAGATTTGATAAATACATTTTCAGGTGTAAAAGGCGGAGCTCTTAAAGCTCTGTCAGGGACATTACATTTTTTTTCCATAATGGTGGAATTGCCCACAAGGACTTACAAAAAACTTATGGAATTGGATTGAACAGGTTTATTGTTAAAGGTAAAATACAACCTTTGCAAACATCTAAAAACAAAACTACCAAATTGTTATGAAATACCTTACTGGACTGTAAGTGAATAATAGTCTTCAGCATCCTGTGAAATCTAGCACCTGGTGGGCTGTCATTTTGAAGAAAACTGGACCTTTTGTTTCAATTTCCAACGATGGTTGGCTGATCATCGTTTTGAAATAACTGATTTTTTTTTATTCAAATACTGCCACCAATTTACCAAATTTGGTTAGTCCACATTTTGTTTGCAATCGGTTACACATCCGTGAACGGGTGCAAGCCAGCTAGTCTGGTTCCCTTACCTGACAATTCCGCGAAGTCTATAATTTGCTTTGTTTTGTCTGAAGTGGGGTCAGGGAACCAGACTACAAGAACAGCATTTTTTTCTTGGTTTTTCCTGTGTCTATGAACACACAACTTAAACAGATCAGCGTAACGATATCTGCCATAAAATACTAACCCCCAAATCCATCCATTTCTGAAAATTACAGCAAAAGCAAGTGTTGTATGTAACCTTTAGACTTCAAAGTTAACACCCACTTTACAAAAAGAAAATTATACTTAGAAAACAATTTAAAAAAATTACAATTAAAAGTAAAATATCTTAACGTGAATGGGATGTGGAATAGGACTATTTCTGAATCTTTACTTCTACAACGAAATTCATAGCAATTGAAATCATTCAATGTAAGTTGTACCACACCATCATAACTTGTTTGTTTATTATCAATTTGTTTTGGGTATTTCCAAATGCTATAATTATGCTTAGGCCAAAAAAAAAATAAGTCGGTCTCTGGTCAGCGCGCGCGTCGATCTTTGTTTTTTCCAAAATGTTCCGCGGTAGCTCCAACAGCACCCTCTATTTCCGCACCTCCTCAATTTTTTTTACCAAAGAGCACCAAGGAATGGGAAATTGCACCGAGGCAAATGATCGTAAGCACCAAGGCAAATTATGGAGGACACCAATGTACATGAGGACACCAAAAAAGCAAAATACATGTAGTACCCACCTTTTCTGTACAATCCAAGCTTGAAGAAAAAAAAAAAAAAGCAAAAAAAAAAAAAAAAGTCAAAACGTCAATTCTGGAACTTTATTTGGTCTGACCAGAGACCGAATGTTTTTTTTTTTGGCCTTAAATAGACTGACTTTGTGCTATTTTTATATTTGGATAATGGCTATTCGTTTTTCGAAAAAACTTTGTTCTCTGCACCTTTCTTTTTGCCCACGTAGAAAAAAGTCCAACCGTGGTCCAAAAAACAGGAGGTGAAGGAGAAGAGACAGGACAGAAAACAACGAAAAGAGAACTCCAACAAAAAGAAAAGACAAGTGAGAAAAAAACATTTGTTATCCTCAGGTCCCAATTTCACGGCTCTGCTTAGCAAAGAATCTCTGCTGACCTGAGCAGGAAATTTCATGCTTGCTGTCAGTAAGTTTCACGGGTTAGCAAGCAGTTCGGTTTCCGTGCATGTGCTCATTCGGTCAGGGAGTGTTCTGTGCTGACATAATTTCCACTGAATTGTTTGCGGTAGTGTTGTTAGCACAGAATAAGCCACTTGCGTGTTAAATTTGAATAAAATCTGGAACGCTGACTTAATACAATGCTTTGCACGTTTTAACCTAGCATTCTCCCGACCAAAGAGACTGTTACTATATCACGTGATTCGGGGCAAGCCTTATGCTAGCAACCCCCAGCTCTGGCATGGTCTGGTGTCTTTGTGCCATTCTCACCCATTGTGAACGATGTATTGGTGCTGAGCGTCTCTTACGTAACTATGCAAGAGCTTGCCCCGAATCATGTGATTAGCAACAGTGTCTTTGGTCTGGAGAATTCACAGTTAAAATGTGCCAAGCATTCTGAGCAAGTCATTGTACCAGACGTTTTTCAAATGTAAATCCCAAAGGGTATAGGTTACACGCAAATGGCTTATTGTGCTTGGTACGTAGTGCATTATATTTTGGTAAGCAGGGTCATTAACTCTAACCCCCAGGCCCTTTTTGCTAGGAACCATCCTCGATCCTCCATAATCCTCAGAAATTTTGCACTTGAATTCAAATGAAGGATACCCAGCGCCTCAATCCTTCAAAATCCTCCGACAGTCCTGCCTCTCAAAATGCATTCATCCTCAATCCTCCATAATTGCCAGGACTTTGGAGAATTGAGGGTTAGGGTTAAAAGTGGTCCCCAATTTTGCGCTTAAGAAAATTGATCGAGAGAAAGAAGAAAGAGACGTTAGGTGTGTAAATAAAAAATTAAGCATTAAGAATTAAAAACCAGTGGTAAGGAAAGTATACATTAGATAAACTTTTTTTGACAGCTGAGTTTGTTAAGTCCATTGTTTTTTGAACACTTTACAGACAAATGTATTCAGCATTAGAAAGCAGCATTGGGAAGGCTAATCCTAGAGACCCTTGATAGGTGGCAATCACAGAGAGCAGCTTTTTGTTACTGACATCATTTGTTTTGGGGGGTTTTTTTTAGCTTGAAGATGACGACTTGGATGAACTGATCAAGGATGCAAGGCTAGTCAAGAAACTCCGAGCGGGAAAGGTAAGTACATTAAAAAAATAAACATAAAAAAACGTCTTAGCTGCATTTCCAGATTTAGAAAAATATGTTTGACTTGACTTCTAAAATTTCATTGGTTGTTGACTCCACCATCCCCAAAGCATTGCCTTTTTTAGTATGGCAGGAATACTTGACCTTCCTTCGTTACCAACATTTTGTTATGTGCTCTAAAAAAGTCGTCATTATAAAGTTAAATTTGACTTTAGTAAAAACATTTATTGTTTAAGTTGTGTTGATAAAAAAAGTTACAGTTAGGATATTAGGAAATGAAATTGTAGCCGATGAATTTGTAACAAAACAAGCAGTTAATGTTATGTGTCGCGGGTTAGACACACTGCCAATACAATGTCGCTTTGTTGTCGGCTATTAATTGCCACTCTGTGCACGGTTGAAGATAGCCACACAGTCATGTGCGGCCACCACGAGATTGTCGCATTCAGGGGTGAGTACAATGCCCCATGGAAAACCACACCCATCGAAAATGCGTCTCAGGAATTTGCCTTTGGGACTGAATTGTTGAAGTTCACTGTGTGACCATCCGTTCAAAGCAACGTAGATGCTGCCCTCGCGGTCACAACACACTCCAGTCGGGCCCCAGTCGCTGTCAATGTCGCTGGTTATGTTCACTGAGGAAACCGAGTCTCCGTTGTAGTCTACTGCGTGTAGCATTTTATGAGGATGATTTGTGTAGATAAACTGCTTCGTGCTGGTGGTTAAGTGTTCACCAATCGTCGGAGCCTGTAATGTCTTGATCAAGGTTCCATCTGGGTCATGCAGACGGATCTTTTCTTCATACTTGAATCCCACTGCTATCTGATTGTTGTCGGCCACTGCCAGGCATGTGGGCTTGTTGTCTGCCCCTCCACCTGATACAAACTTCTTGAGGAGTTGTAGCTCCCAGCTGAAGATCTTGACTTCCGAATTGTCAAGTACAATTAACTGGTCCTTCTTGTTAACAGATACATGACTTGGATCTGTGAGATCCGGGATCAGAGTTGCTTGCGAGAGTGGAGGGGATCTAGGGGGTTTGCTTAGAGACTTGTTCAGGATCAGCTGTTGAAGTTTGATGTCCACTATGACCATTTCCTCAGTTGAGAACACGGCCACATCATAAGCACATTTGAATTTCGTCTTTTCCAATCCAAAGCTCTTGATATGGGTCTTCAGCTTCCACTGTTCTTTTGCTTGCAGTGGTTCTGCTTGGGGTGACTTCCCATCCTTGTCCTCAGATTCAGATCTTTGTTCACCTCCCAGGATTAGCAGTCCAAGTGAGCTCTCATGTTCTTCAAAGTCAACAAAGTACAGCTTTTCGGGTGCCTCCACAGGCTGCTTGAGTGTCATTTCAAGTTCCTTGAGGTTCTGCAGAAGCTTCTGACTGAGATTCAGAATCTCAAAGCAGTTGGCCTGCGTCGTCACTTGCTTAACCTGTTCCAGCTTTTGCTCTACCTTTGTTGCCCCTTTGCCATTGATGGCCTGAACAGTTTTGATCGTCTTGATTCTGTCTTGATAAATCTCCTCCAGCTCTTGCTTTAGTTTATGTTCCTCCTCTCTGATCTTGGCAACGTTCTCATCTGCCTTCTTGCCGATATTTCTCGCAGTCTCAGCGAACTTGGTTTTCAGCTTCTTCAGGGACTCCCCTGTTGTATCTGCAGCATCACTGTATCTTTTCTTTATCAGTTCAGCAGCTGAAATCTTTTCTGCTACCATTTGCTTGCATTGTTCTGAAGCTCGAGATGGGTCGGTGAGAGAATGTTTGGAGCTGCTGTGGTCTTGAACAGAGCAAGTTACGCAGACGAGCTGCTGACAAGGGATGCAGTAGAGAGTTAAGTTTTGGTCCAGATGCTTGCCACATTTTGGAATATACTCCCTCAATCTGCTCTTGAAGACAATCTCTCCGGAACGTAGCTTATCAAGCGAGCAGATTTCGTGAGATTTGATCATGGAAAGACGAGCATGTGCCCATTGGCATTCTCTGCACAGGAAAGCGTCGCAATCGATGCATCTCGAAATTGCCATGTTAGCCTCATCACAGGCTTGGCAGATGACCCCTGACCCTTGGCGTTTAGCCTGTAACTGTTCTAGTATTTCAGCCTCCACCACCAGGGCGCCCAATGTGTAGAAGTGAGGTAGCTTATCAACGTCTTTGACTAGGGTTTCTCGGTCGCAGGAGGGACATGACAACTTCATGACATGAGGACGTTCTTTCTGTCGTAACGTTTTGAGGCATTTCAAGCAAAAACTGTGCAAACAGTCCAGCACTCTAGGTTCCCTGATGAAGTTGCTGCAGATGGAGCATCGCAGATCACTTTGGGCTGGGCTTCTGGATTTTTCCATCGTTGATTTGTATTGTCACACCGAGTACAAGATTAAAAAATATCAACCTGCAGTGAGAGAGAACAATATACATGTAATCCAATCTCCATCAGTTATAGATCTGCAAATTGGCACCTGCATAACTGCACATTGACGTAAAATGGGACGTTTACACCGTTGATATTATAAAATCAGATCACAGTTCCGTACAGTGTATTAACAACATTTCGTCCCTCATAAAAAAATAGTCAAATTACCATGATATCTGTTGTTTGTTTTTTACATAGTACATGTTTTTGCATTGAGACAGACAAAATCAACAGTTATGAAGTTGTTTGTAATGCCATACGGTGTGTGTGTGGGGGGGGGGGGGGATTTTGTATATCCTGTGTAAATTGTTTGATTAGTTTGTTGAATGTATGCTGCATATGGCGGATTGTTTTTGAATGTGATAAATGAAGATTCAAGTTTGCGAATTTTTCATCAATGGAAAGAATGCATCGTTAAACGGATCATCATGGGAACAGAACACATGTTGCTATTATGCATGTTGTAGCAGCAAATCGATTAAGTTGTCATATTTCTGGGTAGGCGCTTCATCAATCCTGACTGAATTTTCCCCCTTTTTTTTGATGGGGAGGGGAAAATCAATGAAGCAGTTGAAACGTTTTGTCCATGGGAAATTTGAAAAATGAGGAGGTGATGACGGGGAGTGGGCAGATGGCGGGACACCATCTGACTAAAGATAAATCTGGGCAAATGATCTTTAAAAGGTTACTGCATATGACGTCATTAGTCCTATACAAAGATGCACAACTTGACCTCACTGAGGTCAAATCTCGCATACTGTGGGAAAACGGCAGTGCATACCCTCTATGGGCTCCATGCACAAGTACCCCATCAAGGGCCAGAAAAGGAGAGTTGGGGGTGACCTAGACTGGTTCCCGATCCATCCACTGCGTATTTCGAATGTATCGAAGAAAGTTATTGGAGGCGGGGATTAGTCTCGGAAACCATTGCAAGTTGAATTTGAACGTATTCGCGTGCCGCTGACGCCTGACGCTCACCCGAAGACAATGTGGTTAATAGCTTTTGCACATTCAGGAAGTCGTGGGTACTTGCGCGTGAACCTGTACAGTACGCGTAACATTGTGTTTTCATCCACGGGTCTCTCAAAAGAGGTAAAAACGCGGCCTCTTTTGTTGGCGCTCGGAGCCCATTCGCTCTTTTCACACTTCCGCCATGGGCATGCAGAGCCTCGATCTGGCAACTTTACACAATGAATACAGCCGGTTCAGTGATTCCCGTGTCGGGGTTCAGATCACTGAACCAGCTATTTTTATTGTGTAAAGTTGCCAAATCGAGGCTGTGCATGCCCAATAGCGGAGCGTGAAAAGAGCGAATTGTGCACAGCTTCTGCACCAGTACGGATTATCTGAATAATATATTTATGGTACACTTGCATTTTATGCAGGGTTTCTAATATCAAATTCAGATTTATAGGTCACATTTTTCCTACTTACTTGCACAGTTGTTCCAGACGTTTAGGAATTGGAAGCTATGCAGAGGAAAAAAAAAATTCTGCCCACTGAATTCCTAGTACTCACCGACAAATCACTTTAAATGACTGCGCGTGATATTTTGTGAATTGTGATCACATTTATTATTTTGAATAAGAGGTCCTTGCGGCCTTTATGTTTGGGATTGATCATAGAAATACTTGTACCGGTAGTTATGGAAATCAAGCATTTGTGACTTGTGGCTTCAAACTCGAACGTTTTTGTTCAGAAAAAAAAAGAAACAATTTACTTCGCATAGAGTTGGGGGTTTCACTTAGACTTGGTCCCAGGGTTTGGCAATCATTTTAGGGGCGTTTTGGGAGAGGGAATATGAAACAAAAATGACGTGGCTACCTCTGGTAAAATTGAACAGAGAATTGTCCTAGAAGTCGTTATCTTTAATTCCCAGTAAAAAAAACCACATTGCCACCTTGCTCCTGAGTGAGCGTCAGTAGAGGGCGCTCTTTATGTCCGATTTTGCATTGTTTCCAATGGGCACATATTTGGTGAATTGAAACCCTAGAGGACCTTGGATTTTGCTCAACACATGATGAGACCCAGGTGATTGACTGTTTCAGGTTTAAAAATTTAAAAAAATGTATATACATGTAACTGTAAAATATTGGAGTTTGGTGGAAGTAAATCTGATAAGACTTTTGTCGTGAGACAAACAAAACAAGGAAACCACTCTTTGAAACTCCTACATGAACTCCAACTATCCAGCTACCTCCTCCGTTCTTTTTATTATTATTCTTATTTCCCCGGAAACAATTCTTATTTAGCCCTCTAATCTAAACAATCATTTAAAGTGTGTATGTGTATGTATAAATAGCAGATTGCATACATTTTTTTTTTTACATCACAGCACTGGTATAGAAGAGGGGAGGGGCTTGTTACCTCCCTGAAATTAGATCTTGACTTTCGTTTGTAATTAATTTCTTGGATTGAGTGTAGAATGCTGACGTTACACATGCCCTACATATTGTTAAATTCAAAGAGATTCAATTTAGGCGTTTCACAATGCAGTGCGCCACCAAGAATTTGCCACGGAGAGTTGCTTTTCCCAGTGCATTGTGCGAGATGGTCGACGAATTCGCAGCACGGGACGTTTGAAATTGGTAGTTTTCCGGTCTGTAGTTTCGTAAGCGTGTGACTCAAGAATACGTTTGCCCTTTTATTTTTATTTTCATCAATATGGTGTTAGTTGGTATAAAGGCGGCAGAACGCCATGCCACAATCTACAGGTACATGTATAACAAATTAGCTGAAGTTGTCTACTGACACTGATTTCAAATGGGCCGCGGTTTTGTCGACCATTAACTTGAAAATGGACTCTCAATGACAAACTCTTGGGTGGCATGGGTGGCTTGTGCGTAAAGCGCAAGGTGACCCCGATTCGAATCCCAGCCGTGGGACACATGTGAGTAGAGTTGTGCGTTGGTTCTCTCCTGTGCCACGAGGGTTTTTCTCCGGGCCCTCCGGTTTTCCTCCCTCCGGAAAAATCAAACACTTTCGATCTCAGGCTGTGCTCCGTGGTCATACATGTATATGGGTCGATGTGGCCGGCAGCCATAGGCGCCTTTACGTGCCAGCGGCCCGACCACGTTGTAGCCGCGTCCTTCGCAATTCAGCATCCCAGCTGCCAGTAAGGATGATTAGCCTCCCAAATTATTATTATTATTATAATCTTGCAGGCGCACTGCATTGTGAATCGGCCAAATTGACCAACCCTGTGATTTATCTCAAAGAGATGTAATTTGCCAACCATGTGAGATAGATCCTTGGTAGTCCCCACCAATTATGCAAACGGCTGATCAGTGCTAAGAAAACAAAATGGTCTGTGATGTTGTACTTCTGAATACATACATGTTCACAAATTATTTACACAAATCAGGGTTTTCTGAGTGTTTTTTTTTTCTCCTTTCAGAGCAAACCTTCAAATCACAAATATTTACAAATTATACAGTTTAATGATATCTCCCGCAATAGTAGATGTGTGTCTGTATACTCTTCCCGGTAGTTTCTGTGCCATGTGTGTCCCCCATGGCCATGGTATCACTTGGTCTTACAGTCTGCCACTGAGGTCTGGCCTTAATTGCCACTCCTACTCACAATGTTTCTCCAACACATTCCGAATGGGCAGTTCCAGAATGTCAGTGACAGAGCTTTTAGGGGGTCAGCGAATAAACCTGACAATTGATTACATTTATGGTGAAGGAGATTAATGTGCAGACAATGTTTCGGGTCATTTCTCTGAATCATTGAGTGCATGCATGCAACTTTTTCTCGGATCAGCCGATTTCCTTGTTTTTTCACTTTTTCACACTAGTAGGCCGATAGGCCTACCATTAAAAATTGAACAATGATTGTATAAAGTCTTGTCAAGCTTGGAATTAATCTACAATGTATTTCTATTTTTTGTTTCTTCTCGATTGTGTTCCTGTAAATTAGATATCATGATTCATTGGATCTGTCACAGGCATTACACTTATTTTCATAATTTCTGGAATTGCCCAAATGTATAAAACTTACATCTAGCATGTTTATCATTTACAGCTATAGGCCTAACAGATCATGAAATTCTCCAAAACAAGAATTGATATTTTTCTCCAAATTTAAATAGGCCTAACACAGTTTTTGGTTTTTAAGTTAATTAAAACAGAGATCCACTTTTACACTATACAGATTTCATACAAAATTACCTAAATATTAAATAAACTTTACAACAGGATTTGGGTGATGTCTGGCATGCCCCCAATATCGTCACAGAGCTGACACACCGTGGAAACCCTGTTTCAAGTAACTCGCGTTTGAAGTTCAGCCCTAAACATGAGAAATTCCAAGACCAAGATTAATTTAAGTACCTTTAGAAACAGAATAGTAAGTTGGTGGATTTCCAATGTTATGTCTATAAATTGACTCATTTGTAACCTACCAACAGTTGCAACTGTACAAAAATAGTCATAAAGTTGTAAATTTTGAAGACCCCAATTAATTTTTAGTGGATTCTGACAGAGGAAGACATGTTCTATCCAGTCATTTTCATTTCGTTGATTTTCGGAATGACACACTATTACATAAATTGGGTCAAAGGTCACGATAACATGTTAAAGGTCACGTGACCTACTTTTCACAAAATTAAATTTTGACAAAAGAGTTGATTTGAGCATGCAATTCTTATTACTTTAATACCAAATTCGCATACATTCAATGAAAACTGACATGGTTTTGACATTTCTACCAAAAGGGTGGTATTTTACTTTAAAAATGTCAATTTTTTGTGGTTTCTGCCCTGACCACATGGTAGGTCGGTTCGGGCTAAATATTGGTGTGCATTCATTGCTCATCAGGACCTACAAGCACAGCAATTTTTATCAAAATCGGAAGACATGAGGTAAAAAAGTGCGTTGGTCTGACATGGAATGACCCATAGCCGGTTGGTACCGTATTGGAACGCACACCTTACATTAGCTGGTTACCAGCGAAACTCTGTATTCGTCACTATGTCAATTATGGATTTGTTATTGTGAGTGATGGGGCTCCGAATCTTAAAATGCAGACAAGATTTAAGATTCGCCGGTATGTCAGCTCTGCGACGCTATGTAAATGTATACTAGATATACATGTAGGGTCATTTGCAAAGACTGAAACACCAAACTGCCAAAATGTTATGAAAAAGCCCACAGGATTGTTAGTACATAACAGCATGAAACATACATCGTATGAAACCTTTGAGCCGGGTATGCTGTCATTCTCAAGAAAAGAGGAATTTTGTATTAGTACTAAGGCCAAAAAAAAATGTTCTGCTTCCGATTACATGGCATTTGAAAATAGGGTAGGAATTTTTTTAAATTTTTTTTTGCCAATTTTTTTGTGTGTACAATCATATGGCGGCGTCTGCGTGTAGTCAAGGGTAAAAGGTATAAAGTGATGGTTTTGGGTGTTTTTTTTCTCATTTTTCCAATAAAGAAATTAGGGTAGGGGCTGTCAGAATAGGGTAAGTAGGGAAACCGGAAGCAGAACTATTTTTTGTGTGGCCTAATCAGGGTTAAGACCTAGCCAGCTGTTTTCTTCACTATGCTTGGGTATGCTGGGTATATTTTCCCACATCATCTGGAAGCACGCCCTGTGACCTACATTACATACATACGTGTACATGTATGTGTTCTATGTACTACAGATTCTGCAAGCTGCACTTTGACGGTTGGAAATGAACAGCATTTTTTCGTGTTTTTCCAGCGCCAGTGAACACAAAGCATGCAACAGCTCATCAGTGGAACGATGTCTGCTATAAATTAATAGCCCATGAACTGGCCCATGCAATGTATTTTTTTTTATGCTATCAGTGAAAATGCACCTTTGTGTCCCATTTAACCTCATTTTCAATTTTCGTTTTATTTTTCAATTTTTTCCAATTTATGAAGGGTACCGGTACTTTGCTGTCTTTGGTTTGTGCTAATGCGAATTTTCATGTTCGTGAACTGTGATGTCATTCTGGGCAGAAACCTCAATGTTCCAGCAGAAAAAGTTGCTTGAATTTTGGTTATTTAGCTGTCATGAATTTTCTTTTCTTTGATGATTCATTGTATTTATGCATGGCAGTTACCCAATGAGCAGCCCTTTCTCACCTTAATGAGCAAATTTTGGGTTTACAAGTTGAACAGAAAACCCGTAAACTGAAACAATGTCTTCCTGAAATGACATCTCAGCAACAGTGCCCTCAGTTGTGTGGAAAAGCATGGAGAATGGTTTCACGAAGTGCACTTTTCAACAAAATCAAAGTCAAATAGTTTTCCAATACATTTAAAGGAGTAGAAATTGCACAGAATGTGTTCCTAAGAATAGTTCATCGCATGGACCCTTTAAATCGTCCAATTCATGAAATAACAACAATGTAAATGATACTATTTGCATTTAAAGAAGCGCTGTGTAATTCCTGCTGAATGGAGCTCTGATGAGTACACATCCTAGCTTAGCAAAATTCTCTCACTCATAGCTAAGCTAGCTATGCTCGCTTGTCTGGTTTCAAATTCTATCAAACTCCACACAAATAAAAAATATAACATTATTTAAAACAAATCATCATCAAGGCTGGATACTGCCCCCTCCTCAAAATATCTCAGAAAAATCATACACTGTTCCAAATTTGTAATGCTTTTTAAACTCAGGACAAGCGTTTTAGCAAGGCTGCGTAATTGAGATTCCTAGTGTTTTGTACGTGTGTGTTCAAGTTGTTTTAAAGCAAATATTCAATAATCAAAATATGCAACGGAAACAATTTAACAAATTAACTGACATTCAACTTTTTTGATGGTTCTCTAGGTTCTAGAAGTACGTTTGGGCATGGCAGCCCAAAAGAAAATTTAGTTTTGATTCTCTAAACTGTTTAAACTTATTCTACACATGATATAAATTTGCAGAATTTCTATTTAAAAAAAAACTATTCGCTGCTTAAAAGTTGAAGTGTGAAGAATGTGCAAAAAACTGATTGTTTAAAATA
Organism: Patiria miniata; assembly: GCF_015706575.1. Classification (NCBI taxonomy): domain Eukaryota; kingdom Metazoa; phylum Echinodermata; class Asteroidea; order Valvatida; family Asterinidae; genus Patiria; species Patiria miniata. The sequence continues at coordinate 14,727,738 of NW_024037061.1, forward strand.
TATTTTTGTGGCTGAACTTATGTGAAAATAACTTGTCTAAATATGGAAACAGAAGTGTTTGTTGCCACTATGAGATGGTTATCATCTGGTGTTAATGTGATGCCATGAGGCAAGCCACATCCAGTGATTACCGTGCCTAGATAAGTGCCATCAGGACTGAAACGTATTACTTCATCTGCCGGCATGTTAGTCCCAAATGCACGCACAGCAACATAAATGTTACCAGTCTTGTCGCAACACAGGCAATTTGGACCCCAGTACCCAGTACTGCTGCTTGGGACATTCACACAGAACACCATGTCTCCTGTGTATTTCTGTGCGTACAGGGTCTTGTTCCAGTAGTTGGTGTAGATGAACTTCTGTTTGTAGGTTACCAGACGGTTGTCGATCATTGTGGCATGCACAGCTTTGATAAAGGATCCCTCTGAGCTGTGAAGAAATATCTGCTTCTGGTATTTATAACCCACTGCTATCTGATTGCATTCATCCACCGCAAGGCACGTTGGTTTCTGGTTTGTCCTTCTCCCTGGTATAAACTGATGGAGGGGCTTGTATTTCTTGTCGTAGGTGTTGACTGTTGATGTGTGATTGTCCAGAACAATAAGGTGATCATGCTTGTTGACTGATACTTGTCTGGGATCAGTGAGACCTTTGATTTTGAGTACGCTTGAAACTTTGTCGGACCGAGGTTCGCTTGTGAGAGAGTACCGAATCAGTCTTTTTAATTTGGTGTCTACGATGACAATTTCGTTGTTTGAGAACACTGCGACATCAAAGGCACAGCCAAATGTTTTTTGGTCTGAACCGATGGTCTTTATATGCTTTGTGAATATCCAGTGTTCGATTGAATCTGCACTCCTGGCCGTTTCTGAATCACTAGCCACCTCTGGCCTGGATTCGGATTTCGTTTTGTCTTCTAGAATCAGGCTTTCATCTAACCCTGAGTCAGTCTTTTTAAGTTTGTTCTTTGTCTTGCATTTTTTGGTCGATGTTTGCGGCTTGTCTTCGTTAATCTCTTTCACATCTTCAGTGGATTCAGATTTTGTGTTGACTTCTGCAATCAGGCTTTCAACTGACCCTGGGTCACTCCCGTTAAGTTTCTTCTTTTGCTTGCTTTTTGGGGTAGTTTTTTGCTGCTTGTCTTCAATAATCTCTGTCATGACTTCTTCAGCCTGTGAGAAGTTTTGAAATAGAGATGTATCTCTTAATTCCATCTGCCCACCGGCTATACCGGTAGCTTGCACACCCTCTGGCTCTGATTTGTCTTCGTCGTCAAACACCAGCTTCCCGAAGGATTGATCACCTTCAAAGTCCATAAGATACAACCTGTCAGATAACTCCACTGGCTGCTTGCATGTCTGTATCAGTTCCTTGAGATTTGGAAAGAGCATCTTTTTGAGACGAAGAATCTCGTAGCAACTGTCTTGGCCAGTGAGTTGGTTAGATTCTTGAAGCATGCGCTCCACCAGACATACGTCTTGGCGGTTAGAGGCTTGAGCAGCTTCAAATATCTTGAAGCTGTCTAGATACACCTTCTCCAAGTCGTGTCTCAGCTGCTGCTCCTTCTCTTTGATCTTGGCAATCTCATCCGCAGCCTTCTGAGAGATTTTCCTGTTGGAGTCTGCAAACCTAGACTGAAGCTTCTTCAATGACGTGCCTGTTTTTGCCATCGCAGTGTACAGTCCTCCTTTAGTCTTCTCCACCTCTGCAATGAGTTTCTTTAAGTCTTGTTTGCATTTTTCTAGTGCCTCATCTGCACCAGAGAAAGAGTGCTGTGCGTGGGCTTGAACCAAGCACGTTGAGCAGATGAGCTGCTCACATTTGTTGCAGAAGATGCTGACATTCTCAGCTGGATGCTTCTTGCACTTTTGAACGTGGTCCCTCAGTTTACTCTTGTAGACAACCTTCCCTGATCGAAATTGATCCAGGGAGGAGATCTTGTGTGACTTCATTAACGTTAAACGTTGATGTGCCTTTTGGCATGCTTTACAGAGGAATTTGTCGCAGTCCTCACACCTGGAAACAGCCTGGTTCTCTTCCACACAGGCTTGACATGCAATCTCTGACCCTCGACCTTCCAGGAGCAGTGTCTGCATATTAAATTCCTCCACGAGGGCGCTCAACATGTGACATTGAGGCAGGTCGGCAACATCTTTTGTTCTGGTCTCTTTTGAACATAGCGGGCAGATAATCTTGGAGCCGTTGGATATTTGCTGGTTGCAAAGCTCTTGGAGACATTTTAGGCAGAACTTGTGCATACAGTCAAGGGCTCTTGGCTCTCTGAAATAGTCATTACAGATGGAGCATTGCAGACGATCCTTGGTTGCTTCGCAACAAGCAGTTTGAGCTACACAACTAGATGCCATATTAAACCTTCCTATCTTTCAGACCTGTAAATCACAAGAAAAATAAATATGAACCATCAAAAGCAGTGCAACTTAACAAGAACAATTCACAATGCCGTTTGTCAAGAATCGTTGGTGAGGTCCCTTTATTAACCCTAAAATACCTGACTCCATCAAAATCAACACCCCTGTTTTGGAGGATTTCGGCAGATTCAGGATACTGCCATATTAATAAAGTTGGGGGATTTTGATGGATTCAGGATAGTAAGCCTAGCGGTACACTGCAGGATTTTTATGGATTCAGGACAGCTTCATATTGAGCAGTTGGGGGACTTTGATGGATTCAGGATCTCAACAGTTCAACTCCTTGGCTATATGTTTGGTGTGTACTACACCAGTGGATTCTGATGGACTCGTTGGTGGATTCTGATGGACTCAGGACACCAACATTTGTTTTTGCGTGACAAAATAGGTGGATGTTGGCGGATTCAGGGTACTGTCTATGAAAAGTGCTCAAGGGGTTAGGGTTAATGTACAATTGACAACCTTCTTATTCTATGCTGCAGTTAGTCATTCACCCTTCACTGTTTTTGTGTGATACCACACAAGCACAATTTAATTAGGAGGCCATGTAAAGACACTTGTTATTTACACAAGAAAGCCAATTTTAAGAAAAATGTCAATTTAAAAGAAAAAAGCCAATTTAAGAAAAATGTATAAAAACTTCTGTGCTTTGTTTAAAAGGAGTGCCATTTAGCATACGTTTGTTAACGTTTTCACATCAAGCCTTGTTAAATTGACCTCTCCTTCGTATAGTGGTAGGCCTAAACCTCTTGATTGGGGCTACCGGTATATTGTGAACGGCTCGGTTACACCTCTATGTTCCGACACCCCTATGTTCCGACTGCACATATTCCTATTCCTAACCCTAACCCTAACCCTAACCAGGAGTAACACAATCTAGGTTGTCGGAACATAGGGGTGTCGGAACATAGAGCAGTCACCAACGGCTCGGTCGGCTCCTGTTCTCTAATGACAAGATGTGTCTTCAAAACATTTTTTTTATGGACCCTGCCTGCAAAGTACAGTCCTCAGTACAGGAATACAATGTACTATGACTGAACTTACCTTTAAAAAAATGTTATTAAGCTTCTAGACATGCTAGATGCGGGCCATTCCACGGAGAGTGGGCGTGGCTGAAAAGTGGACAATTTATGAAATCTTCAAAACTAGAAGCATCACAAGTTCAAATGTGGTATCAAATAAAAGGAGACAACAAGACCTTTATTTGGGTGGTGTCCCAGTGAGATAGAAAGTAGATAAAAGCACGAAATTTGCTTTAAAAATACCTGGTTTGGGGGATAAATTCTAAATTTTAGGTAGTTATTTTGGAATCTTGTTTTCAAATGTAAAATGCAGCGAGAAAGGTTCACATTTTACAGAAAAAAATAACATGCAGAACTTAAAATATCATGATGTTTGTTATCACGAAGTTGAAGTTGATTCTGCTCATGAATATGCAAATTGCATTAACATTAAATATTAAATAAGAATAATTATAAATAAGGACATAAGTGTGCATTAATTAAAAGGCTTGCATTTAAAAAGTTAAAAATTACCCATGTAATAAATAGTCTATTACATGTACATGCCCTTTAAATGACCTGTTCCTTATTTTCTTGAGTTTGAACGGATATGATGTGTCACTGTAGTGTACAATCATAAATTACTGCCCACGCATTTTAAGTAAATAATTAAATTTGCAATGCACATGCAGTGTTCAACTGGGACAAAACAAACATGCTGCACTATACAATCCATAATGGTTGTTAATAGCATATGTCTCCATCTCCTGTTAAACTGAAGGATTGATCTTGAGTACACTCCCAGTCTTTACATAGATCTGAAGCATTGCAAGTTTTAAATTAAAAAAAAGTATGTTATTGATTTAATTAGTCTTGTCATTGAAAATAGAATACACGTTATACATACATGTACACCTGTTTCCCATGCACAGAGCCTGTTTATGTATAAAAAGGGCTTGCATAACCCCAACTCTCATGATGAGTGATTTACTAGGAATCTTCCTCACTCTTGTAAAATCCAACACCTACATGCATTATGGTAACCCAACACCTAAACTGTTGGTATATTGCCTGACCCCATGTATAAAAGCATAATCAGTTTACTAGTGCAGTCCTCACTCCAACAGAGTCAAACAAAACATGCAGATGGATTTTGAAGGGTTGGGTGATTATGGTTAATGCAGGAATACTTATGTTGCGAAGGATGACGTTGTATGGAGCGGAGTTTCAACCAGATTTTGAGCAGAAGCATTTGAAAGACATTAAAGTGTACATGTTTGTATTTTATTGTAAATCTGTGTATTTTTGGCTGACTTGAGCTACATGTATATTGAATGGGTATAGCTAGTCCGAATACATTTTTTCCCCCCTTTTATGTACGTGTACATGTATGTGGTTAGAAACTGCACTTACAAAAACGTTTGAATAATACCATTGCTTCCCTTTTGGGTGTACGTGTATACATGTACCAAACTAAACATATGGTGCTGTTTGTGTGCAGCTCCAGTTGAAAGGACCATACCTTACAGTCTGGTAGTTCATAAAAAGGTCAATATGGTTTGCTAACGTGACCTATAATGTAGTGATATTCCCAAAGGCACTTGACCTTATACAATGCTATTGAAATAGCTGTGAATAGTGGGAGTCTTTGCATAAAAGAAACTGGTCGAACATGTTTCACCAACAGTTAGTTGTGTGGTCTGGACAAGTTAAATGCCATTCTGAACATTTTAATTCGACACTGCTGTCCAGTAATTTTTAAAATCTGAAGAAAAACTTAAATTACAAAAAGGAGTAAACCAATCCAAATGTTTCAGTAAGATCAAAAACAGGATGAATAGTCCATGGACTATTTGGTGTTTCTGTTAGTTGCATGATAGTTTTGCAGAGGATGAAGCAAGACACAAATAATCCCTGGACAAAATTTTAAGAATGATCAGGTAGAACCATTTTAAGTGTGCTGCAACTTAAATTTACAGTGCAAACTTTGGTAAACATTCAGGAAAACGTCCAATGTCGGACCACAATTTATCTCTCTGCTTTGATAGCGACATGTAACCATAGTTACATGGCAACAAAATATGACTGTTTTGCCTTATCAGTATTAGCCTGAAAATTTAACACATTTTGTAAGAAAGTTTAAAAGTTTTTATTGTCTTTGTGATGTTTTGCAGATAACGGATGCTGATTTTGACAAAGAAATGGGGCTGGAGGACGACAAGCCAGAAGCAGAAACCCTTGAGTAGGATGTGAACTGTGGATAGTCATCATCTTGTACATGTACAGGGTGTCTGAAAAAAACCACCTCATCCCCGCCCTCTTTTTCACAGCTTTTAATAGATACATTGCAAATATCTTTACATATTTAGAGAGTATAGTTCATGAGCTTTTCAACAGCGAAAAAAATCTTTCCAATCGGGTAAATATTTATTGAGCTATGGCCAATTCAAAATAAGTGCCGATTTTTCAATCTGTCCACGGTCTCAATTGTCATTTTGTTAGGAATGTAATGAAGGGTAGTTTTGCTTTCTTTAATGTTTTAATCTTTCTTTCTTTATTTGGCTCAGTTTATTTTATATTTTTTACAACAATGGTCATTTATCCTTTTTGAAGTAATGGTAAAACTGAAAAGGACTGTTTGATTAACTTCTTAGATGTTTACTGTGTTGCTTTGTCTCTGCCCTCTACTCGGCAAGTTTGGGCCCATGTTCTTATTGCGGCAGTCAAAATATCAGTCGCCGTGGACAAAATGAAACAGCGGTATTTGTTTTCAAGTGTTCAATTGGCCATAACTCAATCAATATTTCCCCCATTGGAAATCTTTTTCGTTGTTGAAAAGCTAATGGACAATACTCTCTATATATGTATAGATATTTGCAATGTACTTTATTTTTCAAACTGTGAAGAAGAGGGCGCTTTTGAGGGTTCGGTTTCATTTTAGATACCCTTGAGTGTCACTTATGGTGCTTTATGGTCAAACAGATCCAGCATGGTCCAAATCGAGTTTATATTTTACAAATACCATCACCTGGATGATAAATTAATCCGTCGAACATAATTTGAAAGGGCCCATGACATGAATTGTACTTGGGAACATATTTTGTGCAACTTTCTACTCCACTTAAATGTGTGAAAACTATTTGACATCCGTTTTTGGTTAAATTTATTGAAAAGTGCACTTATTTTATACATTTAGTATATTAGAACTTCTATTTATGTTTTATTTAATTTTAATTATATATTTCCCAGGACCCCATGGAAGACCACAAGTTAATGTGAATGGGTTTTCTTGGTAAAATAAAAGATAATAATAATAATATTAATAACCTGTTAAACTGAAGGATTGATTTTTGAGTACACTCCCAGTCTTTACATAGATCTGAAGCATTGCAAGTTTTCAATTTAAAAATTATGTTACTGATTTAATTATAGTCTTGTCATTGAAAATAGAATACATACATACATATGTACACCTGTTTCCCATGCACAGAGCCTGTTCATGTATAAAAGGGCTTGCATAACCCTAACTCTCATGATGAGTGATTTACTAGGAATCTTCCTCACTCTTGTAAAATCCAACACCTACATGCATTATGGTAACCCAGCACCTAAACTGTTGGTATTGCCTGACCCCCATGTATAAAAGCATAATCAGTTTACTTGTGCAGTCCTCACTCCAACAGAATCAAACAAAACATGCAGTTGGATTTTGAAGGGTTGGGTGATTATGGTTAATGCAGGAATACTTATGTTGCGAAGGATGTCCAATTCTTTTCATGACAACTGAGGGCGTTGTTGCTGTGATGTCATTTCAGGAAGACTCTGTTTAGTTTCAGGGTTTTCTGTTCCAATTGTGAACCCAAAATTTGCTCATTGAAAACATTTGTGAGAAAACGTTGCTCATTGGCCTACTGTCATACACTGAAACAACAACAAATCAACAAAGAAAAGAAAATTTACGACAGCCAAATATCCAAAATTCTGGCAAGTTTTTTAACATTATTAAAGGTTTCTGCTTTAAATGACATCCCACTTTTGATCATGAATATGCACATTTGCATTAGTGTAAATACCAAATAGGCACCAAAATGCCCTAAAAAAATGGCAAAATGAACTTCGAAAATAAGGTTAAATGGGTTACAAATGTGCAGTTACAAGGACTGCATTAAAAAAATGTCATTACAATACGTCACTGTGCTCGCATTCTTGTATCTCAAAGTTGACGTGTGTGCCCATTTAGTTTTACTCGGCCTAAGGCCAAAAAAAAAATAAGTCGGCCTCTGGTCAGCGCGCGCGTCGATTTTAAGCATGCGCGTCGTTTTTTTTTTCCTCAAAATGTTCCGCGGTAGCTCCAACAGCGCCCTCTATTTCCGCACCTCAATTTTTTTTTACCAAAGAGCACCAAGGAATGGGAAATTGTACCAAGGCAAATGATCGAAAGCATCAAGGCAAATTATGGAGGACACCAATGTACATGAGGACACCCAAAAAGCACCAAAAAGGCCGCGTCAATTCCGGAACTTTGGTCTGACCAGAGACCGAATATTGTTCTTTTTTGGCCTAATTGTTGCTTTTTTTGGGGGGGGGGGGATTACAGTTTTCGATTTATTATGGCCTACACTGTAGGCTTGCTACAGCTTCGTGTCTTTAATGACTTAGCACTGTTATCTTATACGAGTATGCATTTTTTTGTAGTCATCTGTGCAAAGTTAAATGTGACAAGACCGCCACATACTGATCTATAAATATCAAATTTGCACATTTTATGGTTCAATTTAAATTGCATAGTTGATGAATTTTACAGCTGGGCCTCAGTAATGAGAAGGAAAGAGTGGGCGGGTGGCACCATGTTGAGACCCGATCGGGACTCTCCAAACAACTTGTCAACTTGATTTTCTTTCTTTACCATGTTCTTTCTCAATAAAGAAAAGACCCGTTGAGGTGTTTTTAAACATGAAACACAGGCTACACAATTATTCCATTTAATGTAATCAAATAAAACAAATTCGTAATTTTTGTACATTTTGTGTGCTGCGGGCTTTAAACGCTGCGAGGCAAAACATTTCATTTGGGATTTGGTCTGTCGCACTAGCTAGTATGACAGACCAAACAGTACGACTGGTCATATCCCAAATTCGAAAAAAGGAGTTCCAGCACCCCAGTTAGTGGGTCTAACCCTTCCAGTCAACCAGTCACAAATATTCAAGGTGCACTTTTAAAATGAAAATTGCAGCCTTAAAATACCTCCTAAATAACCTCAATCCCAAATGTACACTCATCAGTCGATGTAGCACAACTTTCCTTTACTCGGGCATTATTTCCTCTTCTCTGAAGCGCATTCTTTTTCTCCGGGTATCCAAAGGAATCCAAAATGAGTGTTCACCGGGCAAAACTTTGAAGAGAGAAGGGACTTTCTCGCTTATAGCTGCCGCGTGTACAACCCGTTGATATCCCTACGCACCACTTTGCTACCCCCTGAATAACACGCGGTAGTCCAATCTGAGGGATTTCCGTGTGTGATATTTCCTAGGTTTGCAGCTAGCGTTGCTCATGTTCCTAGCACGTGACTTTGGGTGTATTCCCTTGCTACGTGCGTGGTATATAATGGAGTCCCCTATATCCTGACGCAATCTGAGGGATTTCCGTGTGTGATATTTGCTAGCACGTGACTTTGGGCGTGTTCCCTTGCTATGTGCGTGGTATATAATGGAGTCCCCTATATAACCTGATGCAATCTGAGGGATTTCCGTGTGTGATATTTGCTAGCACGTGACTTTGGGCGTGTTCCCTTGCTATGTGCGTGGTATATAATGGAGTCCCCTATATAACGTGACGCACTAATTCGACGGGACTGTTAAGAGCTTAATGAAATTTTACTTACTGTGAAATTTGAGGTACTCCAACAAATCCGAAAGTCTCAGGTTACCCCCCCCCCCCCCCGCCTGTTCAACTTTGATGTTAAATATATTCCAAGATATAATGTATACATTTCTCACGAGTCCTATAAATTTGAAACAAAAACCTTTTTTTAAGAAAAAAAAATGAAATAATATAATTATTTGACTGTCTTTTCAACATCCAAGGACTACTTTATGTGCCATTTTACAGTAGAGTTCAATTAATACTTTAATACAGTAACTCGATGCTTTTTAACTGAATAATTTACATGGCGACTGACTAGCTGACGACGGGTCATTAATGGCAACATGCACAGCGCCCCCATCTGGCCATGTTGATTTGACTCTACAATACAGTTTGTCACACAGTTGTGAGCATTTCAGTGCTTTTCAGTTTGCACATACCTCAGTTCGTTTGAAATTTTCTAGTTTGTAAATAAGATTTTATTTCATGGACTGATAGAGGCAAGTCGACAATACCGGAGAACAGAAGAAGCAGAATTTTGTCGAAGTACAGGATTACACGAAATAAACGATGGACATTGATCCAAATGATGAAAGGTTTGCGGAAACACCATGTGCGAATAATTTCTCAACTAAGAGAATGGTTCTGAAAAGAACCAGAGGTATAAACTCGACGTTCCGGTCAGTATGCTCTGACCGTCTTCAGGAGAGTGCCTAAACTCTAAGAAAGTAAATACTTAAGTAGCAAAAGCGAAATCGATGAAATGTGAAGTTGCATCCTGTGTGGATGCCAAGTAGATGGGATTTAGAGTTTAGGCACTCTCCTGAAGACGGTCAGAGTATACTGACCGGAACGTCGAGTTGATACCTCTGGTTCTTTTCAGTTCTCTTCGTTGAGAAATTATTTGCACATGGTGTTTCCGCAAACCTTTCATCATTTAGTATCTCCACCATGCAAAGCCTCAAATCTGACAATGATCCATTTTACCTTGTGTTCTCTCATAGTGTCTTTGTGGCAGGTGACTGGCTACTGTAATGATATCAAACGTATAGAAATCAAAATTGGAATGATTTAATAGACACAAACAGAACAGGGAAATTCGAACATTTTTGAATTATCGAACATTCGTATAGCTATAATTATAAGGAAACAAGTGGTGCATTTGAGGGACTTGTGACAGTTTTCATTCAAGTTGACTCTACCAAGACATGTTTCATTATGAATGTATTATACTAGTCGCATGCTCAGTGCACCATAATTGTGATGCTTTTGTGGTGGTCTTCAGTTGCCTTAGTGTGATGATTGGCCAATGTATTGTACATATATAGGCTCCTAAGATGGAAACCCCAATTTTGTACTGGAAAAAGTCATGGAATTTCATTTTAAGATTTGTGTGGGAAACCTGCAAATGGCATATACAGTGCTTCATGGTCATCAACAATAATGCCACATAAATAGTTGCACATTTTTGATTGACAGTTTTCATACAGTACCGCGTAGAAGAAAAGTTTGCTGCGCTACAATTTCAGGTTCAGGTTCAACGAACTCTGAGAATCCATAAACGTGAACTTGGACTTTGGACACTATTTTAACATCATTAGATTGTGTGTCAAATTTTGAGTGTTATTGCCTTCGGGAAAAACAACCCGATGTGTAAACGGTCCTGTTTTAGCTCGAAGTTCAATTAGAGTAATATTACCAAAATGGCAATTTAGGGAGACACTGTCTAGTAAATTATTTAACAGTAGGGAGACATTGGTCATTTAGGGGGACGTTATATTATCTCTCTAAAAAGGGTACCATTTTTGATTTTCTGAATACATGAGGACATTTTGAAGGTTATCTGGTCGTGTAATAATGCATCCGTTTATGTTGTGGCCCACATCTTTTAACGCGATCTAGCGATGCTGAATCTTTGACAGCTCCACGTATTCTGCTATCTGCGCGTAGAGATTATGAGCTATATTTGGCCAACAAGCGGCCAAACTTTGCGAACTTTCTAACCCCTGATGTGCGCTTTTCTATAGTGTCCTATTGTTTGTGCTCCTGTGGACTCCGATGTGTTTAGATTTCATATCAGTGGTCGATATTTATAGAACGCTTTTTATCTTGAAGTGCAAACCCGTAGAACGACGGCCAAGTTCGTCATGGAATACTGAAGGAAGTTATGTGCAGTAGGTATGTATGGGCGAAGAAACTTTTGGGGAAATTTGCGCTGACGAAAGAGATTAGGTCCACGAACTTTCTCGGGCCGTGCATGCAGGTGCACCAAAGCGGCGGTCAGCGCGGGTCAAGTTCAAGAAACTTTTTGCCATTCTGTTTCATCAGCTGACGTTGTCACCAGAAGCACTTGATTAATACTGCTTTAAAGGCACAGTACGGCAAGGGAAGACTGTTAAATAACCGATTACAATTTGCTTGTGTTTTGCAATTTCTATTGCTCTTGGAATGTCATTCCAAAGGTAGGTCTACCTCGCTTTTGATTTCCTGCCACGCCACAGACCTTTTGCATGGCAGTCGTCTTTGGGGCACAGTGCTTTTGGTTCACACGGGGATTCACAAAGCATCAGACCCCTTTTGCATTCGCCTCAAAGATAGTTTATACGTCAACACTCTCAAAAGTCCCGGATCAGACTGGAACCAGAATCCGGTTCCGATTTGATCTGATACTCGTCTGGGTCAAATTGACACTTTTTCCGGGCAAAAATTTTCTGGTCATTTTGACACGCCATACCTTGGCAAATTGTGTCATATTTGACCCAGAAAAGTGTCCATTTGACCCTAAAAAGTATCAGGTCAAATATGACGGGATATGATTCCGTGTCAAAACTGACCCGGACTTTTCAGTGTAAAACGGTAAAAAAAAAAAATTCACGTCCTCCCGCGGGCCTCATTTAAAATACTTCTGTTCGTGCACTTTTGAATAATTTTTTTTAGGGCGTTCTCAACTTTACCTCTAAGGTTGATTCAACCCGCTAGCCACGGCATAGCGCACTTAAAATAGCACGGTATGTTTGCTCAGTGCTGTTGGTAACGATAAGACAGATAGACGCTTATTTTTAGGCCTGAAAACACGGAAAAAATATTGGTCAAATGCACTCCGACAGAACGAAAGCATCATTGTGTTAAAAACTTGAGGTGCAGATTGGAGTCTGAACCCGATAGCGTCGATTGCAGTGTGGTGCTCAAGTAACTTCGGAGAACAACAAAAATCTGAGCAACTAAAACGGTATCTTGAGAACAAAGAGCCAAAAACTCTCAAGGATATCTCAAGAAGAGTTCAAGGAGATTCGAGAGAGAAGAAAACCACATGAGCAGTACATTACTACTTGCGGCGTATCCTGACAGCATCACTGAGTGTCTTGAGATCGTGTTGAGATGGCTTTTTACTGGCAGCTGTACGAGGATGTCACTTGGAAGGTTTACGTGGGACTCGCTGCGGTCGTCTGTCTGGCTGTCTACTCGTTCAGGCGGTGGAACACGCCTGCGTTCTACCGGGGCACAGCGACACTGAACGGGAAAACCGTCATCGTAACAGGTAAGGGGAAACATGTCCACTCTTTAAATGATCGTGAGCTTGTAGGTCTGCCTGGAATCTCGGAGATTGTGGTCAAAAGGTACCATAATGAGTTTCTCTTTTTTCATTAACGAAATACATAGACACGATCATGCAATGATTTTTTTAACCAGTAACAGGATGAATGGTGTCTCTAGTTGATATAGGCAAATGTTCTTTTAAAACTTGAAAATTATTTATTTGTGATTCTTGTTCGTAATAATAAATATTCATGGTTCTGGGCCTGATTAACATTTCTTCGTTTTTTTTAGTCGGTATTGAAGTTTGTCGCTACCACTTAAAATCCTGCAAGGTTGTGGATAATTTTTTTCTAAATTCAGCAGATCTCGAAACCACAATGTTACCTTCTTTTTGAAAGAACAAGGGCCTCAAAATAATGTCATGCTCCTAGAGGCTTTTCAAATGAACGTGATGTAAGTTCGTATTTGTTGAAATAATGTAGGTTTAAAGGCGACCCAATCCCGGACATTTTTTTGTTGGACGTTGAATTTCACTTAATGCAAAAAGGGCCCAATTTCTGGACATTTTTTTGCTTGGTGTCATAGGTTCTAACACGGGCATCGGCTTCGAGTCGGCACTCAACTTCGCCCGTCGCGGCGCCCGGGTCATCCTGGCCTGCCGCAACCCGTCCAAGGGGGAGGAAGCGGCCGCTAAGATCAGAGAGCTGACGGGGAACGATCAGGCGGTCTTCCGTCTGCTCGACAACGCCAAGCAGGAGTCCGTGAGGCAGTTCGCTGAGGTGATACTCCGTGAGGAATCGCGGCTGGATATCCTCGTCCACAACGCCGGTGAGTATAGAGCAGCGTAACTCAGGGTCCATTATGCAAGGGGGAGTTAGGGGTGCCTCAGTTTCGGGGAAGGGGTGGGGGCCCAACTAATTTTGAACAGGCCTCGGGGTGGTAAAGGCGGGGGTGGGAGCGAGCTTGCCCCATCATTATTTGTCTTAGTTACACTATCGAGTGTCATGTGTTAGATACATTATATTTATTAAGTGGATATTTCGAGTTTGTCAGTCTCGGAAATTCAGTATACCTGTACTTGATCAACTTGGAAGTGTATCCTTTCGCTTGTGGATTCAGTAAAACAGGTAATGTAGATCAGTATTTTTTTTAGAGAGCGGAATGGCACCTTTTTTTTAAAACACGGATTTGTTTTTCTTTCTAAGTAGTCAAACTTCGACAAGCCATTTTAATTTACTGATAAGAGGTAGCTCCGTGAAATGTAAATCTTGTTTTGAAATTATTCGCCTCTTTTAGGAGTTTTTTTACCAGAGCTTTTTCATTTGCAGTATTCAGCGATGAAAGTATCGATGATGAGGTTTTCGAATTTCGTCTGTTTATCCTAGGAGTTTCCCGTTGCCATGGTGACGAGAAGACAGAGTCCGGTTACGACCTGCAGTTCGGCATCAACCACCTCAGCCCCTTCCTCCTGACCCACCTGCTGCTACCCCTGCTGGAGAAGAGCGCCCCCAGCCGGGTCCTGGTCGTCTCCTCCATCGCCCACAAGATGGTCAACACTCTCTGCTACCTGCAGTCCAAGCAGGCGTGGGAGGAGACCGTGGCCTACGCCACCTGCAAGTTGTCCAACATCCTCTTCGCTGCCGAGCTGGCCCGCCAGGTGGAAGGCCGGGGCGTGACGGCGTACTCGCTGCACCCTGGCATGGTCGACACCAGTATCTTGCATCCGCGCTCCAGCAGACTGCACGGGGAGTTGCTGCTTTTCTTCTCCCGAAACATTTTGAGGTAGGATTTGTTGTGGATTGTTTTTTAAGAGTCAGTCTCTTTGCAGTGCTTGGTGCATCATCAGACCTTTTGAATTTGTTTTTGGTTTATTTTGCAAACAAAATGTAGCTTATAATAAGGTGCATTGTCACCTTTTGTTTTTAATGAATCTTATTGTGTTTTGAGCTACGTATTTGTTTATTTGGATGTCTTGATTACCAACTGATCATTTTATGGTGAGTGGAGGCGAAGTTTCAAACAATATGTCAGTGTTTATGGTGTAAATCGAGGAAACACACGTGCAACATCAGCGATGAATGGAGGACAGGAACCAAATTGAGGACGATCTCGATTAGAAAACGTGTACAAAACCAATGAGACCTGTTACAAAAAAAGTTAGTTGGCGATCGTATACAAAAACTATGGTAGGTCTTCCTAAAAAGTTTTACAAAGAACAAAGAGGGACAACAGGGAGTCCCAGATTGCAGGCAAATACACACTTGCGTGTGTTTGTTTCCGCAATGATTAGAATCACAGTCAGTTCTCAAGAACTAGAGAAATCAGTCAATATTTCGAGTTTATTGATGATTTTTTTTTCAAAAGTTGTGTTCAGAAGTTTGTTTTCTTTTTTCTAACTTTTTATTTGATCTATTACTTTCCAGACCGTTCTGCATCTCACTAGAAGCCGGTGCCCAGACGACTCTTTACTGCGCGCTGGAGGAGTCTATCACATCCTACTCGGGCCGTTACTTCGCCAACTGCAAGCTGGCCAAGCCGAGCAAGCTGGCCCAGGACGAGAAGGTCGCCTCACAGCTCTGGGATATCAGCTGTAAAGCCACTGGCATCGAGAATTACTGAGAATTCACGTTATTAGTACTGAAAACAAAAACCAGCAGTAGCCTTAATAGGTCTAGGACCTCTGATGGGAACTTCCTGTATAATGTGATGCACATTGTGTTCAGTGGCCTGTCCAGGTTTTGGGGGTATACAGGAACAATAATTTGGATAGACCGGAAGGTCATCATGTGTTTCCTGACTAACCCTGAGTCATTGACTGACTGAGTCTCTGATTTAACATACTAAATCAAGACTTTTAAGGGTCCATTGGATATTTTCGTCCGTAAAAAATGTTGTTAAAAGCGGGACGAGGGTGTTTGACTGCGCTTTCTGTTCCTGGATACGTCACTGATAATGTTTAATAAAATAACGGACTATTGCACTAATGTTTTTCCAGTTAAAACAATCTTACTGTATAATGTTGTGATGGCCCTCTTTATATACAGCGCGTCCCAAATACCCGCAACTTGTTTTTGCGAGGCGCTAGTGTCGGCGCGGAAACACGTACCGCCATTATTTTTATATCATTTTAAAGCTTGGAATTTGAACTTTATCCCTGGTAAGTATTGGTTTGATATTTAAAAGAGTTTTAAAATTGTTCGTGTTCAAATAAAGGCATGTCGAAAACAAACTAAACAGTTTTCAAGGAAAATCGATGATGCGGTACATCAGATGCAAACTGGAGCGCGCTTTTTGAATAGGTACATACAACATGTATATACTTGCACGTGAATTTAAAAATTGAACTTGAAACAAAGAACTATATTGTGAATTCATTTAAGGTGTTGTCCGCGGCGTGAATCGAAAAGAATAGAAAACACAGAAAGTAAAAGGCGACGAGATCGTCACATCATGAACATGATGAAGCATTTCCACGTTAGAAAAAATGTGCATGATTGATTTTCCTTGAATTCGGTTGAGTTTGTTTTTGACATGCCTTTGTTAGAACACGAATCATTTCAAAACCCTTTGAAAATCCAACCGATAATTACCAGGGATAAAGTTAAGATACCAAGCTTTAAAATGAAGTAAAAATAATGGCGTATACGTGTTTCCGCGGCGACGCTAACTCGAGCCTCGCAAAAAAATGTTGCAGGTATTTTGGGACGCCCTGTGCAAAATAATGGCAAATTCCGTGTTTATAATAAGTTCTTATTTTGTACACCTGTATAACAAAACATCTTCATTTCATTCCTTAAAGCAACATCTGTTTTTAATCTGATTGTATGCTAATCAGTCTTAGAAAAGGGATTGCTTCCGTTTGAAAATTGAAAAGAACCCAAATTAGAAACATTTCTTGGCAATTGTTTTTGCAAATGGAAGTGCCTTGTCTGCCTTATTCTTAAACCCATGAAGTTTATGCAATTATTGAGAAACGTAAGTTCCTAAAAACAAACAGATCAGAAATTACACCAGTTGCTGAACATTCATCTACCATTTGTTTTGTCAAACGGTGGCACTATAGAATGATAGACACATTGTAAAAAGGCATGTTTCACATTTAGAGATTGTTTGAAGGATTTTATATATATTTTGACCTTCGACCTTTCGGATATGGACTTGCACTACTATCAACCTGACACGAACTTATTGAAAAGTTTGTGTAAATCACACATCATTCCAAAGTCGACAGTCACTTTATACAACCTATCAAGGGAGATGTGTTAATAATTGCCTTTGAAAGTTCAAAGAAGCGCATGGCGGGATACATGTATTGTGCAATTTCTGTCACGCGGATGTACTTTAACACGAGTTGCAGACAGTGGTCTTTCAACAAGGCCACCTTGACTTTGAAGTTTAACATTAATTTGATTTGAACCGTGCAAGGCGAATTAAGAGGAGACTACACTATGTAGTCTTGGCTCAAAATGGCTGCTATAATAGTAAGTCGAATGCGGGACCAAGTCACAATGTTCAAAGGGTGTGAGTTTTAAGAGTGTAACGTGGACCAGTGTAGCCATCCACAGTGATACAGCATCTGTGTTGTCTGAGGTCTCAAGTTTGTCTCAAGCTCGATTCTAAATCTTAGAGACTACTTGAGGAACTTGTGAAGACGGCCAGGTCGGTATCTGGTACCTAGTGAACTGCAAGGGAAATCTCACTTTTATCAGTACTCAATTTTCTTTGTTAGCCGAAAGTTATTTTGTATGTAAAAAGTGTAAATAACAAAAGTAGGTTTAGAAAGCCGAAGAGAACTGACGCAAATAAGTGTGTGTTGTATTCAAAGTTTAGATGCTTTGGACAAGTTCGCATACTCAATAACATAATACTTGTTAAATAGGACGATTAAATCTTGATTGTTGCTGTAAGAAATGTTATTTCACAGTTTTTGTATATACATACATTTCAAGTACAAGTGCAGGCACTTTTGTCGAAATATCTCTGTCATTAGAATGTTTTAATTAATGCTAATCCCTTCTTAATAAGACTGCAGAGTAGTTTTCCTGTTTTCACTTACGAAAAGAAATAAAAGCTGCCGTGAAGCGTTATTCATTAAACGTAATGTGTCCATTTTTCAAAATTTGTTTTACACAATAACAAGCCCACCATAATGTCCTGCTGCATATGATCAAAACAAGTGTCTATATTCAAACTCGATCAAACAATCAAATAAATAAAACAAATGTTCTAAAAAAACACATCTTGTACTCAAAAAAGTAATGTTACCAAAATGGATCTCCATAATGCATTGTATACCGGTAGGAGGTCACGTGCAAATAAATGAACGTTAGTCTGAAGTGTGGTTATTTCCAACGTGTATAACGTGTTTTCACGTTCATTGTAATTATTACGTTCACACCTAAAATAATCCTTTCCTCTCTAATTTGCTCATATTAATATGAAATATGATACTGCATATTGGCTGGAGAACATTAAAACTGTAACATTTAAACTTTGAAAAGCATCGTGTTTTCGTAACTCAAGCCGCGACGAATTTATTCTTTTTTTACCCCAGACACCACCAAAAAAAACCCCAAAACGCTGTAGTAAAGCACAGGACGGCACCAGACTATTCATAATTTGCACATACGTATCCAAAATGTTGAGCGTGCAACTAAAACGGGAGGAATTCCTCCTTTTTCCGAAAATTTCCGAAGCTTGCCGAAGTCGTTTCGTCGACAATCGGATAGCGCCCGAGTATTTCCGAGTATATAATATAGGTTTAATTAACTGCTAATTGCTTATTAATTTTATTTCAAATGAGTTGATAATTAATGTTCATTGCTTTCATTTAGAAAACTTGAAATTCAACGCCGATTATGTGCATCAAATATACTTGGATCGTATGGGGGAACTTTTTGCTGCGTCATGTACAATTTTAAATTTGACAACCGTTACCAAGATTTTCCAAAACTCGGTCTTCCTTCGGCTCCGCCTGCTATAACAGTGCTATTTAGGTGCCTAATTTTAAAGATTCCAGATCAACATTAGTCAATGTTATCTTACAGAAACATCAAACTGTATTATCATAACTGTATGATATTACGAAGCAAGTGATTTATTTAAAAATTCGATCAGAACATTAAAAGCTACAAGCGATGAAGCGAAATCGGAAACGAAGCCAAGCTTTGAAAAGGGCCATCAATGTCGTCATGTTTATTTTTAGCCACGGAGGCTGCCTGACCTAAGATTCATCAGGAATAGTCAGAATCTTTTGGTGTGGGAACCAGACTATAAACAAACAGGGGTGTCAAAAAAGACACCATGTTTTTAGATCTCGTAGTCCCTCGCCGAATTTCGCAGGATACGTTCACAAGGCCACGTGGGACGACAACTCCAAAGGGCAAATCACTAATCTTTGACAGATTATGAAAAACTGGATGTTTATTTATAGCCTAGTCTATACGGGCATTGTAGTCTATATCATGCAAAAATCTGAAGGCTAGAAAAATCTTTTCTGAAAGGGTGTCGGTCCAAGTTCTATTCTGACAGACATTGTAACCTATGATACTGACCTCAAAATTACCGTGGAGGTTTCGTAGCTCTTGCATCAATACATTCATTCATTCATTCATTGAAAGGAGTCGACTAAATTGAGTCCAATAACGGTTCACGTATGGGAAAGTTGAAATGGGTCGCGACGGTCCTGGTGGCATTGTATGCGGTGTACTACTGGTCGTTCTTCCATAAGCAATGCGTGTACACTGGAGACGTGAAACTACATGGCAAGACCGCCATCATTACAGGTAAAAGCTCACATGTTTTGAATACTGAGACTTTACAAACAATTTCGAATCTTGAAACTTGGGTCCAGAGAATTCACTTGTAATGCTGCCTATATGCCTAAACCAAGGATAACCGGATGTGGGCGGACACGGAGGGAGCATTCTAGCCCTCCTTCAATTCAGATAGGGCTATTGCCCCCGCCCCGTGTGCCCCCGCTCGAAATTTGGTCCAAAAACATTCGTCCCAATTTCAACATCACAGCGTAAGACCCCAAGTTAATAATTAATTTTAAACTGATCCTCCCACCCCCGCCCTAAAGGAAATAAAAAGGTATCAGGATACTGAACGTGATTGGACAATAGAATGTCACGTGACTTAAGGCGCCATTTTGTGACTTATCGTAATGTTATAGACGGTAACTTTCTACAATGATTATCACAATAATTTTGGTCATTCTTAAATTGCTTATTTACAAGTTAATAATACTTAACCAATTTTGTATAATGATAAACAGGAGGAAACTCTGGCATCGGCAAAGTAACGGCCCTGGACTTTGCCCGGCGAGGTGCCCGAGTCATCCTCGCCTGTCGCAATCTCCAGAAGGGTGAAGACGCCGCCAAGGAGATCAAGACGCGCACGGGCAACTCGGAGGTTGTGGCGCGTAAGCTGGAGCTATCCAGCTTGCGTTCTGTCAGGGACTTCGCTCAACAGATCACCGAAGAAGAGAAAAGGCTAGACATTCTGGTTAACAATGCAGGTACAGAGAGCGTTTAACGTCTTCCAATTGTAACTAATAAGCCAAAAAAAAGAAGACTTTTGCTGGTCCATCAGCGGCCGGCCTATAGTCCTGTAATTCGGACGATTCACAATGCAGTGCGCCACCAAGAGTTTGCCATGGAGAGTCAACTTTTAAAGATTACGGTCGACAAAATATGGCCCATTTGAATGAGTGTCAGTAGACACTTGAGCTAATTTGTTATAGATTGGGGCAGAGCGTTCTGCCGCCTTACCAAAAATCACCATTATTGCTACAAAGAAAAGAAAAGGGCAAACATATACTCGAATCATACGCTTACGAAACTACTGACCGGAAAAAACGAACAATTTCAAATGTCCCGCGCTGCGAATTTGTCGACCATCTCCCACAATGCACTGGGAAAAATGAACTCTCCGTGGCAAACTATTGGTGCCGCTCTGCATTGTGAATCGCCCGAATTGTCTGACTGAGGCTGCATCCGAATCAGTTGTCTAGAGCTAGGTCTAGGTCTGCGCCCATTGAAAATACGCGGGGACGCGCTGACAATAGACGTAGCCGTAGCTCTGGAAGCCCGTTTCGGACACGGCCTCACTCACTGACTCACTCATTCACTGTCACTTGTGGGTTCATGTTGCTAGTCTCACCCTTGCCCTAAAGTATGAAATATAGGATTAACCACTAGCGTCATTGAATGTCTATGCCACATGCATGATAAATCGTCCAGTGAATAGCCAATTTTCTGAATCAAATGAATAGTCCTTAGAGCTCCCTGAACTGGAACAGCATTAGCCTTGTATGGCGGGACTGTCGCATGACCAACCAAAGACGTACAGAGGGCGTGCCCATGTACTCTTAAATCACTTCAAATACAAATTTGCAAAGCACTGGTTTCTGCATTGCCCATCCATGAAGATGCCTGGCCCGTCTGGTACACTAGAACTTCTTTAGAACGGAGCTTGGCATACTAGTCCTTGGCACTGTAATAATTATTGGAATGAAGTGCACTAGCCAGCCAGAACCACAGTACTAAGCACGCACTATGTAGCTCTGTGTGATACACGTATGTCAGTGGCGGGGACAGTTTGTGTTTATATCTTTAACAATTAAATTCCATGCTAAAATGATAAAATCCCTCGCAACAGGTATCGGGTTTGCAGTGCCCGGCTCGACCACCGAGGACAACTTCCATCCCGTCTTCGGCATCAACCACTTCGCCCACTTCCTGCTTACCAATCTCCTCCTGGACCTGCTGAAGAAGAGCGCCCCCGGCCGGGTGGTCACCGTCTCGTCCATCGCGCACCACGTGACCAACGAGACGGAGATGGACATGACCCGGGTTGACCCCTCGGGGGCCTCCCCCGTCCTCTACCCGAGCCTCCAGGAGTACCACACCAGCAAAGTAGCCAACATCCTCTTCGGGCGGGAGCTGGCCAGGCGAGCCGGGCCGGCCGGTGTCGTCTCGGTCTCCCTTCACCCCGGGTTCATCTACACGCCGATATGGCATAAATCCATGACGCTCTCTCCAGTATGGGACAAGATTTACTACGTTTTGTCTCCCTTGTTGTGGTGAGTTATTTGTTGTCGATAATTTGCTTTCCCAAAATTGTAGGCAAGGGAGGTGAACCGTGCACACCGGCACCTTTCCCTCATCACGGCCACTGTGCATCACTACCTTCTTAACACCAGGCGCCATGCGGTAAGTTACTGGGCCTATCCTTTCTTGGGCCAGAATGCCCATTTTGCTTTTAGAGGCCCGTGAGCTTTTGCTGTTTGGTACGAACGGAGGATGCACAACTAGAGGTAAAGGTTAAGGTCCCATAGCGATTACTGGCCGAAGGGGCAGTGGGATGTTAGAGGTCCACTGTGTCGGCATATGAGTGGCAGTGCCCATCTCCTCTCCTCTCGCCGTCTTACCTTCCCTTAACGAATCAGATACCTTTTTACTGTTGGGTCGTCAGAGAGAGTTGTCCCGTTTTTGGTCCGAATGGAACCGCCAACCTTCCACTCCTTAGCTCCACGTTCTAACCGCTCGGCTACAAGGCCAGGCCCTCCTAGAGACAACTAGAGATGTGCACCAAATGGACAACTCGAGTTGGACTCAAGTCGTGCCATCGCCTCGAGTCATGGACATTTTACTGATTCGATTGTTTCTTTATCAATTTTCAATATTTTTCAAGGTTGTTCCTTTTGGACGAAGAGGGTGGAGCTCAGACTACAATCCACTGCGCACTGGATGAGTCGGTCCAACAATTCTCAGGCGGTTATTTCGACAACTGTGCAGTGGCGGAACCGGCAGCGCTGGCTCAGGACGACCATCTCGCCAAACGACTGTGGGAGGTTAGCTGCCAGGCCACGGGATTGAAATGTTGAAAAGGGGGCAAACCGGTGTTAAAGTGATCATCTACCAAACATTAATTCTGGTCATGTGACGATGATGATAATGTGTTAATCTCATGTTTCCCAAGCTATTATGTGAATGCAATTGCGACCAATACTGTGCACGTCTTCTCATGAAATTTACCGCTGGCGTTTGAAACTTGGGTAGAAATGTGTCCATGGGGTGCGCAGCGTGCAGCGGTGGAACATTTCTGCAGTTTTGAGAGCTGGCCAGACAAGTCAAATAAGTCAGTCATTTTAAAACTAAAATGCAGCCAGTAAGACTGTTTGTGTGGGGTGGGCATTTTTTTTAATTGTATACTTATTTTGAACAGAATGCCGAAAGTCCTGTGGCCCAAACAGGGCTGTGCAACCGATGGCAAGGGATGGTTTGGAGAGGGTCGAAAGACAAATTTCGTCATAAGTCCATTTTAAGCTTCGAAAGAATTAAAAAAAAATGTTAATTTGCTTTGTGTTCCATGACGTACCTTTGAAGTTAATTGTGAAAGTGTAATGTGATAATTAAAACTTCAAGGCTTTCGTTGTAAATGTGTGAATAAATAATAATAACCAACCCCCCTGCTACACCCCGGCAACAGATATGTAATAAGGTGCCAGACATCCCCCCCCCCCCCCGAAAAAGAAAATTGGGAAGGGCTATTTAATAAACCAAGATATTAACTGGGGAATCTGACGGCACTCCCAAAAGACGTGCACTCGTCAAGCAAGCAAAAATCAGGATAACAGTATCGCAGAACCCGAAGAGCCATTAAGGCTCCGATGAAAGAGTAGAAAAGCTTGCTAAGAATTGGAAAGAGCTTGACCATGCACTGGCGATGCTGCAATTGCAAAAGGCAGCAAAACAACTGACCATGGTCGTTGTGGCTGTTGGTGTGATACAATGGCACATTCGGCAACCTGGTGCCCTTTGTGCCATAAGCAATACTGCTGCAGATCATGGTTAGACCACGGATCCTACAAACGAGGATAAACAAATGTTTTGAGCTCCAGTACAAAATGCACCGAGCGGACTTGCCTTAATTGGTTATATTATACGCGTGATAACCGGCATTAATACCGTTGGCTTGCAATCGCGAATTTTCACGAGTGCCATTTTGTCGGGTTTTTTTTTGCATGACATCTAAAACGGAAATATTCATAAAACTGTAAGCAAAACTACTCCTTATTTAAGATATAATTGTTCCAAATTATTTTAAAAAAAAATACTTCAGGATATAACGGATGGTATTGTGCAGTTTTTGTCGTCATAGATGAAGTATTTACCCGGGAAATAAACGTCAAATTTCGAGGAGAACACCGTTTACCCAAATTTCGTTTTTAATTAGGCTTTTATTAAAAAGTTTTAGAGAGATAGGATGCCGAACCGATGAAACAAAAGCGACATTTCATTGTTCATCTTAAAGCTAAAGATATTGTGCTATGCGTTATCATGGTTATGTTTTTTGTTTTTTGTTTTTTTATCCCGGGGATAACATTTTATTGCTCTTCAATCAGCTCTCATCCATTGACAAACAAATACAGTACTGGCTAAGGATACAGATCTAATCAATAACAACTTAAGCAAAAGGGATTACTCTTGACACAATACAGAATAATTTGCCCATTTTGAATAAAATTTCTGTACAACTCCATTTACAACAGACATATATTTTTCACAGATATAGTACCTCCTGAGATCTTTTTTAAAAGCTACAAAGGATGGACGTTTGTCACTCATTTTCATTTTGTAAATGTGGAATCGACAAATTAAAAATATAAGATTGAGACATTTGAATCTACTATCAGTAATACCAAACAAAAGAAGCTCATTGTCTACCACGAAACCAGTATTAGTCTTGTCCTCGATCCAATCTATAATTGAATTCCAGAAGGAAGTGACATGACGGCAATTACAAAAGAGGTGAATAAGGGTTTCTTCTTCGTCCTTACAGAAAGTACAAACATTGGAACCTAACTTGTTAACTTTAAATAAAAACGAATTAGTGCCCAATATTCTGTGGATTAAACGGTACTGAAACCATTTAAGCTTCGAATCAACCGTACAATTGAAAGGTACATTAAATACCCGAGACCATTTACCAAAATCGTAATTGATTTGTAGTTTCCCTTCCCATTTGTCCACAAACTTTCTCACGACTTTTTTAGATGAGATAAAGATATCATACAATCTGCGAGAACCCTTTTTATCACTTAAAAGAACGTGAAAATTGAAGGGAACAAATGGAAACGGAACGTTTATATTATTCACCAACAAATTATTAAAAACGACCTTAATTGCTCGGACTACAGCTCCATATTTAATAAAATTTGACCGAACATTGAACTTGGCCCTGAAGTCGGCCAATGATAGAAAACAACCATTGTCGTCTAAAAGATCACATATAAAGTGAATTCCAGCTGACGACCAGTGCTCATAATGGATGCACTTATTACCGACCTTAATCAGGTTATTGTACCACAGCGTGGTTTTTAAAACGTCACTATGAGTGGAGGGTTTGTGAATCAGAGTAAATTTCTGCCAAGAGTTCAGTACATCAACCCAAAATTGATTACTATGAAACAAAGCATTACGAGCAAAGAGTAAATCGATTGATCCTCCTTCTATATGCAATAAACGATCAATACCAAGTATTTTACGACACAGGTATGCCCAACCAGAATTATCTGAAACAATCAATCGACGCAGCCAAGTGATTTTAAGAGAGTCCATGTATGCTCTAACGTCAACCATTCGTAAACCACCCAGCTTATAATCTTGAGTCATCTGGTTTCTGGATACTCGATCATTACCTTTCCAAATAAAATTAAAGAACATAACATTAAGATCATTAACAATATTGCAAGGGGGGTTAGGTAAAGTAAGAATAAAATATGTAAGTTTTGACATTAGGAGTGATTTCACCACAGTCACTCTTCCCAAAACCGTGAGGTTCCTTTTAGACCACTGCGCAATAAGTTTTCTAAGTGATAAAATAACATTACTATAGTTAATCAAAGTCATGGACTCCAAATCAGTCGAAAAAGTAATACCTAACACTTTGAAGGTATCGCGAGGCGATATCCAATTAACATTGATATCATCACACAGTTTATCGGTGCAATCCTTCTTTGAACCTATCCAGACTGCGGTGGTCTTGTCAACATTAACTCGCAGCCCGGACATGTTGGCAAATCGGTTAAGAATAGCAAAAGCATTATACATGGACCTCTCTGTGCCATTTAAAAATAACACTGTGTCGTCAGCAAATTGGGATAATCGGAATTCAATATCGCCTACATGAATACCCTGAACATTCTGGTCATTACATAACATCATAGACAAAACCTCAACACATAAAAGAAACAAATACGGACTTAGGCCATCACCTTGCCTACAGCCTCGCTCAATGACAAAGGATTCTGAAGGAAATCCATTTACCATGACTGAGGAGGAGGCCTGGTTATAAAACAATTGAATCTATCTTGTGATTGAGTTATCACTTATCAGAACTCAATAATAAAGACCAAAAACGTAGGCTCATGAATATTCAAAAATATAATTCGCTGGCTTGACAGACTTCGAGGCCAGATCGGGCGCAGAGCCCTGCAAATCTGAAAGCCACCGCAAGCAGCGGTCTTTGTTGACAAGTATTCATGGTATTTGCCACCAGTACGGGCCGTTATCACGCGTCTAACCAGGAGTTGGGCCGAGTCGTTCATCCTTGAACTAGGATCCTTGGTTAGATGTGGCAGGCACACTTACATACACATATCTACACACGCCATTTCCTCAAAATCCAGTGCACATAACTAAAAGGCCCCGACTAATTGTTTAAATTCCAGTCTCATTGCATGTGTACTTACCCTCTGGAGTGATCTGAGATGCATGGTTCAAATTCTAGAGCCCTTCAGGCGTTACTTCAAATGCAAATCAATGACATCACAGCATAAAATGAATATTCAACACTTGCAAATCCAGCAAAACAAATCAAGTGCAACAAACGTTTGTGACAGCAAACAAAACTGGGGAAATAACTACACAATTTATTATAAATACAACTCTCGTTTAAGAGAAATTTCATGAAGAAAACTCCCTCCACCAATGTAACGATCAGAATTTTTACATACTACGATCGGGACATGGATTTTCCGGGGGTCGACATCAAACATCAGAAAATAAAGAACACTATAAACTTTATTCTCTAGCTTTTTATGATCACATATTATCAGATGTATGTTTATTAACATAAATCCACAAAAAAATACATATTGTAAAATTACGCATTTTCCGTCTAATCGGCGTCAAAGTATCGGGACACGAAAGTAGACGCTTAACAAAGAATGACCCTGACGCAACCACCAACAGTGATGTAGATAATATCGTTTACTTTACCGATATCACTGTACAGTCCAGTAGATCGAGAGCAATAATGATGTTATGCACAGTCCTCGTCACAGGATCAACGGTTTTTTTCAGATCAGACTCAACAAACGGTTTGATTAGAAGTATTGAAAAGTCTTGATCATACTAGGGGGGTGTTGCAATTTTGGCCCCCAAATGGCACTGCTTTCTAGACTGTTGAGTTGGCTGGTGCCGATCTTAGTGGTCCTGTATGCTGTATTTTACTGGCAGGTGATTACCAATCGGAAGTACTTCACCAACGACGTTAAGCTCAATGGAAAGACGACCATTGTAACCGGTAAGCAGAACCTGAAGTCCCTGTTAAACTTCAGCTTTAAACCTCGTAGTATAGTGATACTTTCGTAGTAGTTATACAGTTAATCAGTCAGTCGGTCGGCTGGGATGGGCTGGGGCGGGCCCTGCCCGGCCCGGGCCGGGCCGGGCCGGGCCGGCCGGGGGCCGGGGGCCGGGGGCTGGGCTGGGGGCCGGGCTGGGCTGGGCTGGCCTGGCGGGCTTGGCTGGGGGGCTTGGCTGGGCTGGGCTGGGCTATTCCTACAGTTCCAGCAAAATACATGCATTAACAGGGTCCCAATGGAAACAGTTTTAAACTGAAGTTGATTTGGGTGTACCCTGGGTAAAGAAAATTAAATAAACTTGTTACTTGATGAACCTTTAACGATACTTTCGGTTTGGTCCCAGTGGGGCAGATTGTCCTCTCTGTACATCTATCTCACTGACTAGAACGAGTGACTGACCGACTGACTGACTGATGGCATGACTTGTGAATTACACCGGCTATTGGCTGATGATGAGAGCCGCAGGCAGCGCTAATGTGTAAACCCCATGCCTTAAATAGGCTAAATCAAGCTGACTGTGTAAACCAGATGCACGAAAAGACTTCCAATGCTCTGGAATCAGATTGTAATACTTAGCTTGCCTTTTCCTGTTGTTGAAAACAAGGAGGGAACTCTGGCATTGGCTGGTGGACAGCTCTCGACTTTGCCCAGCGAGGCGCCCGGGTCGTCCTCGCCTGTCGCAATCTCAAGAAGGCCGAAGATGCTGCCAAAGAGATCAAGATGCGTACGGGCAACTCGGAGGTTGTGGTGCGCCACCTGGATCTAGCCAGCCTTCAGTCTGTCAGGGAGTTTTCAAACAAGATCATAGAAAGCGAGGAGAGACTTGACATACTTGTAAACAATGCAGGTATGGACTCTGTACACTGGTTCCCGTTCGATTTTGAGAATAAATAGATGTAGAGAGACAGACAGTATCCATTTAGCCTCACCCAGGCCAAGATCTTTTGACCAATCACAACTGTGAGGTTTTTTGTCTTGATTTGGTCTTTATCATTCAAGCATACTTGTTTTAATACATGTGTTGCTAACAAAAGAGTTGCTCTATTATGTCGGAGCGTTATGTGTTACATTCACCTAATAGACCATTATCACGTTGCGGCCATCTTGATTTTTCCCATTCAAATCAACGTAACCAAAGCGAGGCTGGAAGGAAAAATAATCTGGTTCCTTTTTGCACAAAAACTTTATCATTCAGTACTGTTATTGGATACATGGAACATGATTGAAATGGTGGCAGCATATTAGGTAAAAATGCACCTGTTTGCAGGTCTTGCCCGTTTGCAGCATCGAGCCAAGGCCACGGAGGACAACTTTGACCTTGTCTTCGGCGTCAACCACTTCGGCCACTTCCTGCTGACCAACCTCCTCCTGGACCTGCTGAAAAAGAGCTCCCCCAGCCGTGTAGTCACCGTCTCCTCCTCGGGCCATCGTTATGCCAAGGAGCCCATGAATCTGACTCGCGAGGATCCGGCCGTGGCCAGTTTGCTGTATCCTCACTTGGAGGGTTACAAGATCAGCAAGCTGGCCAACATTCAGTTCGGCCGGGAGCTGGCCAGGCGGGAAGCATCTAGCGGTGTAGTTTCTGTTTCCCTGCATCCAGGGACCATCTATACTCCAATATGGAAAAACGCCATGACCGATGACACCGTTTGGTGGAAAGTTCTTTACTACATACTCTCACCGTTAATGTGGTAGGTATAAACATTCGTTAATAATTGTTACCATCCAAATGAAGCTTTCACTCTCCTCCTTAATGAAACTGTATGCACCTAACTTATATTTTTGAGCAATTCTGTTGTTTCAAATGAAAAAAAGTACACAAACAGCTAATGATCCTAAACTGCATTCTGTAGTAACATGTTTTGCAAGGAAAGTTTTCATTCATTTTACTCAATTCAATTCAATGCAATTTCAATTCATAGAAAAATATCCTGGAATTTAAAGGTATCGTGGAAAGTCATTGAATTGTGTTATTTTACACAAAAAATTGACATTCCAAGAACAAAATCGTGGAAAAATAATGGAATCTTGCACAAGCCACACGTGATGATACGTAATATGTGGCCATGGCAGTCGTCCGGTGTACATTACATTGACTATACTCTTTATGCATACATGTACATGCGCAATACGTGTTGCTCCTTCAATGCACCATTGTAATGCTTCTGTGGTGAGCAGTGGAATGTCAAACTTTAAGGCTGAGAGGGAGTGGTGTCGAGTCCCGTGCCTCCAGAGCAACTGTCTCCTAAAACAGCGGGGGAAGTTAGTCAAGAAAAGCCCTTAGTTTGTCCTGGGGAAAGTCATGAAAGTTCATCAGAAGATTCCATGGGATCCCTGATGATGTTATTGTTTGTCACCAGGCTGTCTATGATAGACGAGGAAGCAGGTACCCAGACGACCCTCCACTGCGCCCTGGATGACTCGATACCTCAGCTCTCTGGCAGCTACTTTGACAACTGCCAGGTGATGGCGCCCTCAGCGCTCGCTGAGGATGACGAGATGGCCCGGAGATTGTGGCAAGTCAGCTGCGAAGCCACCGGCTTGAAATGCACCTCAACAAATTGATGTAATTTCTGCCTTTTAGAAGACCCATTACAGAAATAAACATTCTATAGGACCAGGCAATCAAAGAGTGCGCGCGCACTGACCAATAATGTCGCAACTTTTGTTCCGGGGGACCACCATATACCTCGTTGCACACTCTCCGTCAATTTTCACCGTATTTTTTTTCCCTTAAAATACCAATTACGTATTCACTTTAGAATTAGACATTGAGCAAAAATGTGCCCTTATGCAGTTTATGGAATAATTACATTACAAATTGGTAATTATTTGCAGCTATTAGGTTCATGGAGGGTAGACTGGTTTCCAGCCTATTATTGGATTGTTTCGTAAAATACAACTCACTGTGGATCCGGGGGGGGGGGGAGGCAAAGGCAAAAAAAAAGATACACCAATTTTCGACGTCGCAAAAAAGGCAGCAACTGCGTACACCACCCACAAAACTCAACAAAAGCAGTGCATTTGCTCCCCCCCCCCCGCCCCTTAATTGAAACCGAAATTGAACCTATTCTGGGCGAAGCCGGAGCCACAAGATCGATCTGCGGCAAATTGAACACGACGTCACATCTTTGGGGTCATCGCCTCTTTTACATTCAAAATGAGTGCCAGCCTGCCATCATCAGACGGACGGTTTACCTTACGTTCACTTGTGGTCTACAATATGTGTGTATGGTGTAATAGACCATAATGAATGCGGTAACTGCGGCCCAACCTGTTCAGTTGTAGCCTTATTATATAAGTCATGTACATGATGTAAAAGTCTGATTTAATTACTGCAAAGTGAAATAAAGGATTCGTACTTTGTTGAATATCACTTGGTGCATGGAGCGTTTTATAGCTGTATTATTAATTATAGCAAATCTGTGTGCAGTACAGTGACAGTGCCATGCAGTGTTTTAGTATAACCATTTGGTATGACTCCAGTGATCCATTTTCCATAACTGCAATAAATTAATAGCTGGTCAGTGGAGACCAATCATTTGTCACAATATATGGTCATGAACCAGAGGCACGTATATTTTGTAAAGACTGTCCTTTTGCATTCAAATGCCCTTTTTCAACAGCGCTTACCCTCCCCCAACAATTTGTAAAGACTGTTTTATTTTTAAGAAGTGCCCTTTTTGCTGAACAAGTGTCCTTTCATAAAAAGAAGTGGTTCACTCTGTTTGTGCTATCGGGCGTTGTCGGAGCTTTTTTTTTTATTGCAAGCATGTATCGCCCTGAAAAGCACCATTTATTGTCCGTTAGTGTGCATAATCGTCGGTTTTGAACAGCGCTCCCATCGACAGTCATCGGCAAACATTCATGACGATGATAATGTACATGCCGCTAGACTTGTTACCCGTTCACCATCACGACGACACATAACCCCAAAACTGCGAAATCTCCACTGGTTGTACCTGTCAGTAAGCGCATCAGCTTCAAAACTCTACTCTTTACTTATAAATGCATCGACGGTTCGTCACCATCATACCTTCGCGACCTCATTGAACCCTATCAACCACCGCGCACCCTGCGCGTATGGACATCGGTCCTTCACACACTCATCCGCTACTCTCTGGAACTCTCTCCCACAAAACATCACGACTGCAAGAACTGAAACTGAGTTCAAAATTACACTTAAGACATGCCTATTTAACATTTAATCATTTTGTGTTGTAAAGCGCATTGAGACATTGTATAATGCGCTATATAAGAACCGTTTTATTGTGTAATGCGCTATATAAGAACCGTTTTATTTTTATTATTATTATTATGCATGCATGCCCAATATTATTGTGACATTCCAGATCACTGTACAGTCCAGAGGATAACAATACGATAATGCCCAGTCATCCTTGCAGTTAACGTATAGTTGAGGGTGGCAACGCAGTTTTCAAATCACGTATACACAGACTGTAAGTGTTGAGCTCATAAATGTACGCTGTGTGTTCTGCAAAAAGAAATGGCACTGCTGTCTAGAGTATGCAAGTGGCTGGTGCCGATCCTAGTGGTACTGTATGCTGTGTTTTACTGGCAGGTGATTACCAATCGGAAGTACTTCACCAACGACGTTAAGCTCAATGGAAAGACGACCATTGTAACAGGTGGGCAGAACGTTAAAGTTTGGGCATCATTAATGTCAGTTTGCAGTGCCATGACTACCTCAAGTCATGTACTCTCTCAGTTTACAATGTTGCTATTGCAATGATGTTCTTGTGTCACTTTTAATCATGTTTAATTGCCTTTCTGGTAACGTAATGCATTTCCAAAGGATCCTAAGAAATACAACATAAGGCCTGCCGAGATTATAACTAGTAAATCAGTCAATTAGTCAGTCCATGGAGGAAGGAATAGACGGTCAGTCTGTCAGTGACTCGGCAATCAAGAGGCTATAGCCCACCAACCCTGCTGAACCGAACAGTGTGGAGCATGTGGGATTGGGCATGCAGTAAACCCCTTGTGAACATTCCTGATGCATTAATGTTGGATTCAGCAGGCAACTGCATGTTATGCATAAACATAACGCTTAGGATCATCCTCGAGCTAGCAACTGCAGGAATCGCAATATAACGCCAAGTTGGACTATTATACAAATAACGAATGTTTGTGAGTGCGATGGTAAGAATAATTTCATGAGGTGACAGATTGAATGTTCTATTCCACGAGGCGAAGCCGAGTGGAATAGAACATTCAATCTGTCACCGAATGAAATTATTCTTTCCATTGCACGAACGTAAAACATTCGTTATTTGTTTTATACAACACCAGAATAAATTCTCGTCATTTGATTGGTAAATTATAAACTACAATTTATTTTGATTTTAAAGATGTTGAACTACCCCTTCACGAAAATGTTTGAACCCAACGCTGTAGCGCTGGCTCTTTGGAACAATACGCGCTACGCTGAACGCGCACACCATCATGCATTTTGCACGCAAATACCGCGTCATGGAACAAGCGCAAAGTGAAACGGTATAACGCATGGGTATAATGCATTGTCGCACCGTGCATTATACCGAATAATAATATGTCATGTGATCTACAATTCACCAATCAGATAACGGGGATTTATGCAGGTGTTGTATAAAGTCAGCTGACAACTGAAATAATTGGACAGTGGACTGAGCAGGAAACTCCGGTTGGACTCTGTTGGATCAAAGCAGGGTAGTCCTGAGGAACTAGGTTAGGGTTAGATTCCGTATTAGCCGATACCAGAGCCGTATATTAGAGAAGTTGCGACATGAGGGTCGCACTGTTTGGAACCAAAATGGTGGATTATGCATTAGTGCACATATATAATGGTACACAATAGTCGCACACTGCACTTTATGTATACACAATAATGAACGACCATTTGAACAGTCTGAAGTTGTCGCAACTCTCTCTATACGGCTCAGGCTGGTACCAGCTATAGGGCCAGCCTAGCGTCCTTGTGAATTAGACTGGTTGTTGGCTGATGATGAGAGCCGGGCAGTGCTATTGTATATGATAACCCTGTAACCTCAGTAAACGGGCTAAATCCGGCTTACTAAGTAAACCAGATGCATGAACAAAATAACGCATTAAGTTGGCTTGCCTTGTCCTGTTTTGTTTTAAACAGGAGGAAACTCTGGCATTGGCTGGTGGACAGCTCTTGACTTTGCCCAGCGAGGCGCCCGGGTCATCCTCGCCTGTCGCAATCTCCAGAAGGCCGAAGACGCCGCCAAAGAGATCAAGACGCGTACGGGCAACTCGGAGGTTGTGGTGCGCAAGCTGGAGCTATCGAGCCTGAAGTCGGTCAGGGACTTTGCTCAACAAATTAATGAAGAAGAGAAAAGACTTGACATTCTAGTTAACAATGCAGGTATGAACTCCATGCATAGTTTTTCCCTTCAACTTCCATAAATAGAGGTAGAGAGACAGATAGTACGATCCATTTCGTCACCGACACCACCAAGTAATACTCCATGTGTTAAACCATATTTTTTTTTCGATTTTAAGTCTTTTTTTTTTACATTTTTAAACATTATTCATCAAGGCCTACATTGCACGAGTTTTTAAAGCTTCAAGAGCTTTACTTTAATAATAACGCTAATTATCCATGACAACTTTTGCGCAAAAGTGACAATTATCGTTTTCACGAAGTACCACTCAAGTTCCATTTACCATTGTAATGCATGGCGCACTCTTCTGAAATGTGAGCAAAAACGTTTTCACAAAGAAACACTCTCTTCAAATCTTATAACACTCTCCTTGTTTAAGCGCGCACACTGACCCGAAGTAACACTCAACTATGCTGTAATACATTGAAACGAACTACTTCGTGAAAACAAAGATTTACAGTTTCGCAGCTTTTTCGGTTTCACGAACGGACACTCACCTTTTTTTCTCTTATTTCTTGTTGATTTAATACACAAACGGGTAAAACAGCAGATTTAATAAATTTAATACATCAAGTGCCCACAACGACAAACCCAACTGAAAATACCCTGCAGTTTCGGCGCAAAGTGTTGTTTTAGAAGCTAAGGCGTTCACCTTTAGATGCCGTTTTCTCCGATTGCTAGTTTTTACTGGTATGTACATGAGTGTAACTTGGTGGCGTCGCTGACGATTTATCCACACCCCTTGACCAATCACTGACAGCAGTTATTGTCTTTTTGTCTTGATTTAGTCTTTATCATTCAATCTAATACAATAATGTTAAATTTGAAACACCAAGTAAAATCGTGTTGCTTCCAGAATTCTCCTTTCTATCAAAGCATTGTAATGGCATTTAGGTTTTAATTTCATGCAATATGCACCCGTTTGCAGGTCTTTCCCGTTTGAAGCAGCGATCCTCGGCAACGGAGGACAACTTTGATCTGGTCTTCGGCGTCAACCACTTCGGCCACTTCCTGCTGACCAATCTCCTCCTGGACCTGCTGAAGAAGAGCGCCCCCAGCCGGGTGGTCACCGTCTCCTCTGCCACCCATTATTTCGCCCCTGAGCCCATGAATCTGACTCGCGAGGACCCAGCCGTGGCCAGTTTGCTGTATCCTCACTTGGAGGGCTACAACATCAGCAAGGTGGCCAACATTCAGTTTGGCCGGGAGCTGGCCAGGAGGGAAGCATCCAGCGGTGTAGTCTCCGTCTCCCTGCATCCAGGGACCATCTATACTCCAATATGGAAAAGCCTCATGACCGCTGAAACAGACTCAGTGTGGATGAAAACCCTTTACTACACACTGTCTCCGTTAATGTGGTAAGTTAAACATGCATGGTTGAGACATCATCCAAATATTAATTGCTTCCATTCTCCTCAGAAATGTTGAAACAGTTTTGGAATAATGTATACAGCTTTTAATGCCATGTAGTATCGTTTGAAATTCTCCGGGAAACCTACCTACACTGCAAAAACTGTAGTGTTAATTTAACACCATTCGGTATTTATATAGGACAACATCAGTAAAATTTAACACCAGATGGTCCTATATAGATACAAATTGTGTACATTTAACACCGCAGTTTATGCAGTGTAACAGGTCTAGAAACCCTGCTCAAAGTGCATATACCTATCTTTGGTGCGTCCGCACCTGGAGTATGCTGTGACAGCGTGGGACCAACACTTCGTGTGTAACGCCAAAACACTGGACAGAGTCCAAAGACAGCTAGGCAGCAAGATTCTGCACAAAAAATACAGTAGGGAAGAGGGAACAGTCACTGGAATCCTGGAGCACCTCAAGGGAGACCTGAAAGAGCGTAGGAAGATACAAAGACTATCAATGCTCTACAAAACCAAACACGAACTGGTTGCCATCTCACGAGCAGAGCACCTCACCTTAAACACAAGAAATACCAGGGGGCACCAACACAAATATTACAAACGACATGCAACCAAGGAAGCCTACAAGAACTCTTTCTTCCCGAGAACCATTACATAATATGGAGCAAGTTGCCAGCCAACGTCGTCAACTGTAAGACACTATTGCATGCAAGGATAGTACATCCAAGCACTTCATGGACAACTAAGGCAATGTACTAAGTCATCTCCACATCCACTCCATGCGAGTCATAAGGACAAAAGTTGGTGTGATATTCTTGAGTGAATTTTATCGACTCAACAAGAACCAGAACCAGAGGTGAAGATAGGACTGGTACCAAATACCATGTGAAGTTATTCGGTCTGAAATGTTATCGTTTGCAAGAAAATTAACATTGAATTTAGGCAGGCACACTTTTTTTGAGTGCGTCGGCAACAAAATCCAGTTGCTAGATCCAAAAATGTTGTGCATACATTTTCTATGTTTTCATAAAATGTATTGTATCGCTGAGCTTAAACTGCAGCATATAGTTATATGCACCCTACTTCAGTTTTAGGACAAGTTTAATGTTTCAAATAAACAACAAAATTGTACAGAAACCTCATTCTAGAGTAACAGGTTTTCCAAGAAAAGTGCGCATCCCGCCATTTACTACAGTAGTGTAAACCTCAATTTTCTCCCACTGCAATCTTTTCCATGATTATTCCAAACACAGTCCGCCTCTATCTCTCCCGGAGAATTGTTTTTCCTTCCTTAAATTTTGATCAATATTAGATTTAATTTCATCTTACATGTCAACGTTTTTTCAGTAATGCAGGGTTCCCTAAGTCAGAGACAAAATCATGGAATTTAAAGATATCATGGAAAATCATGGAATCTTGCACAACCCGTACGTGATTATGTATAATGTGGCTATGGCAGCCTTCTGGTTTGCATTCTGTTTACTACACTTCCTCTTTATGGTCTACATTTGTTGGTCCTTCAATGCACCATTGTGATGATTCTGTGGTGCGCAGTGGTCTTATTGTCAAACTTTAAGGCTGAAAGGGAGTGGTGTCCCTTGCCTTTAGAGCAACTGTCTCCCCGAAACAGCGGGGAGATTAGTTACGGAAACCCTTATTTTGTCCTTGAAAAGTCATGGTATTTCATCACAAGATTCCATGGGATCCCTGATCATTTGTCACCAATCACGTAAATACCAAGTATTAGATACTAAGTCCGGTAAATCTGGTTCCGAGACCCAAAGATTCTGACTTTCCCAATGAATCTCAGGCCAGATAGGTACCAGCTTCGAGTTACCGAAACTGGCAGTATTTCTATTGGTTCCAGAAATGTAAGCATTTTTTGGAACCTGCTGTCCTTGACTTTGATATGCTCGTGAAAGCTTTGATGTTAGGTGTAAAATGGTCTTACTAACAAAATTGCTTGCCATGCTTGTTTTCAGTTCTGAAAATTCAGTTCTGAAATTTCAAACCCAGGAATCGTCAGAGAGGTTATGACCTTTGATTTATATGACCGTCCGTCCGGTGAAGTTCTTTATGCCTAATTGTGAGAATATAGTCAGTTCCCCTATATGTAATTTGTTTTATTTTTTGTTATACTTTCAAAACAGGCTGTTCTTCCTTGATGAAGAAGCAGGTACCCAGACGACCCTTCACTGCGCCCTGGATGACTCGATACCTCAGCTCTCTGGAAGTTACTTTGACAACAGCCAGGTGATGGCGCCCTCAGCGCTCGCTGAGGATGACGAGCTGGCCCGGAGATTGTGGCAAGTCAGCTGCGAAGCCACCGGCTTGGAATGCACCTCAACAAATTAATGTTATTTCTGCTTTGTAGAAGACACATTCTAGGAAAAACTATCGGACCGGGCAATGAAGAGTGCGCGCGCACTGACCAATAATGTCGTGACATTTGGTCGGGTGGGGATTGTGGAATATACTGATGGAAGTAATCATTCTTCCTATTTGACATACGTACGTATCTTAATTCATCAAAAAAAATCAATTCACATTGATTTCATACAAATGTTAGTCTAAAATTTAATATGAGTTACAAGAAGCTTGCCCGAAAATAATAAATAAATGCATGCGAAATTATTTCAATTCGACGACATATAGCCATATGAATTCAACCATTGAGCACCGTTGACTTTAGGATTGGTGCCATTAAGCACAAATTTGTTTCAATACACCACCATACGAGTACCATTTGATGTTGCAACCATTGAGCATCATTGATTTTACCATTTAACATCAATAGTTTCCATACAAAACCATACAAGTACTACTTGGTA
Organism: Patiria miniata; assembly: GCF_015706575.1. Lineage (NCBI taxonomy): Eukaryota > Metazoa > Echinodermata > Asteroidea > Valvatida > Asterinidae > Patiria > Patiria miniata. The sequence goes on from NW_024037061.1 coordinate 14,765,840, forward strand.
TTGTTTTTTTTTATACCATTGATCACCATTGTTTTACCATTGATATCAAGCACCAATGGTTTCCACACAAAACCATACGAGTACCATTTGATATTGATTGTAACCATTGAGCACCATTGATTTTTACCATTAGTACCACTTAGCACATTGTTGCCATACACAAACCAAATGAGTACCATATAATACTGATATATTATAAACCACTGATGAGCACCATTGATTCACCATTGGTACCATTCAGCACCTATTGGTTTCTATACAATACCATACGAGTACCATTTGATATTGTTTTAACCATTGAGCATCATGGATTTTACCATTGGTGACCATTGGTTACGTTTGGTTACCATATAGCACCAAGGCAATAGGTTACCATTGAAACCATACAGGTACCATTTGTTAGCCATTAGTACCATAGGTTACCATTGGTTACCATTTACCATTGTAATTTTTTGTAAGGTAAAACTTGACCGAGAGTGCATATTTTAAAGGATGCACTCTCGGTCAAGTTTTACCCCCAAAAAATGTTTTCTTGTAATACAAATGTATTCACTTTTGAATTAATCATCGAGCAAAAGTGGTATGGAATAACTACTTTAAACTTCAAAAAAATGGATATAAGATAACCTAATCAGCCCTAGGGCAAAAGTTGAGACATGATAGAATACAACCGTATGTATACTAGTGGTATGCAAAAATTGGGGTTTTGTTTTCGGACAAATTCCTCAGTACGCACATGTGGTTGCGAAAGCCGATTTATAAAGGCTACGTAATACTTTATTTCGAATGAAACAACGTGCACACAAATTGATGTTCGTGGGCGAAGTTTGAAAATCAATTTCTCCCGTTTTGAAGACCGCATCTTCATGCAACTTTCAGGGATTGTTTCCCTTGTTATGATGCAACTGTGTGATAAAAATCGTTTTGATGTATTCAGTGTTTCAGCTGTAACACTGGTGTTTGCAATATCTGTCAATCTTTTCAAGCCTCACGAATATATATAAGGTTCATATCCATTATGGTATGTAGTAGAAATTTGCACTATCGCCTCCTCCACGAGTTATTAATTAATAAATATCACCCATAAATATCACCGCTCTGTTTTAGCTTCACTGTACGTAATCGGATTAAGTTTGCCTAACAACGCTAGACGCAAAGCCTTCGCAACCACAAGGCTGAGTAGATTGGAAAACCACACGTGTGGCCGAACGTACAGCGCAGCACGTCCACGCAAGTGGAGCTATGTTTAAACATGATCATGATGATGATGTACATGCCCAAATAGATAACATCATATTGTTGACTTTCCAGGTATCACTGTGTACAGTCCAGAAGAGAACAATGATAATGTGCACAGTCATGCATTTGCAGTTAATATAGTTTTAGGGTCAACGGTTTTCAAATCACACACACCACCCTGTACATACATGTACACTGCTTGGTGTTGATGTACGTTGTGTTCTGCAAAAAGAAATGGCACTGCTGTCTAGAGTATGCAAGTGGCTGGTGCCGATCCTAGTGGTACTGTATGCTGTGTTTTACTGGCATGTGTTTGTCAATCGGAAGTATTTCACCGACGACGTTAAGCTCAATGGAAAGACGGCCATTGTAACAGGTGGGCAGAACGATACAGTTTGGGCTTAAATGTCATTTGGCAGCATTAACTGCATTTGGCCGTTAATGATTCTGTTTTAGCTGTTACTAAAGGGCCAGCCTATATGTAATTAGACTAGTTGTTAGCTGATGATGAGAGCCGGGCAGTGTTATTGTATATGATTACCCTGTAACTCCAGTAAACGGGCTAAATCCGGCTGACTAGACCAGTTGCATGAAAAGAACTAGACTAACTCGGCTTGCCTTGTCCTGTTTTGTTTTAAATAGGAGCAAACTCCGGCATTGGCTGGTGGACAGCTCTCGACTTTGCCCAGCGAGGCGCCCGGGTCATCCTCGCCTGTCGCAATCTCCAGAAGGCTGAAGACGCCGCCAAGGAGATAAAAATGCGTACGGGCAACTCGGAGGTTGTGGTGCGCAAGCTGGAGCTATCGAGCCTGAAGTCGGTCAGGGACTTTGCTCAACAAATCAACGAAGAAGAGAAAAGGCTTGACATTCTAGTTAACAATGCAGGTATGAACTCCATACACAGGTTTTCCCTTCAACTTCGATCGAGGTAGAGAGATTGATCGATTCCCAACCCCAAATTTAAGTCTTGGCATTCTTAAAGTATGTTTGTTTAAAGTCTTTTTGTTTTGATTTGTCTTTAACAAGCGTACTTGTTGGAATAACAAGTGAAACTGTGTTGCTTAATCGAGAATTTCTTCTTTCTATCGAAGCATTATAATACATGTATTATAAGAAATTTATGTTTTTAATTCACATAATATGCACCCGTTTGCAGGTCTTACCCGCTTGCAGCAGCGAGCCGCGGCGACGGAGGATAATTTCGATCTTGTCTTCGGCGTCAACCACTTCGGCCACTTCCTGCTGACCAACCTCCTCCTGGACCTGCTGAAGAAGAGCGCCCCAAGCCGGGTGGTCACCGTCTCCTCCGCCGCCCATTATTTCGCCCCTGAGCCCATGAATCTGACCCGCGAGGACCCAGCCGTGGCCAGTTTGCTGTATCCTCACTTGGAGGGCTACCACATCAGCAAGGTGGCCAACATTCAGTTTGGCCGGGAGCTGGCCAGGCGGGAAGCATCCAGCGGTGTAGTTTCCGTCTCTCTGCATCCCGGGACCATCTATACTCCGATATGGAAAAACTTCATGACTGTTGACAAAGACTCAGTGTTGATGAAAACTCTTTACTACACACTGTCTCCTTTAATGTGGTAAGTTAAACATGCATGGTTGAGACATCCAACTAATGTTTTTATTCTCCTCAGAAACGTGTAACAGTTTTGGAATATACAGCTTTTAAAGCCATGTAGGATCGTTTGAAATTATCCGGAAAAGTACCTACATATTTAACAACAGATCTAGACCTTAGTCAACGGTGGAGATAGGACTGGTACCAAATATTCTGTAAAGCTCTTCGGTCTGAAATGGTATCGTCCGGAAGAAAACTAACATTGTAAAAGGTGGGCACACTTTTTTGAGTGCGTTAGGAGCCAAATCCAGTTGTTAGGTCCAAAAATGTTGTGCATATACAACTTCTCTGCAGTTCATAAAAAGTTGATATTCCGAGAACAAAATCATGGAATCTTGCACAACCCATACGTGATGATGCAAAATACATGTATGTGGCTATGGCAGTCTTCCGATTTGCATTTCATTTGCTGTACTTCCTCTTTATGGTCTACATTTGTTGCTCCTTCAATGCACCATTGCGATGCTTCTGTGGTGCGCAGTGGTATATGTCCGAACTTTAAGGCTGAAAGGGAGTGGTGTCCCGTGCCTCCAGGACAACTGTCTACAAACAGCGGGGAAATAAGTCACGGAAAGCCCTTATTTTGTCCTAGGGAAAGTCATGGTATTTCATTTCTGTGGGAAATCTGATGATGTTATTGTTCGTCACCAGGCTCTTTATGATAGACGAGGAAGCAGGCGCCCAGACGACCCTTCACTGCGCCCTGGATGACTCGATACCTCAGCTCTCTGGCAGCTACTTTGACAACAGCCAGGTGATGGCGCCCTCAGCGCTCGCTGAGGATGACGAGCTGGCCCGGCGATTGTGGCAAGTCAGCTGCGAAGCCACCGGCTTGAAATGCACCTCAACAAATTGATGTTTATTTCTGCCATGCACAATGTAAAAGACCCATTCCAAGACTAACCGTTTAACACTAACCGGACCGGGCAACCAAAGGTTGCACCCTGACCAATTTATACAAGTACCAGTCAGGTGACCACCATATACCTCGTTAAAAGATGTACTCTCTGTCAGGTTTTATTTTGAACAAAATTAAAGATTTTGTTCTCGATTGTTTATTTTTTTGGCAATACAAATGCATTCACTTTCGAATTAGATATAGAGCGAAAGTTGGCTGAATTCAAACTGACGTCATTAGAAATGGCCGCCATTTTTTATACAAACCCTCCAACTCCCAATTATTGTTTGAGGGACCATTCCTTTTCCCCTGCGGTTCCTTATCTTTGGAACAAACTCACAGTCAACATTCACAATGTTATTATCAAAATTACACGAAATTCAAAGAAGAAAAAAAGTGTTAAAGATTTTACTCAATTTATTCATAATTTTTAGTACACTATATCAAATAAGAGATTAAAATGAAGTTTATAAAAATGTCGCAATTAAACTCAAAATATTATCAAAGAAATTCTTGCTCTTTGTCTTAATTGTACGATATTTCTCCCAATTTTTAGGTCGGTTAATGGTGTGGTCTTAAGCAGTAGGCCTTTGTTGCCAGTGTAGGTCACTAAGGGACACCGAATGTGCACGAATCGGGAAACACCTAATTTAGTTGACCAGGCGCGGTTCTACGGGGGGGGGGGGGGGGGGGGCTATGGGGGGGCTGTAGCCCCCCAAAATTTTTGTCTAGCCCCCCCCAAAAAAAAAAAAATGCCGTAAATAAGTTCCGATTGTGATGTACATGCGAACGGTCTCCCCCTAAAGAAGAAATAGCCGTGACAAGGGTGCATTACCATTAGTTAATATAGTGTGAATGATTTTAGGATTTTATTGGCGCTCCCCATTGAAAATATGGCAAGAGCCCCCCCCCCCCCCCCCCCCTATTGATTTTCGGAGGCCTAAGTGTCTGGACAAAATAACCGGTCAACATTTCAGCACGCCTCCCTGAAAAAATTCTGGATCCACCGTGCTAGCCCCCCCCCCCCCCCCCCCAAATATTGGTTCTAGAACCGCGCCTGAGACTTATTGCTTTGGTGTTGCTTAAGCTTGTCTCGGAAAAATGCGACTTACAGGTGCCCCTGTTAATGAATCAACGAGCAATGGTTTAAGCGGCAGCACCGAACAGAATTCTTTTGGTTTTGAATAGTGGCCAACCAGTAAAATCGACGTTTCGAAGAGTGTGCTCTGTTCGTCTTCAGGAGAATGGCAGGCTAGGGGAGATGCATCTTAAAGGTAGGTAGACTTGGTTCACGACTGGACTTGTCTTTTGTTCCCGAAGAGGAATCGAATCAAGTCTTGGGAATTATGACACTTGTACCCGGAAACAACTCTGAGCATATAACGTCCCGAGTTATAGCCCTAAATGCGCTTGCCAGGGATTGGGACCGGTTTCAGACCAAGACTTGAACAAGTAATCTCTTGTCTAGGCAGGGGCGTATCTTGGGGGGGGGGGGCGGGACAGGGGGCACCTTGCCCCCTTGGCGTATTTTTTTGACAAGAATTTTTTGTTGGCAATTATTTCAATAAATGGTAAGAGTGTTCTGTCATCAATCCCCCCCCCCCCTCCAAAAAAAACCAACTCAAAAACCATTACAATGCGCCGTCTAAGGCAAAGTAAAGGGTGGTCTGGGCACCCGCCTCCTCATCAATAAAGAACAGCCTGTGTTTTGAAATGATATAAAAATCAAACAAATTACATAGGGGAACTGACTATGTTTTCTTTTAATCAGTACATGGCATAAAGAACTTGATTGGACTGATGATCATACATTGTATGTAATCAAAGGTCATAACTTCTCTGATGATTTCCGAGTTTGAAATTCAACATTTTTAGTACTGAATTTTCAGAACTGAAAAACAAGCATGGCAAGTATTTTGTTAGTAAAACTATTTTACACCTACATGTAATAACAAAGCTTTTGCGAGCATATCCGAGTCAAGGAAAACATATTTTAAAAAACTCCTTTTCTGGAACCAAGAGAAATACTGCCCCTTTTTGTAACTCGAAGCTGGCACCTACCTGATCTTAGATTCATTGGGAAAGTCAGAATCTTTGGGTCTAGGAACCAGATTTACTAGACCTAGTACCTAATATCTAGCACCTAGTACCTGGTACCCGGTACATAGTACCTAGATCCTGGTACATGTACCTTGCACAAGTGTACAATGTACCATGGTGCCATCTACACCTGTTTTCACAGGGCCACACTTACCAAAAGAATGGAAGACTAAAGAAGTGATAGACACTAGTGATCCAGTCCCTGGACATGTGACTCCAGATAGGGGTGTAAATCATGCCGGGGTGGAGCGACACAGAGGTGACATCGGTGGATTCCAGACGCCTGGCCAGCTCCCGGCTGAAGAGGACATTGGCCAGCTTGCTCAGAAAGTAATCCTTCAGGTACGGGTACAGAACGGGACTCTGTCCACTGGGGTCCTCGCGGGTGAAGTCCAAGGGAACGGACACCCATCTGTGCCCTATGGAGGAGACGGTGACCACCCGACTTGGGGCGCTCTTCTTCAACAGGTCCAGGAGGAGATTGGTCAGCAGGAAGTGGGCGAAGTGGTTGGTGCCGAAGATGGCGTGGAAGCTGTCCTTGGTGACGTCACCCTCTTTGGCAAATGCAATACCTTGCAATTAAAGGGTAGGTTTATGTAAATCAGACGGGACACAAAGGGGCTTAGAAATATATTAGGGGCAGAAGGCCCATGGTGTGGGCCTCTGAATGATGACGCCTAGCAGCGATGTCCAGTCAACTTTCCGAGAGAACTTTCTGAGATTCTGAGAAGGAAAGTGTGGACTGAATGTCTGTGATCCCAAGTGCAGCCAAATATAAACAGGATCAGGTCATGAACTGTACTCAGACTTTGCCCAACAAAATTCTTTAACAGGCTAAAGGAATAATCCACAATATTTCGCTGCACAGAAATGAGAGCTCCAAATTATTGGATTGCCATTTGTTCAGTAGCAGTACTAGACAGGGAAAGGTGGGGGGGGGGGGCAAGAAAGGAATTTGACCCAGGATACCTTTATTTTAAACTTCTTTTGTTCATGACAAAATGGTCTTTATAATGTCATCAAGTGACGACTGTAGTTTAACACAGGTAGCACCTGTGCTCAACGTTTGGAAACAAGACTTTCGATTGCACCCCAAAACCAATAGCCCGAATTTTGTAGAGTCTGATGCCACCACTACTTTACATGGTGCAACAAGGCTACACAGTCCACACAGAATCCATAAAATTTAGACTCACCCGCATTGTTGATCAGAATATCCAATCTGTCTTCACTTTCAACGATCTTGCTCGCAAACTCTCTGACAGACTGCAGGCTGGCTAGATCCAGGTGGCGCACCACGACCTCCGAGTTGCCCGTACGCGTTTTGATCTCCTTGGTGGCGTCTTCGGCCTTCTGGAGATTGCGACAGGCGAGGATGACTCTAGCGCCTCGCCGGGCCAAGTCCAGGGCCGTCACTTTGCCGATACCTGAATTGGCCCTTAATGTACAAGAAAACTTGTACATTTTTCCCAATTTTGCACAACAGGAATAGTATCTGCGCCTGAATTGCATCAAAAACAATATATAAATTGCCTTCAGTTCCCCTTCCCTGGAAAATTGGTGCACCCTCAGCTCAGGTGCCCCCCAGAACTTAAATGTTACCAGTCTGATATCCATACTAACAAAAGTTAGGGTATGTGCACAGGGCGTCATGCATCCTGACTATGGCACGCCAAAGCGGAATTTATTCAACCCTGCACGGCAACTGCCAACATTATAAAATACATCACAACTTTTTTGAAAAGTATGTCAACATTGTAAAATATATGTCAACATTTTAAAAAAGTATGTCAACATTTTAAAAAAGTATGTCAACATTTTAAAAAATATGTCAACATTAAAAAAAAAACATGTCAACATTGTAAACAATATTTCAAACGTATGTCAACATTTAAAAAATATATGTCAACGTTTCAAAAACGTATGTCAACATTTACAAAATATATGTCAACTTTTTAAAAAATATATTTCAACATTTCAAAAACTTATTTCAACATTAAAAAATATATGTCAACATTTAAAAAAAATATGTCAACATTGTAAACAATATGTCAATATTTCAAAAACGTATGTCAACATTTCAAAAATATATGTCAACATTTTAAAAAAATATGTCAACATTTAAAAACAAATTATGTCAATATTTAAAAAATATATGTCAACATTTAAAAAAAAATATATGTCAACATTTAAAAAAAAATGTCAACATTAAAAAAAAATATTTGTTCTGATTAATCAACTAGAAATTACATGTCAACATTGCCAAAACTACCTACTACTTGTTGACAAGTATATGTGTCAACCCATCCTGCGACAAAGTTCACCTAAAATACGTGTCAACATTTCGTCCAAAAATATGTGTCAACACAACCCGATGAAAAATATATGCCAACATTCACGTGACCGCCACGACGGAGTACATGCGCGAAGTATGCTGCGCTAGCACCCGGTGTAACGGTCTCACTTCTCCGGCGTGCTGGATTCTCCGGGTGAATGCGGCGGATAATTGAGCACGTTACAGTGCACGTTACATGAGCACGATACATGCTCATGTGTCCGCTGTGCTTACTTTTCCTCGGGCAGTGCTATGGAGTCTACCAAGTCCACCCAACAGGGTGCAGTGAACTAATTCAAGTGAGAATTTCTACGCGAGCTGATTAGCATAAAAAAGTGACCCCACAGTTTCTTTCGGGAGACAGTTTGGCTAAAAAAAACCCGGTGGAACTGTGTAAATATAGCCAAGGATCAACTCCCTGGTTTTGGGGCTTCCATCTGAGGGCAGGCTTGATAAAATTACGGTTGAAAAACGGGTCCTATTTGCCTGAGAAAGTGGAAGGATGCCACTTGTAAAACGGCTACATGCAGGCTTGGGAACTATCACTTTTCGGGAGGTGATTTTGTTTTGGTGTGAATATTTAAAAATGTAATCGGCTAATCTACCCAAAATTGAAAAGAAATGAAAAGATGAAGTACAAGATAATAATTGAATTTTTGTTTGAGAAACCCCAGTGATGTCGGCGTGCATGTTATTTGGCCCTGAACTTTGTTGATTTTACACTGTTTTCAATGGGGCTTGAATTGGTTCAGTGCACCCTAAGGGAATTTTTGGAACCAGACTAAAGCTGCTGCAAACTCATTCCGCCGAGAGCTAGAGGTAATCGAACTCGTTGGTCCGTGAATCTTGATATAGCTTGTATTCATAGATTTTTTAAAATGTTGACATATTTTTTTTATAAAAGTTGACATATTTTTTTAAAATGTTGACATATATTTTTTTGATGTTGACATAAGTTTTTGAAATGTTGACATATTGTTTACAATGTTGACATATTTTGTTTTTAAAAGTTGACACATTTTTTTTAAATGTTGAAATATATTTTTTAAATGTTGACATATATTTTTTAAATGTTGACATACGTTTTTGAAATGTTGACATATTGTTTACAATGTTGACATATTTTTTTTAAATGTTGACATAAGTTTTTGAAATGTTGACATATATATTTTAAAATGTTGACATTTATTTTTTAAATGTTGACATACGTTTTTGAAATGTTGACATATTGTTTACAATGTTGACATATTTTTTAAAATGTTGACATACTTTTTTAAAATGTTGACATATATTTTACAATGTTGACATACTTTTCAAAAAAGTTGTGATGTATTTCATAATGTTGGTAGTTGCCGTGCAGGATTGAATAAATTCCGCTTTGGCGTGCCATACCTGACCATGGCGGACGAAGGACCTATCATCATGACGGACAAGGTAAGAACAAATGTTGGATCTTTGCCACAAGAACAAATGAGAAAGCTACCGAGGACATGAGAAAGGAAGGAAAACGTGTGTGGTAGCATGGTGGTAGTATCAGCAAAATTGCACAGGCAGTCCTCATCAATAGGGTCAAATATTCAGACACTGTAAAAATGTCAACTGCTTTCGAAATTTGAGTTTCGTTTCTCATATGCAGTACAGTCACATTCAGGGTGACCGTAAGGTCACAGCCAAATTCTGCTAAATGCACCTCAAAAATCTGTCAGATTTATCAAAAATCTGCCAAATTCTCCAGAATTACTCAAATACACTTAAAATCACATGCAGATTGGTAGTATTGCCTTAATTAAGGTTCAAATTAAGAAACAATCTAGTCACATACAGATATTTTGGTAAATTTTGGGCAAAATGCGGATCCGGCCACGTGAAGACGAAGTCCGTTTCCCAGTGAACCTCGGCACCTAGACAAGCCAACCTGTCCCATTATGCAAGGGTTTGTTTGAAATGATTGAAGCTTTTTTAAACAAAATGTACACTTTTTTTGTTCAAATTTGCTGTTTTTCTGTCAAATAACCATTTTGCAGAATTCTGCCAGAAATCTGCCAAAAAAATTCCATTCTGTCAAATTTTCTGTCAAACTCGTTTTTTTAACAAAAATTCTGTCAAAGTTAGCCGAAAATCAGCTAAAACGGTCACCCTGGCCACATTATGACATGACATAAATGGGCGGGTTGGTGGGACACTGCGTCCAGCTAGGTAAAAAAGGGGCGTTGGTGAAAATAATTGTATTTGTATCAAATAACTAATATGCCTACATGCAGATGCAACATTGTACTAGTATTTAGACACCGACCACGTCAGTTTGTGAGTTTGTTGGGAAACCCCGGCCGCCCATTTTGTTGGATCTGGGAATTCCCGTTTTTGTTATCATGATTTGATTATTTATTTAGCCTATCTAAGTTGGGTTTTTACATGTTTGCTATTTAAGCTAATTGTATTCAAAGTCTATGTGAGGCAAAAATATTTTAATAATCATCAGCCCTAAATTTAATATTTGTTTTGGGTCGTCTTATCAAATTTTGTGTAGTATCGGACACCTCTATTTTTTACTTGTTCTGTTCAAAAGCGAAGGAGTGTCAATTCCAAAATTACTTTTGCAGCCTCCAGAAGTCTTTGTTATTTAGATAATTAAACTCTTTAAGGTTCTATAAATTTGATGAATACTTTGGATGAAAATGTGACTTTTTACCTGTTTTTGTAGTAGTGACGTGCGAGTCACTGAAGTTCAGAGACCATTTCCTGTCTGCGGAAGTTTTACCCCCATAATTTCCCACATATAACAGAACCCTGCATTCTTTCTACAAAATTAAGCCTGCTTATATTGAACATGGTATCTTAGCAAACTGTTCAGGTGAGTCCAAACAAATAAGCGACTTTTCATGCTTTTATCATCGCCAAAATATTAAGTGAAGTCCCGAAACACAGGACTGTTTTTTTTTGTTCTCTTATATGGAACAGGGTCCTAAACTGCATGATTACCCCAAATTTAATTATTCTCCTAATTCCCCAATTTAATTTTGGGACTTCAAGTTCTTACAGACCCCTGGAGATGTGGATCCAGAACTGAGTCTTACAAATAGCGAACTTCCATCCCCAGCTTACGATGAAATTGCACAAGGTATGTGTGTTAAAAGTCATGTCTCATGTACTGTATTCCCATGTTTGAGCATAACTTTAAAGCTAGCTTAACCAAGAATAGAAGTGCTTGGTTCTAGATTGACAAGTCAGGGTTTCCTTTGGAGAGTATTATGAGTTCATTGCAACTGAATGTCAGAAAAAAGAGATCCAGGGAGGGGTAATTTTCATGTGAATTTGTAACTGAGATCAAATTTGGTCATCTCGGTTTCAAAGGGAAACTCAACGGTGCGGACAGTATACTCTGCCCGCTGTCAGGGAAGGGGTTCCACCAGAGAAGGAGTGTTATGTAGTGTGACTAGAAGCAGTGAAGGGCGTGATGAAGGACCCAGTATCTCCTGCTCTGGTTCCACAGCTGCATCATTCACACGCTTCACCGCTGGAATCCCTTCAGTCTCCTGACGACAAGCAGAGCGTACTGTCCCAAACGTTGAGTTTCCCCAAGTTTCTTTCAAGAACCTCACAAACTCACAAAAGAGATTTGTCACATGATACTACTCTAACCTTCACCTTATTAGTAAGGTAAGACTAATATAAATCACTTGAACACATTCTTGGCCTATACCTACACATTCAAAAAGCTGCCAAAAGTGTTTGGTAGTGCTAACTACCTTCACTACGTATCTGACAAAACTCTTCCAGATATTTAACACAGTATTAGGCTGTGTTCCTGATGAATGTTGTTTTGTAATGATGTCTTAATTGTGTTCTTGACAGATGCCCCACCTTCTTACCAGGCCATTTTTGGCAAGATGCAAGATGCCAAGAATACATCCTCCACTCCGGTGCACTTTCTAGTCAAAGTCATCAGCATCTTACTCAACACAAGTATGCATTAGCAGTTTTAGATTTTTAGATACAATACCATCCCAGAAACGAAGGAGATGTGAAAAAACCCGTAAATGTATCAAATGAATGTATCAATGTCTCATATTGCTGTGTCCTTTTGTTGTGTTTCTTGAACTTCGATTTGACCTACAAAGTTGAACAGATTGTAATGTATGGTAGTAGGAAAATGTCTTGTAATTATTGTTTCTTAATTCCTGTTCTGTTTTACAGTTGTTGTCACAGTTGTTCTGTGTGTAATGCTGGCTGTTCCTATCGCTATGATTGTAGTTGGTAAGAGTTTACAACACATGTCTTTTTTTGGTTTTCAAAATTGGTTGGTATTCCAATTAATTCAGATCTTTAACCCTGGTTTTTTGTAAAGTAACATTTTAGACAAAATTCCAAACATTTTTGGATGAATTGAATGATGAACTGATAAATCCAATTAACAAATAAAGTGAATGTATCGGAGCCCAAAAGTGCAACATATGAAAGATAAACAAATACATTCCACTTGTGTAATTTCGAACAATTTCAGCAAACCTCAACTACGGATATTTTTGAAGACGATGGCACTTAGCGTTAATAATCAAATTAGATGTGCGTATGCCACTTTATAAGTTTTGAAATATTTTGTTTGACCCGCAGGTGCCATATACATAGATGATTGTCCCGTTGAGCCTAAGATCCCCATCTATTTGGTAGTGACTGGATCCTTCTACATCCTGAAATCAGCCATTGATCTGATCGTCAGGTGCAAGAGGAGACAAGACCAAGACGCTGAAGGCTATAATGAGGAAGAACCGGAGAACAGAAAAGAAAACATTTTCAGTCGTCTCATAGGATGCTTCCTCTTTGCATTCTTTATTGCTGGTAGGTTTTCCTGTTTTCCTTTGAAACCTTTGCCAAACTTCACTGTTTGGGTAAGTGAAGAGATTAAATGAAACAGGATTTACATATGTACTACCTATGATACTGCCATAACAAGTAAGTTTTGAAGAGAAACAAAGGCATTCATTATTGGGTTTTGAAAATTGCATGTGACTATCCTGGCAAATTAAAGAAGACCTTACTTAAAGAGGACAAATTGGGTGGGATTATATTTGGTTTGTTTGATTTTATAATTGTTATTTTCCATTTGATTGCTAGGTAACGTGTGGGTGTACAGGAACTATCCACCGAGTGACGACATCGGCGACGCTAATTACTGCTTTGGTCCGTTGTACTACTTTGCCTTTTGGATTATAACAAGTTGCTACATCCTGGTTGCATTAGTATGCTGCTGTATCTGCTGTGCTGCAGGTGCAACTGCTTACTTTAGTGAGTGAAAAACTGAAGCAAGTTTAGAGAAATCACTCTTCAAACTGTAGCCTTGGTCAAGGCGCTAGTTGGTTTTTATCCGGCCGTAGCGCGGTATAATGCATGCAGTCATAATGTCTATGCGCTATGCATGCAGTACAGTGCATTAAAAATACAGCGCGAACAGCGACCACACGCGGCCACTATTTTTATGCAAATCAGTTGGACCCAATATATTGGGTCTAACTAATTTGCATAGAAATGGTGGCCGCATGAGGTCGCTGTTCGCACTGTATTTTAATGCACTGCATAATGCATGGCCTTAGCGAGGATATCGTTTACGCGCCACGGCCGGGATGAATAACATTTAGCGCCTTGACCGAGGCTATTCAAACTATTGTTTCCAATCTGATAAAGCTACTAAGCAGACAAAGATGCTTACTGGTTACCAACTGATTATCTATCAAGTATCAACATGTCATGGGATATCATAGAGTTATATTTAAAACCTAGAGAGTGCACACCCTGTGCGCGCATGTGCCGACATGGACGCGCAACCGCCATATTGTAGATGGAACAATGGAAGACATTTGAATTGTTTTCTAAATAAAGCGCTTGTGTGCGTACGTATGACGTACGTACACCTTGCATTCAGAGACTGAGTGCACTTGCGCAGTTTGTTTACTTTGACTGAGCTGATGACGTTTTCCAAGCCGTTGCTAAGCCTGGCAGGGCTTATGACCAATCCTGATTGGTCCATCTAAGGTATGGTGGCTGCGGGTCCATGTCGGCATGTCCGCTTGTGCACGTAGTATACGGAGTATGCTCTCTAGTTTTTAAAATACTAGTGCAGGGCCAGTCTAAAATGTGCGTGTTCGGAAGAGGCAGTTGAGAACTGCAGCTCGTGCAAACAACGCACATTATTCAATGGTGTGAACGCACACTCGCAAGTTAAACGCACAAAATGTCGTCACCCCATTGGCACTGATATTTACCCCTACTGGACAATATGGTATCGCCCTACAACTGTAGGGCGTAGTTGTGACAGGCACCCTGCTCATTTTTATGTAGCAGAATAAGCTACTATGTATGATTTTTCTGTTAAGTAGCTCCAATATCTAGGTTGACGTCTGACTTTCAAATTAAATTTTCTTCAATTGTTTTTTTGTTTTTATATGAATGGTATGAATCAGGAGATTGGTTTTCACTCAAATACATGACATTTATTGTCATCAATGGTAGACTACTTGTGGAAAGTAGATTGGCTATCACCGTTACCTATTTTAAGGCTAAATAACACTAATGGTTTGTTCTTTTTCACAGTATGCAGAGTACCCAATAATGTACAGGTTAACAGATAGGAAGAAAGTTCAGTTAAATTTTCATTAGTGCAATGTCGCCTTGAATTATGTGATTCAGCTTTCATATTATTGTTAAGTGGTCTTTAGTCTTTAAGAAAAAAAAAAGGTTTTGGAGCAAATTATGTTTAAAGCTTGCCTGCTAATTTCTCATCAACACCCTTATTCACTTCACCAGATTTGCTCTTTGTATACTGCAAAAGTACATGTGTAAATATTTTTGTTTACAACTCTCTGCATGATTGAAGTCATGCATTCACAGTACTTGATCCCCTGTAAAATTGCTAGAAAAATGTGATTTTAGTAAACCCTGCTAAAGACTGCATGGCTAAAAAAGGTTGCAAAAGAGTGTACCTATTTACTCTGTCATATCTCGTGCACTGTAAATTTGGTACTATATAGCCTTTAGTCAAGTCCCACGCGCTTATCTGGACACGCGACACACCCCGGATGCTGGCACGTAAAAAGACTAGCACGAGCAGCGAAGCCGCGAGGGCCTTTACCATCTCGTGGAGAGCGCTTATGTTTTTCTTTACATTTGTCTACCGATTTGGTAGACAAATTTTCATGCATAATGCATGACATGTTGTGAATGCGTGTGCGTCTTGTTTTTTTTAGAACGCGTGTGTCATCGCCTCAAAAATGGCTTGTTGGTGGTGATTGGTTCATATATATCGGCATGCATGCATAATTCATTGTACTTGAAAACATGAGTAATGATTATTCCACAAGATGGTTAAGGCGCTCCTGGCTTCGCCACTCAACTGGTCTTTTTTTCGTACCAGAATCTGGGGCACCACGCGTTCAGGTAGACACGTGGGCCTTGACTAAAGGCTAAGTACTATAGGGATTCTTTTACCAAAAAATAAGTTCTTCTATGAAGAAAAAAATATTAAATCTTCTGTGAAAAATCCAGTGAATACAGCATCCCAATTTCAAAAATGAAAATTACGTTTTAGTTGTGGTGACCATAGTGTTAAAGACTGAATATTAAGTTTTAAGCCTACAAATTCAATTGTTTTGAACTTTTCACAGAATATTCACAAATAATTTATGTAATTCAATAAAATTTGACATCCTCTCTTTTAGGAAATCTAACTTGTAGCAGAGAGACACAATGTTTTCTGCAGTTTCAGTTAAAATCAGTCATGTGTCATGAATATTTCAGTACTACAATGTATGTATGTTTGGTGTAATTACGGAATTCTAGATAGAATTATTTCAACTGATAGTTCTCTTGCTGTTTTTCCGCATTATCATTACAATTTCTAGATGACTTTCTAATGAAATATGTAAAACAGGTACACGTACCAGTTTAACCCGTAGCTTAAACGGCTTAAAAGAATAATTTCATTTTATCTCATTTGCTCAATCTTTATGTATGTGACCTTATTTTTGTTTTGCTCACATGGGTAATACACAATCTCTAAGTTGCTTCCTTTACGCCATTAACCCTAAAGGGGCCGGGTTATTTTGACCATCTCTCAGCCGGGGGGGGGGGGCGGATTCCGCCCCCCCTAAGATCTCGGCCATCGAGTGACGAAAATTTTTGAAACTCACTACATACATAGAACAACTCTTCCTCAACATGCCCAAGAAATTTCATGACTATAGGTCAAAGGGTTTTGGAATTATGGCTAATTAATTATTCATATGTATGAATGCCAATTCTGCTCGGTGTACACGACCTATATGCGAAAATTCAGTTTTCACGGCGGGTAGCGCCGGAAATTTTTTCGCTACGTGCAAACCCGTGGTCCGATTTTTATGTTTTTGGTATCAAAAGATGCGCAAAGCTCGAGGCTAAAAAGTCATAATAGCTCGGGTCGCGAAAAAATTTTTTTTAGAAGCTATCGCGGAAAATGTTGAGGGGGGCGGATTCCGCCCCCCCCCGGCCCTTTTAGGGTTAATTTGCAGCCGCATTACTGTTTGCTTTCTATGTTTTGTGCTTGAAAAATTGGAATTGTTGTAATTTGGTGAAGGAATGAATGCAAGAAAACGGTAAAGGTGAGTCCCTGTTTAAGTCATAATTGAATGTACATGGTTATAAATCACACTAGTGGGTGATAGTAATTACTTTCCTGTTGTTGCTTGTATATTAAGTACATGTGTAATATGTAGATATTTGGATAGAAGAAGTGTCTCAGATCTTCGAAGAAAGGGAGTTGGTTTGAGGTTGAGGAAAGTTATAGAAGAAGAAAAACCCAGGAAATATAGTACTTTAGTATGTTTAGTTTGCATTGAACATCACCGGTCAAATTTAAACTCGGTTTCTGAACTTGCCGAATCAAAACAATTGTCAAGTGTACAGTTTATAATTGGAAATCTTACTTTCTTAGTTGTTAGGCTGGTCTGTCTTCTTCTAAGTAAAAGCGACAAATTAATATCAACAAAGGCCCTACCTGTAATTATAACTGTCTTTCCTTTGAGCACAGCATCGCTACTGTAGTAATGGCAACTACTGATTAACTGCCAATAATACACACTGTAAAATGCCACTAAAATAGGCAAAAAACACCTCCAAACTGTGGACAATCCTACCATGGTCGTTAACATATGTTGCAGCGAAACTCACGTGCACATTTTGGATTAAGTTCACAGCGCCCTCACGAGTTTACGCCTTTTCTGGGGGCCGTTATAGCTGGGTGCGTTCGAGTAGTTCACCTCGATCGAATCGGGTAAAGCTGAAAGTCAGACTAGCTTACGGAAGTGTATTTAGGACATGACCAAAAAAAAAATCCGGCCCTCTATTTCGCCCGGGCGGATTACTTTTTCGCCCGGGCGGATTACTAATTCGCCCGGGCGAATTATTATTTCGCCCGGGCGGATTACTAATTCGCCCGGGCGAATTACTATTTCGCCCGGTCCGTGACAAGCGAGGTCACTATAAGATTAATCGAATCCAGTCTTTGCAATATTGGCAGCGCTACCCAGGAAATTCCGAGCATACCTCACGCCCGCTTTATTCACGCGCGTGAGGTAGGCCTATGCTCGGAATTTCTGGGTAGCGCTGCCAATAGACTGGAAACGGCCAGCGATCGCCAGACACCGAAAAGCTTGGCGATACAGTGGTAAAATGTATGAACCATTCACGGAAAGAATGCAGTGTCCGAAGCCAACTCTTTGGTTGTGTACAATGTCTATATAGAGTCCAGTGAATTTTCTAACAAAATTGGAAATGTTTCCAAGTCCCAGATTCATGTCTTTTCAACATTTCTGCAATAAGCAACCTTCATTGAGATAATGTATGATAAAAGAAAGGGCGACAGGATGCAGCATTCTTTCCCCATTGACTATTGGAGACACTTAAATTGTGTTTAACTTCATTTCATTTTTGATTGTGCCAGTTGGAAAAAAACTTTATTGGGAGTGAAATACTGACACATTTAAATGCTATAATGAAAACACACAATTGCACATATTGATAATTCTGTAAAAAATGCGCTTTTTATTTTTTAATTCATTTAATCAGCTGCTAAAATATCATGTACATGTAAAAGTATTTTTGGAAACATTTTCATCAAAAACGGGACAATTGAAACAAATGTGACAATTGTTTTTTTTTTTTAATAAGTATGTAATACTGACAATCATTCACTTTAGATATTAATATAGAGTTTACAATTTTAATGAAATACCTAAATAACATTGCATAAAAAGGTGCAAATTTAAGAAATAAAATCTACTATTAGATGTTTGTGTTCATATAATATATTTTACATTTAACTTGCCAAACATTCAATACGTGGGTGTAAGATGGCTTCATATAGAAGCCACAATGGTGACAGGGAGGTGTGTGCTTTTATTCAATAGGGATGCGCATGAGTAGACCTCTTGTGCATTCATTGTTAATGAATTAACATAACAAAACACACCTCCAAGACGTCTGCCGAATGCAATCGATCTATACTGTAAAGGGTAAGTAAAAAAAAAAAAAAAGGAAACCAAATGGGCCCCTATTTTTTTAAAGAATTTCTGCATGTAGCGCTTTCTAAATGTAGGCTATGAAAGACCAAGTAATAAGCTTTCTTTTTTTTAATGAAAGAATCATTCAAAGCACTTATGTTCTTTTAAACACATGCACACACCGTTTTTTAACCTTGTCCACGGATCACATTTAAGGTACGTGATATTTAGTAATAATGAAACCATGTCATATCCTGAAAGTGATATCAGAATAATCCCATAAGTGTCCCGGGTAGCCAAGTAGAAGGCAGGGCAAGACTATAAACTCTTGACATTGTAAAGCATGTTATTTTAACCTTGGAAGCAGCAGGCTTTCAAATAAATGCTATGATAAGTGCCAGATATCATGGTTCATATGAGAGTTTTCTGATGTGTTTTTGGTGAATAGTTTTTGTTTCACTGAAATATCACTTACCTTTATTGTGATCCGTGGACGAGGTTTAAAAAAAATGGTGTTTGTGTTCAAAATCCCATAACTGGAAAAGTACATGAGCAATTTGGATGATTCTTTCACTAAAAGAAACTTTATTAATTGGGCTTTCATATCCTATATATCTGGAAAACGCTACCTGCAGAACTTATCTAAAAAAAATATATTGTTTACACACACTGTATTGTCAAGTTATTGATGTAATTACCAAATAAGGCAATTAGCCGCGTAGTTAAATAAAACAGCATGAATATCAAGTTCCCTTACAAATGAAGCCTCTGACTTTTTAAATATGTTCATGATAATAATCTTAACATAAAATGCACATTTTATCCTCTTTAAATGTACACTTTACCAAGTAGAAGATTGATGTTCTTTCAAAGGTGCACTGAATAGTACATCCTTTGTAACGTGTTTGAATACCAATTGCTTTTTCCTTCATAGATAAAACATTTGCAAACATCAAAAACGAAATGACCACATTATCACGAAATCCCTACTGGATTGTTAGGAGTGATAGTCTAAAGCATCCTGTAGAATCGTGGCTACTGATGTGCTAACATTTTTAAGAAAACTTCGATTTTTCCAACGCTGGTCGGCCAACCAGCGTTGGAGAAAACTGGCTGTTTTCAAAAACTGCTTCTAAATGTTCATATTTAGTTATTTCTCATTTTCTTTGCAATTGATTACACACCTGTAAAGGAGAACAAGCCTGCTAAACCGATTCTCTGACCTTACATTTCCCCAAAGTCTAAAATTGCTCCGTTTCATCTAAAGTGGAGTCAGGGAACAAGACTACAAGAACATGATTGGTTTTCTTGGTTTTTCCAGCATCTTCAAGTCCAAAACGTGAAACAAGTCAGTTTAACAATATTTTCTATAACATACCTGTACTTATCCTTCCAATCCATTTATGTCGGAAAATTGCAGCACAAGCAAATGTTGTACCTTCCCTTTAATCATATCATGTTTGTCAAAATCTTGGGGGAAAAACGTTGTCAGTGGGGCACTAACTCCAAGAATCACTTCACCCTTTACAAAACAATACTGCTGAAAAGATGCAGCCGGAGATGAGTAATTGTTTCATGGTGGCTTGCTCAAGGACACTAGGCACCATTGCTTAAAGCCAGCCAACACACGGGCTCAGAAATCGTACCCAGAGATGATAAGATGATGAGAAGGCAGGGCATGAGTGAGAAGGAGATGATGAGTAATTGTTGTCAAGTGGCTTGCTCAAGGACACTAGCCACCATTGCTTAAAGCCAGCCAACACACGGGCTCAGAAATCGTACCAGAGATGATAAGATGATGAGAAGGCAGGACATGAGTGAGCAGGAGATGATGAGTAATTGTTGTCAAGTGGCTTGCTCGTTAGACGAGGCTTTGCCTGCTATCAGATGCCATTTGGTGGTATACACCTTATGCATAGCGGTCATCTTAGAGAATGTTTTGGTCATTTAAATTCAGTAACAATGAACACACAAAATGTCTAGTTGTACATGTATCCCAGTGAAACAAAGGACTTGTCCTCTAAGATGGCCGCTACGCATAAGGTCTAAAGACATGAATCCTAGGCTAGGATCCTAAGTAACTCCAATTTGAAAATTACCTTTTTAACGTCATCTATTTTTTGGCGTTCTATAAGTACTGTTTGTGCGCAGAAATTGGTGCCATTTTGTCGCCCTCTATCACCAAAAAAATATGGCCTATTACAAAAGTTGGAAGGATTTCTCTAACATTCCAAGCCAGTTGCTTCGCAGCTGACTTCCCACAATCTCCGGGCCAGCTCGTCATCCTGAGCGGCTGCTGATGGCGGTGCTACCTGGCAGTTGTCGAAATAGCTCCCGGAAAATTTAGCGACCGACTCGTCTAAGGCACAGTAAAGGGTGGTCTGGGCACCCGCCTCCTCATCAATAAAGAACAGCCTGTTTTGAAATAATAAAAAAAAATCCAAACAAATTAAATTCATATTTTCTTTTAATCAATCAAAGGCATAAAGAACTTGATTGGACTGATGATCATATGTTATCAAAGGTCATAACTTCTCTGATGATTTCTCTGAGTTTGAAATTCAACATTTTTAGTACTGAATTTTCAGAACTGAAAAACAAGCATGGCAAGCATTTTGTTGGTAAAACCATTTTACACCTACATGTAATGAAGCTTTTGCGAGCACATCCAAGTCAAGAAAAACATGTTCCAAAAAACCTCCTTTTCTGGAACCAAGAGAAATACTGCCCGTTTTGGTAACATGAAGTTGGCACCTAACTGACCTTAGATTCATTGGGAAAGTCAGAATCTTTGGGTCTAGGAACCAGTTTTACTGGACCTACATGTAGTACCTAAGACCTAGCACTTAGTACCTGGTAGCTAGTATCTGGTACCCGGGACGTAGTACCTGGTACCTTGCATGAGTGTGATGCCATGCACAGTTTTTTTTTCACAGGTCTACACTTACCAAAATACTGGAAGACTAAAGAAGTGATAGACGCTAGTGATCCAATCCCTGGACATGTGACTCCAGATAGGGGTGTAAATCACGCCGGGGTGGAGCGACACAGAGGTGACATCGATGGATTCCAGACGCCTGGCCAGCTCCCGGCTGAAGAGGACATTGGCAAGCTTGCTCTGAAAGTAATCCTTCAGGTACGGGTACAGAACGGGACTCTGTCCACTGGGGTCCTCGCGGGTGAAGTCCAAGGGAACGGACACCCATCTGTGCCCTATGGAGGAGACGGTGACCACCCGGCTGGGGGCGCTCTTCTTCAGCAGGTCCAGGAGGAGATTGGTCAGCAGGAAGTGGGCGAAGTGGTTAGTGCCGAAGATGGCGTGGAAGTTGTCCTCGGTGACATCACCCTCTTTGGCAAATGCAATACCTTGCAATTAAAGGGTAGGTTTATGTAAATCAGACGGGACACAAAGGGGCTTAGAAATAAATCAGGGCAGTAGGCCCATGGTGTGGGCCTCTGAATGATGATGCCTAGCAGCGATGTCCAGTCAACTTTCCGAGAGAACTTTCTGAGATTCTGAGAAGGAAAGTGTGGACTGAATGTCTGTGATCCCAAGTGCAGCCAAATATAAACAGGATCAGGTCATGAACTGTACTCAGACTTTGCCCAACAAAATTCTCCTACAGGCAAAAGGAATAATCCACAATATTTTGTTGCACAGAAATGAGAGCTCCAAATGATTGGATTTCCATTTCTTCAGTAGCAGTACTAGACAGGGAAAGGTAGGGGGGGGGGGGGGGGGGGGGGGGGGGACAAGGAAGGAATTTGACCCAGGATACCTTTATTTTAAACTTTCTTTATTCGCTGAGATTTTGAGTTTCTCAAAAAATTATCATTGATCTACAAGACCCCCCCCCTCCATGAAATGTTCCAGCCCCCCCCCACTGAAAAATACCTGGCTACGCCACTGCTACACAGTCCACACAGAATCCCAGTACAAAGTTTAGACTCACCCGCATTGTTGATCAGAATATCCAATCTGTCTTCACTTTCAACGATCTTGCTCGCAAACTCTCTGACAGACTGCAGGCTGGCTAGATCCAGGTGGCGCACCACGACCTCCGAGTTGCCCGTACGCGTTTTGATCTCCTTGGTGGCGTCTTCGGCCTTCTGGAGATTGCGACAGGCGAGGATGACTCTAGCGCCTCGCCGGCCAAGTCCAGGGCCGCCACTTTGCCGATACCTGAATTGGCCCTTAATGTACAAGAAAACTTTGCACAACAGGAATAGTATCTGCGCCTGAATTGCATCAAAAACAATATATAAATTGCCTTCAGTTCCCCTTCCCTGGAAAATTGGTGCACCCTCAGGTAGGTACCCCCCCCCCCCCCCCCCCCCACAGAACTTAAAGCTTCAGGTGAGAAAAGGAAAAAAAATCGAAAACTGAGATATGAACCGCAACCTCGCGGTGCAAAATCCTACCCTCTATCGACTGAGCTGTCGCACTGCTCGCTAAAACGAGGGGAAACAAATAATTATATAACTGCGTGCGTATCAAAAAAGTATCGTAGAGGGCGCTAAACAACGGCTGCCGTAACGATAGCCACTTCGTAATATCAACATAGGCCCTACCTGTAATTATAACTGTCTTTCCTTTGAGCACAGCATCGCTACTGTAGTACTGGCGACTACTGATAAACTGCCAATAATACACACTGTAAAATGCCACTAAAATAGGCAAAAACCACCTCAAAGCTGTGGACAATCCTACCATGGTCGTTAACATATGTTGCAGCGAAACTCACGTGCACATTTTGGATTAAGTTCACAGCGCCCTCACGAGTTTACGCCTTTTCTGGGGGCGTTATAGCTGGGTGCGTTCGAGTAGTTCACCTCGATCGAATCGGGTAAAGGCTGAAAGACGGTCAGACTAGTTAGCCACAAACGTTGCCGGGCTGTAAATCGAACGCTCAACCGCGGGCCATTACGATCGTGAAGTGATATCCGTAGCCACTGCCGTAGCCACTGACAAAACGCCCATTTCGTACTTGGTCTTCGTAGGATTTACCCGGTGGCCGTATTGAGGATAGGGGCAACCCCATTTAACTAGCACTCGAACAATTGCGCCGATTTGTGGACGTGTTTTTTTTGTTCCGTGGCCTCCATAAAAATCAAAAATCAAATAGGGGCCTTCTTCAAAACTGACCTTTATTATTAATGTATACTGGCTAATATGTCGATTTTCAAGGCGCATTGTCATGCATTTTAATTGGAGCTTGGTTTTCTTTGTTTTTTTTTTCCAAGTCAGAAGTTTATGACCATTTGTGGAAATAGTTACTGAAAAAAATCTTTCAACAAGGTGCCCCCCCCCCGCCCCGGCCCCCTAAGGCATGATTTACCGCCTTTCAGTTCAGTGCATAACTACAAAAAAAAAAGTTGGGCTGAAATGATCACCAAAAGTCGCAATGAACTCAATAATAATAATTACCTTTAATATTCAAAAACAGTTTTATTTTGATGTCCAATGAAATATTGGCTCACTGGTATTGCGCACGCTTAAGACCAGCCAGCCGGATTTAATCAAATATTTCTGTTGGTTGTGACAAGTTTAATCGAAGAGAAAAAACACAACGAGGCCCAAAGTGTCTTCCATCCACAGAGCGTGATAAATACTCATGCAAGGGTGCGTGATGTGTAAATTTAATACAATGTATGCTGCAGAAAAATCATACGCGAGCCGGAGCATGCAGCATGCAGGGTGAGCTGGCAGTACAAAGAGATCAATGATGCATGACGAAATCATACAAGTTCTTTTCAGGGGTAGGCTGTAATAAAAACCGATGTTGCGTACTGAAAGTGTGCAATTGCCTATTTCATACTCGACGTTTAAAATAAACCACAAATTTGCAGAAATAATGGAGGCAACAACAGCATTTATTATCATCATAGCTACATTGGCTGTACTGTACTTTCGTCACTACAAGAAGCACATTGCTTGTCGGCGGTACTGCAGGAGTAACGCTAGCTTGGAAGGAAAAACGGTCGTTGTTACAGGTATTTATCAACCTGCAAAAATGCAGTGATTCACACGAGTGGAATGAATTGGTTGTATACTTGACATACAGTAAACTTTGCGTAGACCTGCTGCTAAATCACATGTTTGTATACTGTTTGTACCTTTTGTATGGTCCATAAGACTCCATATAGTGACTATTTGTTTGCCGGCTTTGCCTTATCTTGTTTAAAAAACAAAAAAAATCATGAATTTATTAGTACTGTACAGCAAACGGTGTGCTTGCTGCGAGCCACAGTATTATAATAATTATGCACATCATTCTAGCCTCATGGCGGATTTGGCTTTCAAAAGACGGGGGACGGGACCACGGGGGGTTGTGAAGCGTGCAGGCCTGGCTACGTGCATTTTAAAAAGTTGCAACTCTGGTGTTTGCAATCTGTCAATCTTTTCAAGCCTCACGAATATTAATATGGTCCCTATCCATTATGGTGTTCAGTAACAATTTGCACAATAGCCTCTTTCGAGTTATTAATTACTAATAATATGATTGTTTATTTTTTTAAACGTGTAAAGCGCCTCGAGCGTCTTTTGTAGGCGGATTTTGGCGCTTTATAAATTTTCATTATTATTATTACTACACATCACCCTTTTACAGGCTTCCATTGGTCAATACCGAGACCCACGCGTAGTCACGCCGGGTGACGCTAATAAATATGCTAATATGTGCTTCGCCATTGTTGCCAAGCCGAAATCGGTGAAGCATAATAGTGTCTTACGGCGCTATAGGATTTGTGCTGAAAACCATGCACGTGGCTTTGGTCGGAAAAAAAATCCTCGTTGAGATTTTCCTTGGATATAGTTCAAGGTGTAACACAAGCGTTTGCAACAACAGATTAAGCTGAAATTCGGATGATATAAGTGTCCAACTACTCGTGGAATAACAACTTTCTGAGATTCCTAGAAATTGAGATAGATACATGGATTTGGGGACGTTTTCGAACGATTTCTTTCCGACTTAAAGGTCAGCTTTACAATAAACCAGCATTGACGTCTTGGCATCGATGACGGCGATTTTTTTCACTGACATAAAGTTAAGAACTTCTTCTTCCGTTATAATTTAATGTTTCAATCATACTGAGCATTCTTTCTGACCATTCTTTGAACACAACTTTCAAAAGGCCATGTCTTTGGGGCGCATGAATTTTACTGCTCTAGAGTACACAATCGGATTAACTTTACTCAACAACGGCCACGCTTTGCCTTCGCAATTACCACATCACGGCTGAGCTGGCTCGCTGAGGCAGCAACCGACGGTTCCGCAATCGCTGCCTTTGTTCACGTAATGTCCAACGGGTGAGATGTTTATCCAGAGCTCGTTATTCCTCCAGGGGGCAATTCGGGTATCGGCAAAGTGACGGCCTTGGACTTGGCCCGGCGAGGCGCCCGCGTCATCCTCGCCTGTCGCAATCTGCAGAAGGCCGAGGACGCCGCCAAGGAGATCAAGACGCGGACGGGCAACTCGGAGGTTGTGGTGCGCCACCTGGATCTAGCTAGCCTGCAGTCTGTCAGGGAGTTTGCAAACAAAATCATCGAAAGCGAGGACAGACTGGATATTTTGATCAACAATGCAGGTCTGCATTTAATCTCATCCTTTACATGTAATGTGAAATCAAAAGTTCGACTAAATGAATCGTGTTAATAGTTAAACACTGCTGGCTGGGCTTTATGGGAGACTCAAGTTTCGATATCGGATTTCGAGATATAAAATTAGGAGTCCCATGAAATCTGGTCTCTGACCTTAACCCTCACACGTGACTGTCCTCATGCGCTATACAATCAATGAGTCCGTATTTCATGGCGTGATATCCATTATGCACAATAGGTACGCGGAGACTTCTGAGAATAGCTATTTGCAGAGGCAAATAGCTTAAAAATACCAACCTGAAGCAGGTTACATTGTGTACTGCGAATTATATCTGTTTAATATTATTTATGGTCATCACCAAGTTTTTGCAATAAACATGTACATGTACATGTACATGTACATGTACTTGACACCCACGTTTGTTTATGGTGTAAATCGAGAATGTTCTTTTGTTCCTCTTTCCTTTGTTTGTACTCTAATTAACTTTTTCACAACAGCCCTCATTGTTTTGTACACGTTTTCCCACCGAGGAGTCCTCGATTCGGTTTCTGTCCTCGATTCACCGATAGATGATGTTGCACGTGTGTGTCCTCGGTAAACAAACTTTAAATGCACCATAAACAAACGCACAACTTTCTGTGCAACACATCCGCTGGCGAACATCTATTGGGGCCAGACCAGTGAAGGCTTGTTTAATTAAGCGTGCTGGCTGATTTTTTTTTAAGAGTATACCTTTACTCTTCTGTCTTATACATGTACCTATAACTTGCTCACACAGGTGTTCCAGATGTCGGACACGCGGATCTTGTTACCAAGGACAACTTTCACTCCGTCTTCGGCATCAACCACTTCGGCCACTTTCTCTTGACCAATCTTCTCCTGGACTTGCTGAAGAAGAGCGCCCCCAGCCGAGTGATTAACATCGCGTCGATAGCGCACAAATATGTGAATTCTCCTATCGACTTGACAAAAGAACATCCCAGCGGGAAAAGTCCAGTTTTGTACCCGCACCTCAAGAACTACTTTCAGAGCAAACTGGCCAACATCCTGTTCGGTCGTGAGCTGGCGAGGCGTCTGGAGTCCACGGGCGTCACCTCCGTCTCCATCCACCCTGGTGTTGTCTTCAGTTCGTGGTGGTTAAACATGAAGGTCAACTGGGTCAGGGCTCTGACCTATTACATTCAGTGGCCATTTATGTGGTGGGTATAAAATAACGAGTTTAATCAAAGACAACTTTGTCCCCCTTCACTTATGTACATTCTCAACTACAATATTGATGCGCGGTTGGGGGAGGTAGAGACCACGGCGGGACACGTTAGCCTTTTAGATGATACGATTCAACTCGTTTTGAGCAGGAGGCTACTTCTCCAGGGGCGGATCTAGCTTTCATGAAACGGGGGTAGGGGTGGCGGTGGCAGTTATATGAAGTGGGAGGGGTGGGGTAAAGCATCCCGAAGGTTCGTCCTGCTAGGGGGGTCCTGGGGCATGGCCCCAGTAAAAATTTGAAATAGACGATGCTTTTATCCTGCATTCTAAAGGCAAGTGGGCACATGTGGTCTAACGATTCTCCATTTTGTTTTGTTTTCTGGACTTACGAGCAGGTTGCTGTTCATAGACGAGGAGGCAGGAGCCCAGACCACACTCCATTGCGCACTGGACGAGTCGGTGTCCCAGCTTCCGGGGCGATACTTTGCCAACTGCGCCGCCGTGCAACCGTCTGAGCTGGCCCGGGATGATGAGATGGCGCGAAGACTGTGGGATGTCAGCTGTCAGGCCACGGGACTTCACTAGAAAATTAACATGAATGGAATAAATTGCTTTGAAATATAACACAATGACTCATATACATGTGATTATTATAGTCAAGGCGATACTTAAAAATAATTGTTACAAGAAGAGGCATTTTGAGTAGAAGTTGGTAACCTAGCTATTCTACCTACTTTTGGGGTGCTGAATATCCAAAAATGATGGATACCAAGCTGGATTTTAGTGGAAATATGCCTTATTTGCACAGATCTTTACTACCTGTCGTGTAATATATTTGTGTCCATATTTAGGAAATTTTTTATTATTTTTTTTGGAAAAAAAATATTTTGGTCATTTTACTTACACTTACTCCAATTACACTTTCTAAAGTATGTAAATGATTGAATAATTATTAAGACGTAGTAACAATACAAAATTACTACTATACCCTAAGGTTGCGAGCATTTACCTTGTCTCCAGGTATCATCAAGTAGTCTCGCCAAGCGTCAGTATTGATGAGCCTCAAATTCACAAAGTTACTTCCTGGCACTGTTACCCTAACAAAAATAAATAGAAAATCATGAGGAAAAAATGATAATATCTTGATGTTAAGGTCAAAAAAGAAAACACTGAGAAAAACCGAGGTGTCCGTAAATTGGGCTGAAAATTAGGCGAAGTGCTGCCTATAGTGGGGGATTTGAACAACTTCAAGGAAATCCCCCAAAATAAACAATTTGTGTTGCTTACAATAATTAATGTCAACGTCAAGACGTTTTCTTACCAATAATTTTTGGAATTGGTTGCCCTGAATGAGCACTTTTTGTTTTAAATATCGCCTAGACTATAATACAGAGATTTGTAGCGGTGTGATATTTCAAATCGATGAAAGAATGATACATGGAAGTCCAAAATCCCTAATGTTGCATAAGGAAACAAGCGCAAAATAACATATTAATCTGTTTCTTAACTCACATCATTTAAAAAACGAACAAACCCAACACATCTTCCAGGAATGTTTGAAAATCAACTCAAAAACTGATGCCAATCCGAACAATTCAAGGATGCATGGAGGAATATCAATACACATGCATCCCAGATTGAAATCAAATCTTTCAGATTTTACAGACAAAATTAATGGGAACGAGGTTTTAGACAAACTTAAGCCCTTTTATATTGCGACAAATTTGTAGTCATCTGCAGTAATTCATTTATTGCACCGATTCATGTAGGATGATATCACATTTTTCATTGTGAATTATATTTCTGTATGTAAATTCATCAAGTTTGGTTTCAATGTTACTTTTCAAATAGTTGTTATTATTTTAGTCAGGCCTATTTGTTTTGCTATAACAATAATGAGACTGATCAGGGTGATAAACTATGCTACCCACAATACCTTGCGAAGTGTAAGTTTCCTTCAAAAAAATATTAAGGTGAATATCGTCCTGACAATATGTAACGTTTAAGACTTGTTTACTCATCTATTGTAAAGGTCTGGTTGAAAGGAAACTAATGTAATGTCTCACTAGCTGCTAAGAAAAGATGACAAAACCCCCGGTTGCATACTTCTGACGCGGCGGACATTTTGTGGCATACGTATATCCGTATTTCCAGTCGTGAATTAGCCAATATATTTACTACATGTACATGTATTATACGGATAAACACACACGTGTTTTAATACGAATTTTCAAAGAAACATGTGCGAATGGTCGACTAGCACTCAAACAACTCGATTTTTGAGAGTCCTAATGTTGACCATCGTAATGTTTTTCTCGCACTAACACACTGTGCGGCCACTATATATGCCTTTCGTCTATGTTCATTCAGATTCGTTCACAAGACTTCGTTTTCGCTTTTAGTAGAGGGCTAGGCCTATTTCAAACATTCACCATTCTATTTCCCTTTTCATCGGCACCAGATACAATTAGGGGTTTCTTTTTTCATTAACCGTCAATCAAATTATAGCTGTACCTAAAATCAATTTAGAAAATGTTTTTAGGTAGCTTGCGTAAATGAAATGACGCGTCTGTTTCTCAAAACCGAATGCACGGACAGTGAAAACAATTGAACTTTTGTTAAGTTGAAATGGGATTAATTAAAATACCTGCGAATTCAGACGAAAACGAATGACCGATTTTTAGAAGTGAATGAACATTTCAGGAAATTGGCCGGGAAAACCTATATTATAACACGGGGTGGGGGTGGTCGCATTAGCTCGTTTGATATTTTTTATCGTCCTTTGGTGAACGGGGAGGAGATTTCCCCGCACGCCAGCAGGGTACTTCGAGTTAGCTGTTCACCATAACAGTGCCTGAATGTGTGAACCTTGAACTTTGTACACCAGGGTCTGGTATAAAGGTAGAGATCAGAAGTAGGTCACGGGTGAAAATCGCTGACGCAAACTGTATTCCGTCTTCAGCAGTACAATGGAGGCAACAACAGCGTTTATAATCATAATAGCTACCTTGGCTGTACTGTACTTTCGTCATTACAAGAAGCACATTGCTTGTCGGCGGTACTGCAGGAGTAACGCTAGCTTGGAAGGAAAAACGGTCGTTATTACAGGTATTTATCAACCTAAAAATGATACATGTACATGTACATTGATTCTAGAACTGCATGGAACGAATTGCTTGCACTTGAAATGCGATGCTAAATCACTATACATGCACCTACAGATGGTCTTAGAAAATTTTCGTCATCATGACATCATCAGGCGTCAAGTTACGTCACACTAAAGGTGCATTATTTTCTCCATATAGGGGTTTTACACATTTTTGTTCCTCCAGTTCATTTTGGCACTTTTGTAAATCTGATCCACTTCGGACTAGCATGTACACACATAGACCACTACCCGCGGATGGTCCACGAGGATTTTCGTCATCATGACGTCCTCTGGTGTCAAGTTACGTCACATTAAAGGTGCTTTTACCTAATATATCTTCTGAAGTACAAGTCCGATTGGGTTGACTCTTTGAAGGTACTAGGCAAAATCTGATCATGTCTTGGGAGTATGGCATTATAACTCGCATAACATCCTGAGGAAAAAGACTGCCGCACTCAATTCGAACCGCCGATGTTTGTAATATCAAATTTCTTTTTTAGATGCTGGGTAGTCTCTCATTCCAATAATTAGTCTTTGGACGTCCGTGGTGTTAGTATAGTACCGTGGCATGTTTGCAAAGTAAATTTGCACATTCTAAAAGTCCCGGGTCACAATTGAAAAGGGACACCTTTGCCAAAGATTCTGGATCAAAATGACCCGAAAACGATCCAGAAAGTGTCATTTTAGAAAGAAAGGTGTCATTCGATCTTGAAACTTGGCAAATAGTACCAGGTTCCAGGATAAAATACGACTCGAACTTTGTAAAGTGTGATATCCGGTTTTGCCGATTATTGTAAGAGTGCTGCGCTTTAGGTTATGCAGAAGGGTCAAGTATTTTCTAATCGTCCTTGATTCAGGTGGCAATTCAGGCATCGGAAAAGTGACGGCGCTGGACTTGGCCCGGCGAGGCGCCCGGGTCATCCTCGCCTGTGTCGTGATGAATGCCGAAGACGCCGCCAAAGAGATCAAGACGCGTACGGGCAACTCGGAGGTTGTGGTGCACCACCTGGATCTAGCCAGCCTGCAGTCCGTCAGGGACTTCGCGAGGAAGATCATTGAAAGCGAGGACAGACTGGATATTCTAATCAACAATGCAGGTCTGAATAAATGCGTTCTTATCGCGTGGTGCGGAATCTATGCTAAAATGTCGTACATGACTTGCCGTTAAACTCCTGTCATACATCAATTCAACGCACAAAGAGAAAAGCACAAAAGACCGCTTTAAGCACTGTTTCAAACAGAAGCATGATTCGTTCTCGATCTTCAGCTCCCCGTCTCCAGTCAATTTCTTCTTTCAACTATGAAAAAATTACTATAATGCACGAAGCAAGTCAGTTGCCCTTTGTGGTTATTTATGCTTGCTAAAAATCAGTATATAGACCTTTGTTGATCTTTCTTTCATATTTCTCACCCACAGGTGTTCCAGACGTCGGACACGCGGATCTTGTTACCAAAGACAACTTTCATGCCGTCTTCGGCATCAACTACTTCGGCCACTTCCTCTTGACCAATCTTCTCCTGGACTTGCTGAAGAAGAGCGCCCCAGCCGGGTGGTCACCATCGCCTCGATAGCGCATAAATATGTGTCCTCCCCTCTGAACTTGACCCGACAGGATCCCAGCGGGAAAAGTCCAGTTTTGTACCCGTACCTCAAGAACTACCTTCAGGGCAAACTGGCCAGCATCCTGTTCGGTCGTGAGCTGGCGAGGCGTCTGGAGTCCACGGGCGTCACCTCCGTCTCCCTTCACCCTGGTGTTGTCTTCAGCTCGTGGTGGTTAAACATGAAGGTCGACTCGGTCAGGACTCTGGCCTATTACATAATGCGGCCATTTATGTGGTGGGTATAGAACGAGTGAATTGTGGTTGTTGTCTCCCTCAATTTTGACTTAGATCAATTCTCAACTGAAATTCACGGTGCGCGGTTCAGTTAGTGGCGTAACTACGGCCGGGGTGGGGGAGGTGGGGGCCACGGGGGGGGGGGGGGCACGTACCCGATAAAATGATACGTCTTCTAAGCGGGAGGCTACTCCTCCAAGTCAGGGGCCTGAAATCTCATTTCAATTTGAAGACAAGACCGGAACGAAGTAGAAGGTTCGAAAACCCCGTGAAAATAATTATCCATGGTTTTGTGTTTGTCTAACGCACAGGTTGCTGTTAATAGACGAGGAGGCTGGAGCTCAGACCACGCTCCATTGCGCATTGGACGAGTCGGTGTCCCAGCTTCCTGGGCGATACTTTGCCAACTGCGCCGCCGTGCAACCGTCTGAGCTGGCCCGGGATGATGAGATGGCGCGAAGACTGTGGGATGTCAGCTGTCAGGCCACGGGGATTGAAAACAACTACTAACAGCATGAATTGAAATAATTTGAAAATGTAGTCTTGAACCAAATCGTATATGCATTCGCGGCATTCTGCTATAAACAGAGTCAAATTCAAACAGAAAATCATCATATGAAGAGAATGTTTCACAATTAGGCTTATACAAATTATATTAACGACAGTGACATTTAAGACTTGAAGAAATACAATTATTTAAGTCAACAAGTGTTTGAAAATTACTTCAGGAAACACGAATGAATAATTGATTTAGGCCTACTTCTATTGTTTTCATTGATTATTGTTTCGTTTAGTACCTGTTCATGTCTGTTTTTATTTAATAATATTATGTTCGGTTATGATCTCACTTTTAAACCCATTTTATATCTTTAAATCTCCTATTTGTTTGAATTATTTGTACATTCTCTTAATCCTTTTAAATAGCTTGTTTTTGTTTTATTTGTTTTCTTCTTTGTAATGTTATGCTCAGGGCCCCGTGGAAGACCACATTATAATGTGAACGGGTCACCATCATTAAAGAACAGAAATTAATAAATAAATAAAACAAATAATATGATATGATTGCACTTTGTAAAACATTTAATTTTGACTTTGATTTAAAATATACCAACTGCACTGGACATCACATCATAGGCCCGACCTCCTGGGACACCCCCCCCCCCCCCCACCCCCGGAATGTCCGTAGTTTTGTCATCAAATTAATTGTTCTGTATATTGTTCAGTCGTAACAAGCGCCGAGAGCAGAGTATGAAAGGAGCAATTTGATGTTTTTAAATACATTTTTTAAAGGGTTGGGGGCGCAGCGCACGTCACGGTGTTCACCGTAGCAAGTTCACAAAATTGAACTTTCAACAGCACGACGATTCATGTACAGGTCACGGGTCAAAGTCGCTGTTGCAAAATTATATCGTTTAGCAGTTGCTTATTTCAACGGGACACGTACTTTACAAGAATACAATTAAAATGGAGTTAATAACAGCAATAATAATCATCATAGCTACATTGGCTGTACTGTACTTTCGTCACTACAAGAAGCACATTGCTAGTCGGCGGTACTGCAGGAGTAATGCTAGCTTGGAAGGAAAAACGGTCGTTATTACAGGTATTTTATTATCAACCTGCAACAATACAAACTCTAGAAGTGGAATGAAATGAGCTTGATTTGTACACTGCTATATCAGTTATTTATCAGTTTTCTTTAACGCTTGAGTCATTCGGATTCCCCGAAACGACCCTTGAATTTCGTCCCACAACATCGTTAGATCAATTAATATTGTTGATTTCATCTTCAAATTTGCACCACTAGATTTTATTGTGAGTCAAATTGTGTGCAGGGTGTTTAATGAAGGTGCTCTTAAATACTCGTGCTAGTTTCGACAAAATTCGTCTCATATGGAGATTGGTGTTGTGTTGAAAAAGCAAATAGTTTTTACTCAGTCAGTTTAATGTTTTTGTCATTCTATTTTATTTCGACACGCCGAAACGTTACGATAAGTAATGTTTCCAATTTTTTGGCTTCCTTTGGATATTCAAACTTACATTTTGCACAGAATCCTTCAAGCACCATCAATGTACTAAATGTATTTTCTGAGCATGAAAAAAAAAACGATTCTGCTTTTTCAATACAGCGCAAATCTCCACACGAGATGAATTTGCCGAAAACTGGGGCAAATCACAATGCCACATTCATGACTTAAACTGCACTTAACCCTAAAAGGGCCGGGTTATTTTGGACATCTCTCAGCTGGGGGGGGGGGGATTCCCCCCCCCCCCAAGATTTCGGCCATCGAGAGACGAAACATTTTGAAACAACTTATCATGAACATACCCAAGAAATTTCATGACTATAGGTCAAAGGGTTTAGGAATTATGGCTAATTGATTATTCACATGCACGAATGGTAATTCTGCTCTGTGTATACGACGTATGTGGAAATTCAGTTTTCACGGCGCGTAGGGCCGGAACATTTTATGTTTTTGGTATCAATGCGCAAGGCTCGAGGCTAAAAAGTCATAACAGCTCGGGTCGCGAAAAAAAAAATCAAGGCTATCGCGGAAAAAGCCACGGCCCTTTTAGGGTTAAGATGAAATCCGTTGGTGCCAATATGAAATTGAAATTTACATTGGAATATACAAACGATGCTGATGAACGAAATTTAGTTAATGATCGTTCCAGTAAATGTGTGTATGATTAAAGTGCAGCGGCGTAGCCAGGGTTCTCATCCTAGGGGGCGTGTGAATAACACGTACATCCGGTTACAATGGAGGGGCGCCCAAACATTTCATCTGTGCTGAAAGGTAGCCAGGTTTTTTTTCACTGGACCCCCGACCTCCGTAATATAGGGGTGGGGGAGGGGGTGGGGCTGGACATCATTTTCACATGGGTGCGCTGTTCGAAACATATATCATGGTAAATGTTCAACAAAAACTACTGCTATTCGCTTTCCACGGACGTTAAAATAAACAGCGACTCGCGGAAAAAAAGGAGTTTTGGTGAAAAATACGCACAAAATCGCGGGAAAAGGACTCATGTTCTTCCAGCTAATCATGGTAACTCAAACGGTTGTGTCTTTCTCCGGATGTCAAATATCCAGTTTGGGGAAGGGGCGACAGGGGAGGGGGGGGGGCGCCAACTTTTTACCGGGGGGGGGGCGTGTGCTACGCCGCTGTTCGGTTGGATCGCAAAGTACACCGAATCCGTCATTTCGTTCATAACTTTTGCCCGTGAACGTAATCATAGTGATCAAGTGTTTATTTGTGGAATTTAATTTGCATAATTTCGGGTGATGACTCAAAATTCAGCGTTTATTACTCGACAACCGAGCTTGCATTTGGGTCGGTTTACTGATTCCAATCTAACACATTAAATCTATAACTACGGAATCATTTTTCTCCTAGGGGCCAACTCTGGCATCGGCAAAGTGACGGCCCTGGACTTGGCCCGGCGAGGCGCCCGGGTCATCCTCGCCTGTCGCAATCTCCAGAAGGCTGAAGACGCTGCCAAGGAGATCAAGACGCGAACGGGCAACTCGGAGGTCGTGGTGCGCCACCTGGATCTAGCCAGGCTGCAGTCCGTCAGGGAGTTCGCGAGGAAGATCAACGAAGAGGAGAAAAAGCTCGACATTCTGATTAACAATGCAGGTCGGTGTATGTAAAAGTAGCAGGTCTTAACAATCAAGCTTCCCTTCTGTTTTCGTATGTATAATTCCGCCTCGGGTCATTGTTTTATTTTTGTTTTATTTGCAAATTTTCTGAAAGAAGCTGAAGAAGTCTACAAAATTCAGGCGTACACCTCCAATCTTTCTCTCGTTTGAATTACCGCACAAAATGGTACACAGGTATTCCAGAGTTCGGACACGAGGGTGACGTCACCAAAGACAACTTCCACGCCGTCTTCGGCACCAACCACTTCGGCCACTTCCTGCTGACCAATCTCCTTCTAGACCTGCTGAAGAAGAGCGCCCCCAGCCGAGTGGTCACGGTGTCATCCAACGCCCACGAGCGCGTGCGGAGCTCACTAGACCTCAGCCGAGCTGTGGACGCCAGGAGGCCGGGGCGAACCGACGGGGCCGCACCGGTCCTTTACCCACACCTGAGGGACTACGCTCAGAGCAAACTGGCCAACATCCTGTTCAGCCGTGAGCTGGCGAGGCGTCTGGAGTCCACGGGTGTCACCTCCGTCTCCCTTCACCCTGGTGTTGTCTTCAGCTCTTGGTGGTTAAACATGAAGGTCAACTCAGTCAGGACTCTGGTTTATTACATCAATTGTCCTATTATGTGGTGGGTATCATGACTGTGTAGTGAATCAAAGACAATTTTTTTGTGTTTGTTGTCTCACTCCGTTTTGATTTCATTGGCACATCTCCACTGAAATAGCACACGGTTCAGTGTCACCTCTCGTCTTTTTTGTGTGTAGGGAAGGATTCTTATTTATAAAAGAATTCACGCCCCCGCTATCCCAGACTATGGGTTATTCCCCTTATACGGCCGGTGTAGCGTGAACTTAGGTTTCTATGAAATACAGACTCATTGGTAGTATTGCGCATGCCTAAGCGAAGATAATTTGGAGGTGACCGATCACGTGAGGGGGTTTTACCAATAAAAAGATAAAGGAGTCCAATTTTCATAGGAGTCTGATTTTCATATGACACCGATACGCCGCAACGGCGGTGATGGTCGCTATCAACAACG
This sequence comes from Patiria miniata, assembly GCF_015706575.1. NCBI lineage: Eukaryota > Metazoa > Echinodermata > Asteroidea > Valvatida > Asterinidae > Patiria > Patiria miniata. The sequence goes on from NW_024037061.1 coordinate 14,803,044, forward strand.
TGAATCAAGTCCTGTCTTTGGAACTTAAGCAGCAGCGCCACCCTTGAAAATATTCCTCACGTGCACTCATTCAATACACGTGTATGAGGTCATTGAGGTATACAGGGTGGTGCAAAAAGAAGGAACCCCACTTTTGACGGCAATTTTCACCTAGTTGTTGAGCATATTTCAAAAACTCAATTAAATGATATTAAAATATTGATCTTTAAACATAAGTGACGAAAAAAATGATTGCAAATGCATATTTTGTCTTCGAGATATGGTAGTTAAAAAAATTTCATGTGCCAAACCTATTTGTCCACGGACGGCTTTATTCCATCCGCTTGACTGAGCTCCGGAGCTTGATTTGAAGACAAAAAGACACAACAGATTTTTTTTCACCATTTATGTTTGAAGAGCTATGCTTCACTATATTATTCAAATAAGTTAAGTAAGTAGATTAAACTTCCTGTCAAACGTGAAGCGGTAGCGCTGTCGAAATTTCAAAGACTAGATTTAAAAACCGATGAAAATATTAATAACGCGTGCGTCCGAATTACTGGTGGTTAAACACGCGTCCATGGGAAGTGTAGCCGCTTCTGTTAAAGTCATAATTATAGGCGCATGTGTAATTGGTTTTGTGTTTTGTTGACTCACGCGCAGGTTGACGTTTATAGACGAGGAGGCAGGAGCCCAGACCACGCTCCATTGCGCATTGGACGAGTCGGTGTCCCAGCTTCCGGGGCGATACTTTGCCAACTGCGCCGCCGAACAACCGTCTGAGCTGGCCCGGGATGATGAGATGGCGCGAAGACTGTGGGATGTCAGCTGTCAGGCCACGGCACTTGAAGAAACTACAAATATGAATTGAATTAATGTCAAATGTATACTTTTAGTCTGAAAAATAATGTGATATAAATATCTGAGTTAATTTAATTGTTCCCTTTGCATAATCTCTGTATAAAATTGTCTCATTTCATACATGGCGTTTTATTTCAAAACAACATTTTACATTAATTCAATTCATATTTCGATTCGATGTGGAGAAATCCGAAAAATAACAAAATAAATAAGAAAATACCACGGAAAATAAAACTAAAAAAACGGAACAATATCAAGCTTCAAAGAATGGTGGAGAATCACCTGAAATAAAAAAAACTAATCATTATCCCAACAATAAGTCGAAGGAATATCAGTAAGCCCACATGTACATCACAGATTAAACATGACATAAAATCTTTGGGATTCGAAGACAATCTGATGACAACGAGGTTCCAGACAGCCGAGTTTATCTTAGTTTCCCGAGCTTAGCTATTATTGTGTACATATTTTCAATAATTCTTTTATTACACCGATTCATGTATTACATCAGACTCTTATCTGTTTCTATATAAATTTATTCAGTTGGTTCCACAGTTGGTTTTAAAGTGCCCATGAATTGTAATTGTGTTTAATGTAATCCTTGAAATTGCACATTTTGTGTCCCATTTTACCTTACTTTAAATTTTCATTTCGCCATCTTTAAGGGCATTTTGTTGCCTTTTTGGTTGTTATGCTAATGAACATTTGTATATTCATGAGCAAAGTGTGATATGAATTCAGGCAGAAACCTCAATATTACAGCTATTTCAGCTCCAAAATTTGCCAGATTTTTTGATATTTTGCCGTCGAAAATTGTCTTTTCTTTGGTGATTTATTCTTCTTTCAGTTCATGACAGTGGGTCAATGAGCAAAGTTCTCTCACAAATGTTTTCGAAGAGCAAATTTTGGGTTCACACTCCGAATGAGTTTTCATACATTAAACAGGAGTACAAAGTTGCACAAAATATGTTCCAAGTAAAATTCACGTCATGAGCCCTTTAAATAATATTTGTGATTAGATTTTGCAAAAATTAGTATTGCAAAAATGAGACTGCTCGTGGTGGTAATCTGAGCTACCCACAATGCCTTGCAAAGTTCCTGTTTCCTTCAAAAATATTATGAAATCAATGAGCGGGCACCGTAGCTTTATAAAACAAAAGAGAGACATTGGTTTTGATGACGCGACAGTGTTTTCCTGCAGAATGATGCATCTGATCATGTTTTGTCTTAAAAAAAATGCTAAATTACTCGCGACTGTTTTTCAAATTGAGGGTTATACTAGCGTGAGGAATAAAGTATACCACGGGCCGTTTTCGCATAAGCTGGGGAGCAATTAGCCTTTCACCAAGGCCATCGTTTTTTAACTTGCCCGCATTAGACAACGCGTGCTTGCACAAAATTTAAAAACAAAAAATGCGAGTCTACTTTTCCACGCGATCGTGACCGCGTAATTGTTCTTACATTATCTTATTTTAATTTTACTTATAAAGGTATTTCAAGAAATTATTTGAGTGTATGAACTTATTTTTCATCTGAACTTACAGTTATTTGCTCTTACGTTTTCCTTACTCACCCTTCTTTTAAAAATGGAAGCGACTAGGCAAAATCCGCGTTGTGATTGGTTAACCTTCAGCACTCTATTTATTTGCATAAAAACTATGAATAATTCAACAAAATCAAGTTGGGAAAGGCCTCGTGGCTTTGCCACTTGTGCGTGCTGACTTAATCTTTGCTCCAGTCGCTTCGGGTCTTCGCAACTCCACCGCTCTAAGCCACGATGGCCTGGGCGAAAGGCTAGGGAGCAATTTGATATTAATATTTTCCATCGACGGGACGGGATTGCGAGCCGGCAGGGTATTCTTTACGGTGGTCACCATAATATAGGTTCTCCCGGCTATTTTAAAATTCATCAACTCCAACATTCAATTTCGTCAACGAAAAATTTCACACGCAGTTGGGTCACCCTCATTACTCACCGGGTCGAGAATATTCGTCAGTACGATTATATGCGTCTCAGCTGTTTCCAAATGGCAGCATTGAGAGATCGAATTCTTCTTAAATCGATTAGACAAATTTGATTTCTGAATACATTTGTAGCAAGGTCTAGCTAGACGAGACGAAATCGAATACTCCGGGACGAAAACGCGTGCTTATTGTTTGAATTTGCTTGGTCTAAATTTGAAATTGTCTGACAAAAGACGAAATGAAACATTGGAAGTGCACTAAATTGATGTTGTTGGACGAATTTAAATGTAAGAAACGGCGAATTCGAATGATAAACGTTTTAAAGTGGCCGGGAAAACCTATATATAGTAAGGCCCCCCCAAAAAAGTCTCCGGTTTCTGGTATGCGCGCGCGTCGCCGTAGCCATGCGCGTCGGCAAAATGAACAAGTTTTTTTTTTCAATGAAAGATGATGTCTCAAAACCGCCTAACTCACTGGTTTGACTGGAATCCTGCTGCTGCACAATTTTAACGTGTTTTTAGATGGGGTTATGATCGAGAATAAGCTTTATGTGGCCTCTCTGGACTCCCATATATTTGCACTAAGTTTAGTCGGGCACCATTTGCAGCCATCAGCCGACATTTGAAGCAAAAAAATCAGGTAAAAAAAAAAAAAGCCGCGTCGCCGCACCACTTTTTGGGCAAGTCCATACCAGAAACCGGAGACCATGGGCGTCGCGAGGGGGGGGGGAGGCAAGGGGGGCACTTGCCCCCCCCCCCGGAAAAGCCAAAAAAAAAAAAAAAGGAAGAAAAAAAAAAGAGAAAAAAGAAAAGAAAAAGAGGTGCGAAGACATAGTGGTGTAAATTTAATGGGTTGGGGGGGGGCAAAAATGTCCCTGCCCCCTCTAAAACTGATAAATCGAGAATGTGTTGAGAAATACAGGCATTTTTTGGCCAACATTTTTTTTTGCCCCCCTCTAGAAAAAATCCTGGCGACGCCCATGCCGGAGACTTTTTTTGGTTGACCTAACAGTGCATGAATGTTCACCATAAATAACATTGAACTTTGTACAACAAGAACAGGGTATAAAAGGAACGGATCAGAGGTAGGCCACGCGGGTCAAAAACACTGATGCGAATTGTATGCTTTATCAGTTGCCTATTTTAACAAGACACGGACCTAAAAAAAATAGTAAAATGGATGCAACTTTCATTACAACAGCGATTGCTATCATCATAGCTACCTTGGCTGTGCTGTACTTTCGTCACTACAAGAAGCACATTGCTTGTCGGCGGTCCGTCAGGGAGTTCGCTAACAAGATCATCGAAAGCGAGAACAGACTGGATATTCTAATCAACAATGCAGGTCTGAAGCTCGTGATGCAAAATCTTGTAATCTGTTGCTGTTTATAAGTGGTTGTTTTAGCTCGGCAACCATAGTTTTCCCGCCCTGCAGTTTTGAAACTTGTTCATTCAATCAGAAAGAATGTCCTTTCCATTTTGTTCCTTGTTATATAAAATACAAGATCTGACAGTAAAAATAATGTTATAGTCTTGACTCAAAATGTTAAAAATCTCGTTCGTCTTTGAATACCCGTGTGCAATCTTTAATTCTCACTCAGCTTAATAGCTTCCAATGGCATTCCATGGACAGCTATAAAAATAGGTTCCTTTAGTTAAACATGCATAACATCTGATACATAGCTTGGATCAATTTCAATAATTCGTGTTTTTTTGTTCAGATGAGTGGAAGAACATGTTAATTTAAGACATACTTCGTTGATGTATTAAATTTAATTGCTTTTTAAGGAAAAAAATGATTAATCCAGGTCACTTTCTTTTTGGCTCATCGTTTATATTAATTTACTCATTTTTCTTACACATTCTTATCTGCATTGTGGTTTACAGGTGTTCCAGATTTCGGACACGAGGGTGGTGTCACCAAAGACAACTTCCACGCCGTCTTCGGCATCAACTACTTCGGCCACTTCCTGCTGACCAATCTTCTCCTGGACCTGCTGAAGAAGAGCTCCCCCAGCCGGGTGGTTATCGTCTCGTCTACAGGCCACAGATGGGTGTCAAGTCCCTTGGACTTGACCCGCCATGATTCCAGAGGGAAAATTCCAGTTTTGTACCCGCACCTCAAGAACTACCTTTAAAGCAAACTGGCCAGCATCCTGTTCAGTCGTGAGCTGGCGAGGCGTCTGGAGTCCACGGGTGTCACCTCCGTCTCCCTTCACCCTGGTGCCGTCTTGACACCGATCTGGCGATCCTTGAAGGTCAACAGGGCCATGAACCTAGTCTTTTACATGATTTGGCCAATTATGTGGTGGGTGTTACGAGTAAAATCGTCGATTCATTCTGAAAATATCATGAAAACAGATATATTCTGAAAACATTGGTCCTATCATGGTTATGGACGAAATGCGTGTTGTTTTATTTAAACGGAATATTTTTGACAGGGGCACCAGTATCGTGTCAACTAGGGGTGGTTGGGGCCGGGGAGGGACACCAGCAGTTCCAGATAATTCGGAGGAGATGGCTGGACAACATCTGACTGTATAGGTGGCACTGCGAATCATCCACAGTATACGGCACTTTGCATGAACGTTTAATAGGTGGTGGGTGAGCAATATCTTAGAGCTTTTACAGCGTGGGGAAAAAGTGCATATTTAGGTCAAGTGAGTTAATGTTAATGTGCATTCGGATAACCGATCGAGGATGGCAATCAGAGGCACTCCCGACCCCCACCCCCCCCCCCGCCCCTCCCACTCCTTAGTGCCTTCCTAACTTAGAAATTTGGGAAGTCAAACATGAGCTTTTATAGGCCTAAAACGCATTGAGTGGCCCCCTCAAAACTGACTCAGGGGTACGCTGATGTAGGTGTGTGTGTCTGGGGTGGGGGGGGGGTTCGTTTTGGACGGCCAGTCAGCCACCGGCAAAACAATTGGGGGTCGAGGACATGTCCCCTCGCCCGAAACCCCACCCCACCAGGCCCCCTTCTTGGGATAGCCATTTTCTTTCGTTCCATGTGAGCTGTAGTAAGATGAGCGGAGTCCATTGTCTTTCGAATCAGGGGCCTGACATTTCCAACAATGAAATACAAGAAATGTGTCCACACGTCTGGTATGCAAGCATTTTAAAGAGCTGTTGTCTAGAGGTCTTGCATTATTATAACCTTGTTGGGAAATACCGACAACAGATGAAGCCCTGGTAGATATTGGGGGAGGGGTGGAACGGCCTAATTCTCACTGGTTTTTTGTTTTGTTGACTGACGCACAGGTTGACGTTGATAGACGAGGAGGCGGGGCCCAGACCACGCTCCATTGCGCATTGGACGAGTCGGTGTCTCAGCTTCCTGGGCGATTCTTTGCCAACTGCGCCGTCGAACAACCGTCTGAGCTGGCCCGGGATGATGAGATGGCGCGAAGACTGTGGGATGTCAACTGTCAGGCCACGGGGATTGAAAACAACTACTAACAGCATGAATTGAAATAATTTGAACTTTTTGTTTTCAAAAAACGTCGACGTCATCGTGGCATTCTGCTGAAATGAGACAATTTTATACCGATATAATTATTATATCATGCAAAGGGAACAAAAGGCCTCATTAAATCTAAACAGACATTTATATCAACCATAATAATATTGTTTTTAGACTAAAAGTATAATTGTTTAAGTCATACAAAAATATACCCGACACAGAAAATTATATAGTCACTAAAAGTAGTTTCAGACTCAATGTATATCATATTTCGATTGAAAAAAAAGTCAAAAAAGTAGGAAACATGGAAAAATAAAAACCGGAAACAATAAAAAGCTTCAAAGAATGGTGGAAAATCGACTAAAAGGACTAATCCTTATTCAGAGGAATATCAGTACATGTATGCAGTTTAAAGTGAAATCGATTCGAAGACAACTTAAGAACAAGGATCCAGTCGACCAGTGGCTTTTCTACGGGGGGCTGGGGGGGGGGGGCTTTAGCCCCCAAAATTTGGTCTAGCCCCCTCCCCCCAAAAAATCTATTCAAAAATGCACTAGCAAAATGTAAGAATGTGTCGTACGTGCAAACGGTCTCCCCCTAAATACATAGTCGTGAGAAGGGTGCATTTATTTTGTACACTTTTAGTTAATATAGTGTGCCTGATTGTAGGATTTTATCAGCGCTCCCCATTGAAAATATGGCACCCCCCCTCCCCCACCTATTTATTTTCGGAGGCCCAAGTGTCCGGAGAAAACCGGTCTACATTTCAGCACGCCCACCTGAAAACAAATTCTGGATCCACCCTGCTAGCCCCCCAAATATATTGGCTCTAGAACCGCGCCTGCAGTCGACCGAGCTTATCCTTTAAATTACAGTTAATAATTGTGCGATTATTTGCAAGAATTAATCCGTAAAAAAGAACTTTAAAACTTGTGTTTGTGTTCAAAATTCCGAAATATTGAAAGATACATAAGTGATTTGAATGATTCTTGTACTAAACGAAAGCTCATTGATTGGGCTTTCATATCCTAGATTTTGAAAGAACTTCATTCAAAAATTGGTCCTGCCATTTGGGCTTCTGTTTTTTTGGACTCACCTTGTCTACGCATTTAAATAACTGTAATTATAGTAGTATATAATTATTAGGATTGATAAACTGCATGAGTCTGATCATGGTGGTATGCTGAGCTACCCAAAATGTCTTTTAAAGTCTCTGTTTCCTTCCATCACAGACATTAATGAGCGCAAAGTGCGGGCTATAACGTAGCTATATCCTCTGCATGCTGATTTTAGATTTTTTTGGGGGGGGGGGCCTAAAACAATTTTGGTCCTCCGAAAAGTGGGTCCAAAACATTACGGCGTGGGGTTCGGGGCCCACTTAAGGGTCCCGCATTTTTGTTTGTATTCTAGATGCTATGTGGTGCGATCTGAGGCAATTTCTGACCACTTTTACCAAATTTTGAGGAAAAGTTGGTAGTGTACGCAGTGCCTGCCTTTATTGCGACGTCACTTTAAAAAAAAAAGAATTCTTTTTGGGGGGGGGCATGGCCCCCGTTGCCCCCCCCCCCCCCCCCCTCCCCCCCCCCCCCCTAGATCCGCCCTTGAGGCCAACGTGGATTAGTAACAAAGAGTGAATTGAACCAATTAGAAGAAGGTTTTGCACAAGCACCATACAAAGGGTCCGGGTCCGGAGTACATAAGCTGCATGGGAGCAATTTCACATTTAGTTTTCCGTCGGGAACGTGCGACGACGGAAGGGTAATTTTCGGTGTTCACATGGAACTGCATGAATTAATGTTTATCCTTTAAATTGTATATCAGCATTGAACTTTGCACAGGGTTAGAAGGTTCCTATTATAGGTCACGGGTCAAAGTCGCTGTTGCAAACTATAACGTTTACCAGTTACCTTTTTCATCGGAGTGCAAGCAAAATGGAGGCAACAACAGCATTTATAATCATCGTAGCTACATTGGCTGTACTGTACTTTCGTCACTACAAGAAGCACATTGCTTGTCGGCGGTACTGCAGGAGTAATTCTAGACTGGAAGGGAAAACGGTCGTTGTTACAGGTATTGATTAACCTGCAAAAAATGCAACGTTGTGTGCATACAGTCTGATACAGAATCAGACCCGTGAACGTGGCTTGTATACAACGCCAAGTTCACGGGTCTAATACAGAATATGCTCACTGCAAAATCAATCTTGTCGTTATTTCATGCTAATTTAATGTTAAATTCCAAGCTCACTGACGTTCACTTGGTTCACGAAGGTTGTGAATATCAGGCGCGGATCGGGGGGGGGGGCAACCCCCCCCCCCCAGCTCTTTAAAAAAAACCATACAAAATTACATACAAATTCCAAAAAAATAAGTCGAAACCCGCCCCTGCTGTGACACCCCCCCCCTCCAAAATAATACTGGTTTAATGTCCGCCCGTTCAAAATACGGTACACCATTCTGTAATCTAGTGCTAATAATCGTCGAATTTGAACAGCGCCCCCTATGTACTAAACCCGTGTACATTTTCAGATTTTTGGGCTGAGGAACCCCCCCCCCCTTGCGAAAATTCCTGGATCCGCCCCTGAATGTGGTGACCATGCATGCAAGGTCTAAACCAAATCATTTTTTGTTAAATTGCTAAATGTCTTGTCGTGTAAAGGTATACGAAACCTACGTCCTGTCGTTTTTTAGCTGCGGACAGAAACTCAATAAATCGTCGTGTGGTTAGTTAGTTAAAGTTAATTAATAGTTAGTTATAGTGAGTTCGTTCGTTACTTAGTAACAAACGCTTGTAAAAGTCTTGCATGGATATAAATCACGTTGTCCCTCAGGCCCTGGCAATGGGTATAGTATGAACTCGTGTCTGAGGCACTGGCCCTCTTTTGCGTCTAATTAATGGGTCTCCACTGACAGTCGGGACCCACGACAGTTGCAGCACCTGTGTTTGAACCAATGTTTTCAAAAAGTATTGTTAGGCCAAAAAAGAAATAGTCGGTCTCTGGTCAGAGCGAAGTTCCGGAATTGATGCGGCGACGCGTGTTTTTTTTTTTTTTTTTTTTTAAGCTTGAATTGTACAGTCAAGGTGGGTACTATTTTGCTTTTTTGTGTCCTCATTATACATTGGTGTCCTCCATAATTTGCCTTGGTGCCCTTTATCATTTGCCTTGGTGCAATTTCCCCATTCCTTGGTGCTCCTTGGTTCAAAAATTTGAGGAGGTGCAGCAATAGAGGGCACTGTTGTAGCTTCCGTGTTAATTTGAAGGGGGGAAAAAAAGGTTGACGCGCATGATTAAAATCGACGCACGCGCTGACCAGAGACCGAGTATTTTTTTTTTTGGCCTTATCCAAACGGATCACGTGTGAAATCTAACTACAGATCATCATTCCTCCAGGGGGCAACTCGGGTATCGGCAAAGTGACGGCCCTGGACTTGGCCCGGCGAGGCGCCCGTGTCATCCTCGCCTGTCGCAATCTCCAGAAGGCTGAAGACGCTGCCAAGGAGATCAAGACGCGTACGGGCAACTCGGAGGTTGTGGTGCGCCACCTGGATCTAGCCAGTCTGCAGTCCGTCAGGGAGTTTGCGAGCAAGATCAACGAAGAGGAGAAAAGGCTCGACATTCTGATTAACAATGCAGGTATGTGGCAAAAGCAGATCTTACAATGAGCTTTTCCTCCTGCTGTCGTATGTGTAATGCTATCTTGCGTCAACATGCTGTTATTCCAGCGATTTGTAAAAGCCATGATCGGTCCATAAGCAACATAGCCCCTTGATACTTCCTAAGCTTGCCAACTTGTACTTTTTCTTCTTCATTTTTGGGAAGACTCATATGAAATATATCTTCAAAATTGTGTACACTTCTGTATTGCATTTAATAACTTACTGCATAAATGGTATACACAGGGGTTCCATATGTAGGCACCGCGAGTGTTGTCACTGAAGATAACTTCCACGCCGTTTTCGGCGTCAACCACTTCGGCCACTTTCTGCTGACCAATCTCCTTCTTGACCTGCTGATGAAGAGCGCCCCCAGCCGGGTGGTCACAGTGTCATCCAACGCCCACAAGCGCATGTGGGGCTCACTAGAACTCTCCCGCAGTGCTGTGGATGCCGGGAAACCGGGGCGAACTGACGGCGCAGCCCCGGTCCTTTACCCTCACCTCAAGAACTACCCTCACAGCAAACTGGCCAACATCCTGTTCGCTCGTGAGCTAGCGAGGCGTCTGGAGTCCACGGGTGTCACCCTCCGTCTCCGTTCAACCTGGTGTTGTCTTCACACCGATCTGGCGATACATGCAAATCAACAGGGTCATGACCCTGGTCTATTACGTGATCTGGCCAATTATGCGGTGGGTATTACACGAGTAAAACCAGAGATACATTATGAAAAACATGGATGGTGGATGAGCATTTCAACTTTCAGGAAACGGAGGGGAAGTATAAAGGGGGGGGGGGGGGGGGGGGCATGTTGAGTGCAGGCGTCCAGAAGGCGCTCTGTTGGGGGGGGGGGGGGGGGGGGGGGGGGAGGGGGAGGGGGAGGGGACATCCCCCTCGTAAAATGTACCATGATTTCTTCTGCATTCTAAGGCAATGCGAGAATAAATTTAAGAACTTAAGCATTCTATTCTATCTGACTGGCCCCATTTTACCGTAGTAAAACATTAGTCACTGCGGCTGAACAGGCGGGGGTTGCACCGCCACTCCCCCCCCCCCCCCTCCCCCGGAGCTAGCTGCCACTGATAATGTTAGAACTTTTACTCCGTGATGGGGAAAAGTATTGTGTAGATTGAGTTCATTTGAGTTAAAAAATTATACGCATTATAAATCCCCCAGCAACACAAGTGGGGTTGACCGTGAAAAGCTTCCTTCGCCAGTCTCCCCCCCCCCCCCGGATCGCAACCCACCATACATTTTTTCCGCCTCATATACATGTAGTAAGATTCATGTTCCTAAAGAATGCATAACGTCGACCCACTGTGGAGCGGAGCGGAGCCTAGTCCTCCAAGTTTTAGTGGCCTGAATTCTCCTACAAAGAAAAAGAATTAAAAGCCCCATTTGAACCTTTTGTGGGCTTAGAGCTATTTGTCTGCCTTAGATCTTCCATTATTATAACTTTGTTGGGAAGCGCCGACAATAGACGTAAATAGCCCTAGTACTAGTAGTAGCTCTGAGGGTAAATTTCGAAACCACGGCCTAACTCTCTCTGGTTTCTGTTTTGTTGACTGACGCGCAGGTTGTTGTTTATAGACGAGGAGGCGGGAGCCCAGACCACACTCCATTGCGCATTGGACGAGTCGGTGCCCCGGCTTCCGGGGCGATACTTTGCTAACTGCGCCGTGGTGCAACCGTCTGAGCTGGCCCGGGATGATGAGATGGCGCGAAGACTGTGGGATGTCAGCTGTCAGGCCACGGCACTTGAAGAAAAGTCGACATGAATGGAGTAAATTTATGTTGTTTTGAAATAAAACGCCATCGTGGCATTCGACTGAAATGAGACAATTTCAAAATTATAAATAATAATGCATATATATTATTCGCATGTAACTCAATTAAATTAACACAGATATTTATATCAAACATACAATAATACTTTTAAGACAAAGTTTATCATTGTTTAAGTCACAAATAAATAATTACAAAGACTCAGAAAAGTATTTATACGATAGAGCAGTTTCAGAATAAAATTTATATAACATCTCGAGTGAAAAAAAAAATCTGAAAAAGTCGGGAAACATGGGGGGTGCCAGGGACATTTAAATACATTTGGGTATAAAATAGGATTTATTTACCAGCCATTCATATTAAAGAAATGAAAATGAATATTTAATTAATATTAATTGCTTGCATTAAAAAAACTTTGAAATTCAGTGACTATTAATGAATCATTCAAGCATGCACTCGGATCGTACGAGGTGCCCTATACAATTTTGCTGTCGCATCACGACGGTTATAGGGGTCCAGGTATTCCAAAAAATGGCGCCGTCTCCGAACAATTTGTTTTTATTTGATTAGAAGTTAAGAACATTAAAATCTTAGTTTTAATGATAAAGCCGTATAGCTAAAACTAAACCCAGCTTTGAGAAACGGGCATCGTGTTTTCACTTTTAGCCGTAGTGGTTGCCTGACCTAATAAGATTGTCAGAAATAATAGTCAGAATATTTTGGTCTGGGAAACCAGTCTAGCTCTGGCTCTCCTCTGTTGATTTTAGATTTTTATCTTGTTTTAATAAGAAGGCTAACGTGGATGAGTAAATACTAGAGCGAACTACCACGATAGGTGGTTTCAAAGAAGCATAACACAAAGGGTCTGGATCGAGTACAGCTGATTGGGACCTATTCATATTTTCCGTCGGTGCAATAATGGGAAACGCTGCAAAACACCGCCCGATCCCCCACCCCACCCAGCCCCCTTCTTGGGATAGCCATATTCTTTCGTTCCATAATATGAGCTGTAGTAAGATGAGCGGAGTCCATTGTCTTTCGAATCAGGGGCCTGACATTTCCAACAATGAAATACAAGAAATGTGTCCACACGTCTTGTATGCAAGCATTTTAAAGAGCTGTTGTCTAGAGGTCTTGCATTATTATAACCTTGTTGGGAAATACCGACAACAGATGAAGCCCTGGTAGATATTGGGGAGGGGTGGAACGGCCCAATTCTCACTGGTTTTGTGTTTTGTTGACTGAAGCACAGGTTGTTGTTTATAGACGAGGAGGCGGGGGCCCAGACCACGCTCCATTATGCATTGGACGAGTCGGTGTCTCAGCTTCCGGGCGATTCTTTGCCAACTGCGCCGCCGTGCAACCGTCTGAGCTGGCCCGGGATGATGAGATGGCGCGAAGACTGTGGATGTCAGCTGTCAGGCCACGGGGATTGAAAACAACTACTAACAGCATGAATTGAAATAATTTGAACTTTTTGTTTTCAAAAAACGTCGACGTCACCGTGGCATTCTGCTGAAATGAGACAATTTATACCGATATAATTATTATATCATGCGAAGGGAACAAAACGCCTAATTAAATCTAAACAGACATTTATATCCACCATAATAATATTGTTTTAGACTAAAAGTATAATTGTTAAGTCATACAAAAATATACCCGACACAGAAAATTATATAGTCACTAAAAGTAGTTTCAGACTCAATGTATATCATATTTCGATTGAAAAAAAAGTCAAAAAAGTAGGAAACATGGAAAAATAAAAACCGGAAACAATAAAAAGCTTCAAAGAATGGTGGAAAATCAACTCAAAAGACTAATCCTTTCTATCAGAGGAATATCAGTACATGTATGCAGTTTAAAGTGAAATCGATTCGAAGACAACTTAAGAACAAGGTTCCAGTTGACCAGTGGCGGTTCTACGGGGGGCTTGGGGGGCTTTAGCCCCCAAAATTTGTCTAGCCCCCTCCCCCAAAAAAATATATTAAAAAAATGCACTAGCAAAATGTAAGAATGTGTCGTACGTGCAAACGGTCTCCCCTAAATAAATAGTCGTGAGAAGGGTGCATTTATTTTGTACACTTTTAGTTAATATAGTGTGCCTGATTGTAGGATTTTATCAGCGCTCCCCATTGAAAATATGGCACCAGCCCCCCCCCCCCCCCCCCCCCCCACCTATTCATTTTCGGAGGCCCAAGTGTCCGGAGAAAACCGGTCTACATTTCAGCACGCCCACCTGAAAACAAATTCTGGATCCACCCTGCTAGCCCCCCAATATATTAGCTCTAGAACCGCGCCTGCAGTCGACCGAGCTTATCCTTTAAATTACAGTTAATAATTGTGCGATTATTTGCAAGAATTAATCCGTAAAAAAGAACTTTAAAACTTGTGTTTGTGTTCAAAATTCCGAAATATTGAAAGATACATAAGTGATTTGAATGATTCTTGTACTAAACGAAAGCTCATTGATTGGGCTTTCATATCCTAGATTTTGAAAGAACTTCATTCAAAAATTGGTCCTGCCATTTGGGCTTCTGTTTTTTTGGACTCACCCTGTCTACGCATTTAAATAACTGTAATTATAGTAGTATATAATTATTAGGATTGATAAACTGCATGAGTCTGATCATGGTGGTATGCTGAGCTACCCAAAATGTCTTTTAAAGTCTCTGTTTCCTTCCATCACAGACATTAATGAGCGCAAAGTGCGGGCTATAACGTAGCTATATCCTCTGCATGCTGATTTTAGATATATTTTTTTTGGGGGGGGGGGGGGCCTAAAGCAATTTTGGTCCTCCGAAAGTGGGTCCAAAACATTACGGCGTGAGATTCGGGGCCCACTTAAGGGTCCCGCATTTTTGTTTGTATTCTAGATGCTATGTGGTGCGATCTGAGGCAATTTCTGACCACTTTTACCAAATTTTGAGGAAAAGTTGGTAGTGTACGCAGTGCCTGCCTTTATTGCGACGTCACTTAAAAAAAAAAAAGAATTCTTTTTTGGGGGGGCATGGCCCCCGTTGCCCCCCCCCCCCCCCAGATCCGCCCTTGAGGCCAACGTGGATTAGTAGCAAGAGTGAATTGAACCAAGAAGAAGGTTTGAACAAGCACCATACAAAGGGTCCGGGTCCAGAGTACATAAGCTGCATGGGAGCAATTTCACATTTAGTTTTCCGGCGGGAACGTGCGACGACTGAAGGGTAATTTTCGGTGTTCACATGGAACCGCATGAATGTTTATCCTTTAATTTGTATATCAGCATTGAACTTTGTACAGGGTTAGAAGGTTCCTACTTCCTATTATAGGTCACGGGTCAAAGTCGCTGTTGCAAACTATAACGTTTAGCAGTTACCTTTGTCATCGGTGTGCAAGCAAAATGGAGGCAACAACAGCATTTATAATCATCGTAGCTACATTGGCTGTGCTGTACTTTCGTCACTACAAGAAGCACATTGCTTGTCGGCGGTACTGCAGGAGTAATTCTAGACTGGAAGGGAAAACGGTCATTGTTACAGGTATTTATCAACCTGCAAAAAATGCAACGTTGTGTGCATACAGTCTGATACAGAATCAGACCCGTGAACGTGCTCACTGCAAAATCAATCTTGTCGTTATTTCATGCTAATTTAATGTTAAATTCCAAGCTCACTGACGTTCAGTTGGTTCACGAAGGTTGTGAATATCAGCTGGGGACCCCCCCCCCCAGCTCTGTAAAAAGAAACCATACAAAATAACATACAAATTCCTAAAAAATAAGTCGAACCCCCCCTGCTGTGACACCCCCCCCCAAAAAAATATATTATACTGGTTTATAAATCGTCGTGTGGTTAGTTAGTTATAGTTAATTAGTTAGTTATAGTTAGTTCGTTCGTTAGTTAGTAACAAACGCCAGTGAAAGTCTTGCATGGATATAAATCACGTTGTCCCTCAGGCCCTGGCAATGGGTATAGTATCAACTAGTGTCTGAGGCACTGACCCTCTTTTGCGTCTAATTAATGGATCTCCACTGACAGTCGGGACCCACGACAGTTGCAGCACCTGTGTTTGAACCAATGTTTTCAAAAAGTATTGTTAGGCCAAAAAAAAATAGTCGGTCTCTGGTCAGACCGAAGTTCCGGAATTGATGCGGCGACGCATTTGTTTTTTTTTTTTTTTTTTTTTTAAGCTTGAATTGTACAGTCAAGGTGGGTACTATTTTGCTTTTTTGTGTCCTCATTATACATTGGTGTCCTCCATAATTTGCCTTGGTGCCCTTTATCATTTGCCTTGGTGCAATTTCCCCATATCTTGGTGCTCCTTGGTTCAAAAATTTGAGGAGGTGCAGCAATAGAGGGCACTGTTGTAGCTTCCGTGTTAATTTGAAGGGGGAAAAAAAGGTTGACGCGCATGATTAAAATCGACGCACGCGCTGACCAGAGACCGAGTATTTTTTTTTTGGCCTTATCCAAACGGATCACGTGTGAAATCTAACTACAGATCATTATTCCCCCAGGGGGCAACTCTGGCATCGGCAAAGTGACGGCCCTGGACTTGGCCCGGCGAGGCGCCCGTGTCATCCTCGCCTGTCGCAATCTCCAGAAGGCTGAAGACGCTGCCAAGGAGATCAAGACGCGTACGGGCAACTCGGAGGTTGTGGTGCGCCACCTGGATCTAGCCAGTCTGCAGTCCGTCAGGGAGTTCGCAAACAAGATCAACGAAGAGGAGAAAAGGCTCGACATTCTGATTAACAATGCAGGTATGTGACAAAAGCAGATCTTACAATGAGCTTTTCCTCCTGCTGTCGTATGTGTAATGCTATCTTGCGTCAACATGCTGTTATTCCAGCAATTTGTAAAAGCCATGATCGGTCCATAAGCAACATAGCCCCTTGATACTTCCTAAGCTTGCCAACTCGTACTTTTTCTTCTTCATTTTTGGGAAGACGCATATGAAATATATCTTCAAAATTGTGTACACTTCTGTATTGCATTTAATAACTTACTGCATAAATGGTATACACAGGGGTTCCTTATGTAGGCACCGCGAGTGTTGTCACTGAAGATAACTTCCACGCCGTTTTCGGCGTCAACCACTTCGGCCACTTTCTGCTGACCAATCTCCTTCTTGACCTGCTGATGAAGAGCGCCCCCAGCCGGGTGGTCACAGTGTCATCCAACGCCCACAAGCGCATGTGGGGCTCACTAGACCTCTCCCGCAGTGCTGTGGATGCCGGGAAACCGGGGCGAACCGACGGCGCAGCCCCGGTCCTTTACCCTAACCTCAAGAACTACCCTCAGAGCAAACTGGCCAACATTCTGTTCGCTCGCGAGCTGGCGAGGCGTCTGGAGTCCACGGGTGTCACCTCCGTCTCCCTTCATCCTGGTGTTGTCTTCACACCGGTCATGCAAAGAATAAAGATCAACTGGTTCATGACCTTGGTCTATTACATGATCTGGCCAATTATGTGGTGGGTATTACGAGTAAAACCAGAAATAAACCTTTTGGTGTATGGAGGGGGGAGTATGAAGGGGGTGGGGCGTGTTTAGTGCAGGCGTGCCAAAGCCGCTCTGCTGAGGAGGGGGGTCCGAGGACAAAAAAAACCTGGAAAATGTACCATGCTTTCTCCTAATGCGTTCTTAGGCAATCCGAAAATAAATTTAGGAACTTAAGCATTCCATATATTATTTCTGGCCCCATTTTATATAGTATAACATTAGTCACTGCGGCCGAACGGGCTGCTGGGGTTGCACCCCCCCCCCCCCCCCCCCCCATTGCAAGCTGCCACTGGTAATGTTAGAACTTTTACTCCGTGATGTTGAAAAGGACTGTGCAGATTTAGGTCATTTGAGTTAAAATTATGTATTAGGATAAATCCCCCCTGTCCCCCCCCCCCCCCTGCAACGCAAGTGGGGGTAGCCGGGGACATGTCCCTTCGCCCGCCCCCCCCCCCCTCCTTTGGGATTATATTCTTTCGCCACATATAGTAAGATTTCATGTTCCTGAAGCATGCAGTACATTGACCCACTTTGGGGCGGAGCGGAGCTTATAGTCCTCAAAGTTTTGGTGGACTGAATTCTCCTAGCTAATTTGAGAAAAAGAAGCCGAGGGTCCGAAAGGCAAATCAAATCAAGTCAAAGCCCTATTCGAACCTCTTGTAGGCATATTATAGATATTCTGTCTATATCTTTGATTATTATAACTTTGTTGGGAAATACCGACAGAAGACGTAGCCCTAGTATATGGCTCTGAGAGTTGATCTCGAAACCATGGCCTAATTCTCCTGGGTTTTGTGTTTTGTTGACTGACGCGCAGGTTGACGTTTTTAGACGGGGAGGCGGGGCCCAGACCACACTCCATTGCGCATTGGATGAGTCGGTGTCCCAGCTTCCTGGGCGATTCTTTGCCAACTGTGCCGCCGTGCAACCGTCTGAGCTGGCCCGGGATGATGAGATGGCGCGAAGACTGTGGGATGTCAGCTGTCAGGCCACGGGGATTGAATAAAAGTCGAAATGAATGGGATAAAATGTGATTCTTTGGGTTTTTTTTACGAAAAGGTCATCGAAGTTGTAACAACGTACGTGTTCTTTGACTTCTGTTCAAACCAGGCACTTCTTGGTAGAGGTCGATGACCGGGCTGATTTGTTTTTATATATTCATATTTATTTTGGAAAGTTTGTGGTCTCATATGAATCTGAAATATACTGTAAATTTCTCAGACCGTAATTTTGGATGATGTATGGAGGCATAACATTTTGATTCTCACCTTTGTGGCAATGTAGCGAGCTTTAAATCTTGCGGAGGGAACTTCCCTTCCCCCCCCCAAAAAAAAATACCTGTCATTGTGTATAATTATAGGGAGGAAAATGTTTTAATTAAGGGTAGATCAACATTATAACAACAACATCATCATCATCGTTCGACTGCACTGCAGACAACCACAATTTCTTCCAACGACTACGGTCACTGGCAAGGTGGACAAGTTGCCTTGGTTGGAGCAGGTTGTCTTCATTCCCTTGGAGTCATTGAATATTGTTGTTGTTCCCCCTGCTCTTTTTTGTCTTGCGATGGAACATATAGAACATAATCTTTTCATATAGGCTCTTCATTCTGGCATCCGTAGGATGCGACTGAGTGATTGTGACGAGATCTTTTAACGACATGAGAAAAAAACTTGTTTTTGACCAGCTTCCCAGAAGTGTCTGTTTTTAGCCGGACGTGTCGCATTATAACACTGATTATACGAACGATTTATTATTGTAGAAGAACACAGATGTTAGATGGCTATAGAGATCTAATCCTTGAATGCCAATTATAATAGCTTTTTGGTTGTAAAGGCCTACAGTACACAATAGTCACACAAATCCTGCACTCATGGCTTGATCAATTTATAATCTGTCTTTAATAAGTGCCCGGTACTTTTCAATGCTGGGTTCTTTGTTTTACATTGTAATGTATCTTGTAACTTCACAAATGTATTGCTAGGGTCGTGACATGGGTACGTACATGCAGCTGACGTCACTACATTTTGTGCGCAGTGTTTGAGACCCAATGTATACTGCGTGCCAGTGTGCCTAATTTGTTTTGCGGTCCAAATCATTTCAAAATGAAATAGGCAGTCACGTGACTGCATGTCCTCTCAGGTTCCTTCGGCCACAGTCAAAATGAGAGTTATTGAAAGATGTAATCGGAAACAATGAAATAATTAAGATCTTGTATTGTGACCAAAAAAATAGTTAAAATTTAATGATGAAGGGAGTTTGTTCTGTATAAAACGTGTCAGAAAATGCCGATTTCGTGATTTCAACTCAGCATGACCTTAGTGAATTTCAGGGAGAACAAAAGTTTATCGGATTTGAATTGAAAAAAGTCAAATGTGATTCTTGGCTGGCCCTAATTTCAGCCAAAACACCCCCTCCCCCACCAGTAATCTTAACTGTATTATAGGGTGGTTTTGTTTAGGGGGGGGGGCAAAACCCCTATATAATCCCAGTTAAGATTAAGTAAACGTAGATTTCCCAGTACTGAAAAATCTATGTTGAATGTAAATTTACTCGAAAGGATATATCAGCTACATGGTACCTCAAGGTGCCGACAATAAGCTGTCGTTGATATATACATCTACGTCTACGTCCGGGTTGCACCTTCCGTATGTTATTGCCAAGTCTTTCAGTTCGCGAAATGTAATATTCCCCCATTGGCATGTAGTAGACTTGGCTCATGTCGGCCCCTTGCCCCGCTTTGTCTGTTTAGTTTGCATTATCTTTTGCGTGGCAATGTCATTTTTATTGAGGGGGGATATACAAAAGGGCACTTGCACGTCCGTGCTGAAATGTAGACACGCTTTTTTTCTCGGGACACTTGGCCTCCGTAAAATCAAAGGGGGGGGGGGCTGGTACAATCTGTCGACGTGGGTCACGGTTGTTCAAAACCGACGATCATGCACACTAACAGACAATATGGATGCTTTTCAGGGCGATGCATGCGTGAAATTAAAAAAGGAACCCGAAAAGGCTGATGTGGCAGAAAAAGGGCACGACTTATTTTTAAAAAGGGCACTTGTTCAGAAAAAAAGGCACTTGTTAAAGGGAATATACATCATTTGCTTTTGCTGTAATTTTCAGAAATGGATGGAATTGGGGGGTTGGAAATATATAGCAAATATAGTTACACTGACTTTTTTGAGGTTTTGGGTTCGAAAATGCTATAAAAACCAAGAAAACAATCCTTTTCCTGTAGTCTGGTTCCCTGACTCCATATAAGAAGAAACAGAGCAGTTTACATACATTGGGGAATTGTAAGGTCAGGGAACCAGTCTAGCTGGCTTGTACCCGTTCATAGGTGTGTAATCGATTGCAAACAAGTGCGATGGTCAATTGGGGCCAGTATTTGAAAAAAAGCCAGTTTTTTTCCAACGCTGATCGGCCGATCAGCGTTGGAAATTGATACAAAAATAGCACTTTTCTTGAAAATGACAGTATACCAGGTGCCATGATTTTGAAGGATGCTTTACACTGTCATTCACTAACAGTCCAGCAAGGTATTTCAAAATGATTTGGTAGTTTTATTTTTTGATGTTTGCAAATGTTGTATTTTCCCTTTAAAAAAGGGCACTCTTTACAAAATATTTGGGGGTACTTGGTAAGCGCTTGTGAAAATTGGCATTTGAATGGAAATGGGCAGTCTTTACAAAATATTGAGGGGGGGGGAGTCCCCCCCCCCCCCCGCCGTCCCGCTGGCTGTGCTTATGATGATTATTACACATGAATATAGTTATAGTATATAAGGCCAAAAATATATATATTCGGTCTCTGGTCAGACCAAAGTTCCGGAATTGACGCGGGGACGCGGCTTTTTTTTTTTTTTTTTTTGCTTTTTTTTTTTCTTCAAGCTTGGATTGTACAGACAAGGTGGGGTACTATTTTTGTTTTTTTGGTGTCCTCATGTACATTGGTGTCCTCCATAATTTGCCTTGGTGCTCTCGATCATTTGCCTTGGTGCAATTTCCCATTCCTTGGTGCTCTTTGGTAAAAAAAAATTGAGCAGGTGCGGCAATAGAGGGCGCTGTTGGAGCTACCGCGGAACATTTTGGAAAAAAAGATTGACGCGCATGATTAAAATCGACGCGCGCGCTGACCAGAGACCGACTTATTTTTTTTGGGCCTAATACCAGCGCTTTAAAATTCACGCTTTCACAAATCAATTCCGGTCCAAATTGACCATAGTGCTATATTTTAATGACAGGGTTAATATGAACTTAAATATTGTTTACGCTAATTCGTCATTACAATTCATTCGTAATTTTAAATGTAACGGTCAGTACCAGTTTAAGGGGATCTCCGGTTTACAAGCTCTGCTTTTTGGAGACCTCCTCCACTTATTGTTCAATCAAAGTTTCATCATTACATGTACATGTATTGTTATTTCCTATGAAGTGAGTTAGTGGAAATAAAATGAACTAAATTGAACTGACGGAACTGTATAAGAAATCGCATGTACCGTTGTCTTTTCGTACAGCAAATTCCCTCGGCATGCATGATGATCATAATATAGCACAGTACGTACCTCTGCTTGGCTCCCAGGCTGAATATACGGCCTAGCCCGCGTATTATCTGTTTTGACTGCGCGGAGAAAGACTTCAGTCAAGCTAAACAAAGTCTTTCTCGGAATATTAACGGAAACTAGACATTATAATAGAGACGTTCATGTCCCCATGAGACTTGCTCTCTTTCCGTTGTCGGGTCACTTTCTGCTTTACCCCCGAGCACTGTCCCGGCAGATTAACACACTCAAATGCTGTGGAAGTTCCGCTCGAATTCCTTTCAATTTTCTCCGAAATGTTCCACAATAATTACAACCACATGTGCTCTCTCCTTCTGGTACACCGAATATAATATGAAAGGAAGTCATCACAAGAAAGTGATTGATGAGATATGTTATGATAGCAGTTAAACACAGAAAGGGAGCACTGGAGCAGAGAGAAGGAGCATAAAATAATATTTTTTTGCCACAGTCCCTTCAGATTGATGATCGTGCTGGATAAATTCACAGAAATTCTGATTACTTTACCACCCGGGTGGCACTATCCGTACCATTTCCCGACAAAGCGCCTGGCTTTGGGTCCCCATTGGATCGGATTCCCGGAGTTTGGATCAGTGACTTGTAAACGTAGCGGTCATGTAACAAGCAATAAACAGGCAAACGGTTTTGTCACATACCTACAACTTCAAGTACACGAATCTAAAACTCGTTGCACGATCACACAGCACCGTGAACTTGAATGAGCGAATTGTTCAGCCACACGCCGCCATCGTTTTACAGTCAACGCTTCATTTTGCGCTTCTTAACACTTCATTGATTTCGATCAGACCTGTGCATTTTTTAGTTCAATATGGAGTTTCTGATGTCCTATTCAGCTGCCGTATGTATCGTCATATTGATACTGTACGCCTTGCACTACGGGAAAAATATAGCCTGTCGCCGTGGATGCAAGAGTAATGCCAAGCTCACAGGAAAAACGGTCATCATCACAGGTAACAACAATTAGTTCTTACTTTCTTGTGATTATTTTTTTCCTCCTCGACTTTAATTCTCACTGACTTGCTATAGCCCTCCTAAAGCAAGAGACCAAAGTTATATTTTACCAAAAGTTTAAGTTAACTCTCTGGTTGGCCCATGCTGAATACAGAGCCGCAGCCAACCTGGTGGAAAGGGGGGGGGGGCCTCGTTTTTACCATAAAGTTGGCGGATCGTCTTTTCGTGTGTATCAAACTGTTGATTTACGTATGGAAAATACACGGTCTTGTGGAAGGGGAGGATCGTTTTTACCAAATAGTGCCAAAGTAGACCATTTCATGTCTAATAAACTGTTGAACTGATATACGCATGGATATATTTGAGTCAATCGTTTGTGAGGAAAAAGTAGACCTAGCCGATTTGCCCCCACCCCTTCTGCCACCGAGTATCACCCGTTATCCACGGAGCCCAGTCTTCTGTCTAACGGCTTCGCCAGGGCCAGGGTCTATAACATATAGACTACCCTTCTGCCTACGAGCCTGGAATATTACTTATTGAGTTAATTAAAGGTCGTGCCCCGAATATTAGTTGACCTGGGCTAGCAGTAACACACACGTCTCATATAATTATGATAAGTGGGTCCAGGCGCTTCCCGGCATCAGCACATTGTCGGCTGTATACATAACACTGCAAAAAAAATGTTGGGTAAAACACTGTTTGGCAATATGTGTTTACCTAACATTGGTATGAAATTACTCATTTGGGTAAAACATGTCCAAGCATTGGGAATAATTTGCACAAGAGTTTAACCTGTTGATATGTTGACCAACGTTGGTCTAGCCTACATAATTATCAACCCATTTTGCCCAACGTTTTTACAGAGTTGCCATTTTCTTAGACGCAGCCAATAGTTGATGGTCTCTGAGACCAGCCTCCTCTGATGTCATTTGGCGGGTCCCCTCCCCCTCCCCCTCCCCCTCCCTCCGTCCAAGATTACTTGGCGACCAGCTTTAGCTCAAGGGGGGTATATAGCTGTGTTTAGCAGGCTTGCTATATTATGCATTTCCTATTTTTTTCTTTTGCGGCCCAGGGGCAAAAAGGGGGTTGGCATACCCCACCCCAGATTACTCCTACCATATTACTTTGATATAGTGTTTGCAAGCCCATGTGCAAATTTACTTGCCAAGTTTTCGTTTTACTTGCCTTAATTTGGTTGTCCTAAGTTGGTTGAATGAGAGGCTTATCCGACAGCCTTCAGCTTAACCTCGAAAAACATATTCACGTGCAACTTGACAACTTTATACCTTGCAATCCCACCATGTTCCAATTCCGCACAAAAAAGTGATTATAGTCCCATAAATTATTTACATGACACACTGGGAATCAGGGATGGTATGCATAGGGGATGGAGTGAAGCCGTCCGTTTCTATCCGAGACAATAAGTATTACTAAGTGCATATGACTATGTTTGAAAATTGTAAAACTGTAATCCCTTGTATTTTGTGCGACAATAAACGCAAGTCGGAGCAAGGAAATTGGCATGCTTGCATCGCACAACTTTGTAGATGATGTGCAACATTTATATCTTGACTACAGTCTTAACCATGTGTCTATAAACATAAAAGGGAGGCTTGTAAAAGTCGGTGCAACGTCATTAGGGCCTATGTCTCACGTCGACCTCTCTGTCTGCCTTTTAGTCATTCTTAAAGCCATCATTGTTCCTCAAACTTTGCTTACTTCCTGTCAAAGGCATTAGTCATGTATTTTTTAACACATCTATATCCCAGGGGGCAATTCAGGCATCGGCAAAAGGACGGCCCTGGACTTGGCCCGGCGAGGAGCCCGTGTCATCCTCGCCTGTCGCAATCTGCAGAAGGCTGAAGACGCCGCCAAAGAGATCAAGACGCGTACGGGCAACTCGGAGGTTGTGGTGCACCACCTGGATCTAGCCAGCCTGCAGTCCGTCAGGGAGTTCGCTAACAAGATCATCGAAAGCGAGGACAGACTGGATATTCTAATAAACAATGCAGGTGGGTTTATGCGAGTGTGTTGTGCCGATTACCGTGCCAAACTACGTTTCCGCTTTGAAGGCATACTTCAAACGGATTTTGAGAGCGAAGTGAATTTGTCAGGGAAGTAATAAAAACACAAAGTGTTGACCTTGACATCATTAAATTTACGTCCATTCAAACTCTAGCCTGTAACAACCACTAAACCACCCCGCCACACTATGTATATCATAATATTGAGACCTTACTTTTTTTCTTTTTTTTTAATTGATGCAACAGCCAATCAAAATGGAAGACAGTTGTAAACGAAATACCAATATCCAACTTTATTTTGCACTTTTGACTTCACGGCATCTGGTTCGACACAAAACATTCCAGACAATGTGGAGTACTTTTTGGTATGCGATGAGTTTTAGTGGTACGTACGTGTTCGTGTGCGCCAATGCGATCGATGAAAAATGCTATGTATTTTATAGCTCCACGGTCAAAGCGCCTTGTAAAGTTTCAATCCTTGTAATTTGGCACCTTCCCTCGACACCAGGCTCACCTACGTCATTCATCAATCTTGTAATGGGTTTTGCAATGGACCGTGCCTGATTTGACAAAAAACGTCCACCTCCTGTCTTTGTACATTTCACCATGATAGAGCAAGGAACAGATGATTTCACAAAGTCCCTGTGACCCAGTTTGACAGAGCTATCGAGGTCATGGAGTGTCATGGCCTAGCGGTTAAGAGCACCGGACTCATATTCTGGTGTTTCAGAGGCAACAGAGACGTGGGTTCGAGCCCGGGCGCGGACACTTGTGACCCTAAGCAAGGCTTGCTTCGTCCTTGGGACGTGTGTTGTATAGGCCTAACGCACGTAAAAGAACCCAGTAACGCTTCGCTACGAGAAGGGGTTCGCCCCGGTGTTTCTGGCAGGAAGGATGTGTATAAATCAAGTTGGTGTGATGTTTCCCCGGGATGCTTTGCCGACTATATGATACAGATACAGATCCATCTGGCTAAAACTCATGCAAGGGCGGATCCAGGGGGGGGGGGGGGCCAAAGGGGGCCATGGCCCCCCCCCCCCCCAAAAAAAACGAAATCAATTTTTTTTTTTTATGTGACATCGCAATAACGGCAGGCAATGAGTACACCACCATCTTTTCCTCAAACAAAAAAACATTGGTTAAAGTGGTCAGAAATTGCCTCAGATCGCACCACAGAGCATCTAGAATCCAAAAAATTTTCGGGGCCCTTAAGCGGGCCCCGAACCCCACGCCGTAATTTTTTTGACCCACTTTTTGGGGGGGCCCAAATTTTTTTTTGGCCCCCACCAAAATTGTGTTCTGGATCCGCCCTTGAACTCATGATGCAATATAGATTTAGTCGTTTGAGCGGTGCCTGTACTCATTATTGATTTTTGCTTTACTGTAAACATTAAAGGGTCATATTTGGCCACCCATTAAAGCGTTCATGTTTGCTCCGATATTGGCTCAAACAAAATAATAGAAGGGATAATTAAACAGGTGTATATCCAGGGAAACATTGGCGGCAAATTCCCCAGACTTGATGGGTGACTGCACGAAAGGATCTGTACTAAGACTTTTTTTGCCGAAAGAAAAACAACTTGACACGACATCTTACATTATGATGTCCTCTTGTCAACATGACCAAGGGGTTTTGAAAAATTTAACAAGGGAAATGTGTGAACATTGCTAGTCATCATTGACATAAACTGTGATTCAGTTGCCGAATATTTTAAACAATGAACTTGTAAGCTGTTATCTAGATGATGCCATTTTTTTTTACTAAAAAGGTGAAGTCGAGTCCATTGCAAGTCCCTGCAAGTCCTTGGAAGTCCACCACAAGTCATCTCATCCCCATTATTCAATTCATAAGCTATTCAAATGAGCTTTGATTTAGGAATTCCTTTGTCATTGTTCATCCACTGTTACTTGTGAGTGGACTTGTGACTGGACTTGTGATTTACTTGTGATTGGACTTATGATGGACTGGACTACATCCCTGTTGTCTTGCCCTTGATCTTTAGGTATCGCCGTTGTCTCTGGCGAAGCTCTTACTGAGGACGGGTTTCCATCGTTGTTCGGCGTCAACCACTTCGGCCACTTCCTGCTCACCAATCTCCTCCTAGACCTACTGAAGAAGAGCGGCCCGAGCCGGGTGATCACCATCTCCTCGAACATTCACCGATGCATATTGAGTCCGATGGACTTGACTCGGGTCGAAAGCGACGATAACGGGAACATTCGCCGGGGGCTGTATCCACGCCTGAAGACGTACCACCACAGCAAGCTAGCCAACATCCTGTTTGCTGGGGAGCTTGCCAGGCGTCTGGCCTCTACAGACGTTACCTCCGTCTCTCTCCACCCCGGGGTCATCTTCACCCCGATCTGGAAGAACGTGTGGAGCCGTATCTGGATCTTGACACCGCTGTACTACATCTTAGGCCCGCTGATGTGGTATGTATGTTTGCAGTGTTGTTGTGGAGTTCATCGCAAGCCCTCAACAGTTTAATTCAGTCCGATTCAAGGCACTAGCTATAGACTATTATCATGTTGCAGCCATTTGATTTTTTCCCATTCAAATGAATGTAACCAAAGCGAGGCTGGAAGGGAAAATAGTCTGGTTCCGTTTTGCACAAAAATCTTTATCATTTAGTACTGTTATTTGATACAGGGAACATGACTGAAATGGTGGCAGCATGATAAAGGTCTATTCAAATGAAGTGTGACAAAACAGTCCTTTGTAAATGTAACTGTCCATCCCCTGGTGCTCATGACCGGACTTGTGGTTTGCTTGGGACCGGACTTGTGAAAGGACTTGTGATTTACAATGTACTTGTGAGTGGACTTGTCATGAACTTGTGCTAGACTGGACTACACAGCACTTTTAGTTTGCCTGAGGAATCGAATCTGAAATTCCGAAGGGGATTATATTACCTTTTCTCTTCCATTAAATCTCAAGTGATTTTATCTTCATTTTCTCCATGCACTCCCAAAAATCTAAGCTCAATTCCAGAGAGCTGTCGAGCAGAAAACCTCGCTTATCAGCTGAAACCAGTCATATGCAGTGGTGTAGCCGTTGGGGTGGTGGTGGTGGGGGGGGGGGGGGTTAAGCGGGGTAATTAACCCCCCCCCCCAATATATTTTGTAAAGCACCCTGTTGTAAGCAAGTGCCCTGGCCAACTTTTACCCCCGCAATATTTGTAAAGCGCCACCACAATTGTGTCCATGATCGTCTGATTTGAACAGGAAGATAGGACAACCGCCCCCCCCCCCCAACTTTTTAATACTATGAAGGCCAAGGACCGGAGAAAAAAAACCTCTACATTTCAGCACGGATGTTGCACGAGCTTTTTACCCCTGCCCCCGCCCCTCCCCCAATAAAAATGACCTTGCTATGCCACTGGTCAAAAGCAATTGCATGAAATTTTAGCAGGTGACCTGTTTTTGCTCAGCAAATAATTCATGTGCTCCAGAAACCTCAGTGATTAGCAGCTCCACGACATTCATTGCCCAGGACCTCATTTCAAATCAGCCAAGCGCTAAAAATAATGTGCTTAGCGAAAACAGGCCACCATCCAAAATGAAGTGCTATTGAAATAGCATATGACTGGTGCTCAACCGATGTCTGCTTAGTGCGAAAAACTTGCTCAGCAATAGGCCATGTCCGAATTACTTGGCTACCAACCTCGTCCCCAGGGTGTCGAGCAGTACTCGCCCACCACTCTGGGGCCTGCCTGTGTGTTACATTCGCATTTGTTTTTGTATGCGGTGTCTGGGGTAATAATGTTGTCTTAACGAGACAACATGCAGTATCACATTTAATATTAATAGGAACATATTGGAAACTGAAATGAATATTTTAATGAAGGCGTGGACGAATGATCGCGAAAACACGTACTGCACGTTGTGAATAACAACACCAAGTACACGATATAAAGCCAATTGCGGTATCGAATCAGGATACAGGAAGAAGGTTTCCTATCCAGGGCTTACTATTGGAAACGAGGTTGGAAATAAAGTAAGCACTGGGGACGAGGTTGCTTGGCTACGGCTTGAAATTACACACAAGTCTATGGGAAGTGGCTGCAGCCACTACAGTAGAGTCGTGTGTAATTTCAAGCCGTAGCCAAGTAATTTGGATACGGCTATATTTTCTGCTTAGTAGCTCAAGCCTGGTATTTTTTTTCTCCAATTTCTTCCTCAGGTTGCTTCTTATAGACGAGGAGGCTGGAACCCAGACCACGCTCCACTGCGCCTTGGACGAGTCAGTCAGTCATCTATCGGGCCGGTATTTCACCAACTGTGAGGTCAGCGAACCCTCTGCCATGGCTCAAGACGAGGAATTGGCTAAACGACTGTGGGAGGTCAGCTGTCTAGCCACGGGGATCAAGGAAAAATGAATGTTGGGTTGAAAAATCCTTCAAAGCACTTAACAGAATTTAAATTTTGAGGTGGTGGGTCAGAAATTATTTTAGTTCACAATGTTTTTATTTCTCAATGAATAATCACTTCATACTTAAAATGCAGAGTAATGTATGTAGAATAGAATACATTTTATATACAACTTGATGTGGATGGAAAACACTCACAGAACTTGCTACCCCTGATGATGGTCACGATTTTCATCAACCCTCTATCAATATATTACTGCACGGTGCACCATTTCAAAGAAAAACTGAAGTCGCAAAAGTGTAAAAGCTTGACTGTATTGCAATGTACATGTGCAGGCATTATTTCAACTCTTTGCTCAAGGAACACCTGGTTTTTAGGCTTCAAGTCTGGGCCTAGTGACAGGATGATTGATGGTCTTGTGGTCAACAGCAGCTACAAAACAATACAATTACAATACTGTACATGACAGTACAAATCCTATGGGAGTTGGCCTGGGTCTGATCTTTGCCTCAGAAGTTCTGGGTCAAACGTTCAACCACGGTTAAAGGGGCACCCACGATGCTTTGTTTAGCTATGTCTCAATAGGGAACTTGTGGAATATGACATTTTTGACAAAAAACCTGGACTAAGGCCAAAAAAAAAAAGTCTCCGGTTTCTGGTATGCGCGCGCGTCGCCGTAGCCATGCGCGTCTGCAAAATAAAAAAGGTTTTTTTTCAATGAAAGATGATGTCTCAAAACCACCAAACTCACTGGTTTGACTGGAATTCTGCTGCTGCACAATTTTAACGTGTTTTTAGATTGGGTTATGGTCGAGAATAAGCTTAATGTGGCCTCTCTGGACTCCCATATATTTGCACTAAGTTTAGTCGGGCACCATTTGCAGTCATCAGCACACATTTGAAGCAAAAAAATCAGGTAAAAAAAAAAAAAAAGCCGCGTCGCCGCACCACTTTTTGGGCAAGCTCCATACCAGAAACCGAAGACTTTTTTTTTGGCCTAATCAAACATTATTTAAAAATGGACTGTGGCACACCACAGAGTTAATACCACGATACATTGTTTTAATAAAAAAATTCCATTCTTGAAATTAACAGAAATTATTAACTTTTTTGTGTGATCCTTATTTTCAAGAAAAGTAAACCTTGATGTGCACGTACGTATGTCTCTTTCTTTCACAAACACACAAGCTGATGGATGCTGTTTGTATTATAAGAAACCTTTTTTTTTTTAAAACAAATTTTGAGAATCCGTGGTGCATGAATAACAATGACAAAATAAAACCTTACATGTTGTTTGAGAATATTAAGATGGTCAAACAGGAATAACATTTCATTTTAAAATTAAAACAAGGAAAGAACATTTCACACATTAAAACCTACATGTAGTATCAATAATGTACCAAACAGGTACTAGAATCGCTATAACAGAGGCGCTGTAGACAATATCCAGCCTCATCTGTATAGAACACGGCTGTTCCATTCACATTGCACAATGATATCCCCTTCTCTTTCTGCATTTTGGAAAAACATTTTTTGCATCCTACCCCACCCAAGGCCAAGTTTGCCAAGGACTATAGTTCACCAATGGTTAACTAACGTTTGCCCGAACTCTGTCTAGTCAACTATGGTTGACTACGCTAGTCGACTATTTGGAACCAGCCTACTGGGGTTGGTTGCTTCGCTGGTAACCAATAGCCACGCGCATTCATAACGCTAGCAGAGAGTCAGGATCCAGAAGTTTTGCGATGACATTTTGACCAGCGTTTGACTAGAGACGTTCGCACGTTGCTATCAGTGCGCAGGCGTAAGGCACGTCACAAATCAACCACTAGTCGACTAATGGTCCTTGCCCGAACTTGGCCCAAGTTGTAGAGTCTAGTGCTTCAACTAGCTAGGTGACACAGCGCCCTCTGTTGAACAATAAATGGGAAGTTTGCAGTAACACCCATGTGAATGATATCTCTGAGTGAGTTGTGTGGTTCTGAGAAGAACCAGTTGGTTTAACTCCACGTTTCGCACAGTATGCTCTGCTCGTCAACAGGAAACAGTCTCCTGATGACGAGCAGAGCATACTGTTTGAAACGACGAGCTAAACCAACTGGTACTTTTCAGAACCACACAACTCACTTAGAGATATCATGCACATGGGTGTTTACTGTAAACCTCCCATTTATTGATCATGTCCACCATGCAAACCCTGAAGTCTTATCTCTGTTGAACAGTTGTTCAAATCAGGATGATGTCAGTCTAATTTTACAATACACTTCTTTGAACTAAAGCACTTTTTGCCAAAGTTGCTTTTCCTGTTCTCTACAACTTCCTGTTTTCTTCTTCAATTTGTATACTTATTTTGGTGGGAAAAACTATTCTAATTCTGGCAACTGAAACCCTCTGATTTTGGGGTAGTTTTGGACCTGTAAATCCTGAAAAGATCCGCCTAAATTATTGCTGGGCAGCATGTAATTCGAAATTTGAAAAAATACATCATTCTATAACTAAATGTGGACTGATTATTTTTTTTTTTTGGTAAGTGTCTTATTTGAAAGTGAATCATTTTGGAAAAGATGAATATTTTGCAATTCAAAAAATAAAATAACACATGGACAGCCACTTTAAAGGCTGTGTGTTGACATGGGAAAAACAAACAAAAATACTGTGAAACCATCCTGACCGGATACATATCTATGATGGTTTGCTCTTTACATTCCTTCAAGCCTGTTGCCTGTTGCAGGTAATGCAGTGTGCTGGTCAGGGTGACACCGATGGATGGCCAAACACAGAACCTTACAATGTGGGAGTCAGACATTCCATTTATTCCAGGCAGTCAGATGGCATAGCTTGCATCCTGGTTAGCACTGAAGAAAATGAAGAAAAACATTTTCCTGAATACCAAAAACTGACCTGTCTTTTTCGTCTTCAAATTAACCTTACTAAGGGCCATAACGGTGTTGTAGTCGGGTCCATCACAAGTACATAAGTCAGCTGGTACCATCTGATGGTGGGGGCGCTGTTCAAAACCGAGCTACTCACACAATATATGGGGCTATTCAGGGCGATACATGCGTCAAATTAAAACAAAAACGCCCAAACGGCCGCTGGCACAAAAAGGGCAGCAATTCTTTTTTAAAAAAGGGCACTTGTTCTGAAAAAACGGAACTTCTTAATAAAAAAAGGGCACTCCTACCAAAAATATTTGGGGGGGCAGTGCCGGGGAAATAGGGCATTTCAATGGAAAAGGGCAGTCTTTAGAAAACATTAGGGGGGGGGGGGGTAAATACCCCCTTCCCCGAATACCCATGTTTTCCTTCAATAGAGTACTTGGTTCCTGTAGTACCCGTAAATGCACACCACTAACCACAAGTCCATCATAAGTCAGCTTACAAGTAACAGGGGATGAAGGATGCCAAATGAAAATCTTCGTGACATTTCATTTGAATCGCTTGTCCAATGACTTGAAACTGTACGACTTGCAATTCATTTGGGCTTTAACTCTGAGAATTTGTGGGATCTTTACCACAACGCCCTTGACAACCCTCTGCATAAACAAGCGTGTGTTACGGTGGTCTTAAATTTACCTTTTTTCCCCCGAGTTTGAGCGAAGTCCTTCACGTATGTTTCTCTTCTGGAGCCACGGCAGCTAAGCATGCATCAGCAAACTCCACAAACAGTGGTTCCTGCATAAACCTCTCTACCATCGCAGCCTTGTCCTTCACACGGTCCACCTCTAAGAGCAACCGCTGAAGATGCTTGTTATGGAGTAAGGTTTTAAGATCACTGGACTCGGCTGTGAGGAAAAAGAAGTCAGAAATTAAACAAACTCAATGAGGTCCTTTATTTTGGTAGGGAAGATTGTTGCTCCTGGAAGATTGTTTTTAACTTTTTTATGTCAACAAATATTTTTTGTTCACACTGTATACTGAGTGTTGTCCGAGGGCTTGTGAGAAAAATCACAAACTACTCGGGTGGACTCGAACCCATGACCTCCTGCTTACTAGTGCAGATGTCCTACCACTCTGCCACCGAGCTTGCCAGAGTCGGCTGGCTGGTTCAAATCTGATATAGCAGCTGGTACCGCAACCAATGTATTCATAAGTCCACTGCTTGAAATTCCCAGCACAGCCTACGTCAACGTTCACCAGTAGTCTCTACAGATTTCAAATTGGAATTGTTTCTTGTGGCCAAATATTCTACATGCACTCCCATGTTTAATTTTTAAACCAAAAAAATGTTGACTTACCAAGTTTGTCCAAACACTCTTGTGGTATTCTGTCATCGTGCTCCTCCTCGGACTGGAATCCATTGTGCTTGTCCATCAGAGTCTTGGCTGGCTCTAGCTTCTTCTCTTCTGCAGATGAAAACCAAGACAAGAGAATTATAACAAAACACTGCTATGTGTTTCCATTTTGTGTTAGCTAGGGGCCCCTCTATTTTTTTAGCCGTAGCAATTTCTTTTACTTGTCTCAAATCGTGGCCCAGAGGGCCAAATTCCATGTAGGATGGAGGATTCGATTTAAAACAGTAACAGAATGCAATTCTTACTCTTAGGGACACAAAAAAATAAAGTTTCAAAAACAACGTCAAGGCTGGGACACGAACTCACGTGGCATACTTGCAAGGCGGGCACGCTTTCTACTCACATGGTGTAGGACTACTTTGTATAGCATAGGGCCTACACGTAATATTAATGTTAACATTCGGGACCCGATCACGGCTACATGTTTGTAGGCCCTACCTTTTCACAAATTCAGATGAATGCACACAAATCTATGGGAGGGGAACGTGGTTTATTACATCCGCATTCTTATGAATCATAATGATTCTACAATTTTTCATCTAAGGAAGATGGCAACTGTTGTTTGCACACAAGTTTGAAGCATAAAAAAAAAGAAAAAAATGAAAGTTGCATCCCGACGCCACTCTCTAGCTAGTATTAAAAATCGTCATTTCAAAAATGATGAAAAGACATGAATGGGACCGTGGGACTGAGAAGAGATGGAAGAGAAGCATTTCCAAATATGTAAATATAGGCCACACTTCCATCATGTACAACAAAAACATGTCAAACTTTGTCAAATGTTGATTTTCACATTTAGGCTTAGTTTGTAGGGTTTTTCGCTTTAGAAGCATATACTCACCCTCTTTATAGGCTAATCAGAAAGGGCTGCCTTTTTCAGATGTCTATTTTTCGTGAAATATCCTGATTCGTTTTAGCTGGAGTTACCCAGCCCTGAGTTTTATCATTGGGTTGTCATCTAGGGCTGGAGCGAGTTTTTCTCGTAACTTGTAGTATAGGCAAACAATTTTGGAAAATGTTCAATTTTGTCCCCGTTACACACTAATTGCAACTGCAACTCACCCCAAACTTGCCTGGAATAACCATTACACAGGTCCTTGAAGTAAAAAACGATCCACGATGAAGATTCAGCCTACAATTGCAGTGAAAACAGGAGGAATAACCGCTAACCTGACAACCTTTCAGGCATGGCCAGGACTGCAATTGGTTTGTGCACAAACAAAATTGTGTACAATGAATGGCGGTCGAATAACAGGCACAGAGAGCGATCGCTGTCAACTACTCGTTTTTGCCGGCTGCGCTGGCTGTTGGCGCATGACGTCACGCGGAAGCGTAACACCCGATGACTGTTTCATGCACTAATATAAGGTTTACCACTCGCATCACAGCTTTGGTACTGGAACCGCAACCAATAGTGCATGAAACAGTCATCGAGTGTTACGCTTCCGCGTGACGTCATGCGCCAACAGCCAGCGCAGCCGGCAAAAACGAGTAGTTGACAGCGATCGCTCTCTGTGCCTGTTATTCGACCGCCATTCATTGTACACAATTTTGTTTGTGCACAAACCAATTGCAGTCCTGGCCATGCCTGAAAGGTTGTCAGGTTAGCGGTTATTCCTCCTGTTTTCACTGCAATTGTAGGCTGAATCTTCATCGTGGATCGTATTTTACTTCAAGGACCTGTGTAATGGTTATTCCAGGCAAGTTTGGGGTGAGTTGCAGTTGCAATTAGTGTGTAACGGGGACAAAATTGAACATTTTCCAAAATGTTTTGCCTATACTACAAGTTACGAGAAAAACTCGCTCCAGCCCTAGATGACAACCCAATGATAAAACTCAGGGCTGGGTAACTCCAGCTAGATTCGTTTGCACACATTTGCGTATCAAAATTTCAACATGAAATTTCACGAAAATTAGACATCTGAAAAAGGCAGCACTTTCTGATTAGCCTACAAAGAGGGTGAGTATGCTTCTAAAAAGCAAACATTTGATTTTCACATTTTAGGCTTAGTTTGAAAAAACCTACAAACTAAGCCTAAATGTGAAAATCAAAATTTGACAAAGTTCGACATGTTTTTGTACATGGTGGAAGTGTGTCCTTTATTTACGGAGGTAGGTAGCCCAGTAAATTGGCCACATTTATGGGGCTAGTGCGTGACATGTGCACGTACATGTACGGCCCCCTACCATGGAGGAATAAAGAACATGGGGTAATCCTTACTTTTAGGACCCCGTTCCTATATAGGAAGGGAAAGACTCGCCAAAACAGTTGACTAAATGACACTCAAAATTGACATTCTGATACTTCGTGGCACATCTGAACAATTGGCAATGACACCTTCTTGACTTCTAAAGACTGCTTTAGCCTGCAAAAGTCACTTTGGTACTGGACAGACATCTGCAAAAGACAGTTTTGAACAGAACTCGTAAAAATAGAGGTGTCCTAAAAGTAAGGATTACCGAACATGGTACACGTCATGTATATGTACATGTACAATGTACGTTCGGCATGCACACGCGCCACGCGTGTTGAAATTAGCTCAACAAATTCATCCTTAAAGCTTATTTCATGTCGTCCACACTGAACTCTGAAAACCATTAATAGTAGTAGTACACTTGTTATAACTTTAATTTATTACTACCGTAAAATAGCTGTGATTTCGTAGAGTAGTTTTCAACTGCACGGCGACTTCCGCGATGATGGATATGCACACGCGTACACGTGCCGCAAAATGTTGCAAAGTGCGCCCTCCAGTGGTACGATCGATCGCTATCTATTGCTTCGCTCGTACCCCCCGCCCTGCAAACAGGACGCTGGGATACTCTGATGAATTCACGCTCTGATTGGTTGGATTTTGCGTGACCAGTGACCTGCGCGTCATCAAGGTCATGATTCTGCATGGTTTGGAACCATTGATCTCCATATACACAGACTGGATAGGACATCGCGTACGAACGTGCGTCCGCGCGCGCGTATTTTGAAAAGGGTAAAGAACACAAATTCGCATTTCGAATTGTGTACACTTTCGAATGGAGGATTAAGAAATGAAGTTGGGTTTTCTTCGCTTTCTTTGTCATTTTTGAAAGAATAAAAGAAACAGAGATCTAAATTGATCAAAATCGACGAGGAGTATAGTCAAGGTGTGCGCAGCATTAGATTGTTGGAGTCGGGAAGTAAGGAGCGTTGAAGAATAGGACAATTATTCGCAAGTAAGTTGTTTTTTAACGAGGCCTTTACATCATGGCATGGAGAAATATGAAAATGGGAATGACAAAGCAAATTATGTCGCTCTGAGTTTGAGGGGACGGGCCTGTGTGGTAGCTAGCGAGATATTCTGTTCAAATTCCATGCGATCTAGGCCTGTCATACTCAGTGGTCGGCATCATTTTTCTTTAAAAGACATACCTAGGCCTAAACGTGCATGATTGACCCGGCAATGGCAATGAACAAAAGTTGACTTGTTTAAGATAGTTTATTCGAATAACTTTTATATGCAAAATCTGATTGAATTATGTCTGCCTTGGCTTAACGCCTACCGAAATGTTTCTATTCTTTTCTTTATAAAGAGAAACCGAGGAGATGGTTTATGCTAACTTACTGCACAACTGGCCGATTGACCTTCATATCAAACAAAGAACTTCAGCAAAGCCATATAGCAAAAACCACCAGCTGCAGGACCGAGCCGGACGAAAATGGAGAACTTCACGGAGGGATGGAATCGACTGTATCATCCACTGAATGGAACATGCGATGTGATAGGCATCTGAGCGTTTACCTTAATCAATTTTTACGATGTGGAACTGTTAACATTGATTGATTTTGGTTTTGGAAAGAAGTTGTGGAGTTCAACGCAAGTA
Organism: Patiria miniata; assembly: GCF_015706575.1. Classification (NCBI taxonomy): domain Eukaryota; kingdom Metazoa; phylum Echinodermata; class Asteroidea; order Valvatida; family Asterinidae; genus Patiria; species Patiria miniata. The sequence goes on from NW_024037061.1 coordinate 14,840,307, forward strand.
TTTTTATAAGCTCCCAAGATGACTGTCACATTATTGACAGTTTGTATGGTGAAGAAAGCAATGAGCACTTTAACGGTTTGAAATTATGTTGTGTACGCCGTTATATAAGATTACTAGCTATAGCCATAAACACCGTCATATTCGCTCGCAAAAACGATTCCCATTACACTTACAAGTAATTATATTTATTTTCAGAAGTATAGCTAAACATTTAATTGTAAACAAGACCGTGCGTAGCTTGAATTATTCTTTGACAAAATTAGTATAGTACTATTTTGGTTTGTGATTCATCTCCTTTCACACAATATCACAAGAGGTGAACGATGTCATTCCCTGATCAATCTAGGGACGGGAAGAAGATTTACTGATTACTTTGTAAAATTAAGGTTTTTTACCTTTTAGATTGTAATTGGTTTATGTTCAGGTTTTCAATAAATATATCAATCATTTGAATGAATCTCCATACAATTTATCGTGTGAGTGTTCAGTTTAAAAAAATATAATGTCATTTCAGCCTATTATTAATACAATTATTCATTTCATTGATGGAGTAACTCAGTGTGCTCTAATGACCAATGTGCCAAAAATAAAATGGCAATTTACTTACAATCATTTTTGGGAGGAGGAGGGATTTAAAAAAAAAAAAGGGAAAAGGAAATGGGGGGTTCTTGAATTTCGAAAATGCATAATAAGAAAGTGTATATCAAGAAAGTGTGGAAAAGCTGTTTGGAGGGATTGAGGGTAACTCTTCATCGTTCAGTTATTTTTTTTTAAAGATTGTTTTGGAGGAGCTTTTGAACTCCCTCCTGTAAGAAAAATTTCACTCAACAATCCATTTTCCAAAGTAAACAGAGTGAAAGCATAATGCGCGTTTACCCGTCTGACAGTAAACGCGCCACCATTGTTCGGCCGCGCATTCGTGCACAAACACGGCGCGATGTCCTATCCAGTCTGTGTATATGGAGATCAATGTTTGGAACGGCCGTTAAGACTGATTCATTACTCTTTTATTCCAGTTTAGAGATGTTTTTTTCTTGTTGAAAAAGCGTAATAATGTAGGAAATTCTGTAAAACTTATCTGTGTTGTAAATTTAAAATTCCGGTCACTCGCTCAGGCTCCGTTTCGAGTCACGAACGGTTGGAATGCATTATGCGACGCTCAAAATTTTGTCCACATGGTCCGCAATGAAACAGAAATCACATCTGGTATGGAATGTGCGTAATTCTATGGGAAGTTTCGGATAGCATTTGAGCGCATTGTCTAAATGCGGTCTTGAACAGCTGCAGTCAGATGCTTTATACATATAGGTCATAGGCCATTTCCTTCACAAGATTCTGTGAAGCTGATCAGAGTATCCCAGCGTCCTGTTCGCAGGGCGGGGGGTACGAGCGAATCTATTGCTTCGCTCGTACCCCCCGCCCTGCAAACAGGACGCTGGGTATGGGATACTCTGATGAGCTTCACAGAATCTTGTGAAGGAAGTGGCCTATGACCTATGTATAAATAATCCAAAACATAAAATTTTCAGGGATTTCAGGACCTAGTGCCCCTTTAACTATAGTGCATGGTTGGCATGCGCACTAAAGTTGAAGTCAGTGCGAACGACTCTATAGTCAAACTATTGTCATGTCAACGACCGTCAAAAAATGGCGGTCGTACAATTATTCAACTCTTGTTGTTTCTCTTTATTTACACAAATAATAGTGATTGTGTAGGCCCTACAGTTTAGGACATCTTACATAATTGCCAATATTGTTGTACAATGGTGATAAAAATGATGACATAATCGTAAACTAACATGGAAAAACTGTGCAATGAAAATGAAATTTTGCGGTCACAGTTTCGTTTTCCACCATTTTTGTTCCGCCATCCAGCTGTAAATCGATGGTATAAAGTGTTCAACTACTCGTGAAATAACAATTTTGAGAAATTCCTAGAAATTGATATAAATACAGAGATTTGGGGAGGTTTTCGAACGATTTCGTCCAGACTTGAAGGTCAGCTATACCAGTAACCAGTATTGACGTTTCGGCATCGATGACGGTCCGGCGATTTTTTTCACTGACATGAAGCTAAGAATTTCTTCTTCCGTTATAATTGGTTTTGTTAAAATCGTGTGACATTTTTCTCGGGCGAAATTTAATTTAAACCTCTCTCGTGACTGGTCACGCTCCTAATTACCTTAGGCATGCGCAATACTACCAATGAGTCCGTATGTCATACACCGTGACGTAGGGTGTGAATAAAATGCAAGTTCTAGCGCCTTCATAATCATCATTTGATGCCTAAGTTAAAATTACATCCTCTTGAAGAAAGGCATGCCGCGCGGCGGGCAATGACTGTCATAATTATTTGCACAATTATAGTGGGTAACAAAAGTTTGATCACCTGTTTATTATACCTGTTTCGAGCTAAAAGAAGCGCATTTACCATTTCGACCCGAAGGGTGTGGCTTATGAGAAAATGGTAAAGCGCGTCAAAAACATCAACGGAAGCAAAAGCTTTGGAGGCAGTACGGGGCCGTGTGTGGGCAACTCGAATCGAAGATCTTGGCTGGTTTTAGCGATGCTGGTAGATGGACTGGTTTTGTATCTGCTTTTGTATTTTGGCAGCAACAACGTGCAGGTGAGTACAGGTCCTTGAATGTCATTCTGCTGTAGGTTCGTGCCTACAAGCTCATCAGCAACGAATAGATTAATCGGTGATTTCAGAAGTGAGTATCTCCATAAGGCCAAGGTTAGTTTGTACCATAGTCTTAGGCGTCTGCCCCTTTACACTGGAATACAATTTAAGGAATTTACGAATTAAACAAATCATAATAATCTAGGCCTTTTCTGATTTATAGCTGTGAGGATGGACATGATGTACCTTGAGATATCCTCACAGCTGTAAATCAAAATAGCGAGGAAAGTTGCCAATGGACTGTCGGTACTAATTATTATGACGGTCATTAAGTATACTTACTTCTGTTAATTCCCAGTGGAATCAGCCAAAACCAGCACTAAGAAGATACTACAGTGATTCAGCTTCACGCGTTGTACCCTCACGTCCTACTCAACAAGGTATAAGTGCTACCTCGAAAGTACTTCTAAATACAGTAACACCTCAAGTAAATCCAACCATCGCTGATAACTCCTTCTTCTACATCCAAAACCCAAAGACAATTTACAATATATGCGACCAGCTTGAGTTGTACATAGAAGCCAGGGACGGTCAGGGCAAGAGGAAGATCAGGGGAGGCGATCACATGTGGCCGGTCCTTTGGACAGCGTCACTGAACGCCAGTGCCCCAGCAGACGAGTTGATCGACCACAGTAACGGTACGTACACCGCCCACTTCACGCTACACTGGACCGGGGAAATCGAGCCGCTGGTACCATTCATCTACAGCGCCGAGCACGCTGATTTCCTGCGGAGCTTCAGGGAGCGATTCCCTCACAGGCACGCGTACGACGGCAAGTTCACGGACCACAATGGTACCGTGGAAATAACTCCGTGTCACGTCGACAGAGACATATTCGTGGACAACGGAGCCGAAGGGTTGTCGCTGGCGTCGAAATATGAAGTTTGTGACTTCTCCAATGGGAAGGCAGGCACGTCTTGGTATTGTCTCAAACCGAAGACTCTCTCTTGCTCCGATTTTACTCAACATCGTGGTAACACGAGGAGAGGCGGAGAGTATAGAAAATCAGTGATACGACCAGATGAAAGCAGTTTAGTGAAACGGTAAGCAATATTCTCGTAAATGCTTAAAACATTTCAGCCAAGATGCTTCAGCCAAATCAGACACATCGAGCTCTAATTATATTTCAACGACATTAAAAGCTGTTTCCGAGCTATTAAAAAAAGCTCCACGATCGAATTAGCTCGCTCGACAGTCGAAGTTTTCGAGTAGGTTGGTAAAGGCGACTGTAGTGAAGATTTGCCTTTAAATATTCGAGACACTGCAATGTTTCCCTTCAGAAAAGAATTGAAAGACAAAAGTAATGCGATATTATTTATTTTTCAACATATCAGTTACGCTATACGATTACCATTGGTATAAAAATGATTTTATCATCGTTTCTCATTTGTTTTCCAAGAACACAAAATACATATATTTCTCAATAAACATGCCTTCAAGTTCTTTTATGTTGTATTTTTCTCCTTTTTTTTTTACAGTCCCAAGGAATTAAAGAATATTGGAAAACTGAAGAAAATCACAGTGATTTCTAATGGTAAGCCCAAGTATGATCATTATTAGGCCTGCATTATTTTGCATACATTAAAGTATGCATTAAACCGTCACGTCTGTTTCAGACCCAAACCCTCTATATAATTCGGAATAGAGTCATACCGAGAATAATTTTTAATAACGTATCCAATGCTCATTGTACTAAATACCAATTCAAAAGATGTTACAAATATTTCTTTGTATGGTTCAAAATGTTACAAGTTGTTTGGATGGTTCAAAATGTTACAAATTGTTTGGATGGTCTCAACGTGGGAGATTGTAGGCTTAAACGTAAGTCGGAAAACCTTTAAATTTGCAACAGAGAACTTCTTTGATTTTTTTTTCAGTGAGTGATGCTGCATGTTTTGATCTACCGCCTTGTAAATCTGGCCTTCCACCCAAGCAACCAAACCGGGCCGCTGGATACTACTTTGAAGATTCCTGGAAATCTAAACTCTGCCGTGAGAGGGAACTCAACCTGAGCGACACTCTGAAATGTCTGAGAAATAAACGCCTTTACTTCTACGGCGATTCCACGCTGCGGCAGTGGTTTCTGTATCTTATCTCAAACCTCGGTGAAACTATGAAGGAGGATCAAATAAACACAACGGCGCTTGCCAAAATGGGCCCGAGGCGCGCCCGGGATCCCACACATAACATCACACTGTTGTTCCGCCACCACGAGTATCCGATTCGGAACATTTGGGCCAACGTGCGAGACATCAAGTTCACGGTGAATGAAATTGACGGGTTACCGGGCGGTGCCGACACGGTGGTGGCCCTGACCATGTGGGCGCACTTCACCACCAACAATCTGACGTATTACCAGTCCCGGCTGGAACGCGTCAGAGACGCCATTGCGCGGCTGCACAAGCGGGGGACGGGCACCAGTCCCGTGTTCTTCAAGTCAGCGAACACCAGGGGCTACTACACGATGGACCTCAGCGATCTGTACGCTTACGATCTGGACCAGACGTTGAGGGCGGTGTTTAAGGGTGTTCCTGACGTCACCATCATCGATGTCTGGGATATGACTTTGAGCCATCGGACTGGGTATCACATCCATCCTGTGCAAGAAGTCATCAAAGAGGAAATCAAGATGTTTCTAAATTTCATTTGCAATGCTCCGAGTGTCTCGTAATTAGCCTATTTGAGGTATGGCAGACACTAAAGGGCGCTGTTTGTGATTTGGGTAAACTCTTTTGTATTTACCCAAAACCTAACCGCGCCCTCCTTTTGTTTCCGCCATATCTCAATAGGCTAACGAAGAGTTCTGCGAGAAATTACCGAGGAAGACAGATTTGTATTTTGGTCACGTTGAAAGAAAATTTGGACTTACAGAACTTTTAGGCCTAATTGCACGTGATTTTGTCCTTTGAAGCAATAACATTCTTGATCTATAGTGTTAGTCTGAAGTAAGGGTAAATTTGCGTTTGTGTTTGAAGTAGTCCGCGTAGTTAGAGAAAGACATTATATAGTTATAATCCATAAGTTACAAACGAGGCTTGGCTAAATTCGCGAGCGAGTCGCCCGCATCAAAAATACCGTATTTAATAGTGCAGCGTCCCCTGAAAATGTGCATGTTCGAAGGGGCAAACTGCTTGGCCGCTGGTATTGGTTGCTTGCCCCGTTTGTGAGAACTGCTCGTGCAAACAACGCACGATTCAATGGCGTTGTTTTCACAGGTTGAACGCACACTCACAGGTTCAACGCACGTTTATTTGTACTTGTGGGACGTGGACAGACACACGGAGATTTCTCGAATTATATATATATGTAGTAAAAAAAAAAACATGAGGAAGAAAAGTGTGCAATTGTTTATTTACCCATTGTTGATAATGGAATAGCCCCCCAGTGAAGTACCCATTGTTGATAATGGAATGAGCCCCCAGTGAAGGCCAGCTAGCTATATGCCAACCTCGTCCCCAGGGTGTCGAGCAGTACGCGCCCACCACTACCTGCTCTCTCACCCTGGTATTAGATCATTTGCATGTGCAAGACTTTTAAACACGTATGCACATGAGGAATAGACTGGTGCCTGCATGTGCGTTACATTAGCATTTGTTTTTGTATGCGGTGTCTGGGGTATCGCGCCGTGAGTTATCAAAACGCGATATTTTTTTTGGAAGTTAAAATGTTACAATCTGGCCCGCCAATATGCAGTTTCACAATGTGTATTTATATGAGAAAACCGGAAAGAAAAGGAGTATTATTGAGAAGGCGTGGACGTTATAATTACAATAATCGCGTGAAAAAAAGCGTAATACACGTTGGAAAATAACAACACCAACTACACGATATTAATCCATTATTAGCAAATTGCTATATCGAATCAGGATACAGGAAGAAAGTTTCCTATCCAGGGCTTACTATTGGAAACGAGGTTGGAAATGAAGTAAGTACTGGGGACACACACACTCAGGCCAAATCTTTTATGAGACAAAATAAATGAGACAAGTTTGCAGCTTTTTTGCAGCTTTTTTGAGAACCGTTCATCAAACAAACTTCAAATACTTTACACTGCACATTCTGGGGTCCCGAGCAATACATCTACACCTACCGATTTTCAAATTCATTATCATGCAGTGCCCGGTGCTGGATATAATCGAAATACAGACAGACTTGACACACAGACACACAGAGCTTCCTGGAATTGTAGTTAGATAATACCGTATTACTAAGCAAACGTAAAAGGGACGAGGAGAATTGGACATAATGATTCACCGTCCCGTTAATTACCTATTACCTGTTACCTATCCCGTAGTCTTCTGACCGTGGGGGCATCCCTTGAAGACCTGTCAACCAGCTTCCTCCATCCCTCTCGATCCTCAGACTTTCTCAGGGAGTCACTCAGCGTCAGGCCTGTCCACTCCGAGATGTTGTCCTCCCACCTCTTTCTCTGCCTGCCTCTCTTTCTTCCTCCTTGTACAGTGCCTTGCAGGATCGTCTTAGCAAGTCCTAATGATCGTGAAATGTGCCCATAGTTTTAACTATGTTATGTGCAAGGCTGTTACATGGTGATACAGGGTGGACCCAATAAAACCCGGAATACCAAAATATCCCGATTCAGTCCAGTACTTTTTGCTGCAGAGCCTATTTTTGTGAAGGATACTTATTTCATGTGGGCATTTATAATGAGATAACAATCCCTCTGTCAATTACAATGTAAGTCAAATTCCTGGGCGCGGTTTAGTAATTCATCGGGACAAAAATGACCCTATCGTGAGGCTAGCTTCACAAAAAAAAAATGCTGGACCGAATCGGGCGATTTTGGTTTCATTTTTCTTCTAAAAAGATTCTCCATGCATTGGTATAATGGTATGAGTATCAGGGAAGTGGAAGTATGAGGTTCCGGGGTTTTTGTTGTTGTCTACCCTGAACATTTTATGCTACAGTGAGTAGAATATGCAACTCTCCATGGAATCAATTAAATGTCATTAACGCAATGTCCGTTTCACAGAGGCCACCATCACAATCGCTGACATTGTCATTAATTATGATCGATTTAAATCGTCTGGGTCAATATTTTGTTCACAACAGGTGTTAGGTCTACCCTGAAAACAGCAGGTTTTGACTGCATGGGACATAAAAGCTCACCGGCGGAAGAAGGCGTAACGCTTAAGTGGAGCACCTCTTTGAAGGGCTCCACAAATCGATGCCTGTACAAACAGTTGTTTGCACAGATGTTGCCTCAGCTCAATATTTTGAGAAGGAAAAAACCCAGATTCATTGGTATTATAATGAAACTATACGACCAAACCTATACGGAGTTCTCCCCCGAGAATATGAACCTTCCGCCAAGAGCCCCCTGCAGGTTTTATAATTGATGTCATACTTACAGTATAATCAAATCGTCACCGACACCACGAAGTAACACCTATGTACATACCAGTAAAAACTAGCGATCGGGAAAAAACGGCATCTAAGGCCAAAAAAAAAAAGTCTCCGGTTTCTGGTATGGAGCTTGCCCCAAAAGTGGTGCGGCGACGCGGCTTTTTTTTTTCTTTTACCTGTTTTTTTTTTTTTTTCGCTTCAAATGTCGGCTGATGACTGCAAATAGTGCCCGTTTAAACTTAGTGCAAATATATGGGAGTCCAGAGAGGCCACATAAAGCTTATTCTTGATCATAACCCCATCTAAAAACACGTTAAAATTGTGCAGCAGCAGAATTCCAGTCAAACCAGTAAGTTTGGCGGTTTTGAGACATCATTTTTTATTGAAAAAAAACCTTTTTCATTTTGCCGACGCGCATGGCTACGGCGACGCGCGCGCATACCAGAAACCGGAGACTTTTTTTTTTGGCCTAAAGTTGAACGCCTTCTAAAACGACACTTTGCGTCAAAACGGCGGAGTATTTTCAGTTGGGTTTCTCGTTGTGGACACTTGATGAATTGAATTCATTAAATCTGCTGTTTTCACCTGTTTGTGTATTAAATCAACAAGAAATAAGAGAAAAGGGTGAGTGTTAGTTCGTAAAACCGAAAAAGTTGCGAAACTGTAAATATTCGTTTTCACGAAGTAACGCTTTTTAATGTATAAAACACGAGGAAAGTTCAACTTCAGGTCAGCGCGCGCGCGCTCATACAACAAGAGCTGGTGTCGGTGACGAAATGTGTTAATTTGATACTTATATAGGTTTTCCCGGCTATTTGAAAACGTTTATCATTCGAATTCACCGTTTCAATATCCATGAATAATATTCAAATTCGTCCATGAAGATCGATTTTGTGCACTTCCAATGTTCAATTTCGTCTTTTGTCAGACAATTTCCAATTCAGTTCAAGCAAATTCAAACAATGAGCACACGTTTTCGTCCCAGAGTATTTAATTTCTTCTTGTGTAGCTAGACCTTGTTATTCAGAAATCAAATTCGTCTTATTGATTTCTGTAAGACGAATTTGATCTCTGAATGCTGCCATTCGGCAACAGCCTAGACGAATCTGATCTGTACTGACGAATATTTTCGACCCGGTGACTAAAGAGGGCGACCAAACTTTAAAATTGAATGGTAAATGACTAAATTGGTTTTGGTAAAAGCTTGTAAAATTTTCGTGGACGAAATTGTATGTTAGAGTTGGTGAATTTGAATTAAAAATCTTTAACTAAAATAGCCGGGGAAACCTATATTATTGAACAATTAAATTTGAGTAATTAGCCATTATATAGTCCTATATTGTCATACCTTGATACAAAACGTTATGACCGGGGTAATCTTTTGATATACCCTGATGTTGTCGCGTTCCCGTTAAGTATGCGATTTTGCTCGGCTATACAAAAAATAATAAACTGACATGAGTTTCACTTTTTAAAATTCCTTTGATGAGCAAGGCTCGCACCAATAAAATGATGAATGCTGATGGGGAGATGGGTGCTGCCGCGAGGACGCAGATATGCAATAGGAGCGGGACAAATAAAGGACACATGCACCTAAGTCGGAGGAGATTCAACTTGATTTCGCTTTCCTATTATCATCCAAGCGGGCCAATTATCCAAATCAAACGAGTGTACGAACCGTGGAGGTGAAAGAGCAATCGCAACGGGATGAAAGAGGGCGCTTTGGTTGCACGCACGGGGGCGCTATATAACCCTCTGCATTTGCAACCTGTAGTATCTCGCCTCTAGCTCTGCGCCTAGTTTTATCTCGACACATTTTCAAATAAAACTTACCATCCAGACGGCTCAATGTTCACTCGCGAGACTGTTTCGAAGACCGTCTTTCGCAGTGATAAAATGTTCTTCCATGCACGCTAGCAGTCATTCGCTCGAACCCTCCACCCAATCAGAGCGCGCCGGTAACAGCTAAATACCTTCCACAAACTTTGAGGAGTAAGTACAGCTGTAATAGCAAGTGCGCACGTATCATCCATGCGAGGAAATGTTGAACTCGGGTAAATTGATTAAGCAAAATATATACACAAAGTGAGCTCAACTTGAATAAATGCGAGGTCACCTTCGCTCTTCGGACGGTGTGAACGTGCACTGTGCAAAAGTGAGGGCGCCCCTTCTGATAGCACTCCATCAAGGCGTAGTGACCGTTTTAGCCGAGTTTCGGCTACCTTTGACAGATTTTCTGTTAAAAACAAACGAGTTTGACAGAAAATTTGACAGAATGGATTTTTTTTTAAGCAGATTTCTGGCAGAATTCTGCAAAAATGGTTATTTGACAGAAAAACGTTTGTTTTAAAAAGCTTCAATCTTTTCAAACAAACCCATGAGACAAGTTGGCTCACTGGGAACCGGACTACGTCGTGACGCAAATTAATCGCATTTTGCCTGAAATTCAAGCAATTTCATTACATCTTTATGTGACTATAGATTAATCACAATGTAATTTGAACCTTAATTAATGCAACACTACAACATCTGCGTGTGTTTACAGTGTATTATGAGTAATTCTGGGGAATTTGGCAGATTTTTGATAAATCTGACAGATTTTTGAAGTGCATTTAGCAGAATTTAGCCATGACCTTACGGTCACCCTGCATCAAGATCAATTCCCCATTTACCCAACAAAGAGGAAAGCTGAGAGTCTCACATTTTGAATGCCATTCAGTGATCATAAACATTTTGTTACGGGCATCTTAAAAAAAAGTGGTGAAGCTGCAGGCTCTTGCATTTTCCCTGAAGTTGCCAGATGGTGCCAGCAGTGCTGTAGGTCTCGAGACCGGTCTCGGTCTCGGTCTCGGTCTCGAGACCACTTTTTGCTGGTCTCGGTCTCGGTCTCAGACCATATCGGTCTCGGTCCGCCTTGAAGGGGCTGGTCTAGGTCCCAGTCTCGAAACTTCAGGTCTCGGTCTTGGTCTCGGTCTCGGACTATCAGGTCTCGACTACAACACTGGTTGCCAGTCATATCTTCCATGACTTCGGGCTGGACCCGTACGCAGTTTGAACCGAGGTGACACTTGTTTTTCTTTAAAGATTGGCTGTATTAACGATAGGACTATCTAAATGCAGATAGAGTAGGCATCTGCTGAATTCCCACAAATTAATGCTGGCTAGATATAAGCCGAGATAAAATGCGGTTTTCGATTGCAACTCAGTAATAGACACAATTTGTTTTCTTCAATACCTCAAGCCTTAATTCTCATTTGGAAGTCATTAAATGTGTATTCATAAGATGGAATTTGCGTCGGGGTGATATATATTGGGTTTTTGCCCTTCACTGGTGTATACTCAAGTTGTCCCAAGTGATTGTGAGCAAATGTAGTTTGTGAATTTCATTTCATTTCATTTATTTCATTCTTGTTACCACACACACGAACATTTTAGTCAAAACATACACAATACAATATTTAACCAGCTCCCGCTGGATCACCCGAAAGAAACATAGTTTCTGTCGAGGGGCTCTCCAACTGATTGAATAGGAAACACTAAAAAGAATGTTAATAAATTATAACTATGTAAAACTTTAAAGAAATAAACAATCACAGTCACTCTTGACAACAATGAGTTTATACAGTGTTTACAAAAATACGTCGGTGAAGGGCAAAACCCATTATTGAAAGTGCGTACAGTGGTTCATGTTAAAGGCATCAAGACTCTTTAGTGGGAGTTTAGACGTCAATTCCACGGTATGCCCACACTGCCGGCAGGTTTAGTCATTTCAATTCATTAACAAAGTACACTTCGTCTACTCATGCGTCCAGAGGAACGAAAAGTTGTCATCAGAATATCGGCAGCTGCTATATATAGCTATGTTACTAATGATTGGTTCGAAATTACTGATTTAGAAAGACGGCGCACAAGGTGTCCCTTACGGAGTTTCAGAGGCACATAATGGTTAAACAAGTGTGATGAGTTCAAAATTTCCGTGACAGGTATATAAATGAGAACCATATCTATACATTTTCAATGATACGTAGAAAGTAAACGCTTTCTTCACAACATCTTTTGCTTCATGAGTCTAGTTTCGCTGGAGTTTTGCACAATTAAGCCTTGCCCGGTATATTATAGTAGAGTTTAACTGCAAATGCATATTCTCACTCGGACAAGCAATTAATTTTAATAAATTATCAAAGAAGGTCCAGATGTTCAATATCACTTGAATCTTTGGGTGTTTAATTTCAGCGTTAATTGTTATCACTTAATCAGGCCTATATACTGAGCGCGGGACTTGTTATAGTTTGATCCAATCACAGGACGAGGATTTCTACAGTGACGTCATGATGTGCGTGATCAGTGGCGAAAACCACCCGAACCAAGCTAAACTGGTTCAAGATACCAATGCCCAATAACAACTGTAAAAGAAGCAACCCCAGAAAATTGTTTTCAGTTGGTAAGCGAAACCTTGAGGACTAGTCGGGGAATTCCGCTACTCGCCGAGGTACGATGAGGGTCATTCTTCTTCTAGCGATTGTCATCGCCGTTGTGTCGGCAGTGAAGCGATACGATGGGTAGGATCAGTGTTTTATTATTGACATATTGACGAACCAATTTTGCAAATACAAGTCCGGAAAATAACCGTGAATATAATGCTGAAAGTCAACTCGACCTTTTCTCGAATTGGACAAGATTTCGATGTTGTAGGTTCTACTTTATAATATCATTAGACAAATGCGACAGCTTACACATTTTAACATGTACTTTTGCGATCTGACTAAAGCAGTCAACATTGACTACAAATGTAAGGTTCAGCTTGATGCTATGGAATCCTTTCCATTTAGGATTATTGACAAAAAAAACCGATAGACCTAGGTGTAGTCGCTAACAGTAGCGACAATATTGGGCATAATTTCACAACACAACCTTTCTTACTAAGGAAATTACCGACCCCCCATGTAGATTCCAAGTACCCAATTCCTTGCCCATAAGTTGCAATCAGAACAGTGTTGTAGTCGAGTACATTTCAATGAGTACGAGTATGGGTACGAATACTTTGTCATGAGTGCGAGTATGAGTATACGAGTACTTTGCCAAGAAAACGAGCATGCATGAGTACGAGTACCTTGTCACGTGAGTACGACGAGTTTAACTTGCTTTTCATATGAAGGAATACAAGTACAAGCTTTCAAGGGCTTTTTGTTAACAAAGTAGGCATTAAACAAATACAGAGGCATCCCAAACAGTAGAAACTGGTTCTTTTTCTGCTCTTTAAAAAAAAGAATTCTTGCGTGAGAACATTTGCAAGAGTACGAGTATAGGCTACTTATAATGAGTACAACTATACGGGTATTTTGTACGAGTATACATTTTCATGAGTATACCCCAAAAAATGTGCTCGGAAGAACATTTTTACTACGACACTGCATCAAAATAACCAAGCACCATTCTAACTAGTCGCTTTAACGACAGGGTAGCTAAAATGTTGGGTCTCAAATGCTATTGAAATTCCATCAACTGGAAACATCAAAAGCTGTGTTGACTTTGGGCCTATAATTATTTTTGAAACACTTGACGATGTTCGTGCATGTTCATTGGTAAATGGTATATGCGACAGAGTGCAGGTTTCCCGTTCCCTGTTATTGTTTTAAAAATCTAAGAAATTCAATGGATGTTTTAAGTTGGGTGAAATGGTGTGCCTAGTCACGATACTTTTTTTAGTAGACACATTATGAGGGAAGGAGTTGTTCTGAATCGGACTTCTTGTATCTGTGCATAATAGGCAAAGGCTAACTATACCAAGCCCAGTATATTTTTTATTTTAGCCCGCGAGGAAGGCACTTAACTTGCCCTTAATGAGTTCTTCCATCTAGAAAGACATTGTTTGAGAACTACTAACATTAATAATAATCACATTTGAATATGCATAAGCTGTGCCCATAGGTACTTACCAACTTTGAATCTTTTTTTTAGCTCAAAAGAGTTAATGAATCGCAAGTTTTTAGTAAGACAAATTATAGTTTTATAGATATTTTCTAGCAATGCATGAGTTATTCCCTTTTGAATGAGACATCCATTGAAAACAAAAATACGCCAAAGTTTTGGTCAATAGGCATACGTCTTGTTCAATAATCTATGATTAGCAGGTTATTTTTGTCTAGAATACTACATTTTATATTACTGCATCATCTAAGGCCTATAATTCACATTATACCATTGCGAATAACCGTGCTTCATCCATCCTTATTCCTAGTAATTGAAAGTTAACTCTGCACCTGTTGTTATGTATGACGTTCACACAGTGTATAGGCCTATATTTGTAAAGATTACATAGGTCTATACGATTCAGCGAATTAAGTTTCTGCACTATCGCTTTGTTGATAAACTGTGCGCTTATCGAGAAAATGCATGTTTGCCCTACAACCGCGATAAGTCGCACGGAAAGGCGGAAACTGCTGTAAGGTGGTTCTAAAGGGACATGCATTTTCGTGAATTAATTTTACGACATGTTAGTTGTTCAACCTGTAAAACAAATGGTATCGTCATCAATAGCGTTTTATTTATCTCTTTCCTACCAGGTACAAGGTTCTGAGGGTCACTCCGAACGATGAGTCGGATCTGGCATGGCTAAAAAATCTGGAGTTTCAATCGCGGGTAAGAAAACAATTAATAGGCCTAACTTGGGAACCAAAATTCAGAAAATATACACTTTCGCACATCTTTATCAGCTGTGACAAATCTGGATGGACAAAAACACGGTATCGAAGCATCAGACCAAAATATTTTTGAAACATCACCAGAAGTATTTTTAATCTTTCCTTTATTTCTTGAGGGGACTAAAATTTTCAATGAGGCAAATTGTACAAATCCTCAACTCGATCATCTGAGAAAAAAAAGGAATTCGATATAGGTCTCAATCCAAAGGAGAGGTACTGTACATTCCCACAGGTAGAGACATGTAGCCCTAAAAGGGTCGGGCTATTTTGACCATCTCTCAGGGGGGATGCCGCACCCCCCCCCCCCCAAGATCTCGGCAATCGAGTGACGAAAAATTTTGAAACTCGGTACATACATAGAACAACTTATCCATGAAGGAATTTTATGACTACATGTATAGGTCGAAGGGTTTTGGAATTATAACTAATTAATTATTCATATGCATGAATGCCTTTTGTGTGTACACTCGTATATTAATCCAGTTTTCACGAAAAACAAATCGCTGCACGGCAACCCATGGTCCGATTTTTATGTTTTTGGTATCGAAAGATGCGCAAGGCTCGAGGCTAAAAAGTCAGAACAGCTCGGGTCGCGATTTTTTTTTTTAAAGCTATCGCGGAAAAAGTTGAGGGGGCGGATTCCGCCCCCGGCCCCTTTAGGGTTAAGTCCACTCTCAGAACATGGAGAAGAAAAGTGATTTCAGTATCGTCAGTATTGTCCCTCAAGAAAATGAAGACCCCAACTTTTCCTCGTATATAGTAACGCTAGGCTCACCCAATCAATAGTTATCAAGCGAGGAATGGCACCTTAGGAGGGGTATGCACCTCACCCCATTGAGTCGCAACTCTGGATTGACCTTCATTTCCATCATCATTCTCAGGTAGAGATCTGGAACTCCCTGCGCAGGTTCAACCACCCCGTGGACATCATGGTGTCGCCGGAGACCGAGGGCCTAGTCACTGGTTTCCTAGCGGGGAGAGGGATGGACTACACCGTCATGATCGACGATGTGCAGGCCAAGCTGGACGGACAGACGCTGGCCAAGCCACCCTCGGGCGGACAGATTGCCGCTCTGGGGGATTTCCAGTACGATGTATACCATACTTATGACGAGGTACGATGCAGGCCTGTCCCCTGATTTGGGGATGTTTTGGTTCGTCAAATAAAAACTAGAGCAAACTCACCCCTTCAACAAAAACCACACCCTCTCCTTAGGCTGTACATTTTAGGTCCGCTGTGTTGCTCCGTAAGATAGCTGTGTAATGTACACTGAGAGCATTTTAATGTGAGATGAACCCTCACTCTTTCCCGTGTGTGAAAAAAAAAACATATGAAACTATAAACAAACGCAGTTGGAATGTTGAAAATAATTCAACACAATTTCGCATACGCTATAGTAGTATGCAACTGCATCAATGTTTCTCCTATACAGTTTCCTCTTTTCACTTTCCTTCCTCTTGCCCCTTTTATTATATACTGCCAAAAAATCACCCCGTCCATCTTTTAAATGATTTCAGATAAAGCAGTGGATAGATGACATGGCGGCCGAGCACAGCACTGTCGTGACCAAGTTTCCTTTGACAACTTCCTACGAGAGCCGCGAGATCAACGGTATCATCGTAAGACACGTGTTTCTTATTCATATACATGTACTCCAGGGAAGCAGTGGCGTAAAGCATGAGCTACCTATAACCCTGAGTGCACGACCCTATATTAAAGTCAAACGTTCACCCAGTGGGCCACAGTCAGTTGGCCAGTTGAAGTTTAGCTGCAAATGCAACGACATTAGCTGTCGGAGTGTGTACGTGTTCATCTTTTCAAACCGTGGACGAAAAATACCAGAGAACAAAAGAGAACAATATTGTCCACGATTCCCAGCATACGTCCGCGATTGGGGTCGTGTACAAAACCAATGGGAGCCTTCCTAAAAAAGTTAAGAGTAAAAGACGTCCACGATCGATGATGAACACACGTTTGTGTGCGTATGCTTGTGTAATAGCCATACCATATCATTGCTCTTCGTTCGTACCGGTATAGTTGTCATTAAATTGAATTGACAAAAAAACTCAATATGAAATTGAATATTAAAGGTACAGTCCATCATTTGCAGCTATCCCGAAAAGTAACTGACATAATTATTGTTGAAAAGCATACTCGGTTTAAAGATAATAATGGGACTGAAGTCCCTGTGAAATTTTCTTTCTGGCAAGCTGTCATTTATGCCCAATTCAAAGCATGACTCAGCAACTTTTGATTTGTAATCGAGATCCTAGAATATACAGCATTCACTGAGCTGAAACTTCATCAGGTTAGTTATTCAGCACTCTTCTTTAGATTTTGAGCACTTTTGTTGTTTCAAACGAACATAATGCACAAATTACGAATGATGGACTGTACCTTTAACTACAAAATACATGTACAACAACCAGTACCTTTGATTGAGGGCGCAGGGTAAAGTAGGCCTACAGAAGTCACGTTGCATGTCCCAATCGGGTACCGATGTGTGGCAAGGGAGGAACGGCATCCTTTGGAATTGTACACTTTTCTTTTTTCTTTACCTTTTTTTGGTTGGAGGATGCCCCTTCCCCCATCCTGTTACTGGGCTTTGACACTGAATGAGGGATACAAATTCTTAAATGAAAATGTAAACTCTTGGAATGTTTAAACCCATATAGGTACGATATAATGAAGCCATCCTACATAACACATATGGACTCTCTGATTTCTAAAGAGTGAAACCAGATAACTAAGAGTTGAATTAACTCCAATTTCTGATACAAATACTTTGAAAAAGAGTCACTCCAGTGAAAACTCGAGTGAAACCTTCGCTTTCACCCTTCTTTGCAGCTTTCTACCGGAGCTGACCCAAAAAAGCCTATCGTGTGGTTCGAAGGTGGCATTCACGCACGGGAGTGGATATCGCCCGCTACGGTCATGTTCATTTCCAAATCGGTAAGGCAGTCCTGAACATGCCCATAGAAGTTAGAATATTATTATACATAAATCCATTCTGGAACTCAGTCGTCAGCTCAGTCGTCCTGTCTAAACATTCTATTACAGTTAAATCTTTTTGATCTCCGGAATGGTATACACCTCAGGGAGACCGTTCTGACCATATACCCCACTTGTGGGGTGACGTTCCTTTCAGGACACATCACCCCACTATTTTAACAACAGAAAAACATCACCCCGGGAGAGAATCTTTAGAAAAAGGGATAAAGGGAATATTCCATCACCCCACAATTCCGTGTGGCCGACATGTCACGTCCGTTTATGTAGACTTGTGCACACGTAAAATACAACATAATCCCGCCCATAAACCCATTTCCCCTCCCAAACTTCTATCGGTTACACTATTCTTGACCTAAGGAATAGTTTTAAGCAACTTTCGACGGTGAAATTCCTTCAGGGATGGTTAAAGCATAAAGGAGACACTCAAATGTCTCCCATTTGTCTCCCTATTCAAATACTTTACTTTGAAGTGTCCGCCATGACAGGTGCTGTTGTCTTCCTGAGTCTCTCTCTGCAAACGCGAACACTTCAAAATTGGTATTAAAAGCAAAGCACCACACATAACAGTAATGGTGGAATATCCGAGTAGTGGCAATACTTAATATTGCCAACATGTTCTTGCTTCCTTCCGGGAAGGAAGCAAGAACATGTTGGCAATATTAAGTCAGTAGGCGTACATGTATATTTTCCTGTACGGGCAACTCTTCTACTATGCATTTTCGTGGTCAAACCTTACGAGGGTGCTTGATGACCAACATCGCAAACTGCATCCCGAAGAAAAACATTAATTTGGTTCTATCCTTAACACCTTTGCTTTCTCTTCTCAGCTTGTGGAGGACTACAAGAGCGGCGTCCAACCCGTAGTCGACATTCTAAACGGGTTTGATATTCACATTGTACCTTCCCTCAACGTCGACGGGTTTGTGTACACTCATACGGACGTGAGTAACCACCCAACGAATTGCTATGATTGAATGTCTCTTTGCCTACTGGGAGACGATGATCTGCAGACGATGATTCCCAAGCACAAAACAGTCGTTGAGTTAAATTGCTCTATACCAAGCCTGAAAGCCAACAATGTTTTGTTCGATGAAAATTGAATATCCTGGTGAACCCGAAATAGACTTTATCATGCTGCCACTATTTCAGCCAATGTTCCCTGTGTCCAATAACAGTTCTCACTGATACTTTTTGTGCAAAAAGGAACCAGACTATTTTTCCTTCCAGTCTAGCTTTGGTTTACGTTGATTTGAACGGGGAAAAAATCGAGATGGCCGCAACATGAACATGGTCTATAGGTTCTGGTCTGGTCTGGATCTATCGCAAGATGTATCGAAACATGGTGGAAATTCATATGGCTGTCAAGCACTGAGCCCAAATCATATTACCGCACATTATACACCACATAAACAAACAAACAAAACGATTAAATTGGTGGAATGAAATAAAGCAACCATTATCATTACCATTATCAAAGGATCGTTTGTGGAGAAAGACGCGGAGTGATCTAATGCCAAACTTTGGGTGCATTGGTGCAGACCCTAACAGAAACTGGCCCTACGAGTGGGGAGGTGAGTTACTCGTTTCAAATGGAAGAGCTGTCGATTCTTCGTCGAATTTACAGCAATAGCAATTTACTAGCAAATGTGTTAGTGTATATATATAGTTGATGAACGAGCTAATTTGCCAAAGAGTATTTTCTATTTTGCTCCCGTGAAATTAGTCCATGGCAAAAGAACGTTCTTAGCACAACGTATTTTAGAGTCCAAAGAACGTTCATCTTTTTTTCGAAATCTGTTGGCTCACAATTTTTTCTCGGTCATCAGACGGGAAACCCATTTGAGAACCCGATTTTTGCACGACAGTGTCAGTGTTATGCTTGAAGTTTCTTTTCCCATTAATATCTCATTAACAATGTGGGAGATTACAAGATTTTGAAACTGTGGCCTTGTTTTCATCTGTCCAGGGAGTGGTGCGAGCCCGTGGCCCTGTACCAATACGTTCCGTGGTCCTAACCCACTGTCTGAGGTTGAGATCAAAGGCGTTGTGGATTACCTGACTGGACTGAAGAATTCTGGGCGTCAAATCAAAATGTTCATCGATTGGCACAGCTACTCGCAGCTATGGCTTGCTCCCTGGTCGTTTTCCTCGACCGAACCTTACCCGCCAGACTACTTTGATCAGGTACGGGCCCCAGACTATACTAACTAGATAGCGCTTCGTGATCAGAAGTTGAAGTCACAATGGCGCCATCTTGGGGGCCAAATCATATACAAATCTACGCAGCAAATATTGATCCTTGTCATCGATCTGCTGTAAGCACAGAAGTTTGAGTGACACAGAAAAATATTATTAACTGAATCTTAACGTAAATTTGCTAGACAGCATTTTTTTGCTTAGGCCTACACTGTAAACAACACCCGTAAAAACACTGTCCATTTCCCGTATTTTTTACGGTGTATTACCGTTATTGCTCGAACCGTCACAAGAAAGAACGTGCTACGTGCATTTCCCGTAAAACTTGGTGCCCTGACGCAGGCTGGGATTCACAATGCTTTGTATTCGTAACTTTTCAAAACGCCTACCCTTTCAAACCCTCACAACCGCCTAGTTTTTAAAGCTGTGATTCGTGTGCACTCATGCAACGTTCGCTACGTGCTGATCATTGGAGCGTTAAAGCCGTAATGCTTTAATATTGCGAAATTGGCAGAGCCAAGCAGCTAATCCTGCGGTGTTGACCAGCAATAAGTTGACCCCATTCTGTGGGATCGGTAAAAAGTTGTAAATGAAAATTACAACTTACAGATGCAAGTTATGTTACAACTTACAGATAATTTCACATTAAGTGATTTGAAAACCACTATGCCTGTAAAAGACAAGCTGTAAAACGTATGCATACCCCACTCCCAGCTGCAGTATCTGGAACCTACCCCCCTCCCTATACCCCTACACTCAGCTCTGACGCCACCCACTTTGTATTCCATTACCTTACGGCAAATTGCCGTCAAATTTACGGGAAATTCGCGTTAAAATTACGGTCACCGTCATTTTTGGAAACCCGTAACTGACCGTAATTTTACGGTCTTTTGTTGGCAACCCGTTTGACAGTTCTTTTACCGTAAAATTACGGGCAAATTGTTTACAGTGTAGGCTAAAGCAGCTTCACGGAATACGCCCTGCTCTGACTTGAGTTTCACGTAGGCCTACGTGTAGTGTCAGCTATAGCAGCAGCTTCAATTTCCATCCCCATCATGTATAGCGCGTGCGCTATCCAAATCAGTAGCATGGGCAAGCATAGACAAGCACACAGCCTTCCTTTTGTTCCATTCTGGCGACTCCGTGGAAAATAAAACTTGTCTCGAACTCTGCCCGGGTGGACGGAGGTCGCTTGTGTCCTTAAGTAAGATATTTTAACTTTCTACATGTTCCACCCTTGAGTGAATGTTATTTGCTGTTCAAATCGTCACCTCAACATGTTCAGTGGACGCGTAATAATAACCTCTAGGAGATTCGAGGAGGTTCAGGGGAAAATAAATTTGTCTGCCGATCGGGGGCACAATAATGAAATACGGTTCTAAAGGTGTTACAGAAAATAGCGTGAGACACGATATACCTCCAAATCTTTGACAAACATCTACACAACTGCTTCGGTTTATATCTACGACTTTATAAAAATGTTGGCTTCAGAACAATGTCATCAAACAAGTCTCTAAACTTCTTTGCAGGACAACCTTGCTGGTGCTGCCATTACTGCCTTAGAGAGTAAGCATGGAACCAAATATCGCAAAGGAGCATCGGCGCGTCTCCTCTGTAAGTACTGACTAGGAGGTGCAAGTTAATTTTCCCTTCAATCCCAACTACGCGGCATTCATCATCAGGGAAGCTTAACTATGATTAAACGGAGACATAAGAAGAAACATACAACCAAGCCGACACAGATGTCCTTAAATGATATTTCCCAATTTCATCCTTGAAATAATGGTCTACCTCTGCTTCAGTTTCGACCAATAAAATTAGTTCACGTAAATAAGACTCATTGAGGCCAGTTCATCATAATTATTTGTAGTGCAGGATGATGATTTGATCATTCGCCACTCACTGTGAATAAGCAAAAGTTGAATTCCACGCCGAATTTCGCCTTGAGAGATTCGCCTGTGCCTCAAGTATGAGTATAAATTTGTCTCAATTCATTCATTAACGTTCACTTAACGTCTAACACGCACCTGTTGAACATTGAACCCCGTCTTCCAAGACTTGACTAGGTTGTGATTGACTTGATTTAATCCACAACGATTCAATTTCGACATGCAGATGAAGCCGCCGGCGCGAGCTGCGACTGGGCCTACGGCACACTGGGAGCCAAATACTCGTACGTGGTGGAGCTGAGAGACACCGGGAACTACGGCTTCGTCTTGCCCGCCGAGCAGATCATACCTACCGGGGAGGAATCTTACGAGGGGATCGTGGCCGGGTTGGAATACGCCTTGAATAATTAATGGCGGAGTTATTATCAGAAGGAGAGGGTACTATGACGACGACATAACGACGATGATTTAAGGTTGTTTAAAAGCTGGGCTACCCAATGCTCTTCAAAATATTCGGTTTTTTTTCTATAATGAAATTTAAGATATACCATTTTGAAAAACATTTTGCGCCACAATAACAAAGACGTCGATGCACGCGCATCGACAACATTGACGATGACAGAGTGGACGTTTTAGGATCAGTGAATGCTGAGGAGGAAACGTACAGATGAAACCAAAGGGAAGATTGACTACAAGGACGTGGAAAAAACTTGAAGGGTCCTTAGTTTACGGTGAAGACTTTGTAATTTTCATGATAAAGCAAAATATTGGTGTTGGTTTTGGTATTGGTACTAAACATGGTGATTGAGGTGATGACAGATGATCACCATGGTAACAGAAATGTGTAGGGATGGGTGAAGATGGGCTTTAGAGACTCCGTGCACGGCTAATAGAGATATCAAAGGACTATTCCGAAGACATGCAGGTGACCGACATTCAACGATATTCGCCGCGTCACGGCAACCAGCGGCCACGTAAGGTTTTACGCCAGTAAAGCCAGGCCCTAAATTTCATACCTAGATTTGAATGCCCTCTATTTCTTTTGCTATTAGAGTAGTTTGTGGGCCTTGAACTTGAGGGTTTGTAAAAAAAAAAAAGAAGGAAAACCATGCACAGGACTGATAGCTTGTATTTCTGTGAAATTCGGATGAAATTGGGCCCTAGCCTTGCCGTATTGTGCAATGGAGCGCAGGCGTCCTTTGTCAAAATGGCGATGGGTTTCAGGACTCGACTACTTTTAGGGACAATCAGTTATGGATGGAATTTTCTCCCAAAAGTCATTGGTGAACCCCCCCCCCCCCCAAAAAAAAATTGAACAGAAAATGAAAGATGACGAGAAAAAACATTAATTTGATGTGTCTCAAACACCCGGAGTTGTGAGTATTTTTCCTGAATTTCGGAAGTGGGCATGCTTGGGTCTATTAAGGCAGTTTATGTATGGTCAGCAAACTGGAAAGGTTATTGTGTAGTGCATACATTCCAATTAGTTGTGCATAATTAATTCCAGACAGACCAGACGCGTCATCTACTGCAAGGAGTCCATAGGGCAATAGTGTAGACATTATTATCTTATTTATAGTGTGCTTGTAGATTAGTTATGGGTCTATAGAACTGCTCTCTAAAAACTGTGTTTAGCAATTAAACACAATTTTGCTATCACTTTGTAAACATGTTTAGGAGCTAAACATTATGTGTTCAATTCCTAAACATTAATGTTCAATTGCTAAACACTGTCCATCCTTACTCTAAACATGTTTAGTATTTAAACATGTTTACAAACTGATAGCAAGAAAGTGTTTAGAAAAGTGTTTAATTGCTAAACACAGTTTTTGCAGTGTGGGGACGTGAAATCGCAACTCCTTTGATCTTTCTGTGTATTTTTGTTTCAAATCGGGCGGGGCTATAATTAAATTATGCATGTTCTTTTCCCTTTTCTCTGTCTTCTGCGCCGTATTCACCTTTTGGCACTGACTTGGGTAATATTATTTCATATAATTATGGTAGTCGTAGAGGTTTTCAATCCGTCTTTTATTGTTTTGCCATTTTCACGAGGTCATCATCCACTTTCCAACTATTGCAAGAAAATTATTTTTCAATATTTTGGGGTTTTAGCTAAAATGTTGCACCTTTTCTTTCCTTTTTGTTTAAAGCATGCACGGAGTGGTTCATCAGCACTGTAAACGATTTTTAACCCTTTTGAATGCTCCTTGTTAAAATATTGAAATAAAACAACAGAGACTGAAGCAATATACTTTTTGGCTCTGTTTCTTGTTTAAATATCGTTCACATTGATGATGCACTGAGCTATATAGGAACCTGCAAGGGGATGGGGCAATTGGGCAGTTGCGTAGCCAGGGTTCGCACCACAGGGGGCTAGTGGGGGTGCATGTTCAGTAGGGGCGCCCAATTTCTGTCACTTAGGCCCCCGGTCTCCGGTTTCTGGTATGCACACGCGTCGCCGTATAGCCAGGCACATCGGAAAAATTAAAAATTTGTTTTTTCAATGTTAGGATGATGTTTCAAAACCTCCAAACTCTCTTGGCTCCCATTATTTTGCACTAAATTTAGTCGGGCACCATTATGCAGTCATCAGCCGACTTTTGAAGAAAAACAAAGTTAAAAAAGAAGAAGAAGAAGCCGCGTCGCTGCACCACTTTTGGGGCAAGCTCCATACCAGAAACCTAAGCCCTTTTTTTGGCCTCATACGACCAACAAATATTTTGGATATAAAATAATACATTTTAAATATAGTTTCCATTTTTATAACAGTGGGAGGATCACTTAGTAAGTTATTATGGTCCAAAATTAAGTAATTTTTTTGGGCCTATTGACCAAGGCTATGCATAACCGCGTGGTGAGGTCGCTGTTCGCGCATCGCAAAGTGCATAGCACGCGCCGCGGCTCCGTTGAACAATGGATGATGCTCAGACTACACCCCGGCCCCACGTCCCACCCACATCAAATTGTGGTGACGCCTGTGAGTGGACGTGGAGGATGAAGTTTTTGTTCCGCTTAATCATCGAATAGAAGCCAAGTCGCTCTCATTGTATGACGTTGGAGTCCGAACTTAACGCTCTATATGGGCCGGGGCCATCTTCAAAAATAGATTGTCCGTAGTCGTAGCGGTAGTAGTTCCCGTATACCCATTCCAACTCCGACCGGATTCGGCCTGAGAGACCCACCCAGCCAACCTTTCCCTACACATCAGGTTTGCCAGATCGGGATACTCACCCGTCATGACAGGGCTACACGCCCATTAATGTATAAACAATGACACAATGCACTTAGGGGGGCTGGGGAAGATATTTTTATCATAAACGAATTTCAATTTTGTATGTTATTTTAAAAGAAAAAAATTCTTCTTTTCACCCGATTTGGGGCGTCTGCAACCATCTGAAAGAGTCTCATTCTGCGCACACAGTCATCATGTACCCGTAGTACGTACCCGCCCAGCGGCCCGGCGCGGGCAGAATAGTGACCGCAACTTGCGGATGATTAGTTCGAATTTTAGTTTGTAAAGAAATAATTCAATAACTAGTCTACACGTCGTGGATTTTATAGTTCGATATTGCATTCACTAAGTCAGTGAATAACTTGTATCGTACTATGAATAAAGTCGGTGTATAGCCGATAGGCCTACGTGCTTTTTGGGTGTGGCCTTGAACAATGGATGTTCACATTGAATTGATAATTTTCTGGAATTATATTAGTTATGAGCTTTCCAATGAGACATCGCACGAAAAAAATCGGCCCACGACAAGTAATCAATTAATAAATTTTAACTTTTGAATTAAGAGCGGGAGGCTTCCGTCGTTCTGAACTGAACTGGAGAGCGCCGTTTAAAACCACTCTTTAAAAGGCCTGCAAAAATAAACAAGCAAATAGATTTGTTGCAGGACATTATGTTCCTTTAAATTTCGGTCGGAGAAGAAAATCGAAATTTTACAATAGTACGTACAACCTCCTAACTTATACAATGCTTCCCCCCCCCCCCCCCCCCCGGCCTTCCCGCCTCTTGCACTCATTACTTTTATTACGGGAAACCCGCCTCGCGCGTGCGCATTCAGCTTTATTTAGTCTGGTTTCAGTCTCCAAAAAGCGAACTGACAAGCGCTCCCCTAGTACACGAGAGTAGCTACGCAAACCAGTCTAAACTTAAGCTTGGCATTTTCGACAAGATGTCGTCCAACGTAGATTCACGTGAGTATTATTGACCGCCTAAATTTATCGTTTTAAGATTTATATTGGTGCATTTAAAGAAGCTCAAAGTCATCTGTTAGTTATAAAGCATTTAAAATGTAAAGTTATTTGTAAAATTAAGACTATTTGTCAGTTTTTGAGGCGTAAAAAGAATGATCGTTTCAGCGTCCTGAACATTTTTTCGAAGTCGTCACTGGTAACCTGCAGACATAGGCTAGCAAGATTTATTGCGCAGAATCCGTGAGCGGGACCAGCCAAAAAGGTGGCGTGCTTTGTTTCGTGTGCGTGCGGCTCCAGTCAATTTGTAAATTATAAATTAATTGACTTCTTTGCTAAGTTTATTAGAGTCTAGATTTAGCGTATATTTCTAATATAACATAAATAAAGAGTGTGAATGTGATCATGGTCAGTACGGGCGCACGCACTAACTCGCGGATTGTCCTCAATAACGCGGAAATCCCCCGATCGGGGGACAAAATGTGTCCCTGTAAACACGGAATGTCTGTGTTTATAGGGACAGTTTTCGAAGATAAGATCTTGCGCCCTCAGGGGATGTCTGGCGCATGTCAAGGATGCTAAAATCGGATTCCTTGTCGAAAGACACCCCTTTCCAGTGTTTCACTTACGTAATCCAATGTATAAATCTCGAATTACAGGCCGGAGAATATTTCGGCCTCCAGCGCTGCAAACCGCATGGTTCCAGTATCGATACCGAATATATCAATAGTATCGATACTGGCAGTACCATTGGTACAGCATTGTTGAAGTCGAATATTACAATGCAAAGAATCGATTTTTGGTATCGAAAACGGTAAAGTTTGTTTTGTTTTGCACGTGCGACATTCGACCAACCTACCTGTACATAAAATGAATTGTCATGACGAACTAAACAATATTTTTCCCCAACTTTAATTTGGGCTAGTCACATAATTCTATATTACTAAATTAACTGTTTATATCCATATTGTCAGGTGAGGATGACCAATGAGGAAAAGCAAGCACAGTCAGTGGTGATTGCAGAGGGAAGTTGATGGACAAAATCACCAAGTGGGAAATTATTAAATACCGCTGTTTAATGGATGGGCATTTTGTAATTTGGCAGTTCTCTGTCATGTCTGTGATTAAACAAAATTCAAATTGGCGTGAAAAGTTATTTTATTTAACCACTTTAGTGTAGATGGCTCTTAATGAACTTACCTGAATACTTCAGATGCCTGACGACTGCTTGCCTTTTTATGACTTTTTTTTTTATTATATCCGAATCTAATTCATTATGATGCGCAATCTCTACATTTTAATGCATGAAAGTTGAATAAACATAAATCAACATGTGAAGATGCCAAGTGAAGATACTTATTCCTGTCTTATCTGATGGTAAATAAAACTACATTGTATTTAAAATTAAAGACCAGTATTCACAAATTTTAAAAGTATTTCCCTGTTGGCTCCATTTGTATTTATTCTTTCAATTCAAAAATCAAACTAACAGTTAAAATAATACAAGAGAAATGACTAAATATTCCTTCTTTTTTGGCACTCAAAAATTAATCACAAGGGATTACATCTAATTACATTCAATGTATTTGTCAATCTACCAACTATATATATTGGTTATGGAATATGTAATGTGTTTTGTTTTCTCCGATGCTGCTTTTGTATAGTTTTTCTGCCTACAACATTGCTTTGTTGTTTGTATTTAATTCCATTCAGTACATCTTATTTCAGTTTTTTGTAGGTTTCATTCTAACCAGTAGAGTTGAAACTTGTAACACATATTAACTCCTCCTTTTAAAGCAATAAGATTCATATCACGATCATGAATTTGTCCGACAACGATGTCAACAATATTGTCCTGTGGTATAATATTCTTTCACCTACAGAAATTACTTGGTTGAATGAGTCCTTACAAATAAAGCATTTTGAAGCATTTTAGGGACCTTTTCTGTGCCAAAAATTCTCCTGACATGCCTGAACATGATTAAAGCAGGTTTCATATTTCTTCAATAATTTCAAAGTAATATTGAATTAGCATTCTTCTGAACAAAAGCCAAAACAATATCTAGCAGCTTGTTCACTCTTTGATGCATTGAATTTAGCACTGCCATCACAGAAGCACCGTTGGAAGGTTGGTAATCCTAGAATGAAAAAAAAACACATAAAGGTAAGTTGGAACAAATGACAACTGATTAATTGTTACAATGAACCACTTTATCAATGAACGAATGATTAAAATTTTGCCAACTTTGATCTTATCAAACATTTTTTTTTTAATTTAATGGTTAAGCAAAAGGAGTTCATTTCTAAAAAGCAGCTGATCTTTTCAACTATTGCCTGTCCCTAATTTGTTTAGTCACATTTATTTATAACAATGAAAAAAGCAGTAAAAAATTATACAGCTCATTTTCAACAATCTAGCCTGAATAATATTGGTTTATAAATTACATGTATCGTATAATTGGGGGTGAGTTGGGTAGCATTCTCGGTCATCATGAGCATGCAAAATTATTTTAAAACTTAAAAAGTTCTGAAATTGAAACCAATCCTGTACTCACCCAACATCAAATTCAAACACAATCAACAAGGTCATCTGTAAAGACTAGCCCAAAACCCTGTCATCACTCAAAAGATTTCACAAAAGGTGCTAAATATGAAGAAAACAATTTTAAGAACGGAACATTCACATTGTGCAAAACAAAACACGAATCTGCCGTGCCCAAGGCTATTCTCCAGCCTAACTAAACCTACTATGACATACAGGTCAATTAAGTCAGGACACCAGGCTCAAAACGTTTGTCCCCCGATCGGGGGACAGTATCCAAATCGGGAGACAGCGCTGCTCCAAAATAAATTCGGGGGTCGACTGTCCCTGTTTTGGGGGACATTCTCTACAGACTGAGACAATCCTCGAGTTGGTGCGTGCGCCCGTACTGATGGTGATTTTGTGTGTACCGCTTATAAAGAAAAACATGAAAAATATTATACATCTAGTTCTAGAAAATTGAAACTTGTCTTTGAATTGAATTATCAATATCATTGTCATGCTTGACTGTGAAAAAAAGTCGAAACTCCTAAAATTGCGTGTGACGTCATGTACGTGATACATTGCAATATGCATGAAACGACATCGTTGCACGGAGCGTATTCGGGCGAGATACGACCTTGTTGCAGAATCAAGTTACGACCATGACAACCTTCAGTTCCAGACTTTGTCGTTTGTGTGGGAGAATATTTTTATTTTTGGGCAGTTATCTTTTTACAAAAAACAAAAAGAATTCCATATATTGCCATCACAAATTTTTCCTTGCAATGACCTATCAACCATCAGAAAGCGATAACATTTCCTTAAAAGTCAAATTTAGCAGGGAAAATATTGAAGCATTTACTGAGAAAACACTTAGAATTTTTCAGACCACTTTCATGTGGTTTGTGCACAGGGTGTCAAAGTGATGTCCAGGTATGGAATTCTTTCCCAAATTACATTCTCATGATTGTTGTTGTTCATAGGCCTAGATTGATAACATGTAGTTTTTTTATTTCACAGAATATGGTGCTTACGGCGCACAGCAGACCCAAGGGTGAGCTCTTCACTTCGATGATCATCAGCCATGTCAGCAAGATTCAAACGACAAGCACAACTTGAAAATGACCCAAAATCGTACAAATTTCAAACAGCATTGACAACATTTTGAAAATACCTGAATTCCAAAAGCAATTGGACAACTTCGTTTTCATGCAAAAAAAACTTGAATCTTGCTGCACATCGTTGTTTCCTGTTGATATTTTATTTGCTATACACCCCCCCCCCCTTTGCTCCCCACGAGAAGATACAGAAGCCTGTATCAACTCAACTGACGATGCATTCAATTTGTAAGAGAGAAATCCAAGGCCAGTCAGCAACATACACTTGGTGATCTGTAAAAGACAGGCTAGTCATGTGTCCATCTGTATTAGGCCAAAAACAAAAAAATACTCGATCTCTGGTCAGCGCGCGCGTCGATTTTAATCATGCGCGTCAACCTTTTTTTTTTTCAAATTAACACGGGAGCTACAACAACGCCCTCTATTGCCGCGCCTCCTCAAATGTTTGTACCAAGGAGCACCAAGGAATGGGGAAATTGCACCAAGGCAAATGATAAAGGGCACCAAGGCATTATGGAGGACACCAATGTATAATGAGGACACAAAAAACAAAATAGTACCCACCTTGTCTGTACAATACAAGCTTGAAAAAAAAAAAACACACACACAAAAAAAAAAGCGTCTCCGCATCAATTTCGGAAGTTCGGTCTTACCAGAGACCGACTATTTTTTTTTGGCCTTAAGTCAACTTCTACAAATACAAGCTCGACTTGGCAAACAGTCGAGTTGTCAAAATTGTCAGGTTTTCAGAGTGCTCAGTTTTCTCAACAGCCGAGTTGAATCTAGTTGAGTTGGTCGACAATCCAGTTGTCTGACATCCGAGTAACCCATAGTTGCATGTCAGAATATTACCTCCCATCTGACCATTTCAGACATAAACTGTACATAGGGTCAAGCCCTTCTCTTGCAAGTACCCAAGAATTTCTTTGACAGAAATCATGATGAACATGTCCCTTGAATAACCCAATTGCCCCACATATATTTCTTTCTAAGGTACAGCTATGGCAGTAGTCAAGGTTACCAGCAGCCAGCGGCTGGTGCAGCGCCGCCAGCCCAACAGGCCACGGCAAGCTACGGTCAGACTCAGCCGGCAGCATATGGCCAGGTAATAGTCGGGTCTTTAACCCTAACGTACCTGAATCCATCAAAATCCACACCCCTGTTTCGGGGGATTTTGGTGGATTCAGGATACCTCCATATTGAAAACGTTGGGGGATTTTGATGGATTCAGGGCATGAAGCCTAGCAGTACTGCAGGATTTTGATGGATTCAGGATACCTCCATATTGAGCAGTTGGGGGACTTTGATGGATTCAGGATCTCAACAGATTTACTACCGGCTAATTGGTGGATTCTGATGGACTCACTGGCCACCAAAATGTTTTTGCATGGCAAAATTGATGGATTTTGGCGGATTCAGGATACTTTCTAGTAAATGTACCCAAGGGGTTAGGGTTAATTCATTTCGCTGCAAAAAGACAACTTTTGATTGCAAAGTTACTGGCCAAGTGTTTTGCTGTGTGTATTGCCTATGAGTGATCCCCATCTGATTATTGCAAAGCCAACAAATTTTCTTAGTAGAATTTTCTGTTAAGCAGGTCCACAAAAAAGGGCCCAGATAGTGGAACTTGCATGTAACTAAGAATTGGCTTAGCTGGGAAAAAATTAATCTGTGCTGAGCCAGATAAAGTCCTGTCCAAACCGATGTGCTAAATGTAAGTTGGTTTGGTTTTCTTTTTCTAAAATCATATCTCTATGAATGGTTAAGATCCTTGCCTAAGTATTTATAAGTGTAGAACCAAACACAGTCTCTTTAGTATGGACAGAATATGCAGTGATCTATTTCTAAAGCATGTTTGCAAATAATTTCTAATTTTTTGGGATACCCTAATAGATCTTGTTAATCCTAAACCCCCATCAAATACCCCACTAAGTGCAACAGAGTTCAACACAGTTTGAAATGAATACCCCGCTGAATGCAACCAAGTGTAAAAATTGATTCTTCTGTAGTGTGTAGTGGCCCAGCACTTACCAGCCTTGACACTATGCTGAATGCAACAAATTGCAAGAGTTTAAACTGTTGTATCAGAATAAGCACTGTGAGCAGTTATCCTACTAAATCATAAATGCAACAAGAAGCAACGAAATGGGACTTGATTGACTGCTAAATATGACAGCATGCAGCAACTTTTTACCACTTGTTGTTTTCTGTTGCATGTAGCAGGGTTAGAGTTAAACTTTGCCATGTAGCTTCATTATGAAAAGTGTGTCTCACAGGAGATATTGATCAAACGCTGTTTCATACTCACAGACGCAGGCGGCCTATGGTGCTCAGCCAGCAGCTACCGGCTACGACTACAGTCAGCAGTCACAGCAAACCGGGTATGCCCAGCCCGCAGCCGGAGCCACAGCGACAGGCTACCAACAGAGTGCTGGATCCTACACCGCACCGGTATCCACATACGGACAGGCACAACCCAGCTACGGCCAGTCTGGTAGGTTCACGATGCTGTTTTAGGTCACTATGTCCTTGGCGTGAATAACTTCTGTTTGAGTCAACAACTTGTATATATATAGCCACTGTACCTGGAAATATTAGAAAGCTACCAATATGTTATATTCATTTGTTTTCAGTTAAAGGGTGGATGAAATTCAAAATTGCAGATTTCAGGCAAAGGTTTTGGGAGGGTCAGGGTAGAGGGAGTTAAACTGATTCCCTTTGTACTGTACAGCATGCAGCCTTGCTTAATTTAAGCAAATGATAATTTTCGAGTGTCGTGAAACACCCAACCCAATAGGCATCGCCTGTGTTACAAATACAGACATTAGTTGAAATGTTCATGTGGCACTACCAAAATTAATAAACTGTCGAGTCTACACATTATTACGAACATCAATTGTATGTCATTGTCCTCTTAGTTATATTTTTTATGCTGTCTTTAAAAACAAAACCTGTTAAATGAGTTTTTTTCCATGTTTTATCTCTCACAAGCATGTTTTAAAATCTGACTTGCTCTGACCTTTTGTTATAAACTCTTTATTTTTGATAGGCCAGACAGGTTACCCCAGCCAGAGCACAGCAGGCACCACCCCTCCTGTGACGGGCTACAGTCAGACTTCAGCCCAGGGTGGTTACGCCCAGTCCACCCCACAGGGCTACAGTCAGCCCAGCACGGGATCCAGTTACTCCGGTAACTCCAGCAGTAGTGGTGGTGGTGGTGGTGGCAGCGGCGGTGGCAGCAGCCAGTCTTACCAGCAGAGCGCCCCTCCCTCACAGAGCAGTGGGTATGGAGGACACCCGGGCAGCCAGGGGTCCTACAGCGCACCGGAACCTCCCAAGCCAAGTAAGACACGATTTCAGGAGGATATATACATGAGAATGAGGTGCATGTTTAAACTGTTTGCCCCCAGATAGTTTGCCCTCAGGTTTGTTAATACTACAGAGTCTACTGAAGACTCTCTAGGAATTGTATGGCACTTTATGTGTTAACTACATAATAGGAGAGCCATTGATGGACATGTTGCACGCATGCGCTGGTTCCTATGTGCAATTGACCTATCGCCGTTTGAGAGGTAGCCACGCCCCTTAGACAACCCTTTGGAGTTTTTGTACACAAATTTTTGTTTGTCTCAGATTTTGCGCGTTCCGCGTCCATTTGTATATCATGTAATTGGACAATATTTCAAAGCTGCGTTGACGCGATTCTACCGCAATAGGTCAATTGGCAAGGAGTCCAAATGACCAATTTGAATGCCCACAAATCTAGGATTTCTGCAAGAGAGCAATGCACTTGCGCATTGGCGCATGGCATTCATGTGTTTTTAAAATCAATACGTGTTCTACATGGGATAGAACAGGACCCCTCTGATATAAAATATCTACATCGGCCAGAACAGAGTGGTAGGTAAAACATCACAGGTGATCTCAAATAGTTGGGTACTAAACATTGCTTCGGTACCCCTTAGTCATTCTGTCTTGGCTAATAAGCCAGCTGACTGTAACTTTATTGTTTGTGTGTTGTAGGTGGTGGATATGGCCAGCAAGCAGGTGGTTCATCAGGTGGCTATGGTGGAGGAAGCCAAGGTAAGTTAGCTGGCTCTGCATTTGTGATTTGGGTTTTAACATCTAAGAGACATGAGCAGCTCTTAATCATCCCCACCGGTTAATCTTTCTTTTATTATGGAGACCAGTACGATGTCTCCTTACCACAATGTACAGATCTTGGAAATGCAGTTTGCTTAAGTGTTATTGGCAAATGTTTTCCTAAGGAATGCTTAACACATAAGAGAGAACACAAACAAAAGGTTTGCTGTCCTAGCTCCAAATCTCCACCCATAATTCCAAAGCTGCCTGCTGAATCCAGCAATATCCAAAAGCAGTTATGGAGCTTGCTCAATCTAACGTTAAAAGCTAGAAATGTGGATCCGTTGTCCTGTGCTTGGCATTGTATTCAGTATCGCGACAGCAAGTGTTGTGAGGTGATACTTTTGCCACAAACTCCTGTGTCCGTTTCTCCTCAACATAGTTCAATGTTTTCTCAACAGGTGGTCCTCCGAGTGGTGGAGGAGGTAGCTACGGTGGTGACTCTGGTGGTGCATATCGCGGTAGCCGCGGAGGCAGTGGTGGTGGTGGTGGATATGGGTAAGTTTCAATTCAATGTACTCCTTGTTTTGAAAGACGACTCTTATATTTGCTCTTGTCCTAAGTGTAAAAATTGACCCCAGTGGATTTTGATGCAAGGTTAATTGTGATGTAAGTCTTGATTCTGAGAAAATGCAAAAACCTGTTTGGGAATTTATAGGTGTGCTTGAGTTGCTGATGCGAGCGCTGTTGCGCATGCTTGTTGTTCTTGTTTATGCACTTTAGGTAGTTGGGTTCTCGGTAAGTGCGGTACAAATGCACATGCTGTCTTAAGTACAAATTCTACATAAAGTAAACTGGACGAACCTGTGTTAACAGGAATGGAGTACCCATCTCTCTTTCTTTAACGATTGGGCCAGACTCTTATGCTGCTGTGGGGGGATCGCCACACCACATTGAGTCTGTTAACTTCCCAGCATTGAATAATGCCGGAACCCATTTTTAACACCTGGGTTGAGAGGAGTAATTGAGGTAAAGCGCCTTACTCAAGGGCACAACACGCATGGCCACGGCTGGGCTCGAACCCACAACCTCATTATCATGAATCCTGGCCTACACTGCATGAATGATATTGGCCAGGGTTGTGCGTAAACATTTGTGCCACTAAGTGCCAGGTGAATAGGTGATAGCTTTTGCCCTGTCACTATAAGGTTTATTTTAAACACGGGGACAAAATCAATGGGCATGTTTGTTAAATGAAAATGGTAAATTCAGGCATGCAACTTTTCCTCGGATCAGCTGATTTCCTCTTTTTTTACTTCCCATTACATGTGTGCCATTGAAAATAGAGAAACACTGTACAAAGTCTCGGAAAAAAATTGAATTTCCTCTGTTTTTGTGATTTCCAGTTGCATGCCTGTAAATTAGAATATTCATTGCCATTTTAAAATGCTATTGTGTTGTGTGTTCAACTGACAACCTTTACCTACTCTCTTCACAGATATTAAACTGCTCCGAGTTTAATTATCATTGAAATAACATACAAGTATAGATTATTATGCTCGCTATTATGGTTGCTGGTTTAATACTTAATTTTTGTACTTTGGTATCTTGAACAATTGGTGCATTTTAAAGCTCAAGGTTAAATGTGTCAAATATGTTGGTAAACAAGGTTGTAGTTGTGTACATGCAATTGAAATTTCTAAGTGTCATTTTATTGGTTTCATTTGAAAAATAGTTTTGTTAAAAAGAAGGGATCCTAAACGACAAATTGTATATAACATCAATAACTACATGCATTACCGTAATGGTGTCATTGGTTCTTAAGATGATTACTTGTGGATTTTGTACCTTCAATGTACAAAATCCCCATTTAAATGCATTGGGTTTGGTATAAGAAACACTCCACTGTTTCATTCTGCCCTTGCTTTTTCTGTAGTGTAAGATGGTAATATTTTTACATTAACTTATATTGGGTCCTTAAAAAAATATTTCTTAATACATTTTTGTAAGTTTATCAAAGGGAAGACTATAACTTGCTCCATTATTGGTTTGTGTCGTGTAAATTGAGACTTTCTCTGGCTTTTTTTCTCTTTTGCAGTTTAAAAAGGTGTATTGTTTACTTGCCAAAAATTCTTGTTTACGTTTTTGTATTCATCCACTCTTTGCCTGCTACTAGTTCCAGCTCCTGATGGGTTAAAAAAAAAACATCAATGCGGTCTTAGTAATACGTTATCATGGTGTTGTTGATTTCGTACTAGTACATGTATCATTTTTTTCCAACTTTCACTCGGGAGGTAACACACTGAGTATACAGTGTTTATACGTCGGTGAAGGGCAAAAACCTAATTTGATTTACATCACCCCGATGCCAAATTCCATCTTATGAATAGTTAATGCAGTACCCGCTGCTGTGTACATCAGATTCGAACCGGCCAACCGATCCCGTTAGCTCAGTGGTCGAGTGGTAAGACGTCTGCACTAGAAAGCAGGAGGTTGTGGGTTCGAGTCCCACTCAAGTAATTTTTTTCCAACTTTCACTCGGAATTTAACACACTGAGTACACAGTGTTTATACGTCGGTGAAGGGCAAAAACCTCATTTGATTTGCATGTATCATGTTTTCATTTACATGAACATTGTATCTGTTTTAGGGTCTGTTACGTGAAGCTATAAAACGATTCTCCCCGAACAGTTTGCGCAGAGAGTGGTTATAAGTGTACGAGAAGAATCAACTTTTAAGTGTCAACACCTTTGCATGTCAAAACATGCATCTACAATAGTATCATTTTGTATTTATATTGCATGCAAATTACTTGATTTTATCTGATCTCCTGTAAAATTTGAGCGAACAATGCCAGTGCTGTGGAGTGGTCAACAGGAATCGTTTATGCACCGTAGCAACCAGATCTACAATGAGCAGTTCAGCACTGTATTTTACCTTCAGAGCAATTGATACTTGCGCTTGTTCGTTTGACTCCTGTGACTCCAATCTCAAGCTTGGTGGGATATTTATACATGATGACAGAATCCTTCATTGCTCGGCATTCGGTCACCTGTGTCCCTTAAAAAAAAGCCGTCATCTATTTGTGTGATATTAGAAGCCTGAAAGTCTGTGCTGCTGTAGTGTACATACATTTGTGGAAAATGTGAATGTATGTTATATCCAAGCCCAGAATTAGAATGTCGGCATGTTTATGTTGGCTGCCAAGATGTCTCAAGATGCACCTTTTTCCCATTGACTGCAACTTTGGTTCATGCTGAAAAACCGCTCTCCGTCTTGATCCACTTTGCAGAAATGAAACTGCCAACAATGTGCATTTCTCCCAAATTAACTCCAAAAAGCCATTCGCAAATGGAAACTTTTATTCATACATCTTGTTTGTTTGAGGAGTTCCAAGCATAGCAGTGAGTGACGCAATTATGGATGAAGGATGTGTTTGACCTGCAAGAGTCTTGCAATGGAAAGTTTCACATGGAATTTGTCCTTATCCTGGGAAGCCATTAACGTCGACGACTGCTTGCCATATTGTTGAAAAGAGACTCGACAAGTACTTTTCTCCATAATGACAAAGGCTTTTCTTAGAGAAGAACAATGGATTCAATATTGATGAGCTATGAAGCGTGGAATGCCAAGATTTGATACAGCTATGGCATTTGGTGTGCTCACACATAGGTCTGAAGCACACATTATTGGCAGATTTACGTAGCCGTATGGCAGAATTTTAGAGAAAATATCCAGGGCTTGAGATTCTAACACTTGCCTGCAAACACATTGAAGTTCTTCCTTGTGATGTCGATGAATGTTGATTGCAAATAATTCTGACCATTATCATACATTGAAGTGTTTCACCAGAACTTCAAATGAACGTGCTGCACCTAACATATTCCGTCAAGGATAAGCCCAAGGAACTGCATGCAGAAATTGGATAAGGTTTTTACCCTCGGTGTTGGAATGCTATATCTGCTCAACTTTCTTACTATGGATTTCCGAGAGTTTCAAATGTACATTTCTAAATGAAACTTTTCCTCAAAATTATTTATGTTTGATAAATGGGTAAGTATTTTTTGTGGAAACATCTTTCTGTTTTGTTTTTTCTAGCATTAAAAATTTATGAGCTTTGCTGATGAGGTTATCAGTTCACAGATATCACTTCTTGTATTTGTACGTACCAATTTTCTGCAGAAGCATATAGGTTAAAAATAACTGGAATATTACAGCAGTTATTAGTTCAGACTTGTGTGTGTTTCGTGTCTTACCATTTATCAATTTCCCCCTTGATTTTAAAGGTGAACATTAAATGTGTTACTGATATTGATTTTTTTGGTATTACTGGTAACATATTGCCAAGTATGAACAGTATCATGGTAATGATAGTTACGTATTCAAATGGTAAACCAGTGAATTATTGTATGGATTCTTTGTTTAAGTATGTTGCTACGTATACAATAATATACCAGTATGTTTTTCTATTTTAAAAGTTTGTAGGTTTTTGTATTTTGCATGAAAGATAGACTGATCTTGGGCAAAACGCTGTTTTAAAATTATGGTTCAGGATTTGAAAAGCGTTTTCTGGTTGTCTTTTTTTTCTTTTTCTTTTTTCTTACTTATATGTACATGTAGTCCCTTTTGAGAAATATTATTAAGGTTTTGCATTTCACGATATGTAGTCACATGACTCGGGAAGGTCATGTGATCGGTCACGTGTCTTAGTCGGGGATCAGTCTATTTGAATGTGTACTTTTAAGTTGGTAATCTTGCTCAATATAATGGTTACAATCATGTGACACAGAGATCTCATGTGATTGGTCATCAGTAGTCTTACATTGGGAATGGGTAAATTTAAATTTTTCGTAGAATTGTATCGTAAGTGGAGTATTTTCGTCATGCAAATGCAAATATTTTTGTTTTGGAAAAAAAATGCCAATCTTCCTTGATCAGCTCACCGGTGGGTGCTTACAGTGATCCAGGGGGCAGTCAGACGCGAGTGTCGTGGTACGACCCCCGTCTGGTCCCCTGACTCCTAAGCATTACAAACCCTACAATGTATCTCCTGCTAATTCCTCCTAGTGGTGACCGAAGCGGCGGTGGCAGCAGCAGAGGGGGATACAATAAGTTCGGTGGTAAGTTGGGTGTTGATTTTGTGCCTCTTTGTATTTTTTTTGTTGGTGTTTCATCGATTGGTGGGTAATGCAAGAATAATGAGGCACTCAAAAAAACCAAAAAAAATACTGCACGTATGAAGCGTGGGGATTTTTTTGAATGCAGATTAAAAAGGTATGGATAGTGTAGTAGTTAGACAACAAGGCTATTTTTTCCTTCATTTCCTTCAAAGGAAGGCATTAGACATTTTTTTTTTTAGAATGGTTAAATCTACTTTGTACTTGGTACTGCATACACATACTTTGAATACATGTATTTTTCCTCCCGAAAGACAATTGTGGGTTTTCTTTTTTGGGGGGGGGGGGGTTAAAACTGCATGGAATTTCATAGCCTACATGTACCTAAGCAATTAAGAGAATAGGAATTCAAATATGTCCTCATCCATGTGTCTAAATCACTTTGGGTTTATTAAGTGGGAGTGCAGATTAAGAGCTTTTACCATCGACCGACGGAACAAGGATGATTCACTTGAAATCTGGGAGTTGAAAATTTAGAACCTGGCAATTAACATGTGATTCACATGAACATTTTTTGGTGCTATTTGACCTTTTTGTTTAATGTTACTCTTCCAGTAAACACTAGATAATTTGAAATGTTATATGTCAGTGGAGGACAATTACTGAAAAAGCGTAGTTCCATTTGTCCTTTTTATTTTGAAAGAGGCGCTTCCTTAAATGGGGAGAATTATGCTCAAGTGAGAGCATGAACGAATTCCAAGTTGAGCGGGCTGTCAGTGTGTTTGGTCTTGGATTCATACTGTACTTTTTAGAAGACAGTTTGACCGAGTATGAGCAACAAAATATTTAGTGGCATTTAATCCCATAAAGTATGCATCATTGAGTTCGTACAAAAGTATGTTTGGGGTATTACACATTAAGTCAAAGTCGTTATAAAAGTAGACTATTGTACTTAGCTATTCAAATATTGAGCACATTGTGTTTAAACATTGAGATAATCAAATGTGTGGGTTTTGGGTGTGTATTCTTTTTTCTTCCTTTTTTTTTTTGCCCTGACAATTGAGACGGTTCTTGAAAATTGACCGCACAGATGAACTGGTTGGTTGGTGTGGTCTTGACCAAAATAACTGGGTCACTGCGGATAGTCTCTTTAAACTCGGGCGGGAAAAAATCATGTTTTGTCTTCATTATGGAAGGAAATCAAGAAGTATAAAACTAATTCCTTGTGCACCATGTATGTGTACATGGAAAAATAGCAAGAATTACAAAAGTAATTCCCTTACATAGTGTAGGTTGAGAGGAGTCTTGTAACGCACGTTATCCCCATGCTATTATTTTTACTAGGATTACCAGTCGGCAGTTTTTTTATTTTATGCACGTCTTTGGTTGTGTTGGATTGGAGGAGGTCACATTGTTATGCCTAGAAAGGTACATTTGAAGGTTTGGCATCAGAACAGTAAATTAACTGGTAGTTCTGAAGATGTATGACAAGAGTGTCCATTTCACAGGAAATCAAGCATGTCAATAAGGAACTGATACTCAACATAGGTGGCGCGTCATGGGAAGTGTCTGTTTCAGTGTTCATTGGTTACAACCAGTGTGGTTCTCGTAATTCAGGTTGGCGTGGTATGCAAAAGGTTTTTCACAAAATTGTTTGCTGAAGCATAAACTACAGGGACTGTAACAGTTTGAAAGAGTCTTGCATTTTTCAGTTTAATCCTCAATTGTACATTGCAATGGAGGATTGTGGTTTAAAATTTTGTGTGGGTAGTGTGAATAATGAATTTCAATAAGTAAGAGTAAAGTGGATTGAAAAAAATATTTTATCCTGAGACAGAAGATTTATGTTCACGTGATGTCTCAACCCTGTTTTGTCCCTCGTTTCACTCCAGGAACTCGATCAGATACCCCCAGACAAGTTACATTTGGGAAAAAAAGACCACAATGGACACTGATTTTTTTTCTCTCCATTAGAAATTTAGTGGAAGGACTTAATTTTAGCCAATTGTAACTTGACAGTGCAAGACACAGGACCCATCCTATATCTGCAGGTTGCGATACACCTGTTGAGCTTAGATTTTCCCACACAAAGCAGTTATTTGTAGAACCTTTTTCTCCTACAGACTACAGAAGTAAGACATGTACATGTATTGGTAATGGTGATCGTAGATAGTGGCATGGGAGTGCAAAATTGTTGACCCAATTTTTGTTGTCGTGCTGGTAGTAAAAAAAATCATAGTGTTTTTCCCCCTATTCTTGGTGAGTTTTGATAACAGAGTGAGACTATGTACCATTTACATCTAAAAAAAAAATTTGTTTGCTAAGAGAAGGGTGCTATTTGCAAATCATGAAATCTATACATTAGCTACATGTTCATGAAAGAAATACTTTAAAAATCTTTTTACACGTACAAGTAGACATGGTAGATAAAACATTGTCAGAATGGTTGAGGTGAATTTGAAGTAGAAGTTACAAACTATTCTTTCAAACACTAAGATCTGCGTCTGAAAGAGGCTCGATGTTGGTCTTAACCACTTCGCGCCGGGAATATTTTGACATTGACTG
Source organism: Patiria miniata (assembly GCF_015706575.1). Lineage (NCBI taxonomy): Eukaryota > Metazoa > Echinodermata > Asteroidea > Valvatida > Asterinidae > Patiria > Patiria miniata. Next base: position 14,881,758 of record NW_024037061.1, read on the forward strand.
GACCCAGGCACGGGATTGTTTTTCACCAACCTCGATGCCAGATGGGTTCAGGCCGTCATCTGCTGGTTCAGGCTGTCATCTGCAGGTAGCACACCCTGATGTTTCCGGCCTTGCTCGCTGCGAGCGGGTCGCAGACAGATATTTCCGGCCTTGCTCGTTGCGTGTTTTTCCGTCATCCGTTCCGAATACCTCAAAAACCTTTGCGTGTATACACTTCATCGGACGTGAACTGGTTAACATACATTTAACTTCACTGAACTGCTCATTACTATTTTTTTTAAATGGTACAGCAATCACAGTGCGCTACTAGTACACGGTAATTAAGAATGCATAGGAAAATGATAATGTAAATGCCCAATGTAATCTGTAACTATGTCAATTGTACTTTTGATTTGCTTATCGAGTGCTACATGTATATATTGCTGTTCCGGCATTTTTAACTTGGAGTACTTCTACATTTAACAGTAAGCTATGCATGGATGTAAAAATTAGCATAAGGAGAATTTCGCGGGAAACTAGACATGGCTGAAAAGTGCAAAATTTATGAAATCTTTAGAACTATTAGCATCACAACCTCAAATATGGTATCAAATGAAAGGGGACAACAAAGGCGTTTTATTGAGTGGTATGCCAGTGAGATAAAATGAGGTTACATGTATTCTTTGTCCCCCCCCCCCCAAAATGGGATTTCTGGGGCTAAAATTATAAGTTTTAGGTAGTCGTTTCGGCATCTTGTTTTCACATGCAAAATGCAAGTGTTTTTGTTTTTGAGGCTGAGAGAAGGGTTTAAAATTATAAAAATAACACCGAACATAAAATACCATGATTCAGTATGGTATTCTGTGTTAGGAGTTGATTTCAGACACGTTGCCTCCGAAATGTTATAATCAGGGGTGTGAAATCTCAGCTTTAAAGCTGATTTCAGCTTTTTTTGTTTTGGATTTCAGCTTTTTTCCCTCTCTTGCTGTGTACAAAAGTATAGGAGATTTCCAAAGTTCAGCTTTTTTACACCTTTTTCAGCTGTTTTCAGCTTTTTTTTATCAGTGGTCACTCACACCCCTGTATAATGCAACGTCCGTAACAACAAAAGCATGGTGTTTCAATAACTAGATTTCCTTTTTGTAAAATGCCATCGTGTTGTTATAGAGTGAACTTATATCTACCACAAACTGGTTATTTTTTTAAATTCTTGCGAGAAACTTAACAGACTTTTATCAATGCGAACTGAAGATCTGTGTCTTAAGCAAAACATCCCTAACAGTCGTTTTACAACGCTTATTGTTTTATACCAAATGCAGACTAGACCAGCGGTCCACTGCGCCGATTATCACAGTCCCATTGAATTTATTTATAAAGATCAGCGAGATGAAATAACGTTCAGTGGAAGTCATTACAAAGGTACATTGATGGGTGAAGCTTAAGTGTGTTGCTTGAATTGGAAGACGGGAGCATGATACCCGTTTCGGGACAAAAGGTCTGTCGTTGACAAGCTGCAATGCCCGTAGTTTTGAAAAGACGTCGTCGTAAATGGGTTGAGAACAATGCTTTTCATCGCATTGGGTCGGCCAAAATCGTCGTAATAGCCGAAGTCTCGTTATGTCCGTGCACGTAATAACCAAATATTTCCCCATAGTAATGTACACAAATTGATCGGGACTGGGAGAATGTGCTCGTTACATCCGAGATATCGTTATGACCGAGCTCGTTATAACGGGAGTCGACTGTACAAACAATTCTTTCACTGCCAGTATTTTACTTAGTTTTCACAAATTGGTTTTTAGGGGACTCTGAATGTAATGTCCGTAACAATGTAATTGCTCACAGCTACATTTTTGGTCCTTCCTGGGAATCATTGCTCTAGTCAGCTCTACAGACATGGGTGGCACGGGTGGCTTGTGCGTAAAGCGCTCGCCTCTCACCAAGGTGACCACGGTTCAAATCCTGGCCGCGGATCGCATGTGAGTAGAGTTGTGCGTTGGTTCTCTCCTGTGCCACGAGGGTTTTTTCTCCGGGCCCTCCGGTTTTCCTCCCTCCGGAAAAATCAAACACTTTCGATCTCAGGCTGTGCTCCGTGGTCTTAAATGGGTCGATGTGGCCGGCAGCCAGAGGCGCCTTTACGTGCCAGCGGCCCGACCACGTTGTAGCTGCGTCCTTCGCAATTCAGCATCCCAGCTGCGAGTAAGGATGATTAGCCTCCCAAATTATTATTATTATTATTACATGAACGGGTTAAAAATGAAAGCTTATTCACATGTTGGACACGTCCTTCATGGATGCTAGCAATTAAAATTCGGTACAACTCTGTGCATAAATAACACAAGGAGTATTAATTTGAAGCGATGCCGGTCAGTCACAGAGCAAATCATAACTTTAAAAATATTATTATTTTGTTTGTTGATCGTTTGAATACATTTAATGACTTAGATTGAACTAATCTTATCCTGAGACAATAGGACTGATATTATGTAGATGTAAGAAAGTAGCACAACTACATACATCTAAGTTGACCAAAATACGCTGGCTTCACAATGTAAAAGGGTTGAAATAAAATTCCAAGTTTTTAGCAAACCTGAATCTGCAGTGGTCAGTCAGGTTTGATGGTAATGTGCTGATTTTCCAAGTACATGTAGCCTTTTTTTTTCTTTCAAAGTATTAGATTTTCACATCTTGTGATTAAAAATATCAAGTAGGATTGTTTGTTTTGGCGTTTCACTGTGGTACTGAGGGGGAAAATGAGTGGTATAACATCCCACAGATGGGTAGAATTACAGAAAATTGGGGTTAAATGATGTTGAAAGCAGGGTGTTTTTTTTTATTTGTCTTTTTATTGTTATTATTTTATTACTATTTGATAAGTTTTGGAAATTGTGTGGAGGTGCACTTTGACATCCAGGGTACAGATAAAATATACACATTTTTTTATTACTTTTGAAAAGGTGCATTGATTTTTAAAAAATTACTGCAGAAGGGAAATTTTAGATAAATATAAACCAGGCGGTTCTTATTATTATTATTTTTTTTTTAATGTTTGGTTATTACTGACACTTAAGTGTGCATTTTGCACTTGATACCTTGGTTACGGAGAGAAAAAAACAGTTATTGCCTTTGAAAGGGTTCATTGATCGTTAAAAAATTCTAGATAAAACGCGTACAAGGAAAGTATTAAATTAACATAATGGGTTTTTTTTTCAATAGGTTGACTTTCATGGATATATTGTCATCAGTCAGATGGGCCTGGTCATTGATTAACTTTACCATTCAGCCAACTTTTTTTTTTTTTTTACCCCTTAGTGCCAAAGTTTCAGTTGCTTGTGGCACAACAAAGTTGTCCCTAAATTATTATGTATACATGTAAACATTCAAATGCTCATCTTTTACATGTAAAAAAAAAATGCTTCGGTTTTGTGTGGTTTACTTTGGAAAAAAGTTGTTGCATAGAAAAAGTTATTGAACATCAAATGGTTGATAATCCTCTCTGGTCTTGTGTTCTGAAAGTAAAACCATGTGTGTCAGCCCCCGTAGGGTGCATACTGACAAGGTGTGGTGTAAGGTGAATACTGAATATCCTAGGAAATCAAGTTTTATCTAAAAAGTCGGGTCAATAATTGTCAGTCCAACACGTAAGCCTATAGCACTTGTCTTGAATCCTGGTGGTATTACTTTTTGCTACGGCATTGTTCCTGTAGCTGCAACTCCAAAGCTGGATGTGTCCATTGTGCGCTCAGATCTTGAAGAGTACAGGCTGGACACTTACAAAGTATCACGTGTTTTCTGTAATTTTTTACGAAATAGTTCAGCCTGTGCATCGGTAGTGATTTGCATCGGATCTTGTTGTGGAGCTTAACTTTCCAGTGGATCTGTACATTTATTTACACTTCAGTGGGAAATGGTCTTCAGTTTTCACGCAGCAATCTTTAAGGCTTGTACAATTTCCATAAGAGAGTAAACATGTCTTGCCTTCAATTCGGGTTGTAATCTAAGGTCTGTGAGAAAAGTTTTTAGACTAAGCTGAAATATTAAGGGTGTCTGTGCATTTGAACTAGAATTGCAAGTATAACTTCATTTCGTGTTGTACTGTTGTCGCTCCACGTCTTGTAATAACTTGTATTGACAGGTGTATCCATTGTTTCTATTTTGACAGATTCTGGCCGTGGCGGTGGCGGTGGTGGCAGTGTCGGAGGTGGAGGCATGGGTGGGGGCAGTTCCTATGGTGGGGGTAAGTTCAAGTCGAGTCATTCAGCAAGGTTGCACGCAATTTTAGGGACGACAATTCCCCTGGAAAATTTGGGCAAGTGGTTATCTTAGAATACCATGGTCCAGTGGTTACGGTGTTTGACTTATGTACGAAGGTGCGTGGGTTCGAACCGTACCAGGAACATGGTGTTTATGCCCTTGGGCAAGACACTTAACTACAATTGCCTCTCTCCACCCAGGAGTATAAAAAGGGTACCTGTGAGGGTCAAGGACCGATTGAGCGCTGATATCGGCTGCCGCGTGGTCTCATGGCCTGATGAACGGGGTAATAATTGTAAAGCGCTTTGAGATTGTTGATACGATGGAAAGGGCTATATAAGCGCAACTATTATTATTATTATTATTATTATTATTATAGTCCGAGTATCATCCATTGTTTAACAGTCCGCAAGCTCCGCAACAACGTGTGATATCTATTTATGCATGCAAATTTTATGCGAGCCTATGCCCCAGCCAAACAGAAGTTCGTCCGAAGCTGTTGATTGGTGAATTGGCTGACGTGATGCAATTCGAAAGTAAATGGTGATTATGGACAGTCTGTCACTTGCAGTGTCAGAGGAAGTTGTTAAAATCTCAAGTGCATGCTATAAACAAGTTGATATGAAGTTGATTATGTTGTAAATGACCCAGATGAGCCTAGGAAGGACCTATCTGCAGATACCGTCTTCATCAGTGGACTCGGGGAAACCTCGGAGGAACAGTTAGCGGACTACTTCGGCAAGATTGGTCTCATCAAGGTATTTGAATTCACAGATCTATTGCCCAGCTTGAGACAAATGAATTAGTACAAGGAGTGCATGTATCGTCAAATCTCATGCGAAGAACCATAAAAAGTCTTCTCACGCATTGCAAAGTTGTCGTCATTATTTTACAATTGATCGTGGAGAAGCTGCAGTTGATCGCTTTGAAAAATTGTTGAACGGTTGTGAAGATGGTGACAAAAAGCAGGGCTACTAGGGGTTGCAAAGAGGAGGTTTGAAGGTTTGCATGGTGAAAGGGTAATAATAAGATAAATAGTTGCGGTAGCACCATGTGGTAAATCTCTTTTGTGAGATTGTGTGGTTCTGAAAAGAACCGGAGGGACTCAACATTTCGGACAGTATGCTCTGCCCGTCGTCAGGAGACTGAGGGATTCCAACGAGGAGGTTGGCAAGTGATATTAAAAAAAAAGATAGTCCGGTGGAAACCGATAGCTCCAATGGCTCATAGAGTCCCAGCATTTCTTAAAAACTTTTTTTTTTTTTTTTTTTTTTTTACTAGATCGACAAGAAGCTTGGCAAGCCCAAGGTGTGGATCTACAAGAACAAGCAGACGTACCAGCAGACCGGAGAGGCCACTGTGACCTACGATGACCCTCCCTCAGCCAAGGCAGCCATTGACTGGTTCAACGGTGAGTCACGGTCACTCGTTGAGAATGACCTGTGCTGTGGGCCGGTCTGAATTCTGCCATTAGTCTTGTCCATGTTTTTGGTTTGGGTACATGCCTCACAGTGCTTGTGACCGAGTTTGACAAAGATACCGGGTCCCCTTGCCAAATGTTGTTATCTAATCTGTCAAGAGGCGCTGTTTTTCTAGAAATACAGGAAGAGATCATTGTGAGGATAACCTTAAAAAGGTTGTCCAAGTTTGCTGCTTGTATTGTTTCCTACAGTAAAAACAATGCATTTAACATTCAGAGCTGCTTGGAGCACGCTAAGTTTACTTCGAAAATTGCCTGGAAAAAGTAAAATTATAAAAAAAGATAATTAATTGACATATCTCTATACATGTATCTGTATTTACAGTGGCGATAAGCACAACCTTACTGTAGTGTGAAAAAAAAATTCAGAAGCTTCAAAATCTTAGCAAAGTAGAGCAGCATTTCTGAAGTTGCTCTCTTCGCACCTTCCGGCATAGGTTGCTAAGAAGCCTAAAAGGCATAGGAATTGGTTTTCGAAAAGCACAAATTTTGTCCCTGAAAAGTCATGTGAGAACCGTGGTCATAGTTCAAGCCAGGTGTAGTCGACCTTTTCACCTCCTAAAAAAAGCAGGCAATCCTGGCTCATATTTCTATGCTTCAACAGATTTGCTGTTGGTAGCAGGTGATGTAACCAACATGTTGAGGTTCGTCCTGGGCCTAATAAAGAGACTTTGGTATTGAGTCGAGAATTCTCATGTTCTTTCTCTAGGCAAGGACTTCTATGGTAACGTAATCAAGGTGGAGTTTGCCACCTCTCGTGCCAACTTCGGGAGCAACTTCAGAGGTCGTGGCGGTGGAGGCTTTGGTAAGAGACATGTTACCTTGTCACGAGACATTGTAGTTAGCATTCCATTGATTGCCTGCACAGTAAAACTGTACAACCAAGATTAGTTGTTACTTTTTGTTGTTCGAAATGCCTGACGCTGTGAGTTTCAGGCATCATGAATGGTTGAGAGTAGATGAAGACATAAAAGTGTACACTTCAATGCCTTGTGAAGCAGATCTTTCGATGTGACAATTTCAATTTTACAATTTCACATTTAACATTTGTTGTTGGGCGCATAGCACCCTTGGGTGTTCAAAACGTGATATCCCATATCACAGCAGTCGACAATTGTTTTGTTATACATGTACCTCTGTCTTGGATTCTTTGTATTTTGATCTAAAAATCACGAAAACAAACAGCAGTAAACACAACAATCATGACAATCAAACGTCAATTGACGTGCATGTCGGGTGCTCAAAACAGCTGATCGTACATACAAATTCATAGCACACTCCCTGTGGGATATCACGTATGTGATATCCCCCCACGTGATCGTTCTAGACCAATGAAAATACAGTATTCAAGAAAGAGGTAAAACAATTTATGTTGCTGTTGCTGTTTTGAAGGTCGTAGGAAAACAACAAAACAAGTACAACCTAGAAAACCCTGGATTGGCAATTCTTGGTAGGATTCAAAACTGAAGGGCCCAATTTAATAACAGTGGCTATATGCAGGCATGCAACTTTTTCTCGGATCAGCTGATTTCCTCGTTTTTCACTTCACACTTATGCCATTAAAAATTGAAAAACACTGTACAAAGTCTTGTAAAGATTGGAGTTTACTTTTTTTATGTTACTTGCAAGTTCCATGCCTGTACGTGCTACTGCAAAATTTGAAACAAGCCATATACATTACATTACCTTCTGATTTTTGCTGAGTTGATACTTAAAATGTTAAGCAAGTATTTTTTTTGTTTAATAGCAGCTTCACGGCATTAGTTCCAGACCTCACAGAAGTACAAACATATCAGTTTCACTGGAGTAATCACCTGTGAATAGTATACAAATATTGAGTGGCTCAGAGTGAAATGGGAGGAATATTATCGCAAGGTTAAATTTTTAGCCGAGTGAACTGGAAAAGTCCAGATTTTACCGAGCGATAATAATATTCCTCCCATTTCACAATTTAAAGCCACTCAATATTTGTTTTATATAACTGACATATAGATCCTTGTCATGTGATATATTTGAACTTTTATTTCAATAAAAACTGGAGGAAAATGTTTTTCTCTCTTCCAAACCACCCCTTCACGAAAATGTTTGAACCCATCGTTGTAGCGCTGGCTCTTTGGAACAATACGCGCTACGTGCAATGCTGAACGCGCACACCAGCATGCATTTGCACATAAATACCGCGTCATGGAACAAGAATGATCCTAACTGTTCAATAGTATTTCCAATTCCCCATGGGCAGATAGTACTTTTTGAGCCGCGGCGTGAATAGGAGCAATAACGAATGTCACGTGATGTGAGTTCCACCAATCAAATGACAAGGATTTGCATGTCGGTTATATAACTTAAAACGAAGACTTGTTTACCATTTCCTATGATTTGATTCCATGAAGGTGGTGGTGGTGGTGGTGGTGGTGGTGGATTCCGTGGTCGTGGCGGCGGTCGTGATGGTGACAGCGGGGGTGGTTTCCGGGGAGGTCGCGGTGGTGACAGGAGTGACAGGGGCGGTGGCGGCGGTGGTATGGGCGGTGGAGCACGGCAGGGCGATTGGATATGTACAGAGAAGTAAGTCCGCCGTTTTCTATTAGTACTCGTATTCTTACACCAGGAGACACTGCAGAGGCTCTGATGCTCCAGAAAAATCTAAGCAGAATCAATGAATACATCAAGTCCTCTGTACCAAATTTAATAGTGATAAGCTGGTTTTCCATTTTCAACTTTTCTCTTTTGACTACAAATTTGTTTTTCAATTACATGGAATTAAATTATGGCCCAGTGAATGTGGAGTTAAATGTCAATAACCATTTCAGAGCATTGGAATTTTGGGTGAAAATGAAATGCGCTTTATAAGCACAGCATATTATGCAAAGATCTAAGCCTAAAAAGACAGCTAAATGTCCATCATGGTTGCTAGACATGGCACCATTTTGGCATTTAGCAGCATTATGAATTTTTTTTTAATGTCAAACACCGTTTGTTCAAACAGTGCTCAAGCACACAATGGATTTACAGCACCAATTGTAAGGAATTTGTTGAATATTGCAAACGGCTACAAGGGATTTATGACTCAGTAAATCATTGCCAGATGGATTACTATCAAATCAAAACTTTGCATAAACTACTTGAAACGTTCAGATAATTTTTATCGCAAAACCTAGGCCTGAAGCATATGCAGTGTATGTCAGTTTGGGTGATGTAAGAAGTCATTCTTTTCCAAAGGTTGTGAGTTAATAAATAATTCTGTATTCTACTTTTCTTCATTTTCAGTGGTTGCAGCAATCACAATTTTGCCCGTCGTGACAAGTGCAACATGTGTGGAGCTCCCCGACCAGCTGATGGTAAGCATACAGCAGTGCAGTCTAGACATTTCAATTCGGCGATTCACAATGCAGTGCTCCACCAAGCGTTTGCCACGGAGAGTTCATTTTTACCAGTGCATTGTGGGAGATGGTGGACAAATTCGCAGCGAGGGACATTTGAAATTGTTCGTTTTTCCAGTCAGTAGTTTTGTAAGCGTATGATTCGAGGATCTGTTTGCTCTTTCTTTTTTTTTGATAATATGCTATGCCCCAATTTATAACAAATTAGCTCAAATTGTCTACTGACACTCATTCAAATTGGTCATGTTTTGTCGACTGTAAACTTGAAAATGGACTCTCCATTGCAAACTCTTGGTGGCGCACTGCATTGTGAATCACCCAAATTCAAGGGACAGTTTGTAGCTTACGTCAATTTTTTGAGATCCTGTTAATGGTCTTGCAAAAATGTCTTGGTGCAGCTTTTGGAACTTGCCATTTTTACCCACAATTTTATTGAATTTCCATGTGTCCTAATTCACATGGGAACTGTTGAGTCAATTTTATTCAGTCTTCAGTGTGTATAGTCGTAGCAAAACATTTCAGACTTCAGTACAGTTGCTTTAATAGATGTATTTCATCCTTGAGTAAATACTATGTTCAAAGTTTTTTCATAAGGATGCAAAAACAACAACCTTTGACCCTTTGCGACTCGCACACTGAAATAGTCGTTCCCCACACTCCAGGCTTGCGTCACAATACAGCATGACAAGTTGATAGTTGATGCCACAAAATGTGCATCTCTTGAGCGTTCACACATGATTGCCAAAAACCTGTCATATACTCAAGTTCATTTCATAGTTAAAGCTCTGCAAGATTAACCAATGGATTGAACAACTGGAACAGTCCACAGAACTTGTGTTAACAGTGTCACAATTGACGGACTTTGGACAATAAGCAAAACGAGAAGTTTATAAGAAAGCCGCTTTCAGTTCTCGCTAACACATTTGTTTCTTCATTGGACAGGTGGCATGCCAGCCCCAAGCGGTGGCCCAGGCTTTGGTGACCGTGGTGGTCGCGGCGGCGGTGGTGGTGGTGGTTTCCGTGGCCGAGGCGGCATGGATCGCGGCGGTGGCCGCGGGGGCTCTTTCGGTGACCGTGGTGGTCGCGGAGGAGGGTTCTCACCCCGCGGGAGGGGCGGAGACAGAGGAGGGCGTGGAGGGGGCTTCCCACCCCGCGGTAGGGGCGGTCCCATGGACAATCGCAGAGGAGGGGACAGATTCCGTCCGTACTAAACTTGACCAGGACAACTTTGTGAAATTTCTTGTTAAGCACCGGTCTTGTTTCTCATTATTGTAATTAAGCATTTAAAAAAAAGCAGGCAGATTGTCGTCATGGATAGTTGTGAGAAATGCCTCATTTGACTTCAATCAAAGTTACATCGAGAGGTGTTAACTTGATATTTGGTTTGCCCTTCCCCAGTGTAATTTATATCAGCACTGCTTAACTCTGTGCCGTCAAAGAGCTTGGGAGGTCATGGGTTCGAATTCTACCCGAGCACAAAAGTAAGCACTGCCCATATAATTATGCAGGTGAAAGACAAAACTGAATGTTGAAATACCTTCCTCGTTAAGTGAGGATATGTAAATATTGAACTGGGGTTGTCAAATGTGCTAGACACATGTACTCCACTACTTTTGTGTTCACCAGTAAAATGGGATGATCTGTTGGTACCTATTAACAAAAATTAATTCCTTAGTTAAACAAAATGAGCTTTTAATAGAACCTAAATGATCAAATTGTATTCAAAATGTTGGACTCATCATTTTGTCTTGCCAAGTTCTTTGAGTTTGTCGTCACCTATAAACTACAAATTGAGGTTGGACCGTAAGCCAATTCCTATGTCATTTTTTCGGGTTTGAGTGGTTACACCCTAGACCTTTTGTTGGTTCCTGTCTTTAAAAGTTATTTTATGAAATTATGGGGATTAATATTTTACCTGCAAAAGGCCTGATCACAGTACAAATGAGATTAAATTCAGGAGCTGATTTTAAATGTTACTCACATAGGAACTGAGTTTCAGCTTCCATTTTTCCAAGGTATCAGGTTTTTGTTTTTTTTCATTTTATTCAAAAAATGTCGGTCACCTGATTTCTAAATTGCGCATGTCATTTTGAAGGGTTTAATATTTGTTTAGTATCATTTGTCTTTTTGTGTCCACATTTTCCACACAGATTTTAAGGCTTACAAATTTTTAGGAAAAGTCGAACGCATTTGCTTTAATTTGAACTACAAGATTTCATTTGCCTTTTTGATTTTGTTTATTTTTTTTAATAAAAAACTTTGTTCTTTGCATCAAACCACCAATATATTCTTACATCACGCATGTCATTTTGCATTTGGATTCAAAAATTTGTAGCAAGTCACTATAATTTCCTGGGAAAATCAACATTTTGCATGAGGATTGGAGGTTTTGTATATTCTTTTCATGTGGAAGTCATTTCAGGCAAGATGCCATATAATTAGTTCTGCTATATTATGAAATCTCAGAAATTTGTCGGCTGTGTATTTTGTTGGAGATTCAAGGCATGTTTCCCACTTCCAACTTGAGCTTTACCATTCATGTTTACTGTACACTAGTGGAACGCAAAACTGTTTTTAAAGTTTTAGATGTAAACGTCTCACTGTATTAATAAAACGTCTTGTGCTTGTAGAACCGAAATGTTTTGATAATTTTCTTGTGTTTGTATTATTTCATGCTCAAGTACAACTGGTATAGATCTACAAAACTCACATTCTGAAATTTGAACATTTTAAAATTTGAAGACATTAACACACAAAACAAAAGCTTTTCCAGACAGTAGTATCACAAAGCTGAAAATTGTTTAAACTACCAGGAGATGTTTATTATGCATACAGCCTAATAATGGAAAATGCAAAGAAAAAAAAAATATGCCATATAATTTGCTAAGAAAATAATTTTAGGCTTACTCTTTCCCTCTCGAGGAGTGAGACTTGTCAAGATGTTTTTATCAGGATTTTTTCTAATTTCAGGATTTTTTTTAAAATCCCTTTGCCCTTGGGATGCACGACTGATGCTAGCATTTTCTAGCTACAAATCTTAAAGTGTTCGTCAGAAACATCATGGACAATCTCTTGACTAAAATTAATTGCTGTAATTTTACAGAATTAAAACTACAGAAATGACATTGAGCTGATATATGAGCTCTTCTCCAACGGGAAGCTTTCAAAGCCAATATTTTTGGGGCATTGTCTGCAAAGAATCCCTGCATTCCTAAGAAGATTCTTTCGACAAGGTAAATACATGTACATGTAGTTCAATCCCCACTCTTCTGGCAAGCTGCATGAAGCTAACTTCCACGACGTGAAAAAAAGGTTCGTCTCGGCCCCGTAAATTCATAAACGGTTCTGGTGGTCGAGAGTAGCACCCACGAAAACATGTCCCAAGTTTTAAAAAAAAGTTTAGTTTGATAGGGTCAAATCTGTGATTACTAAAACCCAGTGCAAATCCTGCACTCAAGCATGTCAAGTGTCTTTAATTTACCAGGAGCAAGTATATACATGTACAATGTACAATGTATATACTTCAGATGCCATCAGCAGGCTACAGCAGTGCCAAACAGATTGATCTATTTGCCTGCAGGCTTTTTGCAGCTATCCAACACCTGCCAACTTGGACTAGTTGATGGCTTTGCCTTTTGAAATTGAAGAATGGACGAAACATCCATACTCACAAAAGCATTCCTGCACTTCCAAGCATATTGGCCTGTGCATGTGTCAAACCATAGGATAATGTACTTGTTCAAGCCATTCTTCCTTGTTAAAACTGAACTGTTGGTGGATGATTTTCTCCTGCAGTTTTTGCACAAAAGTCTTCGCTTTAACAGTAAGCAAAGTAAAGCAAAGCCATGAAATGTTTAGTCCCAGTATTGACTATCTGCGCATGATGCGTAGGGACAGGTAGACGTCGCATTGGAAGGCACTCATCAACTCCTGCTCTGCTTCCCGAGCTATCTTACCGATGTTCTTCTTGAGCAGTTTCTGTAGGAGGAAATTGAAGAACACAGTTTGATGAACTTACTTACAAAATATAATTATAGGCTTACGACTCCTACCCAGTCGACTTTTTAAAATAAAAATTTTCCTGTTCGAAATAGAGTGGTGAGCCAGGGAGAAAGTCGTTCTAGTCATTAGGGTATTATTAAAAAGGTATCTTGTGTATTGTACGTTTGAAATTTAATCAGAGAAATTTTATAGGTTAAATTTCATTATACGCAAGTGCGCGGGCAAATTGGTTTTGTGCATTTCTTTTCAGCGACCTTTTCGTCAAGCGGTAAAAACAAACATGATACAGTCATCAAATTGGTTATTTTGATGCATCTTGCATATGATGTGTTTAGTGAAATCAGTCTAAACTGAGATGCACCTTAGCTAGGATTGATCTTAGCGCGGAGACTCGTCTCAATTCCTAAGATGAGTCGCAAGATAAGACAAGTCTTGTGAAATCGGCCCCTGGTTTCACGTCATCAACATGTTTAAACCTCGGTTTTTGCTGAATGATATATTGACGTGTACTCACAACATGTGACCTCTTTTGGCAGATTATCAGCTGAACAATCCTCAATCTTCCACTGGTCTCAGTGGCCCACAGCTCATTTTTCTATCCAGAAAAACACAAGGGAAAGACTGCAGTAAATTGCCATCTGTCTCGTCAACAACCAACACATGTGCCTTTTTCAAACCTAACTATCCCAGTCAGCAATTTCCCTAAATTCCAATTTCCAAATGTGAGGCAATTTTTAACTTTTTGCTTTACAAATCTCTCAGATTACTACGCACAAATGTGTTTGCTATACAAAATAAATAACGCATTGCAGTTTGCAACAATTTTTTTTTTTTAACAAAACTGCTCACTGCATCGGGCCCAAGTTCACCAAACTCCAACACCTAGTTTTCCATAATTTGATTGCCTCTGTGCTCATGGGCTTAAACTAACATTGGTTTCCATGGGGCCCGATGTTCCACTTATTCTTTATAAACAAATAATTTAATTGTAAATCGAATTTACAAATAAACCACAAAGGCAAACTGACTACATGTAGGTGCATTATACATGTAATAAGAAATTGACTGGAGCTGGGTTTGAATCTGCAACCTCCAGATCATCATTCCTGTGCCTTACCAACTGAGCTATCCGGCCCTACATGTATATTGGTGGCTCCCCATTTAATCAATGTCTTTGTTCAAAGGACACTTATCGGAAGCCATAAACCAGTATATGCCATGTAGCCAGGGATCATGATAAAAGTCACAATGCTACCAACATTAGCAATACTCCAAAACTGGAAAAGGGGAGATAACAGGCTCAAAGCCTGCTCTAGCCAATTTCTTTTCTTTTTTTCAACTCATGTATTTTTTTAAAGGAATATGAAAGGTAGGAGAGTCTTCACAAATGAATAGAGGCATCAATACAGGACAATAGGAAATCTCAAAATCAATTAAGTGAAAATTTAGCAATAAGGAACTTTCTATTTATTTTTTTACAAACCTGTGAGATGTTATAAGGCACTTCTTGCGGGAGATACTCCAGGAGTTTCTCCCTGATGGCTTCCCTGACAACCTCATCAGGAGACAGGTTTGTAACGACGCTCCTGTGGTACTCCCAGTCGCCTGGTACCGCCTTGCTTACTAAGTGTTCCTGAAAGGTTACAGAAGATAATACAATGTTTGAATAAGTCTCCATGCCATAGTTGTCATTGGCGGATCAAGGGGGGTGCGGAGGGGGCACCCGCCCACTCAGCTTTGACCAAATTTTTCTCGAATAAAGCCACTTTTCACCAGTCTCAAGTCAAGTCACTAGCTATTCAACTGACCTGTGACAAAGGTATTCCGTTGTTGACACTAACCCTGCTGAATCCAACAGGATCCAACTATGTCATATACCCGATGGAGCCTGTTGGATTGAGCAGTTAACCCCTTGTGCCCATTCCTGATGCAAAGTGTTGGATTCAGCAGGCAACGGAACCGCATCATAACGCCAAGTTGGACTCCGTTGGATTCAGCAGACAACTGAAAATAAGGCACAGTGGATTAAGCAGGAAACGCTGGTTGGACTCTGTTGGATTTAGCAGGGTAGTCCTGAGGAACTAGGGAGTTAGGGTTAAATGTGCATCCATAGTCACACACACACTTGTGACTGGACTTATGAATACTTGTGATTGATGCTTGCAATTGTGATTGGAATATACTCATAATGGGCTCTACTATAACACCAGTTTACTGGAGAACTATTTTTATCCACCTGTTGAATTGGCGCTCACCTCAGGCCAGCACCGCGGGGCAGAGCCTGGGGGGGTAAGCCTTGCATGGACAGGAATGACACTAAACCCATTCGGTTGTAGATCACACGCAAGACTGACGCATCACGAGCGGCAGCTTGGTAACCGCACCAACGATGGACATGCTCGACTGATTTATTCCAGACAGTAATAATGCATGGATATGAATATATTCAATAAAGTACGATCACTACACACCTACAAACACTATTGAGTAATGGACTGACCTTTACATCCTCTAGTCCTTCCCCGTCTAGAGCAGAAACCATAAACACGGCTCCAAATCCGTCCCAGCCGCTCCTTTTACCAACTTCTTGCAAGAGCTTCCTGTATTTTGCTCTCTCGATGTTCTTGGCATCATCAGTCTCTGCAGGCTCAAGCTGAGGATGTGGCACGTCATCAAAGTCCAAACTCTTGGATGAAAAACCCTCTAATGTATCGATGTATTCCTTCAGTGTTGGAGGCAGTTCTGGCTGACCGCCGACACTAGAACTGTTAGGCGTTTCAAGGGTTGATTCTGACTTTTTTTCACTAACGTTTGTGAGTCTAGAATCCAATGCTCCAGTTTCAGAGATCTCTTCAGATGACAAGTTGTTGCCTTCCCTGTGGTCATTTATGGAAGTTCTATCATCATCAAATTTCTCAACTGGGTCTACTATACCACTGTCCACTGTCCTGTCTGTTTCGTCTAACGAGGCATCATCAGTTTCATTATCACTCGGTTTAATCCTGGGTTTGTATTTGTGGGACAGCATGGGGCGAGTGTCCACTTTTCCCAGGTACCGAGCCGTCCGGTCATCCAGGGTGAATCGCTGCCCTTCTACACAGCCTTCCGTCAACTTGGCCGTCAGCTCAAACAGCTCACTCTTGGCATTGATCAGATCAACCTGGGAATTTTAAAAGTTATCAAGAACCAGCGTTGAGGTCGAGATCTTTGGAAACCTTTCAAGACCTCGTATAAATTAAAGACAATTTTCGGAGACAAAATAAAATTAATTAATTTAGAGAGTTCATCAATTGATGATGGGATACTGATGTCTGAGTCAACATTTACTATCAGGTAAGAATGTGTTGAGGTTTTTTTTTCAGGGCCAAAAGCTCACTGATACTATGTCTTCTCGAGATAATTCTATATCCTACATTAACATTGTTTACAACCTAGCAAATGCACCAATGGAACAAAGGCCTAAACATACAGGAGGTTTGCAAGACTGAAAACATTTACATGCTATGTATTTTCAACCCGGGTCGAAACTCTCGCCAGGGTTCAAAGCGGTACTTACCCAGCAAAATGAGTTTGGTTTGCACGAAACAAGTGTGAAACGATGCGGGGTTGAAGGCAGGGTTGAAAACAATCAAAAACTCAACCCAGGGCAGCACTGGGTTCACCCAGGGTTGAGTTCAACCCGGGTTGAGTTCAACCCGGGTTGAGAGGCTGTAGTGTGAAAAGGCCTTATGTGAGCGAATAAGCATATTTCCAGTTTCATGCACTGGCTCTCATGAGTAATCCACACCCTACATTTACTGCTCCTACCTTATTCAGCACAAGAATGGAGGAGAGTCTCGGATGAAGCTTCAGACTCATCAGAATCTCGTTGGAGATCTTCTCGCGAGTCCACGTATTGGAAGCATCCACTAATACTAATGCTGTAAACAAAAGAGAACAATATGTTGGTGTTTGTTTTTCATGAAAATTAAGATCTACACATCTGTGACCTCTGCAAAAGTGGCACAATTGTCCTCAAAATTCTTACCCTAAGATCTTATCTTTGCATTTTGTGTGACCCGAACTTTTAATTTACTTTTTTATTTACCTGTGTCTGGAAAAGGAAATATTTTGTATAAATTTAGAAGATCTTAACACAGCTACTGGTAAAAATGTTTTCATTTTTTTAGTACTAATAATTACATGTTTAACAAAATAAATTCCTTGTATGATTTAGGAGAGAATGTAAACGGGCAGAACCGCAAGGTTTTACAAAGTTTTGCAGAGTTTTATGGGGTAACTTTAGGTTCAATCTGGCGTAACAACTTGTTTAATTTTGCATTCTAGCCTTAATTAGGTCAAATTTTAACTAGTTAAGGGTTTATGTACTTTTCTATCCAATCCAAAATGATTACTTACTGAAGTAAAAAAAAATTGCTAGAAAAACAAAATAAATCCACAGAATAAAGTCAGTTTGAAATTGCAATTAACATCTTTGTTCAAATTACAGGAGGAAAAAGGTCACCTCTCAGAATTATAAAGAAAAGAAGATATCTTTTTAAAATGTACAAGTGAAAAAAGTACAAATACCCAAGCAACAGGATACAGTGTACTTTTGCACCATGTCATCAGGTCATGTTTCTTGACATGTCGGGATGGATGAGCGTAGCAAGACTGCATCAAATGCTGCAGGCATTTTAAGCACATGGTCAATCTCCTCAACATATTGATTGATAATATTTTACACGTGTACAGAATGTAATGTATATTTGTGATGAAGTTAACACATGCAGTGACATTTTTATCAGAGGACTTTGTCACTGAAGTTGATGAAGAAAAAATTGGGAATATGACATTTTATAAATTAGGTTACAATCACTCAAACAGCTTTTAAATATTTAGTCAGCATAGAGGGGTGGTTGGTTTTTTTGGGGGGGGGGGGGCTGATTTCAGCAGTGTATTACAGACAGGGTTGTTTGATTTAAATCATTTGATTCAAATCATTGATTTAAAATCACGATTTAAATCACTTGAAAAAACTAATAAAAATGTCATATCCTGATGTTATCTTGTAGATCATTCCATCCAGCATGATCTCTTGGCAGTTTGTGTGTTCTGGCTTTACTATTATCAACTTCCCAATGAGTGTTGTATGCAAATTGTTTGATTACAGACCTTTTTGATGGGAAAAAAAAAAAAACCTAAAAAAATTAACAATATTCCACTGATTTTGTTAATCAATTTTACCTCATGTTTTGTGAAAGAAACACCCTTCTTGCCATGTCTATGATATGTGCCTCGCACATGTAGTGCGAAAAATCTCTTTTTATGGAGATTGGCGCACGCGCGGCGCATACTGTCCAATGTGGTGCAGAACACAGCGGTGCAGGAATAAAGCATTGAAACCACCCACTTGACGAAGAAATAGCAATGGGTAAACTGTTTTAGGCAAGATTAAAATATGTGATCTGCTCTGCAAAATTACATGTAGTCTGTTGTGGCAAAACTCACGTTTTGAGTTAACTACATCAATGAAATTGGAATGAAATAAGCTTTCATTTGGTGTATCATGGACCTCTCTAGGACATTTGGTTGCATCGTTGTGCTTGTTTCATTCTGTCCATTTATTACAAAGCTAGAAACTTTTCAATGGAGAAAAAAGGGTTGAAAACTGACAAATATACTGTAAACAACCAAGGAAAGCACCAAAAATCCTAATTTTGTGAGTCTTTTTCGTACAATATTTCAATGTCTTTGTAAGACATTTCAACTACTAAAAACATCAAACAATCAAAATATAACAAAAACAAAAAAATCCAAATTTTGATCAAATTTTCACTGTTACCATTTCAAAATGGCGATAGCTTGAATTCAAATTTTGCGACATCAGACTCATTTCTGCTGAGCTGGTCACATATACGAGTCGTATAGGATCTGTGGGGGTGAAGGTGGGTCAGTAAAATAATGTCTGAAATGGGCTAAGGAAAAGCCCGATATCATGATTTAGATGAACAGTTTATACAATCATTCAACTTACCAACATCTGCTTCATGTAGGCTGTTCTGTGGATCGACCAACAAGGACCGGGCTAATTGATGCCTGCCAAAATAACAGTGAAAAACAACATTAAATGACGCAGGCCGATAATGGAAACATCTATTGAGTTTATTCAATTCACTTCTGTCTAAGAATGCTAAAAACAGAGGTGTACCATACCTTGAACATTACTGACAGAATAAATGAACAGGGACCACTGCTAAGAGCAACACTCTTTGAGAGACATCCAAGTTCTATAGGTCTCTCTCAAATGACGTCATTTCCTTCAGACCAGCCACGTGCACCAGCATTTTGAGCGTCAACTTGCATAACGCACATCGGCTGCGTCGTATTCGAACACATTTCGAGCAACAAGTGCTCGTGTGTGGAACATTTTCAACACTGCGCAATGCGTGCTTGATTGCGTAAAATGCGCAGTTGCAGTTCTCCTACAGAGATGGCCGTCTTTGAGAGAGACCTATTGACCACTAGTACTTAAAGTTTTTGTTCTGCATTAAAATTAAACCAGAGTTATAATCAAGTAATCACAAGTCACTGCAAGTCATCGCAAGACATCAATCCCAGCGTGATGCAAAGAAGTGTATTGTCCATGACAGAGCCAACTAACCATAATACCTAATTACTGATTCAGAGAAATGATCCCAAACTCCTATAAAACTCTCCTTGACCATCACTAGATGATGAATGTATAAGATTTGAAAAATACATTTTCAGGTTTATTCACCTAGCTCTTAAAAGTGCTTTCACGTACTTTACCAAAGGCTGAGATTGCCCATAAGGTCAAAAAATGCCCTTTTCGGTCAAAAAAGTCAACTTACTTTCTTCCTTGTTTGTGGTTGACCATGCCCGGTGTGTCCAACAAGACCTGCACATAGCAACACCAAGACAACAAGACATAATTATGAAGCTCAAAAACCTGATGAGCCACTGTATTAATGCATATGGCCTGAAAAACATATTGTACCCCTAATGCCTTGGACTCAAACCGAACCAATTGGGCCAGTTCCAAAGAGCTTCTAAACACACAAGGTTGCTAGGTTACCAGCGAAAAAAAGTCTTACAATTCTTACCAGGGCTGTCCATTTTTCCAATTAAATTAGTATTCGATTATTGGAAAATTCCAAACTCGCTGATCAAGTTTTACATTTGCCAGCTGCAGCAACGTGCCGCGCTGGTCAAAAGTTGTACACAAAGCGCGTCAGTTAAAAAATGTGTGTGCTGCGTCGATATTATGGGCCGCTGGAGTGTTCTGCTGTAGGCCTAAGTATGTTATAAATGTCAAGGGCTTTAACCTGCTAAAAGGACGGCAACAACAAACTGTCGTTGACAAAAAAGTTACAGTAGACAAAATAAAGTGGCACCTGACAAAAAAAGCGCAGCAATTTCACGATTAAAATTACATCACAGTCGTGTGTTGATATTTTTTAAAAGGGAAAATGGCGCTCTCGTTGGGCCCTCCCCGTCTCACCCCCACTCCGTATCAACGTATCTGTGTAGCCACTCCGCGGGAACTACATTAAATTTAAGACTTTTTTCTAGCGCCTTTGACTGTGTAACTATTGATTTTTAGGGGGTGATTTTCGAGTGGCGGGGTATTATGCAATAAGCCATTTGCAAATTAAATTCAAGTAACATCTGGGACCCTGACTTGCTTGAATGCTTGGCACATTTGCATTCTCCAGACCAAAGAGACTGTTGCTATATCACATGATTCGGGGCAAGCCTTATGCTAGCAACCCCCAGCTCTGGCATGGTCTGGTGTCTTTGTGCCATTCTCACCAATTGTGAACAATGTATTGGTGCTGAGCGTCCCTTACGTAACTATGCAAGAGCTTGCCCCGAATCATGTGATATAGCAACGGTGTCTTCGGTCTGGAGAATTCAAAGTTAAAATGTGCCAAGCATTCTGAGCAAGTCAGTGTACCAGATGTTATTCAAATTTTAGGGTATAGGTTATTCGCAATTGGCTTATTACTCCCAGGGCTACCCAAAGGTCAAGAGTGACTTTTGGTTCAATATGTAAAAAAGGGGACCAGCATTTGTCTGACCTTAACTATTACAGTTTACAGGAGATTTTCAATGTGTACTCACAATCTGCGTGCTGTCCATAGTAAGCACCGCCAGAGCATTAGTCTGCGTGGTGTGGACCTTGCTTGAAACAGAACAGACCTACGAGGAAGAAATAAAACAGCAACAGAAACTTATTTAGCAGAAGTAATGAACTGCTCGGCTATTAACAGTCAACTATCTTTGAGTACATTAATAACAAACTTCTGGTTTGCGTAAGTGCTTCTCAGTGGTTAGTGCTTCTTGATTCATACATTCAAATGTAAACTCAAATCCTTCCTAACGTACTCCCAGAGTGCATAATTCATTATTACTTGTTAAACTATGCTTAGCTTTTATTAATCTGCGACACGTGCTGTTCATTGTCGAGTCTACTTTATGTTTACCCGATATATATTTAATTACTGTGGTTGCTACTAAATCAGTGTTGTTTTGTCTTGTTTTGTCGGGCACATCCACATCAAGCTTTGGCTTTTTAGTATGATGTTTGTCCACACCAGGCTTAATGTACTATTCAATGTGACTAATACTGTGGAAATAAATGTTTTCTTGAACTGAAAATTGAACAGTGATTAAAAAAATACTGTAAGTGAGCTCCTTCCGACACATATCAAAGAATCAATAACCAGTAGTGTAGCGAGAAGTTTTTCGGGGGGGGGGGGGGTACCAAAATTCCCCCCTCGAAATTTCAATATGCCGGACTGTCAACCAGGTGACTGCTCTATGTTCCGACACCCCTATGTTCCGACAACCTAGATTGTGTTACTTCCGGTTAGGGTTAGGGTTAGGGTTAGGGTTAGGAATAGGAATATGTGCAGTCGGAACATAGGGGTGTCGGAACATAGAGGTGTAACCGTCAACCACATCTGCATACAGTGTGCCACGCAAACAAGCATGTACAGTGAGCACATTCAGCATGTTTATTAGTCCCTTCCTTCTTCCCAATCCCACCCCCGTTTTTTTTAAAAATCATCTGTGAGATTCTGGTAACACAGTTTTCAAAATACCAGTAAATGTATAGGCCTGCGCTCTGACCCTTACCCTTTGACCCATGAGCCTGTTGATGAGCGTTGATTTGCCTGCGTTGGGGGATCCTATGATGGCGACCTTCAGGATGCGAGCATCAGGCGGCTGGTCAGGCTGCTGAAGTAACAGCGTCGTTTGGTGAGCTGTCAGATTCAATAAATAAAAATGTTCATCTTGAAACAGCCAATCCTATCAGATAAACTTTTTTTGACAGGTATTAGGCTCGGGGCCTGGTCGCCAATAATGTCCTTCGTCTCGACTTAGGCCATTATCAGCATCCAAGCCCAAAGCTGGTTTTAAACATACTGTTTTAAAACCAGCCAAGCGCCAATTTATACGTGTAAAGGTACCATTAAGAAGACACGTTATCGTAATTTCGCACGATGGGAGACATCGTTAGGGACACATTTTCATGTCTCCCTAATGTCACAGCCCCCCTTTAGAGGAAAAATTTTGCTGTTGCAATTACATTATATTTGTTGCTCGTGGTCTAATTAGTAAACATACCGAAAATCGTGGAAAAAGGACAAGGGAATATTGGGTTAGGGCACATTGAAGTTTGAACATTTTTGTGCACAAGTCTATGGGAATGTCTCCCAAATGACCCATTTCCCGTAATTATTATTCCCTTAATTATTGATCACTTCGTTGCTATCTTATCAATCGCTAAACTTTCCTTACTATTAAAATGTAAATCAATATTAGGTTTTGTCCTTCACCGATGTATAAACACTGTATACTCAGTGTGTTACCTCCCGAGTGAAAGTTGGAAAAAAATCACTCGGGTGGGACTCGAACCCATGACCTACTGCTTTCTAGTGCAGACGTCTTACCACTGGACCACCGAACTTGCGAGATCGGTTTCCACCTTTCACTCGGGAGGTAACACACTGAGTATACAGTGTTTATACGTCGGTGAAAGGCAAAACCTAATATTGATTTACATCACCCCGACGCAAATTCATCTTATGAATATTTAAATGTCATTCAATTCAGTAAACACACATTGTCATTGCAACTTAAAACACAATTAAGTATTTTTTTTTAAATTTATTGAGGTCCTAAATATTATTCAGTCCTGCAAATTGTAAACCAACCTCTCTCATGGCTGATAGGTATGGTCTTGGGTGCCTCCGCGTCCGTTGCTTCTTGTGGTGATGTTGCTGATGTTTCTGATGTTTCTGATGTTGCTTTTGTTGTTGGGTTGTCCTCTTGCTCAACGATACCATCTAGAGGTGCACTCAGTGTTGATTGGGTGGTAACCCTTGATGAAATCAGTCTGACCTGTGGCTTATACACTGACAAATGACAACAAAATCTGTCAAATATTCTAAATATAAATCTCAAAAATACTGAAACTCACTCATTTATTTGGAGGGTTGTTCACTAACCGAGCTGAGTATAATAAGCTCAAGGAATATCAACTCAGGCAGGCAGTCATTGATGTTTAAGACGCTGAGGTCTTCAGATTTTCAATTCAACATGCGTAGATCTAATTGGCGAATTCCCAATGTCATGAACATTAGAAGCTGAGGTTTCTCATTTTATTGTTTACCAGGTTTCGAGGCAATGTTGTGATAAGGTTTTAGTACTAACATTAAACTGAAGTGGCTTGAAGCTTGTAAACAAATACATGTAGGTCTGGGAAAGAATGTCGTATACTGCCGCCTTTTTTTTTCAATAAATTTTGAACCCCAAACGGGTATTATTTCGATGGATACTTTATATACGTCCAAAGATTGATCATTGGAACAAGCGATCGTGCGCAGTCTAGCGGTAAAAGTGTCGTGTTTCAAACAAGAGTCAGAGGTTCGAATCTCGATGAAGTAAGTGACTGATTAAGAAAAAGGAATAAAGGAAAGGAGAGGGTTGAGGTGAGAGTGTAGAGAAGGGAAAATGGAAAAAATATCATAAACATATTAGGCCTAAACATGATAAAGGATGCAACATTTTGGCTCTTGAAAAAAGTGGTGGCGTAGCCCAGTCAGTACTGAAATCTTTCCTAAAGCATGTAATTAAAAAGTGCCAAGTCCAACATTATCATTAAGATGTACATCTGAATCATTAAACAGCGTCCCCAACCTAGTTTAATATTGTGTCTCAGCCCCGAGGAGAATGGGGGGGGGGGGGGCACAGGCACAGGCATGACAGGGAGTACGACTCCAGTGCGCCACCATGGCCACACATGCACACCACGCCACATTTCACATTCATTTCATTAATTTCAGTAAAATTAAATTTAAAGTAGGCCTAAAAGAACAGAAAATCAGTATCATGCTGAAGAAAATAGTCCAGAGTTAAAGTACGTCTCTTACCATTTGATCGCCTAAGATGTGCAGCAAAAGATACCCGTGAAACCTGCCGAAAAATACGAAGTGTTCTAATTGTCATGGGCGCCGCCATCTTGCACGTGAAGTAGAGTTGCACCAGTCGATCGGGGTTAAAACGCACAGAAGTCCAATGTAGAGGGCGCTAGATCATTTTCCACAGGTGTGCTCAATTTGAACATTGCGGTTGTTGTTCAAGTATTTTGTAATTTCTTTGTTAATTTTATTTTCATGTAATTTTAACGTGACGGCTCCTTTGAAAATCAGTTGTTTTTTAAAACCGAAATGGACTACCCTCGTTAAAGATTACAATAAAATAAAATTAAGTAAAATACCGGTATGCGTAGTAATGCAAAACAATTAAGACTTTTTTTCTGACATGCCATCTTAATATTATATAAAGAGCCTGTAAAATAATTGTCCCACCATTAATAGAACTGTAGAGGGCGCTATACACAAAGTCCAATATCGATCCAACTCAACGATAGCGTTGATGTTCACCTTGTTTGTTTATGTTAGTTTTAAAGTTTTGACACTTCAAATCCTACAAGTAAGGATTTCCACATTCGGCACATTTTTAAATTCTGTTAAGTGGAGACTGCATGCCATGCCCTTTTTCATGTATTATATCTGGCCTTATTTACCAACCAACCCCCCCCCCCCAAAAAAAAAAAACACAAAAATACAACAAATTAAAAATTGCTGGAAAATCACGAATGAGGCGACATCCAACCTCAGCGCCGCGGCTGCACATCTCACACATGATATGCAGTGCCCTGTCAGGGTTTTCATTTAAGGCTGGACACTTGTTAGTTTTTTTTTAATGTTCTAAAAACAATAATAATTGAACATGAACAAATGGAAGTTTTCACTTAACCATCCGTTCCCAGCACTGCACTTGGGTTTACTACTTTGTGCAAAAGGTGACAAAGTATTCACAGTGGCTTTTTCGGGTTGTTGGTTGTTGAAACCCGTTCGCCCCGTTTCTTCCCCCGCCTGATGATGGGGAAATGCGCCAGGAACAGTCCTTTTACCAATCGTTACCACACAAATTATGCAAAAAGTAAAACAATTTGGACACTTTTTTCAGATACTACAAACAACGATTCAATGTCGGGTTTATATCTACAATCTTCACGTTTTTAATAGATTCGTCATCACTAGATAAAGCGTATGTACATGCAGTAGGTGATAAAGAAATCTTCTTTGTCATTACAATCATAATTACCATCAAATAATTTACGACAGAATAGTTATATATTTTAAACAAAAAAACTGACATTCTATTATTAGTGTCCAAAAACAATGAAAACCATTGAATAAGCAAACAAGTTAAAGAGAGATGGAAATATCTTAATAAAAATTGCACAAGGTTTGTTTCATCCTCTTTAAGAAAGTCAAATAAAACCACGCCCTTCGCACCACTGAACTTGTGAGGGGCGAGTCACAACGTAAGCTATAGCTAGCCTTTTTGTACATCGAGTATTATAGCTTTTACTATGAATCTCACGTTATTAAATCCAACTTAGCCGCGCACTTACATTCAATGTGATACCTAAAATGAACATCTCAACAATGAACGTTTCAACCAGTGTCGTATCGTTCTCGTAAAAATGTACTCGTAAGTTGTACTCATGAAAATGTACTCGTACTCGTAAGAAAAAAATACCTGTTTCGTACTCGTAATTCACGACAAAGTACTTGTACTCGTCGTACTCTTGCAAAATGTTCTACTGCAAAAAGTGTGATAATTTAAAACAAATTATGGGCTATATATGTAGGGAAAACAGTTTACTACTGTTTGGGGGCTTCAATACAGGTTTTATGCCCCGCATTAGGGTACAAAGCCCTTGAAAACGTGACATATTGAAATTTGCTCCTACTTGTGGAAACCTCGTACGTGTACTCGTACTCGCGATCGTAATCGAGCACATTTTTGGTACTCGTACTCATTGAAACAAATTGCCTTGTAATCGTACTCGTACTCATGACAAAGTACTCGTACTCATACTCGTACTCATGACAAAGTACTCGCACCCATACTCTAGGCTCATGACAAAGTAATCTTACCCGTACTCGTACTCTGTCAAAGTACTCATACTCATACTTGTACTCATGACAAAGTACTCGTACCCATACTCGCACTCATGACAAAGTACTCGTACCCATCATGACAAAGTACTCGTACCCGTACTCGTATACTCATGAAAATGTACTCGACTACCACACTGTTTTCAACAAAATATACCTCCAAAAAACAATTTCTTTTAATGAGTTGTTTATATTGTATAGACTATTAAAACATTTTATAGAATCTTTTTTATAGTCTTTTGGTGTTTTACTCTGAGACTATAATACACAAAAACAGTCATATCTGAATACCTATTCCAAGTTGTGTTGCTTTAGCCTACACCCCGTTTGGTCTGTTGAAAAGAGTTTTATGCAAGTTGAAAACTTTAAACTTGTTTGTCATAAGTTCTAGTACATACAGGATGGATTGTGTGTTATTTAAATGAATATAATCGACAAGTCAGATTAGGCAGTTAGGAATTTTGAGTTTATGTGGTCACGTGATCAACTGTCATTAAACCACAATTTGCAAAGGGGCTTACATAATACGAGTGATTACTTCCGAAATTACTCCCAAAGCTTTAAAAGTTGGTTTGGAAGAAACAATTGTTAGGCCATTTGCCCTATAGGTCACAGGTATATATGGCATATAAATTATACACTATGGATCATCGCCTAACACTTCCACGTCCAAGGTTTGTAATAGTAAGATATAAACTAAAAAAGAACAATGGTAACTACACAATTACAATTTACATGCAGCAGTCGGGCGTTCCATTGGTCAAAATCACAGTAAGACTGTCACAATAATCATAATTATCTCTTCTTTTTTAAAAACTCTATTGAGGTTACAGTAAACTTCTCTCAAATAATCACAGAATATTCAGCCAAAATATACAAATATCAAATGCACAAATATGTACTAAGCCAGGAACAATATCAACAAGAAAGAACTTTTAAAATTAGAGAAAAATGTCCGCTATACCTTTAATTTCTTACAATTAAAAAAAAGAAGTCATTTCTATAACTGCACCAATTAATGTTGTTGGGTAAAATGGGTCGAGGATGTTATCATAATCAATAGGAATTAATCCGCCAAGACGTGGTTTTGGGTAAAAATGTCAGCTATCGCAATTAGTGTTTGAAGTCGTAGAATTCAAGGTAATGAATGACAAGATTTCGAAAAACGTTATCTTTACTCGCCGCCATTTTGGTTTGGTACCCTGAACCAACGCTGGACAAAAAATCCAGTGAGACATCAAAGCACCAGTCTACCTCGTTGAACGACGTTAATGCCTCAATCTTCTGGAGGGTTTAACACAAGACTGGCCTTGTTTGACTAAAATCCTATAGTTTTAATTAAATCCTAATTTCGCGGCATTTCAAGAAAAATATCGGCAAAGTTAAGGTGGGCTTTTATACATAACTATTTTAGCGGGGATTCGATTCGTTGTTACATTGGCTTTGTCATCGAATGAAGGGATTCATTGTTCCGTGTGATGGACAGTTTTGTTCCAGCAAAAC
This sequence comes from Patiria miniata, assembly GCF_015706575.1. Lineage (NCBI taxonomy): Eukaryota > Metazoa > Echinodermata > Asteroidea > Valvatida > Asterinidae > Patiria > Patiria miniata. The sequence goes on from NW_024037061.1 coordinate 14,909,900, forward strand.
TTGTTCTTTCTACGAATTTTTGAAAAAAAATGATTTTTTTTAAATCAACGAAGCAAGCATCCCAAACCTCCTAATGCGCAACGTTGTTTCTATATAGGAAAGTGAAGTGTTTAAAAATGAATTTCATGTTGTAGGCTTTACGGAAGATTTAAAAAGCGCGAAAATGTGCTGTGCTAAATCAGAATAAATTGTGATAAATAAGATGAGGATAATCCGCGTGAAACCAACACTTCAATGGTTTTTATACTGATGAGAACAAAAAGTGGTAAATTTACAGTCTTTAAAGTTCCACATTGTGATGTTATTGTGAGAAGTGCAAACTACTTCGTTATGGTGCCGGCCGGGTACCAGGGCGAACACTGTGGTATAAGCGTTGACTGGCTTTGGGACACCACTGTAATCTGGTGTACTGAACATAAAGGTGTTTAGTATCAGCAATGTCACATAGGGAACTTGACCGAGTGGTTGGAGAAGTGGTTGTACGAGTTTAGCCCCATTGCGTCTGTTGAGGTGCTAGTGTGACCCCCATGCAGGAACTGTGAGGGCCCATGGAGTGACGTCATCCCATTACAAGCAGAGATGTTCTGTTGGGCAGCAAGGTGCCTGACCGCGTGAGCCTGGGCCTGATGGGCGTGGAGATGCGCCATGCTCGACGACATGGTGGTTGGGTGATGATACCCACTCGAGTTATACATGTGCGGTTCACAGCTCTGCATGTACATGTTAGACGTGCTCTGCAGAGGATGCACACTCTGTCCCATGCACTGGTTTTGGTTCGACACGGAGAACATGGACAGCGACCGATAGTCCTGACCATGCATGCTGTCTTTAGCGAGCTGGGCTACGGCTAGGGCCGTGGCAGGCTGGGCTGAGGTCATGCCCTGATCGTCGGTCATCACGCCGTGATCCTGGGAGTAACACGGCGAGAGTTGATCCACCACGCCGCTAGCTGCCGTGCCCGTATAGTCCGACAGACGAGCCTCGTTGCAGCCTGCGTCGGCGTCCACGTTGAGGGCGCCCGTCCCCCCACCACCGCCTCCCATTCCCGTTCTGGACTTGTGCAAGGTGTGGCCCATGGGGGCGCCCGATTTGCCCAGTCCTCCCTTGTGGCAGTGCGAGGTTCCCGGTTCGTCCACGCGCGTCAAATCGCCGTCAGTGGAACTGAGCGGGTCGCAGCCGAACAGCCCGTCGTCCATGCCGCCCCGACCTGTCGTGTCACGCGACTGGTGATTGGACGAGGTGCCTCCGGTGTCCAGGTCACAGCCAATGGGAGAAGAGTTGCTTTCGTGCTTTTCCTTCTTCGGAACAGCGTGATCAGAGGACTTCGAGTTGTCGGAGTCTGTCAAGAATACAAAAGTTTGAGCAATAAAGAAGAATGCAATTTTGTAATCAAACAAGTTCGGTTTGTCGAATCGGCATGACAGTATTGCTCGAGCTGTCCGCCTTAAAATGTTCCTGTGAGGGCGCTATATTGGTATCACTTTTCAAAGCTCGGTTCGTGGCTCAATCTAATTGAAACGTAAAAGCAAGTTTTCGACATTTATAGTAAAAAATCGAAGAAACATACAACAAACTCAACATCGAAGAAATTAAATTTTGGAAACTTCACACTGAATATTTTCTTTGATAATTACCAATCGTGTCTCTAAGATGAACGGGCTTTAAACAATCAGTGGATGGGCTATAGACCATTATCATGTTGCGGCAATCGTTATTTTCCCCCGTTCAAATCAACGTAAACAAAGCGAGGCTGGAAGGAAAAATAGTCTGGTTCTTTTTTGCACAAAAAGCATTCTCATTCAGTACTGTTTATAGGATACAGGGAACGTGACTGAAATGGTGGCAGCATGATAAAGGTCTATTAGTTTACCTCTTGATTTTAAGACAAACGCTCGTACAACAACTTCAAACTGATAGCCTTCGTTGGAAGGCTTCATAAGCTCTGAGCATGCTAGGTGTTGAATGTTATGTAATGAGAGTTGGGCAGATTTATACCGAGACAAAATTACAAATTTTGCAACGAGAATTGAAAGCAAGGCTATACGTCTCTTAAATTCCCGGAGATACATGTTCTTCGTAATGATTTCTTCCTGTCATTTGGCTTCGTGCCGAATAATAAACTTCAGATTGGATTTTTTTCGTTCAGTCTTGAAACAAGCCGGCTTAAATGAGCTAAAGCGGAAATGAACGAATAAGCCGTTTTCGGTCACAATTGCCTCATTGGTGGATGAAGGCTGTAGATAGACGTAAAGCCTAATCAACGATGCAGGCTTTACTTGGCCATGTTACGGTGGATTGAAAGTCAAGACCCTTAAGCCTATTGCAGACTAGAGAGATGAGACTCGTCCAATCGTTTCCTCGTTAGCAATTATCGTGGCTGATGAGCAAAGACAGAAAACTGTGAAAATGACTCCTCCAGACCAGGGCCTGGGTGTCAGATCTGGCACCCGTCAGTGCTAGGGGGGCTTGCGTTGCGTAACCCCCCGTAGCCTCCCCCGTCCATACGCTTCAACGCTGATCGGCCCAACGCCGCGTTGTTGCCCGGCGCTCGCGCACCCGTAGCGCAACACAACATGCGAAATGGCAACTCGGCCCGCGTCAGAATTGGAGCCTGTCGTTTGGCGAAACATGTTTTTCTTCGCCCGCCGGTTAATAGAGGGGCTTCGCTTGTTCTTTGCACCCAAGCGCTCCGTATTTCTCGCCGCCGTCCCGGCAAGAAAAAAAAAGAAAGAAAGAAGAAAGTGGTTAACTGATGAAATTACGACGGCGACGAATGGGCACACCTGACGCTGATAAAATTTTGATATCTCATTTAATATTCTATGAAATTTAGATGCGGGCGAGCACCGAGCGAGGCGAATCGGCAAAAGCTGAAGAGGCAAGACAAGACAAGGGGAAAAACTCCGTTCCGGGCCACAAACACGTGAAATATCGCTCAGCCTGCAAACTCTCAACATGCTCGTAGATTACATTTTTGCCGCCTGGGTGACTTTCATGCACGGCTCGGCTGCGCTTGCGGCTCCAAAAAAACTCTTCTGTTTTTAAGAGTATAACAGTGGATTCCTATAAGCACGCGACATTAATTCCATCTTTCATCGTCGAAGAAGATGCTGAATATCTGATGCCCTCATTAAGGCAGAACCTATCGGGTAACGGGCGGTTCTCTTTTTTTCCCCTTTCGAATTCCCCATCCGGCCAACATTTGTGATCCATTACACATAGAATACACTCCTGATGATCTCCGCAACTTGATTTATGTTCATAAATTCATGATGCATAAACATGCATGCATGTATAATGTTTAGGTTTATTTTAGCAATGTGAAAAGACGCAGATAGTTTTGAATATACTGTTGGCAAGAACTGAAGGAAAAGACAGGAAAACTCATAAGGAAGCCGAAATAAAGCCAATGTTGTCATCACTTTCGAATAGCGAGTTATCGTCAAGGCCTATACAACATTTACTTTTGCTGTAATGTTCAGAAATGGATGGATTTGTGGTTTATATATTGTATTTTATAGCAAATATTGTTACTCTGATCTGTTTAAAGTTTTGTGTTCATAGATGCTGGAAAAACCAAGAAAAAATGCTGTTCTTATAGTATGGTTCCCTGACCCTTCTTCAGACGAAATGGAGCAACTTATAGACGTTGGGGCATTGTCAGGTCAGGGAACCAGACTAGCTGGCTTGCGCCTGTTCACAGATGTGTAACCGATTGCAAACAAAATGTGGACTAACTAAATTTGGTAAATTGGGGCAGTATTTGAGGGGGGAAAAAAATCAGTTTTTTGTCCAACGATGGTCGGCCGAACGTCAATTATTGATACAAAAAAAAAACCTCTTTTCTTGAAAATGACCGCAGCCCACCAGGTGCCATGCTTTCCCAGGATGCTTGAGACAATTATTCACTTGTAATCAAGTAAGGTATTTCATAATAATTTGGTAGTTGTTTATGTTTGCAAAATGTTGTATGTTACTTTTAAGTTAAAACAAGGTAAACGTCGTTTTGGTTTGGGTATTGATCAAGAAATGCACCAGAAATTCAACAAACCCATTCCATTTAAAATTGCGTATTCTCAGTGATCATCTCTTTATTAATGGGTAGGCCTATAGTCTGGAAACAATTCACAACCATTGAGAGTTTTTTCAATGTTTTTTTTTTAAGTGGGTAATTTTGATGAATAAAAAAGTTTTTAATTCCTACCTCTTTTGTCGTCCAGGTCTTCTATTTTCGTGGATGTGGTTCGCTTAAGCGCTAACCTCGAGCCCCTGTGATAACGGGAATCAAAGAAAAGACTTGAGGTACAAACAGAGCTACAGGATTATCGTTCGGAATTATAAACATCCATGGTTTGCCTTTAAAAACGCAATCCCTGCACATTTTGGTTGTTGTACGTACATTAATTGGGCGATTTATCTTTATTTCTACCATGAAAACAACGCAACACTGAGCTATTCCACTCGTGACTTATGATCTGCTGGGCGAAATGTCATTTTTTAAATGCCATTTTCAATCGTGTTCCCTGAATCTATTTTATAAATTGTAAACTGTTGAATGGGATGGTGCCAGACCATATTTTGATTGGAGTGCGTGCCAAGCCCCACTTTCATTTTTCTTTTAAATTGGGCTTAAAACATAAGGTTATGTTTAATCTCAAATTTTAAATTATTCATCAGGGCAGACTGGTACGGTATTAATTTTAATGAAGTTTTATTGGATTTCTGCTCGCAAGTTCCAAAAATGAACAGTTTACCTCGCTTTCAATTTCAAATATGGCCGACTCGTGAAAAAGATCTATCATTCGGTATTTGAGTTAGCCCTGTCTGGGATTTCCCAGACTTTGAAAAATATACGGACAGAATAACAATTGCTGAGCGTTCCATCAAAATGTACTTGATGTATCAGGTGATATGGGTATATGGATTGTTCATGGCCAGACAATTGCATGTAGTGTTTTGGTTCTGTGTTCCTATCACACATTTAAATAATACACCAGCAGGATACACCAATAACAGTGGACTTGAACCCTGGTCACGGTAAAATGCAAACGAAGTTGCCAAGTAGTGGCCACAAACTCATTAACAGCCAGCCGTGCATAAAATGATGAGCATCTACACACTTACTTGCGTGCCATGCCGTTGTCTCGAAAACCCTTGGCGAATGGGTTGTGATCAATCTTCAGCTGAGTGATCTGTAAATTAGCAGAAGAGAAAAATAGAGAGGAGAGGGGGATTATAGGAGAGCCCATTACGGTGCGCAGTGATCCAGAAATAACTGCAGGCGGGGGGACATGTTTGCTCAACTCCCTTCTGACATTTTGGACAAAGCATCCTGGCTGCCCCCGTACTCCGGAGTAACATCATACTTTGCCCCGTTTCATGGAATGTTCTCCTCTTTTTGGCACTTGAAAAACAAAGACTCGTTTGCCCATTTTATCTTAAAGAAAAATGTATTACGCACGAACCGATAAAGTGAGATACCGAAGTCTTTCTTTCAACTGATCCTGCAAAAGTACACAGTATTTCACTAAAAAAAAAAACTGCTCTTCAAATAGTTCGACTACTGTCCCAAAATAAGAAGTTTTGTCGCAAATCATTTTAGATTTTTATTTTAGACCATGACGTCGCAACAACTAAATCGGATTCTCCACAATGTTCTTGTTTTGTCGCCAGTGTATTTTCGACACAAGAGGGCGTGTCATAATAATATACGATGAAGGGGATGAATCTCCATCCGGGACCTTATAAATTTGCATGTCCCCATGGAATGATGTACCGTGTGAAATAAAGGTCAATAGACGAATTTTATTAGCAAATGAGAGTCTCAGAGTTTGTATCTATTTTGAAATTCGCCATCATCAGCTTCTATGACTGCATCAAGTTCAATCTCTATAAGACTTTTAGGCCTGTGTTATGCAACATTTGCTTTTGCTGTAATTTTCAGAAATGGATGGATTTGGGGGTTAGTATTTATTGCAAATATTGTTATGAATTTATAGACGTCGGGGAATTGTCAGGTCAGGGAACCAGACTAGCTGGCTTGCACCCGTTCAAGGATGTGTAACCGACTGCAAACAAAATGGCGACTAACTAAATTTAAAATCAAAAGGTGGGGGCAGTATTTGAAAAGGTCAGTTTTATCCAACGATGGTCGGCCGACCATCGTTGGAAATTGATACAAAAATGTCCTTAGTACACCAGGTGCCATGATTTCATAGGATGCATGAGGCACTTACAGTCAAGTAAGGTATTTCATAATAATTTGGTAGTTTTGTTTTTGGATGTTTGCAAATGTTGCATATTACATTTAAATTCTGTCATCGCTGGGTTGTTTTTCTGTGTTTACACAAAATTGAAATAGTATTTTCAAATTTCAAAATTGGAAGCTGACCTCACTGCGGTAGACCAGATCACATGTTCATGTCATTATTACAAATCTATATCCCAAGCACATAAAAAAAATCAGCCAAATGAAAATCCCACAATCAATTGTTAGAAATTGAAAATAAAATAGGCTGGATTTAGGGCTTGACTCATAATTCCGCTCAATTAAAATATCAAGACTGATTTAATATTTAATCGCTTGACTATTAGCCGCAGGAATTCTATGCCGAGCGGATCCATAATAGCAACTGTGTTTCGACTTGCCCAAGATCCACGCATGCGGAACGCATCGAAACGAATCCCGCTCGTACTGATTGCGCACCCCCTGAAAAAAGTATTATACACTAACTTAATTGTTTGAACAAACCCACAGTTACAGAGAGGGATAGAAAAGGAAGGGGAAAAAGATAGCGAGCAAATATTATTCCCGAACAACGATACTCTCAGAGCAGCGGGGCAAATTATTCCGAGCCGGCCGTTCGGGACCTCTGGCGGACGGGCAGTCGAGCCGGGGACTGCTCTGGAGGGATTATCAGATCTCAATTAACGTTTATCAATATTCATAACTTGGCCAAGACGCGAGCGGTCGGGCATGACGAGACAGGAGGCAACGGAGAGAGAAAGAGAGAGTGGGGGATGGATGACGGAGTCGCGGAGGAGAAGCTATATGTGGGAGGGAATAATGTAGGAGAAATAGAGACGGATGGAGGTCGAGGGATGCTAAGATGAAGTAGAGGGGTGAGAGGCAAAAAGGATGTCGGGTCAAGGGTTCATGAAGGAAAAGGCGAGATGGAGAACATAACAAGGGTTTGCGAGGTTGGAATCAGATACGTTGTTGCAGCAAAATAAAAATTAAGAAGAATTTGAGTTTCGTCCTTTTTTCATCCATAAAAAAGGTCAACAAGAAAGCGCGAACGAAAGTTCAGATGGAAGAACGAAGACATGATGAATTAAAAAGTAGACGAATGAGAAGCAAGAATATTTCAAGCAATCGAAATGCCTTATACGTTTCCACGAGAAAGCTTTTATTTAATTTTGGAGGGTTTTCGTCTTTTTGGCATCTTCATCGATGCTTTTATTTATGCCACGAGGTCATCCGGCTGAGGCGAATAGTTGTTTTAAAGCAAAATAAAAATAATCATACTGGCGAACAGTGATCAAAACGAAGATGCAGACTTCAACCTAATGATCTCACTCTCGGAGAAAACGAACCCGTTGGCTTCATTAAACAATCGCGAAATGAATTTCCGGAATTATTATCTCTCCCATATCAATTTCAGAGATTCACGGCAAAGTGAGCATCAGATTTCTCGACGGTAACTTGTCCGTGAAGGTTACATAGCGTGACCGGCGCGAGATCGCCGAGCGACGGTACAAGGCTCTGGTCGGGTGTAGTCCCATCAGCGCACGGCCGCCGAAGTTTGTTCATTTCCACGAGCGCTGACCGCGAACCAAAGAGCCAACGTGCCGTGAACTTGAGACATGTCGCGACCACCGTGCACGGCCCAGCCCCCCTCCGGGCTAGTAACCAATGCCATTTCCCCCGACACGGACCGGGGCCTGTAAAGTAGCCAGCCGTACCCAGGGGGATAACCCAAAAGGGGGGAGGGTGCATTACAAAACAAAGATCTGGGGGAAACTGCCAGTATATATACAACAACTTGAGGGAATCCAATTTGGCCGGGAATGGTTTGGGTATCATTGAAGGATTGGGTTAGTTAGGCAGTGGACGGCCTGATTCCCTTGGCTGTTTAAACGGCGCTCGTCACGCTGCCTGCCCCACGTGTCTTATGTGTAATCTATGAGGTAATGGGGATGTGGCTTGCGGGTAGAAAACATGATGAGTCGTACTATGGTCCGGATCCAACTCACTTGGGACCCGAGTCAAATTCCCGTCTTTCTGGGAGTATTTACCCGATGCAAATTAAGGTGACATTTTTAGGATTATATGTATATGTAAGTTTAGGACAAACGAAAAACATAACGAAATGATTTGAAATGATAACCCGTAAGGACATTCAATTAAAAACAAAGACTCATTTCAATACTCTCTAAGCAAACATAAAACCCTTCTTTGTGTTTATGATGTATGAAATACAACTGACCAAAGATAGAATGATAAATAGAGACAAATGAAGACATCTTGCGACTTCTGCTTTTAACTTTCAAATTATACTGGACAACCTATTTTGGGGTGGGATAATTCATGAACTTGCTACATGTCAGAATGGATTTTTCTGGTTCTTTTGATTTTCCCAAAATGCAAAAAGAATTGTGGACCCCGCTTTTAAGCTATCACCGTCAAAACAGGTGGATAAGTACAAAACTATGCCCTATCTGATTGGGAAGATAATACGACGATGATGCTGTCAACATTTTGACCGTATAGGCTACCGCAGCCGTTGCTAACTGTCGTCCGGGCCGAACCGTCCACGGCGCCCGGCTCGATGACAGCTTGTGAACGCGGTCCACTGGCGGGAGGGGACCGCCGAAGTCACTGAGGGGAGGGCCCCCCACATGATTCAGAAAACGCAACAGAAGCATTTGCCTCGCATGGCTGCACTCCCGTGACTCCTGGACCGAGACAAGCAATCACGAGACCCTGATAGTCATCGAATGGGGCTCAAATTCGATGACTCCGGGTATAAAAATATAAAAATATAACAGAGAGAGGAGGAAATTGAGAGGGGAACAGGAGCTGCAAAGCTGCACAAATAAGGCCTGGCCCTCCCCCGATTGTCCCGATCAGTTGTTACAACATCGCGTGTAAAGTGTGAGTGAGAGTGAAAGACAGAAAAGGTTGGGGGACTACCGGACAGAACAAAGCCCGGAGTAATGAAGGCTCAAGGACTGCTGTGCCTCGTATCAAAAACAGAAATCACTGCAACCAGCCCACACGGACGGGACTCCCCGCGTAAAAACAAGAAAGAAATCCGCTGCCGTGATAATAGTCCCCGCACAACACCATATCCAGCTGGAGTCGAAACACAATGGTATCCCACGTAGATCGCGCACTGACACAGATTTAGGGGAAGAATGGGGGAATGAAATTACTCCGACGGTGGAAGACAAACTCCGCATTTCCCCTTTGAAGGGATCTAACAGGGTGTGAAGGTTTTCCTGGTCTGAACTAATAAAAATGCCCTTTGGAACCAGTTCAGATGGACTCATTCGTTTTTAAAGAATGTGTGTCTGGCCGAGCGATAGTTGGGAAAGTCCTAAAACTTAATATCACAACATGAGAAAATCGAATATGCAGAACGAAATAAGCAAGCAACCATTGGGTAAAGACTAGATAGAGCAGATACCTAGAGACACAAAATCGAGTCACCTAAATTAACAGTTGTTATCACATACGAATTAAGGGGTATCAACGAGAGACCAGTTAGCAATTTCGAGAAAAAAACAAGAGAAGATTGGTAAGATTTGAGGCTTTGCATGGTGGAGATACTAAATAATGAAAGGTTTGCGGAAACACCATGTGCGAACAATTTCTCAACTAAGATAGTGGTTCTAAAAAAGAACCAGAGGTATAAACACAGCCACCACTGATCCGTTCAAGAGAAGATTGAACGGATCAGACAAAACGACATGAAAGATTACTATTAAACCATGTACAAATCCTGGTGACACGGAAGTTTCATGTGCACCGTCCACAGTTGTTTATGTATTATAACAAACTAAGCTGAGATTTTAATACTCCAATACTTATTGGTAATGTGACCAATGAATTCCCATATTGGTTTAGGGAATGAATCTTCTGTAAATATTTTGCCTTCTAATTTGTATATTGTCTAATCCTGTTTAACTCATCTTCTGTCCATTTTCATCCTTATTGCCTTAATTTCACATTATATATTCCATTACTGTATTTATAATTTATAATTTGTACATACACTGTATAACTTATGTTTCTAAATGTTTACTTGTTTTCGTTTTTGTAGTTTATTATGTGTTTTGTTATGCATGGCATGCCTTTCACAAACTTTTGCTTTTTAGGTTTTGCCTCCTCTTCTTGACTTGATTTTCTTATCTGTATTCTTTTATATCTTTTGCGATTTACCACGAAGAAGAAATAAGTGTTACCAAATGAAATCTTACCTTTTCATTTTGGTAAGCGGTGACGGCGATGAACGTCGTTTCCGGGAAAGCGAAGGTGACGAAGGAGTTCCAGCGGAGGCTGAAGACGTCATTGGCCTGCACGATGTGGAACCGAGGCTGGTACTTATGCATGGAGTTCAGAATAATCTGCTGGGTAAAACACAGTAGAACGGGAGGGCCGTTAGGATGTATATTAACATGATTCTATTCCCCGGGGAGATGGTCAGTGCTTAATTGCTTGAAACGTCGACACTTCCAGATACATGTTCTTCAAAATATTTAAGCTTCACGGTTCTTTTGTGCTCTGGTTTGTTTTGTGTTTTGTCACTTTACATAAATGGAAAGATTGTATGTTTACATAACAAAGATGTTCATTTTGTTTTCGCATGAACGACTAATGCTGGCTTAGAAATCATGCTTCTATTTCACAATGATTAGCATTAGTGTGCAACAAAAAAAAATCATGGAAGTTGGTTAACAAGAAAAGATTACGTCAAATAAGCAGAACACATCAAATAAGCTACATGATGTTGAATTTTGCAAAACTTTAAAAATATTGTAAAGTACTTATAAATGACACATGAACAAAATAATATAAAAAGGCAATCAATGTTTTTAATACCAAGCCAGGTTCATGAATATACAGTGCAACACAAATTATCAACGTACTGATACCAAAACAATGATTTTTCTCTAACAATGCCAATGCCACACAAAGAAATTTTTCCAGGGATCGATAAGGAAATAGTAAGCAGATGTCCAAAAACAATAAAGCAAAGATCAAAATCCATACGGATTAGGAATCTCAGTTCGATAATCACAGTCGGGCAATAAACTGTACACACAGCCACCACAACCTATATCGTGTCAGCAGCGCACTGGGCATGTAGCACGCACGCACGTCCATATTGGCGTTGCATCTGATAGCGCGACAGTTGATGAACGACGTGGCGGTTTTGGCGGGGTCGGGGGCTCTTTTTCGCGCCATCCGTGATACCGTAGCGTTTGGCTAGCGACCAGTAGCTGGCGAAATTCTCTCGCTACCCGCGAAGCGGGCCCTGACATAGTACTTCTGGAAACTAAGTCGACAGTGTGGCCGACTTTTCATCCTTTTATACCTGGCGTTTTGTAATCTTCACTTGTTTGAATTTGGAATGTCTTGTCAATTTTATATGACAATGAATAAATAAGAAGACGTCTGAGTAATCTTATACATGTAGTTCCATTATCCATTTACACTCAGAAAATAAAAAAAAATCTGCAGAAACTGACATGAATACATTACTTTCGTATATATATAAATGCAATGTTATTTAAATTAATTTCGATATATAAAAACAGTAAATTAAACAAATAATTTGCCTTACAGAAGTGACGTTAAAAAGCGATCGGACCAAAGCATTGACGATTCGCTTAAATGTGTTGTATAAACTGTGCCCAGAGATGTGTTGACGGAATAACATACCATAAGGAGACACGGTATCGTAATTTCTTCGAACGGTGGGAGACATCGGTCATTAGGGAGACATTTCCATGTTCATTAGAGGCACAATTTTACCGTTGCAATTAGGTTTTATTTGTTGCTCGTGGTCTAATTAGTAAACATACCGCAATTCGTGGAAAACGGAAAAGGGAATACATGGGTTAGGGCACATTAGTTTGAAAAATTGTGTGCACAAGTCTATGGGGATGTCTCCCAAATGTCCAATCCAGGGTAATTATAATATTCTTTACTATAATTATTATATTTGCTGATGCACATAAAAATTAATGAACGCTTTACGTTCATTGGAATTTCACATTTAAGAAATACATTTCTTGAAATTGTCCCACAAGGAATGAACCGATACAAAGACGAACTGCATGCCAAGACTGATTCCCATTTTAGAATTTTCGTGTCGTCAGAATTAAGTTAGGGTGAAAAGTGTTCACTTGAAAATGTAACCAAACAATCTGTTCGATGTTGCTTCCCATAAGCAGGCTCTGTAAGCAGGACGACACAGTCAGCCAAGTCCGACTATACATGGTTTCATTTCCCATGCTATTCAAATACAATTCTCAAGCATTCCCCTCAATTTACGTCAATGTAATTATCACGGTGGTTTCTCTGCGCACTCATATTTCGTGCCGAATCGGGAGTTTGGGGCTCCGCGGGTCCCACGAGTTGTTGGTTTCGCAACATGTGTGCCGGCGCGTGCGGCCATTGTTGGCAAGAGATAGCCCGTCTCTTCTGCTTTTAATGTTCGTCCATCAGACAAGGTCCAGTTTGTTTTCTTTTCCTCTTGGTTTGGTCGTCATTGTCTTTGATTCAGAACTTGAGTATGTTGTCTAATTGCTATTGTATATTTCTGTTGCAGGGATGGGTCGAGTGTTGTCTAGACTAGGCGCGCGTTTAGCTGACGTCGTGATGTGGGACCATTCAAATGTGCACTCGTGTGGAATGGATGACACAAAAGGCTTCTGGAAATAGGTACCAGCGAAGATATTCAATTGTACTTGTGTTTGCGACGATGATATTATTGAAAAGTTGGATTTTCAATTATCGAAAATATGGGGGCTTTCTAAGGGCGGTGTCAGGCAAGAATGAATGGAAGCCAAACTTTGCGCAGACCAGAGGTATGAGGGGTTAAAATGTGAGTTTCACGTGCTATTTTGAGTTTCACCTCGAAAACAAAATGCTATTTTCTTAGAAAAAAAAACATTCACTTTTGAATGAGACTTCGAACGAAAAGAATCCACCTACGTTTATTTCTTGAATTGTTCCTTTACAAAAATCGAAATATTAGCTGCCAGACAATAATTCGGCTCTCGCAGGGCGGTTCATATTTTGTGAGCAAAATACAATTCCTAGTTTCGTTGAAACAAAAAATGAAAATTGACAAGTCTTTAGTAGATTTGTTCTGAGCAGGGGCTATGCATCGTTAAGATATCTGCCCACGAAACTTTGGAGACATGGGTTCAAGTCCCGCCCGAGCAAGCTTGCGAAGTTCCACTCAAGAACCTTAGAAAGAAAAAGAGAAAACTGTGGTTTTTTTCTTCGATAATCACCGCTAATGTTGCAAATGTTATCAAAATGTATGCGTGATTTTCGCACTGCTTTGAATCTGTTGTTTCATAATATATAGACTGAAAAGTCTTTAGTAGATTTTTTTGAGCAGGGGCTATGCATCTTTAAGATATCTGCACAAGAAACCAGGGAGACATGGGTTCGAGTCCCGCCCTATATTATGATATAAAGTTACATAATGTTAAGATTATACCATGTCGTGTTCGTGTCCTCGTGATTTGTCTCATCATTGGACAAGAAATGGGATTTCTTGTACCTGGGTTGATGCAATCATTACCGATACTCGAAGGAGGACGACCTCCGGTTGAAATAAATCGACTTGCGGAGTCAAACTCTCCGGAAATGACGGTTCCCGTATCGGCTAATCACGGTTTACAACGACCGGTAGTCCCCCTTCTTTTACTTATTCTCCTCCCACGAACAAGCCGAACTCGGCCATTGTTGGCTCGAATTTTGTATAAATAAAGACAGATGCGGCTCAAGGATAAGAAAATTGACGGGGGGAAAAGAGCAAAAACGACGGAAATTCGAACGGAACGGGTGGGGAAAACCGCGCACAATGGAAAACAAAATACGAACGCATCTGCCTCTTGTTATTGCACTGAAATCGCATTGATGTGATAACCATGTCGATCATTAGCGTATGGGTAAATACAATTACTGTCTTTTTTGCCGTGATTCGAAAGGAGGGATGGTCTGGGCGGGTTGTAATGGTGATCGAGAGGCGACCGAGGGGCTACGGACGTCAGTCAATTCACGGTCAATGCCGGGGGCTTTTGTTCTTGGCGGAATCGAGAGGCGATTCTGTCGAGAGATGTTTTTTTATTATTTCGAGGAGATGGATGCGGTTTTTGTGGTCGCTGGCGCCATCAGAAGGTCCTTTTCCCGTCGATTCTGGTTTTTCGGTTTGGAAGTCAAAACGTCAATGAAAATATGTGGTTTTAAGCTATTAATGGAATTCCTGAACGGGCGGATGAATGTTCGCCAAATAGAAACAGTGTCAGCAGTCGATGTAGCATGGAAAGATTCACAGTTTCTTTTTGAACAGTTTTGTTCACTAAATTTAGCTAAAATACGGCGAGCAATTGTCATTCTCGAAACCTCGGCATCGGGTTCTCCTCATTCGTTTGATTTGAATTGTCAGGCTCGATAAGCATATGACAAGTCCAGATCAAGCCTGAGCCTACCATACCTCGTGGTTAAAATCATGAGACCGAAGCCACAAGCAAGCCAGGGTTTTCAGAAATGGTCCACAGAATACGCGTAAGCAATGCTCAAGTGTAACATTCGTTTGCTCGACGCTCTCTCCTCCAGTTAGGTCGCACCCACGGCGACATCTTTGGGACACTTCGTGTGCAACGACTTCCGTGCAAGGGCAAAACAGCATGACAGGTTTGTTTTTCAGTTATTCCCGGCCGAGTTTATTGGGCTAAACAATGGTTGAACCTGGTGACCGACAAAGAACGAAAGCGCATCGGTATACGTAGTTTACAGTTCTATAGTTCTGTTTACAATTTCTAACATTCTTAGAAATATTATTTGCAAAATTGGACAGTATCACCGCAAAACTTCACCAAGGGAAAAATTGCCATTTAGAAGCCATCCGAACTAAGGTCGTAAATATTCAAGCTTCAATGGGGAATAGAATGCATTAAAGTGAATGTATATTAGGGATGATGAATTTGGTGAAAAACTGACCAAATAATTCTCGAACTTCTCCGATATGAGTGATCTCCGAGGAATATGCAGCGAGTCGCCGATCCATCACTGCCGTGGCGCACGGGGGAAAGAGAGAGAGCGCGGGGAGACGGTGCCAGTGTGCATGCTAAAATAGAATGATGACAAAATAGCCTCGGGTGTCGTAAGATAAGGAATATTTCTTAAATATCAAGGAGCAAAGAGGCAAATGGATGGCGGATGTCATCCCGCTCGGAAGTGGCAAGGGCACGATAATTTTAAAGTCATGGGACAGGAGTCTGCAAAAGGTTAAATGCCGAAAGGAGTTTAACTAAAAGACGAGAAAGCACTGCACGTCTATGGGATTTTAAGGGAAAAAATGATATAAAAGCCAAATTGCGAATGGGTTTCAGCGATGTACATTTTCAACGTGTGAGGTCGCCTAAAGATACAAAGCACTCACAAGCCCTAGACGCGTGATTTCAACCCGTGCAAAGTAGGACTCAACATTAGGCAAACGTAGTTACAATCAAAAATCAAATTCAAAATGGCGGCCAGTTCATTCGGTGGTGTTAACCATTGGGTGGCCGTCAACCATGTATAAATCTCCGTCACGCATCGCCTGTCCATGTTCTCGACTGTTACTTTCGGCAATTTCTAACTCATCCATGTTAATTTTCTCTTTTCAGCATCTGGGCAGGGAAAGTTTGTGCAGCGAGCCATCAAGGATTACTATTCGCGCAGTAACCAGTTGCGTCTGATAAAGTCGTCGTCATATTAAAGCTCCGATAATAGACGCACTCGCATCGTCAAACTTCCGTCAGACGTCGAATCGATATATTCATATCTTCCACTGATCATTGCAAATCCGCCTGACTCCCCACACCGCATCTAAATATCAATTAACTTGTGTCCGAGTAAAATTGCCTATAGGGATGTTCCCCGTGACTATGTGCGTTGTAGTACCGGCTTGTAGGGCCAGGAGCTATAATATAGAACTCTCTGGGCCGGCCTCACGGAATCCATCGCTCCCGACCTTGGTTCATCCCACGGTGTCAAAATCTCGACGTGTCGGCGTGAAAGCTTATTAAGTTGGCGGGCGGACTAGCTCGGAAACTTTCATCAAGACGGCGCGGCTGGAGAAACCAGCTGCCCGTCTGCGACACCCTCGGACCCCCTCGGTTCGATCCTGACTCCGGCCCGCCCGTGTGCCCCAGGAAGGGGCTTCCACCAACTTGGGAGGTTTGACACCCCCGATCGGCCGGGCTCCTAAAAAGAACCTCGCGAGACGGAGGGGGAAAAACTCGCCAAATCAATGGCACCTGCCAGCTGGAATTGGAGGATATGAAAGAAGGAGGTGTTGGCGATTGGCAAACGACCGGCTAACGCAAAATAAAAAGACGAGGAGCTGGATTTTATTAGATAGAAGATCAAGAGATATATATTTAATATGAATGAGGGGGCTGAAGAAAATACTAAAGTTCATTGGCCGCTATTCACATGATGGCCATTTCATGATTATTTGCGTAATCAAACGGATATGTAGCTATTCTACAGACATAGGGATGTTTGCGAGACGAGTTTTTTAGTGATGCTTACTGGTCGTTCGTTCACCTGCTTACTAACGGTCCGCAAAGTTTCTTGCCTGCAAGTGTCGCATCACACCGGTCAGTGGCTCTCACTAAGTCTCCGTTACTCGCGCCAGGCCGTGCAAAGCACATTATGCAACGGGAGGGTGGATTTAAGGGGCGTGTCAAACAATACAATTACAGAGGAGGCTCAACAGCACTCGATGCCTTCATGACAAGTCTTTTCTATGGTAGACTGGCATGTGTATTTTCCTTAAGATGATGCAGTTTCCCGACTTCTTCTCTGAATAAAAAAATGCCGTACTTTTGTTTACTTTACAAATAATATTTTCTGAAAAGTAATAAACGAGAAAAAACATCCCGCGTTCTCTGTTGTGGTCCTACATCTATCCATTTTTAAAGACGTTTCCGGAGGCAGCCGCGCGTATTGCTAATGAATGAAAACTTGAATGAAAACGTGTGAAAAAGACGAATTTATCTATGTGTCTGAAAATTGAAAAGAGTGCTTTTTAATCCCCACCATTTTTGTTGAATAAAAAAGTACAGGACTCTGCAGCAGAGTTCCTGTACAAATCCAAGTTCCTGAGACACGACTGAAACTGGCGAACATGACGGCACCCCTCACCGTGGGTTATTCCGCCCCTGCCCGCTGCTACACTGTGCGGTGTTTACGCCTATTAGCGTTCCCATACACGAGCGGACCGCCGGGCCGTCGCACCACCTTGTACCGTCAAGGTGGGCCCGGAGGCCCGGCACACTCCGCGCCATTCTTACGCTCACCGCTACGCCGTCCGGACAGGTGCTTCAACAACCGTCAGTCTCCTCGATGCATGTGAATTTTGTTCCATTTCGCACGGTGTATAATACGCGGTCTTACCCGTTCGTCTTATTCTTCTTATAAACACTCGAGATGTGGACTTACCACATTTTATAGGGGGAAAGAAATGACAGAATGAAGGAGATGAACGAAGAAAAAAGATAATTTATTGTATAATGGTTGTCACTTTTGCTGTATTAATGTCACGTGTCTAAAAGTACCCCTTATTCTTTTTTAGACTCACCCTGTAAGCCTCTATTTCTTATTTAAACCAACTGCTCATTATTATTCATTCCTATTGACCAATCGCTTTCGCCGTTGCCACAATAGAGATTTCGAATACGGGGCTCGCGTAAGCGCCATTCCAATGCTAACCGGAGCCGAGGAAACACCTTGTCTTCAGTTTTCCTTTCCCATATTTCCATCTCTAAGAAAAACATCATATCAGAACTGAGTCGCCGAGTCCTCTTCCCATTTTTAACGACTCGAACTAAACCAAGGGTCACAATACTGCCTAAGAATATTATGGTCAAGCTTTGACTTCAGGGTTTGTTTGTGTTGTTTCCTGAGATGTACCAACAACTTGTAAGCTTTAAAACAGAATTGGGTATCTTTTGGCCTTTCAAATGGAAAATTTCAATCTGGGCACAAAGCTGTAAACGGAAGCCCCTCCAAAGAACTAATATTCTTTGTAAAACTATATACAAATTTGTCTTTTTTAGAAGCCCTAGCGCCAGTAGCAACACAATCCAACGCTTAAACGAAATTGCCTCTCAAGAATATTAAACCAAACCGACACGTCTTTTGTTTTATTGCTTTTGCGGAAGAAAGCAGACGTTCTATAATCATCTTAGGTTTAAGAACTTTCACGCTCGAATGAGCTTCATATCTCCGTGGCCGCGGTAAATTTTCTCCCAGAGCTCTTCGGTAGTACAGTAAAATCCTCCCGAAACACGGGGACTAATGAAGGAGGCAAAATTGGGATCTTGCTTGTAATCTGTTTAAATCCAAGCAAGGCTTGGGGATAGCACGACTCAATCGTGGTTATATACAGTTTGATTCGTCTGAATCCTGTTTACGAGTAAAGCAGGGTATCATGCGGTCGGGCCTGTTGAATAGTCGACTCCTGCGCTATCCCCGGGGCGAACGCGAGATACCGGTCTCCGTTATAGGATTGCGATGTGGCATAGCTGCCAGCAATTTCTTTTAGCTGAATCACACCATCAAAAGAGCAGAATTGGATGTTTTTCCTCCTGGTATTGCTTCGCTTTTTAAGTGGTTGGTTTTTAAAAATTATCAGTGCTGGTCAATGGTACTGTTTGGATCTCAAAAATCCAAAAAGGGAGAAAACTGGAGAAGATGAGATGGCTAAGTACATGTACTCGAATGCTGTCTGTTTGTGATGTGTATGTATCAGGACCTGATTAAGGTTTTTGGAGGCCCATGGGCTCAAGAAATGTGGGAGGTTCACGTACAACAAATACTCTACCCCTAACTTTCCTCACGTAGTGTCGCTCGCACCTCGTTGTTCAGGAACTAATTTTTCAGGAAAAAATACCCATTTCCGCCCCACCCAAAATCGGGATACGCTACGAAAGGATACCAGGACTTCATGTTTTACCCAGCTGATCCAAATTGTAGAAGCCTTTTTCCATACACAATGTGAGATGCGGTAAGCGTTTGATGAGAGGCCTACAAAATGTGGGAGACAAACAGCTCGACAGACAGACGGACGGACGGACAGACATAACTTACGTGGCCGTGCTGGTCCAAGTTGTTGTTGGTCAGCTTAAGTTTGTTGAAGGTGACCACTTGTTTCATCCAGACGGCTCCCGTGGCAGGTGAATCCGGGTGGATGTAGAGCCGACTGGGCATGTGAGGCTCAGCCTTGCCGGACACGACCCACTCCGAGTTGTGGTACTTGTAGCGGGTGTCGTCCACAGGCACGATGTCCATGAGCAGGATGTACTTGGCGTTGGAGTCCAGGCCCGTCATGGTCGTGCGGAAAGTGGGGAACATGCGCCTGCGAGACACAGATCGAGAAACAAAAATACAGTTTAGATTTTGACCTAATTAATTATATAGGCACTTTAAGTTTAATCGCTCTTAGTTTTTGAAAGGAGAAAAGAAGAGGGGCCTTACTTGTAAAATTTTAAGGTTATAAGTGTGATCTTGCAAATTTTTATCCCGAAGGACTTGGGCAGTTGATGCTCAATTTCGTGCCCGACGTTATTCTAAATCTTTTGGACTTTAATTTTGACGCAATTTCATTATTTTTTATATTTTTTTTCGGTGTATTCGCTCCCTTAGCTTCGTTGTGTCGGATATGCATATCGCATTAAATATTAAACACCGCGGGGTTGCGGTATTGATAGTGGGAAAAGACGACAAAGACCCCTTTCCCTTCCACAAAGAGACTCCACGCATTCCCATGAGTTTCCGTCCTTTTCTAAATAGTTTTCTGACACAGAAATGACTTGAAATGCATGCTGATAATCGTTTGCATAATTCATGGTGGCATGGATAGCAACTTTGTTGGTTCACAAAAAATAGTGGACGTTTTCGGCATTTCGAGTTCACGCGAGTGGCCAGGTCTCCTACATCCCCCACTTTCCGGTATTTTGTCGACAAGCCTCCGGGACCCAAGTTTTGGGTCCAGCGGAAGGGGAGTACATCGGTCCTGCCGGTTCTCTGTCGAGTTAACCAGCCCGTGCTCTGTGCTCGCTCAACCGGTCCCCATTCCACGAACACTCGGTATCAGAGCCGTCCCGCTCGGCGTAATATTTTGCGTGCGTCGGTGTAGCAGTTGTAAGGTCTAGGGGGATTGTTGCTTAGTTCACAGTGTGTGAGGATATGTGATTTTGAAGGTAATATTGCTGGGCATATGGCCCTACCACGGCAACAGATGGCAAGCCAAACTCTACACCGAATCACACTTTGTTTTACAATCTCTTTAGTTCATGTCATGGGTAGTGTTTTACACAACAAGCCACGTACATAATTGCACTTGGGCAGTTTTCTTCTGTAGGGGGCCGGGGAGGGACCCTCGACGGTATGTGGAGAAGGTTAACATGCTGCATTCGAATGGAGGCAGAGGTGCGTAAAATGACATCGCGCGGCCTCTTCTTTCATCTGCCAAGCTTGAACAAGATCTCAACAGATCGAGTCACGATGTGATATGCACTTGAAAGTTAAAGTAATTCTTAAGCAGAGTTTAAGATCCCTTCCCAGGTCGAAAAGCTCTCCTTGTGTCGTATGTAGAGCAGAAGTTTGGATTTTATACTTCAAGTATGCACAAAATGATGTCAAACTTCGCACCTTTTATTGTGTACTTTGCGAAGCAATCTCTAGTTGAATAAAATTTGTTCAAGTATTTTCTATTGCGTTTTAATGGGAATTCGGTCTTATCTTTTTTTCCTAGTACTAGAAGTAAATGGCTTTTTTTTTCTTTCTTTTTTCAGCCATGTAGGCCTACTGAGGGCATGACCTTGAGTCTCACTGTATGAATTTTGAGCATGCATTATAAATGTAAATGATTCATTAATCTAGGGGGAGTTGAAAAGTACAGATAACCGGTAGCTATTATTGGCTGATTGCGGTTTAATTACTCGGAGTTTGTAGGACCAGTTTCCGGAGTGGAATCTAATTGTGACCGTGATTTTTGAGAGGATATCCCGTTAATCGGTTTTTTTATGGGGCGTGATGTGTCAAAGAAGTGCATTCTGGTGATGCAACAATGTAATGAAAACGTGGGGTTTTGGGGGAGAACAGGTTTGCCGTGAGATGGCGTGGTTCTCTTGGGGTTAGCGTGGCGCGTGGACGCATCTTTGGGACGTGTTACCGACCTTACAACTGCGTCATGCCGCTGATGTACGCTGGTAAAGTCTGGCCTTAACCACCCCAGCTGTACCCATATACAGAGCTGGCATTGGGTTCCTTTTCCCTCCAAATGAATTGGTTATTTTAAGTTGGACGGGGACGTGTAAAATTGTCCCCCGACGCAATCATATCCCATGCTGATTAGTCAGGGATTTATCGGGACACGCACACTCCTTGGAGGATTGCTTTTGGGAGGCAAAGTGAGACTGGAAATCAGGTGTGTTTTCAAGCAGCCTGTCCTGTGGTCGACTCGCTCTACGGAGCTCCCCGGCCCTGGCATGGGGGTGCGAAGGGCCAATTTCCTTCACTCCATCGATTTCGGTGACTGATTTTTTTCTCTTTTTCTTTTGCTTTGTGAGTTTTGGCAGGGAGGGTGCTAGCCGCAATCACGGCGCGAGATGCGTGGCGTAGATCGCATGACCACCTTGAGTGGCGAAACGGGCGGGCGAGGGTGCCGGATGGCCCCCCTCGTAATAATACACGGAATCAGGGTCAGTGGTTTTCACGATGAAGAGTCCGAGGGCCGTGATTGAGAGAAGAAGGGAGGGGGTTGAATCTCACACCGAGCCCTGGGAGCATCAGCTGGCGTCCACGACTCAGATGCACCTCAGCCCGGTGCGGCCTTCTCCTCGCATATGGCATCGCACCAACTGTGGCGGAATGAAAATACCGCTGTGTGGAAATCAAAGACTTCCCGATGACGATAGGGGAGAGTAAAATAAAGAAGTGAAGCTCATTTTAGTTGCTTGGTGTCAGGCCGGTGATTGGGTGTTTTTAAACCGAGAAAACTTTCGGTTCCGGCCGCCGTGCGCCTTCTGGTCGACCCGGACGGGGAAAACGGCGAGGCGTCAAGCCGACGAAATATTAAGTGGACTTAACACATAAATAAATTGAGAAAATTAATAGCCTATTAGAGAGGAAATATTGCCACTGATATTGGCTTATAATTGGAGTTTGGCTTATCGTGAGATGCTTTGATACTTCGAGATGGAGTCGACATGAAAGAAAAGAAGGCACGCAATTTGAGGCAGCAACACGCGCAAACAAAACAGAATAGACGCGGCACATCAGAACCTCCAGAAACACATGCACACTCTTAATGCTCTTGAAATATTCAGTCAAAATGTGACTCCCATTCGACCCAATAAGCCATGTCTCATTGTTGACAAACAAAATTGGATGTTTTGATCACGTGATGCAAACCTCCAATAAACCGTTTTCTTCTGCACTGCGGGTGTATCTCTTAATTGAGTGGTTCCAAAAGTGTTGAAATAATATTAGTGGGGAAAATAATATTCAAAAGATGCCCTAATGTTTGCGTTGTCTGTCGGTATGACGTTACAGGTAGCATGGTCTATTAAATTCAAATGGGTGCAACTAAAAGTCAGTCGAATAACTGCATTCACAGTTGGGCATTACTGACTGAAACTCTACGATGAATGAAGATCAATTCGGCAGTCAGAACGATCGGCTAAATGTCCAGTTATTTCTTAAAAACTCAAGAAACCATGTATTGACTTTAAACTTTTTATTTTCTTTACTAAAAAAAACAATTTGAATTTTGTAATTTCGTATCCACCTGTTTTTAAGGTTATTTTGAGACATTCATGGCTTTGAAACTTTAACATAGTCTTTAGAGGAATTTGAGATTGGCACTGAAGCCGAGGGCCTCAGAGCTCTCTTTTGTAGAGAGGATATAAAAAAAAAGGTCCTCAATTCATACAATGGCTTAGCTCTGAGAGCTTCGGTTTCATTGCTGGTTTGGGGTTCGTCTGTACCTTTACTCTTCTTGAAACAGATACATTCTGAGCTATAGAGTAACACGAATCGGATCAAATACAACGAAAGATGAGAACAAACTCATATCATCAAATACCTTGACAGATTGTGTCATCATAACCACAGGCATTGTTTGCTCTGGTTTTTCTCTCTCTCTTTTTTGTCTCCTTTAGAATTCTAATACAACAGGCCTTAATTATATAGACGCATGATTGAATCTGAGTGCTGTACGATATAAAGCACCGGCCGTGGTATAGTGCGCGCACACGTGTGGAGATCTGACCGTAACGATCGGCCCACTATCCCCTGCACCTGCCGCCCCGTGCCTGGTCCCTTAACCATCGCAATCTCGGTCTTTTATCTACCGATTCAAAAAAAGACTCATCAATGATTTTTGTCAGTTTTTTCGCTTTTTTATTCCAGGTTTTCTACATCAGAGAGGGAGGCACTAGGGGAACAGCTGGGTGGGTCCTTTGCCCTCCCGGTTTGCTCGCCGTGGTCAGGTGTGAAAATACCGATCCATGACCCCACGGATTGCATGCACGTACTGGGTTCCATCGATGAACATGCGGACTTTTGTTGAAACCTCAAACAAACTATACGGTTTTTCTATTCACTTCATTACTATAGTCACAGTGTACTCACATGAAGCATGTGGTAAAGGTACGTTTTCTGACATGAAATTTTATGATAAACATGGAAATTTGTAAAGAGAGACGAGTAAAATACAGAATATGGGAATTCATGATAAAATCACAATTCTGTCAAATTTTGTCGGAAGTTAATATATTACTTTTTCATTTAGAGTAGGCCTAACAAGTCATTTGCCCTTTTTATTACTCGAAAAATGACTTCAAAGACCAATGTTTAATTACTAAAGGTCGTACTTATGAATTTAAATGACACTGATGCTGAAACTCCAAGGGGCGTGTTGTATAGGCCTATCAGAGGAGGAGGGGGCATAGAACATAATGACAATTGAGAAAACAGTTTCTTCATTTTATTGCTCTGATATCTCAGGGATACAAAGTGGAGCAAGGACTGTGGTATTAGGGATGAAAGTGGGCGTTCATCACATTTATTAAATTACAAGAGAAATAATCATTGTTTTAAAAAAAGACAATGGATTTCACTTATTCGGCTCTATCCATCCCAGAGCCGGGTCGGGCCGGGCCGTTCACAGACGGGCCCCGAACGGGTATCCATCCCACTCCAAGGCCCTCACCGATCCAGCACCCTCTCAATCGAGTCAAGTCCCATAACACACTCGACCTTGCCATACACTTACGAGTGTTCCGTTTGACTCAATTATGAGCGCAATTACCTTGTTAATACACGGGCCCAGAGGCCGGGCCGCATCGGTGTCCATTGCTAGCGCATTCGGTCTTTTGCCGGAGAAAATCAACTTAGCTCCCACAACACGCCTAGGTCTCCATATGGGGCTGAACATTGTATCATGAACAGACACTCCGCCAGCGCTCCGGACCAAGCGACACTGACGTCTAGACTTTATTGGCAAACATATAATAGTATAATTTTCTTGTTTTTCAATTTTCTATGCGGCGTATTGGTTAATTGGTAAAAATTGGCTGCGTGGATCAATGTACAAAATGGCTGGATGTATAATATCTTCGATCCGTCCAACTTTGGTCATCTTTCATTTAGGAAAAAAATATATGTGAAATTCATGAACTTATTCGGTTTGGAGTTTGCCCATCCAAGGGTTTGTTTCCATATACTATCTTTATATACGTTGGATTTGCGGCCTTCACCGCGTGTCGCCTGCTACGCATCGGTTCTCATGAGCATGCCGGGGACGCTGATAAATAAATAAATCTCAGCTGAATAGAGAATTTATTGAGGGCAATAAAACACATGGTTGATTCTAGTTCAGAGACGACAGTGCCTAAAAGGCAACAAGACAATCACAAAGTATAGCCATTCATAACTGCAGGGACAAAAACTAAAGAAATTTATACCCAGAGAAACTCGAGCAAAACGTGGGGCAGTTTCAGTCTCAGCTGTACGTAAACAGGCCCGGTCCACATGCACATTGGACTCGAACCACGGACCACCTGTTTTTAAGCCTGTATTTCGATAAAGAAAATTGCCTTATAGCGTGGCTGACATCACATCGACGTCAGACTCAATGTTTTGTCCAAACAAACTTTGTTTTTATCGACACGAATGACAGATTTCTTTGGGAATGGCAAACTCCGAACACAAAATGCGATTGATGTTTTTCAACGACAGCTTCTGTCTATAAAGGAACCCCACTCGGTGGGAAGACCAGCGACACGCCCACCAATCAATTGTATAGCACT
Source organism: Patiria miniata (assembly GCF_015706575.1). Classification (NCBI taxonomy): domain Eukaryota; kingdom Metazoa; phylum Echinodermata; class Asteroidea; order Valvatida; family Asterinidae; genus Patiria; species Patiria miniata. The sequence continues at coordinate 14,935,517 of NW_024037061.1, forward strand.
CATACACATCCCGGGTCAGAGTCAACCCAAATCCGGGTCAGAGTTGACCTGACACTTCCCCGGGTCAAAATGACATTTCTCCAGTAGGTCACCTTTCTCAGCCATTTGACCTGGGAAAAAAGTGTCATTTTTGACTAAACTAAATTGTTGAACAAAAAAAGTTATTTTTAACACAAAAAAATGTTCTTTTAAACCCAGAGGAGTGTCAGATCAAAGTTGACCCGGATTCCGGCTCGAATCTGACCCTAAGACTTTAAGAGCTTGAAATGGCTTAATTCTGCGAGTAAGTCCGCCGCAGGATGCATGGAATGGTTCGGTCTAGATCCTTCTTTTTCTCACGCATGCAGATTCGCTCAAATCGTTGGGACCACAACCGGCAGCACACGTCAAAGAATAATGGCACGACCTATAGGGGCCTCCCATCTCAACGGACCGGCAGTAATGTAATTTTATCAAGTACATTTAAGAGGAGGGAGACGGGAAAGAGGATGGTTGCAGACGGTATTAACCATATCCTTCTCCTCTTCCTAACAAGCTTGGTCAACTTGTTGGAAGGGCATACGGATATCCGGCTAATGGGATCAGGCTTGTTGGACCGGTGCTTGTAAAAAAAAAAGAACTTGCTTGAGTACTCCGGGAAAAAAAACAAGCGATGAGTACCGGTGATAAGACGGCTCAGCCACGGGGCAAACTCACGGGCCCCCGGGAGAGAAAGACACAAGAGAAGAGAACAAATTTGAAGGTACCGCCCATTAAAAATAAGTGCTTGATTTGCGAAGAACATGCAACGGGATGGGATTAATATTGGATGGAACCTGTTATACCGTCTGGTGGTACGATGCATGCTTGCGTGCTTTGTGTTTGGCCAATCTCTTTGGGCCGTCTCTGTTCTCCCAAAATGTTGGTGTTTCAAACTTCAGGGTGGAATCAAGGATGTAAGCTCTGGCGTTTTTATTAAAATTTGGTAACACATGAGGCATTGTCAGATATTTTCATCTATTTTCAGGTATTTTCATTGAAACTAATACAAGGTAATACAAAAACATTGTAAATTATACATGGTCCAAATTCACAATATATAACAGGCCTTCCGGGAAGAAATTATGACGTAACCGGTAAAGTATTGGTATCAATTTTCTATATCAGCCATCTCGAAAAATAGTACCAAAATAATTTTAAGAAAACAAGACATATAGACGGGTTTGTACATCAAATTTTTATAAGAATAAAGTATCGGTTGGCCTACTTCTAAAGGAAAGATTCACTAATTCCAATTATTGATATTGCAGAATGTAATTGTGCTCATTAAAAGCGTAATTCAATTTCTTCATAGGCTTCTCCAACTGTTTGCATCGATGATGAACGGAGCTTTGGCAAGATGGAAGATTGAATGGACACCGACACCCCCCCCCCCCCGCCCACCACCATGCTTAAAGACACAACGGACCAATAAATACTTAATGCACAAACGGTGCACGTACATAACACAGCGCGGTACCCGAGCAGCGAGAGCCGCGCCGATGCCAAATTGCGCCAAACTCAATTAGCCGCATCCCTTTCAAAAAATTTTGCGGGTGCCGTAACTTGGTTAGGGCCCGCGCGTGCATTGTGGTGACGGGCAAGCAATGCCGGTTTGATTGGGTTAAGACCGGAGCAATTGCTTTTCCCGGCATCCTTCATCGAGGTAATGGAAACCCTTCTGTACCCTTAACCACCCCTATCATCCCCTCGACCCCCCCCCCCCTCGCGAGTCCGAATCCATACAGTCATAAATTATTATACATAATACGCCGCCTGATAATAAATAATCGTCAAAATGATAGAACAACAAAAGCCGAGCGGAGAGAAAGTCCTTGTGTGCAACGACAGTTGGTAATTGGGTTACGCTCAAAAGACGGTTAGGGCAAGGAATGCTACTCAAAAGACAGTTGTGGCATACTTTTTTTGTCGGTGTTCTGAAAAGAAGACCTTTTCTTTCGAAGTTTTCTCCCGAAAGATATGCCCTTGATTGTACATTTGTTGGTTTGAGATCTCTTTGGGAGATGGCGGCATGTATAGTCAGAAATAATTGCATCTGGATTAAAATGCCTCGGGAAACTGCTGCCGAGACGTTTACTTTGATAGCTACTGCTCCGGGGAACACAATTAATCTTGTGCCAAAATAACATGTATGCGAATTACGAGCCTTTATCAGTAGGAACGAAATGCATGCACCTGTTAAACCTATCAATTAATATATATTCAGGAAAAACTGCAGCACTATACCAGGAAGATTTTTCCATTTAAGAGAGAAAGGGGTAACCATTTTATAGGTCCTTTTTCGGCACAAAGCTTTTCCATCGGCCGACAACAGTTCTAAAACTTGACTTGAAGTCCTAACTATATGCACGCATTCAAGCACGGTTGAGATTCGTGTTCGGTTCGAAGTAGGATCTGTCGATTTTTTTCTTGCGTATCAAATCAACTGGTCTGTCAACTTGTTACCAATTTGGCAATCCCGCTGCTTTTTATGCCTTCTATTAATAAAAATACCCTTCCGCCGACACGAATTACGCACGCTAGGACGGTTTATATGACTTGCACATTTAGCGTGCCGGCACGACAAGCTTTGCAGTTATTATATTTGGGCAATTTTTGAGATTTGCGCAGACCATTGCCAACAGGACACGCCGCGCAATGGAGCGCTGCCAACCCCGTGATTCAATCAAGTGATTTCATCATATTAGGCGCGTTTGAATTCCAAGGTGAGAACGGCGGGGGACCAAGACTTGCACATAATACACACCCGGGTCGAAGTAATAGCCTGTCCGCTGGAACAGTTTCAGGACAAATTCGGGGCCCTTTTAGCCGGGCCTAGTTGGGATATTAACAGATTAATTTGGGACGGGTCCTCTTTTCTTATTCTACGCGCAAGGTGACTCAAGCTTGGGCGGCAGGGGGTCGAGGGTAACGGCAGACACAAAACCAAGTGCCAATCCATTTACACCCGCGATGCGTGCTCCATGTTTGTTGCTCACTTTGATGTAGTCGAAGTCCCAATAATGAAATCTTTTCATCGCCATGGCATTTTACATACATAAACAGGAAAATCTGTCAGAAAACAACAACAAAGACGATGAAGACAAGAGCGACAAAGATAACAACGACAACAACAGGGCAACGACAATAGTGACGTCATCAATAATGACAACAAAGACAACATAAACAACAATAACACCAACAACGACGACAACGACAACAGCAACAAAGACAACAACAGCATCAACAGCAGCAATACGACAATGATGACAACAACGACGACAACAGCGAAAACAACAACAATAACAAGGCAACAACGACAACAACGACAACAACAACGGCAACCTTAATACACTCAGGTTAACATTCAACTGCGACATTATGACGGTGACAGAGCCTCTATCTGAACAGGTGGGCTTTAGTAACATAATTCAGACATTTTGAAGACTTGTTCTTTCAACATCGTGAAAAAAATCATTGCATAATTTCCGTTTATTTGTCATACTTTATGAACCTCAGACTGCTTATTTGCAAAGTCTGGTCTGGTCCACCAATCTGCGATTACTAGTCGTAACCACTCCAACATATGGCTAGCCTAGTCCATCTCACAAACACCATCGATTGCTGGTGCTCTGAACACGGGGCGGGTATAGGTGGAGGCGCGAAGAGCAAGTATGCCTTTGCGCCAGGTTTGAAATTCCATTATGTGAACCACTCCACGCCAAGGCATACATCCACGCGTGGTATCTATGTCAAGTAGTTTGTCCGTGCATTCGAAATTTTGGGAAACTTGGTCCGTTTGTTTGTTTGTCTATTTTTTCCCCGTTCCTTTAGCGGGCAGTCGTTTCCGTTTGCTGTTTGTGTTTGCTATTGATGGTTCTTGAACATTGCATATGATTGCATGATTGACAGAAGACTGATTTTGGTTGGTGTTTGATTGCCAGTTACCGTACTTGCTTACCAGCTCTCTGGTTTCCATGTTGCTAAGTTTGTTCGTCGTTCATTAACGTGTATTCTCTTCATAACGAAAACCACACGTGCATTTTTCCTTTTGAAGACATTTATATCACAACAGTAAACGTCCGAAATAGCTGTCACCTTTGCTGTGCGTAATAAGTGGAGTCAATGTGCAATTTCCGAATTGTTGCACAGCAACGATAGTTCCATGTGACCAGTTTAAAGTTTTCCGTGTGGAGGGGGCGCGGTTTATGACTGAAATGACGTCATTAAACGGAGGGGGTAGCTTTTTTTGACGTGAAGCCCCTGTTTGTGGTTCTGAAAACATTCGAAGTTCAATTTGAACAGTTGTGGCTCTCATTTCAGTCCATTTTGATGCCTCCTTTCATGCGCGCACGTTGTACGTCTACATGTTGACTATTATTATTAAAAGGCAAGTCACGACTGGTATTTAAAGAAACGAAAAATAGGGAAGAGAATAAAAGGGCGTGCGTTTACCGTGTAACGCGAGCCGGGCTTCCAAGACAACATATGGCAAAGTCAATGAGGAGAACAACGGGGACATGAAAAGGGAACTTCTGGATGGAATTTATTGGCTCAACATATAGTAGAGTTTCGCCCATATTTGTTGACTAACGGGTATCAGATGGACACGGATGATGAACTGTCATTCGCGTCTGTTAATCTGACAGACTGCAGTTTTCCTTTGAAGTATAGACTTTTAACACCACAGTTATGGCTTGATGTATGCGCGCGTGTGTGTACCGTCGGCTCTGGGTGTGGAGTCCCGTGTCCAAATGTTCCAAGGTACACATGGAAATTGTTAAAATCAACACGTCGCGGTGGCGTATTGTCACGGCATCTCAATCTGCTGTGGTGGTATTTTCGCCTGGGTTAAGACTTGCTTGCGGTCTTAAACAGGTACATAAATGATTAACAAGGGGTGGACGTAGGGCTGGCGAAGACATTGACAAAAACCCAGACTGATGGCGTATAGGATTATTTGCATTGATCGCAAAAGTAACTTGCCAAATTTATCATCTTACTTGGATTAAGGATTGTGCTGGTACTAAACAACCGATGAATTACTCCGTCTGGCTTGCTGTCATTTAGAACAAAAAATAAGAATTGTAGGTGATTTTCAACGATCACTTAATTGACTTATTTTTTTTATGAAATACAAAGTTCTGTTGACGAAATCGTGTTTCGTGATCAAAAAGTTGTGCATGTTTCTTCACTGTTTTCTCCCAAAAAATGTAATATCCATCAACTGAGCTGAAATCTCAGCTTTTATACAACATTTTGTCTTTAGATTTTGAGTGTTTTTTGGGGGGGAAATGAACAAAACGCATGAAAAGCAAATGATCCTATTTAGAGCTTTAATATGCCAAAGGTTATTGATAAGGGCATTGTGCACTTTTTTCTCTATCCAGAAAAAAATGAAAGTTTGGAGAATATGCCGCCATTTTCTAGGAGCTACAGTAAACTTCTGACAACTCGAACCTGGGGGAATGGATGAAAAAATCGGGCTATCCGGAGTTCGAGCTATATGTAAGCAAGATTCCCAAATTATTATACAATCAAGTGCGATGTACACGAACACATACTTAATTGGAAATGTGAAATTAGCATTTCGAATAAAAGAAATGAAATTCAAGATCTCTTGGTTTTCAGAGTTGTGTGGACTTTTACAAAATATTTCTGAAGGACATGCACTGTTGCAGAACTGTTGAAAGAAATGGGTAAAACATACACTGCGCCAAATGTCTCACAAACTTAGAAATTCCCTGCGTGAGAAACTCCACATCAACTCGGCCGATCGATGCCTGCCAAGGACTCGCCATTCAGGACCCGGCAAATCAGTTTTGTTTTCTTTTTCTTTCTTTCTTTTTTTGCCCAGATTCATTTTATTTATATAATTTGTAGAGAGGGCAGTAACTAGGCCAAGCAGACTGGTATGTCTAGCCCTAGTCTGCTGGAGTTTCAGGGCCCGAGCCACCGCCGTGTGTGCTGAGCAATACCAACCCGGGCCCGCGCCGGGACACCGTGGCCTCCAACTCCCTCCAAGTGAAAAATTCCCCAACAATTGCCTGGCGTCGACCGGGTAGAAGGGGCGGATTTGCGCCCGGACTTACAATGGGTGGCCTGCGCCGGGTGCCCCCCATTCAAACCCAACAAATCGAGTAAAATGTACGATACTGTTATAACATACCCTTGGTTCTCATCAGCGGGGAGCGTACCGGTATGTTATTGTTGCCATTCGGTATTTGTGTACACTCCCCCACCAGAGAAAATAATTCAAATTTGTTTCTTCTGCCTGGCCCGTAAAAAAAGGAGACTTGGTCTTCTATTGTTTGACGTCTGCGCTACGGGAACCCACCGACCAGAAAACCTTGATTTTCCTCCCTTGGTATTGTTATTGTTTCCTTTTGATCCTACCCCATAGGGGCCACCTCTGTTTAGCGACTGTGATTTTTTTTGCAAAGGCTTTTGCGGTTTGCATGATTATAATAGAATAATAAAATATCAATAAACATAGCGGTTAATGAAGCGTGGTTCTTTGCTTAAGTGTTTTGCCGGATCGGAGCGCGGTCTAGTTTCTGTATCAAACTCGACCCCACCTTATAGAACTAGGGCACTCATTCATCTCTCTGGTATCTTTGTTTTGATGCTGCATGATTCTTCTGGTTTCATGGTGACGATATGATTCTACCTGATACCGAAACCTCTTTTTTTTTCGAGGGGGGGGGCCTTTATTTTAATAAAAGCAAAATTGGTTCATGATTGTTGAATGTAACAAACGAGTCACTAATTCATGATCTGGAAACGAGACTAATGCCACAATGCAATAGTGTTATATCATTTCGGAACTCGTAACACAGTGTGACCTTGTTCTAGCCTCACCCCAGCCGGTGCGTGATGAAGATGAATGGTCATTTTACCAGAAATCCGTGTCATACAACAATGCAGTTTTGAAAGGATGACCATTACTCAGATATTATAATAACTGAAAATTGTGTCACTAAAATTTGTACAAAAACCGGCCTTCAGAAATATTCTATTGATGAATCTACAATATGAACATATGAAAAATAATTCAGTGGTCTTTTGCACAAACTACAATATTGTTAAGTAAATAAATACCATATTGTTATTATGTGACTCAGTTTTAGCCACTGATTCCGGTTTCTGATTTCGGGTGATTTCAACGAATTAAACTTAAAGGAATATTCCCGGATTTTACAAACACAATAATTATTTTAGAATTGGTAAATATTGTATAATGCCAATATGAATTCAATCCAATCAAACTTGACGGTGGTTACCCGTAAATTTCCAATTCAATTGGCGACGATTGTGATCGTCTCGACACACGATAAATATTTTAGTAAAATTAGAGTTACAAAAAATAGAAAAAGTAAAATTAAAATTAAGACAAAGATATACATCTAGAGACATGGAAACACGGACCAGAATATTCGATTTATAAAAGTTACAAAAACAAGTGTAAGATGTTTGAAGAAGTCTGTCCCTTCCTGATTATATTAGTGAAACGGATATAGATGATGGTGGTCTAGGTTTATAGAAAAGTTAAGTCTATTAAATACAGCAGTTAAGCAAAGAATAGTGCTTAGCAGTTTGTTTTTTTATTATTTCTTGTGACTGGTTTGCAGCAGGTTGCTTCTAAGCACATTAATTCACTAAGTAATATTTTCTCTTCAGCAGGACTTTTCCCCAGCTCAGCTTCAAGAGACCGACTTTCAACTTCTTCTCTCATCCTTTGCTGTCAACAACTTAACCCTCTTTCAGACGGTAATTTCGTGGGATAATAGGCCTCTTCCCCGCCCGTGTAAATAGCCATTATTCGCCCGCTGTCCGACCATGAAGAAATTTACGAGATCTCCAACCAGCCCCCTCAATGTAAATACGTGTCCGGCGGTCGACAAGGGGGCCGGCACGGGTGACGCCTACCGAACAAAGGTGGCTGGAGACGGTACAGTGTCCACCCCGTCAATACGCTGGTGGTGGGTTTATAGCACCGTCGGCGTTACTTTTGGGCACGAAACAACACGGTTAATTTCCCTTAACCCCTCTCGACTTCGGGCCACCCTCCTTTCAAAATTACACAGGCTTGCAAAAGATCCGAACGGGCCCGTGGGGAGTCCTGCATTGTCCGCTGATTATTTTCGTCCGGTTCACTTTTGGGGCATCTATTAAAACGAGAAGGGTGGTTTGGCTAATACCGCAACTGAGCCGCTATACAGATTGACGCAACTGTAATGTGGCGTGTATTTTGTGTGTTTCCGTCACGACCTCCCGTTATTTGCTTTGAGATGAATGGGAGAAAACACATAACAGTGCACTGCACGGATGCCTCCATGTGCCCCGTTGAAGTTTGTTGCATGGAGTCAAACAGACCAAAAGAAGTAGAATGTCGAATGTGGCAGTCTTCAAATCAAAGATGTACCCTCATCCCTAGGCCCTTTTGCAAGGAACCATTCTCAATCCTCCAGAATCCTCCAACATCTTGCACTTATGTTCAAATGAAGGATACCCAGCGCCTCAATCCTTCAAAATCTTCAGACAGTCCTGCCTCTCAAAATCCATTAATCCTCAATCCTCCAAAATCATCCTCTTCTTCAAACACCATTCATCCTCGATCCTCCAAAATCCTCATGTGCAAATACACCATTCATCCTCAATCCTCTAAAATTCTCATCAAACACCATTCCTCCTCAATCCTCCAAAATTATCCTCTTCTTCAAACACCATTCATTCTCAATCCTCCAAAATTCTTCTCTTCTTACACCATTCATCATCAATCCTCCAAAAGCCTCATGTTTCTCAAACACCATTCATCCTCAATCCTCCAAAACCGCCATTTTGGAGGATTGAGGAGGGTTAGTTAATGACTGACGCATCAAGCGTGGGTACGGCGCCACTTTCGTTATTTTCCTGGTCTATACGTATCCCGTTACTAGATCGAAAGATCGACTTGAAATCAGCCTATATGTTCAGGTCTACGATTTGACACTGTTAAGATGTTCCTTATAAATAGTTAAATTGAACCTTTAATATTCATTGATTATTTCGTCACAAGGCCGACTAGAAACGTAGGCTATAAGGTTTGCAATCCTCAAAAAGATTGAAAGAAAATCATGATAGCATTTATATTGTATTGTTCACGTTTCCTATTTTGAGAAGTTTGTTTCCTAGATTTATCATGACATTTCTTCCCCAGTTATTTCTATCATTTTCATTACATCAAATACTTGACGATTTCTGTAACAGCGTTAATATAATCCCTTGACATTCATACACTCTGATTATGACTTTACTAAAAACAAATTGCACATAATCTTGCAATGTGAAGGAGGGTCGTACGTACAGTTTCAATAATTTATCTCATTTTGTTTTTACATTTTTCCTTCTCGAAAGTAAATAAACAAGTAAATTGCAATATCAAAGCGAATTCGTCAGGACATAAAAATTGTCATTTTCATCTCCAATCATGATGTTTTGCAGTCATAAATTCCTACGCCATCTGAATTTAACCCGATCGCTTCTCCAATTTTTTCTTATTTATTCCGATGTGTAATTTATGCACATCAATGCTCAGTTATCTCCTTCTGGGTGGTTTTAATTTGATATGGGAATCCCACTTAAAGCGAATATTTCCCTTTTTTGTTGGGACCTTCGTTACTATACATGTATTCCCGAGTCGTTATAAAACCCATTACACCGTGACCTGGCTCCCACCATTTATCACAGTTAATGGGAGCTGGCAAAATCGTATAAATCGCCGTCTTCAAAAACATCTTTTCTTTTTTTGGAGGGGGGTTCTTGGTTCCGCCGCGTGACCCTGGCAAGACACGCTGTCGACCGATCCCCTTTGTCACTTTGAAGATTCCATGGGATGAATAATAATCAAAGACGATAAAGGGAAGAAGAAAAAAATGTATATATAAATGCCGTTCAATGGACCTGTTCGCATCAAAGCATGCACCGCGAGAGGAACACAGCCTCGTGTATAAGCCGTTGGATAGGGGACGGGCCTCCCATGAGACTTGCCCGCACAAAGAAGATGGCTCTCGAATATGTGGTTGTGGCCCCGTCGTACAATGAATGATGAGCAGGAAGACACCGACTGTGGGAATTATAGATGACTTCATGATGCCTGTATGGACCCATAATGGCCGTTATACAAAGACTTCTATGGAGACAGTGATGTCCCGAGACGCCGGCTATAACCCTTGCTACGCGCTCCCCCCCCCCCAAAAAAAAACCCCACATTGAGACGTAATTGTCCCAGAAGAACTTTGCTGAATATATTTCATTGAAACCCATAAGGAAAATGATATTCCTTAAACTTAATATTCATTCCCTTGCCGTCATTTGAGTTTTATGACTGCAGAAAGAATCATGTAACATATTCTGTGATGGATATAGTCTTTCAAATGGTCGAGCCTTGAGAAATACTACTTGAGAAATATTTTGATATACTCGGTCATTATAACCTAACGCATGGCATGCAGATAGAACAGTTAGAACATGTAATGCAAATTGGACTTAAGGTTCACTCAAATATACCCTAACAGTTGATGCATTAGTGTGTGTAGGCTCTATATACTGTAATTGAACATTATCGATCAATGAAATGAGTTACTTATCTCGATAGGGGAATATCTGACAAGTCAATCGAAATATTTCGTGCTGCTATTGACCTGCGTTATAATCATAACGTGAATGTCCGCCTCCAGCACTGCATGTGAATTCCCGATGACTAATTCCGACTCATTTTTGTCTACTCTCCAATTCCTCTTAAGCAAAAAAATAATATTTAATTGTGCCCCACAACTGCAATGAATAATTGAATAGTTCAATTTCATCGGGGCACATTGCGCAAAGTCCATGCACTCGACGCAACAACCCACTGGGGACCGGCGCTATCGCCGAGTGCCAGTGGAGCATTTACGACGATACAGCGCTATGTCTATACACGGTTCACTTACTAAACACATTTCCTTTTGCATGTTCGGTCCAACTCCAAGTTTGTGTTTGGTTTGTGTGTGTGTGATGGTTGAACATGTCATCGTAACTATAGTACAGTTGAACAGTTCGATATTTCAAGTCATTCCAAGAACCAAAAACTCACTAGAGTACAGCACGATGTGATTGCAGGTTTGTTTTGTCTTTCTGAGAGATGTATTGGCATTGACGACTTCATAAAAACAAATGTACTAGTTAACAAGAAAACTAGGGTACCAAACGAACGTCCAGACTGAAATCTTGTTTCGATAAAAAGCAGCGCAACCGTTATTCATGTCAAGAATCTCCTTTTGTGGTAAGTTGGTTAGGAATGCGAGATCGGTAAAAAATGTATTTTCAAAATTTCTGAAATTTTTTTTTTTTTCGGATATATCACTATGATAATTGACATAAGAAGCACAGTCAGTTATTCAGATATTTATCGTCCCCAGTAATCTGAAATGGGTTTTGGTTCGTTTGGCTAATTAGTCTTGTAGCCTTTTTGAAGGGAAACACAAAGAAAATTATACCAGACTGCAAAAAATATATTCTAATTATTATCAAGAGAGTACGCAGAGACTAAAAAGCTGTTAAGCAAAATTCCAGTTAGAGATTCTGAGTTAATCTCCGCGAGTAATGCCAGTTTGTCTATTAAAGCGTGTTGTAATTACAAATAATCTTAAATTGCCTTAGCCTTAAGAGACACACCAGAAATCGTCTATGTCATTTCCCGCCGGACCCGCTATTCGGCACTCAGACAATAACCCCTCAAATCCCTCTCGACAAAAGAAAACAATTTTCAGATCATCAGAAAGGGCTTAAATAACAACCCGGTTCGGCTATCAGCCAGCTGATACCCTACGGGGGCCTAGCGCGCCGCGGGCCGGCCACGCCGCGCGCGCTGTGCCCGCTAAAACGGATACCGTGCGTCCGGACATAATCGCCCACCAAAGGTGACTTCCTAATTACCATGCAAATACAATGATAGTTGTAATTAGTCCGGTATATAGATGTAACTATTATTGCCTGACACCTTTTCGTCAGGCAGAGAAAATGGCCTATTCGGATTTTTGCCGCACGCCCGATTACTTCGTGGCTGATTTTTTTTTTGTCGAAATTAATCTGGTAATACGTTTACTGGATATCGGAAATGAGGTTTTGTTAATAATGAAAGCAGACTGGACCACGAGTGCTTATTGTTGTCGAGTGCATTACACAAGGATCATTGACCCATTTTTTTTGAAGAGTCAACTTTTTGACAGCTAAGTTTTCTTTGGTTAAGTCACGTCTGTTATGCGAGTAAGCAAATACATCAAGAACCGTCGTTCTACATTATGACGATATTACGAGGAATTCATGTTTTATGGGGGAAAACATCTGAAATTCATTATCTACGAGATTTTTGTTTTCGGTTTTGAAGACTTTTGATATTTCAGGAACGTCGGTGGAAGGTATTTTTGGATTTGCATTCGAATGAACATGAGCCACATGCACATGGATTATCATTTTGTATGCAAGTTTTGTGACAAAGACTTTGGACATATCCGTCTGGCTGATTTGGGACAAAAGAATGAACGAGGATTCAAAGCATGATCATGTCTCTTTTAGCTGAAACTTTTTTTTTTCAATGTAACGAAAAACAAAGAAATTGACTGACGCGGGATTTGAAACAGCAGACACTGGAAAACGTGCTCGCAATCTACCAATAAAGTTGTCCAGCCCCACGTTGGTATACTGTCAATTTGACAATGCCTTTGTTCAAAGTGCTCCTAAGTATTCCTTTTAACAGAGCTTAGATATTTCATTGATGAATTACACTCAAGAAAGTATACTGATCGAACATTTTGGAAAACTCGTCTGAATTATACATGATGCGTTTAGGAAAAACACGGTTCTGGAGCAAAGTTTTTCAGAGGGATGAAACACAAATTAATTACCATACCGAGAAAGGAATAATTTTGGGAAAATAACCACCCCTGCTCTCTAAAATTTTCGGGTCAGATTTGATCCGGAATCCTAGTCTTATTTGACCCTGATACTTTTCGAGGTCAAAAAAGACACTTTGGAGTCAGGGTCAAACAGACATTTCTCTAAATCATACTTCAGGTCACTTTGATCCGGAAAACTAGTAAAAGTGTCATTTTGACTCAGAAAGGTGTCATTTTGACTCAGAAAGGTGTCATTGTGACACAGAAAAAGGTGTCATTTTGAACCTCAAAAATACCGGGTCAAGTAGAACCCGGATTCTGGGTCACACAGGACCCAGGTTCCAGGTCGAGTCTGACCCGAGACTTCTCTAGAATGTTGACCCGTTAAACACGGAACCTCCTTCCCCATCAGACTCACCTGCCGGCCTTGGTGATGATCATCTCCGTGCCGATCTCGTAGAACTTCTGCCAGAGCTCCCTGCCTTCCAGCGTGACCTTGATATCCTTGGCCGGGGAGTTGGACACGGAGAGGTCCGGCTGCTGGCGCATGACGGCGGCCGCCATCATCTGCTGGGTGGCGGCGGCCGCGGCGGCCGACTTGTGGTCGTTGGCCCCCGGGAGCGGGGTGAAGTCCCCAAAATGGGAGCTCCTATCTGTTGGAGAAAATGTGAATATCAGCTTTTTAAAAAAATGGTCCATGGGACTATAGATATTTTAATCATAGGTAGAGCTGCAGACGAGTCAATCATAAGTCTTCACAAGTCCATGACAAGTCCTCCATATCACAAGCTATTGAAAATAATAAGCGGTGATAAACGCATTCTCTTGCTATTCTTTAACCCCTGTTATTAAATTTTGTGGAGTTTAACCGGATTTGTCATGGATTCGACTACTACACAGCTCAAAGGCGAGCTTATTTCCATTTTTCCCCCTGATTTTTTTCCCCTCTGAATTCAGGTTTGGATTTCAATTCCACGGGGTTTCATTGTTCTGTAACCTTTTCTTTTGTTGGCAAACCTTTTATCCAGTTTGCGAAATATAACATACATCACATTATTATGAAAACAATCACTAAGTTAGAATCAAATTAAATCAAATCAAATCAAATCACATACACATTTATTTCCTCTTAATGGCAAAAAATAATGCAAGTATTAGTTGAGATATAAAAATCAGAGGTGGCAAAACCTACAAAGCACAGCTTGTATCAGGCATGCCATTACACAAAACAGACGAATTATTGAAGAAAATTAATTATATTCTAAGCATTAAAAACCAAAGTTTATAAGGGCATGAATGATAATGTCAACCTTTAATGAGGTACTAAATTTGAATTAACCAATCTATAGTCCTATAAATACATAGAACTTCTGAATATTGTAGAGGGCGTGCAGAAACAAACAAACAAACAACAAAGATAGATAAAACGGTTATAACAGGGAAATCTAAACTGCTTGACTACAAATCAGCTTATATTCGTTGAGTACATCGAGTTTCCGAGTATAAATTGGCAATTGACTCAAGCGACACGGAGTGTTCATCATTTTGCCGTCAGATGTATGTCGATGAAAATACCCGTAGCGTGACAAAACAAATGACTACGGAAGTCGGAACGAGTGGCTCACTCTGTGGTTTGAGGAGCACCAGTAATCACTCATGGGACTGGCTCAGCCATTGAGCGATGTGGCTATGGCCAGGGCTTTGTGTGCCTGTTTGGCTCGTCCGGCCGATACACACTTCATTAGTCCAATCACGGTACAATAACAATAGGAAGCAGAGTTCTTGCTTCTAGCAGAAGATAATTGCTCAGTGAATCCAAGTGCTTAATCTCAACCGGAATATAGCCACAAAAATCAAGACTATTATTATGCAAAACCGGTAGCCGTATTTGATGGGAAAATGTGTTTAATGCTTTAATAGCAATGTGCTTATAAGCCCATCACAGACGCTGGTTATTACACGTAACATGCATGTAAACTCGGTCACAGATTGCATGGTCGTAATTTTATTTCTGTAGACAAACTTTAAAAGCTTGACTTTTCAAGAAATGATTTGGAGGAAGAAATGAATTTAATTAGCCAGATACAAACTGAGGTTAATATCAAAAGTGGGTTTTCAAAAAACCTCCGGTAGGCTAACTACAGCGACTATCATGAGTCATCATGAGTGTTGTTTTCATAAAGACGTTACCTTTTATTCGTTACAAAAATCTAATCTCTGCCACAGATTAAAAAAAAACCTCTTAGGTTAACTGTTCATTAAAATTATGTTTTAAGTATTTAATTTTGAAACGGAAATTAAAACTGTATAATTCAGCTTCAAACGGTCATTTTGAAATAAACTTATGATCATGTTAATGAAACAGGTGAGCATATGTTCCAATTTCAAATGTTACTGGGCAGAAATTACTTTAGGTAATTATGTGGACTACAAAACAAACACACATTTTTTTACATGGAAAATGGGCCATAACAGTAATTGGTCTGATGTTTCTGGGTCCGGTTTACAAGACCATAACATTAACATGATTATTGAAACCGCAGACTGGTGATCGACCCAGATAAGTTTCAAGCTTCTAGCCATTGCTCTTTTTTTTCGTCTTTTCTTTTTCTTTTCTGTTCTTCGGACATCCCGCCCCGTCAAAGAACCATGAAATTAATTTCATAGCACGTGCCCCACGTCTAAGCCAATTACACCATGTCGCGATTGGTTAATGCCGCGGCGAGTTAAGGGGGGAACAACTTCCGCGGGACGGTACCGCCCCGGGCACGGTGCAGCGCGCACCGCGGCCGAATCCGTACGGGGAAGACGGCACGATCGACGGCAGGGGGAGTTTACACTTGTCCGGTCAGCCATGAGTAATGGAAACAGGTCAGAAAGAAAAGTATAATGGACTTCTGAGAAGGATTTTTTTGTGTGTGACGCCAAAATCGAAGAATACTCGGAGAGCATGGTGATTTTTTTTGTATTCCTAGAAAGTTCATGGATTTTAGGTTGCAACTACCAGGCAATGTTAATTTTCGCGGCATTTTCTATTTTTAAAGAAGACCTCTCCTGACATATACCGTTTAGAAAAAGGAAATGCAGATGTCATGTTAAGCTATAATGTAAACAAGGCCCAAGCAGTGCGCTATACGAAAATAGGGAGGCCTCTACCGATTGACAGCCAATCTATGTGGAAAATCCACCTTTTGTTACATTTATATTTTCAATTTATTCAGCACAAAATTTGCGCATAAAATTAAATCGAGTCAGAATATAAACAATGAGCAATTAGATGACAAATAAAATATAACAAATTTGGTCTTGTTTACGAAATACGACTTTTGAAACAGTTAAGGGAAAATGTTTTACAAATTAAGCAAATATATTAATAGAAAAACATCACCTTCCTTTTTTTAAGTGAAATTATTGTCTGATTTTAAAATTTATTTATTTTAAATCTTCAGACACAAAATAAAAGTGATAAGGTTTAGTGGACTATAACTCTTTAAATCCACTGAAATGATGCATCAACATCCTAAGACGTAGGAAGATCGTAATGGTTTTGTGTGCTATTCATTTTTGATAGGGAAACATTCACAGACGTAATGAAGCATCCCAAATGCAAGTTAGAAAAAAAAGATAAAAGAATTGAACATTTTAATTACTTTTTTTGTGACACTTCCCTGAAATCTCACTCGACACTGCAAAACCTTTTTAATCGAAACAACTGTGAAACTCACGACTGTTTTTTTTAGTCAAAAGTGTTGGGAATCCGTTACAATCCCAAGGGCGTGAAACTTTGCCGATTGAGAAAAAACACTAAGGGTGAGTGGACTTGGGAACTGAGACCAAACAAAACGGAGAAAGGGAGAAATAAGACACGTAAACAGAAAAGGCCTACCTGACATGCCAGAGAAAGGTAGCGCGTTGTGATTAGGTGGCTGCATGGACAGTCCAGGGTACGGGAAACTCCTAGGTGGTGGCGGCACAATGCTGTTAAGGGCAAAGGCGTGTGCCCTAGCCCGCTGGCTGATGTAGTCCTCACTTCCCTCATACATCATACCTGCGTACGACCCCCAAGTCAGGCGACAAAATCGAAAGACGCGGGCGACGAAACTCGCGACTGGTCTGAAAAGCCGGGCCTCTGCGTAACGGTACCAAAAAACACGCCTATTCAGGTCCCGACCAGCACCGAGCTGTTGTATGGTCCGCGACTGCAGATGCGCCGGAGATATAAAGTCCGTGCCAAAAAAACGTTGATGGGTCTGGTGGACACCAATTAAAGACTTATTATTTGGCGAGTATATTTTCCCGGGATCTGTGCTCGCACACACACGCGCGCGATAGAGGCAGTCCTTACTCTCTGCCAGTCCGCGTCATCAACTGAACGCCCGCTGATTGGCCGGCCGGCCTGCCAATCAGCTTGCTGTGCGCGGCCCCGTCGTCCAGGGCACACACGCGGGGCGCCGCCCACCGTATTTACTCAAGGTGTTCGGCGGGTGTCGGGAGCAGAAACTGCTCGCACAAAAGCGACAATTTTCGCGAGGGGGGCTCTTTGTTGGCCGCGCTCACCTCTTTCTTGTTTGTTGGAGGCGGATTTTCCGGTGTAACACGTGCGTTTAGAAGCTGAGTAAACCCCTGTCTAGGTTTTACTGGGGACCAAAGCTGACGTGCCTCTGATCGGACCCTGTGATAACATTCTCCGGAGAGGCAAAAAATGTTGTCAGGAGTTTGATATCCCATGTCGTGTAATCGTCACGCGTATCAGCGCACGCGCACTTTGTTTGTTCAACATTTAGCTGACAGACAACAGAAACTAGGCTAAGAATCTTGTAGTAACCAATCGGATCGCTGGAGTGCGGTCTGAAGATGATAGACTCCAAAGCAAAGCACGATCAACTTTTAAAACACTGAGAAAAGGGTTTTCATGTGAACACAATGGCACGCACGCTTTTTAAAACCTCATGTATAGTCGAGTGTAAACATATACGATTGGGCCTTTTGCTTTTATACGCATTCATTATTAGAGCTTTTTTTGGTAAAAAATATCAACAAACATTGTCTAGTAAGTATCAATTCACAGATGCGAATTGGAAACCTAAAGAGCTTAAAATTCGTGTCTACTTTTCAATCAAGAATGTCATTGTTGTCTATTAAATCCAATGCCATTTTTCTCCTCTGATAGTACTCACGCTTTATCATCCTAAAGCCTCTATTTACTTTTTTTTCAAACGACAAGAAAGGTAATTCCGGTTCAAGGTTCATCACCATTGTGAAAGGTATGCACGGACTATTTAACCCCAATACTTGTCCGACAAATCAGTGTATCAGTGTATTTACCAAAAATACCAACATCAACAACATATTTGATGTAGATTTTGTTTTTCACAATCACTAAAGATGAAGCCTGAATGTTGAGATAATGTTCACATGAGGTTTCGATAAATCTCATGCTAGGCCAATCGCCTGCACCTGAATAATGTATCAAAAAGGGAGACTCATAGAGTTCCCTATTGCCAATCAATTTGTTGTGCCGGCCTGCATGTACGACGACAAGTGCTTGCTGTAGTTGAGGTTGTTTTTTAAAGAGCAGATTTCGGGGCCGCTCCGTCGTGCATCATTTGCTAGTCATGGAGAGACGACCGGGGTTAATCATCACCACGCTCCAGTGGCCAGGGCTGATCGGCTTGACCGTAAAACGCGCCGCGTTGCCGGCGCGGACTCTCTGGGTACCACGCTGTAACTTGGTGCACGGCTCGCGGGCCGCGGTTATTCGAGTACTGCTCACGAATAATACATGTAGCTATGATTTTTCGTTTACTGTTTCAAATACGCTGGAAATTGGAAAATGAGTCATAGTGGTTACCAGTGGGCGATTTGATCAAGAAGTAAGAATCGGAAAGTATTGACGCAAAGACTTTTTTGTTATTATACAAACCACTACATCGACGCGACGATCATTCGAAAGGCCTAGGGTGATAACGTGCATTAATCTGAATTAATCTGGCGGTTTTTCGCAACATTTCGACGGAGAAAGTGAGCGACACACAGATGAATGTATTGACGGACGAACGGATTATTTATTTTGAAGCGAGCAGTATGACTGAAATGTGGAAAGTCAAATTACGTCAAGAGATGGCGCTGTTTCATTTCAAATTTGAGTCAGGAATTCACACTTCCATGGTTCTAATGGACCTAAGACATAATGACGTCACGCTTTGTTTACATGTGCACTTTCCTATGGGGGCCAGGGGGACGCCAGCCAATCGTCCCCACCTGGCTCCCATAGGAAAGCGCACGTGCAAACAAAGCATGACGTCATTATGTCTTAAGGTCAAATGATTAAAGGAACGGTTTTAACCGTTCTGAAACCTCGGCAATGTTAGGGTATAGTACCACAATAAAGTGCCTTAGCTGTTACAAAAAAATGGATGCGTGGTCTGTGGCTCTGCTTCCACTGATATTACGCTTGATAACTCGAATACATGTCGAGGAATCCAGACTTAGCCATAGTCTCTTAAACAGCCGAGGACTAACTAGAAAGCTGAAGTCTGCTGCTATACGCTAGGTTATGCGAAATAACATATCGTTAGTGTGACAGGACACATTTAAATGAAATTTGCAAAGGCATGTCTTAACATTTGAAATGTCACTGCTCTTTCTTAATATGTCCGTCTGGACTACTGATACTATTTCGTTTTCCATGGCCCCAGTCATACGTGGATGTATAGTTCTTTTTGCCAAGATCTTGATTTCTGGGGTTTGTGAACCGAGACATGCACTTCGCATCTGCTGACAGCTTCTCCATCATTAAGAAGTACAATGCGCGTGTTGGAGACATGCTACATCTTGCCAGAGGCCACACAGTAATGATAACCCAGAGCCCTTCACGCCTTGTCTTGTTCGGTTGTGTGCTGGCCCCACTTCAACAGATTGCTCGGCCTGTAAGAGGGAGATTTTTTTTCTGTCTTAACTCGCTGTCTATTCCCCTGGTCGTCCCGGCCGGGATAAGGCTATTAAATCACGGCTACACCAGGATAATTCTATTTCAAGTTGAGTGATAGAGTCGCCCTTGCGTGCGAGATGGCTGCTGTTTCAGTATCCATGTGCAAACAGGAGGGAGTTTAGAATAATACGACTGCGTCTTAGATGGGTTGGGAAAGGGGGACAATCCGGGCTCCTTCGAGAGCAGCGAGGAAATTTGGCCGGGGTTTATTGCCGCTCACGCCCGCTGCTCTCCGCTATTCTCCCGGTACTTCTCATCATGAGAGACGCTGATGGCAGCGTTTGGCGAGTCTATCCACTGAGAGAGTTGGGTACCCAACCTTATTGTAGCTGCGCAGTGTATGGTTTCCCCATGGGAAACCAGGCCTGGCTATCAAGCATGCAGTGCGTAGCGCGCACACGCCGCCAGTCTGCGTCTACGAGCCGCGCACGGGCCGTGGTAGGACTTACGATCGACTGGTCTGACTTAAAACGAATTCCCGTTCGCCTGACTCAGAACTGTGAGAATGAAAGACAGAGAGAAAAAAGGAAAACCCTGGCTCATTGATGCGTACTGAATGCTATAGATTACATTATGCAGGCCCCATTGGTTTCCCACAGTGGAAAAAAAAGCTTTCGTTCTTCCGTTTATATAGACTCTGACAGTGGGATCAAGCTAGATCTAAAATAAACCGACATGGCTCACTGTCAGTGGGTGAACCGGGCTGACAATGCTGTTACGCAAAGCGTAGGCCCAAGCAATGTGAGTTGGCTAACTTGAAAGAGGGAGTGGAATCCAAAAGAAAAGTTGAACTACCCGATTTCTCTCACAATACCTGGGTAAATAAACATTTATTGAGAATCAGAGTATTAACCGAGAAGGCCCTAGGACACGCCCCCTGCATTATTGTTGTTGGAGGACGCGCGGCCCCAGTTGCGTGTTCAGTCGCAGGTCCAGCCAGCTCGGCGCCTGCCTCCCGTAGTCAGGCCAAACAACTGTACCTACTCTCGCAAGGTGAGGATCATTTCTAAAGCTCCGAAAACGGTAGTTTCTGCTCGTCCTTGCGCTGTTGGTTCTGACTCTCGGTTCAACACAATAGAAGGGAAAATGGTTTATTTTTAACAGAAGGATGGTTGCTGGTTTTGTACTTAACAATATAGGCTTCCTTAAGTACACAAGAAAAGAACTTAAAATGGTTTCAAAGAAGTATTGCAAAGAGTTTTATGCATCTAGTTAAAGTGATTTCAAACGAGTGGTAAACCAAAAGCCATTATTGGCGAAGAAGCTTGCCAGTGTGGGTAAGTCTACTGCACCAGTAAGCAGAAAGCGTGGGTTCGAATCCCAATCAAAAATAGATTTCTACACATTCCCGACAAAGCTTTGCATGGAATCGCATATTGAAACCAAAATGAGACTGCATTTGCACAACAGACTTTTAAGTCGTTACTTTGTAGTTGGCTAACTTTTTACATAAGCACACATTCAGGTGGTTGGGGACCGCTAGTATATCTTTCATATTGTCCAAGGGCTCATGGCACATGGTCTGGTAGACTGGTTTCAAGTCCGAAAGGTCCTACCAATCTGGCAAATCTAAGGCCAGGTAGGCTAGGCGTTCATCTCACGTGACCAAAACGGACCAGGGTCCATACCATTTCCGAAAATGCGCGAAGGTTTTCGAATATGTTTTCGATGACACTCGGATGCGTTCGAGATGGTTCGGGTGTTACTGCGTGTACAGAATGGTTGGAAATCGCCAACACAATAATGCCTGCCATGTTTTGTTATCCGAGTTTGTATCTGAAACTCACATTTACGGAGTTTGATGCCTGGCACAATAAGCAGCGTCTTGCGTTGTGTCTCGTGTGTGCACTCAGATGAGGGCGGGAATTCAAGCGTCATGTTCTGATTCTGAATGTTACGGCTATCCGACCGATAATCTAAGTCAGACCTGATCGTCAATTTTGGAACCACACTACACGACCCTAGGCCCTTGGCTTCTGTGTTCCATTGCACGACTGGTGTTTGTACTATGCAGTGTAGACAATATAAATACTGTTCCTTATTTTTCTGAAGGTAGTATACATTACACGAAGGAGATAAATATACAAATTTCAGCTTTAATGTTCACATAAATCTTGTCGCTCCGTAAACATATTTTGATGAGTGTCAATATAGGCCCCAAGATGAATACATTGCTAGATGTGATGATTTGCCGACTTCCTTGCATGTCTGTTATCTCGGCGTCTTTATAGTTGGTGATTTCGCTTTGAAGCTGAGATCCTTTTAAGGAATAATGAAAGAGTGAATGAGAAGTAAGTTCGGCCCTCGTCGTGTATACCTGACTAACAATAGGGGACAGCGAGACTGTGTCGCCGGCCGAAGGTTACGGCGCTCGTTGCGGTGGTTGCTGCGCTATTCACGAGAACGGTCAACTGGTCTTGTCCAAACGCTGCTCTTTCTTTGCCCAGAAGAAATCGGCCGCTATTGGGGGCTTCTTTGTCGTTTGGTCTTAAAAGCGGCTCAGTATCGATTTAATTGGGCTCTGGAATTAGTGGGAGGGAGGGAGGAAGGGGCTATTTAGGGGCCGGGACTGGAAAAGGTAGGGGAGAAGACACGATCGGAGAAGGGTGACGATGTAAGAGTTGCAAGACGGTAAAGATCAAGTGGAGTGAACAACTAACGGGCAATAGAAATCCGCGCAAGGTTTGTCGCCCCAGCCGCGCCCAGGTCTCTAAACCCGCCACCCTCTTAGTGCCTGACCCTCCAAATTTGCCACACGGACCCGTGGCCGGGACTCGCTCACACCGTAGGCTGGGCTTTTGACACCACTTGCTCTGTGTCGCGTCTTGTTATGGGTTGTGCATCGTTGGCGATGCGCCTCGTTTGGGTTTTGCCCCTCGCTCTCTTCCCTGATGCAAACATGAAAGTTTAATGGGCAAGCTATACCCGGTCCCAAACCGGGAGAAGACGTGGCTTTGACACCTCGGAATGCAGCTTCTTGCTCTGTCGGGCATTCCTAACCGTCCTCCATCTCCCCCCCCCCTTTCCATCTTCTCTTCATTCCCATGACTGATATACTCAATATTTCGGTCTTGTATCTGATGTTTTATACATTAGTGGACTGCTCCTCTCTGAGACGAAAAGGTCTTGGAGAGGAGGATACTGTATCTATACTGCTCGGGCTTGAGGTCATATGTCATCCGATATGTGGAGGTGCCACGTTTGTTAATGATTGAATGGATGAATAAGTGAATGAACGCAGGCACGGAGGAGGGAATTCAAAAAGAAAATAATGGATAAAATTCACCATCGAATGAATAAATCAAATCTTGAGGGAGAAAAAAGGAGGGGAATAGCAAAACTGCGTGCCAGTTTCAAGTAAATATCACGAACGGTTCATTTTCAAGTATTTTGAGAAAGTTTTATTAACGTTCAGGTCCAAGTTCGCTTTTAACGGTGCCAGTGACAATGAAGAAGGATTTAGATGTAATAGAATTGACGTAATGATGCATGTGACATTGAAAAATATTTTTCTTTATCACAGATTTTTTTTTAGATCAACGATCAAGGGAATATAGAAAACAAAAATGCGGAGTATTCTCTCAGAACTTGTTCAAGTTGTTTTATAGGTAAAGTGTCTTCATAAAGCAATGAGACGGTCCATTGTTGTCCCTTATCATATTAAAAAATTAAACATTTTTCCGATTTCCTCCAAATAATTTTATAAGTTTTTTTTATTGTTGCAATGTGTGCATCTTACCAAGAGCTAAGTCCTTGGAGTGTTGTCTCAGACAGGGATTAGAAAAAGATGCAAATGTGTTCTTTGCAACTCGGGAGTCAGGTTTGATTTTGTAGCACTGTGTATTTTCTTAATTGATTTTTAAGTGCAGACGGCCTCTTTCAACAAAAGCAGTCCGCATGTAGTTTTTTTTTCTAAAGTGAAGAAGACAGGAGTTTACATAAAGAAGGTTTTTGCGGCTTGCTTGCGAGAAACTCTTTTATTCTCCGTTTTGTGTGTGCCTGATGGCACCGCCTTCTAAGCCTAATCATTCCATCAATACATCCATTAGGGGCCTTTATGCAACCTCTTTGGAACACCTCTTACATTCCTCCTTTGATCCCGTCTCATCCCATCATCTTTGCTCTTTTTAAGCCTGATCAATTGTAATCCCTCCCTCCCCTCTCTCCCCCTCTGTCTCTTTTCCAAGTCGCCGTACGGAGCACCAAAACCAGCTTTTGACAAACATCCATCGATTGGGAAGACCGGCACACAACGGACAAAAAAACAGTTAAGTACCGCGTTAATCCAGTTAAAATAACACCGTGGAGCATATAAACGCAATGGGACGGGACATACATGTACACACCTTGCCAATAACATGATGATGTTAGGCAGTCTTGACAGGCTGCACCCTATAGTGTGTGGACCCTTGTTTCGTTAGAAAAGAGGCGTTCAGTTTTTGGTGGCTTATTTTACACGTTTGTTTCAAGAATCTATAGTTTCGACCCCGAGTCACAATTAGGACACGGAGGACCAGGGGCCGGGGAGGAGGAAAGTTGTACACGTCTTCGAACGGTTGACGTTTTTTAGCTGTGAACATGACAAACGTAGTAAAACATTTGTGTGCTTCTTGTGTAAACATGTATTTAAAACTCGTGTACTTCGGACGGTTATGTTTTAAGCAACATTGTCCATTCTTCCTTTTTGTTCCCCAAGACATTCTGCATCCTCATAATCCGACATCATTTACAACTGATAAGCAATGATGAACCGGGTTCTTTTCTCAGAGACAAGACTGTGATGGGAAACTTTTGCTGTCCAAATGGAAAAAATCGCAGATGGATCGCAGTGAAAAGCAGAAGATGAGTGTTTTCTCTTTTTTTTCAATGAAACGGAATGCTTTGGTTCGTTGGCAGTATTTCATATTACGAGTTACATCACCCACATGGTTTACATCAGACTATGACCAGAAAGTAGTATGCCATGACTAAGTATTAAAGGTAGAGTATATCATTTGTCGTGTGTCCTTTTTTTTTCGTTTGAAGCAAAAAAAGTGCTCAAAATGTAAAGAAGGGTACATGCTTAACAACTAATCTGATGAACTTTTGGCTCAGTGAATGCTAGATATTCCGAGAAAACAATAAAAATGCGTCTTTAGACGCATCTTTGGAAATGACCTTCTGTTATTGTTTCTTCAAAATGAAAGCATGCCAGAAAGAATAATTAAACAGGGAGTTTAGTCCCATTACAATCTTTAAACCAAGGCTTTTCAACAATAAATTAATCAGTTACTTTTTGGATAGCTACAAATGATATATATACTCTTACCTTTAAGGGCCAGATGGTGGGTGCATGCACAACTGAAAATCAGTTGAAAAGGTGCACTTTATTTCTAGTAGAGGATCATCGAATGGTAATCTTCGGTGAGTGAGCACCTACAATAATGTCAAGCTGCGACTAAATTTCCAATAACTAGAGAAACCAGTCAATATGTGTCTGTGTATGCAAGTCCCGAACTTCGATACTCTTTTACCGTTATAATTGCGAATAACAATGACTAATCAATTGCTATCCGAAATCAGACAATTCCCTGCCCACGCTTCATTGTGCCTTTGTTGGAATAATACATTATTTTTTGCCGATCATTTGCATTCTGAAGAGCGCCCGAAAGTAATAGAACAATAGAGGGCGCCCCGCGAATAACTTAATAGTCAGAATAAAGTATTGAGTCACACAAATTCTAGGAAAGGCACTTGTTTTATTTCGAGTTTCAAATCGTGTTATGTTGAACTAGTTTTGCAAACTTTTGTGAAAAAGTGCAAGCCTTTGCAGCATACAATATCACAGTATTAGAGTGTGTGGAATAGAATGCGGTCAGGCCCAGGCCTATATACCTCAAGAAAACAAATATTAAAGGTAGGCCTGTAAGATGTTGGCGAGACCTTACGTCTTACAGAGGTGGGGGATTTGTAGGCCAATCAGTTTATGGACAGCATGTAAACTCTTCTTATTCTTGTCCCCTTTTACATATCTGATTGTTATCTCCCTACAAAACAGTCCTGACTACCGGCAAAGTTGAGTAGCTATAACGGGTCCTCCCCCATCCGTTCGCAAGATTTTTCACCCACCAGCCCTGGAGCTATCCACTCCGCCGGGCCGCATGGCCGTTGGCCGGTACTCTTAACCCTTGTAATTCTCGGTCTGTTTTTTTTTCCGTCCAGCGGGGACTCCCTGATCTGATTATGCAGCCGCGGGTTAGTGGTGTCCCACTTATTTTTGGCGTGGTTCTTAATAAGAAGCAGCCATTTATTCCCTCCTTGCTCGGTGATATTAATTGTTGCCAAGGGCAACAGTTGTTAAGTGAAACGCCATTTTGATTATTGACGGGGACGGCGGCCTGGTGTCTAATGAAATTAAAGGCGCGATCATAATCCGCCTATGTCGTGTTTGTTGTCTTAAGGGCGGAAAGATTTTACGATTTTACGATTGCGCAAAATGGTGTGGCATATGTTGGGCCTGTCTCCACTCTCTCCAACTTTGCATTTTTTAAGGAAATTGTGCTCCTCGCAGTTACCTTTCGATGAGATGGAAAATTCTGAAAGATCATATAAAAGTCCTGGGTCATATTTGATCCGGAATCTGGGTCAGGTTTGACTTGACACACTTTGTGGTCAGAATGACATTTTGTTTTGTGTGTCAAAATGACACTTTTCCTTGTCAAATAGCACGCGAAAAGGTGACCTGGAGAAGTGTCATTTTGACCCGATAAGCACGGTCTGGTCAAATCTGACACGAATCCGAGTCAAACCTGACACGGGATTTTTGAGGGTGCATACTGATAGAGGTTCGAATTATTGATCGGACTAAAAAAAAAAATAATAATAACCTCTATGAATATCGAAACAAGTCACAATTTTCCACGTAGAAAGGTTGAATTCGGCAGTGCTTTTAATTTGAGGTAATTTGAATAAAGACCAAAACAGGTCATCTATCGTTTGCAGTGACATTAGATAACTGTTTTAATTAACATTAGAAGTCCCTTTCTACTTCTTTTGAAACCTTTTCACGGCCTTTTCAATGATACATCTTGTTCAGAATCTATTTACTGACATTTTGTTTTCTTTATTTAGCATAGGGCCTACCTAGAGCGACCCTGGCCGTTTCTCAACTCATTCTGAGTTGTCCGATCAACTCATTCTGAGTTGTCCAGATGCTTAATTCTCATATCTCTTGAAGAAACTGTGCCAGCTTTTAGGAAGTTAAAATTCATATTTAAGGGCAATGAAAAAAACTGACCTCTTTTGTCTCATTTTGCATCTGAAAAGCAGTTTGGCTATAAGGTAGAACACTGACGTACGTGCGTTCAAAGCAGCTTTAAATGCAATCGAGATTTCTATAGCAACTGGAGCCTCATTTGGTTCTTGAATGTTGATTTTTGATAAACCAACTTTTGTCACCGTTTTAATCAAATTTGGCTTGAGTCGAGACTTGCTTCATCGGTACTCCCTCAATGCTTCCAAGTAATAAGAGCGACACATCAGCTATCGAGACTAATTCATTATCCACCAAACGTATAGGCATAATTTCTGTCCAACAAAACCAGGTCTCGGGTGTTGTTTTTTTTGGTGTGATATCCCGATCCCCGGGTTATTGTATGGGACCCCTCGCCATTAACCAAGCCAGAGATTATGATGTAAGCATGTAATAACCATACGGGATTGATGTTCCGAGGATCCAGGCCGGGAGCGTGTCATAGCACCAGCGCTGGGCCGGGGCTGCCGGGGGGCAACTGTTCATACATCGCACCGGTTGCACTTTGTTTTCGTTGTTTGAATCCGGCGGACCCGCACGTGCACATGATTGCTTGGAACTCAGACGTGCATCTTGCAGAGCGTGCCGTGAGCGTTGCTGATATTTCCTCCCAGGAAGGAACCATTCATGAAACTTGAAGACTATTATTTACATTTTAAGGAAACGAGTTCAATGTAAACTACGCACATTGATCGCTTTTGAATCATTTATCTTTTCCGGTTCGCTGTACCAGTGGATCAGTGTCTGCTAAAATTATGATTAAAATAAGAAAGTTCGAGACAGATTCTTGAATTCACTACCACCATTATCACTGCAAACACCATCTTTGCCAATGTCATCAGTATTTGTCGTCTTTGTCATATTTGTCAGTGTCATTGTCATCGCCACCGTTACCATCGTCCTTGTCATTTTTATTGCCATTTACAGTCATCATCGTCATATTTGTTTGTCAGTATCATTATTTTTGGCCGTCATCGTCTTGAAAGTCATTACATCGTCCCATCGTCATTGTTTTTATCATCGCCGCATTCGGTATATTGTCACAAAGATAATAGTCTTTATCATTTATCTTAGTAATAATTGCAATCGTGAATTGTTTTACATCTCTATATTACTCCGCATCCACAAGACAGCTAATTTGTTAGCTAGCACTAACATCATTCCCACCATTCTAATCTTCTTTCGTATTCTCATCACCAATGTCTCATTCATTTCGTCATCATTACCACCACTATAACCTTCAGCATGGCCACCACCACCAACAGCACCAAAATCACCACTTCTATCACCACTATCGACGTCATTATTATTACTATAACACCACAACTCAACACCAGGACGAACATCATCAGCCCATCTTAATATCACCCTATCACCACCAAACCCACCACTACCCTTTCCCTTCTCTGTCTTGAGGAAACGAAGATGATATATGATGACTTAAGTCATCGTCACTACATCCTCCTCCTCTCGGAGATCTTCAATATAAACTCCAAGATGCGTTGGCAAGCCAACAGAAGGGGCTGATTTCTGCCCGAATCAGGATGGGGGCAGTT
The DNA here is from genome assembly GCF_015706575.1 of Patiria miniata. Lineage (NCBI taxonomy): Eukaryota > Metazoa > Echinodermata > Asteroidea > Valvatida > Asterinidae > Patiria > Patiria miniata. The sequence continues at coordinate 14,964,287 of NW_024037061.1, forward strand.
TGTATCATGCACATCACGCTCAGGTATAAAACAGCAGCAATCCGATATACGACCACCCCGCGGACTCACTGACACCCAATAGGTCATTGCACTACCCTCGACTTCTAAAGAAACAGTGGCTATTTCATGAAACAAAAATGAACTTAAAGGCCCACTTCAAATTATAATGTAATTATTTGGTTTATTGAAATAAAAGGTACAACTTGCGTTAAAAGAGGTATGATTAAGAACTAATAAAAAAAACATTGAAAATGAGAAAGATCAAGTATATAGGCCTACCAAACAACTACTGAAATTATTCTATTGTAAAATCTCTCATTTATCAGAAATCCTAAATTAAGGTTAAGAAAACGTTGCGACAATGTCACATCTTTTAAAAATGGCGATTGGCTCACACGGTGCCGTTTCGTTCATAAGCGACACTGGGTGGTTTACGCTATTCACACTCTGAAATAATATCCCGTATAAAAGCATTGTCTTGTCACCAGGAACCAGACCAAAATATCAGTAGCGTTAAAGTTTATCCTGGATGCACTCCATGATAAAATGAAGTACGTCATGAAATAGCAGCAGGATAACGCAGGCAGAAATGATATTGCTGAGGCACCAAAACACCCCAGGCCTTACGGAGGTGGCGAACGGTAATGCTATCTCATGGTCCCTTGTTGCATTCTGCATCTCCACAAACATTGCTTCTCCCTATACTTCGTATCATCTTCAGGCCGCAAATGCATCTTTTACCATTTTTTTTATAAAGGAAGAAGAAAAATGAGGTCTCAGTTGGTGGAGGGGAAATATTTGGCCAGAACAGGCGGTCCATCATAATGAAATGAAGACTGGAGTATCTAGTGGTTCCTAATGAGATTATGATGGTTGGATCTTGAGTGGCGATATAGCTGGTGTTCTTGTGGACGCACGCCAGTTTTGTTCTCGGGTTCCAAGACGCTGCTTAGCACTCGAATCTCCGCTAACCGAGAATTGGAAGGGTCCGATTTTGTGGAGCTGCCAATGAATAAATATAATTGCTGAGCAAAACAGGGTACCAACCAACGTGTCTTGGATGTAAATGCATCGCCTGTGACTACTTCCCGGCTGATCTTCTTACCAAAAGAATGGCTAATTGTTTTTTCTTAAAAGCTCATTGAGCACACATGCAGCTAACAGCTTTGCTTAGCATAGCATTAAGAAAGATCCCCATATACGATGGAGACTCAACTCAAGCAATCGTAGCGCAAAGTTCATGCCGGCTGTACTATAGCAGCTTCGTGATATTGGGCCCGTACGCGCTTGGCACAGTTGGGGTTGCAAGTAAAGAAGCATGGTCGTTAGCCACTTGACTTGGTTCTTATAAACGTAAAATAGCAAGTAAGCAACGTAATTTGCAAGTATGAAATAGGTTTCATTCAAGTATGGCGATTCCGAGCGGAAAGCTTATGGGAAAGCCTTGTTGCTATGGGAGACTTTTGAGACGCTTGGTGGCAGCAAACACACCCGTCCTTTTCTATTGTTTGCGTCATTTTGAACATGCGCACATTAGCTTAAGCCGTAGACGTCTTAAACGGTACGTTGCTGGCGGAAATGTTAAGCAAAATAACCGGTCTAGGTGTATAAGATGTCTATGGCTTAAACATGACGCAAACAATTTAAAAGGATCGGTGTGTCTGCTTCCACCATTCGTCTTAAAATCCTCCCATCGGTAGAGCGCTTGGACGCTGTTGCACCTGTCAATAAAGAGGCTCTGGTTCAAATCTAAGTATCACGTCAGTTTGCTTGAAGGTCGTTACTATTTGTGGCTATATTATATGGAATATCCCTTCGCACAGCAATGGTCTACGATATGCCAGCAGATTCGGCGATTAATTGTGCAAAACAAGACTGCTTCTTGACCTGCTTTCGGGTCTTCGGTAACCCGTTGTTGTATTACCAAGAAAAAATGGTAGCCAAATTGACCAATCAACAGCTTAGTCCAAATGACGTCACAGTTTCTCAAGTCGACTCTGATTGGCTGGTGCGCGGAGTCGCGCGAAATTTGCATTGCTCACATTCAGACGTTGGTAACGGAAAGGGCTCCGTTGGACGACGGGTGATACTCGGACTAGTTGGTAGCCAGGTTTTTGTTTAAATTGTACAGGATATTTAAAATGCAGGAGTAAAGTTGTCACTTTGGTAAGCTAGTTTGTCAGACTAAATATAGGCTTCAACTTGTCTTTTTATAGTATCTAGTCAGGATGGACGAATTATCATTTTAATCTTGTGGATATGGCAGATGCCAAAGGTTTTTTTTCTTCAACAAACACGAGTAGTCTCGTGCTTTTTTTTTATCTAAAAGTAAAACTCGTATTGTTGTGACCGGGCATACAAGTCTAATGTCTGAGTAAGTTTCTTTCCGCCATGTCACAGATAGAAGGCGGGGTATATGTTTAATGGGGAGGGGGGTACTCTACTCTATATGTATCAGCGAGAAACCTCGCCTATTGATACGCCTAAGATTGCCTATTGCTCACTGCCAACACGGACGATACAGCTGGGGTGGATGAGGAGGCTAGGATAGGAGGGATGTAGGCCCGCCTACTCCATGATCATCTCTTTCCCTATCAGTATATAGTCTCTGCCAAACAAAGAAGACATTGAAATGAGAATGTCTTGTATATAACGTAAAACAAAGTTGAACGGGTGATGTTTTCAGGTATAAGACCCCGTTTTTCATCTAATGTATCTTGGGGCAAAATTGGCAACTTGGACTTTCAGCCACCAGAATTCTTCATCACTTGTGTGGTCACTAAGGTTGCAGGACGCCTCAAGATTTCACTTCTCCCTCTCTGATCTTTCGTCTCCTCCCAAGTGTCCAAAACAAGAAACCGATCACTATTTCCCGTATTGCCCAAAGCAGACAAATACTGCATCTGAATACCGGACCTGACAAATAAGTATCCCATATAAATGCATTGATATGCATGCCACAGCCGAGCACGGGGAGTTTAGAGCATCCGGTGTTTTAGCATTCAGTCGGCGAGAAGTCTCCATGGGCATAGCAATTGCATGAATTTGATCGGGAATGCAAAATATCCTCCCGACTTTCAGGAATCGCGTGTATAAGAGTATAAACTGGGCCCCCAAGTAAACTGCAATGGGAGATGATGGCGATAATGATGATGATGATCTTGCAGTCTGGCCCCGTATACACCGGAGCCGGGGCAGGAGTAGTAATACGGGGGTTTTATTCGCAAGGGGACAGCAGCGCGGGCTAGCGAGGTGACACGCGGGTGTGAAACGCAGCGGACCGGGCTTAGTCCAGTCGCCGGGGCGCTTGTCAAAAGGTGATGTATGCCGCGGCTTTAGGGGCCACAACTGCCTGCGTATTAGACATCCCCAATTATACAAAAATGTTCAGACGTCCGGCACTAAACAATGGACTCAAAATAGTTCACAAATGAGCCGAAGAAGAGTAATTACAGACAACAGGAAGTCATGGAGGGACGCACAGAGGAAAGTATTTCCAATCAATGTCCCCAGGAGCCACGTTTCCAATATCTTTGCTTAATTTGAATTACGATTATTAATTATCAAATAAGCCAAAAACAGAAACTGACTCTCAAGGGCTTGATTCCCGGCGGTCGAATCCTGCTAAAGTCAATTTCTTTGTTGAACTTTTCATTAATTAAGATTTCGAATTAAAACTTGCCGATCTAGGTCCAACCAGCTAATTAATCAAAGGTGTATGTTTTCCGTGTTCATGGACAATGTAGTGGTTCGATCCTCTGCACTCGCTAAAAGAAGATCCTGGGTTTGATTGTCGCCACATTACCGAATCCGCATTCAGGTTTGAAAGAACCGTCAGCAAAATATAAACTAAGATGTAGATTTTATTAATTTTCTTTCTTACATTTTAAGAGCCTTTCCCTCCTTCCCCAAGTCTGCACTCCTTACAGAATCTAGAAGATGACTGGTTCCATTAGTGCTTACCAGACTCTCATTCCCTGTGACACCTATCGGTCATGCGTACACTAATCTTACACGCGATGCGCCCAGGATCTCAATACACACAGCACACAAACACACGGTACATTATACTTCATCACACCATGCACTGTCTGCATTATAAGACGCTAGGCTGGGCTCATATTTTTTCCAGGACACGTTTCTGTTTTATGGCTCGCACTGAGGAGCACCGATGCGGGGGTGACTTGCCTCTTGGGGTCCCCAGAGTCTAGAATTCAATTTCCATCAAATTAAAGATGGCATATTACCGAATGATATATTGGACCGGTAAAAAGAAAAGAACAATCCAAACGACCTTGAACGTATGGGTTAGGGACTATTTACAGTTTTTTTGCAACAAGCCGTCCAGATACTTGTGATATAATTGAAACTATTCTCCCGAAACCACAAGCTCAAATGCCTTCTTGAGGCTAGAAGGTCGCGCGTTCGATTCTTTCTTCAATCAATAAATCACTAAGTTTCCAAAACGTAGCAACCGCGTTCCCAGTGCTTATTTATTTCCAACATCGTTTCCAATAGTAAGCCCTGGATAGAAAACTTTCTTCCTGTATCCTGATTTGATGCTGCAATTGGCCAGAAATGGATTTATATCGTGTACTTGGTGTTGTTATTCACAACGTGCAGTACGTGTTTTCGCAATCATTCGTCCATGCCTTCTCGAAAATATTAATTTTCTTTCCAATTTGTTCATATTAATATGAACTGTGATACTGCATGTTGTCTCGATAAGATCGTAACAGCTTAATTAAAATAAAATCGTGTTTTCGTGACGCACGCCATGCTCGCGCGCTGCGACGAATTGATTCTGTGTTGATCCCCAACACCGCATTCAAAAACAAACGCAAATGTAACGCACAGGCAGGCACCAGACTGGTCCTCATTTGCATACGTGTTCAAAAATCTTGCACATGTATAATAATAATAATAAAGGACATTTATATTGCGCAAAACCTATATGGATATACTCTTCTGCGCATATATGTATGCAAATGATCCAATACCAGGGTGAGAGAGCAGGTAGTGGTGGGCGCGTACTGCTCAACACCCTGGGGACGAGGTTGCTTGTTTTCCTCCTGACATGCTGACACGAACGTCTGATATATCTAGGAATGCAAATTTATGCGACGCCGCACGCCAGCCAATCGGAGTCGACTTTACTAGTTCGTGACGTCATTTCATTCTCAAATCAGGACTCAAACTGTGATTGGTCGATTCGGATGCGCTGTTTTTGAAATACAACAACGGCCGAGCGCGCATAGATCTGCAAAACCCTATGGACACGACCGTGATTGGCCGGCTCTGTTATTGCCGGCATATCGCGTAATCGTTGCAGAGCGCGTAACGGCAGACTTTTTTTTGCTCAATTCACAGCGTGTCTAGATTTTATTTATAGATATCCATGACGAGACCAGATATAGAAAGCGCCGCTGATTGGTCAAAATCTAGAGGTCAATATTGCGGTTGTCTTGCATAATTAATCAGCAAATCGGCTCACATTATGATAGACCGATGCTTTCGCAAGGGTCTGTTACATAGACTAGCTGACACCAGGAAGAAAACAATTGTTTGTCGGGCAAAGAGACTTAGCAACGGGGTCCCGGGGTTCAATAGACTTGGTGCCAAGTCGGTAATTGTTTGCGTACGGTCGGTACCGGTTACTGGCTCCACGCACGCGAAATATCGCTCAGTGTTCTCTCAGCAACACGAAAACAAATCACATCAGGATGTGGGTGAATTGTTTTCGTTTTGCTGAAAGAACACACACCTTTTTGTGCGATCCGTGGACAGAACTTTAAAACGGTGGTTGCGTTTAAAACTCCATAACTTGAAAAGTACATAGGCCTAAGTGATTTAAATGATTCCTGTACTAAAAGAAAACTTATGAATTAGGCTTTCATCTAAATTTTGAAAGTGCTACATGCAGAACTTCACTAAAACAATTGTCCCGATATTTAGGTTTCGGGGTTTTTTACTCACCCTGTACACTCTAAAGATTCCCTGTCCTTGCTTGCCTGTTGGAGGCAAAAGTGACACTTTCCGGGTCAAAATGACACTTCAAAGACTATTTCGGCAGGGTCATTTACCCAGAAACTTTGGCAAAATTGTCATTTTGACCCAGGAAAGTGTCATTTCTGACCCCGAAAAGTGTCAGGCCAAATAGAACCCAGATTCCGAGTCAATCTGACCCGGGCCTTTTTAAATTGCATGGTTTATTATAGATCACCTTTTTATCATCTTTTTGGCATCTTTTCATTCCTCAAATTTTTACTGCCGCTACTTTGTAAATTTCGAATCGAAAGTAAAAGTGAATTTTGTGACTCACTTCAAATTGACCTAATAACGAGGTGTCTTTCCATAGAGTATGGGTATCCTGTCATCTCGTCTTTTTCTTTCGTCTGCAGACATTGGGAGCCATTTTTGTATTCGCACAATATGTAAACCCTGAGCTGGTTGGTCACAATTTTTCGATATTCGAGAGGGGCTTGCCATTATGTAGTGCCGGCCTGTGGTGCTTTTAAATAGTTAATATTATTTTCAAAACTATTGTGCGAATTCTCTATGTAATTTTGTAATCTCTTAGTTTTTACAATGATAACTGCGATGTTTCAAAAGAAGGATCACAAATAATCGTATGCGACGTCTTATCTCGGCCTTTTTTTTACTGGCAGGGACACAGGCAGCTGATGAACTGCAATGAAGTGAATGCATGAAAGACAAGGAAGCATAGTCTATAAAATTATTTAAAACGTAACACCCCCCACCCCCCCCCCAAAAAAAAACACGACTGACGGTCAATCGGTCAGTCATATTGTTATTGGGTCAACACATACAAAAGTGTCTGAGGCTACTGGTGAACAAAGACGCCGGCAAGACAAGTGAACTTGAACTTGGAGGCATAAACAGACCCCCCCCCCAATCTTGAGTGTCGTATTACAAACCGTACTGAAGAGCCAAGCCAACTGAAGTGCCACCCACGGAGCTCAAAGACTTACACATGAAGTCAACCATAGAGCAAGGGAAATGCGTGCCAGAGTGTACAATTCTTTTCAAGCGCGGTGGTTGGGCGTCTTAATTTGCAGACCTGGAATGAACTTAGCCGTGTTAACGTGCCAATCCACCAACTGTGACAAACATATCAAAATATCGGCTGGCATGTAGGCCTACACCACGCATAACGGCAAAGGACATACGACCCCGACGGCCACGTGCCATCAATCTTTACCCGGGGGTCAGAGTGGTACCCCCCTTTCTCTCTACACCCACCTCCCTGAAAAGCCGGCGTACGCCTCCACCCCCTTTGGGACACGCCAAGAACAAAGAGAAGGCGTGAGGGCATTATGAGATTACAAACAAACCAAAACAAAGTTGTGTGCCTGTTAAAAAGAAAATAACACCCCAAATTTGTAAAGAAAAGAGAGTGGGGGTGTTAAGGATACGGCGAAGTCGACAATACCGACGTGTTGCCAACAAGGGGCCCCCGAAGTGGCTCTAAGAGGGTGTCTTTAGCGTGTGATGTAAGCCGCCCCATGTCGGCCGGACTCCCCCAAAATGACCGGTCAACGGTTGACTTGTCCGCGGAAGAGAGCCGGGCAAATGAGCCGTGTTGCGGGGCCGACCAGCCCGCCGTGCCTTGCAAGGCTTGGCTCGGTGATACGGACCGACTCATCGCAGCTGCAATCGGACGCCGGGCTGCTACATACACCGCGCACCGACCGCGTACCGCCCGTCTATCGCAGTCCCGGTCCCCACACGATCAATATCGCAAAACACGCCACACCGTTTGATTTCGGTCTTTTCCATTCTCTCGCGCCTTTCAGCGGTGCCGACTTTGGGCTTTTACAAGACAGTTCCAGACTAATTTTCCTGTCGGTTATTTGTTGACGATTTCATACGCTAGACTGGAGCCCTTAATTATCCGGAAGGAATTTATGAAAAATCGTAAAGTCTGCGGTTTGTGTGCGATATTTTCTTGTGGTCGTGGAGGAGGGGGAAATATCTCGTGTACAGTATGAGGCACACGATTATCACTTGATGCACAGTTTTTTCTCCCTCCAAAAAGTCAAGACTATATCTTTGATATTAGGTCCATCTTAAACAATGACCAATTTGTTTACCTTTTATATACAAGGTCTTCAATAGCCACATTGCCTTTGGTCAAACGGCATACGCTGTGGTTTTATTTTGTTTTGTTCAGCCAATAGATGGCGCCAAACACGATGCGTATTCCCATTGTTTTAGCCCTCTATAAAACCAACAACACAAAAGGAATGCCAAAAATGGATGTAATAAATATGTTGACACATACCGCATAATAATCTATAGCATGTATGATTTGTCCCAGGTCAAGCAATTTTGCTTCGAATCGCCACAACAAGATTCGCTCTTACAATGGTTTATGCGTCATGCAAATTTTAAAAAGCCCATAAAAAAACATTAATTAGAAATTTGAAATTCAGACAAGTTCTCAAGCAAGCAATGTGAATACAGTTGCTCACAGTGGAAGTGCATTTGCAACGGAATCTACAATTATTGTTGTGGACGCCACAAACAGACGAAGAAGCCACTTAAAGTGACCCCAAAAAAAACAAGAAAAAAAACAATTACTCAGATTTCAAATTTCCTGAGATTTCACAATTTGTTCCTGATTACAAAAATTCAGGCTTACCCCACCCCTATCTTAGTCCCCTAAAAGAATCTGTCTGGTGCATTGTCTGAAAGTTATAATCCGTGAAGACTATAGAAAACCATTTTGCCTTATACCAGTTTATTATAATATTGGGGGGGGGGGGGTAGCCCGCAAAATATTTGCAGTGCGGTTTCCTTTTCAGTGCATTCATCGGGTATTGACTGTGTATTCATTGAGGCATTTGATGTCTCCTTATTGTCTGAAGTTATTTGCTAAAAAATGCAGCTATATTGGGTTTCTTCAAAACTCCGTTAAATACGGAAGAATGAAGTAAGGAAAAAAACCATCGCATCCCTGAGGGAACAAAAGGTCTTGCACCTGTCCTTCTAGGGATGAGAATGTGGAATTATAATGTATAAGTGTTCGGTACAGCTGCCGGAATATCTACAATGTGTTGCGTGTATAGAGAATAGCAATGAAATTGGTTCGGCTGAACGCCTTGTCGTTTGACCTACGTGGGCAACTACTTCCGGTCGGGGCTCTTAATACCGGAAGCGATCGTTCACGGTGCACTTGTGCCGCTGGGTGGATATAGCAACGCAGCTAAGCACCCGTAGGCCATTCAACTCGCTAGCGGTAACTGATACTATTGATTCCAGACTCGGTCATTTTTTTTCCTCTGTGATCAAAAAAAATCCTTCCTGGTGGGCATCATCGAGGAAAGGAGATCCGGAGTCTCATGAGTGAACGTCGAAAGAGATAGAATATCGGAGGGTGGTGGAAGATGAAGAGGGGGGAGGGCCAGTGGCGTAACTGGGGAAACCTAGAGGCTCTACCAGCCCCCTCACTCTCCAGAACCGTGTCCTGCTCAGCATTTTGAGACTACAATCCCGGCCAAAATGGTTGGGACACTTCTTGAGCCTGCCACGGTCACCCACTCCCCCGCTCCCCCGGTCAATGTTGCTCTCCCTAGCTGATGGAGCACACACCGCGCAATAAGAGACAACATTGAAAGGGGGCCGGGGGAGGGTGGGGGCCCAGCGAGATTTGGCCAGTATTGTAGCTTCGTATTGCTTGAAACTACGACCAAACCCGATAATTCCCCTCTCCAGAAAATAAGGTACCCTTAAAGTGCCACCCCCCTACAAATTGGACGATAGTTATGGCACCGGGTAAGACAGAGGTTTTGAAACAGACAAGTAGAAATCAAAGTCGAGGGAAGAGAGTATAAGATACAGGTGAGACTGCCGGCCGTAAGAGTTGAATGGGCATGAGGTTAAGTCAGACGGGGTAGCACACCGGAGGCAGACTAGGGAGAAACTAGTATTCTATTTCATTATGACACTGAGAGAAACCAAAGTTTCTTCAGACGTGCCAGTAAAGACGCCGCCAGGTTATGTAAACATGTGGAGAGAAGACAATGAAGAAAATACATTATTTAGCAAGGACGGATTTTAGGGGATGGTTGATGTGGCTACATCCCCGCCTCCACTCCGTGTGTTAATTAGAGAGGAAAATCCAAACTTTCCGTAAGTTTCCTGTAATATCATACAATGAAGCCAAATCTGGCTCATTACATTATTCTTAGGACCCCTGGCATCTGATTTTGACTTTAGCACATCAGAAACATCCCTCGAAAAACCCTAGATCCGGCATTCTTCAGAGACAGGAGGGACAAAAAAAACATCATGCATGCTCGAGAGTAAAGCCCATGCACGGATATTATAATAATAGGGACCGAACGCCACGGTCTATGGTGGGACTCGAACCCCGGCCGCAATGGAAGCAACCACCTTGTATAACTCCCAGAATGAGATACAAGCAGCGACAATGCGAGCGTGGGGAAAGGTGGGGAAATAAATACTACTTTCATTTAGCTTGCAATATGTATAGTGCTCATGAATTAGCCCTTACAGACTTTGTAATAATACAAGGAACGCTGAACCCTAACTCCCTAGGGGGTGTGCAAAATCGTATTGAAATTGGAGGATTCAGGACTGTTAGGGTTTGTTGTTCCCCCTAAACTTAACATTGAATGTTTTATAAGCAATCTTTTAGTTATTCTGGTGCGGTTATATAAAACCGCTTTCCTGCTGAGGTCCAGAATGCATCTTCTATATACCTAAGATGTAATGACGTCACACTTTGTTTACATGTGCGCTTTCTTATGTAGTAGGCGGACCCCACTTTATCTGGAGTCCCGACTTATCACCCATAGGAAAGCGCATATGTAAACAAAGCCATTACGTCATTACGTCTCAGGTCTATTGATGGTTTTAAATACATGTATAAGACACTTTTGTATCTTTTTAAAGTACTTTTTGACGCTTTTTTAATACCATTTCACCAGTGCTTTTTTACAGGGCAACTTACCTGCTTAGGTCAACTAATCCTTGACGGTGTTTTAAACGTAAAGGGTGGGGGAACGGGGATTGAAGAAGAAAAAAAAATTAATGTACATTTTTACTATCATAATAGTTATTCTTTTTTGTTATTATCTTAATTGTTCATTTTATTATTTTATTATTCTCTCACTATTTTTATTGCTTATCACAGGACCATAATGTAAAACAGCCTTTGAGCTGATATTTTGTATCCTGTATGAAGATTTTGAAATAAATGAGTAAAATGGTATTCTTTGCCTGTATTTTGCCTGGCTTATCTGTATTATTTTGCAGAGTATGGAAGGTTGTGTAGTCTTATAACATCACAGTCAAATACTGCTGGGTTAGTTCTTAAAACTAACTGGAAATGTTGTCGCAATGGAAAATAAGCCTAAAAATCAAATTTACGTTGATTGCAGAATTTCATTTAACAATTAATCCTTGTTTAATTTATCATTAGTTATTTTGAATGATTTCCAATGGCGGGTGCATGCACCCAGTTGACCCTATAATACAACGTCAAGTTTGAATGTTTCCAAGTCAATCTACCCACAATTTTTGATGGGTAATTACTAGTCACTGTTTTGTTTCCCTCGCTTGTTTTGTTTTTTTTAAACACGAAGCTTCCGTAATACATTCACAATCCTGAGCAAGGCAATGAAGTATGAAGAACTTAAAATGTTGCAATGTTTGATCGTTATCAAAGAACATAGCTTCTCTGTATGTGCACTGATTGCCCATCAGATGATTCCGAAATATGTTCAGTTCCCATATGCTCCAATGCAACCATTTGGCTTACATCCGAGCTGGCCCTAGGAGTTGGTATAAGTATAACCCCGTCGTATAAATCCTCAAGGGTGATTGTCAAGGGCTCTTGGGTCGTGCTCGTTACATGTATACCAAGCACTCGTGAGAAAACATCCCAATCCGTTGTGTATTCATCACCTAAATAAATAACATGTTTCGTTTTGTCAAAAGAATGTTTCCGTGTTGTAGGCCTTATGTACATTGTATGTCTTTACTTTCTCAAGCCAATAAGTCAAACTCGTTTTCGAGGGCTCCAGGGACCATTCGCCAATTTGTCCACAATGCAAAATTCGTTTTATGTTTGCAAACGTCTACTTACCTCCTGTAACTTCTCACGATCGACTGCCATTCCTTTGCCAGAGGGGAGATATCAAATTTATTGTAATCAGTTTAAGCACTCCAACGACTAACGTCTAAAAGCAAACAAACGAACACACACAAAAATGTGACGATATAGACGTCAACAAAAGCGAAAACACGCACACATGCCGTGTGGAAATAATTGAAAATGTTTCGAGATGAAATTGGATAGGTTAAAAGCTCCACTGGAAAACAAAGAGCGATCACTAAAAAAAAAAAAGGGAAGGATTTGTGTTTTCTAGGGTTGCGAGGTACGTGTTGATACTTGAGATTCGCTCTTTGCATGAGAGGGTGTCATAGCCTGCGCCTGTTTAACACCCTAGTGCTGGGTCAGGGTATACGCATCGGCAACGCCGACCCAAACGATATGGGCTCGTGCCCGGTACATGGCCCCGCCCGAGATGAAAGGGCGCGGACGCAAGGCCCGCTTATGTTTCCCAGACTAAAATAGGGCTTGCTATGACACTGTTTTTGAAGTGTCTGCCCCACTTCCTTCGTTTTCTATTGTTAACGTCTAGTACGATCGTGGAGGAATAAGAAAGGATAATGTTATTGAAGGAGAAAAGACAAACACCCAACTGGAAAGAATCACATTTGAAGCAAGCACCAAAAAATGAAACTTCCATAATTTTATTCATTTCTCACACACGAGAAAACTCTTTTCGTTTAGCCTATAAAGGTTTCTGAAGTTAATTTATTAACACTGGTATCGTTTGAATTCCTTGGAGAGATACTTTAATTTCGTTCCAGAACTTCGTTGGGGTCCATTGTTAATTCAGATTTCATCTGGGAAAACCTATATACTATAAGATAACAAAAAGAATGCATTCCTTTCAACCAGTTCTTTAAAAAAGTTAACTTGTCCGGCCGGGCCGGACATGGGCAATGGAGGTCATACAAAGCACAGTCTCTTCAATTTCATAAAAATGGACATGACATATATCTAAGTAGGCTAGATACTAAACAGCACGAAAACAGGCACGCAGTGAATTTCCCGGTTTTCAGGTTGGATCAGATGAAAAATTCTGCTAGATGCATTTCTGCTAGATTTAACAAACATCTGCTAAATCACCTACAAATCACACCAAAAAACATTATAATAAACACTAAGTTACAGGATGCAGAATGTCTATAGCCTATACTATTGTGACGACAGTTGTGCCTTGCACAATAATGCTTGTCACTTAGTACAGGGTGGCGCTGTTCTGCGCGCTGTACATACCCTCGTCTGATCACATTTTTGTGAATCGTTAGTGAATTTCGACTCCAAACAATTGAGGTTCTCCCCCAAAACTTGACCTAGGGACAGAGGTAATTTGATAACTATATATTTTATAGTTCATAGAATTATTGTGAGGTAATTTTGAGTCATTGAATAATGTTATTTGTAATGTTTTGAGGATCAATAATCACACGATAAAACCAGTTTGTATAAATGTGTTTGTGCAGCGATATATCATCAACGAAACATGTACACTGCACCCTATGTGCCCCTCGTGAACAATGGATTTAGATCTGGGTATAATTCTGGGTTTTATAATATGGTAAATCCTCTTCTTGTTTATTATAAACCTGTGAATTATTTGGGGTCATATCATAACATGCTTTATGTCTAATTCCACATGTTAACTACACGTACTCCACATGTCCACTTTACATGTACATGAAGATGCACTTTATGCATGTGCTTATTATGTCCCTTTGTGTTTTTTATTTTCCACTTTTTACGTGAATGATGTGAATCAAGTGATATGTGAATCAACTGAATCAAGTGAAAGTGACAACTATTGAAGTGAACATCAAACTCCAGAATAAATTAAACGAATAAATCAAACTTTGAACTGTTAATTAAACCTCAAGAAAATTTTGTAATTAACCGATTACCGCCACAACAGCGTCAGGGGACCTCAACGAACAGACTGACCTGCCCGTCCCCGCTGTATTCAAGGCTTTGTTTGAAATAATTGAAGCTCGTTCAAAACAAATCTACATGTTTCTGTTAGGATCACCAGTATTGTGTTGAAAATCTGCTAGAGCTTTTAGTCCGCTAGATTCTCTTCAATTTACTTTCTGTTTTCCCCCAGAACACTTTGGCATAAAATGAAATGGTCACCCTACGGATTTTCGTTCAATCCAAAGACATGCTTGCACAAAAATATATTACTAAAACGGAAAGCCTGTCTTGTTTTGTACTCAACATAGTTCAGGAAGCTGCCGGAGCACATGAACTGTGCAGTCAATTTCCGGATCCGGGTTCTGCACAGCCCATAAGATAGATCATCAAGATTCGACATCCATTACTGCTCAGCCTGCAGTGCAACCACACGAGCATCAAAATGGACTCCAAAACTCGTCGGAACGTTGCTATCTTTGTCTTTGTGTCTGTCTTTGTCTTTTTGTGCTTCGCAATTGCGGCTCTGCACGAAATGCCGTTGGCCAAGCTTAAACGTTTTGCCCGACAAGCGCGTGATGATGGTAAGCGTCTCTATTAATGCCACAAAACAGTTTTGGCGGAAAAAAAGGGGTAATTATAGGAGAGAAATACTCATTTATATGTTTTATCCAATAGGAAGTTGTGCGGGTCTGACTTTCGTTTCGAGGTCCGAGTGGGGCGCCAGACCTCCCCGTTGGACCACGGCGATGCCAGGGACCCCTGAGTACACATTGGTGCACCACACCGACACAGGGTCCTGCTCCACTCCACAGACCTGTTCTGCAAAGATGGTAGCCTTCCAACAATATCACATGGACACCAACGGTATGGAATAGTCAAGTACAACCTTGCTAGAAAGAGCAGAATAAAATGCTCTAAAAATTGGGCAAGTGTCAGTGGCGCAGGGACGGTGGGGATTGGGAGTTTTACTTCACCACCACCCCCCCCATTGTTATAGTATATTGAACAGTAAAAACGAGGGACTTAAAATGATGCACATAAACCACTATTTAAATATGTGTATTATGAACAACGCCTTGGGAGTCATAATGTCTATACCCCTCCCCCTCCCTCATGGAATTTCAACAGCTTATAGTAAAAAAAAAACCCGTGTTAGGTAGTGTCTAAACCCTCCTCCCCCAGTGACAATTTCAACTGTGGGTCCAGAGTTAGACAAAAAGTGCCCAAAATATGGTGAAACTCTCAACAATGTTGCAAACAGTTTAGGAGGTACAAGTGCCAATTTATTTTTAACGGTGCGCGGTACATATCGATACGATTGACAGGTTGATTCCCTGATTCGTTAATGAGCAGGGCCCAATTTCATAGAGCTGCTTAAGCAGAAAAATTGCTTAAGCACGAAAAAACATTGCTTAGTAAACTTAGGTTACCGGCCAAAACTCCATGTGATGTACATTGCTTGTGACTGGTATTTAGCTATTGTTTACTTAGCATAACAATCGCATGGAGTTTTGGCTGGTAGCCTGATTTTATTAAGCAAGACGTTTTTGTGCTAAAGCAAATTTTGTGCTTAAGCAGCTCTATGAAATTGGCCCCATGTTTCTTGAAGCAGTCTAGAGAGCATACAGTATTTTGTTGGCATGCCTCAGAATAAGAACATTTTAGTGACTTTCTGTGTTAGATTTTCTTGTGGTCACAAACGCACGTTCATTTCTGTACTGTCCAGGTTGGTCCGACGTTGGATACAACTTTGTGATCGGCGGCGATGAGAGGGTCTACGTGGGGCGTGGCTGGGGCAAAGTAGGGGCACATGCTAACTCTTCCTTCTACAACCGGCATTCAGTGGGCATTGCTATTACTGGAGAGTACACAGGCTCCTTGGTAACTTACCCAGCTTCTACCTTGCTTTAATAAACAACTCACTCAGGAGAAGCATCCAAGCGGCTTCCTGATGCATCGTTCCTTTCTCTACCACTTAAAAAAAAGAATTTCCGCAACTTTACTTCGATTGGTCATAAAAGATGGCAGCTATCCATGTAGCACTATGTTGGCGGTTTCCCATGCTTGGGGTCTTAACTAATTTTAACATTTTTCAGGTTTTTTTATTCTTATCTCTTTTTTTGTCCTCAGCCCAGTGATGGGGTACTTTCTGTTCTCAACCAATTGATGGAATGCGGTGTCGAGTCTGGCAACCTGTCTCCTGCGTACATCATCAAGGGGCACCGTGATGTGCGGACGACAGACTGCCCCGGTGATGCACTCTACAATGAGATTAAGACCTGGTCCCACTATGGAGATCTTGGAGCCACAACTGAAGAGCCACAGTCATGGACAGCCGATGTCACGCAGGAGATAAGTCAAGGTTTAGCTTGATTTTCCCAAAATAAAATTCACTTTTTGTTGTTTTGAATCCATATTTGACGAGATGACAAACTGAAATGGTCAACTAATGACACACTGATAAAGTCAACAGGTTTTTTTTTTTTTTTGCTGAAAGAGGTTGTTTGAGCAAATTTATGTCAACGAATAAGTTGTAAATTAATCACGTCCTACCTCTACTGTCACGTTCAAAATAACAAACATTTTTTTTATTTTAGCTTTTGAAAATAAAATGCATTCATATGGGGCCTAGGTTTCTTTGTAATCGCTTTACTCGAATGGTGTTGTCTAAGTCTTGGCTCCATTCCGGTTTGACCTGATTTTAGACCCTTATGTTGAATTGGATAGTGTTTTATCTTCTGCTTCAAGTAAGTGCATTTTGTTCGTATAACCATGGTTTCCAACAGATTTTGAAGACATTTATGAAGACTGAGCTGGGGAAGAAGTGCAGGTGCTCACTTGAATGTTCACTTGTGATGTCCACTTCATGCGTGAAGTTGGGGATAGTAACTTAGAAACAGCGACTAGACTTCTTCTGTGTTAAATAATTAGGCTTTTGGGCTTACAAATTAGAATAGATCAGAAAAACCTAAACGAATGAAACAGAGGTCTGTAAATCTAGAACGCGTGCATGCTGGCATTCAACCCACTACTGACTCTTCTTATCTGTATTTTATATGTGCAACTTAGGGCCTTGTTACACGAGATTTTTTTTTAAAGGAAATTTGTTCTAGGCATTCTCCAAGAAGAAAAAGACACAAAAGTGACAATTTTCTGTGATGTTCTGAGGAATTTCACTGCTGCCTTGCTCGTAGGGAACGCTGGCTTAGCTTGCAGCGCATTCAGGTTGCCTATTAAAATTGCCTCGCCTGGGTCATTCGCATATTCAAAAATATTAAAATTGGGTGCAGAATAGTTGGATGACCTTACAGTATTGCAAATTCAAATGTTTCTGATTGCGGAGTGAAGGGTATGGAATGAAGCAGTTTAAACAATCGGAAAACACAGTATCTGTTTTCATAGGTGTACATTAGTATTTTCACCCATCCAACATCCGGCAAAATGGAAAGGGGGAGTTTTGTGACGATGACTGGATATAACATTTTAAAATGAGCTTTAAAACATGCAACACTGGAAATGGCATCCCCAAGTAAACGATACAAATCCGTACTTGCTAATGCAGGATCGAATCATAATAAAAGAAGCAAGTAACCATCCAGAGTCTAATTTTGTATCGTGGTTGAAAAGTTCACCCTGCGAACGAGGTTGTGACGTGTGTGACCTAGCCGTTAATTCTATTTTCTTTTATCTTAGGAAGTTGCGAGGGTCTGACTTTCGTCTCGAGGTCCGAGTGGGAAGCCGTATCTCCCCGCAGTACCACGGCGATGTCAGGGACTCCAGACTACACAGTGGTGCACCACACCGTCTATGGGTCATGCGACTCTCTTCAAACCTGCTCGGCAAAGATGCTGGGTTTCCAGCGGTGGCACATGAACGCCAGAGGTATGTACCATTGGTGCAGGTCAAGCCATACCCAAACCAACTTGGAACAAGACCAACTGGGACTCAGACCAACTCGGACTTGAACCAATTACTCGGACCCGAACCAACTCGGGCCCAGGTTGGTCTGAGTTGCCTGGGCCTGAGTTGGGTTGGGTCCGAGTTGACTCGAAACCTGTATGGGTGTACGTGTTCTACATAACTCCCGAGAAGTGACACACACAAGGAGAACAACAGAATCCGTTCAGTCCTTGGGAGTTGGGTCTTATGTTGGAAACAGTCCTCTGTAGTAAGTTTGTGTGCTTAGTCTATGGGAGAGTGTTATTTTACAGGGACAAAGGGAAACCAAAGCATTGTCTTTATAGCATAGTAAAACAAGAGTGTGAGGAGGAAGAGAATAACTTGTAAAGCGCCAGTACTAGGCGCTCTGCATGCAATGGCGACCCCTCTATAAAGCGTTTCACTCTTATTAACATGAAATACTGTAAATCAGTACAATAGTGGGTGCAGTACTATAATTCAAGCGCTGTCAAAGTTGAATGTAGGCTTCGAAGAATCTTTCCTATACGCTGCCGAAGTCGTGACATCACTGAGAGGTCAACTCGGTGCAACCATGGCTACTGGGTCACAAAACACTGTAGGGGTGCACACCGGTAAATAGGCCTAAATCCATCCGCCGAGCTCATGAACAAAAGTTATACCCTCAAAATGTTCTACATTATAGAGTTCTGAGAGCCATAACATTAGGGAATTGGATACAAGTCCCCTGCAAGTCCTCCTGTCCCAATTCAACTCAGTTCCAATGAACTGTTACAAATGCAGTTCTTTGTAATTGCTCATCCACTGTTACTTGTGACTGGGCTTGTGATGGACTTGTGATGGACTCGACAACATCCATGGAAAGTAATAGGTTAAGGCTCCGAACAATAACAACTGTAATGAACACCTTTAAAATCTAAGTGTATAGGTTTTTATGTGGTCACTTTAACTCACTATCTTTTCAGGCTTTACCGACGTTGGATACAACTTTGTGATCGGCGGTGATGGGAGAGTCTACGTGGGGCGTGGCTGGGGCACCGTGGGGGCGCATGCTGGATCGGACTATAACCCGAATTCAGTGGGCATTGCGATCATGGGAGACTACACAAGCTCCCCGGTAATGTAACCAGCCTCAATCTTGCTTCAACACACTCCTAAAAGTCCCGGATTAGATTCGACTGAAATCCGGGTCAGATTTGACCTGACACCTTTCCGGGTCGAAATGACACTAACTCTGAGTCAGTTTTCCGTCCTGTTTGACACGGAAAGAGTCTTTCTGACAAGCACAGATGTCGTTTTTAAGCTATAGAAGAGTGTCAGGGCAAATCTGACCGGGATCAGACAATCAGGGTCAAATCCGTCCCCGTATAATTAACAGTGTGTTCATCACACGAGAGGCTAACTTCAAATCAAGTTTCGGTTGTACAAAAAGCAACATCGGCACTGGGTCCCCTTAAAGACATTACATTGCTGACGTTCATTAAACCCGGTTGTCTAGTCTTGTGCTGGCGGATTCCACAAAATAAAGTCGTAAGCTGGTAAAAAGAATTGTAGTCACCTCAATTTAATCAGCTGCTGAGCATAAAAGTGCAGATCAGATGAAACTTAACAAAAACAGGTTACAGCCAAAATGCCATGCAATGTATGTTGCTCCTGATGGTCCTCCACTGATTTTTGCTCAGTTCATAAATTTGCTGAGCACTACTTTGCAGCAGTTATATGAATAAGTTGTTCGTTTATATTAAGTTTAAGTGTTTTTTTTTATACGTTTTTCCTCATTTTTTTCAACAGCCGAGTAGTGGGTTACTGTCTGTTCTCAACCAGTTGATGGGATGCGGTGTCGAGTCTGGTAACCTGTCTCCCTCGTACAAAATGAAGGGGCACCGTGACGTACGATCAACAGAGTGCCCCGGCGACGCCCTCTATAATGAGATTACGACCTGGTCCCAATATGAAGCTTAAAACGGGAGAGGGCGCATGTCGGTTTTCTAGCTCCAAGTGGGGAGCACTTTTACTGACGTAGTAGGCCTATATATTAAATGTAGCTTAAATAAGACTTGACACTTTGTATGGCGGTAGTGTAAACTGGTGAGAGTTTTCGTTAAAACCATCTGGAAGGAATCTCTTCTGAGAAGGGGTGTGGTAGGTGGTTCTGAAAACAACAAACCGGTTCTTGTAAACCCTTATAAGGTGCTTCATAATGGGTCTCATATTTCTCATAAACTGTATTTACCTTTCTGTAATAATAGACATATCTCCAGCGCCTTGAGTACCTCATAGTTGGTAGATACGTGCGCGATATAAGTCTCCGATAATATTTTTTTTTTAGAACAACACATCTTTTCAAAACAGATTCTTTCCACATCATGTGTTTAATACCGCAAACCAGGCTCACTGATCAAATTTAGCTTTATTGACCTTGAATATGCAAGGCATTTATTTTGACAAAGGTTAAAATGGCTTTTGCTCATATACTTTTTCACTTTCGGTTATGATTTAAATGGACTTTGGAGTTGGAAATATGCTACTGAAATCTACTACAACTGAAGCTGTATTGAGAAAAAGTCCTATGGCGACAACAAGTTCAAAATATTCTTTTATTATTAGAGAGTTCGGAGAGCCATAAAATTGGAAAAAAAATTTTTTTAAATAACATTGAATCCATGGCTCGGACTTGGGGCTTCTAAATATGAGCATTCAATGGGCTCGAAAGTGGCGCTATTTTGCCTTTTTGTGATGGGGGCGTTTTTTCAAGACGGCTACTTTTCCGCTTTGGGAAAACTAGGGGTCGTCTTGTTTCTTTGGGTAAGAATTTTTCAAAAAGTCAGTGGTCAACCCACCAAAAAAATGAAAAGCAAATGACAGATGACATGTTGATCAACAATTTTCTGTGCAGCTTAAATACTTGTGAGAGTTCTGGGTATTTTTAAAAGAATTTCGAAGTATGGGCATTTAGCACTGGTGTCTATGGGAATTTTAATACATGTACATGGGTGCATCCGGCAAGGTTACAGTGGCAATGAATAGCGCCCTCATAAGAGCAAAAGGGTACATGTAAACAAAGATGAAAGCAAGTTACAAACACAACAGAATGTAACCAAGGAACGTTTGAAATACTTCCTGGAGACTTTTCTACATCTGCATCCGTGAAGAGAAGTGCGAGTTCGTATTTCTGTGAAGTGTGGATGAAATTAGGCACTAAAGGTGTTCTTTTTTTGCAATGGAGCGCAGGCATTATTTTTCAAAATGGCGATGGGCCACAGGCCTCCAATTAGGGGTGACCATCTTTGGATAGAATTTTCTTCCACAAGTCATCGGATTACCACCCAAAATTGAAAAGAAATTAAAAGATGATGAAACGAGCTTTAATTTGATGAGTGTTTCAAACACTTTGGAGAGTTGCGAGTATTTTTAATTGATTTTGGAAGCACTGCGTAAAATCAATAAGGTCTATGGGAGTCGATTTACTGGTCTGCACCCATACATGTACACTAACTTTTGCACTTCAAAGATATTCCATCATGATCAACAGATGGCGCAATTTACAGGAAGAGAACGCTATCTGATGCTGGTGGTCGTGGAAGTGAAGAACCGAATACAAGTGTGAGGGTATCGATACCCATTCTAGGAACACAACCCACACAGAATCGAATAAATTATGGAATCGATTACGCTCCAGTAATATGGTACGAGCCCCCCCCCCCCCTATTGTTCCCGCCCCTATTGATTTCCAGAGGCCTAACTGTCCGTAGAAAAAAACGGTCTACAATTCAGCACGCCTCCTGCTAAAATTCCTAGATCCAACCCTGTTAGTCCCCCTAAAATATAGGCTCTAGAACAGCGCCTGGTCAAACCTATTGGAATATTTCATTCAAACACAAGCAAAATACGGTCGCGTGGTCGACTGAAATGCAGTCGACCAGATGTAAACACCCAGGGTCATTCAAGCGTTTCTGCTGTTTTTGTATCAGAAAAAAAATCAAAACAGAATTTCCTGTAAACCTAATTCGGTTAAATAATAAAATTGCTGGGATAACATAAAACAAAACAGTATCCAACAATATATTGATAGCGTTCCCTGGCGGCAACTTTGAATGGCTAATCTTGTCTTTTTTTTACAATCATGACTTGAAAAAAAAATATTTAATGGCTTAATTTGTACCAAGTTAGTAATGCATTTGAATGGAAATTGTAGAAATTATGCCACCGGTACTTTTGTTTTACCTAAGTGTGTGTGTTTAAATTATAAAGCACTCTCTTATAGTTGTTGCTGTATAGCGCCTATAATAAAGCTTAAATACTCGGAATGTATAAAAAAAAAAAAGTTTAAAACATAAAAAACACTCCTTTTTGTGTTTCAAATATAGCGTGGTTATCGGTCACTATTTTTTAGAAGTTTTGCACGGTTTTTTTTAATGGTGGTAGTATCTGTGTACAATATTCGACGAAGTTTTTAAGTAGATTGATTACGTTGTCACTTATAATCTGGTTGCCAAGACTCTCTTATTTTTGTACTGAAGTAAACTTCAAAATGTTGTCTGCAAATTCAAATGAGCCCTGAGTCATTTATTTCAAGCTCAAGACATTTTCATGTGAAAGTATTATTATATTGTGCACATTCAATAATTCAGGTGAGAGGCTTGCTGGAAAGATTCTTTCAAAGTGTCTTTCGCTCGAGAACCTTTTTCCCTATCACCTAAGTAAAAATGTATTAAGACTTTCTTGTTTGTTTTGTCCACAACAGACCTCTTGCATAGGGCGCCCTCACCGAGGACATGTTCCGCTGCGATACACAATACACAAGAGTCGTACTTCGTACTTTCATTGGTTTTTTTTAATTTAAAAACTGGACTTTGAGCGGAGCTTAAACACCAGTCCATGCATGTCCAGTCATTCAACATGGATCTCTTGTAAACCATGTCCAATTTTTTTGATCCTAACTGTTAAAAAATCTGTGAACAAAATGAAATATCATTTTGGGTATCGTATATTCTAACACAACCTCTTGAATTTGAATATTTCGTTTGTTAATTGACATTTGACAAGAGGTAAACATTTCTTTTTCATGTCCCAGTGGCGCCCCCAAGGAGGCCCCCCAACAGGTTGTCAACAAATATTTGTTTTGTATTGTAATTTATTTTAGTCCCACGATTTGACCTTATATAAACTAATTGTTTTCTGCGGCCATAAACGTTTTGAAAAAATGTAACTTCAAAAAATGTGAAAATCTTGTTGAGCCCCCCCCCCCCCCCCCCCCAAAGCCAAATCCCGGACGCGCCACTGAGTAGTCTCCGTGCCTAATTCGTCATAATTGACAAGCCCGAGGTAGAGACACACAAGCGTCATGGGCTCCGAATCTCGTCTGAATATTACTAATTTGCCCAAGGAATATGCTAATTTGCTTAAGGCCAAAACAAAAATTAAGTCGGTCTCTGGTCAGCGCGCGCGTCGATTTTAATCATGCGCGTCGATCTTTTTTTTTCAAAAATGTTCCGCGGTAGCTCCAACAGCGCCCTCTATTTCCGCACCTCCTCAATTTTTTTTAACCAAAGAGCACCAAGGAATGGGAAATTGCACCCATGCAAATGATCGAAAGCACCAAGGCAAATTATGGAGGACACCAATGTACATGAGGACACCAAAAAAGCAAAATAGTACCCTCCTTGTCTGTACAATCCAAGCTTGAAGAAAGAAAAAAAAAAAAAAAAAAAAAAAAAAGCCGCGTGGCCGCGTCAATTCCGGAACTTTGGTCTGACCAGAGACCGAATATTTTTTTTTTTTGGCCTAACACAAGTTTAACTTGATTGAAGCTGTTCCTTGCTCTATACAGGGTGGTGCCGGCAAAAAACAAACGCAACCTCATACTTCCACTATTCAGAGATCTACACTATATATGTATAGGAAAGTTTGTTGGAATGAAAATGATACCAAGAACTTCCGATTTGGTCCAACAGTTTTGATTGCAACCGTTGCCTAGTGGTTAGGCATGCTGGCTAATGATCGGAGGTCTCGAATTCGATTCCTTGCTCTGCCCCTTCAGCTTTTGCTCTCTTGTTTTCAATAAGTCAAAGTTTTATCTTAGAAACGTTATTTTCAATTGGATACTACTTGTATAGCAGCAATTTTCTTTTTCTTTTCTGATCCGAGGCTCTGGAGGATTTTCTTTAAAAGGGAAATAAAGTCCGAAATCCGTACCAAGTTGAAAAAATGGTAGTCTCCACTCAAGCCTGGTTATTATAACTATGCCTCATAGGAAAGCGCACAAAGTACCCCAGATAGTTGTGTAATAATAAATATCGCGGGGGCGACGGGACATTTCGCTGGTTCACCCCCCACCTGTACTTTCTTTGCCGGTGAGGGGTACTTGTGAACAGAGTGGGAGTGGGAGCCTACTGCTCGACACCATGGGGATGAAATTGGGTGACGGTTGATCGAACAGTTGAATAACTTCATACCCAGATATGAGATAATGCAACGGACAAAACCATTTCTTCTGTTCACCTATTGTGTACATGCTAGACGCCCAGGTTTTGCAAGGTCATGTGATATTGTGATGCTAAAATCGAATCTCCGAATGTCCGTTAAATTGTGGTAGACACTATTACAGTTATCAGTAAACACAGTGTACGTGTAGCCAATGGCGCACATACAGCTCACACGCATATGCCGTTGACAAAATTGTGTTGCTTACTTCCTTGTTTTGATCATGTCATGGGGAATTCCATTATGCATAATGCAGTGTTGCATTTCGCAACCCGGTATACACAAAAGCACTTCCTTCTAGCGACATTTTTAACGGTTTAGCTTGAGTTTTGTAGTGTCTGCGCTGAGTTGGCCACCTTGTAATGTCCACGATGGCTCTTCCTTGCTTGGCTGTTGTAGGCATAATTTGTCTCTCCGTAGGAAGTAATGGCGTGTTTGGGAAGACCTCGGCACATGAAATGCGAAGCTCCAAGAACAAAGGTGGGTTAACATTCATGTGTCCATTTTTATATGTCATCCATGTTCATGTACATGGTGCTATTTAAAATACATGGCACATTATTCGCTCTCGTGTCCCTATACGAATGGTGGTGCCCCAAAATTTGGACTCCCGTGTAATCCCATCGCTCCTAGTCTCACACGCACGTGACCTGTCACGACTGTTTTAAACAAAATGTATGTTCATTAAGGCATGCGCAACAAAAACTTAACAGTCCGAATATTTTAAAGAGTCCAAAATTCACACTGCACTGGGACGTATAGCCTACTGCTTAAAACTAAAAACGTAGGACTATGCGGTGAAACTGGATCTGTGTGTATTTTCTGAGTTGAATAACAATTAATAAGATCTGACGAAACCATAGTGTCCGGCAAATTTTAAAAGACAGTGATCATAATTATTGCAGATAAGACCCGGGGGAAACAGTTTTTCAACTTGTTGGTGGATCGCAGGCGCTAAGGCTTCAGCACATATCCAACCCCCCAACCCCCGATAAGTTAGGTTTTCCACTTAATATTTGCAGGCTGCTTGTTTGTGGTGACAATGATAGATCAGGATTCCATTATTAAAATCCATGCAACACCAGGATCCTATGACAAAGACACATGCTATTTTGGGAAGGTCGGGGATACGGCTATTGACTTATGCACTGCACTTGTGGCTCGGTGGCCGTGGGTTAATCATTAAAAAAAATAGTGTCGCAAGTTGGCAACTGTTCAACTATAACGGGCATGCAGATGACGTCACTGGACCAAGTGAACAATGTTTTATACGGTCTAACGCATGCGCAACACGTGCGCTAGCCCCATAAAATTGTGTCTCAAATACTGGACTTCTTCCTTATTTTGTAGCCACACACCAATGCATGTTAAATTTCCTGAAATGTTGTTTACTGAATTGGAAATTTAGACTGTTTTCCCCGGGTTTTTTTCGCAAAGCAAGCTAATTTGCATGGGTTTAATTAGCAATCAGGAAAAATCGAAAACCGATACTTTTGTACGTCTAGTTTTGGTGTTATTTTCGGGCAAATTTGGAGAGAGTTTGACGTCCAAAATGACTATAGGATTTGTCTCGGGGTGATGGGTCATGCACCTCTGACCTTTCGATTTTTCCGTTTATTACGGAGCTTATTCTAAATTTAACATTTAGGAAACACAACTTTTCAGGAAATTGAGCAAAATCGCTCTATGGCTCTAAATACGGAAGAAGTCCTTTTTAGACACACGGGGCTAGCAATACGTGTCTGCCCGTCAACATTTAATTCGAAATCTGCGCGACTGCCCGTCCTCTATACAGCTATGCTGGATTTTCAACGCGGCAAAACACTGCATTTATAGATCTATTGTTGGTATTTTCGGCTCATGATGTTGGCATAGTCAGTGGCGTAGAGATGACAAAGGGAACAAGAATTTACTTCAGTCCACCTCCAAATTACCAGTTAAGGAGAAACATGGAACAAGTAAATTCTTTTGAATTCCGATTAGGTCTACAACTCTTTAATCAGATTTCCACACATTTTGAACGGAGGGGAAATATCCTACAGGGGAGACGTTTCATGCATGCAGTGTCAGTGATGAAAATAAAAGATGTTTAATGAAATACAAGAATGGCAATTACATGTGTAAGAAACGAATGAAACAGAGGCAATTTTGGGAGGCATATTCCAACTTGGCGACAACGTCTAAGACAAGAAACTGGATACAATTTATAACAGATCCGTACAGGAAAAACTGAGAACGGAACAGGACACAGATAAAACAAAACCAAACAAAAACAAACCAACAGACTGGGATGAATTGAAACCTAGAAAACAGGAATACTTGAAAATCACAGGAGAGAAAGAGGATGAAAAAAAATAGAATGATAAAAGAGAAGGAGCGATACATCTCCAGTTCTCGTACCATCTGTGGTGAGTCTGTACCTGCAGATATATGATTGCTTACCCCACCATCACCCCATACCCATCCACCCTACCCCATCCCACACCCCACCCCATTCCCACACCCCACCCCATCCCCACACCACACCCCATATACACACTCACGAGCTAATCTCTTTCCTTTCCCCACAGACTCCCCGTGCGATACATTAGTCTTCGTCAATCGGACTCAGTGGCATGCCAAGCCCCCTAAGGCTGTGGCTCTGATGCCGGTGCCGGTGGGGTACACGATCATCCATCACACCGACACTCCGCAGTGCTACACTCTCGATGAATGCTCTGCAAATATGAGCATCTTCCAAGAGTGGCATTTCAAGAAAGGTGATTTTATTTTAATAACCCGTCAGGAGACTATTCCGAGGTCTGTTGCTGACAACTTTATCCATAATAGGCGCACTGTATCAGGTAATAGTGGCAGGATTGTTAAACTTCGCTAGAACCATCCCATAATGAAGTTATCCGATTGTGAACTTTGCTGATAATTTCTCGTGTGGGAAGATCCGGAGAAGTTGTTTAGAATCATGCATTATATACCCGATGCAATGAGACTGCGGATAAGACTCTCCGCAACTATAAGCTTTCATCAGAAGATTGCCAAATTTATATTTTTGATTTGCCATAATCCACTTGTCTGAGTCAAAGGAAATCCACATTTTGCAATAATTATGCTCAACATGTAGGTGAAACTTGCTGGCAAAAAGTGTTGTTTTTTTCTTTCTGCACCACCCTTTATATCACAGTTGCAGTTGTTACTTATGTCAAGTTGGCACTGGGTGTCTTGTGATCGACTGGTGAAAGCTTGTGACAAATATTGCTTATTAACTTCTCATAGCCTGAATGCTAAAAAGCCAAAAGAATCACCACCATTATCAGTCATTTACATACCCGGCGCCTTTTACCATTTTTTCTTCTTCAAGGCTGGAACGATATCGGATACAATTTTGTCATTGGTGGCGACGAGAGGGTCTACGAAGGGCGTGGCTGGGACACCGTGGGTGCGCAAGCCGGGTCTACATACTACAACCACCACTCGGAAGGCATTGCGATCATCGGAAACTACATGACTGAGCTGGTATGTTGGATTTCTTATAAGGCTGGCTTAGCAAAATTAACAATTGTTGTCAATCGTGACAATCGAAAGTCAAGTCACATGCATGTCGCGTGCTCGAAACAGCTGATCGTCTGCTATAGTTCGCTGCTCCCATTCATGTGTGAAAACGTGGTGAAATAGCATGGGTACCAACTTTTTTATAAACTGAACACGTGATCGTTCTATAGCCCAATGAAAATACAGTATTCAAGACAAAGGTATAACAATAAAAGTTATTTTCAATTGATTCATAATGACCGCACTGCACTGAAATGGACAATACATTTAGCACGTATAGGCCTATATTTGAACTCATTCAGTGGAGTTACGGTGTGATCCTATTTCAAATAAGTGAGACTAAAAGGCACATTATGGCCTGCAATCCGCGAAGATTTTATATTTGAATTGTTTACTTATCCTGTTTCAAAGGTCTGATTGAAAGGAAACTAACCTAATGTCTTACCGTCCCCGAAAAAGACGGGAAAAACCGATTGTTTACTTCTGACGCCGAGAGCATTTTGTGGCATACTTATACGTGTTTTCAGCCGTGTCCATTCAATGCACGGCACTCATTGTGTGTGCGACACATAATCCACACAGCACAAATGCACTGGTGGAACATGTGCGGCAGGATGCACGACTAGCACCAACAGCTTGATTTTTGAGAGCCAAAATTGTGACCTCAACGAAATTCGTTCTGGCAAGAATAACACAAACACGTCCAGTTTTTAAGTGGTGGTTGTGTGGATGTTTACATCCTACTTTTAAATGCTTTTTGCAATGGACATCGTGTTTTGTAGGGCCCAAATTGGATACATTCCACGACGGAATGTCCCTTTAAGCAAATCTTATTTACAAGTCAGTCAGTGATGTGCAATATAGCCTGACTCCTCTGAAAGCAGAAATAAGAGACAAGGCAGGTAAAGCTGGTCCCCTTCATTTGAAGTCCTCATGCATCTGGTCTACACAATCATCGGGGATCAGCGAATTTAACCCATTCACTGGCGTTACTTGGTTATCCTGTACAATAGCACTACCCGGGTAGGGTTAGGTAGGGTATACCCGGCTTTCTTTACCAGTTTACAACCACACAGTGAGCCCTCTCAGACCAGCGAAGATCGACCCCCTTTTTTGTTTACTCTTGATTCTAGTCTCTTAAAATTAGCCAAGGGCAGAAAAGTGGTTCAAGCGATTTCTGAAGAGAGGCTTTAGGAGTTGGTGAGGGAAAAGCCAGCATTCTTCAACATTCTTTTGGTTTTGTAGCTTGGGTTAATGCTGGATCCACATTTTCAATCTGATTTTAATCAATTTGAAAAATCGAAAATGACCATGAAGATCTATTTGGCTCATTTGTTACTGTGAGTCCCCTTCACCAATGACATTGGATTGCCAAGCCTCCAAGTTGAATCGATTAATTTTATCCAAAAGTTTACAATAGTTTCTTTCTTTTAAACTCACATTTTTTTCTCTTCAAATATCATATAACAGCCGACTCCGGGTGTACTGAAGGTTTTCCATCAGCTGACGGCTTGCGGTGTCCATCTGGGCTACCTGACCGACCGGTACGTGCTGCGAGGCCACCGGGACGTACGGCAGCTCGGCCCCACGGATTGCCCTGGAGACAAGCTGTATGCCGAGATACGCACCTGGCCTCACTACCTCGAACCGACGGATGACGACACGACTTAAGCTTGATAAGGGTGCAACCTTGTATTAAAATTCCCATAGACACTAGTGCTAAATGTCCATACTTCAAAATTATTTGAAAAATACTCAGAACTCTTACATGTATTTAAGCTGCACAGAAAAAAATGATGATCAACATGTCATCTTTCATTTTATTTTAATATTGTTAATGCAAGAGGGGCACTTGTGTTTATTAGGGGCAGGTTTCCCATTACAAGAGATGAGACAATTATTTGTAGCGCGATTATATGCTTACACGTGTGCGTTTGAGGGGCAGTTTTATTTTCACATCGAAGGGGCACATTTATAGCCACTAGAGGGGCACTTATAATAATACTTTCGGATAAAATGCAATACAGAGAAATCTTGATAAGACAAACCTCAAGGGAACAGGTTTAAAATTTGACTTAAGCAGAGTTCTGAGTCAAGTAGGGTTGTAGGCCTATATCATTGTTATACTACTGAAGGCAATGGATTTTCTGTTTGACTTAACATTTGTTTTGAGTTACCAGAGTTTGACTTATCGATATTTCACTGTACTTAAATGAATGCAGTATGTGAGCGAATAAGAACTAATTAACGAGAAACGTTTGCAGCTATTCAAAAGTAACTGACATGTTTTAAAGCATACTTGATTCAAAGATAGTAATTGCACTAGCCTCCCTGTGAAATTATTCTTTCTGGTGTGCTGTCATTTTGAAGAAAATACTTTAAAGACGCATCTTTGGAAATTTCCATTTGATAGTTCGTTTTTAATTCTGCGAAGCCGTGATTGGGCGCGCTAGCGTTGGCACGACGCATAACCCTACGCGCGGTTGCTATAAATGACAAATCATAAACTCTACCCTTAATTCATGCAACACCCCGAAATTTTGCAGCATTGACCGATTAACATGAAGTATCCTTCCCGTTTGTATCACCCTTAAATATTTTCAACGTTTTATTTTTAACGGAAAAGGGGCTGCTGTTACTTGACCTTCACTGAGTCAAACAAAGCATATTAGTGACAGATCCAGGATATTTCAAATGTGGGTATAGCTGGGGAATTAAATCTTGGATTGTCTGAAGGGGGAAGTTGCCGAGTCGTTAAACTACTGAACAACCATTTGCAATAAAAAAAAAATAATTGCGTAACGTTGTTTCATGAAAATTTTGAGTAGCTGGGCGGTCATCGGTCGGTCGGTTGGTCGTCTGCGAATCTTTCCTTCAAAAAAACCACAAGACCAAACTGCTACCAAACTTTGAGCTCAAACGGAGTTTCAAATGTTACTGTAGATTTTGATGGCGACAAGCTGTGAAGATGCGTATATGCACATGATGTGCCACCACTGTCGAAACTGTGCCCCCCCCCCCCCCCCCCCCCCCCCGCATTCTCAATTTTTCGGCCACAAAAATTGTGGGTTCCTTTTCTCACACACATTTTTTAATTTAGGTCCTCCGCTCCACCTCGCACCAACAAAATGTTATGGAAACTAAAACTGTTCACATTTTAGAAAAGAGCAATTATGCGCGATTAAATCATCTCTCTCTAGGCGGCCCTTGTGGGGTCATCAAGGGCCGTCTAAAGAGAGTTGATTTAATCGCGCATAATTGCTCTTTTCTAAAATATGAACAGTTTTAGTTTCCATAACATTTTGAATAGGTGCAAATGATACACTCTACCTTTAATTATCACGTTAATTTGCAAACGTTTCTCGTTAATTCGTTCTTATTCGCTCACATACTGCATTCATTTAAGTACAGTGAAATATCGATAAGTCAAACTCTGATAACTCAAAACAAATGTTAAGTCAAACAGAAAATCGATTGCCTTCAGTAGTATAACAATGATATAGGCCTACAACCCTACTTGACTCAAAACTCTGCTTAAGTCAAATTTTAAACCTGTCCCCTTGAGGTTTGTCTTATCAAGATTTCTCTGTATTGCATTTTATCCAAAAGTATTATTGCAGGTGCGGTGGATCCTGGGGGCAGGGGGCACTTCCCCCCCCCCCCCTATTTTTCCAGGCCAACAAAAGTGTCCCTCTCGTGGCTATAAATGTGCCCCTTCGATGTGAAAATAAAACTGCCCCTCAAACCCACACATGTAAGCATATAATCGCACTACAAATATAATTGTCTCCTCTCTTGTAATGCAAAACTGCCCCTCATAAACACAAGTGCCCCTCTCGCATTAACAAAATTGTGCACCTTTTCGAAATGTAAAACTGTCCCTCGAAAGTACAATTTTATTAGTGCCCCGCTCGCATCATTAAAATTGTGCACCTCTCATGAAAAAACTGGTCTTTAAAAATAACAGTGCTCCTCCTCATGCAAATAAAATGAAATAAAAATGGTCACTTAGCTAGCCATCAAAACAAAAGTGCCCCTCTTGCGATAAAAAAAATGGTATCTCTACACATAATTATATATAGTCAAATTTATGGGCGGATCCAGAGAGGTTACTGACAGGGGCGGAGGATGTGCATGTGCAGAATGCCAAGGGCGGATCCAAGGGGGTGGGCCAACGGGGCCATGCCCCCCCCCCCCCCCAAGAACCCAAATGGTTTGACGTCACAAAAAAGGCAGCCACTATTCTTCCAGACTTGAAGGTCAGCCTTGACAGCAACCGGTATTGACGTTTCGGCATCGATGGCGGCGTTTTTTTACACTGACGTTGACATGAAGTTTAGAATTTCTTCTTCAGTTAGAATGTAACATTTCAATCATACCGAGCATATTTTCTGAGAAACACAACGTTCAAAAGGCCATGGTTTTGGGGGCTCACGAATTTCAATCCTCTGTTACAGGTCTTGGTACGTAATCGGATTAGCTTTCCCTGACCACGTCCCCACGCTTTGCCTTTGCAACCATAATGGCTGTAAGGACCCGGATCTCGACCAGAAATTAACGTTTGTTGGCAGATTTCTCAAAGAATGTAAACATGACAGAGCATTCAGTGCCAAATCTGCCAATGAATGGTTACTTTTGGCTTGATGTTTTAAACCCTGGTATGGAGTCATGTGGCACAATTTACAATATCCGTCTCCAATATTGTAGTAAACGTGTCATTTTTGGCAAAAAAAAAACAAATCTAAACAGATTTGATATTGAAACCAGGAACTGGACCCTCTCCCCCCCCCCCCCAAAAAAAAATAGCCGCACGAACTGATAAGCCGAACCAAATAAACTTGGAAGAGGAAAAATGGCTTTAAAAAACACGACTCGTACTGCAGGAACACATCTTACAAACACGGAATAAGGAACCAACTGATTATTTATTGTAGAAAATCACAGTTTCAAGCGACAGACATGGTCTATGACAACATGCGGTTAGAAACATGAAATAACGAATAATTTGCAGTTCCATCACTTGGGAGTATCGTTAATGTTCTTCGATGCTCCTTTAGTTGAAAAGTCAAATACCCCCACATGCTCTATCCATTTAAATGACATGAAGTTCAAGCTGATTAAATCTGTCTTTTAAGAAAATAAGGTGCATGTGTGGAAAATTGATTTTTAATTTGGAGGAGTAACTCAGGCCAACCTGGAGTGAGGAGTGGAACATTTTAAAAAAGCTTTACTTTTTGTCAGATGTCAA
This sequence comes from Patiria miniata, assembly GCF_015706575.1. Classification (NCBI taxonomy): domain Eukaryota; kingdom Metazoa; phylum Echinodermata; class Asteroidea; order Valvatida; family Asterinidae; genus Patiria; species Patiria miniata. The sequence continues at coordinate 14,997,553 of NW_024037061.1, forward strand.
TTAACAAACAAATTATTCAAAGAGGTTCTGGTAGAACATACGATATCAAAGATGATGTTTTTTGTTTGCAGTTTTGTTTTAACTTAAAAAAATGACTTGTTAAAAAACAGACCCATGTCGAATGGCTGAACATGCATAGCTATATTAGTTGAACTGTTGTTGAAGCTTCGCTCAAAGTCTGCTTTTGATGCGCCCCCCCCCCCCCACAACAAAAACATGGGGAAAAAATTAATCGAAATTTAATCTCGATATTTCTCTAATTTTTCAAGCTTCCATGTCTACATCTACACTTTTTTGCAGCCTGTTTTTTTTTAAATCTTTACTTCAAAAAGGCAACCTACCTAGAAAGTCTGCTATTAAACACAATTAGAAAACAACCAAGACTGATTTCAGGATACATTGTGTGGCGATGGGAGTCTAAGTTTGGGTGTAGCTGCAGGGAAGGTTGACCCGGAACCAGGTCATACTTGACTCGATACTTTGCTGGGTAAGCATTACACTTTCCGGGTAAAAAAATACCCAGGAATATCTAGAGTGAGTGGACCATGCCTGACGACAGGATTGGTTACTTCAATTAAGTGACAATGAAAGTACGAAATATGTACTGATGTGAATCACAGCGAAACAAAGGCCTGTTCTCAGTGAGGGCGCCCTAAACAGAAGGCCTGTGGACGTAACAATATGGGATAGTGTCTATACAATCCATCACTTTCCAACGATCAGTCAACTGACTGATTTTTGGAATAAAAAGTGATCTTGACGTGTTTCATGCATGGTCAAGTGTTATATCCACTGAGCTGAAACTTCAACAGATTAAAAGGCTTTGGACATTCTCCTGTAGATTGTGAGTGGCGTTATTATTGGAAACGAACAAAATGCTAAAAAAAAAAAAATATTTAATATGCCTAAACAAAACAAATTTTCTCCAGACAGTTTAAGAGTTTAAGAGCGACAGCTTTAATGTAGGTTTTCCCGGCCAATTTCCCAATTTTTTTGATCATTTTCATTATTGGCCATTCAATTTCGCGTGTTTTTGACACCTCGGATCAAATTCGGATTTCTTTTTTATTGTTGGGGCATTCAATTTCAGTTTTTTGTCACTCAAGATTTTGCAGCATTCTTACATTAAATTTTTGACATCTTTTGACGGTTGACGAATTCAAATTAGCGAACGTCGCTGGAGATATGACGTATGACCACGTTTTTCCGTTCTTATATATTATTTTGTTTATGAGCAGTCTTTTTCATCGTTCGATCATTCAAAGATGTTTTAATTGATATTTTTCCTATTTTCTTCTGAGGTTCATTTTTTTTTCAAAATCTTTGAATATAGAGGACGTTGTAACGAAATAGTGAAATGAAGTGGTGTAATCAGGGGTTGGGGAGTGTGCCGGATTGCAACGGGCTCGACTTTTTAAAAGCGAAATCGGGACGATGTGGGAGCAAAATCGGTACGGCGAAATCGGTCTGTCGGAAAAATCGTACAGGTCTCCTTCGGGAAATTTGTAGGGATGAAGAGCGAACATGTCCATGGTTGTTTGCTTTTAACAGTGCCTCCTATCAGATGATGATGCGAACCACCCTCTCCCCCGGACTATTACAAGAATACGAACTTTCAGCAATTTCTTAACAGATGCTTGAACAAATGTGAATATGTTTGCCCATTAATGAAAATGAATGCCCGATCAACCCCTTACTGCTGGTTCAGACGAAATTGAATGAACGATACGACACTTTTAATTTGAATGCATCTTTTACGGGGACGATTGAATGTTCGGATAGTGAAATTGAATGATTCTTTTCGATTGTCGAATGCCGATCTGCGTCATCTTTCAATTTCAATCTAAACCGAATGAGCCAGGCGTTAAATTGAATAAAAGGGTGGTGAAATTGGCCGGGAAAAATTATAGTAGGGCCTGTACCTGTTCGACACCACCAAATTTTGCAAAAAAATATGGAGGTGAGATAGCAGTATCATTTACATATGCTTTTAAAAATCCAATTGTAAAAAGTTACAACCACTCGAACTTGTTTTCGCTGTTGTACTTGTTTTTCTAAATACAGCTTCAGTTGTTAGAAATCAGTAGCATCTTTTCAACTCCAATTTAATTTAATCCATTTAATTAACAGCCGAAAAGAAAAAAAGTCTGAGTAAAAGCCATTTTAACCTTTGTCAAAAAATACCTGGAATATTCAAGGTCAATCATTAAGCTAACTTTAATATAGGCCTACATCATTACGACAATTCTCTGCGTCATTAAAAATGCTCTCCGCTTGGGACTAGAAAACCGACACGCGCTCTCTCTCGCTTTAAGCTTCGTAGTGGGACCAGGTCTTAATCTCATTATAGAGGGCGTCGCCTGGGCACTCTGTTGTTCGTACGTCACGGTGTGCCTTCATTTTGTACGAGGAAGGTAGGTTACCAAGCTCGACACCGCATTCCATCAACTGTCTGAGAGCACACAGCACCCCACTACTCGGCTGTTGAAAAAAAAAATGAGAAAGGAAGTCGTCAGAAACTTATTCATATAACTGCTGCAAAGAAGAAAACTGCTAAGCAACTTTATAAACTCAGTAAAACTCAGTGGAGGACCATCAGGAGCAATATACATTGCATGGCATTTTGGCTGTAACCTGTTTTTGCTAAGCATTTTAATGTGCACTTAGCAGATTCATATGCTCAGCAGCTTAATACAAATTGAGGTTAAAACAGTTTACCAGCTTACGACCTTATTTTGTGGAATCCGCCAACACAGGGCTGACAACTTGGTTTGATGAGCGCCGGCAATGTACTACAGGGTGAGTCAGAATGATATGTACCCAAATTAAAGAAAGTATTATCAAAACAAGTGCAAATGAGATCTAGATATGTTATAGGCTGGTATTTTGGACATATTTGTCGAAGGTTTCATGTATATCCACTGTACCATATTGAAGAAAAGCGCTAGCAAAGAACACACGCTACAAAAACAGTGACCACGGTTCCATGGTTAGACAAACTTTTTGAAATGGCGTAATGGTGTGAAGCAGTGTAATAACAAATAGAGACTGGTGACTGACTCACAAAAGGCAAAACCAATCATTTCCTTGTGCAGACTGGAAAATGAGCCACTTCAATGAAAATGGCATCAAGGGCGGACCCAGAACACAATTTTGGTCCCCCCCAAAAAGTGGGTCAAACAATTACGGCGTGGGGTTCGGGGCCCGCTTAAGGGCCCCGAAAAAAATTTGGATTCTAGATGCTCTGTGGTGCGATCTGAGGCAATTTCTGACCACTTTAACCAATTTTTTTTAGGAAAAGATGGTGGTGTACTCATTGCCTGCCTTTATTGCGATGTCACATAAAAAAAAAATTGGTTTCGTTTTTTTTTGGGGGGGGGGGCATGGCCCCCTTTGCCCCCCCCCCCCCCCCTCGGATCCGCCCTTGAATGGCATAACTCCTCACCACAGCCACTAATTTGAAAACTTCAAAATTCCTGTGGCAGACCAGGTAATAACAATTCATAGGAAAGACGCGGTTTTTTCTCAATATACTCTATTTGCCACCAATAAAATTAGTTTACTTGGGTCCAGATCATTTTGACTCGCCCTCTATCTTTAATGGGGACCTAGTGCTGCTGTTGCTTTTTGTACAACCGAAACTCGATTTGAAGTTAGCCTCTCGTGTGATGAACACACTATAAATATTGTCCATGTTTTTTCCGGAAAGCTGAGGGCGCTGTTGCTGTGATGTCATTTCAGGAAGACACTTTCCAGTTTAGGAGTTTACTGTTTGCTCATTGAAAACATCTGTGAGAAATGTTGCTCACTGGCTTACTGCTATGTATACTGACACAACAACGAATCACCACAGAAAGAAAATTTAGGACAAGAAAATATCCAAACTTTTAGCATTTTTGTGTGTACTTAAATTGCTGTAACATAAAGGTTTCTGCCTTGAATGACATCACACTTTTGCTCATGAATATGAAAACCAAAAAGGCACCAAAACACCCTTGAAAAAGGAAAAACAAAAATTTAAAATAAGGTTGAATTCGATACAAAGGTGCATTTTCAACCTTATTGCATAACAAAATAACATTGCATGGGTCCATTAAGAGTGTATTGAAGCAAGATAGAAGCATTGATCTTACCAGAGAGCTTCCGTAGTTTCCTATGATGGCAATTCCCACTGAATTAAAGTTATACCCTGGAGCATGCGCCCCCACGGTGCCCCAGCCACGCCCCACATAGACCTTCCCATCACCGCCGATCACAAAGTTGTATCCAATGTCGTCCCAGTCTGGACAGATATAAACATGCGTTTGTGACCACAAGAAAATCTAACACAGAAATAATCTAAAAGTGTTCTTATTCTGAGGCATACTGTATGCTCTCTAGACTGCTTCAAGAAACATAGTCATTAAACGAATCAGGGAACCAACCTGTCAATCGTATCGATATGTATAGTGCACCGTTAAAAACAATTGGTACTTGTATCTTCTAAACTGTTTGCAACTTTGTTGAGAGTTTCCCCACATTTAAGCTTTCTGTGACCAACTCAACGTTGAGCAAGAATTGCCACTGTTGGGGGGGGGGGGGTTTAGGCACTACCCAAAACCTTTGGACTGGGGCTATAAGGCACCCCCCCCCCCCCCCAAGTATGTCTCCGGTTTCTGGTATGCGCGCGCATCACCGTAGCCATGCGCGTCGGCAAAATGAAAAAGATTTGTTTTCAAATATGATGTCTCAAATCCAACAAACTCACTGGTTTGACTGGAATCCTGCTGCTGCACAATTTTAATGTGTTTTTAGATGGGGTTACGATCGAGTATAAGCTTTATGTGGCCTCTTTGGACTCCCAAATATTTGCACTAACTTTTGTCGGGCACCATTTGCAGTCATCAGTCTACATTTGAAGAAAAAAAACGGTAAAAAGAGCCGCGTCGCCGCACCACTTTTTGGGCAAGCTCCATACCAGAAACCGGAGACTTTTTTGGGTCAAAGCTGTGCAAATTCCTTGAGGGATGGGGGGGGGAGTAGACATCATATGACTCTTAAGACGTGTCCATTATACACATATTTAAGTCGTGTTTACTGTGCATCATTTGAAGTCCCTCATTTTACTGTTCAGTATACTGTAAAACTAAGTTGCTAAGGGGGAGGGGGGTGAAGTCAAACTCCCAATCCCTAACGTCCTTTCGCCACTGACACTTGCCCAATTTTTAGAGTGTTTTATTTCGTTCTTTCTAGCAAAGTTGTAGGTTACTTGACTATTCCATACCGTTGGTGTCCATGTGATATCGTTGGAAGGTCACCATATTTGCAGAACAGGTCTGTGTAGTGGAGCAGGACCCTGTGGCGGTGTGGTGCACCACTGTGTAGTCTGGAGTCCCTGACATCGCCGTAGTGCTGCTGGGAGATCTGGCGCTCCAATCGGACCTCGAGACGAAAGTCAGACCCGCACATTCTGATATTAAAACAAAAAATCAGTATTTCTCCCCCTATAATCATGGGCGTCGCGAGGGGGGACAAGGCCCCCCCCCCCCTCTGGAAAAGCCAAAAAAAAAAAAAAAAGGAAGAAAAAAAAAAAAAAAAAAAAAAAAGAGGCGCGAAGACAAAGTGGTGTAAATTAAATGAGTTGGGGGGGGCAAAATGTCCCTGCCCCCCTCTAAAACTGATAAATCGAGAATGTGTTGAGAAATACAAGCATTTTTTGGCCAAAAAAAATGTTGCCCCCCTCTAGAAAAAAATCCTGGCGACGCCCATCCCTATAATTAACCCTGTCTTCCGCCAAAACTGTTTTGTGGTATTAATACAGACGCTCACCAGTATCGCGCGCTTGTCGGTCAAAACTTTTAAACCCAGAGTCCATCATTTGCAGCTATCCAAAAAGTAACTGGTGTAATTATTGTTGAGAAACATACTTGGTTGAAAGACAGTACGGGGACTAAACTCCCTGTGAAATTATTCTTTCTGGCAAGCTGTCGTTTTGAAGAAATCATCAAAAGAAGGCCTTTCCAACTTCATAAGAAGCACCGTAGGAAATTCAAATCAAGTAGTTCGTTTCGGCAAAGCGCGCGCAAGCATTGGCACGACGCACACGCGCGCGCAGTTGCTAGAATTAATTCGTCGGATTCATAGAGCTATATTAAATTACAGACATCGCGTAGCTGCAAACGGCTCAGTAAGAACGTGTCTTAGTCCATGGGCCAGATATTGGTACCACCAGTCAGATGCCGTGTTGGAGAGGATTTCGGTGCATTTTGGTCTTCTTTGTGTTCAGCTGTAGGCCAACGATCAAACACTCCTCAACTGATAACAAAAGGGCTCAAGCCTGTTTCACTGTATTTTGAGTGCGATGTCATCCGCAAAGTCCATGTCAGTGATCATCACAGGAGACACTCGCCGACTCTTGCGGGGCACTATGGTGAAACCCAGCTCCTCTTGTCAACCGTTGATGGCCTTCCTCAGGGCGTAGTCGAGTACAATGATGAAGAGAAAAGGGGCCAAGGTGTCACCCTGAACCACTCCTGTCAGGATTTCAAAGCTCTCTGTGACACCACCAATTGAAGTGACCCTTGCCCGTGTGTTAGCGTAGGTCGCCCCAATGATTTGCACTAACTTACTAGGCATCCCGTATGCGGTGAGGATGTTCATCATTTTGACCCAGTGGATAGTGTCAAACGCCTTGCGGAAGTCAATGAAGGTGATGACTGCAGGTTATGTTTGACACCTTCAATAATTCGTCTCAGCGCAATGATGTGCCCCACTGAGGACCTCTCTTGCCTCAACCCATTCTGTGCTGTTCTAAGAAATGTGTCCAACACTGGCCGAATCCGGTTGAGCACCATCCAGTTAAATGTTTTGGCGACAAAAGAGGTAAGACTTATCCCTCGATAGTTGTCCGTACATGTGTGGTCACCAGACTTCGGAACCGGGATGATATTAGTACTGCTTCACTGATCTGGTATCTCTCCCTTCTCATATTCCTTGTTGACAAAGTCGAGCACGAGGTCGTCGATAGAGACATACTTCGGGACCTCTGGGACGACACCGTCCTCCCCACAGCATTTTCCAGCCTTGAGCGCCCCACATACTCCTCTTCGTTGAAGGGACCATCTTCGATGTCCAGGTCCTCGAACACTTGTTCTTCCTCCGCCTGCTCATCCATCATCTCTGGTTCATCACCAAGAAGGTTTCTGAAGTGGTTGAACCATGCCTCAACCCGTTGCTCATCTGTATCTCACTTGATCGAGAGGGCTTGGAAGACTTTCTATCAGTAATCTCGTTGATCACCTTCCAGCTCATTGCATGCGTTTGGTTGACCCGAGCTGCTTCCACCTCACTGATTTTGTAAATAAGCACTTCCTCTTCGATGAGATTATAGGTTTCGACGAGGGCCTTCTTCTTGTTGAGTACACCACTCGATTGTTAAGTAAACCACTCGATTGGTAAGGCTGAAGTCTGCTACAAGAGATCTGTAGGCCACATCAAACTCCTCCCTGGCTCTGACGACACGAGGATCCGATGAGGCTTTCGTCCTCCTCTTCACCTTGGGGACCTTGTCCATGCAGACCTTCGCGGCCTCCTCGTTTGCTTTCACAAACTTGTCATATCGGTCAGTTGCAGATTCCCCCTCCTCAGTCAGTACCTGGAACCGATTATGAACTTCTATGGCGTACCTCTCCTGCAGATCGCTGTTCCCTTGATCTTCTTCCATTCGTACTTCACCCTTCTTGTGACTGCCTTTCTCGGTGCTCGGAGGCTGAGACGCACCTCCGTCACCACCACTGTATGATCTGATCCCACTGTAGAGAAAGTACTGTGGGCGCAAGAGTTACATGTGTTGTAATAAGGCTGTTACGCCATTTCCTCCTGGTCAGGATGAAGTCGATCTGGGATTTCGTTCCTGCTGGTGACAGCCACGTCCACAGCCCTCCCTTTCGCTTCTCAAACAGTGTGTTGTTGACTTGAAGAGAGTAGTCCTCAATTAGATCCAGCAGACGCACCCCGTTGTCATCTGTTACCTGATGAAAGGTGAAAGGAAAGTCTTCCTGTCCCAGGCGGGCATTGAAGTAGCCAAGAATGGCAAGGAAGTGATGCTTGGGAACAGCCTCTACCGCTCGTCTTAGACCATCATAGAACCTTCTCTTCTCCTCATCGGGTGCTAGGAGAGTTGGTGCGTAGGCCACTATGGTGGTGAGGACTGGATTGCTTTGGAAAGAGGCAGTGGTAACTCTTGCAGGAGACCGGTTAACACTGATTAACGACCCCCTTAAAATCTTAAATAATAGTAAAATAATATTTATAAAGTTACACATAGTTTGGGTCGAAAATGAAATGAAAAGGACGAAAAATTAGACCTTCAAAAAACGGCAAACGGTACAAAACCGCACGCCGGCAAAAACGATGTCACCATGCACAGAGACCACGTTGGGGCCGTCCACTCACCGGCCCGGCTGGCGCCGTGCAGCAAGACACGCTGCGATTTCTCTTTCAGCGGCAAAAAAAAAGCGCTCTCACTTTTGAGTATATCATCCGCTGACTTTTGGGGGTATTCTTCTAAGCTGTCAAGGGGATATGGGAAAAAAATATCTCTCCTTCAGCAAACTTATTCCGTAAGACTGATTTTAACTTGTATGAACAACTTATAAGTTACATGTCGTATGTACAACTAATATATCGACAGGGTACGACATATTTCGACAGGGTACGACATATTTCGACAGGGTACGACCAATATCATCGACAGGGTACGACATATATGTCAACAGGGTATGACGTATCAAACATATGACATAATGTCGACAGGTGCCGGTACGACATATATGTCGTGCATATGTCGAGTCGACAGGGTACAATATATGTCGCATACTACAGAGTCGTATATAAGTACGACTTAATATCTCGTGTGTACAAAATATGAATTGTAACTCGTATGTTCGACTTGTTTGTCGATTATGTCGTACACACAACATATCTTGTGAGAACGACTTGTATCTCGTACGATTTACATCTACGACTTACATGTCGTACGTATGTCGTAGGTACGACATACGATTCATACGTACGCGTTAAAATACATGTGTCATACGTATGAGATGTATGTTGCACATGGTACGAATTCGGGGAGATTTTTTTTTCACCATGTACCTGACAGTTTCGTATATTTCCATCCCAAAGTCAATAGCTCGTTTCTTGCAGTTAATTCATACGGGTGCTTATAGATACGAGTTAACCTGCATTCGATTAAATGGGTACGATTTGCGGCCTGGGTCCGAGTTGACCTGTTCCCTTCATTCGCTGTCTGCAGAATAGCACGGGCAGGTAGCGGCGTGAAAATGTATGCTGTTGCACCGACAATAAACGTCGGCGGACTGTCTTGAACTGTCCAATTCGCAATACATTGAAAATAGTATCATTTTGAACAATTGTTCACTCATATAGCGGCATATTTCATTTGTTTGTAATAAAACTGGAGAAATGGTTTAAAATGGGATTGAAATACCTGGACATACCATGGTTTGAGTGAACATGCATGTACGTGGTGTATACAGTAATTTGCGGGTCATGAATATGTATGTCGCGGGTCAAAGTTTACGGGCTTTGATTGGATATCGTGTAATATATGCGCATCAGAAATTCTCAGCCGATTTCGGTCGAAACTATAAAGAAACACAAAAGGAATTCGCCACGGTTGCGTCAAGGCTATCTTCCACCTCGACTTACTGTACGGCTGTTTGCGGAAGTGTGTGTGCGGCGTACGTACATGCACACAAAGCACACGCAAGGGTCGTTGGGGCTAACGGTATAGTACAACTATATGGCGCGCGCGGTGTGCGGTAGCGGGAACAAGCTCGTATGGGAACAAGCTGATAGCCTTGGTCAAGGCTAGATTGTGATGTACATGCGAACGGTCTCCCCCTAAAGAAGAAATAGTCGTGACAATGGTGCATTAGTTAATATAGTGTGAATGATTTTAGGATTTTATTGGCGCTCCCCATTGAAAATATGGCATGAGCCCCCCCCCCCCCCCCCCACCCCACCCCACCCTATTGATTTTCGGAGGCCTAAGTGTCTGGAAAAAATAACCGGTCTACATTTCAGCACGCCTCCCTGAAAAAAATCTGGATCCACCGTGCTAGCCCCCCCCCCCCAAAAAAATATTGGTTCTAGAACCGCGCCTGGATAGCACTTAAGTTTTCACTATTAAGACGTGCCTAAATCGGCCTCCGTACCAAAAGTTCGTAATTAGCGGTAAATTAAGCTGTTCTTTAGTATATTTTGCACGAGATATTTTTATTCTTAAGTTGAAATTCTGCAAACGCTGACCCATACACTATCGTTTGGTGCTGGAATAAACATTCTAATTAAACACATAAGAAAAATAATTCCTTAGCAGGCGGCTAATTATTGAACTTTAACTCGTTCTTAAGCACAAAATGCACGCGAATATCCATTTTTAAGTTGTGGATCTCATGTTACAGTCACGTTAATAAGCTTTTAGTGAAGGTTTTGCTCTAGTGCTCAAAATTCTAATTAACGGTCAATAATTAGCGCTAATTAGGCCATTTTAAGTATGAATGGAATGCACGGGATTTCTCATTCTTAAGTTATTGGTCATTGATATGTTAATCGAATACTATCTTTTCGAGTTGGAACCGTGCTTATGCGCGATATTCTAAATACAAATCAATTTTGGGGGGTCTTTAGGCGGTGCCCCCTCCCAAACGCACGGGGTGTCACACTTAAGAATGACGGTTTCGAAGGTTGGACACCCCCACCTACTCGCTGCTACCATCAAGCCTTTTGTGCGCGATATTCTAATTAAACCCCACTGAGCTCTCGGACTATTATATTTATTTTGAATTCACACAAGATTTACCTCACATTAACCCCGAAAGTAAGGCCAAGCGACTTCACGTACTTAACAGAAAATATTCACCAAGGCATGGACTATCAAATAACAAAATTTAAACATGATTCTTCGGTTTTTTTATGAGTTATAATTGAAACAGAATGTCACCTTTTGAATTTATGATATTAAATCTGATATTAAGTTCAAAGTTAAAGGTTTGTACCGTTAACTATATAAAAGAAAATTCATGGAGAATTATAATCAAAGTAAATAAAAGGAAGAAAGAGACGAAGAATTTGTTTTTACATTTACGAAATGGTGATTAGGTTGAGCCCAATCACCCAAAAGCTTACCGCAACATGCCTCGTCGTCTCTACCCGGGCAATCGTAGTCGTCGTCACACACCCAACTACTGCTGATGCAACTTCCATTGTCGCAGGTGTATTCAGTATCACGGCACGCTTAATTAAAAAGAAAGAACAGAGTAAATCCGCATATATATGTTCTCGTATTCAAGCCTATCATAAACTCAACGGTCACAAAATGAACAAAAAAATCCTGCACCAGTGCCAGTAGGCCTACACATTTCAAGTAAAGCTTAGCAAAGACGACAGAGCATAGGCTTGGTAGCTTTGAGTAATGGTAGCTTTGCCACGGGTATACAGACAAGAAAATGCATCATTTCTTTTTAAAAGAAATTGAATTTAATGCTTAAAGAGATACAGTTGAAAGTTTTTATTTAAATAAAATAAGAATTACATACAATGATAAGATGACGTTGTGTTTTGGGGAAAGAGGGCTGTTTAATTTTTTTTTTAACTGTTAAATGAAAGTCTGGCAATTTTACCAGTAAAACAGAGTAATCTGCATCTGTATATGTATATAATGTATGTTGCAAGAAGTCAATTTTGGCATAAGAGCAACGGGAGAGAGGGGGTGCTCGTTGTGCAAAGTAACTTCTTGAGAGAGAAGTCCGCGGCTGATGAGAGATTTGAAGGTGTCCATGATTGGAAGGATTTGAGGGCGCTCTTAGAGTGAGCTGCCATTTTATTTTCTTGGTATGCTCTGTGATTTAATATACATTTGTTCTCCGTCCGTGTTTGCTATCTCTGCTTTTCGGGGTGTGTATGTATCGTGTTGATTGAAGACTTGTGATCATCGTAGAACTCACTTTTACTGTATTTTGTGATTTGGTGACTGAGCTGTGCCGTCATGAATTTTTGTCTCCATTCGCACCACTGAATTGAATGGAACTGCTAGATGAACTCTATTGACTCATACTACTCGGCATAATAGGGTGACATTACGCCATCTTTTGCCGTAAACGACTACAAACATCAAGGTACGCGGTACGATTGTCAGCCCTGTACAATACTTTATACATAGCCCTCGTCTCCTTAAGGCTAGGTTTACACTATGTTCCCGGCGGCCACGGCAATCACGTTTCTAGCCACCGTGGACAAAACGGTATGGACATGAGACACGCGGGGGGACGGGATGGGCAAACGTGACAGTCCGTGATTGCCGTGGATGCCGGGCCAGATTTTTAAACTGTCAAAAAAATTGGCCACGGCAGTCACGGTGCGGATGAGAAACCTAGTAGGTCGTAGTAAAACGGGGTGAACGCAACAAAACGTGACAGTATACAAATATAACATGGTTAGAGGGTGGACAGTCGATATTCGCTCCCCGAGGTATTGGAAGTTGACAAACTAGTTCCCGAGGCGAAGCCGAGGGAACTAGTTTGTCAACTTCCAATACCGAGGGGAGCTAATATCGACTGTCCACCCGAAATAAACCATGTTATATTTGTTTTACTATACCTCATACATATTCAGTTGCCGAATTTTGTTTTATTATTATGCACCTAAAACAAAATTCGGGGAAACTTGTACAGCTCACCAAAAAATTCAACTTCAATTACTAGTTCGGTTCGTTTGCAATATAATACAGTTACTACAGTTGTAAATACAGTTGTTTGCAATGTGTACAACTTTCTTTTGTACAGGAGACATCTTTACACGGTCTATACATTTTCTCCAGTACGGTTTCATTGAGCTCTGGAAATTAACATTTACGCGAACCATGCAACCATGCATCACCTGGGCCATGTTCGCGCGTGCGTACTGCATCCGTGCGACATTGCTCTGTAAAGCGCATGCGTAGTAGACTGTCGCACGGGTAACCCATGCGACAGTCTATTACGCATGCGTATTTACAATGTGCGTGAATCCTCGCGCGCGCGTTTGGTAAACAGCAAGAATAACATCTGGCACGTGATGGTGAATTGACCAGTGAAGGTTTGGCTCTCGATCATGAATATGTATGAGGTAAAGTAATACGTGATAGGCCGTAACAAAACTTGGAGACGGTCCGTAGTGGGACGGGAAGCATTTCCCGGCATATCTCACGGTCCATTCAAGTTTTGTCACGTTCTGCCGCGTTTAGCGGGCGTTTTGTCACGGTTGCTGCGCATTTTGTCCAGTTTTGCTTGTTTCTCACGGCAAGCTGGGGTGTACGGAAGCCGTTTCGTCGCGTTCAAACTGAAAAAAACAAACCCCGTTTTTTCGAACTGTTGATCTTTTTTTTTAAAGAAAACATTACGCTCACATCCCACTGGAAGCTTATAGAAGGGTCTTACTCGGAAAAACGTTCCCTTTGGGGGATTTGTTAAGTATGATTTGTTTTATCTTGTGTCAATAAACTTTAGATACGAGCAGTTTAATCCTTTATTGATACATATTCTTATCTATTAGTTTGAACTCTGAAACATCTGCAAGAACTCTTCGTTTTGAAGAAAAATACCTGTGTTCGGGTTTCATATCCTGTGTAAGTACTTCGCAAACTTTTAATCATGAAAAAATTCCACTGGACAGCTGAGAACGATACTTACAGGTGTACACATCTGACGCGGTGTTCGTGCTATGCCAGCACGTGTGTGTGTGATTTCAGCGTCTATGTACATGTACACTGTACTATGTACTAGCTCGTGAATACGCGGATGGATATTCACATGATGTTTTCCTTGCTTTAATGGCACAAGAGTCCCGAACCGTTTTTTTAGTCGTCATTTCTGCTAATTGAAGTGTTGCTTCCATGGTCTGGTATCATGAAGAATGTTACCTATACGCATTAGCAGCAGAGTGGGATTACTTGCCCTATTTGCCGCGAACGTATACATTCAACTTTATGCGTGCAGCATGTGTACGTGTATATGTACATGTAGGCATCACTGAACCGCAGAGTCGACTTTCTGCGGCACATGTTGCATGCGGTATAGCCGAACAATATCGGTTTGAAAACGGGGTGCAACTCAAAGCAGTTGACTAGTTGCAAATTCTGAAACATGGTGTGAGGATGCTTGATGACGCGACGGGCCATCGATCATTATGTGAATAATCCTGATGTTCCAGCAAGCGCCTCGATCGACATTAACCATGGCCATTGGCCGCATGCCCGAGTTGGCCGCAATATGCCCCTTCAAAACAATTCCTGGTTCTCAGCCAACTTGGCCAACTTGCCCTTTTTATTCAAGTCACATGTACGTACCAATAATTATTCAACGTTTAACAGAACCCCAAAATCACGGTGAAAATGTTTGCAATTGCTAAATTCGGAAGGAAGCCGACGAGTTTTCCCAGATCGCACTCGCCGGCAGTGTTTTCCGCTGAACTATGTAAATCAACAGATTTACGTTTGTGTCAATCAAGTCGAGGCCCTTTGGCAGCTCAAGCCCTCCCAATGATCTCGGTCCACATGTCCCGGTCCAGCATGCAGGAGCGGAGCTCCTCAGCGGTGGTCAAGCCGGCGGTTTCCCGTTTCAGCATGTCCACAAAGGAGAGATTTCTTCTCCCATCACGTGAGGCAGTGCCTCACGTGGGCTCCCAGAGAATGATCAGGCTAGCGGCCAGCTCCAGGTGACGGACGCTATGCCCTGCAAGCTTGAGACGGCGTTCCCGGATCTTTTTCGCCACCTTCGGCAAGCCAGCGTAGAGGTCTACATTTCTTATGTGATCCTGCCACGGGATGTTCAGGGCCATGCGTCCACAGCCTTCCCTTTTGCTTCTCAAACAGTGTGTTGTTGACTAGAAGAGAGTAGTCCTCAGTAAGATCCAGCAGACGCACCCCGTTGTCATTTTGTTACCTGATGAAAGGTGAAAGGAACGTCTCCCTGTCCCAGGCGGGCATTGAAGTCGCCAAGAATGGCAAGGAAGTGATGCTGGGGAACAGCCTCTACCGCTCGTCTTAGATCATCATAGAACCTTCTCTTCTCCTCATCGAGTGCTAGAAGAGTTGGTGCGTAGGCCACTATGGTGGTAAGGGCTGGATTGCTTTGGGAAGAGGCAGTGATAACTCTATCAGAAGACCGGTTAACACTGATTAACGGCCTTTGTGCCACTCTGCTCAGCATGAGCCCGACCCCACAATTTGCCGCCTGAGCTTCATGCTGGGGGGGGGGGGGGGCTGGAACATTTCATGGGGGGGGCGTCATGTAGATCAATGATAATTTTATTAGAAACTCAAAATCTCAGTGGGGGAGGGGCGACTCGGGGGCGACAAGGTTTCATGGGGGGGGTGCTGTCGCCCCCCCCCCCCCCCCCCCACTGTAGCTAAGGCAGTGGTTGACATAGTGCCAGGGCGTGTCCACACGCCGGTGGGCCTGCGCACCATATTTCTGGGGCCCACTGCTGCTCCGAGTCATACAAGTTGCTTTTATTTAGTGTCAAATACGTGCACATTGACACATGGCAAACGAAATGACTTATTGATGTCTAAGTAATACTCATCCAAGTATAGCGCCATCTATTGACAGTTGTCATGACAATAAATTCGTCATCACGTAGAGTTCATCATCACATGGAGTATGATTATTTGATTTGCGAAATTCTATCTTTGTCTTAGAAAGCATATTTTTTTTAAATGTTACTATCTAAATGGTTAAAACAGACCTAAACCAACACTTTCAAAACATTAATTAAGTTTGGTTTGTTTCACAAGGGAGACAAACAAAAGATTAATGTTTAAAAAAATGATTAGCCATCTAAAAAGCTTGTGTAATATATTAGTACATTATATACATCTACGAACAGTGCCCTCTAGAGGCAATATATATTTGTACGTGACGTCATTTTAAAAACCTATAGCAAACCAATAATTTGACCTCATCATTATACAACAAAGCATAATGGTGTATTTGCGAATTGTACAACCATATCCTAACCCAAGTGCTAAGAATGTATGTAGTAAGCTCATTCTGACTAGGCTTAAAAAGTGGGCATTTAACTACCACTAAGCTACTACCCTGGGATTGCTATCACATCAATTTATCATCTTTATAGACGTAGACCTTTCAAAAAAAATACCGTGGACAGCACCCATCCTGTTTCTTCGTCATCCTTATATTTAATTATGTGAGTTTAGTTTAGTCAATAAATTATTTGGACCCAGATTCTGTTTCACAAGTTTCGTCATTTATTTGTCTATCCTCTGATGATCCCGGTAAAACATAATAATCTATTTTATGGCCTGAGCAAAACCCGGATCCGGATATTGACTTTACAGTTCATGTGCTCCGGCAGCTTCCTGAACTCATGCTTAGTACAAAAACATAACTTTGTGCATGTTCTTATGTCTTTGGATTGAACGAAAAACTGCAGGGTGACTGTAATATTCTTGCAATCGACATGTTGGCTACTCTACTAACTGTTATTGCGTACTGTCATGACCCCTGACCCGCATACAGAACTCTGTTACATTCACACACGCGGCAACCTCGTCCCCAGTGCTTACTTTATTTCCAACCGCGTTTCCAATAGTAAACCCTGGATAGAACACTTTCTTCAGTTATCCTGATTGGATACTGCAGTTGGCTAGTAATGGATTTTTATCGTGTACTTCAGTTGGTGCTATTATTCACAACGTGCAGTACGTGTTTTCGCGATCATTCGTCCACGCCTTCTCGAAAATACTAATTCTTTCCAATTTGCTCATATTAATATGAAATATGATACTGCATGTTGACTCGATAAGATCGTAACAGTTTGATTTCAAAAATTGTGTTTTCGTAACTCACGCCGTACGTGCTCGCGCTGCTACGAATTGACTCTGTTTTTACCCCAGACACGTACTGCATACAAAAAAAACCGCTAATGTGTAACGCATATCCAGGCACCAGACTGTTCCTCATTTGCATACGTGTTCAAAAATCTTGCACATGCAAATGATCCAATACCAGGGTGGGAGAGGACACTTGTGCTCTTAAGCAAGGCACTTAACCATTATTGCTTCGTCCTTCGGATGGGACGTTAAGCCGTAGGTCCCGTGTGTTGTATAAATGCACGTAAAAGAACCCAGTAAACACTTATCGCTAAGAGAAGGGGTTTGTCCCGGTGTTTCTGGCCTCCTGTATAAACTCCCACGTGGAGTATTTAGGAGAAGAACCAACCAAGAACCAAGAACCAAGAGAGCAGGTAGTGGTGGGCGCGTACTGCTCGACACCCTGGGGACGAGGTTGCACACGCGGTGTATACATTTTCTCACTGTACTGTACTGTATATGTACATGTACTGTACATGATTTGTTGTTATACGTGCATTGCTGTAGTTGTGTAGTGTGTACTCCAGTGTTGAATAAATAGTGCTCTCCAGTGCCGAGCCAAGAAATCGAGAATAAACCAGGTTATCACAGTTCATTACAAATTTGCGACGAGGATAGTTGATTACCATGGCTTTCTTGATCGGTAAAATCGAGGAATTTCGCGAAGGAAAGGAGGAATGGTTGCAGTACCGTACGTCGAGAGATTGGGACATTATTTTGTCGCCAACGATGTCACGACTGCAGCAAAGAAACAAGCCGTGCTTCTCACTGTGATTGGGCCTGACACCTACAAGTTGCTTCGCAATCCCGTGGCCCCCTCTAAACCCGGAGAAAAATCGTATGACGAACAGGTCAAATGTATGACTCAACACCACAACCCAGTACCGTCGGAAATCGTCCAATTAAATCGTCGGATTATCGTGAAGAGGGTGAGTCTGTAGCCCAATATATCGTTCTCTCGCAGAATTTTGTAACTATATGGAGGCACATTGGACGATATGGTGCGGGATCGATTAGTTTGCGGTGTTCGAAATGACCGCATTCAACGTAGCCTTCGTCTTGCTGAAAAAAACTCTGACACTTGAGAAAGCATTGGCAACGGCTTTGAGCATGGAGAGAGCGGCCAAAAATGTGAAAGATTTGCAGGCCACGCAAACCCACAGTGACCGAACATTGAACAAACTGTCGCAAAGCAAACCAACGGTTGCACGAAAACCTGTATTCAGTACAAGTAAGAAGCAACAGCATGTGCAGAAACCCTGTTATTTTTATAATATCTCACCCTGTAACTAAGGGAATAAAATAATGTGTGTTTGGGAGGTATTATAACACTCTGTTTAAGACCGGTTTGAGTCTGGATGGGTGATGCCGAGGGTAATTATTGCCCATCCAGACTCAAACCGGTCTTAAACAGAGTGTTTAATACCAACCAAACACATATTTATTCCCATTCATAAATACCTTTTCGGTCGTTGCCAACCATTAATTTTTGTTCAACAATTTTACATCATGTTTTACGAAACACCCCTCTGACTAGAATATGGAATGCCCCTCCACAACTCGTTACCTAAAAGGGACATTGGTGTACGCGTCGCGCGTACTACGCGATGTCGCGCAAAACGCAGCTGGGCTGGTGAAGTGTGAATTTCGGACCATGAAAATGATTAACTGGTAGTACATTGCGCATGCATACGGGAGGAATTTGAACGTTCAACCAATGAAACGTTAAAAGGCACCGGATTCCATAGGAGTCCAACTTTCATGTGACACTATGAATTAGTGTTAATAATACATTTCGTGTAATTGTAGGTGATTTAGCAGATGTTTGTTAAATCGAGCAGAATTTTGAAATGCATTCAGCAGAATCTTGTGATTTTCATCTGACCCACCGTGAAAAGCCGGAAAATTGCCTGTTTTCAGTCGACCACTTTCCTTGCTATCTAGTATCCACTTAGATCTGTATCATGCCAAATTTATGAAACTGAAGAGATTGTGCTTTGTATGACCTCAATTTCCCATGTCCGGCCCGGACAAGTTATCTTTTTAAAGAACAAGTTGAAAGGAATGGATTCATTTTGTTATTCAGGTTTTTTTTTTAATATATAGGTTTTCCCGGATGAAATATGAATTAACAATGGAGCTCAACGAAGTTCTGGAACGAAATTAAAGTATCTCTCCAAGGAGTTCAAACGATACAAGTGTTAATAAATTAACTGGCAAAACCTATATAGGCTACACGAATAGTGTTTTCTCGTGTTTGAGGAATGAATAAAACTATGCGTCTTTATTTTTTCTGCTTTCTTCAAATCGGGTTCTTTCCAGTTGTGTTCCAGGTGTTTGTCTTTTCTCCTTTAATAAAATTACCCTTTCTTATTCCTCCAAGATCGGTTTAGGCGTTAACAATAGAAAACGAAGAAAGTGGGGCAGACACTTCAAAACAGTGTCATAGGCACGCCCTATTTTAGTCTGGGAAACATGAGCCGGCCTTGCGTCCGCGCCCTTTCATCTCCGGCGGGGCCATGTACCGGGCACGAGCCCATATTGGTTGGGTCGGCGTTGCCGATACGTATACCCTGGGCCAGCTCTAGGGTGTTAAACAGGCGCAGGCTATGACACCCTCTCATGCAAAGAGCGAATCTCAGGTATCAACAAGTACCTCGCCACCCTAGAAAACCAAAATCCTTCCTTTTTTTTAGTGATCGCTCTTTGTTTTCCAGTGTGTAGGTCAGCTATCAAATTTCATCTCGAAACATGTTCAAACATTTCATACGGCCTATGTGCGTGACGACTTTTTGTTGACGTTTATAGCGTCACTTTTCCCCCGTGTTCGTTTGTTTACTTTAGACGTCAGTCGTTGGAGTCCCATGAGTGTTAAACTAATTACTAAATTTGATATCTCCCCTCTGGCAAAGAAATAGCAGTCGATCGTGAGAAGCTACGGGAGGTCATAGTAGACGTTTGCAAACATGAAACGAATTTTGCATTGTGGACAAATTGGCGAATGCTCACTGCAGCCCTCGAAAACGAGTTTGACTTATTGGCTTGAGAAAGTAAAGATATACAATGTACATACAACACAGAAATATTCTTTTGACAACACGAAACATGTTATTTATTTAGGTGATGAATACACAACGGATTGGGATGTTTTCTCACGAGTGCTTGGTATACATGTAACGAGCCAAGAGCCCTTGACAATCACCCTCGAGGATTGATACGATGGGGTTATACCAACTCCTAGGGCCGGCTCGGCTGTAAGCCAAATGGTTGCATTGGAGCATATGGGAACTTAACATATTTCGAAACCATCTGACGGGCAATCAGTGCACATACAGGGAAGCTATGTCCTCTGATAACGATCAAACATTGCAACATTTTATGTTCTTTATAATTTATTGCCTTGCTCAGGATTGTGAATGTATTACGGAAGCCTTGTGTTTAAGAAAAAAAGCGAGAGAAACAAATCAGTGACTACTAATTAGGCGTACTCCTAAACAATGTTTTGGTAGATTGACTTTGAAACATCCAAATTTAACGTTGTATTATAGGGTCAACTGGGTGCAACCGCCATTGGAAATCATTTAAAATAACTAAGAGGATAAAGGATTAAAAAATCAGCAATCAACGGAAATTTGATTTTCAGGCTTGTTTTCCATTGCTACAAGATTTCCAGTTAGGTGGTTTTTTTTAGACCTAGAGAATCCAGCAGTATTTGACTGTGTTGTTTATAAGACTACACAACCGTCCATAGTCTCTGCAAAATAATACAGATAGCCAGGTGAAATACAAGCAAAAGATTCTTTGGTGTTTGAAACATGCCCCAGTTTCCCTCCTTCCCCCCACATTGTCGCTGTCTGTATCTCATTCTGGGAGTGAATTTAGCAAGATGGTTGCTCCCATTCTGGCAGGGGTTCGAGTCCCGCCAGAGACCATGGCGTTCGATCCCTATATAATATCCGTGCATGGGCTTTACTGTCGAGTATATACATGATGTTTTTTGTCCCTCCTGTCTCTTAACAATGCCGGATCCTGCAAGGTTTTTTCGGGGGATGTTCCTGATGTGCTCAAGTCAAAATCGAATGCCAAAGGTCTTAAGCATTGTATGTAGTGAGCTAGATTTTGCAACATCGTATGGTGACATAACTACTACATGTAAATACTACTACTACACATCTGGACGCGCCGTGATTGAACGCGACGAAACGGCTTCCGTACACCCTAGCTTGCCGTGTTTCATAAAATAGTTGTCTACCCGACCACTCTGCGTTTGTAACAACAAACGCCAAGCTCTAGTTAACATTATAATTGCATCTCTCAGAGGGCAGGAAAACTAATACTGCAATGTTTCGCCTTGCGATTGCTACGACCGACTTTGAATGAAACAAGTTCAAATTACCGTTGCACAGACATTTTGATGTTCGCGGGCAAAAATCTTATGAAAAAAACCTATTATGAACAAAAATCTAATGCACAAAAATCCCCTGAATCGCTGTCGGACCGCAAATAATGCGACACTTTAGTGATGTTTTCTATAAGCAGGGCATAGAGACTGGCAGATCTTTTTAATTGCTCGATGTCTCTTTCCAAAAAGTGATTTTCTTTTTCAGCTGATGGCTGGTGAAAGCCACTAACTCAGAGAGACTGACCACTAACACAGAGGAGTCGATAGTCTTAGGGACTGTCGGGCGTGATTCAATGTCGATGAGGTGTTCCACTTTACCATAATTATGTCTCAGTCATCAGAGAAACATAAAAGTGTGAGCCTTAAACCTACCTGATGCTGGATGACAAACGAGTAGCAGACACAGAACGAACGGAGCGACGAGACTTGTCTTCGGTTCCATCCTGAAGCCTAATTGTGGAGTGGACTTGGCTTCACGGTGCGCTACTTTTATATCCACTCTGGGGATCGACTGCGCCCCTTGCGTGATATTTTCTAGGCTAATTAATTTATTTTGGCATGTAGTGTGGCATTGTTCAGTTCGGTGGACGTTGATTTTCACGCGCAATCTTTTGAAGAAAATTTATGCAGCATAATTCCACAAATAGCGTGACGTCATGGGAACCGTGACCAATCACAGAAGAGGAGGGGAACTGCGGTGCTCCGGGTTCCTTCTTCGCGGGCCGGGACGAGCAGCCGGCCACGGCTTGGACGTGTATATACCTTGCCGTAACTCACGGCCCTGGGACCTGTCCTACCCGCTCGTATAACGGCTCTTGTCAAGGGTCGCTCCAAGGGATATTCTGACCGAACGTTACCTTACCAACCACTTACGACCGGGCGGTGTGCGCATAAATCTGTTCTGTGCAAACATCTTTTATCAGAAATTGAGATTTAGAGTCACTAGAGCTTTGTTTTGGAATCCATTCGAGCTAACCCCAAGACTTTCACAATGAAGATTGCTAAGATCATTGCCGTCATCGATCATCTGGCTCATGGTATCCTTACTTAAGTCAGATACTGAGGATGCTCAATCCTCTCCAGTGACCTCTATCCCACCAGGTCATCTCAAGCCCCTGGCTTCCGAGGCTACCTATCTCCCCGTCTCAGTGACTTCCCTTCGTCTTACAAGCTCTTCCGTAGTTATAAAAGTTTTTTTGTACTTTTTTCTCCACTTTTCAGTGCTACTGAATACATTTTGGTTGTTGGGATGTTCGAAAAACACCTCAAAATCTGCATTTTTTTTTTCGCATCACGAAAAAGTGGAGGGGGGTATGATTTATTAGCCCCCTCCCCGTGATTTACGCTCCAGTACATGTATATAGCAGCCATTTGCTGTGTTTTGTTCTGTACGATTTTCGTATTATGTTGTGCGGCCCAAGAGGGAAGCTTAGATTCGTCACATGTCTGTTGACAATGACAACTTGAATCAACTATATTGGAGTCGTAAACAGATGCAGAATGTTATGTAGACTGTGACTCCGGTGTTTTTGGTGTTTTCAGGAAAGATGTGCTGATCCCGCCATCTTTGCACTGTACTAATGTCACTGAAAGTTTGTTGGAAACGGTAAGTATGAAGACTGGTACATAAAAAGAAGTTCCGGTGCTGTGCCAATTCAGGCGCGGATGGGGGGGGAGGAATTCAACCCCCAGTTGTGTCAACATTTTTTGTTCATAGAAATTCATGAAAAATAATGCAACACCCACCACCCGCTCGGACACCCCAAAAATTATACTAGTAATAATGTCCGCCTGTGCACAAAATACAGACAGAGCCAACTTGGTTAGGGGGTATTTTTCTACTACCGGTATTCTGTAATTAATAACCGTCGAATTTGAATAGCGCCCCCATTGAAAGTATGGTCTGAGCACCAAAATTATTGGACCCCGGTCTTGTCCCCATGTCATATTTCACAAAACAAAAATGCGGAGACTTTGTGAGCCTTCAACTGAATAAAATGAACATCCATTTTCTACAAGGAAACAGTCATTTTGCCGGATATTTGGCAGGGACCTCCAAACACCAACGAGATTTGGCAGGGACCTCCAAATACTAACGAGAGGGAAAGTCCCGAAGCCATCCCAAAAAGATCGGTCAATAAACTAACGGTTTGGACGCGTGTCAATAAATGCAGAAAAAGAAGGAAAGAAGAAAAGAAAAAAATGAACCTTGAAGACATTGACTTTCCGCAGGCCCGACTCGTTCCCATCCGATTGGCAATTGTATGCAAATTGAAGAATCACTCCGGGAGAAGAATCACATCCGCGTGAGTACGTGCCGGACATTCACATATGCTACTGTCTTTACCCAGTTCTACTTTCACTGTTTTGAGAAAACACTGGATACATTAATGTCTAATGTGAAACTACATCTGAGTGTATAAGTGTATATAGGGAACGTTCCTCAAAACCGGCCATTATGCAAACTACGCATTATGTGCCCATTTTCAGGGCGCATTGTGAAGCTTTTGGGGCATATTCATATTCCTCGTTCATATCAAAACTATCTTTACCATTTTGGGAAATGGTTACTCAAAACAAATTGTCAGAAACTTTTAGGTCATGTTTTTCTTTCATCTCGAGGGAGCAAACTTATGCTCGAGGGGGGCACATTTATGTCCACAAAAGGGGCACTAGGGTAAATCTGAGGGGGGGGGGTGCCCCCAGGCCGCCCCCTCCCCCGTTCCACCGCCCCTGCAACAAGGTACTCCGTTCTCTCTGAGTAAACCTACGCTAGCCTCACACTTTGTTAGCGGTCGGCTGACTAGAAGAATTCGCTGGGCCGGCTACCTCCAAGCACGGAGGGTTCGTCGGCAAATTTGTCAACCCTCCTCTCACGTCTTTCCTCCCTTGACCCTGGACAAGCGCAATTTTCAATTTTGTTTATATTGTTGTCATGTTCTGCTAAACGTGCGAGATTTGATGTGTGTTAATTTATACTATAAAATTGTCTGAGTTCTTATCATCCGCGGAAAGATTTTGATTTTATATATGCAACCCGGTGTATATGAGGCAATTTATATGCAACACAGTGCATATGAAGTAAAAAGCCATTTTTGTGGCCCTTTTTTATAATTATTTTGTTCATTTCGGTATTAACAAATATTTAACATGCACATTAGCTAACTCTACTAAAAAAAAACACACAAAAATAACTGAAGATTTGAGAACGGACGAGGCCATAGATCATTCCAGTAGCTCCGCAGAATCAAAAACAAAAACAAAGCACCAAAAAAGGAAAATTACTTTAAGAA
Organism: Patiria miniata; assembly: GCF_015706575.1. NCBI lineage: Eukaryota > Metazoa > Echinodermata > Asteroidea > Valvatida > Asterinidae > Patiria > Patiria miniata. The sequence goes on from NW_024037061.1 coordinate 15,022,184, forward strand.
AAGGGGACACATCACGCCAGGAGAAAAGGCTGATCTAGATCAGTGAAATTACAGTATCTAAGACACGTTATTAACCTTTAATATAGATCGATGTAGCAGACTGATCATTATGGAAACTAACACTGATCAATATAAATACCGTTGACCTTATGCAATATTTTAACGCCGGCCGGATTGACAACAAAATCACCGCATAATGATTTGACCCTATACCGAGGTCATCATTATTGCAAATGGCAGTGTCGCACCCGGGGGGGGGGCGTTCGGGGGGCTTTAGCCACCCCCAAGAGGTTGTCATTATTTTTTTAGTCCCTCGATTTGGCCTTGGTGATATGAATGTGGCCTGTTTTCGAGTAGTATAATAGGGGTGTAAGTGGCACCTCAAAAATTTTACTTCTAAAAAATGTGTAAAAAAAAAAAAAACCATTGCAAAATGGCTCATGCACTGTGTATCGTGAAATACCAACATTTAGCCAAACATGTACGTCTCTGAGCGAAAGAGGGCGCTATTTTCCTTTAAAATGTCTTGGCACGCTGCCGACGATTGTTTTCTCTGATGCTCTATTTGATTGGATGAAAGTTCGATGTCAATAGAGGGCGCTATTCATTGATAAGCGCCTACTTGAGAGTATCGCATGGATAGGAAATAAAGCTATGGAGAAAGGAGGCCTTATGGCAAGGTTAAGAAAGGGCAACTTGAAGAAAAAAAATAATAATCGGCGGGGAGCTGTATACCAGGGAGGATCATCAGGAACGTGGGTGATGGCTGGGTGAGCAGATAACGTGAGGAAAGGGCAATGGGTTGAGAAGAGAAGACGAATTATTTGAAATAGAATTGGGGGGCTGAGGCAAGGGATTAGGGGCAACGGGGTCGGGCGGGCAAAAAAGGGGGTTGGGTGGGATGATGAGGGGCGGGGCAAGAGAGGCTGAGTTGAGGGGGTGAGTTCTGGGGAAATGTAACAAGTTCTTTAACCCTAAAGGGGCCGGGGCGGAATCCGTCCCCCCCCCCCCCACTCTTTCCGCGATATGTTTTTTAGCCGCGAGCCTTGCGCATCTTTTAATACCCAAAACATAAAAATCGGACAAACATTTTTTCCCCATATACGTAGAGTACACAGAGTAGAATTACCATTCATGCATATGGATAATTAATAGGCCATAATTCCAAAACCCTTTGACCTCATGAAATTTCTTGGGTATGTTCATGATAAGTTGTTCTATGCATGTACCGATTTTCAAAATTGTTCGTCACTCGATGGCCGAGATCTTAGGGAGAGGGGCGGAATGAAAGATCCAAGCTTTATGCAATGACAAGTTGAGAGCCTGAGCTTAGCTGCCTATTTGAAATTTGTCACAAAAGAAACACTGAAACTGAATGTAACTGTTCATTCTAAAATTGTTATTGTTCGCCTTCAGTATTGACTATTAACGTTTAATTAACGAAAGATTATTTACATGTACATTTCTAATTGTTTCAGTACGCTACTCTGTACGTTAGTGTCATCTTTGTGCCCGAATGACAGACTGACTCACTAACAACTCACTCACGAGTGACTTAGCCCAGTTGTTGGTAGTTGAAGATAGCCGGGCAGTTTAATCGTATTAGGTAGCCATTATGGGCTAATTTGGCCGATTGTTTACACCAGATGTATGGAATGACTTTCAGTGAATAGCCATTCTAAATCTGTTAAATATAATTTTGTGTGCTATGTGATCTTTTTTGTACTCTTGTCTTTTTTATTTTCATGTATATGTTTCCCCACGACCATCACTGGATGAACGATGGGACGGGAAGGCTTCAACATTCTACCACAACGAAATCCTATCGTCAAGGTTCAGTAGGGCCAATTTCGAAACCCAAAGCACTGGAAACCAAGCCATCGGAAAGTCTCTTTAACCATTCCCGTTATACGGGTCACACCTTTCGGCCTTCATTGCAGCTCGTCTCAGACAAAACAATCGCTCGTAAAAAAAAATAATCAAAATCCCAAAACGAGATAAGAATCGTTTTTATTACACATAACAAGTGTTATAACGTGAGAATGTTTTACCTTGTGCCCAAATTTATTTTAAAGCATAACTGAACAGGGGAAAAGGTGCAAAAAACCTGTTCTTGTAAGTTTTTAAGTGTTTACTATCCGTACCCTTTTCTATAAGCTCCGACTCCAGCGCGTGTAATCTAATGTACATGTACTGCTAACCTGGTCAATAGCCTATTTGTTTCGGGAAATAGACATTTGATGAGAACAGTGTATGTTTGTTTTTTTAAATGGGTACAAAATAGCCAAAAGGCATCGGCAAACATGCCAGGAAAATTTGACAGAATTAATACAATGCGTTGCAATAATATAAGCAAAAATATGCTTGGAGGGGTGGTAGCCCCGCCCCCTCCAAGCTATTCGCGCCGCTCTTAAGTTGATTTTCTTCAAGCATTAAAGCATTTATAAAAACCGGTTTTACATTTTTCTATATCGTGGTGTTGCAACTGTATCAGCGAAAAGGAATGGGGGGGTTATGGCCACGCCCCCTCCTATACAGGTTTTTCATGTCTGGCGGGCACGTTCCACCACTGAAAATGTCTGGCACTGGCCATTCATGATACCTGGGACTGGGCCCAACATTTTCCAGTAGGTTTCATTGGGTTAACTCACCAGCTGATCTAGCTCAATTTTGTGGCCCCTTTCTCATGGCCCTCCTGACCATACCCACCACAGTGTGCCCGGCAGACGTCCATTTCCATACATTGGTATGCATGTGGAACATTGCTGCATACATGAAAATTGGTTAACTTTCGAGCTAGGCTGACCCCCCCCCCCCCCCCGGGCTCCCGGTCTAAATGCTTTGCACGATCCGTGTACACACTGTAAATGTATCCTGATGCTTTCGCTCGTACCTCCCGCCCTGCAAACAAATGAAATGAATTCACGCTCTGATTGGTTGGATTTTGCGTGACAAGTGATCTGCGCGTCATCAAGGTCATGACTCTGCAAGGTTTGAAACTGCCGTTATACTGATTCATTTCTATTTTATTCCAGTTTAGAGATGTTTTTCTCGTTGAAAAGCGTAATAATGTGGGAAATTCTGTAAAACTTATTTGTGTTGTAAATTTACAATTCCCGTCACTTGCTCAGGATCCGTTTTAATCACGAACGGTCGGATTGCATTATATGACGTTCAAAATTTTGTCCACATGGTCCGCAATGAAACAGAAATCACATCCGGTATGGAAAGTGCACATTTTTATGGGAAGTTTTCGGATAGTATTTGCGCACATAGTCCAACTTCGGTCTTGAACAGCTAGCTGCAGCCAGATGCTTTATACATAGGTCATAGGCCACTTCCTTCACAAGATTTTGTGAAGCTCATCAGAGTATCCAAGCGTCCTGTTTGCAGGGCGGGGGTACGAGCGAACCTGATGATAACAATGTTTTGTATAGCGCCCTCTGTTGAAGTACAGATTAACAAATCGTACAAAGAAAACAGAGAACAGAACAGGACAGACAAAACAAAACCGAACAAAAACGAACCAACGGACTTGGATGTATTGAAACCTAGAAAACTGGAATACTTGAAAATCACAGAATCATTCAAATCACTTATGTGCTTTTCAAGTTACGGAACACAACCACCGTTTTAAAGTTCTGTGCGCTTGTCCCCCTTCCCCCGGAAAGCGGGGGCAAAAACAAGGAAAAGAGGTGCGAAGCCATATTGCTGTTAATTTGATGGGGGGAGCAAATGCTCCCCTGAATCAACATGTCATCTTTCATTTTATTTTCATTTTTTTGGTGGGTTGACCATTGACTTTTCGAGATATTCTCACCCAAAGAAGACGACCCCTATTTTCCCCAAAGCGGAACGGTATATCCATCTTGAAAAACGATCCCTCCACAACATGGCAAAATAGCGCTACTTCCGAGCCCAATTGTATCCAACATACCTCAAAATTGAAAGCCCCAAGTCCGGGCAATCAGGTGCATTGCCATATCTCTTCAATTCCCCAATTAAATGGCTGTCAGATCTCTAATATGTTTTGTAGGGTATAACTTTTATTCATGAGTTCGGCGGATGGATTTAGGCCTATGTGTGCACCCATAAAGACTTGCCAGTTTTGTCCACAGGGAGCTATCACAGCAAAATATTGTTCGCCAGAAAATCAATCTGGAGGTTCACACGGACCTTTATTTCATCAAATACATATTCAACATTGGGTTGGTCGCTCCTCCCCTCCCCCACTGGAAATATGGCAACCAGAGAAAAGCACAGTCCTATAATTACCATGATTAGGTGGTTTAACAGAAGGTGCCTTGTTGTCAACTTTTGTGGGTGTTTTTTTTTACGAAAACCCTGTTTTTCGCGCTCGGCCGTTTTATTCTACTCCCGTGGAAAGCGAATAGCGCCACCTATTGTCTGACATTGACCATGGTGGTTTTGAACAGCGACCCCCCCCCCCCCTTTCAATTTTTGATTTGATGGAGGCCAGATGCCCGGTGAAAAAAACGTGTCTATGCCTTTCAGCACGGATGAAATTGGGCGCCCCTCCACTATAACCCGTCCCCCAAAACGATGAGAATGCTGGCTGCGCCGCTAGCTGCTAGATGCTGATGTTTTAAGACATAGGCTGCTTTATGTTTAAAACAAGTCTATGAATAATAGGCCAGAGTACTTGGAGTATATTGTGATATTATAATTCTGTACTGTGATGGCCTGCTTTTATGTATACTTTTGATGCTTACTACTGATGAACACGTACATAATGTTAGCAGCATGTATGTACTGCATTTTTGCCCATGATCTCGCAAAGCCACTTATAGCCTATTTGTGATTTAGTGTTTCAACTTCCAATGGCTCCTCTGACTTTATTTAACCAGAGAGCGCCCTCTACTGAAATAGCAACAAGCCGGGCAGTCTTCTTATTATTAAAGGGGCACTATGTCCTGAAATGTGACCCCGAAAGTCGTTCTCGCACGCATATACAGGAATAACACAAAACGCCCAGTTTTTAAATGATGGTCGTGTGGATGTCTATATCCTACTTTTGAATGTCCTTTCAGATTAACATCATTTCGTTCAAATTTCCTTTTTGTAGCCCAATTGGGCTGTTCCAGGACGCAGCGACCCTAAGCCTGATGCCGACACTGCAGAAGATTCTAAATGTCGTGTTTGGTTCCTCGACTGAATCCACGTTTATTATAAAAAATAATGACATAACAACAGGTGGCTGTACCAGTGTATGATACACTTCTCATAGAGCTATAGCGGTCCATTTATACGTAATAGAGGCAAATGACGGTGTGATGAATTCGGCTGTGATATTGCATTTCAGTATTACAAACACATAAGGCTGTCCTTGCAGTTATTAATATATAGTATTATGAGAAAGTTCCATATGCTACTGTATAAGGCTGGCGCTTATCATGATAATAAGCGGTTTTATGGTATTACTGATAGCTGATATTGGGGACAAATGGTGGACGTAAAAGACACACGCCCTAAAAACGTACGGGAACGGGACGGTGTGTGAAATAAGTTTGAGATGATATAAACGCTGATTACGCGTTAGTTCTGTGGGGCTTTTAAGCTCTGAGGGTGCATCCCCCGGTTTGTGAGTCTGTCAAACATTGAGGGTTCATTTGTTTTTCATTTCAAAGCTAAGTCATAATTGAGCTTTTTGCCAACTCGCTCATGTTGTTGAGCTCATTCCTGCATCATGAGAATTAAAACCTGTCTGGCCATATGCATATTATTATGTCTGTGTGTCATCATTAATGTCGCCAATGGTGGTAAGTTTTCTTCTTTATTGCATGAATTCACGTGAAGTCGCAGAGAACTAAACTTCAAGGAAACATATGGAACAGAGAATTGTAGACCGAAGACTGCCATTGTTTTCGTAATTATTTTATACATTCGGATGGGATGAAGCTACCGCTCCAAAGATTTCGGCTGTCTCATGAAAGATTTTTTGCAGATTTGATATGTATACAATGAAAACATCATATGAACTAATTTTCAAAGTTTAGTCCATCGGGCAGAGGGTTTTGTAATTCTCGTCATAAATAATTCATATATCACCGTCGGTTTTTCAAGCACCCTTGTGTGCGAGGGAAAGACTTTCATTTAAGGCCATCGATAGCCTGCGTTTTATCATAGAGCTAGGACCCATAGTTCGATCAACCCATCAACCATGCCCAAAAGACTTTGAGAGTCAACGCGGAAACAGTGCGTCGCGGTCGTATTGGGAAAAGTACAGGAGTGAATTCTGCCCCTTGAAAGATGCTTAAATATGGCATATGCACTGCCTATACTTTTTGACGCTGGGTGATTAAAGATTAGATTATAGAATTGGAGAAGACTAGCCAGAGGCGCGGCACATTAATTGGGATCCACTATGCAGTGGGTACTCTTGGGGTGTCATTCTGAGAAGGGGGCTGTCAATGCTAGTAGGGGGGGGGCAATGTATAGATTTGGGTTCCCGTGGAAATTTCATGTTAATTCATGGCAATCATTATAAATGCATTCTTATTAGTCCTGAGAGCAAGAAAATTGCTGTTGCCATTTTTTCCATTGACCTTTAGTGACCTTGACCTGAGGTCAAAGTTCATGGGTCATTTTCACCTAAAATTTCACCTTTAAAATTGTTAAGGCAAGTGAGCATATATTGTGAGTTTCTCCATTATAATAAATATCATTATTAACGTATTTATGGGTTTTGCAGAAAAAACATGGGAAATGTCATATTTACCCTAAAAGGACTGGGTTATTTTGACCATCTCACACGAATTCCGCCCCCCCCCCCTATTATCTCGGCCATCGAGTGACAACAAATTATGAAACTCTGTACATGCATGAGACAACTTACCATGAATATACCCAAGAAATTTCATGACTATAGGTCAAAGGATTTTGGAATTATGGCTAATTAATTATTTATATACACGAATGGTAATTCTGCTTTGTGTTCACTACGTATGGGGAAATTCAGTTTTCACTCCGCGTACCGCCGAACTTGAATTTTTCGCTGCGCGGCAACCCGTGCGTGCCTAAGGCCAAAAAAAAGTCTCCGGTTTCTGGTATGCGCGCGCGTTGCCGTAGCCATGCGCGTCGGCAAAATGAAAAAGTTTTTTTTCAATGAAAGATGATGTCTCAAAACCGCCAAACTCACTGTTTTTTTTGACTGGAATTCTGCTGCTGCGCAATTTGAACGTGTTTTTAGATGGGGTTATGATCGAGAATAAGCTTTATGTGGCCTCTCTGGACTCCCATATATTGCATTAAGTTTAGTCGGGCACCATTAATTTTGCAGTCATCAGCCGACATTTGAAGCAAAAAAGTCGGATAAAAAAAAAAAGCCGCGTCGCCGCACCACTTTTTGGACAAGCTCCATACCAGAAACTGGAGACTTTTTTTTTTGGCCTAATAACAAAAAGGCTTATTTTTGCCTTCCTCAAATTCTGAGGTTAGGGCACACGGCCGGGAAGGGAGTACAGCACCCCACCCCTGTAGTAGTATATACTACTGAAATTGGCCCTGTAGGTGTTTGGTGCGTGTAAAAGTGAGGTGGGCGTTATAATGTTACTGGCGTGAATGTCATTGCCATTATCGCCAGCGTTGTGACACGACCCTTCTTCCCCCATGCATGTCTAGGCTCCGCATGCAGTGATGTAACCTACGTCACCAGGGACGAATGGAACGCCAGGGACCCTAAGGCTCGCGTTGACATGGTCAACCCCCTGGGCTTCGCCGTGGTGCATCACACGGCCGGCTCGGAGTGCACCACGCCGGACGACTGCGCACAAGAGGTCCGGAACATGCAGAATTATCACATGGATGGACACGGTAATAACTGACGGGGGACTTTTCCCATGGAGGCCCTAAGAAAAAAAATACTTAGCAGAATACATTAAATAAACCAAACTTTTAATTTTAAACAGTTTAGATTTTTGCCTGTGGCTGCTCTCTACTGATTTGTGCTTAACGCGCGAAAAAAGTAGGCGTATTAAACTAATGCACCTCTGTGAAAAGTCTGTCACGAGCCAATATACAAGGCCCATTGGGCAGGCGTTTATCTCCTGTTTCCCTGGCATGAAACGATAGAGAATAATTTCAACTTCCCCTGGATGGGATGCCAGTCCGTCGCAGGCTTCTCCCCAACTATTATATTGCCGCTACCCATTTATACACTCCTGTGTTGAGAGAGGCAAGTGGGGGTGAAGTGGCTTGCCCAGGAACACAACAGCTGGATTTAAACCCCAGGCCTCTGATCATGAGTCACAAACCCTAATCACTAGGCCGCACAACCCCCCCCCCCCCCCATGAAATGTGTTTCAAGTTTGTTTCATGCTATTATAATTCATGTACAGGTTGTCCCACAAACAGAACCATAACAGTCGAAAACCAGTTAATAAAGGTATATTGCATGTGGGGTTTGGAATATTTTCAAATTACCTCTTAAAGTCAGATAACCAATCTACCATACAAACTTTCTTCCATTCAAAAAGATGCATTGGAACAAAACACCATGCTTCATCGAACTCAAGGGTTGAAAATCGGTTTGGGCCATTTTCCTTGAAAGTGAGAAAGTGCAGTTAGAGAAACAAACAAACGGTTTATTTCCTTTGCTCAAAAGTTACGTTATTCAAGGCTTCCATCTGTAAACTTGACAAATAAAAAAGTGACCCAAGTGGTCTTTCAAGTACCGTGTTGTGAATCCTGTATCTTTTGAACAAAACATCCTACTGAAACCAACTAAAAAGCATTTGGAAGACCAATTATTTCTACTCAGCAACATATTCGACACGATTTTGAATACTATCTTGTGGGACAACCTATATGACTACAAACTGTGGGTTAACATAACATACGTTTTGCATAATAATGGTGTCTGATTGGTGTCATTTCCAGGATGGGATGATATCGGTTACAACCTTGTGATTGGTGGGGACGAGAGGGTCTACATAGGGCGCGGCTGGGACACCGTAGGTGCCCACGCTGGTTCCACGTTCTTCAACCAAAACTCCGTGGGCATCACGATCATCGGAGACTACACCAACAAACTGGTAATATGACCATTCAGAATTTTAACTATTATCAAATTCATAATTTTACACCCATGATATCCTTTACATGGATATTCATTAAACTATTGTTATAACGTGCAGATTATGTCCACTTTTGCTGCAGATTCGTAACGAATCTAAAGTAAACTGAAGATTCGTAACGGATTCGTAACTACCATGGATTTCGGATTTGTGTAAATTTACTATTATTGTACCGCGGAAATGAGGTAAAATGGAAAACAAACTGAATTGCAATACTGTTCGGAACTAGTACCATACTGTATCACTTGATGAGCTAGAAGATTCGAAGGTATTTTGTATCAAGAAAAATCCAGAACTGTGGCAATCAGACTTGACTTACTAAGTTGACTTGCTTTTGGCAGTGAGACATGAACCTAGCTTTACTGACGCCTTCCATTTTTGGTAAGCAAATTTGAGATTTGAAGTGTGCATGCAGATTGGAATAGTGTCTGTAAGGATAAGAGTTAGCCGAATCTGCGATCTGCAATTTGTTTCATGTAATCTGGAGAGAAAAAATGGAAACATAGTTCTCTCCAACTTCAAGAATAATTAATTTTATAAAACATGTTTCTGTCCAAATTATTCGAAGTTTATACTTATTCTAACGGTGACTGCTCTATGTTCCGACACCCCTATGTTCCGACAACCCGCACATAAGATTGTGTTACTCCCGGTTGGGGTTAGGGTTAGAGTTAGGAATAGGAATATATGCAGTCGGAACATAGGTGTACGTCGGAACATATGGTGTAACCATTCTAACAGATATGAACTTAATTGCCCTTGTTTATTCTCATGGGGGACGGTAAATGTCATCTTTATGTGCCCACTCGCAGTTGGATTGCCGAACTGACTTATCAGTTATGGTTGAAATTCATTCTTGTTTCCCGACTTTTTAATCTTCATTTCGCCAGCCCACCGACGGCGTACTCCGGGTTCTCAAGCAGCTACTAGTATGCGGTGTGGAGTCCGGTCACCTGACCGAGCAGTACCTGCTGCGAGGACACCGTGATGTACGGGAGAGCGGCCCCACGGCTTGCCCCGGCGACACGCTGTACCCAGAGATCCAGACCTGGCCCCACTTCCTCGAACAGTGCCCAGACTAACTCTCATAGAGAGAAGAAAACAACTAGAGGTGGGCGTTTGTTGAGTTACAAACGCAGAGTGGTCGAGCAGACAACTATTTCATTAAACACTGCGCAGTTTAAGTTATGAATGATCAATTATTTTATGTCAGAACAAAGGATCACGAAAATTTAACCTTTCCAGTACAACCAATTTTTTGTTTAAAACAAAAATGCATCAAATTTCAGTACACATTTTATGTGCACGTTTAAGTTATTTCTGGTTTGTTGACGTCATCAGCTAGCCCAAAAGGGGAACGTGAATACCATGGGCGTCGCGAGGAGGGGGCAAGGGGGGCCCCCCCCCCCGGAAAAGCAAAAAAAATAAAAAAATAAAAAAGGAAGGAAAAAGAAAAGAAAAAAAGGAAAAGAAAAAGAGGCGCGAAGACAAAGTGGTGTAAATTTAATGAGTTGGGGGGGGGGGGCAAAATGTCCCTGCCCCCCTCTAAAACTGATAAATCGAGAATGTGTTGAGAAATACAAGCATTTTTTGGCAAAATTTTTTTTTGCCCCCCTCTATAAAAAATCCTGGCGACGCCCATGGTGAATACTGATTTAGTTCGGAGAGGATACATGTTCATTATGAAGTTAAAATAACGTATGAAAATATGGAAAATATAAGTGTATGTATAAATAACACCTAACTTCCGGTTGGATGACGTCAAAGCATTAAGGATCCAAAGGTCAACATTGTAACAGATATCATTATTTGAACGATAGAATTAAATTTGAAATAAAACTGATCTTTTGCAAATTCTCCCTACTGTAACTTCTGGTCTGATGCCGTTATCATTTTGAAACCTTGCAAAGTTAGATGAAGATGATAATAAAAAAAATTACAAGGGGAAATTTGGTTAAATTTGGACGGATGGTTTTTAAATTAAAAAATGGAAACTATTTGACGTACCGCTAGTGGGCGTCCTTTCAGATGATGACGTCATAATGATGTATTTGTGTCCTTTATTCCTTTCTAAACACTTCCATAATATTGCTTATAGAAAAAAAGCTTCCGCTCTCCAGTTATATTCAATTTTTATTGCACTTCCGGTCACACGGAAAGTGAAGGTCAAGCGGTTTTGTGACCAGGAATAAGAATTGTTGCCCGAGGCATCATTTACAACCTCACGAAAAACGAACACGATACTCTTAAAAGTTCTAAAGATATAGCTGAAACTATTTCTTTAATTTGGCCCTTAAATTGCTTGTAATTTGATACCTGATGGCATCATAATAACGTCAGATTTTTGTTAAACTTCTTCGGACGGGGGTTCAAGTTCATTCCAGGTTTTATCTTAATTCCGTAAATCGTTTTGAAGAAATTCGGTTCGTTTTGATTTTGAGGCTTCTGTCTATATTTCAAATTCACCTTACTTTGACATTCTGGTTGACCCGGAAGTAAAGGTCAAGCGAGTTCACGTACCTTGAATAATAGGTTATTCATACTAATATGCTGCAATTGGAAAATATAATATAATCTTGCTTGTTAATTCATTTTATATTCCTAAATATACACGTTTTACCCCAATATAACATGAAACGTCAGTAAATCTCCACCATATGGCTATGGGCTCCGTGCACATGTACCCCTTCAACCTGCCTCAACTCCATGCGCGTTCCTTCGCTAAGGTTAAGATCACGCAAGGCATGATGGGAAACAACATGGCGCAGCAAGATCGTACCCATGGAAACGAGGTTGGCCTTCAACTGCCAGAAAAGTACACTGTCCCCCCCCCCAAAAAAAACCCCTATATTTGAAGTCCGACGGACAATGGAGACAGGGAACTAGACTACCAGTAAAGGAGAGTTGGGGTAGACCTAGACTGGTTCCCGGTCCATCCACTGCGTTTTTCCAAATCATCCAAAGCTATTTGTCTGGGAGACCATCGCAAGTTAAATGCGAACGTATTCGCGCCCTGGTGACGCCTCGGTTCATACTTCACGCGAAAGCATGTGCGAAGCGAAATTCATGTCGTCAACAATGGTGGACGCGCTTCGAATGTATTGTTGACGTCACGAATTTCGCTTCGCTTTCGCTTTCGCGTTAAGTATGAACCGGGCTTAATAGTCCAGCGGATATGTGACAAAATATCGATGAATTGTGCACTTTTGCATAAAAGCGTGAAACTTGGCACAGATGTTTATATTCATGCGAGAAAATGTTTTAGATGTGGAGCCATCGCAAATTTACCCTTTTAGGGGCGTGGCATCCATTTAAAAAAAGGGGGGTGGGACTTGTCGTGCCCGCAGTAAAAATGGTTTTTCCCACTTGTTACAAAAGCAGGAAACTTCACAAAGACATAATTATATAGATTATTAGTGTTTTCCAGATTCGGAGCCACCACAAAAGTACCTTTTTAGGGGCGTGGCAGCCATTAAAGAAAAGGGGGGGGTTTAATTATTATGCCCACTTTGGAAAACATTGTGCCCATATTTCATGAACGAATAAAACATCCCACAGACGTTTATATTCATGAGAAAAAAAATTCCAGATGTGGAGCCATCTCGAACACACCCTATTAGGGGCGTGGCAACCATATAGGAAAAAAAGGGGGGCGGGGTTTTCATTATGCCCACCCTGGAAATATTGTTCCCACACTCATAGAGAAATGGAACTTTCCACAAACATTGACATTCATGAGAAAACAAATTCCAGATGTGGAGCCATCTCGAACACACCCTTTTAGGGGCGTGGCAACCATATCAGAAAAAGGGGGGGGCGGGGTTTTCATTATGCCCACCCTGGAAATATTGTTCCAAAATTCATAGAGAAAAGGAACTTTTCACAGACATTGACATTCATGATAAAAACAATTCCAGATGTAGAGCCATTGCGAACACACCCTTTCAGGGGCGTGGCAGCCATATTGAAAAAAGGGGGGCGGGGTTCTCATTATGCCCAACATGGGGAAAATGTGCCCACATCTCATAAACGAATGAAGCTAATTTCCACAGACATTAATACTCACGAGATAAAAATCACACGTGGAGCCATTGTAAACACACCCTTTTAGGGGCGTGGCAGCCATAATAAAATGGGGGGGGTAAGTCATGATGCCCCTATAAAAGAAAGTTGTGCCTACCTTTCATAAATGGATTAAATTCCACTCGGACAATACATTCATAAAAAATTTTTTTTTTAATGTGAGGCCATCACAAACCTACCCTTTTAGAGGTGCGGCATCCATTTTTAAAAGGGGGGGTACTCAATATGCACAACATGGAAAATTTTGACCGCGTTTCATATAATAAAATCCACCTCAGATAGCTGTTTAATGTGTTGGAGTAGGGCCGCCTTTATAGTTGGAATTTACTGTTGACAAACCCTTTGTTTTCTTACACTATGCATTCTTGCCTCATCCATATTAACCCAGTTACTGGTTCTTTTGTCTGTAGAATTATTGATAACCTTTCAACTGCATCAATATCTGAATTAGGGGTATAAACTGGGGTACCTCAGTTAGTCCTGGAAAGACTAGTGTTACTTCTTCAAATACATTGTTTCCCCTGCCTTTTTTTCTGACAGACCAAAAGGCATATGCAGTGTCGCACCTGTATAACGTATAATTTTTTTTAATGGATTTGGTCTGGGTAAAAAAAATCACTCATAAGAGCTTGATATACCATTTTTAAGAGAACAGAGGTATTGTGTGGTGGGGGTACACAGATTCATTGAATGTGAAGTCATAGTGGACGTGTCCACCTTTTTGTGAGGCGAGTACATCGTGTTGTTACCCAATCTGCTGTCAATGCGGCGGAACGGGTAAGGGGTAGGGGGATTTTACACTCCCCCCCCCCCCCTGTAAAAAAAAGATTTCCATGGCCCTTTAATGTTAAATGTTAGAGTTTAGGGCTGCCATTGTGTGCTGTGTATTTGTAATTATGAAATCACTCTGGAATTTAGATGTGCATGATAATATAGGTGCAAGTACACACATTGAACAATATAACACGGGTTAGCCTACCGGTACTTACCCATGCTCTTTGGGGTAAGTCATTGTATTACCAAATAATATAGGTTATGGGCCAATCAACATTATAAGAAATCAACAACAAAATATAAAAATTGCAATTGTGGGCACAGTGAGTAGGCCCCTCACACCTCTAAAAGGATGAGTTTGCTGTGGCTCTACATAAGAACTTTCTTTTATAGGGGCATCATGACTACCCCCCCCCCCCCATTTTACTATGGCTGCCACGCCCCTAAAAGGGTGTGTTTACGATGGCTTCACGTGTGACTTTTTTTTTCTCTTGAATATTAATATCTGTGGGAATTAGCTTTATTCTTTTATGAGAAGTGGGCACATTTTTTTCCCATGTTGGGCATAATGAGAACCCCGCCCCCCTTTTTTTCAATATGGCTGCCACGCCCCTAAAAGGGTGTGGTCACGATGGCTCCACATCTGGAATTGTTTTTCTCATGAATGTCAATGTCTGTGGAAAGTTCCATTTCTCTATGAATGTGGGAACAATATTTCCAGGGTGGGCATAATGAAAACCCCGCCCCCCCTTTATTTCCTTATATGGTTGCCACGCCCCTAAAAGGGTGTGTTCGAGATGGCTCCACATCTGGAATTTGTTTTCTCATGAATGTCAATGTTTGTGGAAAGTTCCATTTCTCTATGAGTGTGGGAACAATATTTCCAGGGTGGGCATAATGAAAACCCCGCCCCCCTTTTTTTCCCCTATATGGTTGCCACGCCCCTAAAAGGGTGTGTTCGAGATGGCTCCACATCTGGAATTTTTTTTCTCATGAATATAAACGTCTGTGGGACGTTTTATTCGTTAATGAAATATGGGCACAATGTTTTCCAAAGTGGGCATAAAAATTAAACCCCCCCTTTTCTTGTTATGGCTGCCACGCCCCTAAAAAGGTACTTTTGTGGTGGCTCCGAATCTGGAAAACACTAATAATCTATATAATTATGTCTTTGTGAAGTTTCCTGCTTTTGTAGCAAGTGGGAAAAACCATTTTTACTGCGGGCACGACAAGTCCCGCCCCCCTTTTTTTAAATGGATGCCACGCCCCTAAAAGGGTAAATTTGCGATGGCTCCACATCTAAAACATTTTCTCGCATGAATATAAACATCTGTGCCAAGTTTCACGCTTTTATGCAAAAGTGCACAATTTTTTCACATATCCGCTGGACTATAAGCCTGGTTCATACTTCACGCGAAAGCTTGTGCGAAGCGAAATTCATGTCGTCAACAATGGATGGACGCGCTTCGAATGTATTGTTGAAGTCACGAATTTCGCTTCGCTTTCGCTTTCGCGTGAAGTATGAACCGGGCTGACGCTCACGTCACGCGAAGACACTGTGGCTAATAGGAATAGGCCTATACATGTAGCTTTGGCTCATTCAGAAGTCGTGCGTACTTCGCGTGCGAACAGTACAGTACAGTACAGTACGCCCTCTCTGCGTGTCCCGTCCACGGGGCTCTCAAAAGTGGTAAAAAAGCATACTCTTTTGTTGGCGCACGGAGCCCATAAGCGACAGATCTGATATATTCTCAAATGTACAATGTACACCGTCTGAAGCAAAATGAAAAACACCGTATACAATAAACCCCTCCATGGTGAAAAAAAATGTCAAAGTCCACAATATAAAAGAGAGATAAGGCGAAGTAAAAAAAAAAAAAAAAAAAGGTTTCTCGTCCCCGCCCGCTTCCTTTTTGGAGGCCACCTGGATTTGTTTAAATTATTTTTTATTTTTGAAAATGCAGTAAAAAAACACCGAAAAAGTCCACGGTTAAAGCAAATGCATCTAAAACTGTTCATTGTAGACCAATACAACTCTAAATGACACTGTAAATATGATCAGTTCTCTTGTCCACCTTGTCTTTCATTTTAAAAGTGTCTTTGAACAGTGGAAACACCAACGGTTGCAGGAAATTTTAAAATGGCGGCAATCTTGAAAAAAATAAAAAGCCCCGCTTCCTCCTTTTTTTTCAAACACCCGGACGAGAAACATGTGTTTTTTTTCATTCGGCCTAAGGAACCAGCCGACAGGTTGCTTGTATGAGGCTGCATCCTAATCAGCTGCTAGAGCTAGGTCTAGGTCTGCTTCCGTTGAAAATACGCTGGGGCGCGCTGAACGTAATAGACGTAGCCGTAGCTCTGGAAGCCCGTTTCGGACACGGCCTATTTGGCTGCCACGCTCGGTGAGCATAGACCTTATGCGTCAGCAGCCATCTTAGAGGGCAATGCCTCTGTTTGGCTGAGATATGCATGAGTGAAACTTTGTGCGTTGTTACTGAATTATAATAACAAAAGATGCCCTTCAAGATGGCCGCCGCGCATAAGGTCTATTCTCATTATATAAATGGCTGAAAAGCGTGCGTGTAATCTGCTGAAATTATCGCCGATAAGCATTTGTAACAGACTGTATTATTAAACTAAGACCCAAATTTCTTAAAACATCCAGAACTTATTACTAATTTAGTGCTGTTCTCAGTAGACCTATCAGAGAACCAATTATATGCAAAACCGAAAATATGCAAAACTGAAAAAAAACATAACCTTCACCAAATTCAGAAAATTAAAGTTTAATACATGCAAGAAAAGCCAAGTATGTCGTAATGGTTTGTATCTCAACGGTTGTTTAAAAGCCTTTGTCCTTCCAACTGGGCCTATCGTGCACAAAACTGTAATAGTGCGCATAATTATGACTGGTTCTAAACTAAATTCTAATTATGGCTGCCAGGTTTTTAAAAAATTGTGCATTCAAAATTTTGACGCGAATCAGTGACGCCGGAAGCGGTGTTTTTATCTGCAGCACACATCGTCAATGGATCATGATTATTCAGCTAGTTTGATGTTTATTCATAAGAAAATAACAATGACGTCGCTCAGTAATGGGTGTACATTAAAGCATTTCAAAGAATGGCTTTCGTCGAGCTGCCACAGGAATGAACTATGGATCGCAAGATCTGTGGCTCAAACCTATGTTCATAAGTTCATCAAGTATTTGCTTTGGTTGGGATAAGTTTAATTGAAGGGAAAACACTACGAGAAATAAGTGTCTTCCATCCACACAGCGTGATAAATATTCAAATCTTGAAGACACTCGCTTGTTCGCAACTTGACGGTCACGTGATCACTAATTATGTACATGATTATTCAAGAGGCCCAAGTTGTTGGTGTTTGGTCAGTTAGTTAGCCCGTGGGTGCCTTTCCTCCAAGGCATTTGATGGGCTCATGAACTATGATGGCTCCAGTGGCCTCATCGAACGTACCAATAACCTACCAGGAGAAAAAAAGTCTGGTCATTATTAAAAAAATATCTTTATGCTTAATTAAATTGTATTTATTCAACATTTGGAGAGGATTTGTCTTATTCATCTGGGATTCCTCGGAAGATAGAGGATGCATGAGGAACTGGGACCGTGTGACGAGTCATACGAGGCAACGCACAGGCAACTTGTTCCAGGCAAGAAGAAAATGACAGGCTCATTATACAAACTTTCTCCATAACCTATCCCGGATATATGTCTTGATGATGATTCCTTGATACCATAAAGATGATTCTTACTTTAAAATATAATCTTCCTTTTTTTTTACTAAAGACTTCAAACTCACATCGAACGTTCCCTTCTTGGTGTCCGTCATATCCAGTACTAGGTCACACACCCCGAGGCGATCCCCATTGGCGCTGATGCGAACTGCGCCGGTTACACCTGTCACCAAATTGTAGGCAAAATCACAGGACAGTACGTGTATATTATTTTCAAACTTTAAAAATCAAATAAGCTTGTCATCTTAAATAGCTGAATTTTTTGTTGTATTGTTGTACTGCTGCTGCTGCTGCTGCTACTGATAAGAACTATCGAACATTAGCTGGTCTACCCAGCTTTTGATACATACCCTGGAATGTTCGGTCCCACATTTTCTTTGTCACTACTCGTCCATCCCTTACGTCGCCACCCTCGGCCACAATTTCATTGATCACATCGGCGTAAATCAGAACAGCATCGTAGGTCGCAGCAGCAAACAGATTTTCCTTGGGAAAAAAATGCACAATAATGAAATGTAATAGACATGAGACCTAGTGGAATGACGTAATGGCTTTGTTTACATATGCGCTTTCCTTTGAGCTCGAAGTCGGGACGCCAGACGAAGTAGGGACCGTCTACCACATAGGGAAGTGCACATGTAAACAAAGCGTGACGTCATTAGGTCTCAGGCCTATTGCAGGCGCTGTGACGTGGCTTTATGCTTGGTACAGGATCAGACTTGCGGCATTTGCTCTATGATTGCTATGGATATTTGTTGGCAAACCGGAAATTGACGATACCTGTGCCGTCGTGATTGTAAAATTGAAATAAGTGAATATAATGCGCAATATGTTTTCTAGTGTAAGATCCAAGACGTAGCTTTCTTGAAATGGAAAGAAACTGAATGTCTGCTGCCACCAAGGGGTCACTATATAGTCCCGAAGGTGAAAGGTCACATACCCCACTGCCTAATTCACGCCCGTATAAGGTCAGCTGGCGATCTTTCAACTCACGCTGGAACGCATGGTACACGGGGGTATCAGGAACATGGTACCGCATCATCAACAACGCCTTCAGTGCTTCAACTGTCTCCGCATCGTTGTTTTCGAACTGAAAGACGTTGAAATGGAATTAACGGAGTGCTGTGTAACACGTCTCTCTTGTACCCGTATAAAACGTACCGTTAATACCATGGTACATCCCGTGGTATTGGTCAACGGTATACCATGAACTTTGGTACCATGGTATGACCATGGTGCCTAACCATGGTATTCTGATGGTTGTACTGTAGAAAAACCTTAGTTTGTAGTCGAGTATACCACGGTATTACTACAGTCTAGTATTTTTACGTGGACTGCCATATTGAAACCCTCATTATGTAAGAGAGTTGCAGTTTTTGCTGGTCATTTTGTATTTTCAATAATCCAACGATATATCATTAGAAACAATGATAAGTATTCTTAATTTTTAAACCATTGCTGTGACGTCACACTATTGTTAAAAGTGTGGATTCGGATCTACGCATCTCTTACACTGGTCACAAAGTGTGGATTCGGAACTACGAATCTTTAGTAAAGTGTGGATTCGGAATTACGAATTCACACTTTGAACACGTCGGACAATTGTTCTCCACAATGAACATGAATAGGACTGTCTGTGTGAACAGCTTTCCGAAAATCACCAATGAATCTTCACTGGAAGATTCTCCGCCGTCACTGCAAAAAGAACCTGCTTTTAGTCAGAAAGAAATCGTCGTCTGAACTATCCATTTTGTCGTAAGGAGCCTATACACATAAAATGACTTGGTTGTACAGGTGTGGCGATACACGTGCTAAACACGCCAGGAAAAAAACTGTTGCAACCTGACGCCACTTCCGCGCTTGTGTACAAAGTCTATGGAGAGTCATTTCAAGTATTTCTAAAATTGGAAACAAGTTTCTCAGTCCCAGATTCATGTCTTATCATCATTTTTGCAACGAATGACCTTCATTGAGACGATATATGAAGAAAAAGTGGCGTCAGGTTGCAACATGCTTTCCAGTATTTCTGTTAACGCAATGGTTTGAGTCGATGAATACACTCAAAAGTGTGGATTCTTAATTTACGAATTCACTCGGCGCTTCGCGCCTCGTGAATTCTGAAATTACGAATTCACACTTTCTCGTGTATTCTCCTTAACCGAAACGATAACCGTTTAACCGTTACGGGTTGGCAAAGAAAGGTCTAAAGGCCTAGTCAATTTGTCGATACCTTCAAACAATCCTTTCACGTACTTAGACGCTATAGCAGAGCAGTGAAATCCATGCATCACAAAAAACATGGCCTTTTGAAAGTTGTGTTTCTCAGAAAATATGCTCAGTATGATTGAAAAGTTAAATTATAATGGAAGAAGAAATTTTTAGCTTCATGTCAGTGAAAAAAATCGCCATCATCGATGCCGAAACGTCAATACTGGTTACTGGTATAGCTGACCTTCAAGTCTGGAAGAAATCGTTCGAAAACTTCCCCAAATCTCTGTATTTATATCTTTTTCTAGGAATTTCTCAAAATTGTCATTTCACGAGCAGTTGAACACTTATATCATCTAAGTATATTCCGAATTCGCTAGTGCTACAATTTGAACGATCTCCATGGAAAATTTCGACGATGATTTCTGCCGACCCAAGTCACATGCATTGTTCAGCTTCAGCAAAGCGCCTTAGGCGCTACGGTTGACTAGCCACACAATATGGTATTGTAGATTAGCATATTCATTAGCGTCACTTGGCCTGTTTTGGTGTGGGTCTCGGTATCGACCAATGGAAGCCGGCAAAAAGGTTGAAATTTATCAATTAATAACTCGTGAAGGAGGCTTTTCTCAAAATTCTTACTGCCCACAATAATGGATAGGAACCTTATTAATAATTCGTGAGGCTTGAAAAGATTGACAGCTATTGCAAACGCCAGTGTTACAACTTTCAATGATGCACGTAGCCAGGCCTATTTTTCCCATTTCAGCGAAAGTAATGAACACATCACAGCGATTTTTAGCACATACTTGGATCATTGTGAGGAAAGTAAATCCTGAAAGTTGCATGAAGATACGGTCTTCCAAACGGGAGAAATTATTTTTTTCAAAGATTTCGCCCGCCAACGTGAACATGACGTGTGTGCACAAGTAGTTTCTTTCAAAATGAAGTGTTACGTAGCCTTTAGAAATCGCCCTTCGCAACCGTATGACTGTTCAGCGACATGGCGAAACCTTTTTCATTGAGGGGTGCCAGAACACAACACACACACTTTGTTTGGTGTAAATCGAGGATTTTCTGTTGTTCTCTTCCCTTTTCCTTTGTACTCTTTTTTTTTACAACAGCTCTTATTGGTTTGGTTCACGTTTTTCTAATCGAGGTCGTTCTCGATTTGGTTCCTGTCCACAATTCATCGATGATGTTGCACGTGTGTGTCCTCGATTTACACAATAAACACGAACACAGACATATTCACACCGTCAATCGCGGACGTATGCTGGGAATCGCAGACAATATTGTTCTTTTTTGTTCTCCGGCATGATTAGTCCACGGTTTGAATGATGCCTGAATACGCCCGTACTTGTGGGAAGACATTTGTTTCCCTTCTTTTATTTTTTTTATTTTTATCCTATTGAAATTTCTAACTCCATAGCGTTTCCCTTATGGGGCAGATAGATTTCTAAAGACTTCCTTATGGGGTATATTGTTGTATTGTGTTTTCTACGCCATAGGAACACTCTATACATGTACACCATAAAGCTATATTAAATTAATTTAATATAGCTCTATGATGTACATCTACACGCGCACACCCACATCTACACTAAACTAGCTAGAATTTTTTTTTACAATATGGCACTTGCCAAGGAAGGCAATTATTGGTTCAAATAATGATTCGGGCAACATTTTTTTTTCCATTTTTGTTTGAAATGATAACAACTAACCTGGGAGCTCGTCTGCCATGGCGAGTGCTCGAACGGGATCCAGTTTAGAAACACATGCGAGCCCCGAGTGAGACCCAGACGATGCGCGTGGACCATGATGTCACGTACCGGGGAGGCACTGATGAAGATAACTACATGTAGGGGAAAAAACAACTAGGGAGATGAATATCATCAGGATGCACCTTTTCCTGTTTTTTGTTTTCTTTTTAATATTGTATCTTGGAAAACAAGACTAGGCCTGTGAACTGTAGAGCTTAACTCAAAAGTCTCAGTTTATGACGCTATTATACCAGTGCGTCAGTCAGTCGGCAAGGGAGTTAGTAAGTGTTGCAGCAAGTCAATCATTCAGTCAATGCGTCAGTGACTCAGTGCGTCAAACACTGTCAGTGACGGTGAATCAGTCAGTCAATCAATCACTCAGTGAGTAACAGGGAGGCCTGTTCCGGCTCTTTCGGGCCCATGCAGCAAAAAGCTTAGGAACCGCATGTCATATTTTTATCGCAGTTTTGTTTTTCACTATTTTTTGGGGGGGAGGGGGGTCATCTGCAAGATCAATGTCTTCGCATAGGCCCATTCCACAAAACGCATATATTTGTTGTTTGATCTCTTCGGGCTAAATTCCTACGTTACCTGCCCATTGTATTGTACTCACCCTTGGAGAAAGAAGCAACCTTCTCTAGAGCTTTATCCAAAGTATCAAATTGGTCTGCGTACACCTCGACCACAATTATTCCATTCCTCTCCAGGCCTGCGAACACGGCGTCCGGGAGATCGCGGCGGTAGTACACATCTACTGGCAGTCCGCGGAGTATGGCACAGCTGGTCAAACCCAGATGACGGAGCACGGCAGTCATGAACTGCACCATGGGCCCCATGCCCGGACACGCGCGAGTCAGGGTCGGGAAGCGCGTCTTGTCATCCAGGAGCGTGGAAGTGGCTGCCCCGGCCAAGACCGGAAGATTCCAGTAGGCGGCCATGTCAGCTACAGCAGCCATATCGGGGCTAACAGCCGGCCCCAGGAAGGCATCCACGCCGTCATCGTGGTACATCGAAGATGCCAGGGCCCCACTAGACCGTACTGGGCGTGTACAACACTCATCAGTGCTTACGTGCGTCATGCTGAAGTTCTTGTACACACCCCTTTCCAGGCGTTTCGCGACGGTTTCGAAGGCGATCTGAGCCGCCGGCAAAAGGGAGTACTTGCTTATCAACACCGGGGGCTCCTTACAATCCGACAGGTGTAGCATGCCTACTTTCACATTGACAGTAGCATGGACTACTGTACTCAAGAGTAACGGCGCTAAAATGATACTGCCATACATTGCGACCATTATGCTTCTATTATAAAAACCGACTGTAGTGCAGCACAACCTCAGCTCAGTAAACCGAAGCTCTATGGAAACACGTAGTCAGTGGCTAGTCTGCCTATCACCCGTTATCCACGGAGCCAACTCCTGTAAAAGGCCATATAAAAAGTCTCCGGTTTCTGGTATGGAGCTTGCCCCAAAAGTGGTGCCCATAGAGGCCACATAGCTTATACGCCATCGTAACCCCATCTAAAAACACGTCAAAAATGTGCAGCAGCAGGATTCCAGTCAAACCAGTGAGTTTGGCGGTTTTGGAACATCATTTTACATCGAAAAAAAAAACTTTTTTTAATTTTGCCGACGCGCATGTCCACGGCGACGCGCGCGCATAATAATAGACCGTGGGCCAGAAATCCTATCTTGCCTAGAAAAGTCCGTTCAAGATTTTTGGTGGCAACAAAAAAATGCTTATTCTTTGTCATTTCGAGGGTGCTGAATTCAATTCTTTCTGTTGCCAAGCTATCAAGTGTCAGGTTTAAGCACAATCTTCGTTCGAAATGTTATACCAAAACATCCTCTTTTGGGGCCTCTGACAATACATTCCCTTGAGGATCTCGGCAATGGCCCCTCCGATTTCAATGCAGATTGTCACCAACTTGGAATACTTTATGATAAATAACTGTCAAAAATTGTACGCTCATAGCCAAAGGGATTTCATAATAACGATAATAATGCAAAAACAATGCTTTGACATACCGGTACTGGGTAGCTGTGTGCAATGTTTTATTACATGTACATGTACCACCTGGTTTTTTAGGCATTACTGATTTTATATCCATAAGGCACTAGCCTACCACACTGTTTTCATTAATGTAAATGACTGAATTACACGTCACTAAATAGTCTTTGATGCAAAAAAAATTTCATAATTAAAGTTTATTGTTGTTTTGTTAATTAAGTAGGAAATTATTCAGCAAATACATGTAACGCTTTGGTCATATTCAGTGTTGTATGCTTACACAGTATTTTTCCAAAGTATCACTGAAATGTTCCATGTGATGCTGAAAGATTCTGTCGTTAATCCAAATTAAACAAACTGTCTAAAACTTGAATTCCAAAGATTGTAAATCGATGGGAAATGATTACAAATGTATGTAATAATACAACTTTTTTTCTAGGCATTATTATTCTCAAATGCAGAGCTGAAAATGCTCTTTGTAGATGACCGAATTACATCATTAACCCAACATGAAGTATTTTGATGCCAAAAGTTTCATAGTTGTAAGGGTTTCACGGTTTATAAAGCATCAAATTATGCAAAACTTAACGCTTTGGCTATATTATGCCTTGTTTATATGCGGCCAAATGGGTTTTTCAAGTCATCACTGAACTTCCTATTAATTCCGCAAATGTGAATCTGAAAGACTATTGCAGATTACTAAATTATGTCATTAACCTAAAATGAACCGAAAGATTTCATGGTAATTACTTAAGCAGGTATGCAATGCTTTTTCAAGACATTATTTAGTTTTTTCTCTTACATTTTGAGCCAGACAAACTATTGGTGGCGGAAATGAAACGGGTGTTCAGAGTGATTCTCAAATTCAGACGAAAATTAATGACCGATATTCAGAAGTGAATGAACATTTTAGGAAATTGGCCGGGAAAACCTATACTATAATATTAAGTACATTTTGTATTACGAGAAAGTCTTTCTTCTTTAATCATCACTAGTCTTCCTCAAGATCTTGAACAGTCCCTCAAATGTTGCTTGGTGTTTAGGCATCATAATCCTGTTTCAGGGCTATGTTTACTTTCATGCCTTTATTAACTTTTCCTTCGAACAATTATATTTCTTGATGAATATCATTATCTTTCAAATGTAGGTAACTTGACAAAAAAATCCTTGTAGTTGTTGAAAAAAAAACTCGCTTGACTGACCAAAGAGTCTTCCTATTTGCTTTTTCATTGGCTTGATCTTCACCCATACACCCGTTGACGTACTTTTCATATTTCTCACTCCACATCTCTTCAGTGGCGTCTTTGGCGTCTTCCAACCAGTCTTGATAGGCAGCATTGTCTTCCAATTCAGAACTAGACTCATCTTCATCCGATAATTCGTCTTCTTCTACCTCCGTTTCGGATTCCGAGTAATATTCCTCGAAATATTCATCTTCAGTCTGCGTAGATGCAGTTTCACAGTTTTCTATTTCCGAATCTGCAAAATGACTCATCTTCATCCGATAATTTCCCATCTTTTACCTCTGTTTCAGATTCCGAATAATCTTCAACGAAATCTTCGTCTTCATCCTGCGTAGATTCAGTTTAACAGTTTTCCGAATCTTCAAATCTACGCTTTTTACAATCTGGTTCAGAATTGTCCTCATCAACTTCCTCCACTATAGATTCCTCTTCAGCGTGTACATTTTCTGCATGCCTCCGATAGGCCGAAGGTTATATCTCCGCCCAAAGCTCTTGTCACAGTGCCAGACAAGCATGAGGTTTGACTGCAGAAAAAAAATTCATGTTGAGTCTTTGACGGTTAGTCTCCGATTGGTAAGAAACAGTTAAAATCGATTAATCTATATGCTGCTGCTCATGATTTCCTCTTGGTTGCTCTTCCTTGCTCTTTCCTTGCTCTTTTCTTGATCTTCTCTTGCTCATTTCTTGTTCATTTCTTGCTCATTTGCTCATTCATTGTTTTTTTCTTGCTCACTTGCTCATTTATTGCTCTTTTCTTACTCATTTGCTCTTTTCTTGCTGATTCAGAAGAGCTTTGGGCGGAGATATACATGTACATGTATATTCACTTAAGCGCGCGTTGTCTCCATCGTCGTTCGCCTTCTGTCCCCTTTTGTTGTACTATATATTATCTTCGAGTAATAATACTCATTCAGCCCTAATCCCCACCTTATGATCGATTTGTCCATCGATCCACGACGTCACTACGCCTCAGACACACCCCGTTTTGTGATCCTCGTCGGGGTTACCGATATGATCCTCGATGATGATCATGCTCCTCCTCCTAAAAAACGAGGTCAAATACGCAGTATACACTACTTCTGTTTTCGTTCTAGCAGATTTTTGAGAAAAATGGGTTGTCCACTTTTGGTCCTCCATAACGGCCTCACAAGGTGACACAGTTATTGTTTACATGTAATTTCTAGAGCTTATGATTTTCATTGAATTTTCCGGGAGCCGATTCCGACTCCGAACCGGCTCTTTTTTGGGAACCGCAACCGGCTCCAGGAAGATTGGAACGTATAATTGTACAAAAAATATTGAGGATATCTGAATTAATAATCTGCACAACTAAAACCAAATGACCCCAACATAATAAAAGTCTAAACAAAATGGATACGAGTTTACAGTGGCACATTTTGTTTATTTTCACTTCTTTTTTTTATTACATGTGGTCAATTCAAAATATACAGGGATTTATATTTATTAGTCTCTGAATGCCAAGACCTAGTATACAGTTTAAAGCAAATGTCCAAATGTGCATACTAAAAATGCATATGAAAATGTAACTCACAGACTAATCGATATGCCCGGGTACCTTGAGAGGTTTAATTTCCAAGAACGTAATTTTAAATAACACCAATTCTAACAGGTGTCTTTCTACATATATTTTGAGGATAGTACACATTATGTGATGCTTATCATCTCCTTAAATAAACCACCGAGGGTGCCTTTCTGCAAGACTCATGCAACAGCTACTGTAAAGGAGCTCTGTGTGTATGAAACTCTCAAAACTTAGGCTTTGTCTTTATGCTTCATCTCCGCGTGCAAAATCAGTGCTGAGCCTTCAGTATCCAAACCTAAGTAGAACATAGACTGATATTGATCAAAGGGTGACTGCTCTATGTTCCGACACCCCTATGTTCCGACAACCTAGATTGTGTTACTCCCGGTTAGGGTTAGGGTTAGGGTTAGGGTTAGGGTTAGGGTTAGGGTTAGGGTTAGGAATAGGAATATGTGCAGTCGGAACATAGGGGTGTCCGAACATAGAGGTGTAACCAATCAAAGGACCAAAAATCACCATGGAAGGAAGCCAGCGGTCAAGCATAAGTTCCCCCCTCCACTCGTCACTTTTTACAACAGTTGTTTTCAGTCACATGAGACAGCAGTTCTACTATCTGAAGAATTTAACAAAAATGCGTTGATTAAATAACACATCAATTTTCATTGGTTTAGCCAAAGGCTATTTTGGACACCCCTGTTGGTTCCTCTTATACATGACCTACAACTTCACCAATTTTGACACCCTGTTGTTCACTTTCAGGCCCATTTGGGCAACTAACTTTTGGAATAAGGCCTACAGTTCTGGTCATCTTAGGTACAGAAGGTTGAATGAAAACTGGAACATAAAGCAATCTGCTGCTCAAACTGACTGAGACAAATTCTTCCAAGCATAGTTGATAATCCATGCATTTGAAGCATTCTATGGGCGTTTTCGAATCCCTCTTCTTGACAACACTCGGGTTAACCCGACACGAGAACAGCGGTCTCGAGCGTGACGAACAGACCCGAGAGGGCATTCGCGGATCGATTTTTTCACTCCCCGGTTGATGGAGGGTTCAGCGAGGTGCAGCTTCAACAAAATGGCGGACAGTGCAGATTCGTAAATTGTTTTGTGTGGTTTTTTTTTGCAAATACCCTAATGATTGGAATAAGAATACCATTATAGTGCAGGTCTGCAATTTCATCTCCGCATGTCCGGTTTTGCAACAGTCGTCCTCGTTCATTTGGAATAGGCCCAAGTACAAATTCAGACGATTGTCGGCCATTTTGCATTGCTTTATATCGATGCGACACGTACACGGACCCGCGCGTTCGTAACAACCAGCTCGAGAATACGTTCTCGTGTTACACGCGTGTTGTCAAGAACAGGGATTCGAAAACGCCCATTGGCACTGTTAATTTGGTAGCCAAACTCAAGATTCTTCAGCGGGTAACATTCCTTTTTGGCACAGCCTGGCCAGCAAACCGCTGAGTTGCAGCAGTGAGTTTACTCCCTCTGCAATCCTTAAGTGTGTGAATCCAATCTCCTGCGACATAAGAATGACAAGAGGATGGCGTGAATTTTTTTTTTGCAAAATGATGAAAAAAGATGGTAACTTGACAGGACTAGTGGTGGGATTTATAGCCGGGTTTTTTTTTAACATTCGGTGTGAATTCCACTATACGGTTTAGATTTTGAAAATCAGATATTCGAAACCAACCTTAAAAAAAGGGAGCCCTTGGATTTTTGTGTGTGATAGGCTAAAAAAACACATGAACATCTCTGATTTCTGATTGTAACTGTGTTCATTTGCTAGTGGTTTTCTTTGTATAGTTCCCATCCATTTTTTCCCCAACATTACAGCTCTGGAGTGTTTTTGTAAAGGCCCAGTGGTCATTGAATCCTGCAAACTATACCCAGTCAGTGGGAGGGCATTGCATGCGGCACCTCACTCGTCACTTTTTGTTGGCATGACTGTGAGCTGGATGGGAACTTCCGGTGAAATCAGACAACCATTATTCGGTTTGAATAAAATGAGGATAACCGGATTTTTAAATCTCCAGTTTCTCCCACCACTACACAAAACAAGACTTGACAGGACAGGACAAAATTAGACAAGACAGACTTTTCGACCTCAGACTATTGGACACGACTCCATAGGAAGGCACTCACTAATCTAGGACAGGACGGGTCACTCTGGACACTTCAAAACTTACTAAAGCAAATGGGACATGATAGTCGCCAAGATCCAAAGATGCAAGACAAGATGACAGCTCAGCACACCAACCTTCACTTTGTCTCGCTTGAGGTAGGCGATTCCTCCATGTCACACAACAGCAATGCAAACAGGACATACATACATACATTGTACCTGAGACAGTTTACCTAGTCCTATAGGTCGAGAGCCTGTCACGTGGGTGATTTTTTTTACAGTCAATTAAACACAGGCTGGCTGGTTTTAAACACTTTTCTGGTGTCATGTGAAATTTAGAGTCCTATGAAATCTGGTCCCTTTTACCCTTTTACTTGCTGAATGTTCACAATCTTCACTCAGGCATGCGAAATACTACAATGAGTCCGTATTTCAAAGTCCTAAATTCACACTACGCCAACATCGCCGCGTTCTGCGCCACATCACGCAATATGGGCCAGCCAATCTCCATAAAAGAGGTGTTTACGACTTCTCGCGAGAGGGACATACCATAAACATAGCTAGAGGGGCGTTTAAGAAAAGATGAAGTAAAAGAGTTGGATACAACCGTTGGAAATTAATTTTTTTTTACTTGTTTTGACTTTTCGACTGATTTATATAATGGAACCAGGACTGGACAGGACAAGACGGGACAAGACAGGACAAGAAAGTACAAAAGAGGAAATGCTTGACAATCAGCTCAGCAGACCAACCTTGATAAACTCCAGCTTGAGGTACTCAGCCATGTCATACGTCTTGCAGACTCTGAACATGTTTGAGATGATGTCCTCGGGGGCATAACCCATGTCCCACATGTGATCCATCACCTCGTAAGCCTTGTCAATGTCTCCCTCGATGCACTTGGCAAACATGTCCTTGATCAGGATTGGGTGGGGCTCGTCACACACCTGCCAATCAGAGCAAGTGGGAGTAACAGCTATTATTAAAGATCATACATGATTATAAACCAAGCATGTTTCTTTCATGGGTTGGTGTTCCAACGCTTTGTTGTTGGTCAATTTTAACTACCTCTCTAACCTTTGTGCATGCAGTTACAGCTAGCAGTTTCGAAGATCCGAATATTCAGTCAAACGTAGTTTCAATTAACAGAATTCTAAATTATTCAAAAATGGACAGCCTTATACCTCTTTTCTCCTGATCACGTGATTAGTCAAAACCTACAAAATCTAGTGAATATGCAACAAGTTGCAAAAATCTGCATGCTAGTTCATTGGTCGTAAAGAATCTCACCATAGGCATCCGCGTGATTTTCTAGTCAAAGACAGCTAAGATATTTTACATAAGGTATAAAAAGTTTTGAGCAAGATGGTCTCACCTTGAACACATTCTCACTGTTGATAACACCAAACCCGGAATGTGTAGACTGCATGTTGTTAACTGCCTGCCATTAAACAGAGCCAAAGTAAGTCATAAAAATCAGTAGTTATGTTCTTAATGGTAGAGTAGATCATTTGCAGCTATCCAAAAAGTATGTGACAAAATTATTATAGTTGAAAAGCTCACTTGGTTCCAAGATAATAATGGCACTAAACTCATTTTGCAGGGGCAGGCTGTTTCGCCTGTATGCTGTCAAATGCAGCAACATGCACAGTTACAACACTTACTTGTCTCATATCACCCTGCGCCGTGTAGATGACAGCCTCCAGCCCGTCATCTGTGCATTCGATCCTTTCCTGCTCCGCAATCTCCATCAGCCGCTGTAGGAGCTGCTTGTCTGTCAGCCGTGAGTATCGCAGCACGGCGCAGCGCGACTGGATGGGCTCGATGATCTTACCCGAGGTGTTGCAGGCCAGGGCGAAGCGGGTGGTCTTGGAGTAGATCTCCATGGTGCGTCGTAGGGCCTGCTGGGCACCGCTTGTCATGCTGCGTGGAATGAGAAAGAAAAGTTATAACTCAACATACAATTTGTTATGGTGTATATATGATGTTAACAACCCCCCACTCCCCCTCCGTGCGTACATACTTTATGGACGGCCCCCTTGGTTGGCACATTAATAATTCTACAACCCGAAATGAAGGCGAAGTCAGGGACCATGCCAAGGTTTAGAAAAATGACCCTGGAACTAGCTCAGTGCAACAACTTTTGCAATACCTAGACTATTCAATATTAGGTTTTGCCATTCACCGACGTATAAACACTCTATACTCAGTGTCCCCCCCCCCCCAAGTGAAAGTGAGGAGAAAAACAAGAAAATAACTTGGGTGGGGCTCACACCCACGACCTCCTGCTTTCTAGTGTAGACGTCGTACCGCTCAACCATCCAACTTGCCGGGATCGGCTGGCTGGTTTGAATCTGATGTAGCAGCGGGTACCGCAATAAAACTATTGATAAGATGGAATTTGATATTCTAACTGAAGGAGTGCCACTACATGCATCAGTTGGAGCCAAGAGATTGCGTTTCTAGATTGCTGGAAACAGAACACCAAATTACAGCCCTCCTACCTGTCTGCTTCATCCAGAATGATGACTTTGTGCCGACCCTTGGGAAGTGTGACCTTCTTCTGAGCAAACGTTTTGATCTTATTTCTGACGACATCAATACCTCTGCAAATTGAAAAAATAAATCAAACAGATCTGCCAGTTAAAAATGTCAGTCACTAAAATTTCTGAAACTTGGCACTGGGACTGGGTTTTATTGGGTTTATTAATCCCCATCCCCCAAAAATCTTTCTAGCCCTAAGAAAGTTTGCCAATTTTTTTAGCAACATTTCTTGAGATTTTGTCATAATCATGCAGTAATTTCCCCACGTTTTGTCTGAAATAATTCAATGTTACTTCAAATTGTGATAAAAAAAAAATTCAGAAAAGCTTTCGATTTTCTTCCTCACATTTAAAAAATTCTGAAAAACTAAGTTTGGGCATAACATGTTAACAATAGAATCCTGTCTGGGTTTAACAGGGGTGCGAGTGACCTCTGATAAAAATAGCTGAAAATAGCTGAAAACAGCTGAAAAATGTGTAAAAAAGCTGAACTTTGGAAATCTCCTACACTTTTGTACACAGCAAGTGATGGAAAAAAGCTGAAATCCAAAACAAAAAAGCTGAAATGAGCTATAAAGCTGAGATTTCACACCCCTGTTTAACCTGTGGGCAATTGATTTGGGAAAGATTTGAATAGATTCTATTGCTTCTAATTACCTGTCATTGGATGCGTTCATCTCCAGCACTGCATCTTTGTAGTTAGGTCCAAGCAGTGCATGACATAGGCACAGGATACTAGTGGTCTTGCCTGTGCCAGGGGGACCCTATAATAAATAATGCAGTCATCGGCAGAAATGCATAAAAATGTTGTTGCAATGATGCACTTTCAACATGTTCATGGTAAAAAATTCCATTTTTGCTAGCAAGAGACAGAAAAGAAGTGTGTCAGTGTTAGGCCAAGTAAAAAAAAAAAAGTTTAGTGTCTGGGTTTTTGGAAAAAAAGGAGGAGGCGGGGCCTTTTTTTTCAAGAGTGACGACAACTGTTGGTTTTTACACTGTTCAAAGATACAAAAAATGAAACAGACATGCTGGACAAGAGAATTAAACATATTTACAGTGTTTTTAATAGTTTTCCAGCATGGTTTTACTTTTACTTTATACATTGTTTCGACTTGCAAGTATTTGATTTTACGATGGATCGGTCGACATTTTTGCTATTTAAAAAAAAAGGAGAAAAAAAAGGAGGCGGCCACCAAAAAGGAAGCGGGCAGGGACACTAAACATGTTTTTTTATTTGGCCTTACTACGTGTTTACATCAACCCAGCTAGTCCAAAAATTTAAGACTCTCAATACTGTGTATGAGAGTCCCAAAACTTAAGGTATTGAAAACATGCAATACAAGAAAATAGACTGGCACCTAAAACAACCAGTCCAACACAAGAAACAGCTGGCATGTCTGGTACTGGTCTTTATTTCGACACATTTCTCCATAGTCAGCCACCAGACTAATGAAGAGGTCTGTCTTTTCAAACAGTTGGACCATGGTTGCTGGACATGTACCCGTCTAGTCTTTAGCCTCAAATTGATATCACCTGACTTCACTCTCAGGTGCAAAATATTGAAGAAAAGTCTCCTTCAAAAATTGAATTGAGATTTTAAACTTGGCAACTTGTGAAATAGTGAGGACCTTTTCTTTGCCTCATTAAAATTTTGCAGAATTTTGTCAGCTAAAGAGTGAATAGGGTTGTCCTGATTGTGTTTTGCATGTGTTTCTGCACTCAAGGCCACATTCTGTCCTCAACCCTAAAACTGTCACAATTCATTCAATAATATTTGAACTTTGAAGGGAATATAAACTTCAGACATCATCAGCTGTGTACAAATCCTTCAGAAAAAAGCATTTGTACACTATTTTTCCAATAGTGTCATATTTAAGTTTTAAAGCCGCAGAGAAAACGACACAAGTCTGCAAAAACTTTCCAATTTTGTGGTTTACCGAGCAATAATATGCTTATCAATACCATTTAGCCCAAGGAAAAAAGAAAAGGCATTTGCTGAGTGCAAAAAAGTATGCGTGCACTAGGACTTGGAAGCTCAATAATTAAAGCTATAGTCCATCATTTGCAGCCATCCGAAAAAGTAACTGGCGTATTATTGTTGAAAAACATACTTGGTTGAAAGATAGTAAGGGGACTAAACTCCCTATGAAACTAATCTTTCTGGTAAGCTATCATTTTGAAGTAATCAACGAAAGAAGGCCTTTCCAACGGTGCGTCTTAAGACGCACCGTAGGAAAATTTAAATTAGTAGTTTGTTTTGTTATTCGGCGCAGCGCGTGCAATCATTGGCACGACGCACAGGCGCGCGCGGTTGCTATAATTCGTCGGATCAGTGCGCGACATCGCGTATAGCTGCAATTCGAAACAATTCAAAACATGATTCAGCAACTTTTGATTTGAAATTGAGATCCTAGAATGCTGTTTTTCTCGGAATATACAGCTGAAGCTGAGCTGAAACTTCATCAGGTTAGTTGTTCAGTATCCTTCATTAGATTTTGAACACTTTTGTTGCTTCAAACGAACAAAATGCACAAATTACAAATGATGGACTATATCTTTAAGCCTAATCAACATGTCAACTAGCCATGCACAAAAAAGCAACAAATGTTGCAACTGTGCAAGTTGGCATGAGTATAAACAATGGGTAAACATTTGCCAGATTGTGACAAACGCGTCCATACTTACAGCAATGATGACGTTGGGCACATTGCCTTCTCTGGAGAATACTTCCAGTCTGCTGATGGTCTCTTCGTTTCCTACAATGTCAGTCAGAAGAGTTGGCCGATACTTCTCAACCCTGCAAACACAATCATATTTAATAATGAAAACGATGACAAATTGACGATGAATAATGGAATGAACAAGATAGCCGGTGAACAGTAGTTTGAGTGGGTGGGTTCTGCAACTGGATTTCCAGTTTGTAGGCACATACAATGTACACAAACATTGTTGTAACTGTTTCAGGCACTGCTCAATGTCTATTATTAACCCTCCCTACTGTCTTTTACTAAGTTCTGGATCACGTATGCCAAACTCCATCAATCACACTGCTCCCAATGCATGTTTTGACTGAGGCCTCAAAGCCCAAGTCCATCATAATCCATCAATATTAAGTCAAGCCGGGCCTGCACAACCAAGTCCCCCAAAATCCACCAAAATTGGGGCATACCGGCATGGATTTTGATGGAGTTGGGGAGGTTAGGGTTAAATGTCATTTCTAGAGGAAGTCTTCAGAACTGTATGTCTCCAAACATATTGCTAAATGTCTAGAAATCATACAGATGCCAGAAACCTAGGAATGTCACAATAAGAGTTTTCCAACGTTTCATAGTGAGCAGTCATGGCAGTTAACACGGTTGAACGTGTTTCCAAATTAAAAACAAAATGTTGCAAAACAAAGAGTCCATTTTGAAAAGTCAGATTCTTTCGTTGAGACTTTTTCTCTCAGGCATGTCAGGTGAAACTGGAATGGAAGTGTGTCCAGGATAGGGCTTAGGCATTAAACAATATGGACACTAGGACAGTGAGCAATATGTCGACCCCCCCCCCACCCCAACTTTAACTTGGTAAGACTGACAACTGAGGAAGAATGAACAGCGAAAATTACTACTGTAATAAATGCTAATTGCTATTGCTTTGTTTGTGTCTCCAGGGGGCAGGGGAAAAAAGGAAAATCAAATAGGGGCCCTAGGGCTAGGCCTAGGAGTAGGAATCGAATGAAGTCCAAGATTTATTGAGAAATTTCCAATTCAATTTGTAAGAAAATACTTAAAAGATTCACGACTCCCCATAGACTTATACACGATTGTAAACTAGTATTAATTATAGGAATTTCTCAAATTAATGAAAGGCCGTAGGCTTAGGCTGTAAAGTGTAAGTAACTCACCATGGCAATTCGTACTTGGATTTCTTACTCGATTTGTCAGCCGATGTCGACTGCTTTCCTTCGTTTATCGTGTCCGTCGCTTCTGTTTCCATACGCTCTTCTTTGTCCTCCATTTCAACGAACAATTAACACGATTCCTTGCGTTCTCATGTGAAATAGGCCTAATGTCAGTACTGAGTACTGTTTCTTATTTTCAAATTACTTGCACTTGCAGATTTAGTGCGCATTTGAATAGCAAGACAACATCATCTACGCCTGAACATCATTCCTCATATCAACGTGTTATACTTCAGCATGTTTCGCGCCACCAGAGGGTCACAGATCTTGCACGTATAACGGGCTATGTGATTGGTTCTTGTGTGCGCATTTCCCAAGATCAATCCAATAGACGTGAACGTTCTTACTCCATTGGAAGTACTCTACTTCATTCCCAGTGATCTACATGATTTTGCTGTTCGTGATGAAGCCAAAACTGTAACGAGGTTGATGTAAACAACCGCGCGTGTAGTACCCTCGCTCGTTTTAAGCGATCGATCACTCGGATCAGTAAATTGCAATTCAAGTGGTTCTTCCCCTCGAATCGCAGTAAGTTTTATGTATCGAAGATTGACTGAAGGACAACATATATTAAATAGTTTTAGTCTATCTTATTTTAAAATACCGTTTGGGAAGAAAAAGCTGATATGACCATGGAGCTATAGCTCCATGATATGACGAAGCTTAAGCTGTAGGCTAGCTCAGTGAAATTTTCAGTCACATTACACTAAATTACATTTCACACTCACAGGATTTACAATGCAGATGCAATGCACAGTTGCACACCTAACCTTTACACAGCTCACAGCCAGTACAAAAGCAGTAGTCAGGTAGTATACCCGAGTATATGGGGGTGGGGAGAGGGGGTGGGGGAGAGGGGGGAGAATTGCTAGTCTCGTTTTCATGTACCTAATTAACACAAATTTTAATACCTAAATTTTATTATTACAAATTTGCATGTACATAGGGGGGAGGAACTCCTTCCACCATTGTCCACAAATCAACCTGCCCCTATGGATCGTGCAGTAATTTGCATGCCTGCGTACTTGCAATCATTTTTAAAAAATTGTCAGTGACTTTTGTTACGTCAGACAACCTGAAAAATTGATGGTCATTCCCCTCAGGGTATTCTACTTTAAATGACGCGCACGCCGCTTCCATGCCAACGACCGGTCGATTGATATTACCTTCCAGCCATGCCAGCTGCATTCAATGATCATGGTAACCAAGGTCCTTGGATGATGGGGACGAGACCGGGCTTTCTAGCCTGAACATGCCCAAGAGCTTCTGGATGTCCATTTTGCAGGACGTGCTCCATGTTGTAGATTGGGGGAGGAAAGGAGTGCATGTGGACAGCACGTAGCTGCAAAGTAGCCGGCACAGTCTCCCGTTGCCGTTTACGAATGAATGCAAGTCAAGCATCTCAAACACCAGCCAACTACAAGCCTTGTACCGCTTACAGAGCCACTTCACTTTGTCTTTATGTTCATCAGTCTGGGTTTCTTGGAAGTGTGTTTCTGTGGGAGTGTGATTCTATGATTCTTCAAAAAGAGTGTTAAACTTGTCTAAATGACTATTGACAGCGGCACTGAGTATATCAGCTGGTCACTGATACTCATAACACTCTCCTCCAAAGCATGTAAAACGGCAGTTGTCACATTAATGCCCCGTCTTATTGTGGCCAGATTTTGAGCATAATTTTGTTGGCTCCGCCTCCACGAAGCATGGATTCTGCAATCATGCCATGGCATTTCATATTCGTTTCTCCACGTTTGATGTCCGGCAAGTATTCACAGGCCTCTTTCAAATCCACACCTTCTTTCTGTTTCAAGGACAGCGTGGAATAGTCCAGCTCCTTTCCCCGAGGCAAGACATTCCCGTGTCTCCTCCAAAGTCCAGCAGCCATGCTTTTCCTCTTTGTTACGGTGAAAGAGAAACCTCTCCAGGGTTCGTCTCAGCTCTGCACGGTGCTGGCATCGCAGTTTACCTTCATGGAATTCCATTTTCCTCTAAACCCTACGATATCTTTAACCTTGTCACTAACGGGAGACACAATTTGTCCCTCTTTTCGGCACGGAGGATTCTCCCTGGTGTTGGGCCTTGGGGAAGATTGGAATAATTTGATATTTGGTTGGAAAGTTATGGCCCTAGGCCCTACCCGCTAGGTTTTTATCATTTTATTTTCCTGGTAATATAACAATAATTTCATGTCAATCTTTCCAATCCTAGGTTTGTACTTTGAGTGAGTGCACATTGCGTGTATATGTGGATGCATCTGGAGCCATTTATAGACATCCGGAACTCTGATCAACTTGAAACACAGCCATGCCGAGGACCGCAAAAACCAAGACTGCTGCAGCAAAACCTCAAGCCAAGACAAAAGCCAAGACAAAAACCAAGACCAGTAACGCTGCAGCAAAACCGCAAGCCAAGAAAGGTTTGCCTATCTGACAGTATGAATTAATATGAGCTGTTGTGTAGAGAAAGGCAAAATTATGAAGAAGGATATTTTGATGAACAAGACGATCTGCCAAACCAACGTTTTCAGATGGAAGTTGTATTAACAGTGAAACTCTCTCTCTCACACAGGCTCTACTTCTGGAAGAAAACAGTCCAAAAAGTCCTCTGCTGATGTTGCTGAGATGTTGAAGACGTTGAATCAAAAGACCTCGGACACGTCTTCCCAGCAAAGCTCTTCAGGGCCGGTGACAAGACCGACCAGCAGAGGGCAAAAGACCAAAGCACCCAGGGGAAGTGACTCTACTACCAGCCCTAGGCAAGGGCAAACGACAGCTAGGGGAGGCAGGGGGAGGGGTGCAAGATCGAGACGAGGAGTGGCTGAGAGGACACAAGATGCAGCAGATGACTTGCAGGAAGATGTCAGAACAAACAGAGGCACTGCAGTGAAGAGACAACAAAAAATGAGGGGGAAAAACCAGGTGAGTATCTGATGTTTTGTGTGAGCTTTTCCATTGTCCGCAATAACCTTTGCGGCGTTGTAACCTCGCCCACAAAGAATAAATGCTGTGATCAAACTTTTATTTGTGTTTTAAATTGGGTGGGGTGCTGTGGTCCAATGGTTACGGTGTTCGACTCGTGTGCCGTGGTACATGGGCTCGAATCCTGACCGTGGGAACATGGTGCTTGTGCTCTTGAGCAAGGCACTTTACCATTATTGCTTTGTCCTTCGGATGGGACGTAAAGCCGTAGGTCCCGTGTGTTGTGTAATGCACGTTATGAACCCAGTAATACTTATCGCTAAGAGAAGGGTTTTGCCCTCAGAAGTTAAGGTCAAGCAACTTCACTATAATGGCAAGCTAATCTTGTCTACCAGAAAATGGGAACGTAATATCTGAATTTGATCATTAGTTCTAAATGAATGGAATTGCTTGTAAATCAGTTCCTGATACTAAGTATCATCATGACGTCATTAATCAGGATGTTTGTTGTTGCAAGGTTAAAATTAATCCCAAGTATCTTTAGGACATTTCATGAAGATGAAAAGCCAAACAAATGATCAATTCATGATCACACACGTACACTCATGAGGCCCCTTTAATGGCGAAAACTTTGCAGAAATAAATCCCTAATACCTTGGAGTATGCAGGTGCTGTGTTTTTTAAGTTGTGTCTTTTGCCAATTGCTGACACAGTAATGATGTTTTGCAGATTTGTAAAACCCATGGATTTACGTTCTGAAGTTCGCCAGAAATACTTTTTTTCTTTGTCTTCTAGGAAGCGATTCCCGTTGCAAGCAGAGAAGTTAGCCCTACTAAAAGGAGACGTCAAACAGGTATATCTCAATTTTTAAAAAAAAAACAGCTAGTTTGTATTTTTGAATATGCCAGTACGGTCTCTGTGTTTGTGACAACTTTTGAAAGCCCCAGTTGGACGGAAACATTGCGTGCGTGCACTGGCGCAAATTACGCACAACTTACCTTTTTCTGAATGGGTTCAGTCCCATGGCATCTTTGCGTGAGCGTCAGACGTTGTTGGCAATGTATTCAAATGTCCCTCCCAGTGTCATTTTGTATTACCATTGCATTGGTACTTGAATACGGTAGCATAGTGGAGTGTATGATGCAGTGCAGCATTTCGCTCGTACCCCCCACCCTGCAAACAAGACGCTGGGAAGGGCTGATGAATTTAAGCATTTAAGTCATCACGGCCACGACCCTGCAAGGTTTTAAACGGCCGTTAAGACCGAGTCATGCTCTTTAATTCCCATTCATAAATGCTTATTTTTCGTTGAAAAGCGTAATAATGTTGGAAAATCTGTAAAACTTACTTGTTTTGTAAACTTTCAGGCTTCAATTCGAATTCACAAAGAGTCAAATTGCATATAATGTGATGCTCAAATTTGTCCACATGGTCTGCAATGAAAAAGAAATCACATCCGGAATGGAATGTATTCATTTCTATGAGAAAGTTTTCGGATAGCATTTGCATGCATTAGCTAAATACAGTCTTAAACAGCTGCAGCTAGATGTCTTTGTGAAGGTCATGATAAGTTACCCAGAATGCTCTCCCCACTTCCTTTATAAGATTCTGTGAAGCTCATCAGCCCTGCCCAGTGCCCTGTTTGCAGGGGGGGGGTTACGAGCGAAGTGCAGCAATTGCTGATCGAGAGACCAAAACAGTGTCTAGCTTTCAGTTTGAGTACCTCAACTTGACTGCGGCATTTTCAAACACAGATCTGAGGAACATGTTAGATGACGACGACTACCTTGAGAGGCAAGTGTCAGCCCAGAGCATCGCCAAGTGGCAGACAATGACCAAGACGAGCCAAGAGTTCTTGAATCAGATCGCTGACGGTGCCATCAAGTAAGCTTCAATTGGTTTTTAATGTTGACTGTTTGGTGTGGTGTAGTAAAACGAGCCTCCCAAGGTGATCAATAGAGTATTGTGCAAAGGGAGGGTATAGTTTTACTGTTTCACAAGTTAACCGTAACCGCCCTGAATCCTTCAAAATCCTCTTTGCCAAAATGGAGGAATTTGGAGGATGGAGGTTACATGGCAAAAATGCGTTACTGATTTCGTAGGATGCACTGTGTCAAGGTCTTGGTCCGGACCTTGTGTTGTTTTTGCTCAGCCATGCAAAAATATAGGCCTGGATTATGTTTGAGATCCTCAGTTCAAACAAAATGTATTACCATCAGAGAAATATGATTTGTGCCTTACAACATGTACATTTCTTGACTCCTGCAGTGTCATTTTGAATGAGACAAGTGGTCCCGCCCACAACGACATCCAAGATCATCTGAACAACTTGAAAACAAGGTTTGAACTATTTCTAAACAGTATCAAATTTTAAGCCGGGATTAGTCAATTTGAATTCATCAGTTAGGGTCTTTTTTGAGATTTTTACATTTTGTTTCCAATACAGATGTGTGTGGTTGACTTGCTTTTGTAATAAGTAATATTTGTATGAAAGTTCAATAAACAGGAAATTAAAAACTTGCATGAGGTACAGTGAATATTTAAGAGTGACCAGTGCCAAGTTAAATTAAAACCAAGTTAAATTTCATCATTTTAATTCGCAGGCTTATGAAGAGCTTTGTATCACTCAAAGTTCCCAATAGAAGACAACCGAACTACCGAGAAATGGAGAAACAGGCTGTGAGTTCTATGCAGCGATTGATCTTATGATTAGGAGTGGAAAAGCATAATGCTCACTATAATGAAGAGCTAAAGGCACTTTAGAAGGCATTGTTAATATCCGGAAGCGGACGTTCCGATTTAATGAGAAAAGCCTTCTCAAGTGAAGATGGTTCCAAATACCCTGTGAAGGTATTCTACGGTATGATTTGTAAAAAGCAATCAGTGAAGGTGGGTTTTTAAAAAAGTGTGCCTGCAGGCAAACTTTTTAACATGCATTAGCAACGAAATTAAGTTTATACAAGACCCATAAATTGTGCCATGTTTTTTCTGTTTTCTCTAAATGTACAGCTCAAACTTCCACAGGTAGTTGTTATGCATCTTACTTAAGATTTTGAGCACTTTTGTTCTTCAAAAAAAATTGAAGTGCAAAAAGAATATGATCATATGCACCTTTAATATTAATAATAATAATACCGGAGTCTTATATAGCGCACGTTTCATCTACCAACAATTAGGTACTCAAGGCGCTGGTAATTATGTCTATTTCTAACGATGGGTTAATGAAAGTTATGAGCAATATGAGATCCATAATGTAGTACCTTATAAGGGTTTTACAAGGTGCTGCGGCGCATATAGCAGCCACTGCCAGAAACACCGGGGCAAACCCCTTCTCTTAATAGCGATAAGTGTTACTGGGTTCTTTAACGTGCATTACACAACACACGCGACCTACGGCTTTACGTTCCATCCGGAGGAACGAAGCAATTATGGTAAAGTGCCTTGCTCAAGAGCACAAGCACCATGTTTCCCGTCAGGATTCGAACCCATGTAGCATGGCACACAAGTCAAACACCGTAACCATTGGACCACAGCACCCCAAATTTAAGCTTAACTTTCCAAAAACCATTGATGTACTGGCCTTGAGGTATGCGTTTGTTCTTGTCTGCCTTTACAGCGGATATTGGAAGCAGGGCTGGTTGAGACCAGTAACCAGGTAGAATGTCTAGACAAAGAAGTGCAGCTACAGCAGGAGTAAGTAGAGAATTTTATCAAATTAGTGGATAAATTCTAAAGTTTGCGGGTAACACCATGTGGAAAGATATCTCTTCTTGGAAGAAGTGCGGTTCTGAAAAGAACCAGTTGGTTGAGTGTAGAACTGTACACTCAACCAACCGGTTCTTTTCAGAACCGCACTTCTTCCAAGAAGAGATATCTTTCCACATGGTGTTACCCGCAAACTTTATAATTGATCTCATCCGCCATGCAAAGCTTCAAGTCATATACAACTTAGTGGAATTATTTTTGTCAATCTTGGTTCCGTAAAGTGATTTTGTTCTCCATACATGTTGACTGCACAAATCTTACAACAGCATTGAAAATTCTCGCTTCTTTCCACATTCTAATAAATGTTATTCTTATTGTAACGTCGACCGGATCCTGGGTTTTCACACGCCAGACAGAGGAAACCACAGAGGCTATTCTTCAGGGTTTCGGGGCACTAGGCCATTTATTCTTGCCACTTTCTTTACACGAGGCTGTCTCTTTATACAACTCCCAACAAAAAGAACGTTATACAAAATGTCACACTACTGAGTCAGCGCAGTCCAGCAACGGGTCTCCCTGGCCAAGCAGCAGGGGCCCCAATGCTACGGCTGTACCGTGGGTCCATGCCGGCGCCCCCTGCTGGCGGCCGGGCACCGACGCTATATTATTGAGATATTGGCCTCATGTTTGTGTTCATTTTTTTATCAGACATGTAACATGGTTTCACTATCCACTCCGTTCACAAGTACCCCCTCACCGGCAAAGCAAGTACAGTTGGGGGTGACCGACCGACGCCATGTTGCCTGACTGCAATTCATTGCCGCGAAGCGCGGCCGCTGCATGTGCATAGTACAGATCCCCTTGTACATGCGTCACACACAAGGAACGGTGCTCGTCAACCAGTGAAACGTCCTGCCCATAGGACGTCATTGCTAGGTAAAAGGGCGCCCTCTTTCGTCGGCGCACGGAGCCCATATGTTGACTGGATTTTAAACTTAGGGGCATGTTCGGTCTCCAAGTTGTACAATAATTTTTCACTGCATGCATATTTGTACGTGTGCGGCTGGAACGCCCAGTGTGGCATAGGAGAAGCGCACGTGTTGCTGCTCAACGTGTACAGTGGGCAGGGATTAATGGATTTGCCTATCGTTGCCAACAGTAAGAAAATAAAGTGTTTCCGATGTAAATGGTGAATCTAGATGTTGCAATAAAGTAACTAAAAGTTTAAAAAAAAAAAAAGGTAAAGGAGACGAACCTGTGTTCACAGGAATGGAGTGCCCATCTCTCTTTCGAAGCAATTGGGCCAGACTCAGTGTAATGCTGCTGCTGTGGGGGGATCGCCACACCTCCTCCACAGCGAGTCTGTTACCTTCCCAGCATTGAATAATGCCGGTACCCATTTAACACCTGGGTTGAGAGAAGTAATTGAGGTACAGCGCCTTACTCAAGGGCACAACACGCATGGCCACGGTGGGGCTCGAACCCACAATTTTATGATCATGGGGTCTGTGCTCTACCGCAAGGCCACACATGCCCACAAATAAAGTAACTTGCACTCTAGAGAAAGACAAAGATTGTAGTACAAAGCTAATTTTTGTTCGGTGATTTTATCTTGTGGTTGAAACAGGTTACTTGAGCAGAAGGAGGAAGAATTGGACAAACTGGAAGCTGCGGAGCATCAAGATCACCATGACAACGATACAGAAAATATGAAGAAGGTAGGAAACTGAACATTGACTGCGTGCATAAGCAAGCCCTCTCTTGGTTACAAATGGAGAGTTGGGAGGGACTCAAATGCATTACCTGTATGCCTGGCACTGGCGTGAAGAAGATGCGGGTTTGTGTACAGGGTGAGTAAAAAAAACCAAACCCAAATGTCGGGACCATTGTTTTAGTGAAGTTCTGCATGTAGCACTTTAAAATCTAGGATATGAAAGCCCAATTCCTGAGCTTTCTTTTAGTACAAGAATCATTCCAATCACTCATGTACTTTTGAAGTTACAAAATTTTAAACACAACCGCCGTTTTAAGGTTCTGTCCACAGATCACAAAATAGTTGAGTGTTCTTTCAGCAAAAGGAAAATAAATCACATACGGATGTGTGTGAATTGTTTTCGTTTTGCTGAAAGAACGCACACCTTTTTAGTGATCCGTGGACAGAACTTTAAAACCGTGGTTGAGTTTAAAACTCTTGAAAAGTACATGAGTGACGTGAATGATTCTTGTACTAAAAGAAAGCTTATGAATTGGGCTTTCATTTCCTAGATTTTGAAAAAGCTACATGCAGAACTTCACTAAAACAATGGTCCCGACATTTTTTACTCACCCTGTATAAAGTGTATGTATTCTTCGCATCATCTGTGCATAAACCAGTGTATGCATGCAATGGGCTCCTGCATTTAAGTACCCCCTCAACGGTAAGAAAGGGAGAGTTGGGGGAGACCACTAGGAGAGACAGTTGAATGCATTGCCGATGATGACTGAAGCTAATGCGAAGATGCTACAGGTTGCGCACGAGTGTTCGCACGTGTTCTGTCCTGACCACTGGTTGTTATATTTGCACATGGGAGTCCATAAGTCTCGCCGATAGATTTTACACGAGTGGTCACGAAGTGCATGCCACCTTCTGTTTATACAGAGTCCATACGAAGAACAAGTATGGCGTAATTTGTGACAGTGCTTACGAACTAAGGAAAGAAACAGTTGTTGTTGGCTAAATTTCTGTGTAAAGCAACCAAGTCATTGGCACTACTTCAAACAGTAATTTGTACTCTAATTCATGGCTGGTACACGGACTGTCTCTTTTATAGCTCAATCCACTGCTGCAGGATACCAGGCAAGATGTCTTGGGATTACCACCTCTGAGGAAAAGTCGCCATGGCAACACATCAGCACAGGTAAACGATGCTATTTTATTTTTTCAGAATAAACTTTGACTTGTAATGACACTGAATGATATAAAGGTCATCTGGGGTCAATTGAGGTTATAACTCATAATGGAAAAAAATGAGCAAATGCTATTGTTATGTAGAAACATACTTCCAGGAGCCAATCGTTTCTTCTCGAAAATAAACAGCTTCTACAAGAAAACAAACACAAAACATATGGGGATCGACCCC
Organism: Patiria miniata; assembly: GCF_015706575.1. Classification (NCBI taxonomy): domain Eukaryota; kingdom Metazoa; phylum Echinodermata; class Asteroidea; order Valvatida; family Asterinidae; genus Patiria; species Patiria miniata. Next base: position 15,067,014 of record NW_024037061.1, read on the forward strand.
GAAAAAAAATTGACACGTGCGATCAGCAGATCACCTTGTTCTACCTGAGCAGGCATTGTAGTCGAGCTGTCACAGATCACAATTCAAATCACAAGTCAGTCACCAGCATGTTCTCAAGTATCAAAGTGTTGAACTTTGACAAACGAATGCCTTCGTCCGAGTTTACTAGGAAAGCTTGTGACTGAGTGACTGAATGGCTTATGATTGACGTCTGATTGACTTGTCTTGCGAGGACTTAACTTCAACTCTACGTAAAGATCCACAAATCCTGAGTGAATTTTGTATTATTCTTTTCTTTTGTACAGTTTGAGGATGTAAGAAGTTCATGTCAGCAGCAAGTTGTTGAGTCATTGCGTCATTGGAGCCAGACGCAGGGTGAAGGAGGAGTCGTCGAGATGACAGAATTCTTGGATGCGGTGTCTGCAGTTCAAGCAGCACTACCTCAGTAGGAGTTTTTCTAACTCAAGATCCCTTGAACTTAAGGACTGAACTACAAAACAGTGGCCGACAAAATAAACTTACGTTGGTGTGGCAATATTTTTTTTATTGGTAATTCACGTTACAAGCAAAGGATATGGCAAAAATTTAGATACCTTGCATTTGAAAGTTTCCTCACACTGTGCACTGTTGGACAAATCTTTTCAGTGGCATTACATTATTAGGGTATAAGTCATATGCTGCCATAACAATCATTAAAACAAGTACCAAGTGGTACAACCCATGGCAGCCGGGTAGCAGCGAGGCCGGGTAACGTGTGAAGACGGCTATACGGCACTGTCCGTGCACCTGGGCCGTATCGGTACCTTGCGAGTACAGAATATGAAAAGGAATGGGGCGTGATCTAATATGCAAAAAAGTATGCAAATTAGACGCATGCGCAACAGTGTCTGCAAAACTGGTCTTCGAATTCAAAGCTGTAATACTTGCAAAGCTGTAATACTTGAGTTGTATGAATACAATTATATGGCCGAGTAAAGTGTCCTCCAACCAACCAACCCGCCCACCAACCAACCAACCAACCAACATTAGCAGCTCAAGCCCACGTCGTGTTTGACACCGCCGTGGGGAAAAAAGTCAAGCATGAAATTTCTACTGGTATATATTTCAGCTGTGTCCATACACTTTCTCATGGAATTGCCCTCAAGTAGATTTTCAACAGTTTGATTTTTGTTGGAGGCAAATAGCACAGCACCCAAACAGATGTTTAGGAAACCTTAACTTTAGTCTCATCATGCTAAACTTGGCCGCTGAAACTTGAGTTGGCTTTGTACACCAGAGAGTTGATTTGTCATCATGACAGTGCTTTTTTTCCCCCTTTTTAACAACCAAAGTTATGCTAAATAAATTTGACAGTTAATTATATGGTCGCGTGTAATTATGGTCGGCATGCATATTCCACATTACATTAAAAATATACATTTAAATATACATTTATATACTGGCAGTTGTACATGCGATTGGTAGGTAGCCAGTATTTGCCATAAATATCCGGAATGGATAAAAGTAGCATATAAACAGGTGACCTCAGAAGCCGGGGTTGTAATTATGCAAGTTCTGTAATTATTATGCAATAATGAACACAGACCATATAATACAGAGGCCGAAAGCTTAGAAATAACAGGGCCCAATTTCATGGCGCTGCTTATCAGTTTAGCAGAATAGCTGTGCTTACTATAGCAGAAAATTGTGATAAGCTTAAGCACTATTTCAAGGCATGGATAAGGTAACGGTTGCGCAAGCGTGGAGATTTCCATCGTTAAGTCACAATTGTTTCATCTGAGGTAAGCGTGCCTTTTGCTGTGCTTATTGCTTATGGTCTCCATGAAAATACCCAGAATCTCTGTTTGGTAAAATCGTGTCCTTATAGCAGTGCTATGAAATTGGGCCCAGGTCACCAGTCATAGTGACAAGAAACACACAATGTTTGTGCCTGGTTTTCACCTCCTTTTCTTAACACTAATGCGCCAATCAAATATTTCCCCCACCCCTCCCCTCCCGGGCTGCCCCACCCAAGACGTGGGGATTGTCACTTTTGAAGTGACAAAATCCCCACCCCTCGGGCAAAATTTAAGTGACAATCCCCGACCATGCCCCGACTTACATACGTGGGGCGCACTAGTGATTGCCTTGCCAATGTTAACAATGTAATTTGAGTGACTAAAATCCCCACCCTGGGGCATGAAAAACGTGACCAAATCCCAACATCGGACCTGGGGTAGCGTGGGGGGGGGGGGACATTTGATAGGTGCATAATAAGCCCATAATTTGCTAGCAATATTTTCTACTTGGCAGTTGTTTGTTTCCTTGTACCACTGCCATTTGCCTCCGAAAAAGGTCTTGTTAAAACTGCAACATCGGGCCAGCTAGGGCTGTCCTGAATATACCAAACATTTGAATATTCGATCATCGCCCATAAAATCATTTGTGGAGCGCATATTTTATCCGGCACGCTTTACGCCCAACCTTTGGCTGGCAGGGCACGCAGTTGCAGCTTGGGTGTGTAAACGTGTGTATCGAATATTCTGTTAAACACGTTTCGAATAATCAAATACTAAATAATTTGAAAATAGACAGCCCTATGTCAAGCCAGCTAATTTTGCTGATCTGTTTGGCAGTTATTGAAATTAGGCATGGATCATAGCAATCATACTGTATTTATTTTCTAGAAGTCTTCATGTAAATCCTTTCAACTCTTAAAAAATTCCAGATGTCAGTCTTTAGAATTTGCGACGTGATAACATTCTAGTGACGTGGGACCGGGACAGAAATACTGTTAGGCCCCAACTAGAGCGATGGCCCGAATATAGATGGGACAGTCCCAACTATAGTTGGGGAAGTCCCAAACATTTTCGGGTATATCACAACTATAGCTGGGATCGTCCTAACTATAGCTGGGTCGATGCTATACATGTAGTTGGGGCGTGACTGTACTGTCCAGTCGATAGAATTGATTCAAAACAGCTGTGTACATACAGCAATACAGAAACCCATTCATGAAAACATAAATCTACCCAATGGCAATTAGGGACCTTTTGAAATGATGCGAGTACGGGAGATGTAAATGGCTCTGATCAATATTGCTCATTAAATCACCTTTTTCGTTGTCATTTCATCCGGGACACCATCGGAAATTGGCATCTCACATCCAAACATGGAAATGAAGACCCATAAATGTGGGCCTGGTAAAATTACCACAAACGATAGTGATTTTTTCTGAGCCGCATTCATAATCTGCGCTCACATCATTTCTGATGGACCCTATTTTGTCTACATTCAAAATCAACTATTCCAGGATATTCCACCCACTTGAGGCGTGTTCAAGTTTTTTTGCAATAACAAGACTGCTTTACACAAATTCAGAATTTCGGGGTAATTACGATCAAGTACCAACTCGGGAGTCTTCGTAAATTTCCTGTCACACATGTTGCTTCCAATTTTTTTTTTTTAGCAGCTCATTTGTTGAACTTTGTTAATATGTACTGGCTTATAAAATGGTTTAATTAACTCCGCTTTTAGCATCGAATTTTCTATTTGGTGATTGCAATCAATATTCTACCCACGCAACTCTGACCATCTGTGCAACGAAACTGCAGTAATATATACATGTAGTGTGGCGTACCAGCAGGTTTTTCGTGCATGTGATTGCATGCTAATGCCTGAAATTCCCGTTTTTGTGTGTGCGTAACTAATTCTGGGATGAGTATCTGTAACTTCACACGTCATTAGTGTACATCCACTCGTTTTTATTGTAAATATGCATAGGCTTGACATTTGATATTGTAAATAAAATTGATCCATTTGGAAAAAATACTTCCGTTGGATATTTCCGCTGGATTTTTCGTCTCTGCTAATATATTTTCTCTCAAATTGAATTTTAATATGGTTGTTTTTTATATTGTGCTCATGGAATATATTGGGTTACAACTTGTGAGTATTAAGTTATATGGTGGCAATTCCGTAAAATTCAACGTACAAGGTCGTTAAGTTGGTGGTGCACTTCAGTTGGTCTTGTACCCAGACATCACATTATTAGTGATGTATCACATTCACTTTTCCAACAGCACGGCTCATTAAAGTGTCTGACATGTACGTCCAAATTTAAGACATTGCCCAGTAGCCAAACAAGAACCAAAAAACTTCAAGAACATTTTTAAGGATCACACTTACATGTATATGTAAGGGGTGCTGTGGTCCAATGGTTACGGTGTTCGACTTGTGTGCCGTGGTACATGGGTTTGAGTCCTGACCGTGGGAACATGGTGCTTGTGCTCTTGAGCAAGGCACTTTACCATTATTGCTTCGTCCTTCGGATGAAACGTAAAGCCGTAGGTCCCGTGTGTTGTGCAATAATATGCACGTTAAAGAACCCAGTAACACTTAACGCTAAGAGAAAGGGTTTGCCCCGGTGTTTCTGGCAGTGGCTGCAATATGCGCCGCAGCACCTTGTAAACCCTTATAAGGCGCTACATACAGTCGAATCTCGTTAGTACAAACTCTGTTAATACAAAATTCTGGTTGTAACAAACATAAAGTCTTAGTCCCGACTGTGCATTTATGTGCACAATGAATGGGACTGATGTTCCTCTTAATACAAAATTCTGATATAACAAACAATTTGGCTAGGTCCGAACAAGTTTGTATTAACGAGAGTCAACTGTAATGGGTCTCATATTTCTCATAAACTTTATTTACCTTTCTTTAATAATAGACATATCTCCAGTGCCTTGAGTACCTAATAGTTGGTAGATACATGCGCTATATAAGACTCCGATATTATTATTATTATTATGTACATGTATATGGGGGCAGCAAATGTGCTTTGAAGTCTTTTGTTACATGTATGCTATGCAAATTGGTAGTGAACATACATGTACATGTTTAGGCATGTTAGGCTTTATTTTTTTTTTCAGGGGGGGGGGTTCACAAAAGTTCCATGAATTAATGTACAAAAACAGAAGAAAAACAACAGTGTTCTTATAGTGTTCTTATTTTAAAAACTATTTCTTATTTAATGTCACACAATATATACATACTGAACATTTGTTACCAAAACTGTACATCAGGCAGCACAATTTTATTCCAAAATTTATATTACAAAAAAATACAAGATCAGACCTGACAGAAAAAAAAAAACCCTTCAAACAAAATGAAGAAAATGTACACTTGGTGAGATTGCCCTCAATTTGGAAAGCTACAAATGTCTCCTATACATTCATATTGGTGTCAGATGAAATGCAAAAGCTTGCCTTAAGTTGAACAAACTCTGCAAAATTTTAAGAGGCTTGACCTTGGAGAACCAGTAGATTTTACAGAAAAGGTTAACCTCGTTGGCCAGCGGAAAAGAGATTTGTCCGGCTGATAACAGCAAAACCACAGGAAGTGGCTGACACAATTATTTTAATGTCGACTCCTTTACAAAGTGACCTTTTAACAAAATAACAGAACCATACTCTACAATGTACATGCACAGACGGCCATGAAAGATCATTTTTAGTTCTCTTTAATTTGTGTACTTAATTCAATTTCTACAGCTACCGGTACCCTTTCTGGTTAGAAAATATCTAATGTAATTACTCTTTCAAAATGATGTTCAACTCTGCAAGCAAATAATACATATTGCTGTTAATTTAATTGACATTTAACAACATGGGTGTCCGTGAGGTGTCAATGGGGGGGGGTGGGCAAATGTCCCCCTGCCCACCCTCGAAAAAAATGACAACTTGAGAATATGCTAGAGAAAGTACAATGTACAAGGATTTTGACAGCTTTGCCCGCCTCTCGAAAAAAGTCCAAGCGACACCCATGCTTATTATAACATGTAGAAACTAAAAAAACATGACAAAGTTTCCCAATAGCAAAAACATGATTTATGTATGGTGGACTGTTAGTTTGTAGAGAGTATTGGCAAAACTGCAAACTAGCGAAAGCTGCCCCATCTGTTTTTGTTCGTCAACTTTAATTGAAACATCATAAAACATCGTAAAATTTAAAAAGGACACAAGTTTTTCAACACTAAAAAAAGGTAACAACCAGGGAATTAAAACATCCCCCATGCTGTACAATTATACTTTTACACACGAGAGACAAGTTGGGCATTGTATAGTTTTTACAAGTCAACAAGAGTATGGAAAATCTGAATAAACTCTTGTAATATATACAAAGTAACAGCCACATTCTAACGCACCTGAGAATCTTTTGTAAACTTTCATACTTCAGTCTTGCTATAAACATATCACTCATGACCCGATCAATTCTGTTTGAAGGAAGTGAGAAAAAAAAAACGGCCCATAGACCTCATTCACCAGGAAGCCATTTTGGATCGTGTTCCCTGAATCCACTTTATATACTGTAAACTGTTGAACGGGATGGTGCCAGACTCTTTTATGATCGGAGTGCGTCCAAAGCCTCACTTTCAATTTTTTTTAAGTGGCTTCAAACATTAGGGTATGTTTTATCACAAATTTGAAATTATTCATCAGAGCAGACTGGTTTTAATTCGTAACAAACTTTTGTTTCATTGCTTTCGTTTCTACTCGCAAGTGTCAATAATGAAGAGTTTAACTTGCTTTCAATTTCATATTGAAATAATTGGGTTTTTTTCAAGATCACATACAGAATGAAGATTATACTGGCCATCTGTAAAACCTCCATTAAATTTTATTTACAGTCCCGGATATCATAAAAAAGAGATGTCATTATATCCTAAATCAAGGCGAATGAAAATACCTGAACAGTGTACAAAATTCCAAGTGCGTGATGTCAATTTTGCTGAAATGGAGGCAACAAGAAGTCGTCATTTGTAATGGAATAGGCCTACTTTTTAACATAAAATTTAAGTGTTTAATGTACCGATACGCATGCACATGTACAGCTTATAATGTACAGCTTACAATGAGCCTCTTATGAATCAACACATTTTTGAACCTCAGTTTTACATCTCTGTCTGAATTGCACACAGAAGTAAGACTTTCAAAAAGTCCGATGTATTGGAATGAACATATAGGCCTATCAATATGAAAGATTTTTAATAAATATCAAATTTGTTTACATGTAAAAAACATATACATGCATGTTCAGTGAAAGACATTCACATTTTACAACTAATGCATCAATTCCGCGAGTTTCTTTATTTGTGACATTACTCGGAACTAACTGCCTTTCCAATTTCAAACAGGTTTTTTGACTATTGTTGATAGTTGGACATTTATGAAAACATGTCTTTACATGCAGCTCCGGCTCTGTTTCCAGCCCATGTGCCATTTTAAAGTCTTAGCAGATTGCAAGAACCAACATACATGTAACTATCGTTGACAGTAAGGAACATTTTGAAATTTGGAATCGGCTGTATGTGGCTCTGGCTCTTGTCCAGCTCCTATGCCATTTTGAAGCCTTAAAAGCTTCAAAAAGGTCAAATGGCAGTGGCTAGATACGTAGATCAGACTTTACCAAGGATGTGACGTTTAAAGATTTAAACGTAAACAATTCTAAATTATCTGTTAACAAATTTTTGCAAAACGTCTAAATGAAACTCGAATTATCATAAAAAAGTGACCTACGTTCAATGCAATCTTCCTTTGAATTAAACAGACATACATGTACATACCACAAATAATAAGCGATGTTTTCAAACCTTTTTGATTCACTAAATCTTATAAGCACAGTTCTTGATTACGTTCGGGTTACACGTAAAGTTTTTTGCTTTTTCAATGACTATATGTCATGTATGTCAATCCTTGTTATATAGGACTTGAAGCTTTGCATGGCGGATGAGATAAAGTTTTCGGAACCACACTTCTTTCTAGAAGAGATTACTTTCCACATGGTGTTACCCGCAATCTTTTTTAACCTCAATCTTTGTTGATTTATCATGCCAATCAAGCCAGTCTGCAGACATAACATGGGCAGGTCTCAGCCTTTGGGGAATGGCTTAACGTTTAAAAACGTTTAAAACTGTATTTAAAATATTTGCTACATGTTTACAAAATGAAACCCAAAGTCACTTCCTGTAGATTTTACAAAAAGGACCAAGCTTCTGAAAGCCATTTCATTTAAAATAATGAAGCTGAAAATTTTAGCAAAAGCCAAGGCTTTATAATAATAAACGAAAGTGCCCTTCAGAATTAGTGATATATACATGGATTAGGCAGGTTAAAAATGTCACTTAAAAAAAGTGAAATGAATATTAATACAGTGTCAGTCAGTGCAAAGGTCATTATTTTTAAGTCTCAAATGGGCAACAAGCCTTATTACATTGTCCTTCGTGTATCATTCCAAAATAAGATTTGGCACAAACTGTACATTTAAAGGGAATGTACAACATTTGCTTTTGCTGCAATTTTCAGAAATATATGGATTTGGAGGATGAGTATGTTATAGCAAATAAAATGACTTGTTTAAAGTTTTGGGCTTGAAAATGCTGGAAAAACTAAGAAAACCAATCTTATTCTTGTAGTCTGGTTTCCTGACCCCACTTAAGATGAAACGGAGCAATTTATAGACTTTTTGGAATTTTAAGGTCAGAGAATCAGTCTAGCAGACTTGTACCCCCTCACAGGTGTGTGATCAATTGCAAAGAAAATGTGGAATAACTAATTATGAAAAATTAGGAGCAGTTTTTTTTTTTTAAAAAGCCAGTTTTCTCCAACGCTGGTCGGCCGACCAGCGTTGGAAAAATACAATTTTTCTTGAAAATGTCAGCAAACCAGCAGCCAAGATTTTACAGGATGCTTTAGACTGTCATTCCCTAACAAGCCAGTAAGGTATTTCGTGATAATTTGATCATTTTGTTTTGTGATATTTGCAAATGTTGTTTCTTCCCTTTAATACACAGCAGGCGATACCTGAATTCAATAATCATCTACAATACTGTGCCTCCATCAGAGTGTACATAATGGATTATAATGTGAAGTGAAATAACATACCGGTAGGGGGTATTATATAGACATTAGGCATTTGCCAATCAGATTTTACATTCCCTTTTAAGCAAACAATGTTCTTGTGTACAAAAAAATGTATGCCAACAGAGTTCTAAGGCAATCGTCTAAAGATGACTGCTCTGTTGTACAATAAATGATCCACTTTAAAACTCTTTTTTTTGGGGGGGGGGGTGCAAATTTGTCAAAATGACATGTAAAGAAGGCCTAGCTACTTGCACTGTTTTCCCACATTCTGGGTACACCCTCTATAGTAACAAAGTTCTAACCCTATAATTTCAAGGGCTGATCCATTGTGCTAATTTTGATAACGGATTCGACTGAATATATTTTCAAAAAATATGTTAAATTGACATGAAAAGGTTGGTCCTGCAATGTGTCCTTTCCTCCAAAACAAACTTTCCCACAAAGCAACAAAGATATACCCTTAAAGGGAATATACATCATTTGCTTTTGCTGTAATTTTCAGAAATGGATGGAATTGGGGGGTTGGAAATATGAAGCAAATATAGTTACACTGACTTTTTGGAGGTTTTGGGTTCGAAAATGCTATAAAAACCAAGAAAAACGATCATTTTCCTGTAGTCTGGTTCCCTGACTCCATATAAGAAGAAACAGAGCAGTTTACATACATTGGGGAATTGTAAGGTCAGGGAACCAGTCTAGCTGGCCCGTACCCGTTCATAGGTTTGTAATCGATTGCAAACAAGTGCAATGGTCAATTGTGGCCAGTATTTGAAAAAAAGCCAGTTGTTTCCAACGCTGATCGGCCGATCAGCGTTGGAAATTGATACAAAAATACCAATTTTCTTGAAAATGACAGTATACCAGGTGCCATAATTTTACAGGATGCTTTAGACTGTCATTTACCAACATCCTATTAAGGTATTTCACAAAAACTTGGTAGTTTTATTTTTCGATGTTTGCAAATGTTGTATATTCCCTTTAAGAAAATATGCCCCACTTTTCTCTCTAACTAATTCAGGGTTCTCAGCCACTGTGGAAATCAGAGAAAATCTTGAAAATAAGTTTCCACTTTTCCAGTCAGGGAAAGCTCAGGGAATTTGGGAAAAACACCAAAAATCAGGAAAAACTCAGTGAATTTGACAGTGACCCAGAAGACACAGGTTTTCACCAGTTTGGCGTACGTGTATACATGTGCGCCTTGTGCCATGTGTCTAAGTTGTCTCCACTGACTGACTGGCTATATAAGGGGAAGAAGGGAGGCCATCGCTTGTCCACAAGTTGCCTGTGTACATACGTACATGTATTATCAGTATCTTAGTTGCTTTGCTGCAATCGCCTCTTGACTTCTCAGCAACCTCGTTAAAGGGAATGTACAACATTTGCTTTTGCTGCAATTTTCAGAAATAAATGAATTTGGAGGACTAGTATGTTATAGAAAATATTGTTAAACTGACTTAATTCACGTTTTGGGCTTGTAGATGCTGGAAAAACCAAGAAAACCTATCATATTCTTGTAGTCTGGTTCCCCGACCCCACTTAAGATGAAACGGAGCAATTAATACACTTTGGGGAATTTTAAGGTCAGAGAATAAGTCTAGCAAGCTTGAAGCCTTGAACCCCTTCACAGGTGTGTAATCAATTGCAAAGAAAAGTCAGAATAACTAAATATGAAAAAATAGGAACAGTTTTTGAAAAAAAAAACAGTTTTCTCCAACGCTGGTCGGCCGACCAGCGTTGGAAAAATACAGTTTTTCTTGAAAATGGCAGCACACCAGGAGCCACGGTTTTAAAGGATGCTTTAGACTGTCATTCCGTAACAATTCAGTAAGGTATTACGTGATAATTTGATCATTCCCTGCTTTGATGTTTGCAAATGTTGTATCTTCCCTTTAAAGTGAAAACATTTATCATGGACTTTTGGACATTTCTGTCAGGGAAATATCAGAGAAAGGTCGGGGAGTTTTGTTTCCATAAAGTGCTGGGAACCATGTAATTGAAGTAGATCTCAAATGTCAACACCAGATGGCTAATTAGTTTTTATTTCCCATAAAGAGTCAAGTTAAACATCTCAAAACCTGATATCATTTCAGACCATGCCAGTGTTTCGGAAAATTATCTCATGTTATCTTATCTCCCAACTCCAAAGAATTGTTAAAAAAAATCCAATTGTGACACTTGATTCTGATAACACTTCCACACAATAGTCTGTTTCATTAAAGGGAATATACAACATTTGCAAACATCGAAAAATAAAACTATCAAGTTTTTACGAAATACCTTACTTGGATGTTGGTAAATGACAGTCAAAAGCATCCTGTAAAATTATGGCTCCTGGTGTGAAGTCACTTTCAAGAAATTGGCATTTTTGTATACATTTCCAACAGTGGTCGGCCGATCACCGTTGGAAAAACCTAACTATTTTTCAACTTCTGCTTCAAATTTACCATTTTTTCAGTCCAAATTTTGTTTGCTATTTGGTAACATGTTCATGAACGGGTGCAGGCCAGCTACACCGTGATTCCCTTACCTTACAATTTTCCGGCATCTATAAATTGATCCATTTTATCCTTAGTGGAGTCAGGGAACCAGACTACTTGAACATTTTCGTTTTTCTTGGTTTTTCCAGCATTTTCGAACACAAAACTTCAAACATGTCAGTGTAACAATATTTGACCTATTATACTAACCCCTCAAGTAGTTCATTTCTGAAAATTACAGCAAAAGCCAATGATGTACATTCCCTTTAATTTTTTTCACGGCCCGTGGGGTTAACAGAAATTTACATGATCTCCTGTGGGTTTTTTTTAACCAGACTTGGAACATCAAAACATGTAACAGTTGGCCAATTTCAGTAAGCTGCTGAGGCATGAAAACTAACTAAAAACTAAAAAAAAAATTGTTACTAGCTTTTGTTGGCACAAACAGAATAAAGCCTGATCATACTCCCCTACCCGTGCTGAAATTAACATGGTTCCAATTAACATGGTTCCACTGTAAACGGAACTAAATCCAACACGGGTAGGCAAGGCACACCATTCAGACTTACACTGTCTGTGTGTATACGGGGTCAGCTGTAGATGGTGGATTTTGTACCCGGGTCGAGCCTCTTAACCCTGGTCCCAAGCAGGGTTTTGATTTTACCCGTGTTAAAGAGTGTCGGTCCTATTGTACAAGCCGTGTTAAAATCTTGTTTAGTGTAAAAGGGGTTTACAAAGTCTCTGTGTTGGACCTTGGTCCAACACAGAGACTTTGAATAGTTGCAGTGTAATGTATGATGAGCATTGTTATCACTGTTTTCAATGTTGATATGAAATAAATTGAACTGAAGTTACTGAACTGAACTGAACTGAATAGTGTGATAGGCCCGAATACACTGTCCATCAAACTGGGTATACCGCCAGAGAATTTAACAGTAACACGTCGGCATATTTGCTGCAGCTGTCGAGCTTTTCAATGAACCACATGTTTCGTCTCACTTTCTCTTTGTATTTTTTGCATTGATAAATATCGATGCATAATTCATACAAAGAACATGCGGACGTGTACATACACATGAAAGTTACTCAGAGTCCAATCCACCTGTTACAAACGGACAAAGCAATTGTGGAATTAATCTCTACATTCCATGTTCAAACTGGGCCTCCGTTTATGGCCTTGCTGAAATGAACATCATGCACATGTATACAAACAACATTTAAAAAAAATACTTTATTCATAACTGTAGTCTCTAGGAACCGCCCTGAATCCGTCAAAATTCGCCACTGCGCACGAATCCAATTAGTGCTGCGAAGTTTTGAATATTTCACCGTTTGATTTTTCTTACTCGGACTTGATAGAATACATGTATATGAATATTCGAAATGCCATTATTCAGTTTTACAATGCGCGAGTCTGAACTGGCTGTTCATTCGCTTGTCGGCAATTTTAGGAAGAGGTTACTAAAACAAAGAATATCATTTTTCGAGGTAGTGGAATGGCTGATATTTGACAGAATTTAAAGAAGACAGTTGAGCTAAATATTCCCCATGAAAGCTCTCCAAAAAAAATTCTTTCTGTGCTCCTTTGGTTTGTTCCACATTTTTTGCATTCCGGTTTTATGCACTTTCCCTTTATTTTGTTTTCTCTGCTTCTGCATTGCTAATGTACAACACAATTATGTTTGGCAAGTAGCCAACACAAATTTTAATTTCATGAGATTTGCTGAATAAAGAATTTGCAAGTTAGATGTGCTGGAGTTTGGCACACTGTATTTGTTATCACATTTTGCATTGTGTACATACATGTATGCACAAATTTACATGTATATTAGTCCAAACACGTACAAGACCGTTCAGCAAGAATCTTTTGTCATAAATAAGCTCGATCGGATCTCGGAAACTGCAGGAAAACGAATTCGTGTTCATGCGTGAGTCACGTGATTGTGCCGTGTTATTTCTGGAAGGAGTAGTGTTTTGAGCAAAACAAAATCAGGTTTTTGATCCCGGTGACCATGATGTCCCATGATGACCCATGATGACCTTTGACCCTGGTTGGGTCATTTGACATGTTCGGGCTATGCTACTGATACTTTTGACAAAGTTTGGTTGAAATCGGTCAAAATATGTAAGAGCAATAAGACAATGTCAACGTTTGTTACTAGCTAGAGAGACATGATGAATTGTTGCGCTGGTTACCTCCAGCTAAAAATAAATGACAACTTTCATTGATAGACTTAATAGTATAATACACATGAATTGCAATTTCAGGGCTATTTTAGTTGGACAGATTTGCACAGGTTAAGTGGGATGGGTGTCTTCTGTGTAACGATGCACATTTTGTCAAAATGGACATTTTGCAGATCTCTGAAAGTTTAAAACCTTACTTTCAATCACTGATAGACTTAATAGTATAATACACATGAATTGCAATTTCAGGGCTATTTTAGTTGGACAGATTTGCACAGGTTAAGTGGGATGGGTGTCTTCTGTGTAACGATGCACATTTTATCAAAATGGACATTTTGCAGATCTCTGAAAGTTTAAAACCTTACTTTCAATCACTGATAGACTTAATAGTATAATACACATGAATTGCAATTTCAGGGCTATTTTAGTTGGACAGATTTGCACAGGTTAAGTGGGATGGGTGTCTTCTGTGTAACGATGCACATTTTGTCAAAATGGACATTTTGCAGATCTCTGAAAGTTTAAAACCTTACTTTCAATCACAAACATTTTTGGCTGTGATTTAACGATTTATTTATAAAAAAAACCCCAGAAATTCACAATAATGGAAAATAAATTAAGTTAACCCTGTGTTCGAATACTCATTTGATCAAGAGGGGAAATTATAATTAAGTGCATTATATTTTTCAAAAGTCATGGAAGTTCTACTTGCCATGACAATCATGATTGTCACAGACAAATTTTTCAATTAAGCACACACACGTTTGTTTTACATGTATACCTAGTGTGAACATTCCTTTGTTTTTTCGTGTAGTTAAGAAAAACCAGTTTTTCTCAAACTGTGAAAACTCTTTCAACCTAAAAATTTTTTCTATGATTCCCTTTAGTGTTTCTCTTCATTTTGCTACGGATAAACCTAACCCAAAAATGCCTCTAAACTAAAGCTGTTTTCCAGACAGGGGAAAACCTTGTGTGGACGTGGGCAAGTCCACACAACGTCGCCGCTACCTGGTTTATGTGGACATCTTTTGTTCGGAAGTCCACACAGTGAATGTAATGCTTGTCCACACAAACACGCCTTAAAAAAAGCTTTTTGAAACCCCCAACCCCCCCCCCCCCTCCACAATATAAAAATATATTCACAAAGGCACTTTCTGTGAAGACGCTTCTTTCAAAGCAATTTTGAAAGGAGGCCGCTTCCGTTATTTTTTCAAAAAGCGCGGACGAGATACTATTATACTCGGCCTTAATTTACTTGGACTCACTTGTGTGCTGTATTCACATTCACAACGATCATACATTATGTTCCGTTGTCCGTGGTCCCCACTCTCTCGTAAATTCCTCCTCGTCCTCGTTTTCGTCAGCCACCAGTAGAGGGAGCCTGTCGTACCTGTGTGGGTACTGGTTACCGGCTCTGCCGTTAGTGCTCCTTGTGCTGCTGCCGTTGTGTTGCCTGGTATCCTGCTTGCTCAGTGATGACGATGTCGATAGCGGGGAGTTGGTCAGGTTCTTGATGTGTCGCAACTTCATTTTCAGAAAATCTGTTGGCATGGTGGGAAAATGGCGTATAGTCAAACGACTTGTAAGACCCAAACACTTGAGCAAATGTTTTATGTTTCTGTGACGTTATGTACATGTACATTAGGATATATCATTTGTCATTTGTGTATATTTTACTTTTGAAGCAACAAAAGTGCTAAAAATTTAAAGATGGGTACTTAACAACTAACCTGATGAACTTTTAGTTCTGTGAATGCTGTACATTCTAAGAAAACAATATTCGAAGATCTCGGTTTCAATTCAAATTGAATTGCGCCAAAAATAAGTGCCTGGGATGGGTTCTCACTTAGTCAATTGCAGCTACGCGATGCCTAACACTAACCTAACGAATAAGAGCAACCGCACACCAATACATAAAATTAAAAACCAACTACATTTACAAACGGAAATTTCCAAAAATACGTCTTACGACGCATCGTTGGAAATGGCCTTCTTTCATTGCTTTCTTCAAAATGACAGCTTGCCAGAGAGAATAATTTGACAAGGACTTTTAAGTCCCACTACTATCTTTAAACCAAGTAAGTTTTCAAACAATACGTGTAATTACGTCAGTTTCTTTTTGGATCGCTGCAATGATGGACAGTAGCTTTAAATGATTCTGTAGCCAGAAATGAAGCTAAAGCTGAGGATGAACAGGGTTTGGAAAACATTTTGACTAGTTTCTTATAATATATCTCCTACATCTGATCGTCATTTTTCATATTTGTACCTTTGATATCTGTTTTGCTTTTGCGTGATGGGCTAGCCTGTGCATGGCAGCTGACGTCACTGATTGGGTTGGACATGTGGTTACGCTTTCTCCAGAGTCCCGTATACAGCACGGCGACCGTCAAGATCAGCAGTATAGTCAGAAGGCTACCGCAGGCCCAGTAAGCATCGTCCGTCCACTGATTGAGTGGTATAACGGCCGAATCGCAGTTTCCGTTTGCGCAATCGCCATCCGGGGTCCTCTCTTTGACATCCTGGACTTTGGACTCCGGTAAGGTGCTGGTTGCGTTTGTTGGCCACGGTGATGTAGGCAAAGAAATCAAAGATGCTGTCGTATGAGACACCGTAGTGATATGTTTGGTTGACAGTTTATTTTTAGGTCTGGAAGTAGGTGCTGATGGTTTGATGACTGGCGGTTCGGGCTGTTTTGTTGACGTTCTTGGCGTCGAGATGGGCTGTCTGTTTGCAGCAGTGCTTACAAAAGTGGCTTGACTAGTGACCTGGACTTGCTCTTTCGTAGAGTGCATGGAAGTTGGGACTGGAAGAGGGTTCAATGTTGTCACTGTTGTTAAGACTCCTTGATCCGAAGAAGTGGTTTGGTCAGAGGGTTTGGGCGCTGCCTCTGGTGCCTCTGTCGAGGTTTCTGGAGGCACTGGAGATAAACTCTGAGGTGGCAGCGAATTGAAAGTTGGCCTGTTGTTATTGGCTGCAGAGGTTGTCGCTGACAGAACATTTTGAGTGGTGATTCTTGACTGCTCATTGCCGTTCTGCTTCACTGTGGAAGGACTTGGATTGGAAGTAGTTTTAGTGACTTTGTCAGTGGATTCATTTGCAATCATTGATGTGGTAACACCAACTTCTCTTCTCATCCTATTTGTGTTCCTTGTCTTCCCAAGATACAGCTTGGGTGTTTTTTTGCTAACAACACCGTGCCCGTTTGTTCTCTGAACTAAACTTTCTACATCTGTTTCTCCTTGCTTGCTAGGAAAGGTATCCCTCCGCAGAGCTCTCAGAGATCTACCTTCAACGGGTATTTGTCCTTTTCTAAGTAAATGCAGTGCTTCTGCAACTGACGTTTTCTTTGAGGTTGATCCATATTCACCAAATACTGATTTATTTGGGTTCGCTTCTCCTGGCTTTGGACGGTTGTTTTCTTCAACGTTGCTTTCAGCTTCTGTGGACGGATTCGCTTTTGCACTGGTATCAATCCCTATGGAACCAGCGGGAATTGTGTTTAAGTCGGAACGTTCTTCCACCATTGCAACCAATGACCTTCTTGTTTCTGGCGACCTTTGATCTTTGACCTGAAAGATAACAGATATGGGAAGAAATTTGTAAGTGAAAAAGTGCAAAGCACCGGTAGTATAACACCCTCTTCCTGAGATTTGACCCTGGCCTGGCAAAGGAACACCCGGATCCAATTTCATGGCTCTGCTTACGTTACATACAGTCAAATGGTCAAGTCAGAATAGGCCTATTGCATTTATTCCAACCTAGTCCGAGTAACTAGGACTCTGCGGATCGTTTTTTAACATTTGGACATGGACATGGTCGGGCGATAGTATTGCCCGACCATGTCCAAATGTTAAAAAAGCGATCCGTAGAGTCCTAGTCAGCTAGTTACTCGGACTAATTCCAACCTAAATAACCACATTAAATAACCACATTAAAAGTTATAAAACTTTTTTCCAACTTGTCCAACAAACAACATTTTTTTGTTAGTGCTTTAAGGCCTAGCTAGTTAGTCCAATTTGCATTATTTGTCATGTTTGTGTAGTTAATTGTCATGACAGTTTTCCTACCTGATTTGTAATGCGTGCTGTTTCAACCAAGCACATCGCCACAGCCAGTAACAGTTTCAGTCGGAACCAACAACGATTTCGTTCCATTTTTGGTAACACCGTAACACCAAACAAAATGTTGTCAAGAAAAAGCCATCAATAAGCGCAGCCTATATCCGTTTCCACGACAGTTATTTACAGTGTTACGTAAACATGATGCAGTCATTTATCAGTTTATGAACTGTTTATTTTTTGTTGGTACTTCCGTCACGTACGTACGTCCGTGTGTCCATTATTTTGGGCTTGCATCGCTTAGGAAGAACACCGCCCTCTCTTGATAGATGGCGCTATTATGATCGCAATACGCCTTCAACATGTAAATGACGATTACATTAAGGGTGCAACAGTGCAATAAAATTCCCATAGACACCAGTGCTAATGCCCATGCTTCAGAATTCTTTTTAAAAAAATACTCAGAACTCTCACAGGTATTTTAGCTGCACAGTAAAATGATGATCAACATGCCATCTTTCATTTTCTTTTCATTTTTTTTGGTGGGTTGACCATTGACTTTTCGAGGAATTCTTACTCAAAGAAGATGACCCCAATTTTTCTTTAAACGGAAAAGTAGCCATCTTGAAAAAGGATCCCTCCACAACTTGGCAAAATAATGCCACTTTCGAGCCCAATTGCATCCAAAATGCTCAGAATTGGAAGCCCCAAGTCCGGGCCAGAGGTTCATTGCCATATCTCATCAATTCCCAAATGTTGTGGCTCTCAGACTCCCTAATATAGAATATTCAAGTTGAGGGTGTAACTTTTATTCATGAGCTCGGCGGATGGGTTAAAGCATATTATTTACAAGCTGCCCTCATTTTCTCCGGAGGAGACCATTCATGCCATCAAAATTATGTATGAAGATACAAGTGCTGTTGTTCTCACTCCCGAAGGTGAATCTGATTCGTTCTCCGTCAACACTGGAGTTCTTCAGGGTGATCCTCTCGCCCCCTACCTATTCATCATAGTTCTGGATTATGCCCGGCGGACGGCATTAAATGTCACCGATGGTCTCACTCTCTCACGCCGAAGGAGTAGTACACACCCTGCCCAATACCTATCCGACCTAGATTATGCAGATGACACTAGTCTGCTTGCTGACACCCTCCTTGATGCCAAATCTCTCCTCCATAAAGTAGAAGCTTGCTGCAAGTCCGTTCCATGGTCTCTCTCTTAATGCAAAGAAGATTAAGTACATGGTCATCAACCCATCTACCTCTGACGACGTCACTGCACTGGATGACAGTAAGCTCGATAAAGTTGATGACTTCAAGTATCTGGGCTCCTACACCAACACAGCTTATGACGCGCGTCAAGTGTAGAAAAGCTCAAGCTTGATCTGCTCTGTTCTCACGGACACATTTACCTAGGTAGATCTGTCCCCCTCCCTGGTAAATACAATGTATGTCCCCCTACCCAACGTTGAAAGTGTCCCCCTGGTAAATGTGTCCCCGTGCATGCATGCGGTGATACGAGTCGTGTTCGTGAGCGCGCGCATCGCTGCAAGTACATGCTGCAAGATTTGTGGCAGCGTTTATCGCATGTGTATAAAACTATATTGTGTATCCATCTACACGAAGGAAATTCAACCAATGAGAAATTTCGTTACGCGCTACGATAGGAACGCAGACCAATCCAAGTAGTCGTTATATTAATGAGGCATCCACCGTAGAATAGGGCTACTGTAGTGCACGACCTTGCTGTAATTTCACCGTACTCCGAGTCCGAGCCGATCGAAACATAATTGTTTACATTTAACAAAGAGACCAAAAAGTTAATTTTATTCATCTTCATGAAGGGCAGACTAAATAGTAAAAAATGTATAGCTTGTATGAATTCATTAAAACAATAATTATAGGGAATTACTGGCCTTCTGCGCTGCAAAACTAGGGGTACAAAAAAACCTGGAGGGGACAGAATTACCTGAAGGGGGACAGAATTAGCGGGCCGGGGAGGACACTTTTAACGGGGGACAGAATTACCGTCCACACCGTGCCTAGGGCGGAGTAGGGCCTACGAACAATGGTATCTTATCAAGGGCCTACGAAACACTTAATCCGGGCCTGGTGAGTGCGAAGCCTACACGGCGTGGGTTTCGGGGCCCGCTGAAGGGCCCCGAGAAAAAATGGATTCTAGACGCTCTGTCGTGCGATCTGAGGCAATTTCTGATCACTTTAACCAATATTTGTTTTAGCAAAAGATCATCATTTTATCATCATTTTCGAGTTTGGAGTCATTGAATCAGCTATTCTGAGCTATAGAATCAAAATGCAAAATGTAGGTTACAATTTTTTATACTTGGGGACAAAAATAGTCGGGGGCGTTAATATGTCCCCGCCCCCATCCATTGACGCATATGGTTGGCACCTCGCTTTACACAACATACTTCGTATATTGTATTTGTAGCTAGAGCCTACAGTTATGACACCTACATGATGTACATTGCACAGCGTCAGTTGGTGAAATAGAAAATTCTGAGAGAGACCCTAAAACTGTTTAAAAACGTTTTAGAAAACTGTTCTCTGCGTGAGTGCGTGTTGGTAGGCCTATATGTGTTTTATGGCACACAGCGGTTTTTTCGTAGCCCCACGAATTTTTCGTAGGCCCGAACTTAGGCACTGTGCCTATAATCCGGGCCTGTATATATCCATTGTACCATTTTGAAGAAAAGCAAAGCACACATGCTAAAGAAAACCACTCTGACTACGGTTCCATGGTTCAACAAATTTATTGAAATCGTGTACTGATGTGAAGCATGCAGTGCAGTAGAAAATACTAGTCATGGTGACAGACACACTTGAAGATATTGACACATTTAAGAAAAAAAACCAATTCCGTGTGCAGACTGGAAAATGAGCCACTGAATTTATGGCATAACTCCTCACCACAGCCACAGCTACCATTTTAAGTCTTTTTGTCGCTATGTTCTTTTTGCCACAAACAAATGGTGAACTTGGGTCCAGATCATTCGGAATCACCCTGTACAACCCAGTGTAAGTGTGAATGGTATGCCTCACCTATACCCATTAGCGATTGGACCCAGGCCTAAGGTGGAGATTTCGGAACCATTTCACACTACCAAGAACGCAACACGGCTCCTACAGGGGTCCAGTGCACTACACAGGTAAAATCCAGGCCTGGTCATGAACAGAGTTGAGAAGCTCTACCCTGGGTAAAAAAATCCCCAATCTACAGCTGACCCCGTATACAACCCGGTCTTTAGTGTGAACAGTATGCCTCACCTACCCGTGTTTGATGCGACCCAGTTACATGTACATTGGACCCCTGTAGACTTTTACATAGGTAGGCAAAATCACTGTCCAAAAATCACCAGTTTACTCTGTCACAGGTTCATGTACTATCCATATATTAAGCATCTACCTTATTAGGCCATCAGCCTCGTCCAAAATTTTGGCCACCGGTATCAAATGAGGGAAATAATCGCCATGGGGATTTTTGGCGAGGTATACACCTCAAGAGTCAGAAAATAAGTGGTAGCATTGCAGCGGTGGCAGCTTTTTGAGGGTTATCAACTTTTTTTTCTTCAAAATGTCTATAAAAATGCTTGTTACCACTCTAGGGGCGGTGTACCTTGCGCATGTGCACACTAATCATTTATGCCCTGATTTGATACTGACCAAACCCCCAGGCTGATGGCCTTTATGTTATCATTTGTTTGAATGGTTTTATATAAGAAATATATTATAATTAACAATTAAACGCAACAAAAATGTACTAAAAAAATACTACAAAGCTTTGCAAGTTAATGCTCACAGTTATATCAAAAAATGTACCCCAGTTTGAACCATTCTGTTTCCTTATTAGAAAAAATGTCAGAAAAGGCTTTACCACAGGTCTCACGAAAATGCATAGCTTCGTCACTAGTACCCTCTGACGCATATTAGCGACTTTGACTAGCAAAGACTTCGCAACTGATCTCACAAACAAATGGTGTCTATCAATTGTGGTGCACCTTGATATGTGTTTGAAGACTACATCGTCGAGAAAAGGCTTTACCACAGGTCTCACAAACAAATGGTTTCTCACCTGTATGAACCCTCTTGTGGTGGCATAGATCACTTCGTCGAGAAAAGGCTTTACCACAGAACTCACAAATAAATGGTTTCTCACCACTGTGCACCCTGATATGTGCTTTAAGGTGACTTAGCTGAGAAAAAGCTTTACCACAGGTCTCACAACCAAATGGTTTCTCACCAGTGTGCACCCTCTCATGCTTACATAGACTCCTTTTAAAAGAAAAGGCTTTACCACAGGTCTCACAAACAAATGGTTTCTCACCTGTATGAACCCTCTTATGTGATCTTAAATTACTGTGAGAAGAATGGGCTTTACCACAGGTCTCACAAACAAATGGTTTCTCACCAGTGTGGACCCTTTCGTGTTCACAAAGTATCCTTTTAGAAGAAAGGGCTTTACTACAGGTCCCACAAACAAATGGTTTTTCACCTGTATGAACCCTCTCATGTACGCGTAGATTACTTTTATCAGAAAAGGCTTTACCACAGGTCTCACAAACAAATGGCTTCTCACCGGTATGATCATGAACCTTCTTATGTTTTGGTAGGTAACTTTGAGAAGAAAAGGCTCTACCACAGGTCTCACAAACAAATGGTTTCTCATCTGTATGATTAACCTTCTCAAATGATTTCTCACCACTGTGCAACCTGATATGTGCGTTAAGATGACCACAGGTCTCGCAAACAGGTTTGTCATCTGTATGAACCTTCTCATGTATGCGTAGATAACCTTTAGTAGTTAAGGCTTTACCACAGGTCTCACAAACAAACGGTTTTTCACCGGTATGATCATGAACCTTCTTATGTTTTCGAAGATAACTTTGAGAAGAAAAGGCTCTACCACAGGTCTCACAAACAAATGGTTTCTCACCAGCGTGCACCCTTATATGTGCGTTAAGATGACTTAGCTGAGAAAAGCCTTTACCACAGGTCTCACAACCAAATGGTTTCTCACCAGAATGATCATGAACCTTCTTATGTTTTTGTAGATGACTTTGAGAAGAAAAGGCTCTACCACAGGTCTCACAAACAAATGGTTTCTCACCAGTGTGCACCCTCAAATGTGCGTTAAGATGACTTAGCTGAGAAAAGCCTTTACCACAAGTCTCACAACCAAATGGTTTCCCACCAGTGTGGACCCTCTCATGCCGACATAGACTCCTTTTAAAAGAAAAGGCTTTACCACAGGTCTCACAAACAAATGGTTTCTCACCTGTATGAACCCTCTCATGTGATCTTAAATTACTGTGAGAAGAATGAGCTTTACCGCAGATCTCACAAACAAATGGTTTCTCACCAGTGTGGATCCTCTCATGTTCACATAGTCTCCTTTTAGAAGAAAAGGCTTTACCACAGGTCCCACAAACAAATGGTTTCTCACCTGTATGAACCCTCTCATGTACCCGTAGATCACTTTTACCAGAAAAGGCTTTACCACAGGTCTCACAAACAAACGGTTTCTCATCTGTATGATGAACCTTCTCATGTACACGTAGATAACTTTCAGAAAAAAAGGCTTCACCACAGGTCTCACAAACAAATGGTTTCTCACCAGTGTGCACCCTCTCATGTAAGCGTAGTTGACTTTGAGTAGAAAAGCCTTTACCACAGGTCTCACAAACAGGTTTGTCATCTGTATGAACCTTCTCATGTATGCGTAGATAACCTTTAGTAGTTGAGGCTTTACCACAGGTCTCACAAACAAATGGTTTCTCACCGGTATGATCATGAACCTTCTTATGTTTTCGAAGATAACTTTGAGAAGAAAAGGCTCTACCACAGGTCTCACAAACAAATGGTTTCTCACCAGTGTGCACCCTCATATGTGCATTAAGATGACTTAGCTGAGAAAAGCCTTTACCACAGGTCTCACAACCAAATGGTTTCACACCAGTGTGGACCCTCTCATGCTTACATAGACTCCTTTTAAAAGAAAAGGCTTTACCACAGGTCTCACAAACAAATGGTTTCTCACCTGTATGAACCCTCTCATGTGATCTTAAATTACTGTGAGAAGAATGAGCTTTACCACAGATCTCACAAACAAATGGTTTCTCACCAGTGTGGATCCTCTCGTGTTCACATAGTCTCCTTTTAGAAGAAAAGGCTTTACCACAGGTCCCACAAACAAATGGTTTCTCACCTGTATGAACCCTCTCATGTACCCGTAGATCACTTTTACCAGAAAAGGCTTTACCACAGGTCTCACAAACAAACGGTTTCTCATCTGTATGATGAACCTTCTCAAGTACACGTAGATAACTTTCAGAAGAAAAGGCTTTACCACAAGTCTCACAAACAAATGGTTTCTCACCAGTGTGCACCCTCTCATGTAAGCGTAGTTGACTTTGAGTAGAAAAGCCTTTACCACAGGTCTCACAAACAGGTTTGTCATCTGTATGAACCTTCTCATGTATGCGTAGATAACCTTTAGTAGTTGAGGCTTTACCACAGGTCTCACAAACAAATGGTTTCTCATCGGTATGATCATGAACTTTCTTATGTTTTCGTAGATAACTTTGAGAAGAAAAGGCTCTACCACAGGTCTCACAAACAAATGGTTTCTCACCAGTGTGCACCCTCATATGTGCGTTAAGATGACTTAGCTGAGAAAAGCCTTTACCACAAGTCTCACAACCAAATGGTTTCACACCAGTGTGGACCCTCTCATGCTTACATAGACTCCTTTTAAAAGAAAAGGCTTTACCACAGGTCTCACAAACAAATGGTTTCTCACCTGTATGAACCCTCTCATGTGATCTTAAATTACTGTGAGAAGAATGGGCTTTACCACAGGTCTCACAAACAAATGGTTTCTCACCAGTGTGGATCCTCTCATGTTCACATAGTCTCCTCTTAGAAGAAAAGGCTTTACCACAGGACCCACAAACAAATGGTTTCTCACCTGTATGAACCCTCTCATGTACGCGTAGATCACTTTTACCAGAAAAGGCTTTACCACAGGTCTCACAAACAAACGGTTTCTCATCTGTATGATGAACCTTCTCATGTACACATAGATAACTTTCAGAAGAAAAGGCTTTACCACAGGTCTCACAAACAAATGGTTTCTCACCAGTGTGCATCCTCTCATGTAAGCGTAGTTGACTTTGAGTAGAAAAGCCTTTACCACAGGTCTCACAAACAGGTTTCTCACCTGTATGAACCCTCTCATGAACGCGTAGATTACTTTTATCAGAAAAAGCTTTACCACAGGTCTCACAAACAAATGGTTTCTCACCAGTATGATCATGAACCTTCTTATGTTTGCGTAGATAACTTTGAGAAGAAAAGGCTCTACCACAGGTCTCACAAACAAATGGTTTCTCACCAGTGTGCACCCTGATATGTGCTTTAAGATGACTTAGCTGAGAAAAGGCTTTACCACAAGTCTCACAACCAAATGGTTTCTCACCAGTGTGGACCCTCTCATGCTTACATAGACTCCTTTTAAAAGAAAAGGCTTTACCACAGGTCTCACAAACAAATGGTTTCTCACCTGTATGAACCCTCTCATGTGATCTTAAATTACTGTGAGAAGAATGGGCTTTACCACAGGTCTCACAAACAAATGGTTTCTCACCAGTGTGGACCCTTTCATGTTCACATAGACTCCTTTTAGAAGAAAAGGCTTTACCACAGGTCCCACAAACAAATGGTTTCTCACCTGTATGAACCCTCTCATGTACGCCTAGATCACTTTTACCAGAAAAGGCTTTACCACAGGTCTCACAAACAAATGGTTTCGCATTTGTGTTCATCTCGACTGTTTAGGCTACCTACAGAAATGACTTTACTACACGTTCCATAAACATACGCTTTCTCTTCAGTATGCGGGGTGTCATGTAAATTGTAAATGGCTTTACCACAGGCCTTACATAAAACAAATTGTTTTTTATCAATCATGGACTCTCCTGTTACTTTCATAGATTATGTTGCTCAAGACAAGTACTTGGTTCTCAAAACAAACGGTTTTCGTCCACTATGTGCCCTCTCGTGTACGTGTAGATTCCCTAGAAAAGGCTATACCACAGGTCTAACAAGGAGACAGTCTCTAACTATAGTATGGTATGGATCCTCTGGCAACAGTTCAGCTTAAAGCTTGATGAGGTTTTTTGCAGAGAAAACAAACAAATATCTTTACTTTGTGTCCATTTTCTAAAGCTGTTATCTTGATGGCCGATAGTTGCATCAACTATATTACAACTATCTGTCTTTTCTCAGCAGGCTGTATGAGGATTATGGCAGCTTCATCACACAGGCTGGATGCTAATCTTCACGAGGTCTGGGAGCAATTGGATCTGATTCTTCAGGTTCCACAAAGGAAAGCACTTTTTAGTCGGTGTTGTCACAGAACAGGAATCTCTGAGATCAGAAAAAATAATAAAAAGGGAGGGGGTGGGGAGGCTGCATTATCAGCTAAAAACATATCTAGCCATAAAGTCTGCGTTGTACTTTGCAAAATAAATTTATCTTTACACAGATGTTACATTGATTTCATTTGTGCCATTTGATTTCAAGTGCTTTTGTGAAACTTTATTTATGTAATTATTTTACATCGTCAAATTTTATATTGATTTTATTTTTTGAATACCATCAATCTAGTTATTTTCATGATGCATTCAGTTCCTCATCTATAGACTTCACTTATGGGGAAAATATGTTATTGATGAGAATCATTTCAACTGAAGTAAAACCAAAATGCTATACCGTGCATTAGCAAGACCTCATCATGACCATTCTGACATAAAAACTTTGACCTAATGTGCATAAGAAGTGAGAGTTCTGAGAATGATTTTGTCTTTGTTGCATTGAAGATATAAGATTTTAGGCTTTGCATGGTGGAGTATCAGTATCGTTTCGATTTGCAGAACTCCATCGACATCATCGTCAGGAGACTGACGATGACCAGAGCAGGCTAGTCGAAACGTTGACACCAAAGACAAGTTCTTTTAGAACTTGAAGCAGGACTGTTCTTATCAGAACTAAACTACTTAGCGAAAGGTAATAAGCAGGACAAGTTCCTTTCAGAACTAAATATCTACTGAGCAGTAGTTATAACTACATGGTGTTATCGCAAATCGAAACGATACCTTGAAGACAAATTTAAGAAACATAAGTAGAACACTTTGGAATGAAGGAGGCTGTGATAAGATTTAATGGAAACTGTCAAGGTTACTGAGAAGGGGTAAACCTAAGGCTAACATCGTGCTAACTGAAATTGTACAGGTTCAACTGCTCTACTTAAAGACGTGGGATAGAAAACTGGAATGCACTCCCCTGAAGGCAAACATCAGTCCTACTACCATGACTACCGAATGTCAAAGATTACGGAATGATCACACAGGCTGAATGTTACCTTCTAGAAATCTCCTTGATGCATTCGGAATCAGCTGATTCCATGACAGAACGGGACTTGGTTGTACTGTGTTACCACCTTGAGAATGCAATAAAAACACACACCAAACTAAAAGAACACATTCAGTTGACAGGCTACAAAAATGCTAGTCTATGTATTACGCGCGAACAGATGCGATCAATCGAGCGCGCACCTCCATGCGCCCGACCTTTCGGCCCAAAATGCAATAGGCTTCTTAAAAATACCAAGAACAATCCACAAACCAAATTAACAAGTATTTTTCAAGATCTCAAGATTTGTCCGGACAAAAACACCCACCAACCCACGGAAGGGCAAGGCGGAAACAGTGCCCCTTTCGGACTCGCCACGGTGCACATCAACGTGTCACACGCTCTGTATCATGTTACGCGATATGGGGCCGGTTGTTGCTGCATGACAAAACACTGAATTCGAATTGACTAATCAAACCATCCAGTCCTGATTTGGGAATGAAATGACGTCAGGATTTAATAAAGTCGACTCCGATTGGCTGGCGCTCAGCCTGCATAAATTTGCATCTCAGGAGATATCAGACGTTATACAGGATTTCGCTCCGTGGACAAAATACTGGTTTACCACATCAATCATGGAATCATTGCATTTCCGATAAAATGGACTCCTGATGACAAACTGAAAGAAAGTTAAGTAGGGACACTTTGAAATGTAGAAGGCTGTGATGGGGTTTAATTGAAACCCTCAAGTTACTAAAGGGGTTTGATGAAGGCTAAGATCTTGCTAACTGCTTCAGCAGAGGTGAAGAGGCCATGATGTGAAATTGTGCAGGTCTAGGTTCCAGGGTTTTACTTAGACATTATTGGTTTAGTCAACGTACGTGTGATGGATTACTGGAATGCACTCCCCTGTGTAAGGCAAACATCAGTCCAACTACTGCATGTCAAAGATTATGGAACCATCACACAGGCTGGATGTTACCTTCTTTTGAACTAGAAGTCTCTCCTTGATTGATTCAGAATCATCTGATTCCACACAGAATAAGAGGTAGTTTTCAGGGTTGATACCTGGAGAATGCAATGGAAACACAAACACATTAAAGACATACGTACATGTATAGTACGTGGAGTACTGTGGCCTCGTGGTTAAGGGCACTTATTCGTGGTCTGTGGGTAAAGCTGCAGTTTGTGGGTTCGAGTCCTGGCGGGGTCATGGTGTGTGTGCCCTTGGGCAAGGCACTTTGTCACTCATTGCTTCTCTCCACCCAGGAGTAAATGGGTACCTGTGAGGGCAGAGATGGTATTGTGTTAATTAGCTTCCTTGCGCTTAACAGGCTGCATCGAGCTGTATACTCCCTAGGGAGCTGAGATAGTATTTGGAATGTTTCATGTGCCCAATGGGCAGGGTCATAATGATGTAGCGCCTTGAGCACCAGTCCTGGTGGATACGTGCGCTTTATAAATATCCACTATTATTATTATTATTATTATAGACACACTGATTCACTTCGTCAGAAGTATTTCCATACCTGGACATCACTTGACACCCTGTGCACAAACCCTATGAGACTGGTCTGAACAATTTAAAGGGTTTTCTCAGTAAATGCTTCAATATTTTCCCAACTAAATTTGACTTTTTAGCCTTTAGGTCATGTTATCGCTTTCTGATGGCTGATAATTAGTGATGTCCATGTACATGTATGGAATTCTTCCCACTTCATGTGTTCCAAAATGCATTTGATGTGTACTTTCATTATCCTTGAGTCACCATAATCAGCACAGGTAACTCTTGCAATGCATGCGCCCGTGTCCAACGCAAATTGAATGCGAGTGCGTCGAAATAGGACCACGTTATTTTAGGGGGTCTGATGACGATATGACTTCACTGTTTCCCAGCAAGGTAAGCAAACATGTAGGCCTAGCCTACCGGTCACTCCGGCACCTGCCAACTCGGCACCAACTTAGCACCTTGCCAGCTCGGCACCCACCAACTCGGCACCTGTACATGGTAATATGCTGTACAAAAACCAACTCGGCACACAGCCGACTCAGCACCTGACCAGCTCGGCACCTCTGATAATAATAGGAAAGAATGTATGTATAGACTATACACAGAGGTATTTCCTAGCTACTATAAACGTGACAAACTGGATGCTCCACAAAGCAGAGCACCAGGCATACAGGGCACTTTGACGTTTCCCCCGGCCCCGACTTTGCCCATGTAGGCCTAGTGATGCAAAACCTCTTTCTTGACAAAAAAATGTTGTAGTTCTCACAACACGAGTGAAAGTCCGACAGTCATAATGAAATCCCGATGCTGATCGGCTGCTAAAATAATAAATAAAATATTTTTTTTGTTATCAGCCAATCAGTATTGAGCTTTCATTGCATCTAGCTTTAACATTTGCCATCTTGTTTTTTTAGTCTGTTTTCTGGTTGTCGTCGTTGTCTTGTACCCATTAATTTCCCTCACATACCTCATAACATAAATCAAAGCCCTGCCCTCTTTCCACAAAATTAAACCTGCTGACAGTGATATTCAAGATGGTCATGATGGTGTCATTGGCAACTGTTCAGATGTGTCAAGAAATATCAGAATGTCTCTTTTGAGTGCCATTTGATAGATACTTCTGAAATCAGTAGACGGAGAGAAGCCTTCTGATTTCAGAAGTAGCACTTGGATATTTTGCCGGCGACCGGTAATCCCGGCAAGCTAACGTTTACTAAAGGTTTGCCGGTGGCTATCCCTATCAACAGAGGGCGCTGTACTCTCTAAGACAGGGCTGAATTATGAGATATAGGCCTTTCTTTTGTTTGTAAACATTGGCGCCATTTTGTATGGGCTGCCATAAGCGCATAAATTGAAGCCGTGGTTGGCAACATATTTTTCCAAAAAAGTCCTCATAACGCCATCAACACATAGTAAACTAAAAAGGCATACCTAGGCCTATGTTGGAATTATTTTGTAGCTTTGTTGAAAATGTTGTATTTTCAAGTATCAAATAAATATTTTGGTGCTCTATAATAACTCTTCTTCATTTTTACAGTGTTGGACCTTCCATAGTTTTGCAGGCCGTGGTTAGCAAAAATGCCGTTTGCCAACCAAGCGCGGAAAGGTCTATATTAAATTACCGCTAACGATTGTGAATATAACTTATATAAAGTTATAAGCAACCGGAAAATGTCACCGGAAAATGTTAAAGTACAAAGAAACAGTAACTGCGCATGTTCAGTGCATATCCGGCAAGCTAACGTTTACTAAAGGTTTGCCGTCTCCGGCTAAATATCCACTGCCTTAGTACCGGAAATTGGGCGCAAATTCAGCCGAGTGTTCCTACATGTTAAACCGTCATGAACGCCCACTTGAACAAATCCTGGCCTGGGGAAAAAAACACATTAAAAATTAAAGAATTTCTTTTGAAGTTGATAAATTCTGAGAAATCATTTTTATCTCCCCTCACATACCCAACTACAAGTTTGTCAGAAAATTATTGTCTTACTTTTGCCGAGTTTTGGGCGTATTTTAAAAGCGTTCACCACTCTACAGACAGCGTGGTGGCCGTGCACTTCCTTTTTATACAGTGACCGATTTGGTAGAATACCGCCCTCTCATGATAGCTGGCGCATTATATATATATTTTTTAAATGGAAAAAGCAAAAACTCACGTGCGCGGACCCATTCAAGCCCCATTGAAAACAGTGTAAAATCAAAAAAGTTCAGGGCCAAATATAACATGCAAGCTGACATCACTGGGGTTTCTCAAACAAAAATTCAATTATTGTCTTGTCCTTCATCTTTCCTATTTCTTTTCAATTTTTGGTTGGTGAGTCAATTACATTTTTAAATATTCACACCATGCGCCAAACTCACCTCCCGAAAAGTGATACAGTACTTCCCAAGCTTGCACATGGAGCAATTTTACAAGGCGCATCCCTTCACTTTCTAAGGACCTATTTTTCAACCGTAATTTGATCAACTCTGCCTCAGATGGAAGTTCCAAAACCAGGGAGTTGACCCCCGGCTATATATTTACACCATTCCACCATTATTTAATAAAGCCAAATGGTCTCCTTTCTCAAAAAAAAAACATTGTGCGGGGTGCACTAATTTAATGTAATCCGGTACAGATACTCACTTTTCAATAAATATTAGAGCGCGCTTCAAAACATCACCCTGCACGTACGTCCGGCCTGGTACTTACTGAAAGATAACTAGTTTGTACACGTGCCGACTGTAATTACAGAGTTGTTGAGCTTATTACCTACAGCAATGGGTGGCTTTCCCCTTATATTCCTTGCAGAAATGATATAGCAACTTGTCGCCAGTCTTCTGTCGACATTTTTGAAAGACGTTCTGTACGTTTTGCACAAAAAAGGAAAGCCAAATGGACCGATCCAGTAAGCACCGCCCCATGGTATTCTGACCAATCACAGTCGTGATTTATGTCCGACATGTGCGCACAAAAGTCCGACATGCGTGCACGCGCGTATGATGCGCGCAGCAGGAAAATGCAGTGTGGCATTGGAGAGGAGCACGTGTTAATTTGCCCACGTGCACAGTGGGAGGGGCTTACTGGATCGGTCCATTAGCAGATGTTCGATATAGCAAAATGTTCGGTATAGTGGTGTTCGGTATAGCAAAATGGTCGGTAAAGCGACGTTCCACTGTGATTCCAGCAATAGTTGGGGCGATGCATGCTACGCGGTTGGATCGATACATTTGAATTTGACGGCAAACCAAAGTATACATTCGATTTCACCCAAGCACCTTGCACATGGGCAAGTAAAAAAAAAACCTTTCTTTTTGGTAAAGATACAGGACAAAAATGCTGCCAATGATTGAGTCGAGTCTGGTTTTAATTCAATTATTTAATGCACTTTTCGGTGTCCGGTTATTTTATTCTTCATACACAGTACAAGCTCAGCCACTACCAAATAATCATCAATGATTGCTATACATGTATATATCAGATTTATAGCTACCCCATCACCAAATACTCAATGATATCCAAAATAACATCCATATGGATATATAATATGTACAGCTACATACAAAGTTGAGAAAGATATATACATACCAATGTAATACTTGACAAAATATCACAAGCTATAGTTATTCTTGTATTTGCTAATTGTATAATGTTACTTTGCGTTATGAACAATATTTCCAATTCCATACTTTTTTTTTTGCTTTTTTTTGGATAGAAAAATATCTTAAATATTATGTCAAAGTTATAAACAGTGCTCATTTTTTTAATTTAAAAATCTTCGCTTGCACCTGAATTCTGCGCAAATGATGAAGTTATAAACTTTGCAGGTTTAGCCTATTTTTAAATTATTCTATTTTTTTTTGCAACAAATGCTTTTGTAAAAAAAGCCTATTTATATTTAGGCCATTAATTTGTTTTGCCTTGGATTAAAGGAGCACTCACGTGACAATTCACATACTAAAATCTTGATGAAAATTACCAAAAAAATGCAACATGCGTAAGCGAATCAAAACGTGCCACATTTAGTCACTACCAAGATCTTCCACACCATAACTGCAACGGTCAAAATTTGCTTTATAGGCCAATGTGAATAAAGATTTGCTAAATTTGAGTAATTCATTGGTTGAAAGCACATGTAACATTTACTCAAAAATGGTGGAGCCCCTAAAAAAGTCCCTTGAGTTTAATGATTTAAACTAACTTCGCTTTCCAGAATAAACCTTCTATGCAATGGCTTCATGAATTTAAGTTTGCAAGAACTAACATTTCGATTTTCATCTTTGTTTCTTCTTCAAATTTGCTTCGAGACCAATCTTCCTCCATTTAGATGCAAACTGTTTTTGTTCAACAACATTGCGATACAGCATTTGATATAGATGCATGTAGATCAGATTTTTCAATCAGTCATAACGTACACACATAGGATGAGTAAAGAAAACGAAACCCAACTGTCGGGAAAGTTCTAGCACTATCAAAATCTAGGATATGAAAGGCCAATTTATAGCTTTCTTTTAATATGTGAATTGTTTTCGTTTTGCTGAAAGAACACTTACCTTTTTTGTGATAAGTGGACAGAAGATTAAAACGGTGTTTATGTTTAAAATTCCTTAGCTTGAAAAGTACATGAATGATTTGAAAGATTCTTGTACAAAAAGAAAGTTTATGAATTGGGCTTTCATATCCTAGATTTTGAAAGTGCTACTTGCAGAACTTCACTAAAAAAATATGGTCCCAATATTTGGGTTTCGGTTTTTTTTTACTCACCCTGTATATATAAAAAAGAAGCATTTATCTAGCAATCACTTGTCCACCTCTTAACCAAACTTGTATAACATTAATGTGGCCTTGTTCTCCAAAACAATAACGCAAACTTCAGTTTACCTCCATTGACAATGTTAACAAAATATAATTTAAAAATCCAGTTTACATAATGTACAACACAAATAAATGAATACAGAATAAATGCAATCTGCTCAGATAAATTCCTTTTCAATGGCATTCAGAGAAATGGTTAACAAATACACAGCAATTTTAAACAGTTTTGCAGAGGGCCCAACATACTCAAGCATTTTTTTTCCAACAATTTTGCTTGGCCTCAAACGTATCCACTAAATTAAGGCCGAATAAAAAAAATACATGTTTCTCATCCGGGTTTTTGAACAAAAGGAGGAAGAGGGGCTTTTTATTTATTTATTTTTTTTCAAGATGGCCGCCATTTTAAAATTTCCTGCAACCGTTGGTGTTTCTACTGTTCAAAGACACTTTTAAAATGATAGACAATTAAGTTGGACAAGAGAACTGAACATATTTACAGTGTAATTTAGAGTTGTATTGGTCTATACTGAAAACTTCGACTCACATAGTTCGAAAGTATTTGTGGACTTTTTCGATGTTTTTTTTTACTGCATTTTTCTAAAATAAAAAATAATACAAAAAATCCAGGCGGCCTCCAAAATGGAAGCCGGCGGGGACGAGAAACGTGTTTTTTTTTTACTTTGCCTCACACATTTTCCTTACAAAATCTACTGCACTTTGTAAAAAAATAAAGTGACATTATCTTAAGACATGTAAGTAGGAACAGCATTCGAGAAAGTTAAACTTTAACTGGCTTAAAAATATAAATGGGTGCAGCTTAATGTTACCGGCAAGAGACAATGTAAAATTATGTACACATAATACAAAGGAAGGTCGTTACCAAAAAACTTCACAGGACAAGTTTCTTTACCAAAAAAAAAAATATGTACAAGCAAACATAATTACATACTCATGTACATGCAGGCAATGTTAAGGATGCAAACATTTCTTGATAAATTCAAATTTGTTAAATTTATACTGTGGATATACAGCATCAATTCATTTGTACAAATTGCAAAAAAAAAAAGAGTTTGTAAAAATTACCCCCCAAAATCAGGTACATGCATTGGCAAAAATGGTTAATGTGTAATTTTTTCCCCTTAATTTTCAAAAGTGTACTACGTGATCCTGCTTGCAAAATCGCGCTGTAATTTCCTTATTGTTCGAACTGAACGACTATGAAATATATGCAAAGGGACAGGATATGTCAATTTTCATTAGCGTGAACATATCAAACGTGTAAACATACACGTACATGTATACATGTATAATTGCACTTACATACATTGAAGCAATTTCATCAAGGTAAGTGTTCATGTAAACATGAAAAAGAAAGATTGCAGAGCTGATGAAGAGCGACATTTATTTTGATAAGCAACCTGATAACAAAGTGGTTTATTTTTGGTTTCAACCGTCATTGGGTTCATACATGTACAGAAGCACCAATGAAAGGGCAATGAAAGGGCCTTAGGCAAGGTAAAAAAGTAACCAGCTTCTCATCCCCGCCCACTCCCTTTTTCCTGCCTGCCATCTTGGAAAATCCGCCATCTTGAAAAAAAACAACAACAAGGAGGCGACTCGAAGGAGAAGTTATTATTTTTGTTTTACTTGGCCTCAGGTAGACACAGAAGCACCATTGAAAAGGGCAGGCCTTATTGTATTTTTTCTCAGTAGCAGAATGAAAAGAAAAACCGTATTAGAATGTCGCTTCATCTGCTGTGTGAATGCCAAAAGAAAAAATTATGTTTAATGACCCGGTTTATTTGTAATTACCTAGAAAAGTATCGCACAAAACATGGAGGACTTCCAGACTCATCATTTTTATATTGTTAGATTGTGAAGTCTCTTTCAAACCAAATTTATTTAAAGAGACAGTGGCCATTCAAAAAGTATTTTCAACCTTGTTTTTAGTATTTCCACATTTTCTTTGCAATTGATTACACACCTGTGAAGGGGTACAAGCCTGCCAGACTGATTCTCTGACCTTACAATGCCCCAACGTTGACAAACTTCTGCGTTTCATCTTAAGTGGGGTCAGGAACCAGACTACAAGAACATGATGTTTTTCATGTTTTTTTTCCAGCATCTTCAAGCTCAAAACGTGAAACAAGTCAGTTTAACAAAATTTGCTATAACATTGTAATCCCCCAAATCCAAATTGCAGCAAGAGCAAATGTTGTACATTTCCTTTAAATGAAGGCATTTCGTTCATGCCCTGAAATGAACATTGTGAACACCATTATCATCATCATAGGAATGTTGAATGCTCGTCAATCTATTTATAACATGCACATCCTGTTTTCGCATTTCCTAAAGGAAATTTACATCGTTCACTGGGGAAAAAGTTTTTTTTTATCCATTTCACTGTGGAGGCACTCCAGTTTCCATATATAATTCTCACCTAAAAGATTCAGCAATTGCATTTCTGTGTATCAATTTATTCACACTTTTCATTGTACACAGTGATTCATAGATTTTTTTTCAATTTTCACAAAAAGTGGGGCACACTTCCTTGTTATTTTTCAGGTTGCACATACAATTTTGCATGGTTGCAATAACCACTGCTGTACTTCAGCCACAAAAGGAAAGAAGAATATTGTACTGATTTCAGATACTATACAGGGTGAGTAAAAAAGAACGAAACCCAAGTGTCGGGACCATTGTTTTAATGAAGTTCTGCATGCAGCACTTTCAAAATCTAGGATATGAATGCCCAATTCATAAGCTTTCTTTTAGTACAAGAATCATTCAGATCACTCATGTACTTTTCAAGTTACGGAGTTTTAAACACAACCACCATTTTAAAGTTCTGTCCACGGATCACAAAAAAAAGGTGTGCGTTCTTTCAGCAAAACAAAAACAATTCACACACATCCTTATGTGATTTGTTTTCAGTTGTTTTGCTGAAAGAACACTAAATTTTTGTGATCCGTGGACAGAAACTTAAAACGGCGGTTGTGTTTAAAACTCCGTAACTTGAAAAGTACATGAGTGATTTGAATGATTCTTGTACTAAAAGAAAGCTTACGAATTGAGCTTTCATATCCTAGATTTTGACAGTGCTACATGCAGAACTTCACTAAAACAATGGTCCCGACCTTTGGGTTTTATTTTTTTTTTGACTCACCCTGTTGTTAGGGTAGACCACAGCAATTTCCAAATTGCGCTTACTGCAAATACTGAACAAAATCACACCATTTCTGGTTCGCTTCATAATTTACAAACGTATACATGTAGCAAAGTACAATGTACTTGAACCATTGTACATATCATGTAACAAAAAGTTGAGGAAATAAAAAAAAGTTAAATGCTATTTGGCAAGTACAAACACTCACTAGTTCAACATTAAGTATTTTCAATACATATGTTCTCAGACCAATTAAGGGATGTGCTGTACTTGAACAAATAATGGCAATGTTGCACATCGTTTGCAACCCCGAGCACTGTGCAACATTTGTAATGGTTGTGTGAGCAGACGTCAGGCCTGGTGCATTTTGCTCTGAAGGATTTTTGCACACTATCCAAAATATGTGTGTTGAACCCGGAGCCCAAGACAGAGATTTTGGGAACCTCTGGGCTTCTGCATGAGGCCAGTGCTCTACACGGGTAGAACTCATACCCTGCTTGGAACCAGGGCTGATAGGCTCTACCCCGGGTAGAAAACCTAAAATCTACCACTGACCCCGTGTGCAACATGGTGTAAGTGTGAACGGTACGCCCTGCCTACCAGTGTTAAATGGAACCAAGTTACACATGCAGTGGGCCCCTGTTGACTTTAAAGCCTGGTTTCTATATCGACGTTAAGCTTATGCAGACAGTACGCGCGCGGAACAGTCAGCAAAATTGAACCGGGTTCAACTTTGCCGATCGTCTGCAAGGTAGTTCGCGACTGTCTGAGTTGTCGGCGACGCTTCAGGATGAAATGTTTCCTTATGTCTGCGTTGCAGTTTGGGTCCTGTTTGCGCTTTGAGGTTTCTTACGTCGATATGGAAAGTAGGCTTTACACTGGCAGAAGATCATGGTGTGAACAATTCCTCAGTTTAGTCTGTCACAGGTGGCTATACTGACTATATTAAGTCAGGAAAATGAACCATAATAATCCATGACTAAATATTTTGCGATCAAAATCTGAACAATACCATGGGACAGGAAATGAAGCTGTGAATCTATAAGGAAATAAAACTGTGTAATGTCTTAATACTGTTTATCCAAGCCACATGGTTTTTTTTTAAACTAAACATTTCCCCAAACCATTAAAGGTACGTGTACATTGGATCATTTCCTTTTTGTGCATTTTTATCCTCATTTGAACAACAAAGTTGCTCAAAAATAAGGGTGCATAGCAACTAACCTGTTGAACTTTCAGCTCAACTATAAATCTTGAGAAAACAGAGAAAAACGTATGCAAAACTTTTTCTACATGTACTCGCAACTGCATTCTGTTGCAAATGCACATTGAAAAAATAAGTAATATTCTGAAACCACCTTCAACGTTTCAGAATAACACCATTTCAGGCAAAGTAATTTCACTGGGTATTTGATACCAGTCCTGCCATCACATTTAGCAAGGTTTTTGTGGGCAATTCCACGGTTACTCACGTTACATTTTTGATGTACTTTTGAGTTTCCTTGGGCTGTAATTACCTTACTGAAAAGGTTTAATAACTGTTATCCCCATGGTAGATAGAGTAGACCTAGACCTACCTAAGCACCAAAGATGACATCCAGAAAAATGTGTCATAAACAAGACGCACAAAATCGTTTACTCACGTTACAAAAATGTAACGTGAGTAACCGTGGAATTGCCCTTGTCAATAAATCAGCAGGTACTGTTACTGCTAACTGCAAATGATCCGAAGTCCTTATCTGAACAATAGCTATCACAATGCTTTCATGCACCATTGAGAGGGGCCTTCGTAATATCATTGCCTACAAATGAACAGGGAAAAAGTGCAACAAGGTTATTCAGGATTGACAGACTAGTCATGAGGAAGTCATGTCACTTTGTGAAGAGAAGACAATTAAAGAGAGTTATTTGCTTCCAAAGCTGTGAGTACACGAGAAATAACTTTGACACTTTTCAAGAAATGTAGATAACCTGTATGTCTGACTCGATGGAATTCACGTGTCTTGCTTTTTAGAAACAAACTATTGTGTTACAAAAGCTATTCTGGTAAGTAGCGCATGAGCAGATGTTAAACTACACAAGCAGCAGGCACTGACAACACGTGTATGTGGTCACCAATGCATGGAACGGTGCAATGTACGGGCAACTCATATTGGCTTCAATCTTGACCTCGACACTTTCGACATTATTCCTAACACCAGTCCTGCCATGTAGGATATCATTACAGAGTTGCGGTCAAGTGCTCGTAGGTTTTCACAAGTTTATCACAAGTCATTCTCAAGATGCTCAGTCTCAAGTCATATGGTGTGACTATGCTACAATAGGGATGTAGTCCAGTCAAATTTAGTCCAATCACAAGTCCAGTCACAAGTTAATCACAAGTCCATCCAGAGTGGATGAACAATAACAAAAGGAATGCTTTGCCAAAACTCATGTGAGTAGCTTATGAGTTGAATTGGGACTGGAGGACTTGTGATGGACTTGCAGGGACTTGTGATGCACATCCCTGTGCTCTTAAGACACTGTAATGGTTCATCCTCAGTTACTTGCAACCTTTCTTTTGACTTGAGCTGTGATTTCACTTGAGATGACTTCTGATGGATTTTGAAGTCCGACTCAGTTTTTGCTTTGGTCAAGGTCAATCAGGCCAATCAGGCAAAGTTTCTAAGTAATCAATCCATGTGCTAAATATCAAACGAATGAATACTGGTTTTTGACGGCCCGGGTTGACGAGCCCCTTCCCTGGCCGTCGAGAGGGGAGGGCGACTGACCGCCCGAATTCATGGACAGGGAAAACTGGCTGCCGGAGCCGAGGAACTCGTTGGATGAGACCATGAGGGAATTGGAGTTGCCCAGCCCCCGGCCGTTGCCGCCCGCCTCGGGGGTCTGGGGCGTGAGAGGGGTGCTAGGGGTGCTGACCGACTGGGCGTTGGGCACGTACTCGGTCAGAGTCACGTCCGGCTGGCTGGCCCCGTCCCGGCTGTCCAAGGGGATGGGGTTGGAGCGGAAGTAGTCCAGCATGTCGATGATGCTCTCGAACCACATGTGGGTGACCTGGCACCGGCCGCTGCCGTCAAGAGTCAGTCGAAGATGCTGTGGAAGGAGAAAAAAAGGAATAAGGAGAGAAATGGATGAGTAAGACTTTCAAGAAAGAAAAAGCAACAGGAGTGAATTATAACAGTTTTTTTAACTCAGTACTGGGTGATGAAGTAAGTTCCATTGCAAATTTGTACACATAAACTATCATGACAGTATTTCTTGATCAAACTTGCTAAATGATTAAATGATATTGGATGTTACTTTGAATTCCTGTATAATGATGAACCCTATTTTAAATTTGAAATGCTTATATAGCGCTTTCCATTATTTCCCCATTCATCAACCCACGATAACGGTTAATTCTCAAATAGGGTTTACTGGAACGTGTTTGTTTACCGAAAATGTTCAAGATTCTAAGATTTGTGCAATGCATGATTGGTTTCAGTAAACTACTGTAAGTTTTCCTAGTACTTCATAGAAGCAACTGCACTGATCTGCAAGCCAGCTGCCACTTTCGCGTAATTAAACGATTCTTTCCAACGTGCCGCTTTCACTGCCACGCATTATTAAATGCATTTTTTTCCCCTAATTAAGTCAACCACGAACTGTGAAAGACCGTGTGTCTATGCCATATGTGGCAGCCGATGCATGGAAGCGCACACATTCAGTTGCTGTTTTTCTCAGAAGACAGAGAATTAAAGTTGGGGAAAACGTACATGACATTAACCCTCTGGTGACCAGATTTTTTCTCAGTACAGGATACAGGAATTCCCAGGAATTCTGTGGATTTTTTTGTACCTGGAAAATGTTTCTAGAACACAGATAAAACTTAGTATCTTTTGGTTTTTTTTTGTTTTTTTTAATTCTCTACACGTAAACTATCGGTATTAAAACTGTTCTCTTGATGTGTTGTTTGAATAAAAAGAAAGTTAAAAATCGCCTGCCATTCTCTGATGTATTGGTAGTTTTTTTTTACTTTTATTATCCGAGATTGCTACGGACAAAGTTCAAATTAGTATGGGGGTCAGCGAAGTTATGCAGTCGATTCCATCACAAGTTCAGCAAAAGTCTAGCCTGCATGAACAAAGGAATGCCTAGGTCACAATTCATGTGAACAGCTCGTGACTTAACTTGAGACTGATGTACACTGCAGTACACTGCAGCCTTAAGGTGCCCTCAGGTAGATTCACGATTTGCTTACGCCGCGACGGAACCGTCAGCATCAAGCAGAAAATATATGCTCAGGTCAGAAACCTGAGCGAAATTGTGTGATTCTCGTGGAACAAGTGGCATCTCGGCGCAAAATAATCGCAAAACACACATGTCACCCACAACACGATGACGATTCTACGGTATAGACAGTCATGTGAAAGCTTATTGATTACAATCAAATGACATTCCACGGCCACGCCAGCAGTTCAGTCAGCCGTTTTTGCCACACGCTGATTGGCTACATGACTGCGATTGACTTCCGCCTGTTGGGAACACGTCGCAGAAATGTTTCTAGTTTTGCGACTGTTGATTTTATCGAGTGCAAACTGTTGCCAATCGTCTTAATATCGTCGCAGTTACACTCAGGTTACACTCAGGTTCTCGACGATCATAGCTCAGGCAAAGCTAGATCCTGAAAAGTCAGTCGCAGCCTGATCTGTCTCATCACAAGGTCTACCTGAGGGCACCTTTATGAACCCCACGGCCCGAAGAAGGAAGATGAAGGCGAAGGTGTAAAAAAAAAAGCTCGCTTTCAGCCTCAGCTTCAATTCTAATTTGAAATTCATCTATTGGAGCAGCGTTCAGTCCACATAATGCTCAAGCTGTTCAAGATCTCTGTATGTGATATCTCACCTTTGGCCTGCCGTGGAAGTTGAACGTCAGCACGCACTCCCCACGCCGTGTCTCACTCTGTCTGACCAGGAACATGCCGTGGCTTGCGTTACCCCCCTGCAGGACCAGCTTGGCCGCATCCACCCTGGACAGGGTACCGTGGAACCATAGATGCTCATTGAGAGGGTGGTCGGTTACCGGGGCCGGCTCTTCTGAGTCAAGGTTGATGTTTTGATTTGATCCATCTAGATTAAAAGAAAATTTGAGAAAAAAATGCATTTACTCTTTTTAAAATTATTATTTGGCCATTCAGTTTACTTTTCATGATTGGATGGTTTGATGCAGTTGACATACTCCAGGCAACACTGGTTTGAACCGGTTAAAACCACTTCCTTCTGAATAATATCTCACTGTGCATGTACATACTGTATATATAGGGTCTTTCCGTATTTAATGGAGTACAATTGACAGCAAATTTGAGGTTTGAGAGTGGGACATGGAAGGTAAAACAAAGCGAGATATTTTGTTCAGTTTTTCCCTGTTCATTCGTGAGGCCTTACTGATCATACCCACAAAAAAGAAAAAAGGACTGTCTGTGTTCTTCAGAAATTACAGGGCTCATTGTAAATAACGACATAACATGGACCAAATTTTCACTATTAATTGAGAGGACATTAATTATCATGTGCATGAATTTACCCAAATTTCATCTCATTTATATTCATAATCCCATTTTGGATTGTTAACAGCCAAAATAAACACAATTTTCTTGGTCTTTAAGACGTTTATATGTAACGGACGTAACTTTGACAGAAATAGTGTGACAAAGTTATGGTATGTCCATGTTACGTACGTAATATTCTTCACACAATACCCTGTGACATCTTAAATATGCATTGGGTTTTTACAGGTAACAATGCTGTATGTAGGGATAAGAATGAAAAGGCACAATGTTTGGGTAAACATATTTATTGTAATTATAACGTTCTATCAATATTAACAAACTTTCCGTCCATGTTACTACATGTATGTAACATTCCGAGCATGTGTAAAATCTAACTGTAAAGTTTTAAATTCTTGGTGAGCACAATCCTCAACAATGGGGTGAAAATGTATAATACAAGGAAAAAAGAGGACAAACAACTTGATATTATTATCCTGCTTCATTTCCCAATTCCATGTCACACTTCTGTACCCCTTTAGTGTGGAAAATGAACCACGTTCAGCAGTCACTTCTGAATGGTACGCGGTCACAGTGAGGTGCCTCCCTTTTATGCCTTTCAGCTACACGTAAAAAAAACACAGGAGGGTGTCATGGGTTGGTCTTACATGATCCAATTTTCTCACAAATATAGTGTACATGTACATTGTGGACTAGAGTTATATGAACAAATTTGCGTGACTGTTCGGTATAGGCTCTGTATAATTTACAAGTACTGCTGCGTAACTGGAAGGGCTTGTGAACTAGAAACAATACAATCTTGACTTAAGTTCTAAGGATGCATGGTTATGATCGAGACTTTTTGGAAAATGCTAAAAAAAAAAATTTTAGAAACTGTTTTTCAGAGAAAAAAAAGAGAGTCATTATTTTAAACATCCTTGACGAAATACTATTTTTCCCAACAATTTCAGGAAATACAGGAAAGTTTTGAAATTTTCAGGAAAACTTTCAATTAAGTTGGGAAAACAGGGAACTCTAAACGTTCTTCTTTATAGCAGAATCGCACTAGAGCTCAAAAATATGCATTATTTCAATGTCATTTTTATTTACTCTTTAGGAGGGTCGGGGCCGGAGGTGGGTTGGGGAATGAGGGGGTGGGTCACTGTGGGTGGGTTAGACAGAGAATTGGGGAGCCTGAAAATGCCCATTACGGACTTGCGATTCAGAAAAACAAAACGATTATCCCCACCAAAGGCCCTGTTACTAGCAAAGCACCTGTGATTCCTGCATAAAAACCTCACACATCTGTCACCTCAACTTTGACACCCTAAACCCCGAGATCATGAACACGACAGTCCTGTCTGGTTGACTTTGACTCTGTATACAGCTGACAAAAACAGCAGTGCGAGTACTGCACCAGGCAGGATGTGAATAATACATGGTATGAATGACCCAGCAGTCTCTCTAGAAAACTGAATCTGCAAACTTTTCTTTTGTACTTGTTTGCACAGGGACTACCCCCAAAATGCAGCCATGCACATCAAACTGAGGCAACAACACCTTTAATGAGCGAGGGTGGAATCAGAAATGAAGGGGAATGAAAGGAAAGGGCTTAAGGGCACATGTGATGAATGTATGAAAACCTTGTGTTATGACTAAGCTTGTACATGTACATTTTGTACAGTACTGTGAAGTTCGTACACATGTACACGCAATGTAACACATTGTATATACAATTTACAAAGTGTAATATACAATGTATAAAAATATTTCATTTTCTTGTTACATGTATGTCTCATACATACATGTACTTTTAACAAGTTATTTCTGTTCAGTTAGATTCCTCCTAATCAGTGGTGGATCTAGCACTTACGGAAGGGGGGGGGGTGCCTAAAATGGAGGCGAAACCCGAACATCCAACCAGGCATTTTCTCATGTGGGTGAACATTTCTGTGTTTGAAACGATTAAATAACCAGTTGATAGCAGAAGCAACAGGGAAAAAGGACAAGACATACATGTATACCTCCTAAAAAAAAACACTGTGAAATATGGATCCGCTGCTAATTGATATGTACCCTTATTGAAGTGTATGCAAGATACTTTCAATTTGATTCCCAACTGAAGTGTATTTCCACTTTCATTTTTCCCCAAAACAAAATTTCAAAGATAATTTCAAATACATTTGTACTTTTAAACTTCGATATTATTGTATAAAACATGCTGCTGTTCATAAAAATGCATATTTATGACGCCAAAGGAATATTGACTTTGAAACTGCATGCGCATCAAACATGGGCAGCGGCAAGTATACCA
The DNA here is from genome assembly GCF_015706575.1 of Patiria miniata. Taxonomy (NCBI): domain Eukaryota; kingdom Metazoa; phylum Echinodermata; class Asteroidea; order Valvatida; family Asterinidae; genus Patiria; species Patiria miniata. The sequence goes on from NW_024037061.1 coordinate 15,111,379, forward strand.
GCCAAATTTCACAACAGCTACAAGGACTGTGTGGACTCAGACATGGACTGTCCAGAGTCCCCTCGACTTTTCTTCCAAAATGGAAGAACACTTTTATGGTTGCCACAACCCAATTGAAAAACAAGACCATGTGCTCCTGTACATGTGTGGCACTACTCAAGTTCCAGACAAGTAGCAACTCCATGACAATATTTTTTTTTTTTTCTCCACAGAACACTTGTGGGATTTCTTGCCTTGACCTTCTAATCCCTGCACCACAGTCTTTTATGTGTCCAGCAGAGTTTGTCATTCACAAACTTGGCAACCTTGAACAGCAGTGCGCCTACAAGTCCAAGGTCGTCTGACTTTCTGGGTTACCACATGTGTGCATGCAGCCGGTGAACATTGGGCATATGTGTGTATACTGAGTAGACATGTTTTTCCTGCGTCTTTCTGTAGTGCTTGTATATTCACATGATTTTTTGTTTGATTGCCATACATGTACACAATGTACATGAGAAATTTGCACTGGTGTTTGCTTTCAAGTACGAACCGGCATATAGACCGTGTTACATTTTTATTTACAATTTGAAAATTGTGGTTACGTGTTGCCAATTTTTAGCTAACTGTTCTCCTCTTGTTTTATTAATTATTTTATTTCTGGTACTGAAACCAAGCATTCCTCAAAAGCACTCTAGGCACTGTAGCTTGCAAGCCTGAAGAAAAAAAACATGCAGAGAGAAGACAATGAGACATCACAGTTTTAGAGGTGGGAGGAAAACCTCAGAAGAATATTCTGGGGGAAACACCCACGGAATCAGGAAGGGACTGAAAACTCAATCCACATGTGAACCGGGGGCAGGCATCAAACCCGGGCCATGAAGGTGGAAGGCGAGGAAAGAAGCCATTGTGCCAACTTAACTACCTTCCTCCTCTGCACTGCCTGTGTATCTCTTAAAATGTGATGGATTAATAGTGATGACATAAACCGTTTAGTGGGCAAAACAACATGCCTGTCAGTTGCCGGTTGCCGGTTGCCAGTTGGTATAGAAGTCATGGGGCACATGGTATTTACATGTAGGACTATTACTTTTCCTTGCAAAATTCTTCCCTGCATGGTCTCTTTTGGATACATTTTGTTTAGCCATTGACACAGGGTTGGCACTTTCATACATGCGCATGACCCCTGTGCGCAAAATGTGCAAGTGACTGAAATACCCACAATCCTTTGTGACATTTTTATTTCCTTCACAACTTGTGGTGACGGGAGTCATTGCCTTGGGTAGCGTGGGGGTAACGAGACAAGCAAAGTTTGCATCACTTCTTTGAGTCCAAAAATACTCACCCAGGATTCTGGACTGAGCATCATGCAGCGGGGGCAAGTCGGGGCTCAGGGGTGTGTCGGAGCCGCCGCTGGGCAACCGATCCGGACTGTTAGTGTTGCCATGGCGGCGACGTGGCGGGATCCGGGGCGGTGGGGATGCAGGTGGGCTTGGATCCCGACTGGAGAAGCCCTCCCCAGAGTTCTCGGGTGTAAGTGGGCTGCGGGAGTTGCTGGGGCTGTTGGCTGTCCAATCTGTTGGGAAGAAAATTTCATACAGTGCAAAAATATTGGCTTTTTTATTAGGTACATGTACGCAGAAAAAGTGGTCTGTCATGAGCCAATATGGCCCATCAGGCCGGGATTTACCGGTATCTCCGGCTTCAGTGGCATGAAACGACTGAGAAGATTTCTACTCCTCCTGGATGGGATGCCAGTCCATCGCAGGTTACTCCCCACCTAATGCCGGTACCCATTTATACTCTTGGTTGGAGAGAGGCAAGTGGCTTGCCCAATATACCGGCACGGCCAGCAGCTTCTGAACCTTTGACCCTCTGATCGTGAGTCAGGAATCCTATAACACTAGGCTACACTTCCCCACATTATAAACATGTACCAGTACATGTAGTTCCCGTATCTTCACAGGCCAGGGAATACGGAAGTATTAATGTGGCCCTGCAGTCACTGTGTGGACCTGTGAACAATAAACGATGTCCACACAATGCAGGAGTTTAGACCTTACATGTATGTGGACTTGCAGTTAGCCACATAATGTTTTACAATTCCTGAAAAACAATTTTGGGAATTATTTTGGGGTAAGTGTCAACGTCAAAAAAAAATAAAGTAGAACATTCACGGAAATATCGGTTTCAAGGAAAACCAGTATGGGTGATCTGATACACCGTACCCTCTGGAGACGTATGTACAATAGGGAACAAAAGATTGTATACGTCTCCACAGGGCAATTTCTATGGATGAATACATGTATGTCTCCACAAGGTTTTCACGAAATAGATATACGGATTTTATGCAAAAACTAGGAATTTCCAAGCTATGTTGATCTGTCGCAAATGGAAGTTTTAGAAAAGGGATATTAAGTTCAAATTTCAGCCAAGGAAATTAATTCTGGTTAAAATAAGAGCATTTTTAAACTACACTTTCAAACTCGAAAACTATACAACACGAGAACAAAAGAATGTCTCAACAAGGATACAAATTCCAGTAAGGAAGTTCACATGTGTTTAGGTATAGGCCATACATGTACCGGTATTTATACTTGTTTAAATGTATCAATGCAAACACTTGGAATTGTGGTCATACTTGCATTTTCTGTCCACCGAAGTATTAAATGTAAATTATTTACTGTAAATTTCCTGGATTTTTGTTCCAGTTACACTCCCAACTCTCATACAATGCAATAACACACTGAGAGAAAAGTAATAAGCAAAACAAAACACTGTACCAGTTGGATATCATCAGCATTGCTTTTTTATACCACCGGCCTCCATGTACTGACAGTGAATGTTGGAGGATTTTGAGGGATTGAGGCAGTGGTCACCTATCTAATGAAAATAAGAGAAATAGGAGGATTCTGGAAGATTGAGGCACACTTCCAAATAAAAATGGTGCCGGTCGATGGCGACATGTTGGCTTGCACTCTGATATTTTTCCTTCTTTGTATTGTTGTTCTTAACAGTAACGTGTTGGCAATGTTTCAGTATAATAGGGAAGAACTCCTAAATACATGTATGTTATTATTACAAGTACTAATTTTTGTGGCCATTGTTTTCATTGTATGGTACTTTAATTGAGTCGTTTCTATGCGAGTCCAACATAACAAATTTCTGTGATTTTTTTAAAGCCAGAGTCCATCATTTGCAGCTATCCAAAAAGTAACTGGCGCAACTATTGTTAAAAAAACATACTTGGCTGAAAGATAGTAACCTGGGGACTAAACTCCCTAAGAAATTATTCTTTCTGGCAAGCTGTCGTTTTGAAGAAATCAACAAAAGAAGGCCTTTCCAACGGTGCTTCTTAAGAAGAAATTCAAATTAGTAGTTCGTTTTGTTATTCGGCAAAGTGCGCGTAAGCATTGGCACAACGCACACACGCGATTAAAGCTGAGCTGAAACTTCACCAGCTTAGTTGTTCAGCAACATTCTTTAGATCTTGAGCACTTTATGCTTGATATTATCAGCACTGCTATAATTAGTCGGATCAGTGCACGACATCGCGTAGCTGCAATCGGCTCAGTGAGAAAGTGTCTCTGACGCTAAATTCAGGCCAAATTCAAAACATGATTCAGCAACTATTGATTTGAAATCGAGATCCTAGAATGTTTTTTTTTTTTTTTAAATATACAGCTAAAGCTGAGCTGAAACTTCACCAGCTTAGTTGTTCAGCACCCTTCTTTAGATCTTGAGCACTTTAATTGCTTCAAACGAACAAAATGCACAAATTACAAATGATGGACTATACCTTTAATCATTGGCTGAAGAAGTCAATCTTAATCTTCACCTTAATCTTCAATTTTTATGGGGAGGTACATGTAGCTTGTGGAAGGATTAAGGATCTACTAAAAAAGGGCAGGTTATTAAAAAATAACCCTCCTCAATCCTATAAAATCCTTCTGGTGGTTTTCAAGGATTTGGGAGGATTGAGGCTGAATGCATGGCAAAAGAAGGGTCGGTTGATTTTGGCGGATGCACTGTGTCGAGTTTGTAGGCAGCTGTACCCTGCATTGTTTATGTTCAGCCATGCATAAAAAGAGCTAGCCCTGGCATTATGCTCGATATTATCCGCACTACTTCTGAATGTCATCGGCACTGCCTCAACCCATTATACAGTGATTGTTGGAGGATTGTGAAGGATTGAGGCAATGGTCACCCCTCCGCTGAACAAATTCAAGAAATAACGGATGATTTTGGAGGATTGAGGCTGAATCCAATTTTTACACGGTGGCAACAGGAGGATTTTGCAGGATTGAGGATGGTCCCTGGCCAAAGGGGCGGGGGGGGGGGGGGGGGGGGGGATTAATGAACTAAGCAAAATAAGGCCTTGACATACAGTTACATGTATGTAAGATGCATGCCCCATGCTAACCATGAGATTTATGTGCATTGCTTTTTCTCATGCAGCAAAAATATTGAGATAACTTTGAAAAATAGAAGTCCCTGGAGAGGTTGTTTAGTTGACTTACCAGGGATTTGAACGGTGAGGTTCGGTCTCGCCCTCAAGAAACTGAAGGAGGACGAGGAGTTGTCGGGCTCTGGGGAATGATCAGGCACGCTGGGTAATGGTCTCCTGTCATAAAAGAAATAATGTACACAAAAACAGAAAAAGAAAAACGCATTAGGTCAATTTACATTCACTGACAATAGAACTTTGCGTGAAGAGGGATATTGTCAACATGAACAAGTGCAAGTTAAAGGGGCAATGCTGCCTGGCTGAAAGGAAATTAACATAATGTCTTAACGTTCCCGAGAAAAAAACCCTGTTTTTTATGGACACAGCGGAGTGATTCCCTGTGTGCAGGGGACGTATTAGTGAACCCTAAATCCTAAATTGCTACTCGTGAGTTCCTGCTCCTACTCACGCCAGGACGAGTACTCCAGTAGATGAAAAACTATGAGTATAACGAGTAGCATAAACTACGTGCAAGTAATCGAGTTACTCGCCCAGTGGTAATATAGTTTAGTCACAAAAGTAATTCTGAAGTAGGAACAAAGAAAATTACAGGTTCCAACCCCGATCCAGTTAATTTTGTTTCCACCTTTAAAATTATTATTTAAAATGCACCCAGTGCAGTTTCCCTTTATGGTTTGTTTGAAAAGTAATCACAAACAGTTTTGTGGGTTAACAGTTTTGCCTACGGTACTTGTACGCAAGTCATAATCTGTAGTCTCTCCTTGATGTTGGAAGTTGATATTATAGACTTGATATTATCAATGCCTGGAAACTAATTCTAGAAAAAATATTGTGTTGGGACAGTTACGGTACTTGCACATGTACACGTGGCATAATCTGCCTTTCAGAAGAGGTTTAAAACAATACCCTACTGACCCCAATGGGTCCTGGAACATAGGATACAATGAGGAAGTAAAAAAATGCAAAATGTTATACACACATTTGCAGCACAGATAAATATCGTTGTTGAATTTAAGCTGTTTCACTACCTGAGTGTAAAAACGAAACCATGTATGTATGTGCTTGGAGCAGGAAAGCTGCCCTACCAATTGCTGGAGCTTAACCCTCCTACTGTTTGAACAGTCACAGACAATCAAAAATTCCATCCACTTCCCCTGCTATGCCTTTTACACAGGCTAGTCACCAACAGTCAAATCACATTTAGAATTAGAGCAAGCACTGTGACTAGTCAAATTCAGTCAACGGACAATAGCAGGCAACTGGTAGATACAATCAAAGCATAGCTGTATCAAGTTACATAAACTGTCACAGACAGTCAAAAATTCCATCCACTTCCCCTGCTATGCCTTTTACACATGCTAGTCACCAACAGTCAGATCATATGTCAAGCAAGCACTCTGACTAGTCAAATTCAGAGCCAACAGACAAAGGCAGGCAAGTGGTAGACACAACTGGCTTATCAATCACCTACAGTCACCGTGAGCATAGCTGTATCAAGTTACTTAAACAGTCATAGCCAGTCAATCATACTATGGATGTAGGTCTCCCACTTGACTGATTATGACTGAAAAGACAACTTTGCACAGAGTGTAAGTTTGCATAGGAGGGTTAATCTGTGCCCAATATACTGATATTTGATTAGTATTCATATCAGACGTCCAAGTAGTAAAAAATAAATCAGTGTATTGCATGCATTGTACTTTCGAAAAAGTACATGTACCTGGATGACTATCCAATTAGCAAGAATAACCAACTACTAAATCATATGAAAAATGCACAGCACTAACAACTGCATGTATGTATGTATACATGTATAGCCTGAAGGCACTGGAGTCTGCATCATATGTCTTTGGGTCTCAGTCCAAATCTTACCTCTGCCACGGAGGTTATGTTTTCATTGGATTTGATTAGTTTGTTGGCTGGATACTTTGTCTGTTAACAAGATAACCTACCGGTAAAAAGACGGATTTGCATGAAAACAATTTTAGGGGTGGTCCTTGGTACAAGTACATATCACTTAGATTTTGGAAGTGATCCGGATCTGGGTCTGGATCCAGGATTTTTTGAGATGATTCTTCACCATTTATGCGAGTATTTCTTTTGGGTGTACTGACAGTATGGCGGGAAATTGTTTAGCCTTGGCAGAGGTTTGCGCTCTCTGAGTGCTTTCTAGCTTCTTCCATTTTTCACCAGTAGGCCAGCAAGTCTAGCATGTTTGGGGAAAAGATTTGGAGGGACTCAAGCCCTTGACGGACCAACCTCTTCCCCAGAGTTTCAAGCAGTACGCGCCCACCACTACCTGCTCTCTCACCCTGGTATTGGATCATTTGCATGTGCAAGATTTTTGAACACGTATGCAAATGAGGAATAGTCTGGTGCCTGCCTATGCGTTACATTAGCGTTTGTTTTTGTATGCGGTGTCTGGGGTAAAAACAGAACCAATTCGCGCAGTGAGTTACGAAAACACGATTGTTTTCAAAGTTAAAATGTTACAATCTTATCCCGCCAATTATGCAGTATCACATTTCATATTAATATGAGCAAATTGCAAAGGAAAGGAGTATTTTGAGAAGGCGTGGACGTTTTTAATTACAATGATTGCGAAAACACGTGCTGCACGTTGAAAATAACAAAACCAAGTACACGGTATAAATCCATTACTAGCCGATTGCAGCATCAAATCAGGATACAGGAAGAAAGTTTGCTATCCAGGGCTTACTATTGGAAACGTGGTTGGAAATGAAGTAAGCACTGGAGACGAGGTTGTTGACGGACCAGTTCTTAAAGTACACGCCACTGAAAACAAGAGGCAAAAGAACTCTTCAGTGCCACCAGTTGCTTGAAAAAGGAGAGTTTCAAGCCAAAGCCTCCCCCTTCCAAATATCTTTTAGTTTGCTGAATTTGAAAGGGGAAATGTTTGGAGACGAGGCTGATTTTTGGAAAGGAAAAATCCAACAATTTTCAACAAGCCAAGCAGCATACATGTACATGTATGTATACGTGGCATCATTCAATTACATTGCCATGAACTTTTTGACTCACTATTTAATAATATTCAAGTTTGAGTCACTAGACGGCTATAAAATTGGTGGGGCTTACTTTGCGCTTGAAGTGCGCGAACCAGTACACACTGTTGTGTCCCGTCCACACGGTTCTCACAAGTTAAGAAACGGAAATATTTACGTACACTTTTATTGTAAGTCCTAGTGAAATTCTTTGAAAGGAACTTCATGTACCGTACATGTACATGTACATGTACATCAAAAGTCTTGCCCACCCGGGGTTCTTGGCAAGCATTCAGACTGAGTTAAGCCATTTCCGCTTCTTGAAGTACATGTACGTTACTAGAATACATGTGCAATGTGCATGCATGGAATGATGGGAGGTATTCGCCGTCATGGCCGTGATGTCACGGAGAGGTCACAAGCTTGTTAAAGTAGCAATTCGTTGGCACTTTTTTGGTTACATAGTGTGCCGGCTGCCACATAAGTGGCATGGTACTGGTTTGCACGCGAAGTACGCATGACTTACATGTACTGAATGTGCCAAAGCTTACCGGTATTAGCCATGCAGCGTCTTCGTGTAAGCATCAGGCGCCGTTGGCGCCCGCATATATTTTCAAATTCAACTTGCCATGGTCTCCCAGACTAATCCCTGTCCCAATAAGTTTGGATCATTTGAAATGCATACTGTACGTAGTAGATGGACATAGAACCAGTCTATGTCTCCCCCAACTCTCCTTTTCTAGCCGTTGAAAGAGTACATGTACATGAACTTGTGCACGGAGCCCATAGTGCCAAACAGTACCCCCTAATGAGCTGCACTTTCTAACCCTGGCAAAACATCGCCAGGCACAACATGACGATGCTTTTCCTTCATGGCGAAAAATACTAAAGTGTAAGACCTATGATTTACATATTAATGTATGGAACATACGTGCATGTACGGTACATGTACAGGTATAGCCTATTCTTCAGAATTCATTGTCCATATAGTGCACACACCTCATTGAATTCAAAGCCCTGGGACTAAAGCGGGAAAGTCTCGATTCGGCGACCTGTTTTTCAGAAGCAAGAACTCCCCTGGAAATTTGACTGTGTGCTTTCTACAGACACGGTAGTGACTCATGATACACACGCATACATGCGTTGTCTCTACGAATAAACGAAGGCTGCAACTGCACAACAGGCCTTTTGGCAATTCAATGAATTCTTTTTGACAACCGTGATCCCAACTCTCTCCCTGGACTTTTTTGTTTTTTAGAGTGATGTTAATTTTAGAATGATGTGAATTTGTACAGGCATGCACTGCGTGTTTTGCGACAGATGACTCTAACCTCAAAATGCCTCTAAATCTATTTTCCAGAGAGGGCGAAACCTTATGTGGACCTGGCTTAGTCCACATAACACTCACACAACCTGCGTTATGTGGACCTGTTATGTTGTCAGGTCCACATAAAGATGGTAAGGTCGGTACACATGTCATCAGCTGTACATTTTGGATTCTTTTGCCCAGGTAGAGCCTCTCAACCCTGTCCTGACCTGGGCCCAATTTCACGGCGCTGCTTAACAGTTAGCAGAAAAGGTGTGTTTAACATAGCAGAAAAATGTGCTAAAAGCACTATTTCACGGCGTGGACGTGCTAACGGTCGCGCGTGCATGGAGATTTCTATTGTTACGTCACTAAGTTAAGCAAATTTTTCCTCGGAAGTAAGCGTGCCTTTTGCTGTGCTTATGCTTACAGTCTCCATGAAATAGACGGAGGCTCTGTTAGCATAAAATCGTGTGATTAGCAGCGCCGTGAAATTGGGCCCTGGGTTGGATTTTGAGTGCTGAACCCATAAAGAAGCCTTGATGATTCCCTGCTTCATTCAATTTAATAGGGATTCCCAAAATCTCCATGTTGGGCAGGGATCCAACATGGAGAATTTGGATAGCCTTTAGATGAGCGTACAGGCTCATCTCCACAAGGTCAAGTCTATAATTTACATTTAGAGTGTCTTCTTTCTCTCTACACATATCCCCATGGAGGTACCCTATAACCACAATGTTTTTACCCTGACACATGTACACTACAAGTGTGTATACAGCCTGTCTAAAAAAAAATGGTACAATCAAAAACGATTTTTTTTTTTTCAATATTAAATCTCAACATAAGTAAGTCGTTATGAGCATCACATTAAAGAAAAAAGACCAGGCTTTCCAATACTTTTCGTTTCATCTCATTTGTTTTTGTCAATCCAGAGATAACTCCAGTTTACTGCGGAACACAAAAATCGAGTTTGTTTCTTTTGCCAAGTTGCAATCTTTTGTGAGCTTCAAGACAGCATGGCGCAGTACTCGAAACAACTCTGCCCACGCATAAAAGTGGCACAAAATCGATTTTGCGCGATCTGACAAACTTTCGAATAGCTACAAACAATTCGCTGGTAACCAGCTAATGTAAGGTGTGCATTCAAAGTACCAACAAAGGTTATTCGTCAGTTGTCGGATTGCGCGCGCATGCACGCGCGATCCGACAAACTGATGAATAGCTTACAAACAGTGTGAAGAACAACCGGCTATTGAAGATTAATGTAATTTGACAAACTGACGAATACGTTTACGATCGAATAAAATCATATCGCACAACTTCTCTGATTAAATAAGTGACCTGATGGATACTTAGGTTCCTATTTTATTCCGAATATATACTAAAAGGGTTTTTATCGAAATATTAAGGGTAAAATACGGCGCCCAGAAAAAACGCGAATTACTTGAAATCGGCATGTCAGCTCTGCGACGATATTTATACATGTAGCAAAAATGCATGTACATGTATGTACGACCAAGATTTGTTGGCATTTCACAATACTACAGGGAAAACCTGCAGTGTAAAGTTACCTGCATGCAGTTTGATGGACGGGAGCGTCTGGTTATTTGTTGGAATAACTAAGCGCTATCATTTTTTTCATGGATCAAGTGACCTCTCCCTCCCCCTCACCCTCATTCTACCCCGCCCCCTTCCCCTTCCTGTCCACTACCATCTCCCAGGGGTGTCGATTTACAAAACAGCTGAATTGATTTTGCAAGTGCAAATTGGAACTGCACTTCAGAGCACTCCAATGGTGAAGGGGGGAGGGAAGGGGAACGCAGGGCAGGAATTGTCATGAATATTCTCTGAGATGGGTCAATAACTTTGCTGGGCACTGCATGGCCGCCCAACGCTGCCTGTAAGTGGGGGCCAAGGGACTTGTGTGGCACTCGGCCGCTTTTGAAAAGCGAAGGTGAGGGAGGCGGGCTGGTGATTTGGCGCACCACTGTCGGAGATTCTTCAGCCCCAGTTATATTCGGAGTGCTGTTCATGTTTATTCTATTACTGTACAGTTTGACAAGTGGACGGAGAACTGAAGGATATTATCATTTACATGTACAGTTAGAATCCAGATTGAACACAAATTATTGACAAACATCTGTACTCTGAGTCAAGATACATATTGTACTAAAGTTTTCTATGTGACATACTGGTACATGTATGTTATTGTTATGAAGGTACATGTAAATCTAATTAGCACTGCATCACAATAAAAAAAGCCAATCTCCAATTAAAGAAACAAACATCGATTGTACCAACAAGAAAATTTGTTAAAGCTATAATCCATCATTTGCAACTATCCAAAAAGTAACTGACGTAATTATTGTTGACAAACATACTTGGTTGAAAGATAGTAAGGGGACTAAACTCCCTGTGAAATTATTCTCTCTGGCAAGCTGTCATTTTGAAGAAATCAATGAAAGAAGGCCTTTCCAATGGTGCGTCTTAAGATGCACCGTTGGAACTTTCCGTTAGTAGTTCGTTTTATTTTGGGCTAAATTGTCCTTCCCTTAAAGGTCATCATGTTTCATGATACTACAATTGTTTGCAGCTACCCAAAAAGTAACTGACGAAAGGATTGTTGAAAAGCTTACTTGGTTAACAGTAATGGCAAAAATATCCCCGTGAAATTAGTCCTTCTGCCATGCTGTCATTTTGAATAAACACTAAAAGAGGGCCTTTACCAAAAGATGTGTTAAGTGACGCATTTTTGGAAATTTCCACAAGTGTAGTTTGTTTGTAATTCAGCAAACGGTGAATGGGTGTGTGCAAGCATTAACACGACGCACACAAGCATGCGGTTGAAATGATTTCTCAGTTCAGTGTGTGACATCGCATAGCTACAATCGGCTGAATGAGAATGTGTCCTGAACGCTGATTTCGGGCGCAATTCAAAATATGACTCGGGAACTTTTGAATTGAAACCGAGATCCTAGAATATTGTTTTCTCGGAATGTACAGCATTCACAGAGCCAAAACTTCACATCAGGTACCGGTAAGTTGTTAAGCACCTGTCTTTAGCTTTTGAGCACTTTTGTTACTTCAAACAAACAAAAATTCACAAATGTCAAATAATCTACCCTATCTTTCATGTCTTTAGGCATCTCCTGAATTGAAATTGTGTCAAGTATGTTTGAGTAGAACTATTATTGGAATCAAACAAACAATATTAAATTTAAAATAGCTCCACCTCCTTTGCATATAAACATTATGGGAAGGGATCAATGACCTCCCACTTCTTCTTCACCTGACCCCACCCCCATAAAGAGACTGTAGCCAGGGCCCAACTTCACGGCGCTGCTAAGCACAAAAATTGCTTAGCACAAAAAAGTCTGGTTTATAAAAGCAGGCTACCAGCCAAAACTCCATGTGATTTTCATGCTAAGCAAACAACAGCTGAATACTGATCACGAGCAATATACATTACGTAGAGTTTTGGCTGGTAACCTGCTTTTATAAGCCAGACTATTTTTGCGCTAAGCAAATTTTTGTGCTAAGCAGCGCCGTGAAATTGGGCCCAGATCTGTTGTTCTTCAAGCTATGCAGACGACTCACCTTGGCAAATTAGGCATATTCATACAGGCCGTGATGTTAGTCAGCCAGGAGCGCATATCCTGCATACTCTGCGCTTCTAAGACATACTCAAGGTTGTTCTCTGCCTGAAAAAAAATTCAACGAAAAATTTAAAACAAACCCATCAATAATTAATGCCCACTTAGCAACACAAACACTACTGAGCACAGCTGCTCTTTTTACATTTTGTATAAACTGCATCTCGTTGCAACACATTTGCAGACAGGCCTAAATTTGGCGGTGTACTTGTACGTGTACATGTACATACATGTACATGTACATACCAAGTTTCGAGTGCAAACTGTTTTAGGGTTTGATTTGGTTGAATTGTTTTTTGTTCAGAGGTATCAAGAGTTTTCATTAGTTTTAACCCTCCGTGTGTTTGATCAGTCACAGACAGTCAAAATGTCAATCCTGTTCCCCTTCCATGCCGTTTACACAGGCTAGTCACCAACAGTCAGATCATATTTCTTGATAGGCACTGTGACAGTCAAATTCCATCAACAGACAAAAGCAGGCAACAGCTGCTTATCAATCTCCTACAGTCAAAGCATAGCTATAATTATCAGGTTTCAAACTATCACAGCCAGTCAATCCTGCTTTACGAAGGCAGGGACTTTCATAAAATTAAAAAAACCAGTCACTTGATTTATTTTGACTGCTGGGCTGGCCTTGTTGAAATTGCCAGCCAGAGAGGGAGGGTTTTAAAATGATAAAATATTAATGCATTTGAACTCTGTTGTTGGTACACATACACTTAGCATATGGGGTTTATGGGGAACCACTATTGTTCGACCCTTGTTCCTATCTTTTGTTCTCCTTTGTCTCCTTAGAAATCTCAAAACCCATAGCATTACGGTTATGGGGTACTTCAATTTCTACAGATAGACTTGCGGGGTACCATTGTCCCTATTGTTGCCCTTTGTTCCCGGTACCCCATAAGTGCCAATATGTAAGCGCACACACGTACATGTACAGTATGTCTGCCAGCTATCACTTGAGGACCTTCAAAGACAGAGCTGACAAACCGTCCCCCTCCCCCTCTCCTCCCAAGATGACCCCATATTTGACCTGGGAGATCTCCTTCAGAAAGTCCCCATCAGGAATTTCCCAGGCCAAACACCCTGAGAAAGTCTCCACTCCCTAGGAATTAATCAAATTACTTGACAAACAATCCAGACCACTCATGTACTTGCACTATCTGTTTAATATTAATCCAAGATCACTTTGTTTAAAGATGCATGCCCCGTGCTACTTCGAGTTTGACCCCGAAAATTAGACTTGTTTTTCAAATGCTCTTTTCCTTATAATATAAAAGTGATTCACTTTTGAATGAGACACTGAACGAAAAGCCACTTATGTTTATTAACTGAATTATTGCTTTACAATCTTCGAACTATTTGTGGCGCGACAAAAATTCAGCACTCGCAGGGCGGGTTCCTTTGTGCGCAAAATGAAAGCCCTTTTTCAGAGGGTTGCAGATGTCCAAAAGAAGGGGAAAAAAGTAGGGTTTTTTGTTAAAACAAACCATGCAAATTTGTTTGCCTCTCCTAAATTTCTGCGGAGAAAAACATTTTTCTGAAGAGCACGGAGCAGCACATCTTTAAGACATGTTCTCCATACCTTCATTTTGAGGTAGCCAAATCCATAGTGATTTTTCCAAGTGGAAACAAATAATGACAAGATGATAAAACCAATATCCCTTTAACAAAAATGGAGGTTTTGACAGGCCCACAGACACATGCACTGTGTTTACCCTCGATCGTGGACATCCTATTGTCCCTCTTTTGTTTGTACTCTTAACTTTTTAGGAAGACTCCCATAGGTTTTGTACACGACCCCAATCGCGAACGTATGCTGGGAATCGTGGATGATATTGTTCTTTTTTGTTCTCTGGTATTTTTCATCTACGGTTTGAAAAGATGAGCACGTACAAGTGAACACAGCTTGAGGAGACAGCGCTTACATTACTGGCAAATGCATCCCTCATCTAAGTAAACTGCTTTCCAGAGATGTACAGTATGATACAACGAAAATGGTGTACACTTGTACACCAAGACCAATGTACACGTGTCCCATACTGTGTTTATTCAAGTAATTCTCACCTTCAGCACAAAAGTGTTTTCTTTTTCAGGGAGTTCCAGTGCAGTCGTCTCTCTGGCCTCTTCTATTAGGAAGCAGAAGATGCCGTTCCTTGGTTTGTTGGACTGCAGATGAGATAAAATAAGAAATGTACAAAATCAGTTCAAAATGCTGGCATATATCATCAAGTTTTGGCACATTCAAAATCCATAAAATTACTGGTAGTTTGATCAGTCAAAACTTTCTTCCACTTCCACTGCCATGCATTTGCATCAGACCAGTACAAAAAAACAGTCAGATCACATTCGTGTAAACACTATGACTAGTCAAATTCCATCAACAGACAAAAGTTGTAGGTAAAGCTGACGCATATGTACAGGTACAAAATATCAATCACCTCCAGTCAAAGCATGGCTATATCATATCAACAAGGGAATTCTTAACTGTTCAAAACAGTCACTTGGTTGATTTTGACTGATGTGATAGCGTACATAATTATGCACATGTAGCTGAATTTGCCAGCCAGAGAGGGAGAATTAATTACAAATGTAAACAATTTTTTTAAAAATCATGTTCACTCATTCAGAAAATGCAGTTTACAGCGTTCATGGATATAGAAGCTAACAAAGGCACAGCTACAGACACACAAAGTCAATGATGGGGACACAGACGACAAGAAATGAGAATCATCCAGAAATTGGTAAAATATCAACTATTATGGGATCTAGAGGGTTCTGCCTCCTGACGGAAGATTATTCAGCAGTACACGTACCAATCTCTTATCTCATCAAGTTCAGAACGATGTTCCCTTCGAATTCCCCTGCCTTCCCTCAGGCACGTTACAAGATACGGGCACTTTTGGACAAACAAGTTGTTATTGCATGGGGAGATCTAAAAGTGGCGAGCAGACAGCGTGCTTGTACCCTAGCGACCATCTGAACTAGTCAGTGCCTCTTCGCTCCCCCGCCCCCTCCCCCCCCCCCCCCAATCCCCAAAATGCTTTCTCACAGGAGCTGTTCATCAGTCTGCGGGGAAGGGGAAATCAGGTGAATGTACTGGACATGACGATGTAATCATCCAGTGAACGGGGAACAAGGAGAATAAAACCCCTCAAATCTTCGCTGTAATCAACGTCTGAGTGACAAACATGGAAAACGAAATCCCCCAATTTCAACCAGCAGATGTGAACTGCACATGCCAGCATACGGTACATTTCTGCATCTTAAATGAGTGCATAAACATTCCTAGGATTGCCACTTGAAATCGTTGAAGGGCAAATAAATCTCATGAATGGTTTTCTTCTGTGAAAACCCAACCATGAAATAAGAAAGTCCCTTTTTTTTTAAGACTTGGATTTAAAGAAAAAAAAATGACTACATGTATGTTATTTGTAATTTAGTCATTCTATAAATTTGGGGTCCACTTTTTTCTGTCCCTGTTACATCTGATATACAGTATATGATTTTATAATTCAGGATGCACTCCATGTATTCTTCCTCCAAGAGTGACTACAAGTGAAGAAGTGACCTACATGTACATGTACCAAACAAATAAAAATTAGTCATTTTAAGTGTCGTTTTTTTAATGATACTCCTTTACTTGCGTGGTAAATTACAAAGAACCACGGTAACAGGGACAGGAAAAAGTCACCCTTTGGACCCTAAATTTATAAATAATAATAATAATTGACAGCACTGAGTTATAAGGCACACTTTATCTTCAAGACATTCAAAGGCACCAGTCTAGATGGAGAAGAGAAAAGTCAATTTTGTGTTTGGGTTGGAAAGGTCAGTAAGAAATGGTACGTGTAAGCCGTGCGTATAATTCTGTTTCCGATATTTACATGTACTGGTATATCAGTCAGTTTAATTTCATGTATTAATGTTTCGAGTTTCAGGCAACCTTTCAATTTTCTTATCACGATACATATTCACATTCAGTATTGAAAACTCCTCTAAAAAAAATAAGTCATTGTTTATATCTTTACGGGTACTTCCCTGTAGATGTTTTCAAATATTGGAACAAAATTATACTTCCCTGTAGATGTTTTCAAATATTGGAACAAAATTATACACACATCAGCGAGATCACGAACCTCTTACGAAAATATCTTTTTCTTAAATTTCACACTGACACACGTTTAAATTTAGCCATTTGATTTGTCTTGCAAAGTTCACTGAAATGCCACCGCATCTCCCACAAGTACAACACACAGAGGTGCCGCCTCTCAAGTGGGGTACATTTTCAGACACTCAATTGTATAGACTCCTCTGAACTTAAATTGAATGCACCTGTGCTCTTCAGCACGTCCAATGTTGTTGCCTGAAGAATTTTCGATTGGTACGTTTTATATGAACAGAAAGATTCCCCTTCCCCCCCCCCCTTTTTTTGGACATTTTCAACCCTCTGAAAATGGTTCTATTTTTGGTAGTATTTGCACCAACACCGGTAATTAGTCACCGAAAATAGGTGTGAATTATTGTCAGGTTGCAATTAATCCGAATATAACATAACCTTGTTTTGCTAGAAAAAAAAAATTAAAAGCAAAACATATTTTTCGATTGAAAGTCACAAAAAGCACAGGGAAGAACAACTTTAATGATGAGATCTATTAAAAACTGAACAGCATAGCGAGGATTTTGATGCAAAGAGCATGTAATGTGTACCGGTACATCTCCATAACCTGAAGAAAGTTTGGCAGAAAAAAACAAGTCACAATCATGAGCCGATTTTTATTTCAACGACCACAAAAATAATAATAAAACAACTTGCCCTGAAAATTTTATGAAATTTTCTCAAAGTGAGCTTTAAAATTGCCCTGAGCAACATCCCCTATTAAAACGCAATTTCTGAAAAAAAACCTACACACTGACCGCTGGGAATATCACAGACCGGAAGACGAACCAGTGTAAGTTACAACGGGGCCCGGGGAAATCATAAAATAATTCCAGCAGCTCTCACGTCATTGTCGGCGGCAGCGCACTCTTCACAGCAATGTATTGAATGTGATTCCGAGAAAGCTAGCAGGATGATTTGTGAATACTTAGTCCAGATTTCGTTTAGTGCGTGACACAAAGACACCATCGGTGCAATGATGAGATCTTGACGCGGGGATGAAAACAGATGACACCGCACTGATAAGCGTGAAATGGAGTGTCCGCTTTACAGTGTTTTATCTCTGAGGCTATTTGCGGATTCGAGTTTTTTATTCTGCACTTTTCAGAGGTCTTGGCCATTCCCAGAAATCACTGTGTTACGTGTAAAATGTTATTAATTAAATCCAAGTAGATGCATGTACAGTTGTACACACGTATACTGTGCGTACATGTACAATGTATACAAGTACATGTACATAATAGATAGCAAACCTGCATTTAAATTGTAATGCAGGGATAGTATTCATGTCTTGTATAAAAAAAGGTTTTTTGCTTGTCTGTACCGTACCGTAGATAGCAAACCTGCAAGGGTTTTTGCTTGAAATTTTAGGAAGACTAGTTTTTTTTTAAGGGGAATTTGACTAAGATGAGTTGTACTGATCTTCTTATCACCATGTTAGGCTATCAGCTTCGGTCCAAAAATTGGGCCACCGGTATCACATGATCGAAAGGAACAATGCTCATAGCGATTTTTGGCAAGGTATGCACATCTAGAGTTAGAAAATGTGAGATAGCTTTGCAGTGTGAGCGGTGGCAGTTTTTTTTTGGTGTTATAGAGGGGGAGGGGGGTTGATAATGGACATAATTCAAAGCTGGCAGGTAATTTTATATACATTTACATGGGCTAATATGCAGGCCTCAACTTAGCACTGGCCCGGCATGCAATGTCTAGTAAAAACTGCTGCATGTTGCAAAACGCACTCTTTAACTTGTATTGCCTGATGAGCTACATGTAGTAAAGAGGCATGCAACTTTTCCTCGAATCCACAGATTTCCATGTTTGTAAAAATATATTTGCATACATGTACGTTCACACGTGATTGGCTGTACATGTATAGATGCTGAGGCCGTGAGTACTTGTACATGATATGACTGCCCTGGTCACATCGTGTCATCATGGTTCGTCACGAACACACGCTAGCTGCCCTGGTGAGGTCAAGCCTTTTTATAGAAAATAATTACTTGTAACTACATGTACAATGCCATTAAAACACTAGAGGTGTATAACCTGTAGCAAAGCATAGACTTTTCCAATTTTTCTCTTTTTTGACTTCGACAAAATAACCACATACATGTAAAGTTGTACATGTAAGAATTTTCAACACAGCATGTATTGTTTTCTTAATATCTTGCCAAGAATTTTGGAAATTATGTAAGTAAACAACTACAAATTGATCCAAATGCATACTAACATGTAAACGCCCTCATATTGCAAAACAGGATAAAAAAAACCAAAATCATCTTTTAAGATTGAGAGCATTGTTAAGTCTAGATGCAGAACTAAACAATAAGAAGACCTTGCCGAATTGTTTGACCTCAAAATTCCCAGCAGATACATGGACATGAACGTTTTATTTAGTCTAAGATAATCTCCAAATATTTAGACTTTGGCACAAACAGTTGGCAATCTGTCAGTGAAGTTGAGTGAACGCTTGGCCCACATAACAGTCTTACTACTACATGGATGTGGATGAGTGTGCCATGAATTTCTGCACGTACATGTTGTACCACAACAAATTCTGACCTAAATACGGGATATTTGACTGTGAATCTTCATTAAATTAATGCACAGACACATTTAAATCATAAATAATATACACATCTCATTATGTCATAGTTTTCAAAAAGTATGATAGACTACCTTGCAGCTGTAAAAAACATCCCTGCTGTTGTTTTTAGGACCAAAAAATGAAGAAAATAATCTTACGAAATCTTGAAACGGTACACAAGCGGCGACTGAGCAATTTAATTCTGTAATTCTCGTTAAATTGATTGAGTTTTAAAGGGAATACCGATATGAACTCTTGCAAACATAGAACAACAAAACAAGCCAGCTATACTGGTTCCCTGACCTTACAATTCCCCGACGTCTATAAATTGCTCTGTTTCATCTTATAATTCCCTGACGTCTATAAATTGCTCTGTTTCATCTTAAGTGGGGTCAGGGAACCAGACTACAAGAACATGATTGCTTTTCTTGGTTTTTCCAACATCTACAAACACAAAACTTCAAAAAAGTCAGTGTAACGATATTTGCTATAAAAATTCCCTTTAACACTAAAAGGGCCGGGTTATTTTGACCATCTCTCAGCCTGGGGAGGGGGGGGATTCCGCCCCCCCCCCCCTAAGATCTCGGCCATCGAGTGACGAAAAATGTTGAAACTCGGTTCATGCATAGAGCAACTCATCATAAACATACCCAAGAAATTTCATGACTATAGGTCAAAGGGTTTTGGAATTATGGCTAATTAGTTATTCATATGTACATGTACATGTACGAATGGTATTGTGCTCTGTGTACACGACATACATGTATATATGGGAAAGTTCAGTTTTCATGGCGCATAGCGCCAGAAAGTTTTTCGCTGCGCGGCAACAGGCCTGTGGTCTGATTTTTATGTTTTTGTATCAAAAGATGCGCAAGGCTCGAGGCTAAAAAGTCATAACAGCTCGGGCCGCGGAAAAAAAAAATCAAGGCTATCGTGGAAAAAGTTGAAGGGGGGGGGGGCAGATTCCGTCCCCCAATTCTGGTTTGGGTGCACAAAAACTAAAGAGAAACATGCAAGGTAAGTTTTTGTTTCTGTGAAGATCTGGAAGGGTTCAACCCCCGGGCTAGATCCTGCGTCCTGCACTGGACGGGTGTGGTATAGTGACCCGAGAAGAAGAAGTTTTTTGTTGTTTTCCATTGCTCAACTTCAGTTCAACAGCAAGCACAATGACATGAACGAGAACAAAAAAACAATTTTGGTCTTGAGACTATGTTGCTCTGTATACTGGAATATTGTTGCATTTTCTGACAGATTTTGGCAGAGGGTAGCACACATATTGTGCAGGTAAAAATCTTTCAAATAATCTGTTGTCTCAAAAGCAATGAAATGGGCAAACTTTTTAAAAAGTGTAAACAAAGCTGAGTGTTGGTGTACACTACATATGTACATGTACCGGTATACATGTCACAATTCTGCATGAACGATGCGCCGACATTTGTGTACATGTACGGCAAGAAAAGGAAAAGTGTCAGGCTTCATTTCCTGACAAGCATCACTCTTTCATATGAAAAACCACCGGTTTACGTCATGTATGTATGTCACTCCTATGCCGACTGTCGCAATGAGTCAATGCGCCACATTCATTGTGTACTTTATTTTTCTTACTTCCTCAAACTGTTACAACAAATATAAATTGATAAAAATCCATGTTAAATCGTTGTGCACTGTATTGAAAATGTAATGAATATTATTTTCTATGCTTGGACTATATTTCTACCATGTACAATGTAGTGACAATAATTTTTTTGATACCGCACAATATCGAATGATCTCATAATACGGAAACACTGAAAATTAACCTCGGCGTGGAATTACAGTTCAGTGATTTTTCCCTCTTGAGTGGACAGTTGTGTGGAAAAGCCCTTTTAAAAAAGGTGACAGAAACTTGGTCAGATCTGTACAATCACACTATATGGTCATGTGGTCATGGTATCCAGATATGGTCCTTGTGGTCATGGTATCCAGATAAGATGAAAATTGTGCTTACTACCGTAGTCATCCAGTATGGCCTTTAGTTCTGGGGTGCGTTTTGGCGGTCATAACCAAGAATTGGTTCGGTGGTTTCTTGTCGGTGAATTTCTTCAGCAATTGTAATTGGGTTAGATTTACACGTGATCATGTAGTACTCAAATCCCCAACACAATTAACCAAAGAGAAACCACCGAACCAATTCTTGGTTATGACCGCCAAAACGCAGCCCTGCCCATCCTGCCTGTTTGCAGTTTCCCTAGAAAAATATGTGATGGCATGTACCAAAATATATGTTTGTGACGGCCTGGTACATACACTGTACATGTACATCATAGATACCGGTACATGGACTCTCATAATCCATTACCGCACAAGCCTATTCTATGTTCTATTCTATTCTATTCCTATTGTATAGTTTCTGTACAAGTAATAGGGTTCAGAAATTAACAGTTGAAATTAATATTTTTAGCCATGTACATGTATTTGAAAAACAAAATACAAATTAAGGTAGTTTAACACACTTGTGTGTTTGATATTTAAATTCTAAAAAGAAAGCTAAGAGGAAAGGAAAGGGTTTACATCTTAGAATGAAATGTAAAATTAGAGTCAATAATAAACTGTTATTTGTACAAAATATAGACAGGAGTTTAATTTTAGGACTATTTCAAAGAGGAGACTTTGTCAAATCTAATTTAGCATAAACCTCATTAACCAACTGTGCCTTGGGGGAAAAATATTGACACAGTAATCTATGTCATTAGAAAGAACTGTTACGCTGATGTAATATTTTTTAGGTAAAATTGACAGGGCACTCCACGGTCCGTCTACCAGTTCTCCAATCACGGCTATACAGTCTGTCAACAGACGTATCCAGGCTTGATGTACAGTCTAATTGGCAGCGACATGTTCAATTAGAATAACCAGATACAAATCTAATAAAGGGAGATGTTGTGGGGCAGACAGCACCTTAATTTATGCACACGTACATTTGTACTGTATGTACCCAGGTTTTTAGTTTACTATTTTTGTCCAAGCAGCCCAAACTGAATTAACAGATAATTAAACATGGCCTTGACGAAAATTTAATTTTGGTATATAAATTAAAGGGAATATACATCATTTGCTTTTGCTGTAATTTTCAGAAATGGATGGAATTGGGGGGTTGGAAATATATAGCAAATATAGTTACACTGACTTTTTTGAGGTTTTGGGTTCGAAAATGCTATAAAAACCAAGAAAAACAATCATTTTCCTGTAGTCTGGTTCCCTGACTCCATATAAGAAGAAACAGAGCAGTTTACATACAATGCGGAATTGTAAGGTCAGGGAACCAGTCTAGCTGGCTTGTACCCGTTCATAGGTGTGTTAAATCTATTGCAAACAAGTGCGATGGTCAATTAGGGCCAGTATTTGAAAAAAAGCCAGTGTTTTCCAACGCTGGTCGGCCGACCAGCGTTGGAAATTGATACAAAAATACCATTTTTCTTGAAAATGACAGTATACCAGGTGCCATGATTTTACAGGATGCTTTACACTATCATTCACTAACTGTCCAGCAAGGTATTTCAAAATGTTTTGGTAGTTTTATTTTTTGATGTTTGCAAATGTTGTATTTTCCCTTTAAATCCTTTGCAAAAATAGACTTAAGTTTGGCCCCCCAAAAAACAGAATTTTTTCCCAATACGAACAGCAAGTGCTTAAATACATATTTAGAATAAGCAAGTTTAATCTGGGTAAACTATGCATACAATACAAATGTATCGTGTTAGTAAAATTCACTAGTCGGTTAGTCGTGTGATCAATACAAGTTTGCAATGTTTAGATTTTGTTAAATTATTCTGATTAAGGGAGCACTACATTTTGCTCTATACATCTACAAATGGATTACCGAGCACTTTTGTTTGCTGAAACGTCCATTCAAATGAACATTATGGAAATTCCAAAATGTATGAATAGATACATGTACATGAATGCATGGAGATGTACCGGTACATGTGTACATCACTCTTCCATGAATGTCCCAAAGAGCTAGTCCCAGTAGCTACTAGCTACATGTACATGTACATGTAGTCACAGCACCTCGACCAGCCAACTACGGTATTAAAAAAATGGAGGTACAACTACAAATAGTAGTCGCCAAAGACGAGTGGCGACTAGTCCTAAACAAGTACAGCCTACATATTGTACTTTGTATACATTCATGTAGTGATCAGGCACTGATGTATTCATGTCTCATTCAAGGCTCAGGCCCTTTATACGTATACATGTACGTGTAGTACAAATACATGTGACTAAGGCCAAAAAAAATAATAGTTCTGCTTCCGGTTTCCCTACCTACCCTATTCTGACAGCACCTACCCTAATTTTTTTATTGCAAAAATGAGAATAACACACCCAAAACCATCAATTTCTACCTTTTAACCTTGACTACACGCAGACGCCTCCATATGATCGTACACAAAAAAAAATTGGCAAAAAAAAATTATTTCCCTACCTACCTACCCTATTTTCAAATGCCATGTAATCGGAAGCAGAACTATTTTTTGGGGGGGCCTAATGTGACCTGGTTCAAATTTCACTGCACTTCCTGAAGATTACGCCACGTTAATGAAACTGAACATGCAATCATATCTAATGGGGAACATTTTGTTTGCTTTTGTGCAATGCCAAAAAGTATTCCCCTTTTCCAACTAAATCAATACAGCACATTGTGAACATGGTTCCATTTTCAGATAACACATCCTTTCAAGGAAGTACCCCATTTGTGGTGGCGGCTTTTTCAAGCAGACATTTTTGGAACTTTACACTGTATTTGGTCAATTGTGTTTGAGCGCATTGAATCATCACCTAAATTAACAAGATATATTCTGCTTTTTCTCTCCTTTTTTTAAATACAAAATTAGCCAGAAGGTGTGTCAGCAAGCAGGACATTTTCGAAAAGATTATCTGGCCTTCATGTTTCCATACAGCTACGGTACAGTGTACTGCCCAACCCCCTTCAGAATGTAAAGTAAAAACAAAAATTGCTGTAATCCACCAAGATTTTATTGATGAAGAGCAATGTGACAAGTTTCTACGAAAAAAATGGAAAAAAACCTGAAACCCATCAATTACTACCTTTTACCCTTTACTACACGCAGTGAAATTTGAACCTTAGGTGTGTAGTAAACCTATACCTTAGGCCAAAAAATATATATTTCTGCTTCCGATTACATGGCATTTGAAAATCTATAGGGTACAACATGTATGTAGACCACATGTAGGTAGGGAATTTTTTTGGCAATTTTGTTGTGTACAATCATATGGAGGTGTCTGCGTGTAGTAAAGGGTGAAAGGTAGTAATTGATGGGTTTCAGGTTTTGTCCCTGATATTTCCCCCCAAAATTAGGGTAGGGGCTGTCAAAATAGGGTAGGTACATTGTAGGGTGACTGGAAGCAGAACTATTAATTTTTTTTGGCCTTACATGTAAATTTATGTGCACACAGGGGAATGTTACTTTTTATGTGGGCCTACACAGATGTCTTGCAGGACATTGTGGGATCATTGTACATGTAGCATCTACTGTACTGTATGTGAAGCTATAGCGTTCTGTACACGGTGTCAATGTTTTAATACATTTTTGCTCATATTTTTTTCAAAGTACTTTCAAATGATTTCAAACTTTCTCAAGTATTGAAACACCCTAAGACACATACATGTATTACGTTGAGCAATTGTTCAGAGTGCATTGATACTTTTAATAATATAACCAAATATATGGATGTAACATGCACTGCTTCCCAACCCGGTGGAATGACCCATAGCGTTCTGTAAGTAGAGCTACCGTACGGTACCGGTGTACTTTCCCCAAGAATTTGATGCAACCCTGTCAGTGAGTACTTGGATCGCATTATCAGAGTTTTTCACAGGCAGAGTGTGAAAATCATTATGCATACAAACTGGACACTCTTGGGATGCGTTCAATTAGGTGAAATCCTGGGTCAACCCAGGTTAGCCCTGTGACAATTTGATTAGGTCTTATGGCATGACCTGGGCAGCCACAACAGACCCAACCCAGGGAGCGGGACAGAAGAGGAATTACAGTACATCACACACATACAAGTAACACACAGGTTTGTTTATGGTGTAAATTGAGGAAATAATGTCAGTCAGACAGAGGGAAAGATCCAGAAATTTACATGCCAAATTATGTTTAAAGTACTGTCCATTAAGTGGCCAAAAAAATATGAAACTTTAGACCTATTTGAGGTCTTAACAGAATTATTCATTTATCTTATTCAAACTCCAGTCCAACATCGTTAATTTCGGCGAATGATGGAAAAGCAGACAATCTCAAAGTAGATTCTGTCCAAAATGGGCATTTGTCGATGGCTAGATAAGCTTTTCATCACCCTGTCAAATGTTTAAAAACCCAAGCTGTAAATCCACGATTGGTTGACATTTGACATTTACTCTTTGTAGACCTTGAGGATGTAAAGTAACTTGTGGTTTTAAACCTTTCCCTTTTAATGCCTGAGTTAACTTGGGGAAGCTACTGGAACACATCTGTCACTTGTTTCCACACTTGCAAGTTCGACTCCAAGCATGCATTACCTCTGTTTAATAACACGTGGTAGTCTTGTGAAGTCCCAACAAGACCATGGTCCGAACTTAGGTTCGGACCATCCCAACTTAAGTGTTGGAGACGTAACACTTAAGTTGAAATAATCCGTACAAACGTTGGGACCGCCTCAACTGCAGATGGGACTGATAATCTAGTTGGGGAGTAACAGTCTTAGGGTAATGTGCATTGATTTGATTTTTTGATTGTCTTCGTTTGTATCACTTTCAACTGCAATTCACATCTCAATGGCACATCTAAATCATAACCAATTTTGCAGTTAAACTTGGCATGTCACCAAGTCTTAGAACGACCACAGAACACATTAGTTTCATTGGGCAATAAATGCTGAAGAGGATGGAAGGGGTTGACGAAACAAGAGGACACAAGCCACATCCACAGAGTGTGGATTCAAACAGAGGATGTAGGCAAGGTCACTAGAAAATCAAACTTTCATCAAACTTTCAAACAAACTGCAGCTAAAAAACAAAAACAAAGAAGGAACCTCAGTAACACGATACAACAGGGGCATGCAGAATCCCGGCAAGGAATTCTAAAGTGAGGCAGTAAGCGGGAAGAAACTTGAGGAATTTCTTCACCACTGCACCAATATTCCAATAACATTCCACAATTCAATGTTCCATATTTCATCAAACTTTCAGCAAAAAATACAGTTAAAAAAGAAAGACGGAGGAATGAAGCATTACATGCACGTGGGTGGCGGGAAAATACAAAATGGGGAAATGAAGAATTGTGGAAAATTCTAGAGTGAGGCAGTACGACGAAAGAAACTTCTTCACGCTGTACCAATCGTACTAATTCAATCTTACAATCTTGATAAAGTTGTGGCATAGTAAATCACAAGTTTGCATTATTTACAAAGGAACCACAATTCTGTCCTTTTGGTTCTGAAGTGGGCATTTATTGACAGCCATCATAATAAAGATTTAGCATGTCTAGACTGACCCAGTGTTCCTCAGCATTGTACTCATCCAGGGGCCTCTAAAAAGTGTCTTGTTATCTTTTCTCCAGCCTGGTTATGTCATGATAACAGGCCTTGAGAACAGTCAAAATATGAAGCTTTCAACTTTTAATCACTGTCTGGGCCCAGCCTTGCCTAGTGGACCATAAAAAGGACACAAGCAGAGGCATCTCATACCTGGATATGGGTAAGGTATGTCACATTGCAATCAATGTAGGCCTACTGTTAGGTGGAAGTATTTCACCAATGTCATTACACTAAAGAAGAGAAAACCCTGATAAATTTATTCATTTGAAAATATTTTCCTGAAAAAAATGTCCTTCTCAATGCTTAACTGCTAATGATTTGATTTTAGCTCTAAATCTCTGGTCAACTCTGCCACAAACCCGACTCTGAAATCCACTGTCACATGAAAATCCGACTCCTATGAAAATCGGGCCCCTTTTTCCCTTTTATTGGTTCATCCCTCGCACGTGACAGGTCACTCTTCCCAAACGATCCTAAAAATAGCGTAGTATCGTACTCACGCGTGCGCACTACTACCAATGAGTCCACATTTCATGGAGTCGGATATTCACGCTACACCACCTCTGAACAGAAACTCAGTGGTGCTGTACACTGGCAAAGCGAGACATTTTTCATGGGGGAGGGGGCTACTGTACAATGTACAATGAGATTGAGATAGTGCTGGATCCGGCAGAATCTTCAACAAGGTTTGTAGCCTGCTGGAGCCAACAGCAAAGTGTGAAGCCTGCTGAATCCAAAAGAACTCGACAACAGCAAAGTTTGATGCTGGCTGATTCCAACATATCCTAACAACAGCTACCGGTACGATGAAATCTATAAGGCACGCTGAATCCAACATAATCTAATGGTAGCATCACTTCATGCACTTGATGCCTGCTGAATCTGACAGAATTGAAAAGTGCTGTAAGATGGTGCTGTCACAATGTTTTGTCAAAAATCACTCCAATAAAATGGGTTATGATCAATTGGGAAAGGTCAAGTCATTACCAGAGTGCGCGCTGCCCTCTTTAGGGCCTTCACACTGTCTGGCCCCGGGTCCAACATGAAGATTTCAGGAACCCCTTTCTCTCTATCAAGAATCTTAACACAGTTTCTACCTGGGTCCAGCACTCTACACGGGTAGCCTCCAACCCTGCTCCTGACCTGGGTTGAGAGGCTCCACCTGGGTAGAAAATCTAAAACCTACAGCTGACCCATGAACGCATGCTGTCATGGTTGAAAGTGTGAACACGACTCCTTGCCTACCAGTTTTCGATGGACCTGTGCTTTTTTTTCAACACAGGTAGGGGACAGTGTGAAAAGACCTTAAGTTTCTTAGGTGGGTTCAACGTACTTATGAAATGATGAAAACCTTTAACGCTATCTTGTTTTGAAAACAGAATGTCTTTTGTTTGAGAGACTTATGGAGATAGGTACGGTATGAGGGATTCATTAATGCATGACAAAGTTTTTGGTAAAGAGAGTAATACAACGAATGCCAAGATAGTGAAATATAATTTGTGAATAATACCAGCTTGAGGATCACAAAGTTATTACAGGAAGTGCGAGTCACGCAACCAGATTAGTTTTTGGTCATAAATCTCTTTTCTGAATCCGATCAAGTGTGCGTACAAGTAACGCAGGATTAATGCAAATATGATATGACATGATGTCTTATCACTGAGTAAATACAGAACTATCTGGAGCTGGACTGTACATAAAGGATGTTGGTGGATTTTGTAACCCAAGGTCAAGGTTGAATCCAAGTCCCACAGGTCACAGAACTGTCACTTACACCTGCCGGAATTTATCTTGCGATTAAAAGCTTGCACATAAACAGATATGTTTACTTGGGGTTTACTCAATTCAATACATGAACTTGTCACATGAAGCAACACCACAAACGAAGGACATTTAAAAAAAAAAAAGTAAATTATGGTCAGTCATCACAAATATATGTTCAAAACAACTTGGATCTGAGAATGTTCAGTACTTGGTCCCCACCACATAGTTGTATAGTCCGAGTATAAACTTGGACCCTACAAATCGCTTTCTTAAACATTGGGACATGCGCCAGACCCGATTTGTAGGGTCCAAGTTACTCGGACAGTGAGAGTGAGACTGAACAGTTGTACACATATCCAACTAATGCGGTGTCTTATTATTTACATGTTTCAGCAATGACAGAATTAAAATGTTCAAATTTCATTGAAAACCAGATGAACATGACAAATGAAGTTGCTCAATATTTGGACAGTACATGTACCTACCTTGGGCGGCGCATAAAAATCCAGCATGTGGCCCTCAAGTCGTTTGACCAGAACCAGTCGACTTCGCTCCCACTTTTGTTTACATTGATGATCTTCCCCCGTTAGCAAATTCACAATTCCCTCTCTGACAATGTCTTCTGGGGCATACCGGATCCCGCGTTCCCGGTGGTGCTGACCGGTGGTTTGGTGAGCTTTTCGGAAACGATTGATAACATGGGTAACATTCTCCGTCATGTTCCTGAAGGAAAATTTCCTGGGGAGTTTGACTTCGCTTCTCGGAGGAGGAGTCTGATTGACAGAGTTGATGTGGTTGCCGTCAAGGCTGGAGTTGCTGGAATAGCGACCGTTTGGGTCGCCGTTGAACATGGCTGTGGTCCCATTTCTGTTCCCAGGCCGCGGCCCGGAGTCGGACGATAAGAGCCTGGTGTTGACGTTCGCGTTGTTCTCGGACTCAGTGGGGCTGGCCGCCGGGCTACCGGCCGGGTCGTCGTGAGTGTTGGCGTTCTGTTGGTCTTCCCTCAGATCGGAGGGACTGACGGTGTTGTAGGCCCGTCGGACCTCGGTCTCGAAGTGGTCCATGAAGTGATCGGCAAATCGCCGTGCGAATCTGTTCTCGTCCACGGGTATGTCATCCGCGGGTGGGTTCTCCGTGATGAACTGGTGGTAGGCCAGGGCGAAAGTCGCCGCGGCTTTCTGCGCCTCCACTTCGCAGAACTCGTTGATGTCGGTGACTCGGTCGTTGTCGTGTGATTCCATCCCGTTCATTCCTATCCTGCCGTATTTTGACACACTTATCTGCCAATCGAAGCGTATAACATAATTCCTCAAACAACCACTATTCACATTATGTTGTTAAACTGAAAATCTTTCGAAAGGAAAAGGACTTTAAGAGACGTCTCTTCCGTTTCCTCGTGTTGAATTCCCCGTAGTACTGTACACACACTACGCGATTCGCCAATTTCCTGGTAATGGCAGTAGGGCATCTATATCTCTGCATGCTGCACTCAGTGCACTGACAACATGCACTACTGATAATCAACGTGAAAATAAAATGCGCAGTAGCAACTCGTGAGTCATTGCGCAAATAGCGCGGTTTAAAGGTCACATGAGTTCAATTAACAGGTGAATGACTGATTGATTGATCGCAATCAGTGAACTTGTGCACCTGCAAAATAGTCGCTAGTAAT
Source organism: Patiria miniata (assembly GCF_015706575.1). Taxonomy (NCBI): domain Eukaryota; kingdom Metazoa; phylum Echinodermata; class Asteroidea; order Valvatida; family Asterinidae; genus Patiria; species Patiria miniata. Next base: position 15,141,556 of record NW_024037061.1, read on the forward strand.
AGCTCGGATACTTACTAATTGACATTGTTTTCTTTTCTATTCTTTTTCAAACTAAATTACACAAGTATGTCGATTTCTTTTTTTATTGACAAGATTTTCTGTGCAACAGTGCAAGTTAGTTTACACATAGAGAAAGGACACACATGAACCATGAAGTTACTTCTGTCAAGTATGAACAGCGAACAGCGCCCTCTACAAAGTCTTGAAGGGTTTCCAAACCTCGACTGCGTTTAAGATTCGGCATCACCTGTGTCATCAGGCGCCGGAACCAATCATTCCTAGTCCTTTGTTGTCTAAACATATGTAGTAATGTTCCAAAAGTTTAGCCTGTCGAATAAGCCTTGCACTTATGCTGTCACACTATGTTTACGCGTGTGCTTCCCTATGGTGGTGCTCAGTGGGCCGTGGACCCCAACTGGCTAACTAGGATAGTGTGACGTCATTAGTACAGAGGCTTAAAGAGTTCATTGTTTCCGAAGAGATCATGAGCTGTCAAGTTCCCAGAACAGTCACCCAAAAAGTTAATCTCCAAAGGCGCAGCCGGAAAGAATTCAAGGTTTTAAGCGATCCCGTGGGGGAGGGGGGGGGGGGGGGCATGAACAGGTGACGCCGAAGTACATCCAGTAACTTTTTGAAAATACAAATCCAGTGCCGGGGAATCTGAACAGACCAGCTATGAAATCAGAAGATTGAATATGCAATCCGACAAATAAAGAAAGGGAATGAATCAGGACTGGATGTCAAGAAGCGAGATGATAGATATGGAAGAGTTCATCAAAATCAATTTCCCTGCCACTAAATGGTCGGTTTTCTGCAGTATGCCCTTTACGATTACTTGTGATACAAAATTACGATGGTTTCAATACAGATTGGTCCATAGAATCCTGGGCGTCAATTCTTATTTGGTAAAGATTGGTAAAGGGGAGAACGACTTGTGTTCCTTCTGTCATGTAGAATAGGAAACTCTGATTCACTTATTTTGCACTTGTGAGATTTCTTTATCGTTCTGGACTCAAATTAGTGATTGGATTAAGGAGACTTTGAATATTAACGTGTTTGTAGATTACGAGATGATTTTATTTGGCATACTTAACAAAAACTGGGGGGCCCTTAATTTAAGTCTTCTCCTATGCCGTTACCACATTTACAAAATGAAGATGAATGGTAGTAAACCGTCTCTTTTAGTATTTAAGAATGAGCTAAAACGATACTTGGAAAAATTTATATTTACTACAAATGGTGATCTTGCTATATTTAATGCGAAATGGGATCCATTCTCTCTTTTATGTAATGATTAATGTATTATTTGTTTATACTTATTGTAAAACGCAAGAGAAATGTTTCTTCTGAATAAATAAGTTTCCCCTGAGGGAAAAAAAGGAAAGAAAAAAAAAAAGATATGGAAGAGTTCATTGTAGAGAAACTGACTGACAGCTAGTGAAATATGAAACAGGTCATTTAACAGAAGACCCCATATTATCATTAGTATTCCTCTATGCTTTACCAAGGGAAACAAGAGCATATGAATGTTCAGATTTCAAAACAATCAGTCTGATTTCTCACAAGGGCGGATCCAGAACTATTTTGGGGGGGGGGGGGGGTGCTGACACCGGCAAAAGCGAGTCAAGTCGAGTCGAGTAAAATATGCATGTCATGAATATTTGAACACTTTACATTTTAAATGGAGGGCATAAATTTAGTCCGCGTTCAATAAGAATCGCCCAAAGCCAATGATTGATGAAACCGAGAATTGGAAAAATGTGTTTAAATTTAAATTCCGTTTTCAGAATACTTTGTGCATTTCAGAACCACAAGATTGGAGTCTGTGACATGTACCATGCAGTACCGTACTGTACTCACAGAGTGGCATGAACATAAATTTTGCACCACGTCATAGATATTTTTCTCAAAGTTTTGCTTTTTAAGAGGGGGACACACTCAGTCTTATTAGCCTTCGGTCGAGACAAGTCGAGTCTTCTGATGAGGGACTCGAGCCGAGTCACCCAAAATTGTGCCTCAAGTTGGACTCGAGTTATCACAACTCTGGCGACATTTTTGGGGCAGTAAAATTATTAAACAGATATTACTATGTTGAAAGGGGACATTTAGAGAAGAAATTCAGGCTATATTAAATAAAGATTATTTCTTGTGTCAAAATACTGACAGGCAAAAGATGCAAGATAAGAACAATGACACGAAACACATCTTACTTTTGCTATTAAAGCGACTTTGCATTTATTGAGATTTACACAGAGAATAAATCTGGCTTGACCTTTTACACATTGAAACACTTATCTTTATCTACTATCATTATAGATTCTGCGTCCTTGCTTGTGCATGAATTTGAAATTCAATATCAAGAAATTTGTGTTATTTTTAACTCCATTTTTTTTTGTCATTCCGTGTGAACATTGAATATTTTGCTACAAAACTTTAATCCTTGCCAAAAAGTTGTTTTTTTTAATCTTTTACAAACATGATCACTCCGTGGAAACTAAGACAGTGATCCTTTCCTTTGAACAAAAAATAAAAATACGATGTACTCAAACATATATGGTAATCAATTCCCGTTTGATTCCATTTCAAATTGTCTTGAATATTGCAATTATCGGTATTATATGCATTACTTTTTGTCAATGACATCATATTCTTTAAATCAAAAACACTTTTTGAAAATGCTTTTACGGGTACAGCATGCAGTTGAAGCTGGCATGTGTAAACTCGACCGCCGAGTTTCAAATATTCGGTCAAACGTAGTTTTGAATAATCAAATACTGATTTACTCGAAGATCGACAACCCCATTTGAAAGCAGAAATTAAACAGACATCTAGTAAATTTAACAACTTCGGTTACAATATACCTTTCTATATGCATTTTACCATTTCGAAATTTACCATTCCAAGATGTTTTCTAACAAAGTTATTTTAATCAAACTTAGTTTGGTGTTTTATATTTATTTTGGAGATTGTTCGAGTTTAGTAACCAACAAAATGGAAAGTGATTAATTAATGGGTAAAACTTAAAGCAGCATTTAGTTTGGCAGAATCCCAGATGGGTTTTTTTTCCCCCAAGGAGCCTTTTCATCATTTCTTACAATGAATACTTAGTTTAAACTTGAAACAAAAACTTTGGTACAAATAAGGTTCTTCTAGTTCTTAACTACGTGGAATGAAAAGAAAAAAAGGTGATAGGTCAAAAGCAAGGATACAATTTTTTATTCTTTCTAACAAATTCGCAATTCTTGCAAAGCAGTGAAAAAGAATTTCATAACTGAATAAAGGGCTTCACGATTAAGTATTCGTGACCGGACATTTACCAGTTTGAGTAATCACAATGGAATAAAAAAAAAATCTGAAGTTTATAACTTCTCAAATTGCATGATTTTCTGTGAAATTAGTTTTTACCATGTGGCACATGATAAGACTTTTAAGGAATAAATATGTGCTTGGCCTGTTTAAACAAAGGCGAGGGCCATAATCCGCAACCAGGCCCCTAGCTGGACTTGTTTAAAACCAGTTGGTGTTTTATCAACCATTTAAAACCACCCATGTGATGGGCTCTCGACCAATAGAAAGGGGTATACACTATCTTAGGTATTTTCGAATTTCATTTAATTATTGCATCTCTGAGGTAAATCTTTATCACACTACATGTCAGACCGGGACCTGGAGTGCTCTGAAACGTGCAAAACTAAACCGGGCCAAAATTTTCATTGGGCAAAGAAAAGGTCCTCAGTATTTCACAAATCAAGTTTGAAGGAGAAATTTTTTTCAGTCTTCAATATTTTTCACATGAGAGGGCGATTTCAAAATGAGGCTAAAGACTAGGCTGGTACATGTCCAACCATGGTCCAACTATTTGAAAAGACTGACCTCTTCATTCAGTGTCATTAGTCTGGTGACTGATTATGGAGAAATGTGTAGTAAATAGAGACTAGTTCCTAACTTGCCACGTGTTTCTTTTGGCACAGTTGATTGATGCAGTACTAAAGCTGTGTTGGACTGGTTGTTTCAGGTGCCAGTCCATTTTCTTGTATTGCATTAAGTTTTGGGACTCTCATACACAGTATTGAGAGTCCAAATTTTTTTGACTAACTACATGTATGGTTTCTGCACCATATCTTACTGTTAGGCCGGACAATGGGAATCACAACAATCTAAATTGAAATAAAAAAATATCTCTTAGCCCGCCTCAAAATATCTTAGCCAACCACCAAATTTAAAAAAGACAACAAAAAAAGCTTAACAAAAAAAAGCTTAACAAAATGTATTTACAAAAAAAAACGGTAGACCTGAATTTGTAATATTTTATTTACATATCGCTAAATCTGAACTAAATCTAATTACTTCTGAACAAAGCTGCACCTTGAAAATTTCACTTCACTTCATAAAATTATTGAGAAAGTATTTTTTTTTTTTTTAGAGAGAGAAACAGCATAGTTGGAATGAGACAAAACATTTTCAGGGCAAAGAAAACTGAACTCGCTCATTGTTCAGAAAAAAATGCGGTCTTGCGACGTGTAACACAATCGTAGAGATGAGAATTTAGTTGCAACGTATGGTTTAGATTTTATAAACACTTCTAAAGTTACATTTTCCATGCACATCTACAAAGATATTTTTGTTTCTCTAGATAAATTTTCGAACTTGTACTCTTTATTCCAACCAAAAACCCTCCATTGAAAAATGGTTTTTATTTTGGGCACAAACAGATCAGCCTTGCGAACAGACTGGCTCCCAGTTCGTACATTATTGATACTGATCGTGGAACGGGAACCAGCATATCCCGCAAGAACAGAAATTTGTAAAGTAATGATTCAACAACTATTAACATGGGCCTTTTTTTTTTTTTTCCCAGTCTATGTGTCGCTAAAAAATGAACAACTTTTGTATTGCTAGAAAAATAGCAATTTAGAAAAGGAATATGTTTTTGCACAGGATGAAACTCAAAAAATAGCACAGGAAATGCTACTTAAAAATGAGCTATACATTGGAAAGAAATTCATTAGGAACTGTCAGTGATTCTAACCAAAGTGGTTAACTCTCATTAGGCAACAGATCTGGGTAATATTCCAAAAATGAAATCGACCATCAATTAATTAATTTGTCAAAAAGTAGCTCTTCCGAGCTGCTTCCGAGACTGTCCCCAGGTGAGCTAGTCCAATAAATATGAGGCTTTGCTTAAAGTCCACCTACTTCTCAATACTGGTTCTAATCTGACTTTACTGGGATGTTTGGTCTACCTCTGACACGAAGCTGGCGTCTATGGGTGATTCCTCCATGCCTTCCTCGTACCACGTGACCAGGCCCTGGTTGACCAACTCCTTGTTCAGAGATTGCACCTGCGGGGGGACAAATGGTTTCATTGGGTGACTTGGGATGCCAAAACAAACCAATGGCCTGGACTTGGATGACATGAAATAACAACAGATTTTGAGATGACAAATCAAAGGGCCTTCACACTGTCTACAATCTCCCTGTTGAAACAGGATCCACCACATAGATTTCCCGAACCCCTTTCACACTAGCAAGAATCCACCACGGCTTATACATGGGTCTGGCACTCTACACGGGTAAAATCCAACCCTAGTCAGGACCAGAGTTGAGAGGCTCTACCTGGGCAGAAAATCTAAAATCTACAGTTGACCCGTGTACGTACACACTTTTCTAAGAGTGAACGGCGTGCCTTGCCTGCCCATGTTGGATGGGACCCGGTTGTGGACCCAATTCAACACGGGTAGGGTAGACGATAGTGTGAAAATGACTTGAGAGTGTCTTTTCTTTCAGCAACTTAGAATGCGTGTGACAGCGCTTAATTACACTTTATAAAATTTGTTTTAGGTCAGGAAAGCATGGTAGTTGGCACACAGTCCATTCAAAATTTCATCCTTTGAGGGCCAATATATTTCACAGAACTTCATCACAAAATTGCCACTTGTGTTAGCACTAACTATTGAAGCTAGTAATGCAAAGGCAAGCAAGTGATGGTTCACCCAAACCATCAGCCATTTTGAGATATGGCAGTCACAGTAGGAGGATACGATTTGGTTTCATTCAACTCTGTTGAATTTACCCTCACTAAAAAGTGAACTTCTTATTGTGTCTGCCATATCTCAAAAAGCTAATGCTGAATCCAACAACATCCCAAAATAGGCTTGTTGGATTTATATCAGCCGTGCAAAGCACGCTGGTATACTGTGATCCTCCGATTTCTTTCTTTCTTTCTTTCTTTCTTCGGGCAAACGGTCACGTGACCAATGAAAAAATGGCCATAACTCCTAAACTAGTTGGCCGATTTCAAACAAACCAAATTAAACCTTGTCACATGCCCTACCTAGCCATGTTTGTAAAATCCGGCCACTGGTCATCCAAGGGTCAGTAGAGGTCATTTAATGAATATTTACAAAATGCTTTTTCTCCCACAGTCTTGACCCAATTGATGTAAAACTTGGTCAGTTATATCTTTGGACCAAGCCTCACAACGTTGTTCACAGAATTTGGCCAGTGGTCACCTTTTGGTCAGTAGGGGTCATTTTAGGAAAAAAATTAAAAAGCTGTTTTACATTTTAAATCTTTGCAGCCCTGTTCAGTGTATTTGTTTATCTCTAATTCTCAAATTTCATATTCCTGACTTATTTGGTTGTCGAGTTATTTCAAGTTTTTAATTTTTCAAACGCACGTAAAAACAATATAAAAACATAGGAATTCTGGGAAGGTTTCAAACCACCACGCACGATACTGTGGATGTTGTGTGGCATCCGTGCGCCTGCGGTCAACTGCGTTGGCAAGCAATTGCACGCACAGTGCCCCACTCTCCATAGACTTTGCACACAACCGCTGAAGTGGCGTCTCGATACTGCATTCTTTCGGTTTGTTTAAAAGGCAGTGCCACCTGCGACAAGATATACGTATTCAGCTAGATACTCCACCGCGGATTAAAATCACCAGCCTGTATCGTATGCATTAAGGAACCAAAGACAGTTCAGCCTGCCTTTCTGTAAAACGAACAGACTGAAGAATAGTTTCATTCCCTGGTGTCTCTATAATTTACAGTCCTAATTGTTAGTCACTTTTTAGCAATGTTAAGTTGTTGCTGATGTTGATATTAATGACTATTTAGGTTGAAGTGTTTGTATATCGTGTGAAGTTACCTGTGAATGCATGTGTGTCTAAATGATTTAAATATGTATTATAACTGAAATGTTTTGTTTTTAAATTTAAATACTTGTCATGTCCGTTGGAGCTCTGTTAGTCATGTTCTAGGTCTGTGAAAGTATGTTTCCAGTAATTTGGTTTGGATTGATTTTTGTTGTTGTTTTATTGGAGCTTTTAATGTTTAATGTGCATTGCTATTTAAAAGCATATTATTTCAAACTCAAATGTAATTTAAATATCTTTCAAAATATTTTAATCCAACCATTTTAGATGCTTTGGTTGCTAATAATAATAATAATAATAATAATAATTAAAAGGTACGGAGGCCAATAAATAATACTATTTCTGTGATTAATTTTTGATTGTTTTTGTGGATTAATCTACGGGCATAAACTACTGTTTCATGTATTGTCTTGGCGGCTATTTTATGTAATGTTTCGGGGGTCTTAATGTCAAATGTTCATAGTTGTTTCTTTTACCTTCTTTTGCCGATCTCAGCCACATTTAGCAATGATCACCTTGTGGTCAGTGCGAGTCAGTATTCAGACAAACCGATAAAACGGCAATTTAGGCTGAAATCCGTGCTTCGGGAAGCACATTAGCTCTAGTCCTTGTTAGAATTGTATCCCTATTATGATGCGCTTGCACAATTATCAGTTTGACCCACATTGCGGGCTGCATGGTTAAGTACCTAAATAATTGTTATTGACAAGATGCACTTCAGACTTAAACTATCAAGGAGTCGTCTAAAGCCTACTAACAAATGGTTGCAAATGTGACCAAAAGTAGAGGGGCAAAGTACTGAAGTAACAAAACATCCCATGCATACCCTCCTCTCGCTGTCTGTATAGAAAAGCTCAATGAATGGCATGCCATCCTCACTGTAGCCAGTGACCTGAGCCTGTAAGATGTTGAAGTTCTGTGCGACCTGCTCCACAAATACCCTGGCCATCTCAGAGAAGTCCTCTTCTCCTATAAGGGGAGAAAAATTGCCTTATTACTCAATTAACGATTTCATCAGTCTACACAGATATCACTAGTCTCAGTTCAATACATTATTGTTGTATATCGGATACGCCATCACGTGCCAAAAGAGGGTGTTATCAAAAGGAACCTCTATCACATAGGAATATTGATATCCATTATAAAATGGAGATCAATGCCCACAAAGGCCAAACCACGATCACAACATCATCTTGGGAATCTTTTACCGGTTATGTCATGCGCCTGCACCTGTTCTGCTGATCCCCAACTGCCCTGAATCCTATAAAATCCTCTTTGCCAAAGTGGAGGAATTTGGAGGATTGAGGTTACATGGCAAACGTGCGTTACTGATTTTGTAGGATGTACTTTGTCAAGGTCTTGGGCCGGACCTTGTGTTATTTTTGCTCAGTCATGCAAAAATATAGGCCTGGATTATGCTTGAAATCCTCCGTACTGCTCCAGGATGTCACTGGCCAAGCCTCAACATATTGACAGTCACTGCCGCAGGATTTTGCAGGATTCAGGCAGAGGTCACCCCTCCACGAATCATATTTCAGAAAAAAATGGAGGAATTTGCAGGATTGAGGCTATATGTTATTTTTCCATGAGACCAATTGGAGGATTTTGCAGGATTGAGGCTACATCCTAGCAAAAAGGCCTTGGGACTCTTAATAGGGTTATGCAGCACGCATTCAACACCTTGCATATTACGGTAGCTCAAAACCAAACTCTGAATTTTGCAACTTCATGGTAGTTCTTTTGTTGATGTAGCATGCATGCGAACGAAAATAGACTGTATTTGCCTGCAGAAGTAACACATGCGCGCGCACAAGTTTCCCCCATTTCACAGGGAAAGATACCCAAGACGACGTTGTGATAGCGGTTCGTGGGTGATACTGATTCGTTGTGATTACACCCTCTAGTGGCAGGTGGTCATGTATCTAGTATACAACGACATCTTGACCCAACATACGATGGATTTATATATCTTCTTGGTAATGGGCTCAGGACTATTACGAGTATCATCACTCTACCAATAGTAGCCAATCATCCTTTTGACAAGGGCACTGAAGCCAATCCAAGAATCTGATGAATAAACTGAAAACCATATGTAATTGTGTCCAACAGGGAATCCAAGTGGAACCAAGGTTTTCTATTATCCTTGCCCCCATTTTTCATGGTGACCAAAAATTCAAAATCATCCACTAGCAATTGAAGCGTTAAGCCAGCTTAATCTAACCAAAGCCAACAGCTAGAACAAAATCGAACAAAATCAAACAAAATCCAGCATTTAAGTTTTTTTGCCGTTGGAAGTTGATGGATTCAGCAGGATGCAAACTGGGAATTTAGACAGAAAAAACGAGGAAACTCCAAACCACACAAGACTTTGTACAGTGTTTTTCAATTTGTAATGGCATTAATGAGAAGTAAAAAAAAACAAAAAAAACACGAGGAAATCAGCGGTTCCGAAGAAAAGTTGCACGCCCGAGGATAAGGTCGAACACAGCCAAGGCCCTAAATTTATAAAACAGTGGCTGGAAGCTACATCCCCGATTTTGTGCACGTCTTAAAGACTTGTCTTCAATTGCCTCTTCACTCACCCGTCAAAGGAGCAATGTTGGACAGGTAGCACTCGTTAGCTTGGAAGGGTAGCGTCATGAAGTCAGTTCGGATCTGCTTCAGGAAGTAGCTCTCACTCCGGGCGTAGCCGCCATAGTCTAGGAACTTGAGGTCCACCTCGTCCGTGTCCGGGTAGACGTCCACGATCTGGGCACGGTACCAGCCTTGCATCATGGGAGCGGCACAGATAACGCCGACTGAGGGAACGGGGATGGACAAAACTTGTGGATTAACACGATACCAATGTTTAAATCAAATTAGGTTTTGCCCTTCACCGACGTTTTTAAACACTGTATACTCAGTGTGTTACCTCCCGAGTGAAAGTTGGAAAAATCACTCGGGTGGGACTCGAACCCACGACCTCCTGCTTTCTAGTGCAGATGTCTTACCACTCGACCACCGAGCTAACGGGATCAGGTGGCCGGTTCGAATCTGATGTACATGTGGACAATATCTGATATTGTCCACACCAAGTAGTTTGTGGCATTTTTTGAATATTTTAGTGTTAATTTGTTCAAATTTGGATGTTATCGAATTTTTGTAACGTGCCGATTCAAACCAGAAATTTCTTTGTGCAGTCGGAATACCAATCTGGCCAATGTTTAACAATTTCACTGGGACTAAAATTCAGGAATAGTGTGACAACTTCCCTTAGTACGGGAAACACAAACAATAAAAACAAACTGTGCAACATAATAAAAACTATATTCAAAACTCAGCCTCAACTTATAGACGAATCCGGGCACATGATCACTGTACACCTTCAATGGAGAAACCACTGTGCACGCTACTAATGCAATTGCCTCGTTACAGATTATCTGTACAATAGCTAGCACAATGCTTTCGCCATTGAAGGGGGCCTTCATGATGGAATTGACAGCATGCTCGGATTGGTCTTCACATTTGTACTGGGGCATTTCCGAGAGGCCCATCATGCAATTCACCATCAGCCCATTTAACTCTGGATTGGCACGTGTAATTTTCCATCGATGCACACAAACCTCAACTGGCACATGCATATTCAGTACCAGAAAAGCAGTTCCTAACCAGTGCACACAAAGAAATTTTTGGTTTGAATCGGCACGTTACAAAAATTTGATAACATCGAAATTAGAAAAAAAATGAATGCTAAAATATGCAAAAAATACCACAGAACTACTTGGAGCGGACAATATCATATTCATGCAGGATATGTATAATAAGCCAGATTGGTATTCCGACTGCGCAAAGAAATTTCTGGTTTGAATCGGCACGTGGGTTCGAGCCCGGGCCCGGACACTTGCGCCCTTGAGCAATGCACTTAACCATTATTGCTTCGTCCTTCGGATGGGACGTAAAGCCGTAGGTCCCGTGTGTTGTGTAATGCACGTTAAAGAACCCAGTAACACTTATCGCTAAGAGAAGGGGTTTGCCCCGGTGTTTCTGGCATTGGCTACAATATGCGCCGCAGCACCTTGTAACCCTTAAAAAAGGTGCTACATAATGGGTCTCATATTTCTCATATTGAGGGCCTCCATGGAAAGCAGTGAGCTACCCTCACTAAAGATGACGTAAATAAAAAATTAAATAAAAAACGTTACGAAAATTTGATAACATCCAAATAAGAAAAAAATGAACGCTAAAATATTCAAAAAATACCACAGAACTACCTGGAGCAGACAATATCATATTCATGCAGGATATGAATAATAAGCCAGATTGGTATTCCGACTGCGCAAAGAAATTTCTGGTTTGAATCGGCACGTTACGAAAATTCAATAACATCCAAATTAGAACAAATTAACACTAAAATATTCAAAAAATGCCACAAACTACTTGGTGTGGACAATATCATCCTCATGCAGGATATGAATAATAAGCCAGATTGGTATTCCGACTGCACATGTGCACATCAAGATTTCACGATCTTCCTTTCTTGACAAACAATTCGCCGTATTCATCCAAGGGTGTACTACCAAAATAGAAAGAAATTATCTTGTTCTGAGCCAAGCACAAAACTACAAACAGTTTGGACAGTGTTTTCAGATGTTTTGTAAGCCCCAACTTTTGTGAGAACGAAACTTTCCATCGTCTTTTTGATTGCATGAAAACTTCAGAATGCAGATTCGGTTATCACGTCCCCCATTATGTGCATTAATGCGTCCCCCATAATGTGCATTTATCTTATCCCGAAGTAAAATTCGTCAAAATCTTGTTAAGCACATGCACAGTTGGAATACAGATTTGGCTCATTGTGGTAGCACACCTTCAATGGGCCTTGGGAGGGGTGGGGTCAGATCCACCTGACTGTAGCAGTTACCCATGAAGCTATTGAGTCTAGTCAGGGCCATGTAGGTGGGATGCGTGGGCTGCTGGATGAAGACGTGACCCGCCGACACCACGCTGGAGACTATGACATCATTGACTATCTCGTCGTGCAGGTGTATCTGCGGGAAGAAGAGGAGGCATTGAAACTTCTAAATTTGAAAATCACATAAAGGAATCAATAGAATGGAGCCTTGTGACCTCACATTTGGGCCAAGGCAATTTTATTCCCCCCAGACAGTATTGTCTTGAACAATGTATGCATCTCCATGTTAAAGGGAATATACATCATTTGCTTTTGCTGTAATTTTCAGAAATGGATGGAATTGGGGGGTTGGAAATATATAGCAAATATAGTTACACTGACTTTTTTGAGGTTTTGGGTTCGAAAATGCTATAAAAACCAAGAAAAACAATCATTTTCCTGTAGTCTGGTTCCCTGACTCCATATAAGAAGAAAAAGAGCAGTTTACATACATTGGGGAATTGTAAGGTCAGGGAACCAGTCTAGCTGGCTTGTACCCGTTCATAGGTGTGTAATCGATTGCAAACAAGTGCGATGGTCAATTGGGGCCAGTATTTGAAAAAAAGCCAGTTTTTTCCAACGCTGGTCGGCCGACCAGCGTTGGAAATTGATACAAAAATACCACATTTCTTGAAAATGACAGTATACCAGGTGCCATGATTTTACAGGATGCTTTACACTTTCATTCACTAACAGTCCAGCAAGGTATTTCAAAATGATTTGGTAGTTTTATTTTTTCATGTTTGCAAATGTTGTATTTTCCCTTTAATGTTCAAGCAAAATGGAAATTACCTCAACTTTTGTATCATATTCATAAATACTTGGAACAGTTTACTGGTCTTAAACGCAATTGAAACAACAGTGAGCGCTGTTTTAAAAGTAGGGTAGATTATTTGTTATTTGTGCATTTTTTTCTCGTTTGAACAAAAGTACTCAAAATCTAAAGACGGGTGCTTAATAACTAACCTAGGATGAAGTTTTAGCTCTGTGAATTCTGTGCATTCCGAGAAAACAATATTCTAGGATCTCGATTTCAATTCAAAAGTTGCCGAGTCGTATTTTGAATCTGCATCTGGAACACGTTCTCATTCAGCCGATTGCATCTACGCGATGTCACGCAATGAATAGCACCCGCGCGTGCATGTGCGTTGTGTCAACACCTGCGTGCACCCATTCATGGATTCGCCCAATTACAAACCAACTACACTTGTACTAACGGAAATTTCCAAAAATATGCCACTTGACTCATCTTTGGAAATGACCTTCTTTTGTTTTCTTCAAAATGACAGCATGCTGGAAAGAATAATTCTACAGAGAGTTTAGTGCCATTACTATCTTTAAACCAATTAAAATTTGAACAATAATTTAGTCAGTTACGTTTTGGATAGCTGCAATTGATCTACTCTTCCTTTAAGACCGGTGGCGAGACCCTGTGCTCTGAGCCACACGCACACAGTGTGTGTACCGCGCGCGCCAGCTACAGCCAGGTGCTTGAGAATCAGTCCTTTTATCTGTACCTGTGACATTTCTGGTACTGTGGCTCCAGGTGCCGTTATCTGCTCGCTCTCAATGTACTGTTTACTGGTGTCAACGGCAGGAAACTTCTTTTGGATGTCTGCCAGTGCCACATCAATCTCGCTCTGAAAACCTACAAATTAGAAGAATTAAACATGAGCTTAATCTCCTCTGATAACAACTTTTCTTGGTCTATTTGATGTAAAATGCTTTTACAAATGTTCTACAATAACTTGAGGGTGTTTACGTTACTTAACCCTAATCCCCCTAGGCCCTTTTGGCTAGGAGCCATCCTCAATCCTGCAAAATCCTCCAATTGCCATCATGTAAAAATTGGATTCAGCCTCAATCCTTCAAAATCATCCGTTATTTTTTAAAAATTTGTTCAGAGAAGGGGTGACCATTGCCTCAAACTTTAAAATCCTCACTGGGTTGGGGAGGTGCCGATTACATTCAGAAGCATTGAGGATATTGACGAGTATAATGCAGGGCTCATTTATGCATGCCTGAACATAAACAATGCTGGGTTCAGCCTGTGAACTTGTCGCAATGCATCATCCAAGATCAATCAATCCTTTTTTGCCATTCAGCCTCAATCCTCTAAAATCATCCAAAATCACCTGGAGGATTTTGGATGATTGAGGACGAATAATGTTTGAGAAACATGAGGATTTTGGAGGATTGAGAATGAATGGTGTTTGAAAAAGGAAGAGAATTTTGAAGGGTTGAGGATGAGTGCATTTTTTTAAGGCAGGCCTGTCTGACAATTTTGACGGATTGAGGCGCTGGGCATCCTTCATTTGAACATAAGTGCAAAATTTTTGAGGATATTTGAGGACTGAGGATGGTTCCTAGCAAATTCAAATCAAATCAAATCAAATCACATTTATTTCCTCTTCATGACAGAAATGAAAAAACAATACACTGTATAAGTACTGAAACAAAGTTTAAAGGTCACTAAAGGTGGCAAAACCTTAAAAGCATAGCTTGTATCAGGCATGCCATTACACAAGACAGACGAACAATAACAGAAAAAAAACCAATTACACACATGTATAATTCTAAGCAGAAAACAAAGTTATGAAAAATAATTTAACAAAAAGGGACTAGGGAGTAATAGGAATAATCCATGTACTGTGCTGTGACAGGAAACAAGTTTTACTGACATCGAGCAACATCTGAACATTTCAAGTAAACTAGACAGATGTGAAATCGGAATGAGTCAAGAGTTACCTTCAACTACACAGATTTGTCTTGTCTCATCATCAGGCCAGTCCCGGAGAGCCACCCGGGCGCCTGAACGGCTCCGGATCCCCTTGATGTTCTTGCCCTGGTTGGAATACGTCACACAAGGGAACTCATTAGTACAAGAACAAATTGCTTCCACTGTACAGTGTGGAGCGAAAGAATCTAGACTCCTGCGATAACACGCATACCACGCTATTTACATTTTATCACTAGCTAGGTTTACCGCGTGTTTATCGCGCTAATCACGCGTGGTTATCGCGTGTACGCCGCAGTGTTTTGCACATGGGCACTGACAGAAAGACGGAGAGCGGCTCCACGCGATAATCACGCGCGGGAAAAATATGCGGGAACAGATTTGGCGCTTTGTCCCACGCGTGGCTCCACGCACGGCTCCACGCGCGGGGAAAACTATCCCACGCGTGGGGCCGGGGAAGACAGACCGCACACCGCCCCGGAATACCGGCTGGGCTTTGCGCCTGGGACGGCCGTCTTTGCGCCGTTAATTTCCCGCAAGTTGGCGGCTGAATGATGTCAACTCAAGGAGGCACAAGTTTTTACACCTTAAAAATTCCCGCCCAGTAAAAAAAAGTCGGCTCCTTCTCAAGTTCTATGAAAGAATACTTCCCAAGGCAGTACTGCCGTCCAATCAAACACAAGTGGAACGAAGCTGAATTTCAGAACGACAAACGACGACCAATCACATCTTGCCATCTCACAAATTCCTACTTTAATTGGCTGCAGACCATGACCCTTAGTCAACAAAGAAACTCTACACGGATGTAATTCGAGAAGTCAATTGGACAACAGAGGCATGCTGCCGACGACACCGCTATTAGTTGGCTGTCAATCATTCTTTGGGAAGTGTTTTTTTTTATTCCCTTTTTTAACTGGCTCTGTTCATATTCCTCTTTGAATAAAAACATGAATGAAAACTTGCAACTTTACCACAGCATCATTTTTTTCGTATATGGGTCCGAAGAGATCTTTCCCCCTCATGTTATAATAGTGTTTTCCTGGTTTGCGAGAATATTTTTCCCGCCTAGTTTTTCTCGGTATAGAATATTCTGTTCCCTATCTCTTCAGAGAATTTATGTCCCAAATATTCTATTCCCATGCAGGAAACTTGAAATGTCCAGTCCCGAACAAAGACTCATTTCGTTCTTCGGAATAATATTTCTTTCACTGACAGAAAGACGGAGACCGGCTCAACGCGATAATCACGCGCGGGAATAAAATGCGGGATTAGATTTGGCGCTTTGTCCCACGCGTGGCTCCACGCGCGGGGAAAACTATCCCACGCGTGGGGAAGACAGACCGCACACCGCCCCGGAATACCGGCTTGGCTTTGCGCCTGGGACGGCCGTCTTTGCGCCGTTAATTTCCCGCAAATTGGCGGCTGAATGATGTCCTTTCAAAGAGGAACAAGTTTTTACACCTTAAAAATTCCCTCCCAGTAAAAAAAGTCGGCTCCTCTTTGGCGAATTGTACCACGTGTGGCTTCACGAGTGGGGAACGCCTGTGTGTGGAAGACAGACCGCACATCGCCGGAAATACCGGCTTGGCTTTTCGCCCTGGGACGGCCGTCTTTGCGCCGTTCATTTCCCACAAGTTGGCTAATCCAGGTGAAACGAATCACTACACCCTGAACAATTCCCCCTCCCCCAGTCAAAAAAAAAAAAAAAAATTGCCGGCACCTTGTTAGAAAGCATACTCCCAAATGCAGTAACTGCCGTCCAATCAAAACACAAGCGGAACAGAAACTAGGGCTACGGTCTTTAGCCAATTAAAATAAGAATTTGTGAAAGGGCAGTGACTGATTGGCCATCCTTTTTCAGTTCTTACATTCACTTAATCATCAAAGAATCTCCAACGGATGTAATACAAGAAGTGAATGTAACAAGAGAAGCATGCTGCCAATTCTTTGTGAACGAAGAGATACATTGTTATCAGATAGCTGTCAATCATTATTGGGAAGTTTTTTGTTGTTGTTGTTGTTGTTGAAAATAGACTCGGAATAAAATCGTCAGCCCCTGTTATTTTCTCAGAGAGAGATTATTTTCTCAGAGAGAGATTTACGTCTGGTTCTCTATTTTTTTTTAAAACACCCTAGTCCGTTACATTTTGAACATTCAGTTAATTGTTTTGTAGATTCCAGGGGAAAATTTAATACGAGGTAGGCTCGGGTTTTCGTATTTTTATGGGATTTGTTTTCTTTTCTTTTTCTTTGTTAAAGCAAAACAGTTTCAAAAACCCCAGCCCGTTAAATTGTGAACTCTAAGTTTTTCTTTTGTAAATTCCAGAAGAAATTTAATACGAATAATACTTTTAATTTTTTTTTAAATGAATATGATCAAGACTAACAATAGCCCTTAAATTTAATACTGAACGTCAAAAGCAATGTGTACATGTTCCAAAATACATTCAAGAGTAGAATATTTAAACAGAATAATGTAGGCCATGCAGCTTTCTGTAATAAACGAAGAATAAAATCGTCACCCCTTTAATCGTCTCGGCCGCAGAGAGCTAGAGACAGACAACAAATAAATAGGAGTTATTTCAATGTGATATAATATGTCTCATTCTCTTTATATTGTTTTTTTTAATTTTAAGTAAAACGATTTCAAACACCCTTGCCCATGCATTACTTTCTGAATTAAGTCTCAGTTAATTCTTCTGTAGATAAAGGGGGATCATATTATCATAATACAAATGATGCAATAGTTTTGGAAAATAATTTTGAAAGGAATAAGAATAAGATTAACAAAAACCCTTTCACCTAATACCTAATGTCAAAATATATTCCGAAATAATTATATTCTAGAGCAACATTTACACAAAATATTGCAGGCCAAACGTTTTTTTTAATGAGCAAAGAATGAAATCTACTACGACAAAAAAAAACCCGCCAAACATAACGTGGCGCAACATTTAATAAATTATTTTGACTTGGAATATTAATCCCCCAAAATCTTCCCCGGTTTCTGAAAAAAGAATCTCAAATCAAAGCTCAGCTCCGAAATAGCCTTCCAGAAAATGATTGGTAGCGACATTATTCAATGAAATTGATACAATACATCTCTTGTTTGAATTCAGCTGTAAGAAACCCGAATTTGTGACGTGCCGCCAGTAAATGGAGGGTTCTTTGCTGGTGAACAGGGATGATAATATCTCAGCCAATTAAATGAGCCGGTTCCCGGCGAATAATTACGCCATTGGTTGCTTTCATAAATTGTTGACGTTCCTTACGCCGACGCCCAACTGGAGTGCCGCCAGTTAATGGAGGGTTCTTTGCTGGTGAACAGGGATGATAATATCTCAGCCAATTAAATGAGCCGGTTCCCGGCGAATAATTACGCCATTGGTTGCTTTCATAAATTGTTGACGTTCCTTACGCCGACGCCCAACTGGAGTGCCGCCAGTTAATGGAGGGTTCTTTGCTGGTGGGATGATAATATCTCAGCCAATTAAATGAGCCGGTTCCCGGCGAATAATTACGCCATTGGTTGCTTTCATAAATTGTTGACGTTCCTTACGCCGACGCCCAACTGGAGTGCCGCCAGTAAATGGAGGGTTCTTTGCTGGTGAACAGGGATGATAATATCTCAGCCAATTAAATGAGCCGGTTCCCGGCGAATAATTACGCCATTGGTTGCTTTCATAAATTGTTGACGTTCCTTACGCCGACGCTCAACTGGAGTGCCGCCAGTAAATGGAGGGCTCTTTGCTGGTGAACAGTGATGATAATATCAGCCAATTAAATGAGCCGGTTCCCGGCAAATAAATCCGCCATTGGTTGCTTTCATATAGGACGTTCCTTACACCGACGCTCAACCGGAGTGATTGCCAACACGTTGTAATTCGAGCAACGGGAGCGTGACCATTGTCTCATTCCAACCCGGTTGCCTAGAAATACTGTTGCTAGGGAGGCTCCCTGCGATGTCCGGGACTGCCAGTTGCGTAGCCAGAAATCTTGTTTAAGAGACAGAGGATGTGACTATTATACTCGCAGCCTGCAGCTGCTCGAGAATGCTGCCGCTTTCCATTTCCGTTGTTCTATGAAAGGTGTGTTTTTTTAAAAGAAACTCGGAGCTAAACAAAAAAATGCAAATATCTTCCTCAGGCGTTGAGATTTATTTTAATTAAGTTACACCTGATTTGACAACACTTGCAGACGATTCAGTTTCTTCTTTATTTATTTAGATTACGGACTTACTTAAAAACAGCAGGGTGTCGAAGAAGAAAAAAAAGTAATCCTACTTTAAAGGTTTATTATGGCCAGACAATACGTTTACTAGCAAAAAGTTTAGTATCATGTTAAAGATGAAGCTTTGTACTTTTTAATGATACCTTGGCTTACATTCCAGGATCACGCATCACAGAGCACCATTGTCTTGAATTTGTGGTTCAAAAATGCAGTTGGTTTTACGTCAGACCATAAAGCGAAATTGACATCGTGTATGCGCTGCCAGGCCAGGCTGGTCATCAGTCTGCTCCCTTACATATTGTGATAATTCATTACTAATTTATTAAAAGCGTTTAGAGGTTCCAGATACAATGACCATCGCTCCCTCCGTCTGGCTTCCAGCTGACGCACAATTACAAAATTACAACACCGTCTGTAAATTGTGCCCGACTTAATTTAGTGGAAAATATATGAATGCCCAGAGAGGCAACATAACCCTATGTAAAAACACGTTAAAATTGTGCATGCAGAAGCAGGATTCCAGCAAACCAGTAGGTTTGGCGGTTATGAGACATCATCTTACATTGAAAAAAAAAATCATTTTGCCGAAGAGCATTTGTTTTGCCTCATCTATACTTCGAGAGGTTTTGCCTTGCGGGGCCTAGTACTTCTCCTCTTAATCGTCAAAGACTTTCCTCATGGATGCAACAGGAGAAGCATGCTGCCGACTCTTTGTGAAAGAAGAGATACACTGTTATCATCTGGCTGTCAGCGATTACTCGAGAGGTTTTATTTTTTTCAGAACAGTAATATTTTGAAAGATATACTGGCCATTTTCTCACCGGCCAAGATTTCATTCCTCGTTTGAATAAAAAATCGTAACTTGTCATTAAAGCACAACGTGTTTCAATTGATGAGTTCGAATTTTCGGAAAAATGGAAGGAGATTACGCCCCGCCCCCCCCCCAACCACCGACAGTTTCGCCAGTTAGTATATTTTGTCCCTATCTCTGCGGTGAATTTATCCCTAGAGCATTCTGTTCCCCTGCAGGAAGCGTGAAATTTCCAGTCTTGATTGCAGACTCTTTCTTTCGTCGCTATCCATGTAGATGCTTGCTTCCTTCAAAATAATTGGATATTTTTTTTCTGCGGATTATTTTATCTTTTGTCAGGTATTTTTCCTTCCTCGTGAAATAGCTTTTCATTGCTCATCTTTTTATCATAATTTGGACATTCGTAGGTCTTTATTCAGTCAGATATTTTACTTACGACTCTCGAGGACCTTACATATCCACTTTATTGTGTCTAGAAACTGAAAGGAGGGGTGAACAGCAAAGGGGGCTTTCTGAGGTTTATGCCCCATAGCCTACTACATGTACATTATATATGTACGTGTCATGTACAAAACTCCTTCTTTCATTACCACACGGAATTATGACACAGATGAAAGTCTGGATGGCCATTTACACATTGAAATCTACGCACTACGTTCTGTGTGACCTGCGCGCGCGCGGCACGCGCAAACATTCTTTTTTATCGATCGGTTTACATTTCTGTGCCGCACACATGGCCACACACATTGATATAATCTAATGGAGATCAACTAATACGCATACGATCAACGGCCACACAGTATGAACACGCAGAGCGCATACGTTTGGGTTTTGTACATGTTTAACGCATATAAGGTACACGTACGTTGTACTGAGAAACAACACTCAGACATTTTGTAATTTACGCTGCCCCATGTGTCTACTGGGAGGCCGTCAGGATAATGTCTTAGCCTATAGAGTTATGAAACTCCGATTTATAGCTTCATGGTCTTGCTATGATTTTATTACGGAAACAAAGGATGGCGGGTGATTTGATTATTAATTGCATTGTTCTGTAGTAGTCCGTACATTTCAGTGTTTTAATTTGCTACTTGAATGACCCAATTTATGCTAAATTATTATTCGCGTGTTGTGTGTAGTAAGACCGCATTATTTACTTGGTTACTGCCAGGAGTAGGTGTTGAACTCCATGACTTTAACTGCCCTAGCAGGATCCCAATGTGCACAGTGAGAAATTAAAGCGGTGCCAGTGCAGCAGTCACAACCAAAAAATTCGATTGTGTTATCATTTTGGAACATGCTTTTTTGAATAAGAGACTGTCCACATCGCTGTCGGCCCCGCCAGAATCAAGCAATGATCTATTGTGTGCAGTACACTTATTATTTTTAAAATACCGGAGATGAAATACTTAAAAATAATAAACCTAGAAACTCTGGATGTAATTCGTAAAATTGTTGAGTTCCTGGTTTTAATGGGCTCATGTCAATTAAAATATTTTCTCCTTCAAACACTAGCACTAGACATAAATTATGTTACATTAACCCCTCCAAAACCCCTCAGAAAATTAAGATTTAAAGTATACATTCCCCGTTTTCATTAAAAACAATTGTAGAACCAGGAATAAATTCCATTAAATTAACCTCTGGAATTTATTCCATGTCCGTGAACTACAGTTCAGGATTTTATACTACATGTTCCTCGATTTAGTCTTACCTATTTAATATTCTTACCTCGTAATGATCATTATGTGGGTATGATGCACTTTTCAGCTTCGGGCGGGAACAATCTGCTATAATATTGCCAAGAGTTGCAGTTGTGCATTATTATAAACTCTTTGTTAGATACAAGAACAACCAGACATGGATAGTATTAAATTTCCCCGTGGAATATGCTTGGAACGTGTTTATGAGTTCTGTAAAATTTAAAGTTTTTAAATTAAAGCGATGGAACATTAATGGTATAGGCATTAATTGTATCTCCATAATTTATCCGTTGTCTTGTTGAGGTCTTTAAACAAAAGGGCTGGTTAAACAATGTTTTTTTTTCTTAAAGTGTCTAGAAAGCCATATAATATGTGGTAAATAACCCCTAAAATTTATTTGGAATATTTTACTGCAGTGGATTATTTTTTTTTTTTCAAGACACAATTTCCTACGAGCCGAGAAAAAAAATGCGTTTTGTAAATTTTACTTACTTTGAAATGTAAGGCGGTCTTTGAGATTAAATACAGGTTGAAATATGGTTTGGGCCAAGAGAGCCCGAATAAGTCCATCTGGGGAATAAATGTACGAGTGTCTTTCAAATAAATTCTTTCTCGAAAACCTTCACCCATCACGACCAAATTAGACCGTAAGACGATCTCTGGAATTTTCGGTCAGAAGGAGTCCGCCCTTTACCTTTGTCCGCTACAGAATTCCAAGTCAGCTTGCGCAAACCGCCTACTGGTTAAATTGTTCCGCTTCAAGACAGACCATACGTCTGAGCGCGTCCCGCTGTTTGATATAAATCGCTATAAGTCTTTCCCGGCCCAGACACTCCACCAATCAGAATCCTTTGGAAGACAACCGTCGTTATCGAACAACCAATAAGAGCCTCGATGTGTAGTTCTCGAACAACAGGAATTAATCAAAGGAAACCGACCAAGGTTTGATAGGGGTGGTGTATAGCTTTGACTTTTTAAGAACTATTTTATAAAACCGTTTATATTTGTATTGAGCCTTAGAATATAATTCTTGTCAACTAAATGGTTGTGGGCAATATTCACATTTCATCACGAACAAGAAAAACAGAGAACTCCCTTTGAAATCCATTGGGAAAATATGTAGGAGATCAGAAAAGCAACATTGAAACTCCCCCTTGCCATTTTTTGTTTAAAAACAAGGGAATCAGAAAAAGGTCCATTAAATTAACCACTGGAATTTATTCTGTTCTGGGGTAAATTTATAAAAGGTTCAGGATTTATCTTTGTTTTTCATAGTACATTCATCATAGTACACAGTATCTTGATTTATTCTTACGTATTTATTCTCACCTCGTAATATGTGGGTAAAGTAAAGATTTTCTTTAAGGCCTGTAATTTAATTTCCATGGATATATAGATCACTTGTTTATATTTGATACATGAAAACCCAGACATAAATCGTATAAAATTTCCCCCTGGAATCTGTCGTGAATGAGTTTGGGAGTTCCGTAAATTTAATTGACTAAGTTTTTTTTTTAGATTGTCTAAATTGATAAACCGTAAACTACTCAATAAATTAATCACCAACATCTATTCGTTGAGTTTTTGAGGTCTTTAAATGAATGGGCTGGTAAAATAATTTAACTTTTTCTCTATGTGAAAGCGAGAAAAAATGTGTTTGGAAATTATTAAGGTCATTTTGGAATTGATGGGGT
Source organism: Patiria miniata (assembly GCF_015706575.1). Taxonomy (NCBI): domain Eukaryota; kingdom Metazoa; phylum Echinodermata; class Asteroidea; order Valvatida; family Asterinidae; genus Patiria; species Patiria miniata. The sequence continues at coordinate 15,164,819 of NW_024037061.1, forward strand.
AGTGGATTTTTTAAATTAATTTTCAAATACAATTTCCTACAAGTGGACAAAGAACAAACGTATGAAGTTATTTTGAATATGTTAGGCCCTGTTTCTTGGGATTAACAGGTTGAATAAGGGTTTTGGGCCAAAAGGCGAATTCATCCGGGGAATAAAATTACGAGTATCTTTTAAATAAATTCCTTTGGGGCAAAGCTTGGGCTTCCAGTCAATGATTGACAGCCGACTTGCATTTGTAATACAGTGTATCTTTTTCGGAGATAAGAAGTAGGCCAGGGGAAATTCTTTTGAGGCGGCGCTAAAAGAGACCAAATGGCGCGCGAGAATTGATCTTTTAAACCCATTGGATGACGATCTTGTCACTGGGGCATTGGTTTTGCCGGGACTTGGGGTTTGCTGAAAACATGCGAAGCTGTGCTCGGTTGATTGTACTGGCGATCAAATGCTACTACACACGAAACCATCACCCTGCGGTTACCGTCTGAGGTGTGCCCTGTAACAAAACACTGACAACGAACAATAAAATCAGGACCTATGAAAGTCAGAATTCTAAAATAAACAGCTTTTGTTTTTAATTTTAACGCTGTCTTTGTGACATGATTTTGGCAATAAGTATTACTATCATCCAAAACTCCCAAGTACTTAAAGACACTTTCTTTTTTCCCAAGGTAATATGATCAATGCCGACTTCAACATTCTCAGTGCGAGCAAGTTTACGAGCTGTTCCAAGTTAGGCCTATGTACATGTATTGCGCTTGGAGATACATGTATTCCGTACGTTACACTTGAGCCACGAGTTAACTCGGCCACGTTCGGTGTTCAAAAGAAAAAGAAAACGTTTCCTGGTTTAGGCAAAAGTTTGTAAAAACTGTCACGGCGATGATGTGTCAGACGAAAAGAAAAATTATAGTCCTACAGTGTAACTAACTACATTGTATAAGATCATAAAAAATCATATTAAACACGTTGGCGAATTAAAGAAAAACAGCGAAAAAAAATTGGAGAAAACAAAAACAAATTTGAAACATCCAAATTAGAACACCAATCAACCCGGATAAAAATTCTAAGAGCAAAACAGTCTAAAGGCAATTAAATTCAAAACAATGGCATAAAATGGACAAGAAAAATACCACCACTTTTCATATAACTTTCCACAGGAAAAACGTGTGAAACACTGTACTTGATAACTGGGTTTCTGAAATGAAGTGTACATGTAGTGCCCTACACACCCCATATTTAAAGAAATCATATTAACGCCACAACAGTTATATTCAAGAGTGAATTTTCCCCCAGAAATACCTACCCATTTATTGATCATGAATCCCGTTCTTCAGGTAATTACAGTGGCGAAAAAAAAATAGAACCGGGGTAAATTAAATAAATCAAAAGTAATAAATGTACATGTATCAGGTTATATAAATCAGGCATGCAACTGGGAAATCACAAAAGAAAGAGGAAATTCAAATTTTTCACAGACTTTGTACAGTGTTTTTCTGTGTTCAATGGCACACATGGGAAGTAAAAAAAAAAGGAGGAAATCAGCTGATCTGAGGAAAAGTTGCATGCCTGATAAATGGCGTATAGGTTTTTGCAGGCGAATCACAATAAACTGATTTAAGTAAGCCCTTCGCAATTTTTGTTACGCCAGCCACTGTTGCAAATTGTGCACAGAGTACTCAGAGCTGAGGGAACTGGCGTTTCGTCGATCCTGCAATGTGAGTTAAAGCTACGGAGTTTAACACCTCCGGTAAGTACTAGTATTGCAAGTGTTAAATTCGAATGCGATCTCCAACTCCGGACAGCACTGACGCCAATGTTTTAACGTAAATTGGGTCATTCACATGGCAAGGTAAAACACTTTGAAAATGTGCAGAACAATAAATTAACAAACAAATCACCCGCCGTCTTTTGGTTTCCAGACTAAAATCTGAGTAAGACATGCTGACGGCTTCCCCCAGTGAATTAAAACTAAAAACACATAGCGCAGTGCAATAAATTGTCCAAGCGCTGTCGTTACAGTTCACAGTACACAAATGTACATATAAGCCGGTACCACACAAGCGCGCACCGTCCTAGTGCGTACTGATTTTGGCACAGTTTTTACCGCGTGGCCCAGAAATGTAATACATTTGAGAAACCATCAATACAACACACAAAATGTCTGCGTGGTTAGCGCGCGGATCACGCCGCACGTTGTGCATAGATTTCAATATGAACACGGCAGTACATGTTGAGTCACTGTGGTTCATTGCAATATGCACAAAGAATTTTGAAAATGCATATTGTTGTGATGGTTATTCGACGGACATGACAGAAATGGCAAAATGAAGGAAAGAAGTATTATTCCGAAGAACGAAATGAGTCTTTGTTCGGGACTGGACATTTCAAGTTTCCTGCATGGGAATAGAATATTTGGGACATAAATTCTCTGAAGATATAGGGAACAGAATATTCTATACCGAGAAAAACTAGGCGGGAAAAATATTCTCGCAAACCAGGAAAACACTATTATAACATGAGGGGGAAAGATCTCTTCGGACCCATATACGAAAAATATGATGCTGTGGTAAAGTTGCAAGTTTTCATTCATGTTTTTATTCAAAGAGGAATATGAACAGAGCCAGTTAAAAAAGGGCCAGTATCTTTCATAATAATCTGCTCTGGAGAATAAAAAAAACACTTCCCAAAGAATGATTGACAGCCAACTAATAGCAGCGTCGTCGGCAGCATGCCTCTGTTGTCCAATTGACTTCTCGAATTACATCCGTGTAGAGTTTCTTTGTTGACTAAGGGTCATGGTCTGCAGCCAATTAAAGTAGGAATTTGTGAGATGGCAAGATGTGATTGGTCGTCGTTTGTCGTTCTGAAATTCAGCTTCGTTCCACTTGTGTTTGATTGGACGGCAGTACTGCCTTGGGAAGTATTCTTTCATAGAACTTGAGAAGGAGCCGACTTTTTTTTACTGGGCGGGAATTTTTAAGGTGTAAAAACTTGTGCCTCCTTGAGTTGACATCATTCAGCCGCCAACTTGCGGGAAATTAACGGCGCAAAGACGGCCGTCCCAGGCGCAAAGCCCAGCCGGTATTCCGGGGCGGTGTGCGGTCTGTCTTCCCCGGCCCCACGCGTGGGATAGTTTTCCCCGCGCGTGGAGCCGTGCGTGGAGCCACGCGTGGGACAAAGCGCCAAATCTGTTCCCGCATATTTTTCCCGCGCGTGATTATCGCGTGGAGCCGCTCTCCGTCTTTCTGTCAGTGCCCATGTGCAAAACACTGCGGCGTACACGCGATAACCACGCGTGATTAGCGCGATAAACACGCGGTAAACCTAGCTAGTGATAAAATGTAAATAGCGTGGTATGCGTGTTATCGCAGGAGTCTAGATTCTTTCGCTCCACACTGTAGCTGCATGTACGTGAAACGCACAAACTGCAACAGTTAGAAGTTCTGACGTTTGGATACAAGCAGAAGTTCTCTCAGAAGCAAGAAAGATTCTGCAAGGGTTTAAAAAGCAAGGCCTTCTAATTTACACAATTACATTTACAGAAGGACCCAACATTGTGATTTGTCATTAGAAAACAAGGCAACCTCCATGTCTACTGGAGTACGGGAAAGGAAAGAGATGATGTATTCACAGGATGAGAGGAAACCTCCATGTCTTCTGGAGTACGGGAAAGGAAAGAGATGATGTATTCACAGGATGAAAGGAAACCTCCATGTCTTCTGGAGTTCGGTAAAGGAAAGAAAGGATGTATTTACAGGATAAAAGGAAACCTCCATGTCTTCTGGACTAAGGGAAAGGGAAAAAAACGATGTATTTACAGGATGAAAGGAATCCTCCATGTCTTCTGGAGTAAGGGAAAGGAAAGAAGCGATGTATTTACAGGATGAAAGGAAACCTCAGTGTCTTCTGGAGTAATGGAAAGGAAAAAAACATGTATTTATAGGATGAAAGGAAACCTCCATGTCTTCTGGAGTACGGGAAAGGAAAGGGACGATGTATTTACAGGATGAGAGGAAACCTTCCTGTCTTCTGAGTTAGGGAAAGGAAAGAGACAATGGATTAATAGGATGAGAGGAAACCTCCATGTCTTCTTGAGTTAGGGAAAGGAAAGAGATGATGTATTTATAGGATGAAAGGAATCCTCCATGTCTTCGTGAGAAAGGGAAAGGAAATAGACGATGTATTTACAGAATGAGAGAAAACCTTTGTGTCTGCTGGAGTAAGAGAAAGGAAAGGGACGATGTATTTTAAGATGAGAGGAAACCTCACTGTCTTCTGGAGTAAGGGAAAGGAAAGAGATGATGTATTTATAGGATAAGACGAAACCTCCATGTCTTCTCGAGTAAGGGAAAGGAAAGAGATGATGCATTTACAGGATGAAAGGAAATCTCCGTATCTTCTGGAGTACGCAAAAGGAAAGAGATGATGTGTTTATAAAAGGAGAGGAAACCTCTATGTCTTCTGGAGTAAGGGAAAGGAACGAAGCGATGTATTTACTGGATGAAAGGAAACCTCCGTGTCTTCTGGAGTAAGGGAAAGGAAAGAAGGGATGTATCTACTGGATGAAAGAAAACCTCCATATAGAATGAGAGGAAAACTCCATGTCTTTTGGCATGTTTGGAGAAAGGGAAAGGAAATAAATGATGTATTGATAGGATAAGAGGAAACCTCTGTGTCTTCTGGAGAATGGGAAAGGAAAGAAATAATTTATAGGATGAGGGGAAACCTCCATGTATTCTGGAGTAAGGAAAGGAAAGAGATGATGTATTTATAGGATGAGAGGAAACCTCCATGTCTTCGTGAGTTAGGGAAAGGAAAGAGATGATGCATTTATAGGATGAAAGGAATCATCCATGTCTTCGTGAGAAAGGGAAAGGAAATAGACGATGTATTTACAGAATGAGAGGAAACCTTTGTGTCTGCTGGAGTAAGGGAAAGGAAAGGGATGATGTATTTTAAGATGAGAGGAAACCTCAGTGTCTTCTGGAGAAAGGGAAAGGAAAGAGATGATGTATTTATAGGATAAGACGAAACCTCCTTGTCTTCTTGAGTAAGGGGAGGAAAGAGATGATGCATTTACAGGATGAAAGGAAATCTCCGTATCTGTTGGAGTACGCAAAAGGAATGAGATGATGTGTTTATAAAAGGAGAGGAAACCTCCATGTCTACTGGAGAAAGGGAAAGGAAAGAAATAATGTATTTATAGGATGAGAGGAAACCTCCATGTCTTCTGGAGTAAGCGAAAGAAAAGGGACGATGAATTTTAAGATGAGAGGAAAGGAAAGAGATGATGTGTTTATAGGATGAGAGGAAACCTCCATGTCTTCTGGAGTTAGGGAAAGGAAAGAGATGATGTGTTTATAGGATGAGAGGAAAATTTTCGTGTCTCCTGGATTTTGGGAAAGGAAAGAGATGATGTATTTATAGGAGTGGAAACCCTGTGTCTTTTTGAGTATGGGAAAGGAAAGAAATGATGCATTTATAGGATGAGAGGAAATCTCTGTGTCTTTCGGAGTATAGGAAAGAAAAGAGATGATGTATTTGCAGGATGACAGAAAACCTCCATGTTTTTTGGAGTAAGTGAAAGGAAAGAAATGATGTACATTTGTTTTAATAGAATTAGAGGAAACCTCCATGTCTTCTGAAGTAAGGGAAAGGAAAGTGATGATGTATTTACAGAATGAGAGGAAACCTTTGTGTCTGCTGGAGTAAGAGAAAGGAAAGAGATGATGTATTCATAGGATGAGAGGAAACATCTTTGTCTTCTGGAGTAAGCAAAAGGAAAGGGATGATGTATTTATAGGATGAGAGGAAACATCTTTGTCTTTTGGAGAAAGGCAAAGGAAAAGGATGATGTATTTTAAGATGAGAGTTAGGGAAAGTAAAGAGATGATGTATTAATAGGATGAGACGAAACCTCAGTGTCTTCAGGAGTAGGCCTACGCGAAATGATGAAGATGATGTGTTTATAGAATGAGAGGAAACCTCCATGTCTTCTGGAGTACGCGAAAGGAAAAAGATGATGTGTTTATTGAATGAGAGGAAACCTCCATGTCTTCTGGAGAAAGGCAAAGAAAAGAAATGATGTATTTATAGGATGAGAGGAAACCTCTGTGTCTACTTGAGTAAGGGAAAGGAAAGAGATGTGTTTTTAGGATGAGAGGAAACCTCCATGTCTTCTGGAGTAAGGGAAAGGAAAGAGATGATGTATTATTATAGGATGAAAGGAAACCTCCTGGTCTTCTGGAGTAAGCGAAAGGAAAGGGATGATGTATTTACAGGATGAGAGGAAACTTTCGTGTCTTCTGGAGTAAGGGAAAGGAAAGGGATGATGTAGGCACTATTTACAGGATGAGAGGAAACTTTCATGTCTGCTGGAGTAAGGGAAAGGAAAGAACAGATGTACATTTGTTTTAATAGAATGAGAGGAAACCGCCATGTCTTCTGAAGTAAGGGAAAGGAAAGTGATGATGTATTTACAGAATGAAAGGAAACCTTCGTGTCTTCTGAAGTAAGGGAAAGGAAAGTGATGATGTATTTATAGGATGAGAGGAAACTTTCGTGTCTGCTGGAGTAAGGGAAAGGAAAGAAAAGATGTACATTTGTTTTAATAGAATGAGAGGAAACCTCCATGTCTTCTGAAGTAAGGGAAAGGAAAGTGATGATGTATTTACAGAATGAAAGGAAACCTTCGTGTCTTCTGAAGTAAGGGAAAGGAAAGTGATGATGTATTTACAGGATGAGAGGAAACCTCCATGTCTTCTCAAGTAAGGGAAAGGAAAGTGATGATGTAGGCCCTATTCACAGGACGAGAGGAAACTTTCATGTCTGCTGGAGTAAGGGAAAGGAAAGGGATGATGTACTGATAGGATGACAGGAAACATCTTTGTCTTCTGGAGTAAGCGAAATGAAAGGGACGATGTTTTTTAAGATGAGAGGAAGGGAAAGTAGGCCGGAGTAGGCCTACGCGAAAGGAAAGAGATGATGTGTTTATAGAATGAGAGGAAACCTCCATGTCGTCTGGAGAAAGGGAAAGGAAAGAAATGATGTATTCATAGGATGAGAGGAAACCTCTGTGTCGTCTGGAGTAATGGAAAGGAAAGAGATGTGTTTAAAGGATGAGAGGAAACATCCACATCTTCTGGAGTAAGGGAAAGGAAAGAGATGATGTATATATAGGATGAAAGGAACCTCCTTGTCTTCTGGAGTAAGGGAAAGGAAAGTGATGATGTATTGACAGGATGAGAGGAAACCTCTATGTCTTCTGGAGAAAGGGAAAGGAAAGAAATAATGTATTTACGAGATGGAAGGAAACCTCCATGTCTTCTGGAGTAAGCGAAAGGAAAGAGATGATGTTTTTATAGAATGAGAGGAAGCTCCATGTCTTTTGGAGAAAGGAAGGAAAGAAATACATGTAATGTATTTACAGGATGAGAGGAAACCTTCGTGTCTCCTTGATTTGGGAAAAAGAAAGAGATGAAGGAAAAGGAGTGGAAACCTCCTATCAATACATCATCTCTTTGAAGTGAAAGGAAAGAAATGATGTACATTTGTATTTATAGAATTAGAAGAAACCTCCATGTCTTCTGGAGAAAGGGAAAGGAGGGAAAAGCTGAGACGATGTATTTACAGGATGAAAGGAAACCTCCATGTCTTCTGGAGTAAGGGAAAGGAATGAGACGATGTATTTATAGGATGAGAGGAAACCTCCATGTCTTCTGGAGTAAGCGAAAGAAAAGGGATGATGTATTTTAAGATGAGAGGAAACCTCTGTGTCTTCTGGAGTAACGGAAAGGAAAGAGATGATGTGTTTATAGGATGAGAGGAAACCTCCATGTCTTCTGGAGTAAGGGAAAGGAAAGAGACGATGTATTTGCAGGATGACCGCAAACCTCCATGTCGTCTGGAGTAAGCGAAAGGAAAGAAATGATGTACATTTGTTTTAATAGAATGAGAGGAAACCTCTATGTCTTCTGAAGTAAGGGAAAGGAAAGGGACGATGTATTTTAAGATGAGAGGAAGGGAAAGGAAAGAGATGATGTATTTATAGGATGAGACGAAACCTCCGTGTCTTCTGGAGTACGCGAAAGGAAAGAGTTGATGTGTTTATAGAATAAGAGGAAACCTCGATGTCTTCTGGAGAAAGGGAAAGGAAAGAAATAATGTATTTACGAGATGGAAGGAAACCTCCATGTCTTCTGGAGTAAACGAAAGGAAAGAGATGATGTATTTATAGAATGAGAGGAAGCTCCATGTCTATTGGAGAAAGGAAGGAAAGAAATACATGTAATGTATTTACAGGATGAGAGGAAACTTTTGTGTCTCCTTGATTTAGGAAAAGGAAAGAGATGTATTTATAGGATGAGACGAAAACTCTTTGTCTTCTGGAGTAAGGGCAAAGAAAGAGATGATACATTTACAGGATGAAGGGAAACCTGTGTCTTCTGGAGTACGCGAAAAGAAAGAGATGATGTGTTTGTAGAATGAGAGGAAACCTCCATGTCTTCTGGAATAAGGGAAAGGAAAGTGATGTATTTACAGGATAAGAAGAAACCTCCATGTCTGCTGGAGAAAGGGAAAGGAAAGAGATAATGTATTTACGAGATGAAAGGAAACCTCCATGTCTTCTGGAGTAAGCGAAAGGAAAGAGATGATGCATTTATAGAATGAGAGGAAGCTCCACGTCTTCTGAAGAAAGGAAGGAAAGAAATAATATATTTACAGGATGAGAGGAAACCTTCATTTCTCCTGGATTTAGGGAAAGGAAAGAGAATAAGTATCTATAGGAGTGGAAACATCCGTGTCTTCTGGAGTACGGGAAAGGAAAGGAATGATGTATTTATAGGATGAGAAGAAATCTCTGTGTCTTCTGGAACACGGGAAAGAAAAGAGATGATATATGTGCAGGATGGCAGGAAACCTCCATGTTTTCTGGAGTAAGCGAAAGGAAAGAAATGATACATTTGTATTTAAAGAATGAGAGGAAACCTCCATGTCTTCTGGAGAAAGGGAAAGGAAAGAAATGCTGTATTTATAGGATGAGAGGAAACCTTCCTGTCTTCTGGAGTAAGGGAAAGGAAAGAGACGATGGATTAATAGGATGAGAGGAAACCTCCATGTCTTCTTGAGTTAGGGAAAGGAAAGAGATGATGTATTTATAGGATGAAAGGAAACCTCCATGTCTTCTTGAGTTAGGGAAAGGAAAGAGATGATGTATTTATAGGATGAAAGGAAACCTCCATGTCTTCGTGGGAAAGGGAAAGGAAATAGATGATGTATTTACAGGATGAGAGGAAACCTTTGTGTCTGCTGAAGTAAGAGAAAGGAAAGGGATGATGTATTGATAGGATGAGAGGAAACATCTGTGTCTTCTTGAGTATGGGAAAGAAAAGAGATTATGTATTGATAGGATGAGAGGAAACCTCCATGTCTTCTGGAGTAAGGGAAAGGAAAAAGACGATGTATTTATAGGATGACAGAGAACCTCCATGTCTTCTGGAGTAAGAGAAAGGAAAGAGATGATTTATTTACAGTGTGAAAGCAAACCTCTAGTCTTCTGGAGTAAGGGAATGGAAAGAAATAATGTATTTACGGGATGAAAGGAAACCTCCATGTTTCCTGGAGACAGGGAAAGGAAAGAGATGATGTATTTGAAGGATGAGAGGAAACCTTTGTGTCTTCTCGAGTAAGGGAAATGAAAGAGACAATGTTTTTATTGGATGAAAGGAAACCTCCGTGTCATCTGGAGAAAGGGAAGGGGAAGAAACAATGAATTTACGGGATGAAAGGAAACCTCCATGTCTTCTGGAGTAAGGGAAGGGGAAGAAACAATGAATGGAATGAAAGGAAACCTCCATGTCTTCTGGAGTCAGGGAAAGGAAAGCGATAATGTATTTACAGGATGAGAGGAAACCTTCATGTCTCCTGGATTAAGGGAAAGGAAAGAGATGATGTATTTATAGCAATGGAAACCTCCGTCACTTCTGGAGTACGGGAAAGGAAAGGAATGATGTATTCATAGGATGAGAGGAAACCTCTGTGTCTTCTTGTGTACAGGAAAGAAAAGAGATGATGTATTTATAGGATGAAAGGAAACCTCTGTGTCTTCTTGTGTACAGGAAAGAAAAGAGATGATGTATTTATAGAATGAGAGGAAACCTTTGTGTCTTCTGGAATAAGGGAAAGGAAAGAGATGATGTATTTATAGGATGAAAGGAAACCTCTGTGTCTTCTGGAGTAAGGGAAAGGAAAGAGATGTATTTATAGAATGAGACGAAAACTCCTTGTCTTCTGGAGTAAGGGAAAGGGAAGTGATGATGTATTTACAGGATAAGAAGAAACCTCCATGTCTGCTGGAGGAAGGGAAAGGAAAGAAATAATGTATTTACGAGATGAAAGGAAACCTCCATGTCTTCTGGAGTAAGCGAAAGGAAAGAGATGATGCATTTATAGAATGAGAGGAAGCTCCACGTCTTCTGAAGAAAGGAAGGAAAGAAATAATATATTTACAGGATGAGAGGAAACCTTCGTTTCTCCTGGATTTAGGGAAAGGAAAGAGAATAAGTATTTATAGGAGTGGAATTATCCGTGTCTTCTGGAGTATGGGAAAGGAAAGGAATGATGTATTTATAGGATGAGAAGAAATTTCTGTGTCTTCTGGAACACGGGAAAGAAAAGAGATGATGTATGTGCAGGATGACAGGAAACCTCCATGTTTTCTGGAGTAAGCGAAAGGAAAGAAATTATGTACATTTGTATTTAAAGAATGAGAGGAAACCTCCATGTCTTCTGGAGAAAGGGAAAGGAAAGAAATGCTGTATTTATAGAATGAGAGGAAACCTTCCTGTCTTCTGGAGTAAGGGAAAGGAAAGAGATGATGGATTAATAGGATGAGAGGAAACCTCCATGTCTTCTTGAGTTAGGGAAAGGAAAGAGATGATGTATTTATAGGATGAAAGGAAACCTCCATGTCTTCGTGAGAAAGGGAAAGGAAATAGATGATGTTTTTACAGGATGAGAGGAAACCTTTGTGTCTGCTGGAGTAAGAGAAAGGAAAGGGATGATGTATTGATAGGATGAGAGGAAACATCCGTGTCTTTTGGAGTAAGCGAAAGGAAAGGGACGATGTATTTTAAGATGAGAGGAAACCTCCCTGTCTTCTGGAGTAAGAGGAAGGAAACAGATGATGTATTTACAGCATGAAAGCAAATCTCCATGTCTTCTGGAGTAAGGGAAAGGAAAGAAACGATGTATTTATAGGATGAAAGGAAACCTCCATGCCTTCTGGAGTAAAGGAAAGAAAATACCATGTATTTTTCTATATGAAAGCAAACCTCCATTTCTCTTAAGTAAGGGAAAGGAAATTAATAATGTATTTACAGGTTAAGAAGAAACCTACATATCTTTTCGAGTAAGCAAAAGCAAAACTCCACCACACTCCAGTAGTTTCTCAACATACACAACATAGGCAAACTCTTATGGTTTACTGGACCAAATCCATCAGATTCCACTGGCAGTGCTTCAGGCCTCCCGGCCCAAGTCTGTCATACCTCAACAAAAATTTAGTCAAACCAGCATGTCCATATCCACCAAAATCTACCAAATTTTTTTTTTTGTGGGGTGGGGGGAAGGGGACGGTGGATTTTGATGGAGTTGGTAGGAGTTGGTAAGGTTAGGGTTAACCCTAACCCCCTAGGCCCTTGTTGCTTACAACCATCCTCAATCCTCCAAAATCCTCCAAAATTTTCCAAAATTTTGCAACTCCGCCTAAATTTTTCAAAATTGTCAGACAGTCCTGCCTCAAAATGCATTCATCCTCAATCCTCCAAAATCCTCCTCATCCCAAAACTTTGCACTCGTGTTTAAATGAAAGATAACCAACGCCAAATCCTTCAAAATCATCAGACAGTCCTGCCTCAAAATGCATTCATCCTCAATCCTCCAAAATCCTCTTGTGCTTCAATCACCATTCATCCTCAATCCTCCAAAATCCTCATGTGCTTCAATCACCATTCATCCTCAATCCTCCAGAATCCTCATTTGATTCAATCACCATTCATCCTCAATCCTCTAGAATCCTCCAAAACCGCCAGGAGGATTTTGGAGGAGTGAGGTGGGTTAGGGTTAAAGTAAACAAGTAAAAAAATTTTTTTACAATTGTAAGATACATTTCAGAATACAGCAGTGATGTACCGGTATCCTGTTGGACAACTTACTGCTTTCCCAATGAGCCTTCCACATTCCTTGGCCGGGAACTCAAACTGGTAGAGCGTGGGCAACTCCCGCATGGGCTGTGGATGCTGCTGGGCACCAGTGCTGGTGGTTGAGCCCGTGCACCTGCCACTGTCCAAGGAAGAACTGTCGCTGTTGGTCTCGGTGCTCAGATCCGATCCAGCTACAGAACTACAATTTTAAAAATTGAAAAACAAAAAATGAGAAATAGATGCCTTCGAGAAAAATGCTGCAAGAATTGAAACGTCAGGCCCTCTGACTTTTTATGAAAATTATTTTTAAAAAGAGTACACTGTGAGTCAAACTCTTGCTCAAAGGTGCTGTCATATTTCTACATGAACTATGGATAGTCATGGTCAGTGACTGACTGACCATGACTATCCATAAGTCATGTAAAAATATCAAATGACTTCTCGGAAGATTTCTAAAAGTCACTGTCGTTGTAATACATGTATGTGGATGTTATTCACAGAAGTGAGAGATACATGTTTATGTAGACAAATTTACAAAATCCAACTTAACACTGTGTATTGAGAACTGACAGATTTTCTTGAGTATGTTTTGAGAGCTGATAATAGTTTTTGTTGACAAAAAAACCCAGACAGGCTCAGGTGGATTGCAATGAAAGGAGGCTCTAAAATCTCTTTGAAGAAAGGGAGCTACTTGTCATTGAAAACCTTATCTAAGTTACATGCGTGGCTTGACATTGAGACCCTGGATTGGAAAAATAACAAAATACCTGTAGACAGTCCCCAAAAAACTTTTCAAGTTGATTTTGTGAAAAATCCGACTGACCCAAGGAACTGTTCTTTGTGTGGATAGATGTCGTTCTCGTACCTTCTCTGTTGCAGTATTGCACCAACACAGAGGCACATGGTTCATTGGTTTACAGCTTTGTAAATATAATCCGGTTTATTTTCTACAGTGGGAATGTAAATGTACCATTCTACTGAGGTGAACTGGAAGGGTCTTTTGGGAAAATAAGCTACCCATACCCCTACCCTGCAAAATGCAGAACTGTGCATCAGGTGTATAAGTATGCATTGAGCCATCAACACCAGTGCATAAATGGGACATCTCTGAAACAATGGGAGTTAGTCCCATCCAACAATGCCACAGTTGTACTCTGCTGCAGTTGGTGACCACAGACTCTTGGGCAGTTTGGCCTTGAATAGTTTGACTGGATCTTGCTGCATTGGGCAGGCTTGTCATTTTGATAAGTGTTGCACGTTGCATGTTGCATATTTAGCAGAGTTTCTGGCTAGAATGCCTTAAGGGTTTTAGCAAAATGTGACAAACTTTTAGCTTGAATAATTTTTTTTAAATACCATGACATTCAAGGTAATATCTTACTTCTTCCTGAGAGTCAAACTAAGTGTTCAAAAATGTTTAATTTGCACGTGTACAATATTTTACAGAATTTCTCCCATTTTCCTGCCTCAAGCCCGTTCTGGATAAACTCTCAGTGCTGAGATTTGTTTTAAAAAGTTTGAGCAATAAACTCTAGAGATAGTTTTTTGGGTCAAAGTTTCATCTCTATGGTCTTTAACTTTTACATTGGATAATCGATATACCGAATATTCACATTGGATTTCCGATATATTGATTATTGAGAATTCTGATATCGACAGTGCTTAGTACACATTGCAATTGACAACGAGTTCAAGGGCCCAACTGCACATCAACTACACTATGTTTCTCACCCTTCAGGATGACTCTGCAAGCTCGTAGTTGGCGACACCAGGGATTCCTCCTTCGGTACCTCGTCCACCTGGTCCATGGCAGCGGCCCAATCAAGGGTCAGGGTGCCAGACTCGCAACGCTCCTGAGCATCACCTGGTAGAGTACTGCTGGGTGGAAGCGACGACTCCTCGGACATCTGCACCGACTGCATCACCGATTCCTCAACCGGAGTAATCAACTCTTCTTTATAACTGCTCTCTGGTGCAGCAGCTTCGTGCGTGTCCATCATTGCAAACATGTCTTGTGCTTCATCGCCTATCGAGCGCTGCTTGTCCCCAGTGCGAGAAAGGTCCTGATCGGATGACTTTTCAGTTGGTGAGACCAGCTCTTCTGCACCGATCCCGCTATCACTGTGCGAGGTCACTTGCAGGTCACTGTTTTGGGTAGTGGCAATCTTACTTGGTTCTTCTCGTTCTGAAGCCTTATCTTCCACAACTTTCTCCGCTTTGCTTTCTTGCTCTCTCCTAGCCCGTCGTTCTTCCTCCTTCCTTGCTGCTCTTCGCTTGTACAAATACACGCCTACTAAACCAGCAGTCAACGCCGTGCCGCACACGGCTACATACTTTGTGTAACGCAACTGCGCCATGTCTTTCACTTTTCAAGAAAACTCTTTTTTTAACAGAAAACAAAAATGCCAACTGGCACACAAACGACACTTCGTGAATTCCTATATAAAACCAATCGCTGTACAATCGGAAACTAAATCACCCACTCCTGATGGAAATAATTTACGTAGTATCAAAAAAACAGCAGAGGAAAAAAATGGAATATTTAAGTTCTCGAGTCTAGTACAGGCTGGCTTTGTAATAGGTAGACTGGCAATATATTTCGGTCCGATAATAGCCTCAGTACAATGTTTGAAGGTGGTCTTCGTCGGAATTGTGCGAAAACATTGGTGCTGTGATGCCGCTCTGTCATCTGCATTGCCATTAAGGGCCAGCTGTAGGGAAAAAGCAATACCAGCATAAGTCAGCAAGGTATTTTTTCTTTCTAAAAACCAAACGATACAATCAGAGTAATGCAGCAACGTACATGTATTCCTTTTCTGCACTATCTTTTCATTGTTTTAGACATTGAGAACATGAAGCTCATCTTTACAATTATTTCAGAAATAGTATTGAGGTTGAGTATTATCTTTTTAATTATACTGCAACTGCTGTGCAGGCTCAACCTCTAGGCTTCAGTTACTATTATCAACCCTAACCCCCTAGGCTCTTGCACTAGAAAGTATACCAAACCTAACAAATTTCAACAGCTGCATACAGGTCTGTAAGTACTGGTACCAAAACTGCCAAACTCCAACAGGCCTTGTACGGGGAACAGTACTAAACCTGCCAAACTCCAACTGTTGGAGTTTGATTGACTTGGTATTGATGGGCCTATGCATTGTCGAGTGATTGGATAGGGATGGTACCAAACCTAACAAAATAAAGCAATATATTTGAACAGAAGTATAGTGGGGACCCTGGGTGAGCGTACCCACGAAGAAATGCCTGTGAACTCCCCCAAACTCCAATGTACATGCACATTTGACCACAAACTGTGCCGAGGACCGTGGGTGAGCATACCCACGAAGAAATGCCAGTGAACTCCCTCAAACTCCAACGTGTTCACAAATCTCATGCCCTTCTGCCCCGAACCTCACAAAATTCAACAGGGTCTCCCTGGGCCTTTGGTACCCAGTCAATCAAAGTCCAACACCAGCTGGCCAGTGTTCGGTACCAACCCTGCCAAAATCAAGCAAAACCCGCTGTTGGAGCTTGATGGGCTCAGGGTTGTTAGGGTTAATGTCACATTTCTCAGTGAACTTTTGCAGTTACAAGTTACATCCCTGTTAAAAAATAGAATACAAATACCTCAACTTTTTCACGCATGACTATTTTCATACAACTTTGTCATCATGTGCAAGTAAAGTCTGGTAGGAATATCAGCGCATAAATTAAAGTCCATCAAGTTTTTTATCTTCAAAATATATGTCTAAATATGATTTGTGTTTTCTGCAAAAGAATTTCTTGTGATCCAAAAATGTTAGAAAGGTTTGGCAAGTGAATCCACTACCATGACTACAGGTTGCATCACACAGCATTAAGTCCAGGAAAGAATTCCATACATGGCCATCACTAATTTTTCCCTGCAATGACCTATCAACCGTCAGAAAGCGATAACATGTCCTAAAAAGTCAAACTGGAAAAAATGTTGCAACCGGACGCCACTTTTGTCTTCATATATCATCTCAATGAAGGTCACTCATTGCAAAAATGATGATAAGACCGTGAACCTGGGAGTGGGACTGAGAAACATATTTCCAATTTTGTTAGGAAATATTTTTTTAAAATTCTTGACTCTCCATAGAGTCAAAACATACTTTGTACACAATATTATTAATAGCGGAAGTGGCGTCAGGTTGCAACATTTTTCCGTCAAATTTAGCCGGGAAAATATTATTGAAGCTTTGACTGAAGAAAAAAACCCCAATTAGGCCCAAAAAAAAAGTCTCCGGTTTCTGGTATGCGCGCGCGTCGCCGTAGCCATGCGCGTCGGCAAAATGAAAAAGTTTTTTTTTCAATACAATATGATGTTTCAAAACCGCCAAACTCACTGGTTTGACTGGACTTCTGCTGCTGCACAATTTCTACGTGTTTTTAGATGGGGTTATGATCGAGAATAAGATTTATGTGGCCTCTCTGGGCTCCCATATATTTGCACTAAGTTTAGTCGGGCACCATTTCCAGTCATCAGCCGACATTTGAAGCCAAAAAAAAAAAAAAACAGGTAAAAAAAAAAAAAAAAGCCGCGTCGCCGCACCACTTTTGGGGCAAGCTCCATACCAGAAACCGGAGACTTTTTTTTTTTGGCCCTAACTTAGAAGTTTTCAGACCACTCTCGTACTGGTTTGTGCACTAGCAGTAGCAGACTAGGGTGTCAAGTGATTTCCAGGTATGGAATTCTTCTCACAGTCAGTTTTGCAAATTGCGCAACTAAAAGAAATAGCATGGAAATGCATTAACCATGGCATTAACCACGTACACGTCAGGTCAGGCATTTCAGGAGTTCAAAAATGCTGACATGAAAAAAAAACCTGATAAAAATAAGAAGGAAAGAAAAAGAAAGAAAAGGGACAGTTATAAAAAAAACGATGAATTATTATACATAAGGGGATGTGAATCCCTGCTACCATGGCACTCAATTGTTCATTATTTATAGTCTTAAAAATTATTTTAAAATAATGCAATCAGGTTTCAGGCCCGTCATTATTTTCATCACGCGAATTCCATCTCCATGCATCACGTCCATGTTGTTTGGGCATATGGTAAGACTCCACCAACATGCTGAAAACGCCACGTGTGACCGACATTACAACACTCATTTATCACGATATAAAATAAATGGCAAGACTATTACAACCAACACCGGAAGGAGAGTACACTTTGCATACGTAAATTGTTATAATTGCAATATTTACCTCAGTGCAAAGGAGAATTTTAGACAAAATTCTCCGCAACTTCAACTCAAGACCACTACCACGTGGGAAACTCAGCAACGGAGTAAGGAAAAGGGGGCACGGTTGTAATTAACACGGATACTATACTTTGGTTTAAAAAAAAGATTTTTGTGTGGATATTAATCAAATGGAGAAAATACCTTAAATGTACATTTTATATATAGTTTTAAAGTATAAAAATATTTTATTTCTTGAAAATTGTTGAAAGATTATGACCACTATTATACAAATTAACATAGGACTGTGTCCCCCTGGCTATTTAGGCATTTAACGGGTTCCGTGAAAATCCATGAGCAATATCGCATCGATATACACAGACAGAAAGATGTGATCCGCCCAAAACAGAGAGCTATCTGTCACAATTTCACTAGACTTCGAAATGGCAATATCACTTTCAAGATACGATATCAAAGTTTAGTTACTAGTCGCTTCGTATTTCAAATCTATTTTGAAAAAATCACTGACAATTTATGTTTTGGAGGATTATTTTATTATGGTCTTACAATCATCTTTCGAATCGGTTGTTATTTGGTCAAACCAAAACAAAAATACATCAGGCAAAAATATACCATTTTTTTGTAGGGGAAATGTAAACTATCCTACATGAAATAATCTTCAATACGTGTACAAATTATCCAATAGAAACGTAAACAGACCTTATTTTGTTTTAAATGAATACTCATATAATTGAGAAATATTCAAAATTTGGACTCCTCTGCATTACTGTAACTAAAAAGAATATAAATAATTGTACTGCCCTTACCCATTTTTGTAAATGGATTATTCTGGTCCGATCAGCTGGACGGCTTTATTAAATGCATGCATACACATGCGCATGACCCGATGTCGTGATGTCAGATCTGTAGTCCTGTATATTATTTTCAGTCGAATGAAAACAAACTGCAGTCATTCGCGGACTTTGGAATGTGAATTTACCGCGATATTGCTTTTATTCCAAAAAAGCTTTTGTCATTGAAGTTTGAGCTGAAATTCAAACGACGATTAACCAGAACAGGATGCTGTACGTTACATTTCTTCAGCGGGAGTATTGACTGAGTGTGGTGGGAAAAAAGATGATGTAATTTTCCAAAACGTCAAGGGCTCAAACTGCACAAAGTGTGTGCTTTGTCTATGGCGGGTTTTTGTGTTCGCCGGCTGCTTTGTTCGCGTTGTTATGATCGGTTCTTTTAGTCGATTTTACCGCCCAGTTTTCCACTTCGGGAAGACAGGATGGAGAGTGTTGGAGATTTTGAGTACAGCAAGAAAGATCTGATCGGCCACGGGGCTTTTGCAGTTGTTTTTAGAGGGAGGAGAAAACAGGTAGGCCTATTTTATAAAACCAAAATAGTTTATTTACTTTTGCCTGATCAAGTTGTGATGTAAATGTAAACAAAAACAATTGTTTGTTTGTACATTTTAATTTTGCTGCCAGATATTGCTGGAGAGATCATTGCTGAATGAACTTACAAAGAGTAATTCCTTAATTTTACTTAATTGCAAGATATGTCATCATGTACGTGAAATTATGAAAACTAACGTAAATGATTTCAGTGAAATATTTTGAAAGATCGCCAGACCATGTCCAAATGTTAAAAAAGGCGATAAGTTGGGTCCAAGTTACTCGGACTAGTTCAGTTGTACTTGTAAAAAGTTGTATTTGTAATATTTCTACTACTCACCCAAACTTAAGCGCCATGTTAAAAACTTGATTGTGTTTGTGAAATTTGATGTTAGCTTTTATAGACGACTAGTAAATTTTTATAAATTGTTTGAACTGTAAACAAAGATACACACGTATGATATTGGGCTTTATTTACATTATTTAATGTGATAACATATTTTGTGGTAAATTTTTGTTTCAAAGATATCCCTATTTTGTTTTGCCTCTAAGGTTGAGAGGACTTACGTCAAATGGTTCAGCAGATGCACATTTTTCACAATTGTTTCCTTTATACAATAAAAAGAATCCAAACATTTTATGCATATAAATTATACAATAACGATTCTCAGTCCCGAATTCATGGGGTGTTTTTCATGTAAATTTAACAATTAATGACCATCACTGACTCTCAGATTTGCATTCATCTATGTGTGTGATGAAGAAATGGAGCAGCAAGTGCAAATTACCACATTTTCCAGCATTCCACTCAAATTATTCCCAATGTAAATAATTGGATGTTAAAACTTTGAACTTGCAGAGATCAGAGGAGACTGTGGCAATCAAGTGCATCAATAAGAAGAATCTGTCCAAGTCTCAGACCCTGCCAGAAAAAGAGATTGAAATCTTGAAGGTGAGATAAAAAAAAGTTAATCCAGAATGTGACACAATGTAAATATAATGAATAGTCATTAAACTAGTTGTTTCTGTTGGTGGTTTTCTGACAAAGCATAGACAGATATGAATAGGCTGGTATTTTGTCCTGGATTTGTTTGCTCATATTCATATTCAGGGAAAGTTGAGTTAACTTCCAGTAGCCTTCCGAAAATTGAAGTCAAAACAAAAGTGTGATCCCCAATTAGTCCCCATTATGAAAGTCATTTCCTTTCTGAGGCTAGGTTTTCCCCAGGTCAGTCATAGATACAGGTGGTTACATAAGTACATGATTGTGTTTGTGACTGGCTTAATAAGGGTCAGGGACAGAGTCAGAACCTTCATTGAAAGTAAAATGTGTATTGCAGCTATGAAACATGTACCTGGGAAGTTGTCAAAGTTGAGAAAAGTCTTGTTTTCATTTTCCGTTTTATGCTTGTTTCATTGTTATTGAGTTGCTCCTTACAGGTAGCGTAGATCATATGAGTTTTGACGCTTGTGCATTTTTTTCATTTGAAGCAACACAAGTTCTTAAAATCTGAAGACGGGTGCTTAACAACTAGTAGCCTGATGAAGTCTTAGCTCTGTGAATGCTGTATTCCGGGAAAACAATATTCTAGGAATAACTAGGATCTTGGTTTCTGTTAGAAAGTTGCTGAGTCATGTTTTGAATTGTGCGTGAAATCAGCGTCCGGGACACGTTGTCATTCAGCCGATTGTAGCTACGCGATGTCATGCGCTGAACTTACAAATAATACGCACACCATTTTCAACAGTAATTTTGTCAGTTAGTTTTTGGATAGCTGCAAATGTTATATCTACGGTACCTTGAACTTGGCCTTAATTTGGCCTATCAGTGTTAGTTTGCAAAACATACCTGAAAAGATGGTCAAAGTACATGTAGACTTTATGTACATGTACACGTATGCCTTACTTACTGTGTACTGGTGGATTTTCTAAGGGGTCAAGTTTGTTTACTTGTGAACTTTGTTGAGACATCGTTTAGAGCTGCAATCAGCTCAATGAGAACTTGTCCCGGATGCCGATTTCGGGCACAATTCAACACATGACTCGGCAACTTTTGAATTGAAATTGAGATGTAATACAGTTTTCTAAGAATATACAGCATTCATTGAGCTAAAACATCTTCAGGTTAGTTGTTAAGCACTCGTCTTTAGATTTTGAGCACTTTTGTTGCTTCAAATTAAAAAAATGCACAAATGATCTACCCTTCCTTTTAAGTCCTTGTTCAAGTATTATTGTAAACTTATATTTTTTATTTCCCCCCCCCCCTCACACTTCAGGATCTTCATCATGAAAATGTTGTGTCACTTCTTCATTTCAAGGTAAGACACTTTTGGATCCTGTAAAAACCTTGGCAATTAACTCAAGCAATCTGTCTAAGATGTGACCCTGGTTCTCCTGATAGTTGCCATGGTTACTCCTTGTAAGTCTGACTGTCTCCATGGTTTGCAAGGCCAAAAAACATGAGGCGACTCAGCTGCTAAATTGTTGCCTGAAGATTTTGTTAAATGTCACCCTGGCATAACCCCAGACTGTTTGGACATTATGAACATTTGCTGTGGAAGTTTATGGAAATTTTCTTCGAAATGAAAATTGTGTACTATTAACCTTTGCTGTTTATACTGATCCATTTTATATTTGGGAACGTTTAAAATCAAGGTGTTATTTTCCTTCTCGGATTACCTATATTCTTTGGCTTTTTTGTGCCAGTCGTACAGTGCCAATCATACAGTGGCCACTGAACCACATATATATGCAGACATTTTTCAAAAACCATTTTTATGTAATTTCAGCAATTTGAGATTTCAAGGTTGAGTTAAATAGACATTCACTTGTCTGGATTGGCTAAAGTTTGACACAGCATTGTTTGCTTTGCAGAAACTTTTTATTATTATTATTATTATTTATTTGGCATTAAAAACACAAACAACAAACATTCACAAAATAAGAGAAAACCAAAAACCAAGAAAACAAAAACGAACATGACGAAAGCCAGGGGCATATGCCCGGAATTAAACAAGTTTACCTAAAAACTGTGGCCCGAAGGCCTTCAATTCCAATACCTCTGGCTACACAAAGAATATATAAATCTATAAAAATGTGTTAACAATAAAAACATAGATGTGCATGCAAAGAACTAGAACATGTTATCATCAAAATCAGCCAAAAGTAGACTTTGGACAAATGTTGGCATTTTTTTAAGACCTGGTTTGGTCAGACAAGTCAGACGTGCACATTTGTTTTACGATCTCTTTCCACATAATGTATGTACCAATTTCTAATGCAATTTAGTGATTTTTTGTCCTTGAAAAAGTAGAGGTACCCGCATATAACCAACCTTGAAAGAGTACATTTATGCAAATTAGCATGTAGTCTACAAGTGCATACGGTCTTACAATTGTGGTAGATGTCAACAAAAAGTGGTTTGAAAACATATCCCCCAAAATTGTGTCAGGAAATGTTTGGGTTGACTGGGCTCTAATTTAGGAAAGCTTCAATGTACGGGATGTGAATTGGTAAAATAACCGTAATTACATCTACAATTGCATGAGTACACAGTGTACAATTTTGTGTTAACCATTGAGCTACAATGTATTAAAAGTACATGCGCTTAATATACTGTGTACATTTTGTGACAAAACCAATACAGGTGTGCAGGCCCAAACTTACTCCCATTCATTCGCAGTACATACATGATGTAAGCTAAGAAACCTTGCATTGTTATTTAAATTCTGGCATCATAAAGGTTTCTAATTGGTCAGTGAGCAAAGTTCAGCTACTGGTCATGCGCTGCAAACATGATGGGGGGGGGGGTCAGTGTTTGGAACTGTTTTGGCTTATCCCTTTCGGTGAGAGGCCTAGGTCAGTTTAAAAGGCAAACAAGTTGAGTTTGCTTTCATCCAAGTTGAACTGGGCTCAGGTCGACCTGCAATTTGCTTGCGCTGTGCAAAACTATAGGCTTGGTCAGGTGTTCATCAATAATGTCCATGATGGTAACTGACTGCTAACAAATTTATAAACGCTAGCCACGTGCTGTAATGTACGAAGCACGGACAGTGACCTCACAGGGCTACAATATGCAAATCAGTTGATGAAGAATGAACCGTTAATGCCAGCTAGTGTTTTTGTTTTTATCAACCAGATACCATTAACGGATACTGTTGACCAGCGCCTTGACCAAAGCTATAGTTCCGTCGTGGTGCAAGCAAATTAATCGCAGGTCAGCCTGAGGCCGGTTTTAGAGCACTCTCATATTGTTATTACATTGGAGCATCTCGACCATTTTGTTATGCGAAAGCAAAAATATTGTATTCAATTTGAAACTTTGCTGTTAAAATAATTGCATCTCCCACAATAATTCATTCATAACTCTCCAAAATTTGCTGTACATTTAGAAGTGTTGGAAGGATGTTTTGGCATAAATTTTCATGGGCACATACTGGTATTTCAGCTTCTTGTGCAATGACTCAGGCATGCAACATATCCTTGGATCAGGTGATTTTCTCGTTTTTCACGTCAAACTCGTTTTTCCACATCAAACTCGTTTTTCACATCATGCCATTAGAAAGTAAAAAAAAAAAACACTGTAGAAAGTCTTGTAGAGGTTATTCTTTCTTCCCAGTTGCATGCCTGAATGACCAGCTGTATGAAAGAGAGTTTCAGTTGTTGTACAACTTCCTCTTCAGTCACAAAAGAACATTTCTACCCAAATCCTTACATTCACAAGCTAATGTTGATTCAGTACGTACTAAATGTTGCAAAGCCAGCTGTTTAAATTCAGTGTATGCACATGATGCATACAATGGTACAATCATGTACAACAAGGTTGCATTTAATGTCATTGTTCTTGAGGTTATATCGGGCACTCAATATCTACGCGATCACATTATGCCTATCTAATATCACAGATATGGGTCAGGTACGGTACATACATGTATATGTTTCCGTGCTCTATGGGCCGTATATATACATGTACGTCATCCCATTATAGAGGTGTCATGTAAAACATATTTTTATAAAGTAGTGGTTATATTGAGTGTTTTACACTGATGTTCCTAGATGCCTATCAGCATTTACAATAAAAACAGCTAGTTGATGTTACATTAATTGCTCATACTGTGAAAGTCTTACAAGTTACAAACAGTATGTACATGTACATGACATGTACATGTTTGCACATTCTGTGCATTCCGTACAGCGTGATCAATAATATATCAACAGCTAGTTCTTCAAAGATTGTTTTCAATGCAAATTCAGTTTAAGAATCTCTGTGTGTTGTGTCACCAACAAAGGCTGAACCACACGTATACATTTGTGAATAGAATCAACTTATGATGTCAGTCCCCCAAAATAGCCATTGCATCACACTGCACCCTGGGCTGCATGGTTCCGAGTCTGTTTACCTCCCATCTGTGTAGGAGTGGTGTGATATTTTAGGCCAGATTTTAAAAGTGTCTGATTCAAACAGCGCTATTATATTATGAAGAAAAAAAGTGTGAAAAGAGTCCAGGCTTTGCAACACTGAAATCATATGTAGCCAGTTTGCAACTAGTCATGCCAGTAGGCCTACAATAGCGAAACGATCTAACTGCCCATGAGGATAAAAAAAAAACGAAGAAAAGAAAGAGGTTTTGTACGTAAAAAAAAAATGCATAACTGTGCCAGTAATTGTTCCGAATAAGTGTATTTTTCAGCATCCTCAGGTTGAAATACAATTCTGCTTAAATTTTGCATATTATACTAAAAATGTACTGTAGATCGACTGTCAAGATACATCAGTACAAACTACAGCATGCATGCATGTGACAATGAATGGACAACCGAGATGTGTACATCATGTATGTTAAAACCCAGAACATATATTTCCTTAATTTCCCTGGACATTTACCGGGGGGGGGGGGGGCAAATGCAGTTAAATAACGTTGCAATAAATTTTACTCACATATGTTCTGCATACACACGTATACATTGTAAATGTGATTAAATACATAATTTGAGGTCTATCATAGATTTTTATGCATAAACTGTTTCCTTTTGAATGGGTATGTGTGGTCATATCATGTACATCATGTACATTTTGTACATTGTACAGGTACATATAAACATACTTTTCTTCAGTACTGAATCCAGGTTCCTTGAAAGTCTTTCAATTTGCACAATCTGTTGGCTTTTTGTAAAATACCGGTACACGAAAGTTAATTTTGTATTAAATTGTAAATTGTGTTTACAACAAAACAATATATCAGACCCAAACATTACATGTGCAAACATTACAATAATCATGCACACCTTTACCAAAACAACACTTTGACCTTTCAATGTTGGCCTCCATTCGCTGAAGGTCACAATAATTGTTTTGATCACATGACTCATAGTATCAGGTGATACGCAAAAACAAGGTCACACACTGAACTGAAGGGCAGGCAGTGGCACTAGGTGTTTGACACACAGCTGGTTTGATACACGTACACACTGATGATCCATCTGTGTTGCACAACAGAGTTTCATACATCACAATAATTGGCACGCTTCCAAGATCCGATGATTTTCTGATATCTATTGTACACGTAAACATTGCCGGGTTGTACACATAAGCATCAATACTGGATTGTTCTGTGTACATATTGTAAATCATGCTGTAGGCATATAGGCCTACTGGTTTTACAGAGAACGTGATGATGTGAAGGCCAAAATCGACAATAATTGGTTTTGACAAGTGCTTATGAAATTATATTGTGCACTGTCTGTATTTCAGCCATATGGTGTTGTCAAAAGACGTCCTCTGAACGAAAGAGCACACAATAGAAGCAGACAGATATTGGGTGTATTGAAGGATAAATGTTGTTCAAAGTAAGGCAAAAACAATAATACTTCTGCCCTATCCTATTTTTTTAGGGGGGGGGGGAGAAATGAGGAAAAAAACGTGAAAACCATCAATTACTACCTTTTACCCTTTACTACTTGCAGACACCTCCATATGATCGTACACACACAAAATTGCCAAAAACAAAACATAAATTCCCTATACAGTGGCGTCTCGTTAATACAAACTCGTTCGGACCTAGCCAAATTGTTTGTTATATCAGAATTTTGTATTAAGAGGAACATCAGTCCCATTCCTTGTGCACATAAATGCACAGTCAGGACCAAGGCTTTTTGTTTGTTATAACCAGATTTTGTATTAACAGAGTTTGTACTAACGAGAGTCGACTGTATACCTACCCGGTACCTACCCTATTTTCAAATACCATGTAATCGGAAGCAGATTTCTTTTTTTGGCCTTATTTGCTGTTCTCCAGCAAATTGGAACAGTTGTACGTAAAACAAGCCATTGAGATCTATTAATTTATGATCAGCCGTGCCTTTGTATGATTACAAAAAAACCTCTTTCTGGCAAAACTACATGTAGGGACAGTTAAAATTGGTTAAAATCATTTAGAAAATACATTCGTTACCGGTATGTCTATAATGCACACATATAGGCCTATATTTATAAAGTTTTAGTTTATATATTTTATTTACCATATCATAGTGCACTTTTGCCATGTATAGCTCAGAGAATAATAAAACATGTAGGGCCCTATACACTATTATCAGGTTCAAAATATTCTCAGAAGCTTTTTTAAGCTATTGTGCTATATGTGTACACTGCCATTTTTGTGCATACACGCTGATCTTGGCATTGTTACAACTTCACTCCGCACTACAGAGTGTCATGTAAGGAATTTTGGCAAGATTCCCATTTTGTACACGTAGCGCCTAGAGGCATGTACATGTATCATTCAGAATCAAGTTTTAAAGTAGAGTCCATCATGTAATTTGGGAAATCAAAAGTTGCTGAGTCGTGTTTTGAATTGCGCCCAAATTCAGCATCCGGGACACTTTCCGATCACAGCTACGCACTGAACCAATGAATTATAGCAACTGCGTGCAGGTGTGCGTCGTGTCAACGCTTGCGCGCTTCGCGGAATTAAAAAATACAAACTTCTAACGGAAATTTCCAACAGTGCGTCTTTTGCTAAAAATAAAAACAAAAGCTGTTTCTAACTTTCTTTTGTTGTTGTTGCTTTACTGTCTTCTTAAATTATGTTATTATCAAACCCGTCAAAACTGACCAACCGGTAGTGCAGCCGGGAAATAGCCAGATTCCAAAAGTTGCAAACTAAAGTTTTAGTTTAATTAAAATAATTGTTTAAGTTCCCCTGTCTATATCTATCTCTATATTGTTTGTGTTGTTTATGATCTCTTATGATATTTCTATGATGGTATAATCTGTTGGTTGTTTTTCTAGATTTTTATTTTATTTTTTTTAATTTTAAAACTGTAAGATGATTGTCAGTCACCATTTTTTTCCTTATATGTACATAATTTTTGTATGGCCCTTCCTTTGTTTGTTTGAATTTGTCATATTTTCCTATGGAATTTTTGTTTTCTCTCTGAATAGTAAACAATAACAGTTTTGTATCCTCCAGTTAATTGTGACTAACTCTATCAACATACGTGTACATGAATCTATCCACAAGTCTCATATATATTGTTTTGTATGTGACCGATATAAATGTCATGAGATGGAAGAGCATTGTTGACATTGCAATTCATATCCGTGCAAGACAAGTGATTATGGGCTAGTTAAAATGTAATCTCAAGGAGTGTCCTTGTTATGTTACTTGTTTGCACAGGAAACGTCCACATCAATGTTCCTGGTCATGGAGTATTGCAACGGCGGTGACTTGGCAGACTACCTCCATGGTGAGAATGCACTATTCAATGTTGAGACAATAATATGAATCATCACTGATGTTATATCTGTCATAGTTCACATGTGGCTAGCAACTCTGGCATATGCCTTATTTAGAAGAGTCCATCAAATTGCATTTATACAATTGACCCTCGAGTGCACAATAAGCTCTGGCCGTGTTGCAAGAAGTCTTGCATGAAAGCTCTTACGTGAAATCAATCAGAATGATCTCTGCCAGAGCTTAAAAATGTGCAGCCGAAAAAGGTTATGTCGATGGCACATATGGAACACCATACATTTCGTCAAATTTCAGGGACAGACAGACAGACAGACAGACCACCAAGTGACATGTAGTTAGCTCCTGCCAGAACTTGAAATATGCAGATGAAATAATGGCACACTATTCAATCAATTCAATTCAAGAAGACTTTTATTCCATACTCCTTTGGGAAAATACGTCGATAATTAAAGAAAAGAAATCAGTTCATAGGAAAATCACAAAATCAAATAATCGACTATAGATACAATATTATATACACTTGGAACTAACAATAAAGTCAATAAGTATGGTCTATACTAAAAGAGAAAAGAGAGAGCCGAGGCTTGTAGAAAACAGCCCGTACAGACCCCCTTCTCTCCCCCCCCCCCCCCCCCCTCTCCCCCGAAGAAAAAAAAATTACAAACAAAACGAGGACGGAACAGACAAGACAGAACAGACATGACAAAAGCTGATTGCAAAATAATACAAAGAAGGAATGTAATATCTGAGGACGACTAAAAGCACTACATCCAGTGCCGGCTGGAAATGTTTCCGCAGAATCTGCACGGTGAATCAATTCATACAGATGCAGTTTCCTCTGGTGGAGAGTCATTGCAGCCCGGTAGTGTGTGAAAAACTCATTGCCCCTCCACTCCTAAGCAGTGTAATAATAACGCTGTCTTACGGGTAAGGCTGAATTCATCGTCGCCTCCAATTGCCATCAAGTAGGTTTTACAGAGAGCAAAATCTATTACTTCCACGGCACAGGGGGTACACTAGGTTCTTCAAGTATGCTAGAATACCCTCTTGTGGCCATTTTATATTGCAAGTTTGTGAATCCTCGTCACCAAATGTTGCAATATAGTAAGGAACGCAGACAGAAATGATGTCACATGAACCTCAAATTGACTTCAACATATTTGCAATGTTATTCATGCTTTCATGCCTTCAACTGTGAAAGTATTTTTCCAAGTAGCCAATGAGAAAACAGGAGTAAGGCCATACATACGGTATTTTGTGTTTCGTTTACTGAATACAACACCTTGTTATCTCTGTAATGAACATAAAAGTGAAATCAATATCACATGAAAAAAAAGCCCGGATTTTACAAGATAATTTTGAAGAACAAATGCAGCTTGGATTGACTTAAATTGATTTTTGTTACAAGGCATTTGATATTAATAAATGAGGTACATGTATTAATTCCTGTTATGCATTCCTCAGTACATCAACAAATTTGAATATCTTACAAAGCTTATTGTTTTATATTTGTCAATTCAGTGAAAGGGACCCTGAGTGAAGATACAATACGATTCTTCCTGAGGCAAATAGGTATGTGAATTAATTCAGTAGTTCCAAATAAATTTGATATTTCATTTCTTATGTTCAGAGACTGTCAGGAAGGGCTTAACATGAAAATCACTTCTTCTTCTTTTAAAAGGAGCACTTTTGAAAAAAATTCACCCCAATTGAAAATGTTTTTTTACCACAAAACGACGCAATGGTTTCACAATATTTGTGCTCAAATTACGCTGGCTTTATCCACTGCTGGAAACATAAGTAAGGCAAAAAATCGCTGCATGTAAACAAACTGGGTTTTTTTTTCAGCAAACACTAATATTTTGCGATCTTCGGACAAAAGTGTACCTATAATGCTTTGCGTTTGAAGTGAGCCAAAAAAATAAGTTATAAATGGTTCCTGCTACAGATATATGTGGTTGAGCTAACAGTGGAAGTTAATTTCAGTTCGTATACATTTTTTCAATACATGTCTATAAAAATGCATGAAATATTCAGTAATTGTAAAAATTGTAAAAAAAAAAAAATGGTTTAGTACATGTGCATGTTAACTGTTGAGGGTATCTGTGATAACATCAGATCACTCAGTGAATTGTGTCTCTGCTTGCAGCTGCAGCAATGATGGTTCTACATAGCAAAGGCATTATCCACAGAGACCTGAAACCACAGAACCTGCTGCTCAGTCACCAGTCCAAGAAGACCCCGCCTCCATCAGACATCAGAATCAAGATCGGTGAGTGTTATAGATGGTTGCGTGAACTACTCATAAGGGCTCCCGTCCATGAGATATACCCAAACGCACTGGTTTATACACTCAATTGCCGAGATTATATGCATGTTCAATTGTCATCTGAGTCTACATGAGGCTATAGATATAATAATAATAATAATAAAAAAATAGCAGGCATTTATATAGCGCTTTTACGCTGCAACGGGGTATCAAAGCGCTTTACAATTACTTTCCTTGTTTCAACGGGCAAACACTCCTGAAACCTTCTCAGCTCCCTTGGGGAGTATACAGCTCAATGCTGCCTGTTAGGTGCAAGCAAGCTAAATCAACCACAACAACCATCTGTGCCCTCACAGGTACCCATTTACTCCTGGGTGGGGGGGAAGCAATGAGTGACAAAGTACACGCACTATGACCCCAGGCAGGACTCGAACCCTGCACAACGTGCAGAATTGCCACAAATCTGATGCCCTTAACCACGAGGCCACAGCACTCCACATATAGATATAGCATTTTTGCAGTGGCCACTGGCATCCCAAAATGGCGCTGGACTGTGGCTTTCAAGTGTTTGTCATATTCACTCTTTCTTTGTCGGTGATGAAGGGATACGTATGCACAGAGACAATAAAAGAGCATTACCAATAGGCAAAGTTCCAAACATTTGGATCTTGTGGTCAAGTTCTGAAGGGTCCATTCTTTGGGAATCCCATTCTAATTCACGTCACCAATTTAGACTTTTTGTTTCCTTTGGTTTCAAGCTCACATTAGTGTAGGATTTCAGTTGGAAAACCTCCTAATGGTTTTCCTTTGCATTTTTTTTCCCCCAGCTGATTTTGGGTTTGCCCGGATTCTGGAGGAGGATATGATGGCAGCAACGCTGTGTGGATCTCCTCTATACATGGTAACAGAGTCAGTTTCCTGAAGTTGTGGTTTTTATTGTTTTATAAAGGGGGAAACCCCTGTACCGCCTGCCTGCATTATTCATGACTCTTGCAATTGTTTAGGAATCGGACGTCATGCAGTGTTATTCTTGGAAAATACATTTTGTTTTTCATTTTCATGGAAAATGGATAATAATAGTAATAGTTTATTCATTTAAATTATGCAAATTCCATGTGAAAATTGTCAAATTCGCAATGCATAAAATATACTCCAAACATGCCTAGAGATGGTGCATTATGCAGCCGATCCACAAACACCAAGGCAAGCTCCCCATGTATAGGAAAGCGCCAGTCTATAAGTCAAAGAGGCCTGAAGCAAGGATATGATCCTGTATAATTACAGAAATCCAAGTGTTTCTTTCAAATTGCATATAATGACCATTCTTGTAATACCTCAAATTCTCAATTTAAATGTCAGAATCCACTTACATCCCTGATGACTAGCTTAGGTTGAAAGTCTTTTTGGCTTTTCTGTTGTTTTAGGCACCAGAAGTCATCATGTCCCTGCAGTATGATGGCAAGGCTGACTTGTGGAGTCTGGGTACCATCATCTTCCAGTGTCTGACAGGGTCTGCGCCGTTCAAGGCCTCCAACCCTCAGGAGCTTAAGAAATACTACCAGCGAGCCAAGCATGTACTGCCTGAGTACGTCAAGTCTCAATGTTGTCAGAAAAACATTCGTAATCAAGTGTTTGCCATAGAGAGGCTACTTTTTTACATAGAGTGGCCACTTTTTGCTAAAGAGAGGCTACTTTTTGCCATAAAGACGCTACGTTTTCACAGAGTGGCTACTTTTTTACCATAGAGAAGCTACTTTTTGCCATAGAGAGGATACGTTTTCACAGAGAGGCTACTTTTTTGCCATAGAGGCTACTTTTTGCCATAGAGAGGCTACTTTTTGCCATAGAGAGGATACGTTTTCACAGAAAGGCTACTTTTTTGCCATAGAGGCTACTTTTTGCCATAGAGAGGCTACTTTTTGCCATAGAGAGGCTACTTTCTGCCATAGAGTGGCTACTTTTTGCCGTAAATAGGCTACTTTTTGCCCCAGAGTGGCTACTTTTGCCATAGAGAGACTACTTTTTTGCCATAGGCTACTTTTTGCCCTAGAATGGCCACTTTTTGCCATAGAGAGGCTACTTTTTGCCATAGAGAGGCAACGTTTTCAAAGAGTGGCTACTTTTTGCCATAGAGAGGTTACTTCTTGCCATAGAGAGGATATTTTCAACTAATAACAGTCAGCTTCTTACATTGTTTATCCTGCAGTGAATCACAGAGTTGTAGTCAATAAAACCCATAAGAAGTCTTGGGCCTAGCTGCATGTAGATTATGCTAACCACTGTTCTGTGAAATTATTGAGAAGAACATATGGCAGTAAAGTTTTGGTACGAAACAACCCGTGCGTTTTTGATCTTGGATTCAAGGTTTGTTTTGTTGCCTTTCAGTATTCCTCAGGGAACCTCAAAAGAATTGAAAGATCTTCTCATCCGGCTTCTGAAACGAAACCAGAAAGACAGGATAGAATTTGGTGAGTTGTGAACCTTCATATTTTCAAGCCAAACCATACAATAGTCTGCTAACAGAAACATTATAATGAACAATTTTATGTAACATTCATAGAAATACATGCGTTTTTTCTTAACACTAAAAGATTCTTGTTTATTTGTTCCTCATTTTATTTTATTTGTTCTTGATTGCCACAGATGCATTCTTCAGTCATCCATTTCTTGGAAAGAAATCACAACCTACCTCATGTGAGTACACACACATACTTGTTCCATAGTTGTGGGGACCACACGCCTGATGAGCGATAGTTATTGTGGGGACCCAAAACACTGTTGGGGCAGTAAAAAGTTCCCACAACTCTGTCCTATAATATCCCTGCCAACAAAAACTTCTCTACAACGTAGTCGGAGCTAACGTACCTTAACCTTGTAGCTCTTTGGAGCCATAAGCATGGGTGGATGTAACCGTACACTTTGCGGGTTTGTGACGTCTACACTCAAAAACATTCCAGGCCCGTAGCCAGCCTGGTGGCAAGGGGGGGGGGGAGCGTTTTTACCGTAAAGTAGACCTTTACTGTACTATCACTGCATCGCCTTCCTGATCTTTGGGACAGATCTTGTGGACACTAGACTAGGCCGCTAGCCACGCGCCTCGCGCTGCTACAACTACTGCAGACCAGAATAACGATACGGCAACGTGCAATGTGACGACTTATACATAGGCTATATAGTAGTGCGTGATGGAATATTTCCTGTTGAGCTATCCCCGCTTGTCAAAGAAGACTTTTTCCAAAGACACATTTTGAGTGAAACTAAAATGTGAATTGCAAGGAAAAAGTAGACCTGCGGCAGAAGGGGGGGGGGGTGTTTCGTTCAACCCCCCGACCAAAAAATAGATTCCTTTTTAAATTGCTATTTTTTATAGCAATACAAAAGTTATACACTTTTGAATGACACATCGACCAAAAAAAAACCGGCCCATGTTTTGAAATATAACTATACAATTCCAAATTATGAGCTGCCGGCAATATTTCCATTCTTGTGAGGTAGGCTGGTTCCTGCCCCACAACCAGTATTGATAATGTACGTATTCGGAAGCCAGTCTATTCGCAAGTTAGAGGATTGTAGAAGTCCAAAAAAAAAGAGGTTAACTGGTTGAAATGAAGCTTACAAGTTGAAAGCGTATAAATAGAAAAACATGTTAGCAGCACTAACATGATTTCCTTTGGTTTTATGACCCCAGCTGCCCCTATGCCAGTACCCAGTCGGACCCGCAGCTTCTTAGCCGATTCCCCCGAGCAACGCACCCTGTCGGTCTCCCCGCTGTCCGGCAACATGCCCATATCCTCCCCCGAGGACCAGCCCCCAAGAAAGCATCGGTCATCGTCTTCCCAGAGCGACAACAGCCGTGGTGGCGCCGTTTCCAGCTCGCCGGACAAGTATGGGACGGGGACGCCACAGAGTATCAACTCCCTGGATAACGAGATCGTAGAAGGGGTAAGGGATGATTTACATGCAACACAGGTCAAGGGAAGCCTCTCTTCATCTATGAGTGATCAAAATGTCAATTTTTTTTCATTTTCTGACCAAAACTATGTTTTCAGGAAAGTCATTTCTTTTTAGCTTAGAGTGGTTTAAAATGGTAACGTTTTAATCGTTTAAACATTTTCAACAAAGCGTAGGAAAATGCTCATTCATGAGACATTGTGTTGAAATAAAAATGACCATAATAATAAAATGTTTAACTTAGCAGTTTTCACAGGTTAACAAACATATCAAGTTTCACTTTGATGTTGCATATTTGTGGAATGGAAGGGGAATGGAATAAAAGAGAGAATTTGGCAACCCTCCCAGCAGCTTTCCAAAAAGGCACAAAAAGTGGCTTATAGGCCTATATTGGCCAAGAGTCATTGTCGTTTTCCAGGACATGAAAACTGGCAGCACTGTCTGTTCTATAAATAAATGTGCTCTGTGTACATATTTCCAAAATCAGAGTTCTGAATGATTTAATATTGTATCTTTGTTTCTGCAGGATTTTGTGCTAGTTTCTCCACACTTTCAATGTGAGTGCTTATTTTGTTTATTACCTTTTAACATCTTCATTATAATTAGTAAGTGCAGCAACATAGCAGACTCAAAGGTAGGGTACCTGTGCTTAATTTGGGGTGCGGCACCCTACTAATTTGTGGGGAGTGTGGCTAGTGGTTAGGATTCATGACTCATGATCAGAGGAGCAGGGGTTCAAATCCAGCTGCTGGTCATATGTTTAGTTCTAATAGGCAAGCCACTTCACCCCCACTTGCCTCTCTCCACCCAGGAGTAAATAGGTACTGGCATTAGCTGGGGAGTAACCTGCAATGGACTGGCATCCCATCCAGGGGGAGGAGAAATATTCTCAGTCGTTTCATGCCAAGTAAACCGGAGATAAATGCCGGCCTGATGGGCCACATTGGCTCATGACAGACTCTGCTTACTTTTTACCCTAAAACCTCAAAGCTGCCTATTTTTCACCTTTTGAAAAATTATATTCTGTCTTTTCAGGTACAGGGTTTGAGCAGTCACCAAAAAGCAGGCGGCTGGATCGCCAGAGATCAGTCAGGTGAGATAGAACGAGTAATCTACACCTACTGCACGATGAAAGTCTCTCACACAAAACTCCTGCATGCCAAGTAGCTTGTTACGTCTCTCGTCAAATCTGTCTCCATCTTGGCAAATGACTCGACACTCGTGCTAAAATGGACAGTAACAATGCTCTGAACTGGAACAAATAATACCGTTGATATTACTGAAGGACATGTATGCCTTTTCTGCTGTATGCGTTTCCACACTTGGGGCTATTTTTTTTCACGATGTACAGTTTGCTACAAATTGTAATGTAAAGTTGAACAAAGACATTGACTGGAGCAGGGTTTGGACGTGTCGGTGTGCACAGAGCCATTGCAGCCATGACAAAAGTTGGATCGAGGATCATCGGTCCACTAGTGGTTGATAGTTTCACGCAAACGCCCCTGGTTAAACAATTATTCATAAATACCTGAGACAGTTTACCCATTCCTGTTGGTCAAGAGCCCGTCACGTGGGTGGTTTTAAATGGTCGATAAAACACCGGCTGGCTGGTTTTAAATACTTCCCTGTGTCACATGAAATTTGGACTCCTATGAAATTTGATCCCTTTTACCCATGTATTGGTTGAATGTTTCATAGAGTCCCAAATTCACACTGCACTGGCACTGCTGCATTCTGCGCCACATTGTGCAGTACACTCCACGCGCACGTCAATCTCCATATAAGGAGATATTTTAGGACTATTGGCGAGAAGCGCATGCCATAAACATAGCAAGAGGGATGTCTAAAAAAGCAGGAAGTAAAATTGTTGAACAAAATCGTTTGAAAATTTATCATTTTCGACTTGTTTTGACTGTCTGACTGAAAGGTATTTATGAATGGAAATACATATGTGCTTGGCTGGTATTAAACAAGTACATTTAAAGCTGGCTTGGGGCCTGGTCGCTAATAATGGTCCAAGCCGAAGGTGCAACCATAGAGGGAACAACATTAATAGGATCAACCTGGCTGGGACCCAACAATTAACGGGCACAATCTCGAATAAACCACCAATTAAAGTTAAAAGTTAAAGGTTGGTGGGTCCAGAATTAACGCTCACACAAACTGAGCAAGGGACATTTGGCTCGGGCCATTATCAGCGTCCAGGCCCCAAGCCGGTTTTAAAAGTACTTCTTTAAAATCGGCCACGCACATATTTATTCCCCTATTAAAATGTCATCACGAAACTCCTTGGTACTGGCTCTCTGCTGTGGACTATAATGTGCACGGCTTTTGTAACCAGCGATGTGACCAACTTCGGTATAGACTGGTGCCCAAACTAGGGCTAACTGTTGTCCACCAGGGTGGGTTAGAGCGAAGATAGTTGAAGTGTGATATAACCGTAGCTCTTTGCTCCATGCCTGTGCATCTTGACCTCATAGTAACCCCATATGTTCTTGCTTTGGTCTGCTTTGGTCTCCACAGTGACCCTCCCCAAGACCCCAGGCGTAGCTCCCTCCCCTCCCCTCCTACCCCCGTGGCCATGTTTACCACTCAAGCACCGGGGGCTTGCTCGCCGACAAACGGAAGCCAGTCTCCAAACGAGAGGTGGGTGTGATTGCCGGGAAAATGGCTTTTTACTTGGAACCTTTGTGAATCCGTTCAGTTCCTTAAAGCTACAGTCCATCATTTGTAATTTGTGCATTTTGTTCTTTTGAAGCAACAAAAGAGTTCAAAATCTAATGAAGGATACTGAGCAACTAACCTGATGAAGTTTCAGCTAAGCTTCAGCTGTACATTCCGAGAAAAGCAGCATTCTAAGATCTCAATTTCAAATCAAAAGTTACTGAATCATGTTTTGAATTGTTTTGAATTGCAGCTATACGCGGCGTCGCGCACTGATCCGACGAATTATAACAACCGCGCGCACGTGTGCGTCGTTCCAATACTTGTGCGCGCTGCGCTGAATAACAAAACGAACTACTAATTAAATTTTATGGTGCTTCTTAAGAATCACCGTTGGAAATACCTTCTTTCGTTGATTACTTCAAAATGACAGCTTCCCAGAAAGAATAATTTCACAGGGAGTTTAGTTCCCTTACTGTCTTTCAACCAAGTTTGTTTTTCAACAATAATTACGCCAGTTACATTTCGGATGGCTGCAAATGATGGACTATAGCTTTAACTTTGCAGGAAATGAATGGCACATCTTTTGCATTTGTAAGGGCATTGAGCCCTGTAACAAAGCATCGTTCTGGCAAAATAAGACAGAACTGGGCCGAGGTCGAAATGAGGGTTTGCGGGTATTAGAAAAGAGCATAAACTTCTCCTTACAGTATTGTTTGTTGCAATTCAATCGGACATTCCATTGACAAGTTACGGTTGTTTAAAGTTTGCTTTATTGACATGTCAAAAAAAGTAAAAGACAGAGAAAAAGGCCTTAAAAAGTTTTGAGTTTTGTGTTCGTGGAAATAAAAGATGCCAATTGTCTAGCCTTAAAAACATTTTTATTCCATGATTTTTATACTATTTATTGTAAAACAAGTGTAGTAGGCGTACTAAAGATTGCATATATCAATCAATCTGAAAATCAGGAAAAAAGACACCCCGTTTGCATTTTTCTCCACTACGGCCTGTGCCCAGTTTCGTTTCATTTTGCCAGAGCACCTCACATATTTTAATGGCAACAAGCGTTCACCATCTCATGCCAAAAAGATCACACACCGTCTGTATCAATAATTATACAGTACACTTTTTCTTTGGATGGACTTTCATGGCATGCAATATTATACAAATATTGAATGCTTCGAGTGGTGTAGTAAAACTAGCCGCCCGAGGTGATCCATGGACATTCTATTTTCCCGAGGCGAAGCCGAGTGAAAATAGAATGGTCCATGGATCACCGAGGGAGGCTAGCTTTACTTCACCACGAGATAAAGCATTCAATATTTGTTTTATAACACTTCACCCACAGACTCTGCTTGATTTTAATATTTTAAATTATCTAAATCTGAACACAGTTGAAATAAACTTCAATTTCAATACAAAATTGGTGGCAAATGTATTTCTCTCTTCCAAACTACCCCTTCACGAAATGTTTGAACCCAAGTCTGCGGCGCGCTCTCTTTGGAACAATACGCGCAACGTGCACACCAGCATCCATTTGCACACAAATACTGCGCCGTGGAAATAGTACTTTGGTTGCTAATGGTATAGTACTTTGGTTGCTACGGGTATAGTACTTTTGGCCGTGCACAGAAAGATAGCAAAATTAGAAAGTAACATGTGACTGGCTCTCGGCCAATCAAGACACAGAATCTGTGGGTGAGGTGTTATAATAAGTGACATTCAGCCCTTGCAAGTACACTTAAAAGTACATGTGCTTATGTTTATTTAACTTATCACTCACTGTGCTGCCACGAAATGACAAACAATTTAAGATGCAGTGATCATGAACATTTTCTTGAAAGTTTGAAAGTTGACACCATCTCGTACAAGTTGTTAATTAATGCTCTCCACCTACACCTGACAGGCCCACCAGTCTTCCCATAGCCACGGGATCCTCTGGCCGGTCCAGCTTGAGTCCCAGTCGCCATCATCCCCCGGGCATCAAGACCACACCCCCTGCCTCCACTCCCAGCCCTCACAGTGCAATAAGTCCATCCAGAACCTCCCCACAGGTGACTTTACACTTGACTACTGTTCCTTAGATAGCTGGCTGGCTGCCTCAATCTGACGATCAGGGTCCCTTGAGGGGAAAAGTGCTTAAAGGGACACTGCGTCCTGGAATACGCCCAATTAGGCTACAAAACGCATTTTGAACGAAATGATGCTATTCGGAAAGAACATTTAAAAATAGGATATAAACATCCACACAACTATAGTATTCTTGTAATATTTGTGCAAGAACGACTTTTGGGGTCCACTTTATATTAGCGACCCCAAAAAGTCGGGCTGTGATTCCGGTCGCAAGGGTTCGCCTTTTGCGGACGTGTACGAAATCGCATTTTGTTCATTGGTGATTGGTCACCACTGTTCGTGAGCACGGCAACTTGCTGTGCACGTGTGTAATACTAGAGACACACGATGTGTATCGTACATTGTATGAAAACGACAGGAAACACGTATCATACTCCGTCGTGTCTGATGTATCAATCAGGGGTTTTTTTTCTTCTTTTCTCAGGAACGGTAAGATATTAGGTTGGTTTCATTTCAACCAGATGTTTGAAATAGGATAAGTAAATATAATCCAAAACATGAAATTTTTGGGGATTTCAGGATGCATTGCCCCTTTTCATTTAGTTAGTAAGCAGACGTTAGCAGAGAACCAGTAACAGTATACAAAGAACGCATGATGTTTTCACTGGTAATCTGTGTTCTGTTAAGCAAATTATGTCTGCGCCTAGCACAGTTCTGTGTTTATCAACACCATGAAAATGACCTCTGATTCCAAGACTATCTGTGAGCAGTGCAAGTTTCTTATTCCTGAAAGAAGTTCATTCCAACTTTGGAATAATTTTGAACTTATGTCGTAAGATTTGAATGAACTTTTATAACATGAGATTTAAGTGACAGGTTTGTTTTGATGCTAGTCTTTGTCAATTTTTTGTTGACTTTGTTTCTTTTACGTTCGTTTTTTGTCAGGGTGTTCATCAACTCCAGTTTGGCAAGTTGCCAAGTCCGGTGGCAGCGGTGGGATTGACCTCACCAAGCAGTCTCCCCTCATCAGGATCACCAGGTTGGGATTTTTTTATTTCATCTTTGCTTCTGTTTCGTTGTGCTTTTCACACAAAAAACCTTTGATTGTTGTTAACATCAAATGGAAATACTCCAAACTTTTGACTTATACAGTGTGCCCCCCAAAAAAGTGTCCGTCTAAATATTTTTGAAATAACTACAAAACCACGAAGTAAAGTTTGAAAATTGTTAATTGTGTGGATACTCCATGGCCTAAACCCCCATGAGTTTCATGTAATTTCCATCACGCCTCACTGCACAATGATCAATTGATCACAACAAAATCCTTCATGTTGTAAAAAAGGGCTGATGTGGTTGGGAATTGGTGGTTGGGGAAACTAACTAGGTGCATTATAATACATTTTTCAGAGTTGAACAAAGAAATTGTATGGAGCAGGGCTTGAACCTGCGACCTCCGGATTGCCGTTCCGGTGCTCTACCAACTGAGCTATCCAGCCCAAAGTTGGCGGTGCCCCAATTTGTCAGTGCCTTTGTTCAAGCGACGCTTGATAGAAGTCAATAAACCTGTATCTGCCACGTGGCAAGAGATCACACCAAAAGTCACAATGCTAGAAACATAAGCAATGCTGCAAACCCGGATGTTGTACATCTGCATCAGTATAATTACAACACCATCAAAACTTGTTAAAGCTATAGTCCATCATTTGCAGCCATCCGAAAAGTAACTGGCGTAATTATTGTTGAAAAACTGGCGTAATTATTGTTGAAAAACATACTTAGCTGAAAGACAGTAAGGGGACTAAACTCCCTGTGAAATTATTCTTTCTGGCAAGCTGTCATTTTGAAGTAATCAACGAAAGAAGGCCTTTCCATTGGTGCGTCTTAAGACACACCATAGGAAAATTTAAATTAGTAGTTCTTTTTGTTATTCGGCGAAGCGCGCACAAGCATTGGCACGACGCACACGCGGTTGCTATAATTCGTCGGATCAGTGCGCGACATCGCGTATAGCTGCAATCGGCTCAGTGAGAACGCGTCTCGGACGCTGAATTCAGGCCCAGATCAAAACATGATTCAGCAACTTTTGATTTGAAATTGGGATCCTAAAATGCTGTTTTTCTCGGAATATACAGCTGAAGCTGAGTTGAAACTTCATCAGGTTAGTTGTTCAGTACCCTTCATTAGATTTTGAACACTTTTGTTGCTTCAAACGAACAAAATGCACAAATTACAAATGATGGACTATATCTTTAAGCTTTATAACAACTTTGCTGAACTTTCTTCATTCAGGTGGAGGTGTCATCCACAGAATCTCCAGTCGCCCCCAGGCCTCCCCGTCACCGCCCCTCTTCAGGTTCCCCACGGGGAGCTCCAACTCCCCACCACAGATAGAAGCGGGGGCCACGGCTCATCATAAGTGGTCCCCGCCCACCATGAAGCACCCCGGGTCCGGCTCACCCGCCAGGAGGAAATGTAAGCTGTGATTGAAAGTTACAAATCTGAATTGCTCCTAGTTGGACTTTTCTGTTCAATAATTTTCCATGTTTCCATTTTGGGAAATCTTGAATTCTGTTCCAGCTGTACTAACAGTTGACAAAAGACTTTTCAAGCTTGTCAATACTGAAAGTGGCTGAAGTTTTGACAGTTTAAATGTACAAACCA
The DNA here is from genome assembly GCF_015706575.1 of Patiria miniata. Taxonomy (NCBI): domain Eukaryota; kingdom Metazoa; phylum Echinodermata; class Asteroidea; order Valvatida; family Asterinidae; genus Patiria; species Patiria miniata. The sequence goes on from NW_024037061.1 coordinate 15,206,005, forward strand.
ATAGCTGTGAGTTATGCTTCATGTCAAAACAGTGTGTGCTCAACAAGTGTTGGTAATGTTTTGTATCAGTTTTCGATTAAACCTTATAGGGTTTTCTCAAAAATGCAGAATTTAAGGAAGAATGAAGTCTGTTTATTCTGTTCTGTTTTCCACTGAAGTGAAAATCGAATTGAAATTGAGATCCTAGAATATTGTTTTCTCGGAATATACAGCATTCACTGAGCTGAAACTTCATCAGATTAGTTGTTCAGCAACCATCTTTCGATTTTGAGCACCTTTGTTGCTTCAAATGAAAAAAATGCACAAATGACAAATGATCTCGACCCTACCTTTTTTAAGTACAGAAAATATTCCATTGGATTGCTGCACAATAGTGGATGTTAGATTTATTCTTGGGAAAGTTCCTTGCCAGGGGGACGCTGAGTCAATACACAGTCCATGCTCGGCCTCGGGAACAATAACAAATCAGTCTCTCCATTTCCAGTGTCCTCACCGGCAAGAATATCCCCTCTGGCTTTCAACAACCCAACTGCCCTCCCAACGATAATGGGATCGCCCACCAAGAGAGGGGACAAGGTATCGTCGCCCATGAGGACAGAAGACATCATTTTAGAAGGGGTAAGATTCTTTGAGTTACTGCCGCTTGTAGCTTGACTGGTCAGGTGTTCTCCAAAGAACTCCAAGCTTGATCTTGACCTTAATCAATGTTTCTGTAAAACTGTGATCACAAATACCTAGGGCTGTTGTTGCATGTAAATGTAGAAAATAGGGCTAATGTAGAAATCCATACATGGGGAGGGTAGCTGGAGAGTTGAGCTATTGTCAGTTTTGACTTCAAAATTGACTTCAGATTAACAAATTGCTCTTTTTCCCCCCATCCAGCCTCTCAGCGCCCCCTTCGCCAGACCCCAGCGCACCAAGACCTTTTCTGGTGCCATCGCTGGCTACGATGGGGAGGACTGTTCCCCTAGGGAGACGGCCCTCTTCCCCCGCAGTGCTAGCTCCAGCAGGCTGGACCAGTACTCACTCAAGGCTGCCTTTGAGAGCCTGGGCAAATCCCCCGCGGGGAGCATCGAGGGACTTGCAGGTACAATACCAGCTTCATTTCAATGCAGAGTTAACCAGTTTGCGTCGGAGGCCGTGTTAACACGCACTGGCTGTTTTTTACACAGGCACGGCTGACGTGTTAAAACTTCAAGCATGCCTCGCCTCGCCTCTGGGTGACGTCTAAACACGCTAGTCCCTCGTGCCTTTTGTACAAACTCAAAGTTTGTGAAGTCTGTGGAAATGGACCGTGTGTTCATCTTGATTTGGCCGCTGTGCACAGCCTATTGATCCACAATTTATTCTCCGTTGCACACCCCGGCTTGTTGAAAAATATGAGGTTTCGGCAAAAAAATATCGTACAAATACTGTTGTGATGACTCTTGCAAATCAGTATTTGTGGCGTTTGGCTGTATGTCAGAAGTTGGCTGCTGTGTTTGCCTTTTTCGAAAATCAAACCTTTTGGCAAAATAATGCCGGTGAGAACTGGTAAATATGTGAGGCATTCTGGCAAAATGAGACAAACACTGGACAGGGGTTGAAATGAGGATTTGAAAGTAGCAGGAAAGAGAATAAGATTCTACTTATAATACTGTTTGCTGCTTGAAGTTCGCATTTATCGACATGTCCACCCCAAAAAAATAGTAAGAAAAAGGCCTTTAAAGTTTTCAAGTTTTGTTGTCTTGAAAGTAAAAGATGCCAATTTGTTTTCCCTAAAAACACTTTAACTCCACGATTACAATACTAAATACTATTTCTTTAAAATATGTATAGTAGATGTATCAAAGATTTATAACAATTCATCTGAAAATCAAGTTAGGTTTTGCCCTTCACCGATGTTTAAACACTGTATACTCAGTGTGTTACCTCCCGAGTGAAAGTTGGAAAGGGCAAAACCTAATTTGATTTATATCACCCCGACGCAAAATTCCATCTCATAATAATCTGAAAATCGAAAAAAATTGTTTTGCTTTTGGTTTCAGCTGCGCTTGCCACCAGCCCGCCCACCAGTGCCAAGTTCTACATCGGCAGCACGTCGCGTCGCAACTCAGCCCTGATGTCGGAGGGCTCCCCCAACAGTCAGAGTTCCATCACCTACGCGGCGTCACCGCCCAACATGATGGGACCCATCATGTTTGTTGCCCCTGAACTGCCAGAAGAAACACTCCTAGAGGTGGGTTCTGTTAACAGAATCGTACAAAAGCAAATTTCAAATCTTCAGTTTCAATGTGACATTCACCGCCACCCAAACGAATTTGTATGCTAGCTTAATGACCTAGCATATTTTCCTGGGGCAGTATAATGTCTTGTGTCTGCACTTGTTAACAAAAAAATGAACTCTTACGGCATTTTGAGGAGTTTAAAAAGAAGTAATTTACTAGCTGCTTAGTTTAGTGTAGCCACTGATTTGACAATGTGTTTGCTTGTATTAGTTTTGGTCTACAGCAGCCATTTTCCTCTTTTTGTTTCATTCTCAAAAATGAAAACAGTTCCAATGACTTGTAAAGCTTCAAATTCCTTGTAAAGTTTCAAATTCCTTCAAAAGCTTCAAATTCCTTCTTTTTTTTTTTTTTTTTTTTTTTTTTTTTGCTACCCAGATTATGTTTGTTTAATAGTTTTTGCACATTTCAAATTCCAACTGTCTCATTTTGTTAAAGCTATAGTCCATCATTTGTAACTAGTGCATTTTGTTCGTTTGAAGCAACAAAAGTGTTCAATATCTAATGAAGGATACTGAACAACTTACTTGATGAAGTTTCAGCTCAGCTTCATATTCCAAGAAAAACGGCATTCTAGGATCTCAATTTCAAATCAAAAGTTGCTAAATCATGTTTCGAATTGTTTTGAATTGCAGCTTTACGCGATGTCGCGCACTGATCCGACGAATTATAGCAACCGCGCGCGCCTGTGCGTCGTTCCAATGCTTGTACGCGCTGCGCCGAATAACAAAACGAATTACTAAATTAAATTTTCCTACGGTGCTTCTTAAGATGCACCGTTGGAAATGCCTTCTTTCGTTGATTTCTTCAAAATGAGAGCTTGCCAGAAAGAATAATTTCACAGGGAGTTTAGTCCCCTTACCATCTTTCAACCAGTATGTTTTTCAACAATAATTACGCCAGTTACTTTTTTGGATAGCTGCAAATGATGGACTAGGGCTTTAAGTCATAATATTAAATATAAACAAGAAATACATCTCACCATAAAACAATATGCATTATCTCCCAAAAAAATGGGCACTCAGAAACAAATTCTGCTGTTGTTCCTCCAGTTTTGTGTGTACCTTTTTTCAAAACTTTTGTTTTTTATGTTATACTCTTTTTTATTTTGTGCGTTGACCAGCCTGAGCATAACGAAACAGTGGAACGCCTTACCACCATCCTGCACATAGTAGACGCCATCATTGAGGTGGCCCAGCAGCGCAGCGACCCGTTGGCTGAGTCTATCTATGGTGGGGACATTGACATTGGTACGGGGGAGCAGGTGTGCTTCGTCAGCGAAGGCTACAGGTATGAACAAAATAAATATATATATAACTTAAAGGGAAAATACAACATTTGCAAACATCAACAATAAAACTACCAAATCATTTTGAAATACCTTGCTGGACTGTTAGTGAATGACAGTGTAAAGCATCCTGTAAAATCATGGCACCTGGTATACTGTCATTTTCAACAAAAGTGGTATTTTTGTATCAATTTCCAACGCTGATCGGCCGATCAGCGTTGGAGACAACTGGCTTTTTTTTTCAAATACTGGCCCCAATTGACCATCGCACTTGTTTGCAATCGATTACAAACCTATGAACGGGAACAAGCCAGCTAGACTGGTTCCCTGACCTTACAATTCCCCAATGTATGTAAACTGCTCTGTTCTTCTTATATGGAGTCAGGGTTTTTATAGCAAAAAAAGTCAGTGTAACTATATTTGCTATATATTTCCAACCCCCCAATTCCATCCATTTCTGAAAATTACAGCAAAAGCAAATGATGTATATTCCCTTTAAAGCTGTGCATGACGGATAACATTAAATAGACAAAATTGAAGGTAAGTGGAAAGAAATCTCTTCTTGGAGGAAGTGTGGTTCTGGAAAGAACCGGTCGGTGAGTGTAGAACTCGACGTTTCGGACAGTGTGCTCTGTCCGTCGTCACCCTCACCCTCCAGAGGACAGACAGAGCACACTGTCCGAGTGGTCCAGTTCCACACTCAACCAATCGGTTCTTTTCAGAACCGCACTTCTTCCGAGAAGAGATTACTTTCCACATGGTGTTACCCGCAGTCTTTGTCTATTTAACAAACTGAATCGTAATTTCTTTTTCCTGTTAGGGCATCCTTTCTAATTCTTTGGTTCTCATTTCTGACCCGCACTATTTTGGGCTCCCGACCCAAGAAAAAAAAAGGGTTATTACTTCCGACTGTCTGGAACCCCAACTCCCAAAGTGTTTAGTTCGTGGCTTACCATCTATCATTGGACTGTATCGTTGAGGCTTATATTACCCTGGTCAAATGATTGTTTTGTTTTCATTTTCATCATTAAGAAACACCATGGAACTAGCCTTGCCAGTTGTTATATTTTTGTTGGCATGGTTTCCTCTGTAATTGTTAATGCAAATTCTGAATTACTATTGGTGTAGTGTACTGTGATGGCATCAGTACTGTGACATCATCGAGAGGAAATAGGATTTGTTTTCAGTTAAATATTTTTGCTGAAATGAGTTTTTACATGTATGTAGTAAATATTTACATTTACTTTGCCTGTTGGTATCGCTCATGATTTAACAGAGGGCGCCCTGATTGGAACACATTGTTTTTACCCTTGTTACACTGACAGGAGGGCAGAGCAGGTGGTGTTGTATGCCCGAGGGTTGGAGCTTCTGTCTGCCGCCCTGGAAATGGCTAAAACGGAAATCCTGGCCCAGAGACTGAAACCCTCAAATGCAGTACGCAATGGTGAGTGGATTGATAGATTATTAGACATTAAACCATTGCTATGACGTCGCACTATTGTTAAAAGTGTGGATTCGGAACTACGAATCTGTTACGCTGGTCACAAAGTGTGGATTTAGAACAAAGAATCTTTAGTAAAGTGTGGATTCGGAATTACGAATCCACACTTTGAACACGTCAGACAATTGTTCTCTATAATGAGCATTAATAGGACCGTATGCTTGAAAATTTCCTTCTGAAATTACCAATGCATCTTCCCTGTCAGATTTTCTGCCGTCACTGCAAAACCTACTTCGAGTCAGAAAGAAATCATCGTCTGAACTATCAATTTGTCAACGGAAGGAGCCGGGACAAATGTTGCAACCTGACGCCACTTTTTTTTCTCCATATATCATCTCAATGAAGGGCATTCATTGCAAAAATGATGATAGACATGAATCTGGGACTGAGAAATATTTCCAATTTTGTTGAAATTTATTTGAAATACTTTAAAAAAAATCTTGACTCTAGACTTTGTACACAATCGCGGAAGTGGCGTCAGGTTGCAACATTTATCCAAAGTCTTTTCATCTCCACTCACTGTTAATGCCAATACTTCTTTTGACGCAATGGTTTAAGTCGAAGAATACACTCGCAAGTGTGGATTCTTAATTTAGGAATTCACTCGGCACTTCGCGCCTCGTGAATTCTTAAATTACGAATCCACACTTTCTTGTGTATTCTCCTTAACTGACATGTCATAATGTCAATATTACTGCTGTCGTGTGTGATACGCCGTTTTTGGCAAGAAAGGGTGCACCTGAACAAGAAAGGGTGCATTTTGACTACTTTTGACACCCTTGGATGGGACACAGTTTAAAAAACAAACAAAAAGTTAGTACTATTAAAACATTGTCCTTTGCCCCAGTTGTCACGGCGCTGAATGACCGGTACCACCAATGCCTCGGCCGGTGCCGCAGCCTGTACGACAGGAACATGAGCCGGGCTCGGGACGTGGAGAGAGACCGGTCCCTGATCACCGCCGACAAACTCATGTACAACTACGCAGTGGAGCTGTGTCAGAGTACCGGGCTGGACGAGTTGTTTGGCAACCCGCAGGAGGTAATTGATGTAATGATAATCGTCTAAAGCCCGGTTTGTACTTCATGCGAAAGTTAAGCGTAATTCGTGACATCAAACAATACGTTTGAAGCGTGTCCACCATTATTGGCGCACTTGCTTTCGCATGAAGTATGAACCGTGCTTAACTGTGATTGTGATGCCACTGTCTCTAGATCATAGAGTGATATTAAATTGCTATAGAACTTAAAGATGGTATATACGTGTGGTTTTTTTTCGAAATTTCGATTTTCTTTTCCGAATTAAATATAAAGGAATATAATGACCTGCAACAAATAAATTTGCTTGTTTATTTTTGCAAGCCTTTAGGCCAAAAAAAAATGTTTCTGGTATGCGCGCGCATCGCCGTAGCCATGCGCATTGACAAAATGAAAAAGTTTTTTGTTCAATGAAAGATGATGTCTCAAAACCGCCAAACTCACTGGTTTGACTGGAATCCTGCTGCTGCACAATTTTAATGTGTTTTTGGATGGGGTTATGATCGAGAATAAACTTTATGTGGCCTCTCTGGACTCCCATATATTTGCACTAAGTTTAGTCGGGCACCATTTGCAGTCATCAGCCGACATTTGAGGCAAAACAAATCAGGTAAAAAAAACCAGAAAAGCCGCGTCGCCGCACCACTTTTTGGGCAAGCTCCATACCAGGCACCGGAGACTTTTTTTTTGGGCCTTATACAGATCTCAAAAGTGGTTTTAAATGGCTCGCTCCAGTTCAGAATTAGGAGCGTCCCGCTCTTAATTCAAAAGTATACATTATTTAATTGATTACTTGTCGTGGGCTGATTTGTTTGTGGTGTGTCTCATTGGAAAGATTATCAATTCAATTTGAGAAACTATTTTTCCACACCCAAAAAGCATGTATACATCAACTTTAACTCGCCACATACAAAGTAACCTGCTGGATGCATCCATGTTTGTGCACAAACCTTTGGAAAGCTCCAAATTTGGTACGGCTGTCGAACAGCTTTTGCCATTCTTATTTGAAACTGTCATGTGTAAGCGAAGCCGATTACCCCTGCTTCAATTTTCAAACCTTGTCTTAAATTACTGTTCACATCTCTTACAGACTTTCATGTCAATTTGGGCGATTCACAATGCAGTGCGCCACCAAGAGTTTGCCACGCAGAGTCCATTTTTCAAGTTTACAATCGACAAAACACAGCCCATTTGAATGAATGTCAGTAGACAACTTCAGCTAATTCGTTAAAGATCGGGGCATAGCGTTCTGCCGCCTTACAAACAACACCATCTTGATAAAATGAAAGGAAAAGAGCAAACGTACACTGGAATCATACACTTACGAAACTACTGACCAGACAATTTCAAATGTGTGCGCTGCGAATTTGTCGACCATCTCCCACAATGCACTAGTAAAAATGAACTCTCCGTGGCAAACTCTTGGCGGCGCACTACATTGTGAAACGTCCAAATTCTTTCGTCATAGAGGTTAACATTGTGGCTTTTCAAATGCCAAGTAAATAAACTGGAACATTCTGCTTCATCTTATGAGTAAGATTTGGTTGCGGTACCCGCTGCTATATCAGATTCCAACCAGCCAGCTGCTCCTGTCTGCACTAGTAAGCAGGAGGTCGTGGGTTCGATTCCCGCCTCAAGTAGTTTGTGAATTTTTCTCACAATCACTCAGGTCAACACTGAGTATGCAGTGTTTATATAAAAAATACATGTACATCAGTGAAGGTCAAAACCCTGACGCAAAAAAATCTTGTGAATAACTTTCTGTTTGTTGTTTCTGTTTTCGTTTTCCCCTGCAGTGTGCAAGTCGTTACCACACTGCCCAGTGGCTACTGCATGGGCTGTGCCTCCAGGCGACATCAGACAATGATAGGGAACTACTTTTGAAATGTAAGTTGGTAGACTCTTACAATTATATTCTTCAAAAGTTATCCTTAAAATCTTGATATTAGGCCAAAAAAAATAAAAAATTCGGTCTCTGGTCAGACCAAAGTAAGTGACGCAGCTACGCGGCTTTTTTTTTTTTTTCTTCAAGCTTGGATTGTACAGACAAGGTGGGTACTATTTTGCTTTTTTGGTGTCCTCATGTACATTGGTGTCCTCCATAATTTGCCTTGGTGCTTTCGATCATTTGCCTTGGTGCAATTTCCCATTCCTTGGTGCTCTTTGGTAAAAAAAAAAATGAGGAGGTGCGGAAATAGAGGGCGCTGTTGGAGCTACCGCGGAACATTTTGGGGAAAAAAAAGATCGACGCGCATGATTAAAATCGACGCGCGCGCTGACCAGAGACCGACTTATTTTTTTTTTTTGGCCTTACCTTAGATTTGGAATGTTGTTCTTTAGTTAACAGTTGATACTTTATAAATAATATTCATGCTTTTTTTTATTTATATCTTGCCACAGACAAACTGTTACTCGATCAAAGAATCCTACATCTGGAGAAGCAGCCCAGCCCTGCACTGGCCTCACTAGCCACATCATGAGGCAACCAAGAAGGGGGACAAGGGAACTTGGACGAAGAAAACTAGCAGTCCAGAAAACACCAATCCTAAACAAGATCCGGGATCAGACGGAGTGACTGTTCATCTGTTGCTTAATTGCTCCAGATGCTTTTATAAATTATCTTCGAGCTGCCGAGGAGAAGAACAACAAACGCCTAGCAAAGGTTACTTGCTTTAGCAAAAGTCAGCTTACTTTGTTACTTGCTTCAGCAAAAGTCAGCTTACTTGGTTACTTGCTTCAGGTTACTTGCTTAAGCAAAATTTGGTTTTAAGCGCCGAATTGTATTTTGCAGTTTTTGCTGGTTACCCAAGTTATGCTGAGCAAAAATCTGTTTTCATGTTGAGCAGATTTCTGTGCTTGTGGAAAACCAATGTGGAAGTAATGATCAAAACTGAAATTGGTGCTGTTTTTTTTTCCATCTGGCTAACGTGTTTATGTTATACATGTAGAGAGCTCAGCTGTGAGGGACGCGCCCTTTGCGCAGTGTGGTTCATGCGTATGCGCTTTGTCTAATGCGGGCAAGTTAAGCCACGATGGCCTTGGTGAAAGGCTAGCGTTGTCGGCAATGCTTATGAATGCCCCTCTCAGTGGTTTCCCGCCAACACTGCTTTTGGAACCGTTGAAGGGGTGTTTGTGCATGTAGTCCACACCAATAATACTTGTGCATTGGTTCGGGTTGACCAGGCCAAACTGACCCGAAACGTTATAGGTATAAACCGAGTTCCATCAACCAGATTTTGGTTTATTTCGGGGTTTTCCAAAATGGCTTAACCAACTCGAACATTGCATAACCGAAACAGACCCGATCCAACTGAAATGATGAGCAAACCGACCCAACCCGACCCGAAGTCGGTTTCGGGTCGGGTAGGTTTCGGTTTGAGGTCCGTTTTGCACAATATTAATATATGCCAATGCTGCTATGGACTTTAGTCTTGAGTCGGCCATATTGAATAGAAAGCAAGGTGAAGTCTTCATTTTTCTGAATTTGCGAGTAGAAATGAAAGCAATAAAATACCAGTTCGTTATGAATTAATACCAGTCTGCCCTGATGAATAATTAAAAATTTGTGATTAAACATACCCTAATGTTTTAAAAGCCACATTTAAAACAAAATTTAAAAAGGAAGGTATGTTTTCCTCCAAGTAGACAGGTTTACGTTGTACTTGTTTTCATCGTGGAATATTCATTTTGGCAGTTTCTTGAATTCAGTAGAGGTGCTTGATGACATTAACACAAATAATTATCTGATTAGAATAGTCAGTTACTTGAAACGAGCTTCCCAAAACAAATTGTGTGTACAAATATAGTTTGGTGTTGCCAAAAAAAAGTTTGTTACGGGTCGTAACAAACTCTAGACCATTAGATTCCAAACTACTAGTAATGTATCTTTTTGAGCTACTTTGCTAACACATAATACAGAAGAGGATTTGAACCTCCGATCTTTGAAGTAAGATTTGGATGTGTATCTCTGTGTAGATTAATTCTTGAATGATTGCACATTCCTAAGGAGGAGTGATGCCAACTCATTGGAGTTTGAACCTGTGTGACTGTTAAAGGTGCAGTCCATCATTTGTAATTTGTGCATTTTGTTCGTTTGAAGCAAGAAAGGTGCTCAAAATCTAAAGAAGGGTGCTGAGCAACTAACCTGATGAAGTTTTCAGCTCGGCTTCAGCTGTATATCTCGAGAAAAAAAACATTCTAGGATCTCGATTTCAAACTAAAAGCTGCTGAATCATGTTTTGAATTGGGCCTGAATTCAGCGTCCGAGACACGTTCTCACTGAGCCAATTGCAGCTACGTGATGTCACGCACTTGTCCGACAAATTAAAGCAACAGTGCGTGCGTGTGCATCGTGTCAACGCTTGCGCGCGCTTTGCCGAATAAGAAAACAAACTTCTAACAGAAATTTCCAACGGAAAGGCCTTCTTTCGTTGATTTCTTCAAAATGACAGCATGCCAGAAAGAATAATTTCACAGGAAGTTTAGTCCCCTTACTATCTTTCAACCAAGCATGTTTTTCAACACTAATTACGTCAGTAACTTTTTGGGTAGCTGCAAATGATGGACTGTAGCTTAAAGTCAGATGTCAAGCTAGAAGTTTTATTTTAAACAAGTCTGCTTGCCTAAAAGTGCTGATGGAGTTCGAGTGGATGAAGTGAATTGGTTTAAGGCATTATAGTTTGGTTGCATTGTGAATTTGATTTTCAGTGTGTGGGAGTGAAGCTATGAAGAGTGACTGAGAAGTAAAAATGTTTTGAACATAGAATGTGAGGAATATTTATTCGTTTTCCCCAATTAATTTGTATTATTCTCTTTGTTTCCCATTTTATTTGTGTAGGGGATGCATTAAAGTGTTTACATTTTTTTAAAATAAAGGATACTGCATGCTTGAACATTTTTGCCGATTTGTATTCCCTGTGTGTGAATTCTGAGATGTAGAGATGTTTTATTTCTACTTGCTGGAGCGGAATTGTAAAACAAAAAACGAAAACGACTGGTACTTTTGTTGGACATTCGTGAAGAACAGTATTTATAACTGGCATTTCTGTTTTTTATTTATTTGTTATTTTTTAGTTCTAAAGTTTTACTAATGTACCTCACACAGTTAGGTATCGAGATTGCGTCAGTCATACGACAATTACAGGGCGTATTTTTGCTACTAAAATTCAGTATTTTAGTATTTGACAGTTTTACCCTGCTGCAATGTGTTAGCGCCGTTGTTGATGTTTGCAGTTTCTGTGTTGAATGCCAAGTTTATGTCCTTTGGTTGACCGTGTAATTATAATGTGGATATAATTTATTTCTTGTACAATAGCCATTATTGTTTCACTGATAAACATATTTGCCATGGCTTTGTTTTCATGTATATTATGTCCGTATTTGTTTGTTTGAAGATTAAATTATTGTCAAAGTTTTGTGATTTTTTTTATTTCCCCAATTTTTTTATGAAGGGGATTTTTTTTTCCAATGTGGAAAAAATGAAGGGATTTTTAGGGCATTGTAATGTTATACATTTGTGTAATTGTTTAAAAACTGTGAATTTAAAAGTAAATTTTTGGATTGTTTCAATGTCCGCGTTTATTGTATAAAACTTAAAACATTTATGATCATGTTTGAATTATCAAATGTATTTACCATTGTTGGTAAACTGGAAGAAAATCTGCTCCAATGTTGCAACACAATTTTATCAATATGTAAAAGTAGCAATGTCTCCAAAATGTGATTTTTAAAAAGTTGTTTTTTTGTGTGTAAATAACTGAGAACGACCAAAAACTTGAAGATTGTAAATAGACGATGCAAGTGGGTAGGGTGTGGAACAAAAATAAAACATATAAACAAATAGAATTGGCCTTGTTATGTGTGTACATTGATTTCATTTGGCATTTTTCTGGATCATTATAAGGCATTTGATACAACAGATCACGATATTCTCATGAGTAAACTAAAAACAAATGGTGTCAGAGTCACTCGTGTTGATTGAAGATCATTACTTTAAAAATAGGGGGAAAAATTGTCAGTAAAGACCATTTACGAATCAATCCAGTAAGCACCGCCCAAGGTATTCTGACCAATCACAGCCGTGATTTATGTCCGACATTGCGTGCACAAAAGTCCGACATGCGTGCACGCGCGTATGATGCGTGCGGCAGGAAAATGCAGTGGGAGGGGCTTACTGGATCGGTCCATTCTAGGGCCCATCTTGCTTCTTACTGATATTTACGATATGTGTACTTCTACCCGACTTCTGACGTTCATCTTATTTGCAGATGATGTAGTGCCAACAATTGAAGCGAGGCTGTTAACTTCATCAAGAGATGACTAACTAAGAGATAACTAAGGTTTGCAGAAACAAGTTATCTTGAATTTAAAGAAAATACATACAGCTTCTACGAATCAAAGTGTGGATAAAAACATTCGGATTCGTTTCAACAGTACTCTCACTGAACAGGTTGATTCAATAGTTTTGGGTGTCATTATTAATAAGTTAATTACCTGGAGAAATCATTGTTAAGTTAACGTGGAGAAATAATTGTTGGAAAGTCCTCACAAGTTAATTTCTCGCAACCTTGGTTCCGTTATCGTTGTCTCGTCTCCAATATGTATACCTATGGGGAAACACGAAACCTACCTTGATAAATTGTTCATTATTTAGAACAAAATGCTTAAGATTAATTATCAGTTTTAGTTTTAAAGATCACTCCGATATACGTCAAATTCAACACATATCTTTATATGATCTCCATAAATATTATGTGTGCTGTAAAAAAAGTACATTTCCTTTTCAATATAAAATCTGGGGTTTTTTTGTAAGGAGCACTGCAACGGTGGATCCAGGAAGGGGGGGGGAGGACAAAGACGGTTGACTTCCATTAGGATTGTATTTGTTGCAAATAAAATCCTGTATTGTTACGGTCATAATAGCTTGATAATTGACGCTTTTTTTCTGAAATTAAATCTTTTGATGCCAAACATCATGACAAATGAGTGTACGAAAATTCATTTTAATGTAAGGTGTATTTCTTGAGTTGTTGGCCCAAAATCGGGTTAGGTGGTGGAGATCGAGATCACTATAATAGAGGGCGCGCCACATAAATAGTGGTCTTAACAACGCATCAACACGGATGCTGCACAAGTGAAGAAAAAGAACAACCTCGTTTCCGATGAACTACTCAAGAAATACAAAATAGATTAAATTGAAATTTCGTGCAATTAGTTTACACGATGTGTAGCATGAGTAGTTTGAATGGCGTGAGGAACCGTGGAGCTATAAATATAATATGATCGTAATAATCTAGTGTTTTAAACCTTAAAAAACCATTTTGACTTCCATTAGGATTGTATTTGTTGCAAATAAAATCCTGTATTGTTACGGTCATAATAGCTTGATTAATTGACTTTTTTTTTTCTGAAAAGAAATCTTTTGATGCCAAACATCATGACAAATGAGTGTACGAAAATTCATTTTAATGTAAGGTGTATTTCTTGAGTTGTTGGCCCGAAATCGGGTTAGGTGGTGGAGATCGAGACCACTATAATAGAGGGCGCGCCACATAAATAGTGGTCTCAACAACGCATCAACACGGATGCTGCACAAGTGAAGAAAAAGAACAACCTCGTTTCCGATGAACTACTCAAGAAATACAAAATGGATTAAATTGAAATTTCGTGCAATTAGTTTTCACGATGTGTAGCATGAGTAGTTTGAATGGCGTGAGGAACCGTGGAGCTATAAATATAATATGATCGTAACAATCTAGTGTTTTAAACCTTAAAAATCCATTTTGACTTCCATTAGGATTGTATTTGTTGCAAATAAAATCTTGTATTGTTACGGTCATAATAGCTTGATTAATTGACGTTTTTTTCTGAAATGAAATCTTTTGATGCCAAACATCATGACAAATGAATGTACGAAAATTCATTTTAATGTAAGGTGTATTTCTGGAGTTGTTGGCGCGAAATCGGGTTTGGTGGTGGAGATCGAGACCACTATAATAGAGGGCGCGCCACATAAATAGTGGTCTCAGGAAGGGGGGGGGGAGGACAAAGACGGTTGACTTCCATTAGGATTGTATTTGTTGCAAATAAAATCCTGTATTGTTACGGTCATAATAGCTTGATAATTGACGCTTTTTTCTGAAATTAAATCTTTTGATGCCAAACATCATGACAAATGAGTGTACGAAAATTCATTTTAATGTAAGGTGTATTTCTTGAGTTGTTGGCCCAAAATCGGGTTAGGTGGTGGAGATCGAGATCACTATAATAGAGGGCGCGCCACATAAATAGTGGTCTTAACAACGCATCAACACGGATGCTGCACAAGTGAAGAAAAAGAACAAACTCGTTTCCGATGAACTACTCAAGAAATACAAAATAGATTAAATTGAAATTTCGTGCAATTAGTTTTCACGATGTGTAGCATGAGTAGTTTGAATGGCGTTAGGAACCGTGGAGCTATAAATATAATATGATCGTAACAATCTAGTGTTTTAAACCTTAAAAAACCATTTTGACTTCCATTAGGATTGTATTTGTTGCAAATAAAATCCTGTATTGTTACGGTCATAATAGCTTGATTAATTGACTTTTTTTTTTCTGAAAAGAAATCTTTTGATGCCAAACATCATGACAAATGAGTGTACGAAAATTCATTTTAATGTAAGGTGTATTTCTTGAGTTGTTGGCCCGAAATCGGGTTAGGTGGTGGAGATCGAGACCACTATAATAGAGGGCGCGCCACATAAATAGTGGTCTTAACAACGCATCAACACGGATGCTGCACAAGTAAAGAAAAAGAACAACCTCGTTTCCGATGAACTACTCAAGAAATACAAAATGGATTAAATTGAAATTTCGTGCAATTAGTTTTCACGATGTGTAGCATGAGTAGTTTGAATGGCGTGAGGAACCGTGGAGCTATAAATATAATATGATCGTAACAATCTAGTGTTTTAAACCTTAAAAATCCATTTTGACTTCCATTAGGATTGTATTTGTTGCAAATAAAATCCTGTATTGTTACGGTCATAATAGCTTGATTAATTGACGTTTTTTTTCTGAAAAGAAATATTTTGATGTCAAACATCGTGACAAATGAGTGTACGAAAATTCATTTTAATATAACGTGTATTCAGTGGTGTAGCCAGGAATTTTTAAGTGTAGGTGGGGGGGGGGGGGTGGAAGGTAATTCTGTCCCCCGGTAAAACTGTCCGGGGGGACAGAATTACCTAGGTAAAAGTGTCTTAGTGTTTTAAACCTTAAAAATCCATGTTGACTTCCATTTGCAAATAAAATCCTGTATTGTTACGATCATAATAGCTTGATTAATTTATTGACGTCTTTTTTATGAAATGAAATCTTTTGATAACAAACATCATGACAAATGAGTCTACGAAAATTCCTTTTAATGTAAGGTGTATTTCTTGAGTTGTTGGCCCGAAATCGGGTTAGGTGGTGGAGATCGAGACCACTATAATAGAGGGCGCGCCACATAAATAGCTGTCTTAACTACGCATCAACACGGATGATGCACAAGTGAAGAAAAAGAACAACCTCGTTTCCGATGAACTACTCAAAATATAGAAAAATAGATTTAATTGAAATTTCGTGCAATTAGTTTTCACGATGTGTAGCATGAGTAGTTTGAATGGCGTTAGGAACCGTGGAGCTATAAATATAATATGATCGTAACAATCTAGTGTTTTAAACCTTAAAAATCCATGTTGACTTCCATTAGGATTGTATTTGTTGCAAATAAAATCCTGTATTTTTACGGTCATAATAGCTTGATTAATTGACATTTTTTATGAAATGAAATCTTTTGATGTCAAACATCGTGACAAATGAGTGTACGAAAATTCATTTTAATGTAAGGTGTATTTCTGGAGTTGTTGGCCCAAAATCGGGTTAGGTGGTGGAGATCGAGACCACTATAATAGAGGGCGCGCCACATAAATAGTGGTCTCAACAACGCATCAACACGGACGCTGCACAAGTGATGAAAAAGAACAACCTCGTTTCCGATGAACTACTCAAGAAATACAAAATGGATTAAATTGGAAATTTCGTGCAATTAGTTTTCACGATGTGTAGCATGAGTAGTTTGAATGGCGTTAGGAACCGTGGAGCTATAAATATAATATATGATCGTAACAATCAAGTGTTTTAAACCTTAAAAATCCATGTTGACTTCCATTAGGATTGTATTTGTTGCAAATAAAATCCTGTATTGTTACGGTCATAATAGCTTGATAATTTGACGTTTTTATTATGGAATGAAATCTTTTGATGTCAAACATCGTGACAAATGAGTGTACGAAAATTCATTTTAATATAACGTGTATTCAGTGGTGTAGCCAGGAATTTTTAAGTGTAGGTGGGGGGGGGGTGGAAGGTAATTCTGTCCCCCGGTAAAACTGTCCGGGGGGACAGAATTACCTAGGTAAAAGTGTCCTCCCCGGCCCGTTAATTCTTAGTCTGGTTCCCCGACCTGACAATTTCCCCCGACGTCTACACGTCTAAATTGTAGGTCAGGCAGCCTCCGTGACTAAAAATAAACATGACGACATTGACGGCCCTTTATCAAAGCTCGACTTCGTTTCCGACTTCGCTTCATCACATAAAGCTTTTAATGTTCCGATAATTTTTTTAAAAATAAATCACTTGCTTCATATATCATACAGTTATGATATACAGTTTAATACTTCTGTAAAAAAAATTGACTAATTTTAACCTGGAATCTTCAAAGTTGGACACCCAAATAGCACTGTAAGCAGGCGGAGCCGAATTGAGACCACGCCGCGTTTTGGAAAATGCCGGTAACGGTCGTCAAATTCAAACTCACGGTGCATGACGCAACAAAAAGTTCGCCCCTCGTATACGATCCGAGTGCAAAATCGTCGTTGAATTTCAAAATTTCTAAATAAAAGCAATGGATATTAATTATCAACTAGTTTTTCAAAGTTTTTAATAAGCAATTAGCAGTTAATAAAACCTATATTATACTCGGAAATACTCGGACACTATCCGATTGTCGACGAAATGAATTCGGCAAACTTCGGACAATTTCGGAAAAAGGAGGAATTCCTCCCGTTTTAGTCACGTGATGTAAATTGTAATACATTGTATAACCGGAGGCTACCTGACCTAAGATTCATCAGGAATAGTCGGAATCTTTTGGTCTGGGAACCAGACTAGTTAATTCTGTCCCCCTCTAGGTAACTTCCCCCAGGGTTTTTTGTCCCCCTCTTTTGAAACCCGGAAGGCCAGTTCTCTTTATTGTTTTTATGAATTCACTCTACAAGGTATACATTTTAGACTTTTAGTCTGCCCTTCATGAATATAAAAATATTTGATTTGGTCTAATAGATGATATGTGAACACAATGTTTCGATTTGGAGTGCGGTGAAATCTATCGCGATTCTACCGCGATAGGTCAATACAGCAGCGATGCATGGCGATGGCCCTCGTCTCATTGATACAACGCCTACTTGGATTGGTCTGTGTTGCCATCATAGCGCGTAACGACATTTCCCATTGGATGACAAATGAGTGTTCGAAAATTCATTTTAATGTAACGTGTATTTCTTGAGTTGTTGGCCCGAAATCGGGTTTGGTGGTGGAGATCGAGACCACTATAATAGAGGGCGCGCCACATAAATAGTGGTCTCAACAACGCATCAACACGGATGCTGCACAAGTGAAGAAAAAGAACATCCTCGTTTCCGATGAACTACTCAAGAAATACAAAATGGATTAAATTGAAATTTTGTGCAATTAGTTTTCACGATGTGAAGCATGAGTAATTTGAATGGCGTGAGGAACCGTGGAGCTATAAATATAATATGATCGTAACAATCTAGTGTTTTAAACCTTAAAAATCCATGTTGACTTCCATTAGGATTGTATTTGTTGCAAATAAAATCCTGTATTGTTACGGTCATAATAGCTTGATTATTTGACTTTTTTCTGAAAAGAAATCTTTTGATGCCAAACATCATGACAAATGAGTGAACGAAATTCATTTTAATGTAAGGTGTATTTCTTGAGTTGTTGGCCCAAAATCGGGTTAGGTGGTGGAGATCGAGATCACTATAATAGAGCGCGCGCCAGATAAATAGTGGTCTTAACGCATCAACACGGATGCTGCACAAGTGAAGAAAAAGAACAACCTCGTTTCCGATGAACTACTCAAGAAATACAAAATGGATTAAATTGAAATTTCGTGCAATTAGTTTTTACGATGTGTAGCATGAGTAGTTTGAATGGCGTGAGGAACCGTCGAGCTATAAATATAATATGATCGTAACAATCTAGTGTTTTAAACCTTAAAAATCCATGTTGACTTCCATTAGGATTGTATTTGTTGCAAATAAAATCCTGTATTGTTACGGTCATAATAGCTTGATTAATTGACGTTTTTTTTCTGAAATTAAATCTTTTGATGCCAAACATCATGACAAATGAGTATACGAAAATTCATTTTAACGTAAGGTGTATTTCTGGAGTTGTTGGCCCGAAATCGGGTTTGGTGGTGGAGATCGAGACCACTATAATAGAGGGCGCGCCACATAAATAGTGGTCTCAACAACGCATCAACACGGATGCTGCACAAGTGAAGAAAAAGAACAACCTCGTTTCCGATGAACTACTCAAAATATAGAAAAATAGATTTAATTGAAATTTCCTATTGGATGAATTTCCATTGTAGAGGGAGACGTTTATGTACACATGTGATAATCACTGCCACATACCTTGCAGCATGTACTGGCACGCGCGACACGCTGCTGCTCTCAGTATATATTGCATAGGGACACATTTACCGGGGGGGGGGGGGGGGGGGGGGACACACTTTCACCGTTGGGCGGGGGGGGGGGGCAATTTTATCAGGAGGGGGACAAATTTACCTAGGTAAAAGTGTCCCCCCGGACAAATTTACAGGGGGACAGAATTACCTGTCACACCGGCGTAGGCAATTTCGGACCGATTTACTGGTCTGCACCCTATAAAGTATAATGTCGTGATCGCCACATTATGTCCGTGGTGATCGCACAATTCACTAGATATAGATAGCATGGACTTTGCGTATGCGGCTTGGATAATGTTAAATACTATTTTTATGCACTTTTGGGAGATGCATACGGCACGTTTAAAAAGGATGCCGGTTAAATTATCATTTTCATGATAATGAAGCCGAAGCTGGAGGCCGAGGTTTCGAAAGAGCTTGCATGCCAATCGAACGCCGCATGAGGGCAGCATTCAACAACATAAACACGTGGTTCTTGTATCGCATAGTACATGATAATATGATGCATATGCAATGCTGGACTTCAAAAACCGTGTTTCTGTCCTTGCTCTATGGCTCAACAGACGACAGTGTCATTTTCTTACGTCAGTATCAGTCGATTTTTTTTAAATGGTAACATCAATTTGGTTGTTTTAATTAGCTTTTGGTGAAATCTGCATCATTTTATTTAGTGAAACCATGGAGGTAGAATGGTGAAACGTATGTGCATGCTGCAATAACAATGCCACGGCACTGCACTTATAGGCCTAGGGCCTATTTAAATATTTTTGGCTGTGGATATTTTGCCGGAGACGGCAAACCTTCAGTAAACGTTAGTTTGCCGGATATGCACTGAACATGCGCATGCAGTTACTGTTTTTTTTTTACTTAAACATTTTCCGGCGACAAATTTTAGTCTGGCTCCATGCCAATATTATCGTTGTAACCTCGTATTCACAAGATGGGATTCAGACCATTTTATAATTTCGGACTTTATTTTCCTTTAAAAAAAAATCATCCAGAGCCACAAATCTGAAAAAGAAAATGTAATACTCTGCAATAAAATGTTTGAGACATGTTAAAATAAAAGAAGAATATTCTTATTTATTTGGGGATGGAAAAAAAAACCTTATAAATATGGCGAGAACCAGGATTCGAACTCAGGACATCTCAGTCACTAGAGCAATTGCTTATCCACTGCACCGATTGTGCTACACAACTTTGGTGGGAATTTAATACATATTATAATTCAGCCCTATCTTAAAGAGTACAGTGCCCTCTGTTGATATGTATTGCCGCCGGCAAACCTTTAGTAAACGTTAGTTTGCTGGCGTTACCTCCGGCAAAATATCCACTACCAATATTTTTTAAGCATGGCCGGGCAGCATCTAATTAAGTAATTCGTGAAAAGTTGTGGAGATGCAAAGCTACTTAACTGGAATCCTTCTGATTCCAGAAATAATGCAAAGCCACGCCCTTTTTTTCAGAAAACAACAAAATCAGTTGGGAGGGGAACTTATACTTTATAATTTATAGTACATTATTATTAGGCTAGTGAGTCATATTTCACATCCAAATAAAGAAATTGGGACATTTGTATCAGGCTGGCTCCCACCTAGCCCCATAAATGTGGCCTATTTACTGGACTGCCTCCGTAAACATAGGCCACACGTCCACATGTACAAAAATCGTGTCGACTTTGCCAAATTTTGATTTTCACATTTAGGCTTAGTTTGTAGGATTTTTTTGCTTTAGAAGCATACTTACCCACTTAATAGGCTAGTCAGAAAGTGCTGCCTTTTTCAGATGTCTAATTTTTGTGAAATTTCATGTTGAAATTTTGATACGCAAATGTGTAAAAATGAATCTGGAAATTTCACGAAAAATATACATCTGAAAAAGGCAGCACTTTCTGATTAGCCTATAAAGAGGGTGAGTATGCTTCTAAAGCCAAAAAAACCTACAAACTAAGCCTTAATGTGAAAATCAAAATTTGGCAAAGTCGACACGATTTTTGTACATGTGGATGTGTGGCCTATGTTTACGGAGGCAGTCCAGTAAATAGGCCACATTTATGGGGCTAGCTCCCACCCCTTTCATTATCGTTTGAATGTCAAGCAGTGGAAACCTGTGCCCGCGTATCGTATTGGCATTGTTAATCCTTACGCATGCCGCATGCATTTATAATATGTGCAAAAACAGAGTCGCCTTAGGATTTGTGAGAAATTTGTCTGAAAAAATACAGTTTATTGGAGGAAATACACACTTTAAAAAAATATAGGCATATCTGAGATATAAAAAAAATCAGGGCGGCGTGAAAATCGGGCCAGGCGGTGATGAAAACTGAAAAATTAATTTTTACTGGCCTAATACTAATTTCAACTTGAAATTACCAATATATGCAACAATGTGTGAAAAGAAAAATGTTAGAAATGGAAAAGAAGAAGTGAAAGTATTTAGGCCTACTGTTTCCACTTATATTTGTGCACAAATTGCCCGGTTTGTTTACCCTAGAATAGCAAAAAGGTAGTCCCACTAACTGGGTTGCTAGAACTCTTTTTTTGACATTTGGAATGTTGGTCTGTAGTACTAGTTAGTGGGACTATCAGTTAGTGGGACTATCAAAAAGGGTACATTTTTTACCCTTTCTGATATTCTTGGGTACACAAACCGGGCAAGGGCCTGCTAACGTTAGATGTCTTGCGTTCAGAACTGTCAGTCATTTGATGGTCATGACCAGTGTCTATCCAGGCTTTCTTTTGGGGGGGAGGGTTAGGGCATAAACGGATTTTTTTTCAAAAGACTGCATCTGAATTGTTAGGCGGTTTGTTAATGTGGAGGGCACTCTGATATCACTCTGGGGATTCTTGGATTTAAAAAAAATGAACAAATTTGATTTGTTCGAGGGGGTAAGTTGCTTCCTGCCACCCCCTCCCCCTAGATATCTCACTGGTCATGGCTTCAAGTATGCAACTGCTTTAGGCCAAAAACAAAAAGTCTCCGGTTTCTGGTATGCGCGCGCATCGTCGTAGCCATGCGCGTCGGCAAAATGAATTTTTCAATGAAAGATGATGTCTCAAAACCGCCAAACTCACTGGTTTGACTGGAATCCTGCTGCTGCACAATTTAACGTGTTTTTAGATGGGGTTATGATCGAGAATAAGCTTTATGTGGCCTCTCTGGACTCCCATATTTTTGCACTAAGTTTAGTCGGGCACCATTTGCAGTCATCAGCCTACATTTTGAGGCAAATAAATCAGGTAAAAAAAAAAAAAAGCCGCGTCGCCGCACCACTTTTTGGACAAGCTCCATACCAGAAACCGGAGACTAATTTTTTTTGGCCTTATGTGCAATTTCTTTTGATTTCCAGCAAGTGTGTTTGTGGTCCAACGTGATAACACCAAAATGGATGAGAAGCAGGGAGCAACTTCTGATGATGTCCCAACTGGGGAGGTAACGTCAACCACAGTTAGGGAGGGTGATGTTGTCAAGATGCCAACAGATGTGGCCATCACTATGGATGCTATTCCCAATGAAGATAAGGAGGACAAATCCAAAGGTGATTTTGCATTCTTTTACTTGTTGAAGACGTTTGTTATTTTTCCCGGTCAGCTAAGTGTATAATCCCATTTATGTGATTTAGTCAAGTTTTGCTCATTGCAACATTTGATACTTTTGGCCAAATAAATTTGCTGCAAAACAGTTTCATTGTTTTCCTTTTTGTTTTAATTGGTGGATTGATGGTTCAGTTCGATATAAAAGGCATTTATACTCGAGCAGCTTTGTTGAACTGTCAAACTTGTTAATTTGTGATGAATGAACGCAAACTTAAGCCATTTATATCATTCATTCTTTGATTGATTACAAAGTCCATCAAAAAAACCCACTTCAAAACATTACAAGGCATTGATTAGTATCAGAATGACAGATGAACTCAAATACCAGCCTGATGAGAGTACATGCATCTCTATTATTTGTGTTTGTTTTAAACATAGGCCTACAAATGCAGCTTAAATAAACTGTAGAAACTGGTAATTTCTGGGAAACCATCCAGATTAAGATATGAAGCCTGGATAGGGACAGGGTGGAATTTTTTTTTTTTGAATTTGCTAATTCGTTCGCACGAATTGCTATTTCGTTTGCACAAATTCCTAATTCGTTCCCACGAATTGCTATTTTGTTCACACAAATTAATTCTTTGTTCCCACGAATTGCTATTTCGTTCACACGAATTAATAATTCGTTCACACGAATTGC
The DNA here is from genome assembly GCF_015706575.1 of Patiria miniata. Taxonomy (NCBI): domain Eukaryota; kingdom Metazoa; phylum Echinodermata; class Asteroidea; order Valvatida; family Asterinidae; genus Patiria; species Patiria miniata. The sequence goes on from NW_024037061.1 coordinate 15,229,139, forward strand.
TATTTCGTTCGCACGAATTGCTATTTCGTTCGCACGAATTGATAATTCGTTCGCACGAAATGCTGTTTCGTTCGCACGAATTGATAATTCGTTCGCACAAATTGCTAACTCGTTGCACGAATTGCTTTTTCGTTCCCACGAATTACTAATTCGTTCGCACGAATTGCTATTTCGTACACACGCATTGCTAATTTGTTCCCCTGAATTGCTATTTCGTTCTCACGAATTGCTAATTCGTTCGCTCGAATTGCTATATCATTCCCATGAATTACTTACTCGTTCGCACGAATTGCTATTTTGTTCGCACGAATTGCTATTTCGTTCTCACGAATTGCTATTTCGTTCGCACGAATTGCTATATCGTTCGCACGAATTACAAACTCGTTCGCACAAATTACAAACTCGTTCCCAAGAAATACTAACGCGTTCCCGGATCCACGAGTTATAGATGTATGGGGGACCCCTGTGCCTGTGCACCCCCTAGAACTAACTTTCGCCAATTTTTTGGGTGCCTTTTAGGGTCCTAAAACTCATTTTGGATGTTAACAGTAAAACAAATCCGATGAGAAGGAGATATCCAAGATGGCGGCCAATATGGCCGCCAAAGTTAGTTAAAATTGGGGGGAAAAAAGACATATATCAGCCAAGTAATGTGATAAAAGCATAAATAAAATGGTGTTTTAGACCCTATAATGCTTCAAATTCTAGATGGCGGCCAGGATGGGCGCAAATATGGTCTAAAAGGCACGTACCCCCAAAAAATAAGACCCTAAAAGCACCCAAAAAAGTTTGGGAAAATTAGTCCTGGGGGGTGCACGGGGGGGGGGGGGGGGGGGGGGGGGGGGGGGTCCCCATACATCAAACTCGTGGATCCGGGAACGCGTTAGTAATTCGTGGGAACGAGTTGGTACCGTAATTCGTGTGAGCGAATTAGGAATTCGTGCAAACGAATTAGGAATTCGTGGGAACGAAATAAGAATTCTTGGGAACGAAATAGCAATTCGTGCGAATGAGTTAGCAATTCGTGCGAACGAAATAGCAATTCGTGCGAACAAATTAGGAATTCAGGCAACGAAATTAGCAATTTGTGCAAACGAATTAGTAATTCGTGGGAACGAATTAAGAATTCGTGCGAACGAATTAGGAATTCGAGGAACGAAATACCAACTCGTGCGAACGAGTTGGCAATTTGTGCGAACGAAATAGGAATTCGTGGGAACGAATTAGGAATTCGTGGGAACGAATTAGGAATTCGTGGGAACGAAAAAGAAATTTGTGCGAACGAATTAGGAATTCGTGGAAACAAATTAGGAATTTGTGTGAACGAATTAGCAAATTCCAAAAAAATTTCCACCCTGTCCCTTCCCGGGCTTCATAAGATACATATGTACAACCTTGTCTGCTAACTTTACATAAACATTCATATTTTATAGCATTGATTTTACAATTACCCAAATTTGTAGTACCCTTGAGTCCATCTCAAGTTCATGGCTACATTACAGTGTATATTAGGCCCATCAACATTGATTTTTAGGGCCTCCCGCCTTGATTTTCGCTCCCTTCCCGATTTTTTTTATATTTTTTTCTTTTTTTCTGAAAGTGTGTTTTTCCTAAAAAAAAATGTATTTTCCAGACAAGTTTCTCACCAAATCTACAGGCTTAGTCGCACTGATTTGCATGCAAACATTGTGCACGACATACTGAGGTGTTATGGATGATATAACGCGCTAACGTGTTGAAGCTGTAGCTGTTCCTGACTAATATTAATAATGATATGACGTCTCCAGCATAACAAATCGAGCGACGTGTTGATGTATTTAATAACAACAAACAGCCATTCAATTATCCGCAAATGAATATATCTGACCATATCTGACCATATATCTGTCCCCTCAATTCACTTTGAATGTGAAGAAGTGGAATTTATACGATATGTAATATAAATTCCCCTCCCGACCAGTTTCTTTTTTCAATCTTGAGTGATGAAAACCTAAAAATCAATGTTGATTGGCCTTAAGACTATTGAACTTTTTAAGGCTAATTCTTATTCAAAATTTAAAATTTATCGATCTGTTTGTTATTGTGGACTGATTTTGTTGTGCAATGTCTCACTTGAAAACTCATCTTGTGCTTAATAAAACTCGAAAAATGAATTTAATTTATTTTCTTCTGTCATTGGAGTTGGTCTTTTATTCTGTTCATTTGATACTTATCACTATCTGACGCAACAGCACTTCACCTCAGAGATCTTCAAGATTGAAATCCAAAACCTCCCAAGACATTTTGAATTTGCGGTGAGTTTGCTCCCTAAACATCGGACCCTCGATAACCCATAATTGGTTGCAATCTGCTCTGGGCCTGCTCATTTTCTGATGTCATGGTGCGTACATGTATTGGCAATCTGCTAAAGTAAAGCACTTCAACTCCAGCATATAATGCTGTTTAATGTTTCTCGATGTCAAATCTACTGGGCATTCCAGTGAAGAAAATATACAAAAAAAGCCTTAAAAATGCTATACAGTTTGAGCACTACACAGCCAGTTCAAAAGCACACTGACTGTGCCCATGCATTATCCCCTTACTTGGATGGCTTGCACTCAGTTACCAGATAATTTTCCTCTTGACATCTTTCCAGCGATTGACTCCCTTCTGCATCTGGATGTGCATACTGCTGCCCTTGTACTGATGGCTTAGTACCAGTCAGCCCAGGACATTGTTCCTGAGTACTTGCAAGTGACTGCTGGCTCTCTGCTGGTTCTGGATGTACACACTGTTCCCCTTGCATGGATGGCTTGCAGTCAGTCAGACTAGAGCATTGTTCCTGATGAGAACTTGCAAGCGCTGGGGTCCCTGCTGGTTCCGCATGTACCTCAACGTGCACTTGAACATGCTGCTGACTGTGCATGGATGCCTTGCTGCTGCTTTGCCTGGAACATTGTTTTTGACAGCTTTCCAGTGACTGCTGACTCTCTGTGTGTTGCGCATGCCCTTGGCTTGGTGGCTTGCTGCTGCTTGGCACACACATGATCACATGAAGCTCAATGTGCTTCCCTGGCTGCGATGGTCGGCTGGGATTCCGTCTTGGGCAGCAACGACAGAACAGTTTGAGGAATGAGAAAGCCTCGACTACAGCTGCACGATAGTCAGCGTTTGTGGCACTGTAGACTAACGAATTGATTGAGCTATTTATAATTTGCAAAATTTCTGTGCATATAACCAGAATATTGACTATTTCTCCAAGTTCTAGAAGGGCAACATTCTGGGCAGGCAATGAATAAGTTCTTGCCACTATTGTAATAATTGCATTTGCAGTATGCAGTGAGTTCAAAGCAAAGAAAATAGCAGTATTGATGATAACCATACAGAGGACCTTGCCTGCTCGCTTGGGACGGTTTGGAAACAGGGCTGATTGCTTGCGTACTTTCACTACTACATAGACGTACAAAGCAAGAGTTGCTATTAAACAGGTAGTGTTGATAATGAAATAAATCCCAAAAAAGATGCCGTTGAAGACAGTCTCTGGTAAAAATATCAGAATCACAGCAACAATAATTGTTGGCACCCAGAGTCCTGCTGATATCTTTGCTGCTCGAGATTTGGAGGCTTTTTCTTTGAAGATCAGAGGATTGCGCACCGCAGAGAATCTCTCAGCTGCTATGGTAACCACAAGGAGATTAGAAACAGTAACAAGCATGTATTTGACACTTACGAATGCTTTATGCCCTAAGAAGGTGTACTCTATGGGTGAAAGCAATGCAAATATAAAGTCAGTCATAAGGAAGAGCAAGTCAGCCACAGCCAGATTGGATAAGTAGATGTTGATGATTGTACGCATGGACTTCACTCGAATGACTGTGAAGAGAAAGACAAAGTTGAAGAGGAGGCCGATTGGCGCAATGATTTCAGCACTTAACCATACCATTTGATCCCTTCTGTCTCGATTCTTGTAATAGTTCTCAATATGCTTTTGTACTTCAGTTGATGGAGTGGAGCTGTTTTGGTAGCCATCACCCATAGTTCATGTACAGTGTAGCATTGATCTCCATATCCAACATTTTGTTCAGATGCAGCAAAGAGTGTTCTGCCTAATTATTTCAAGATCACTCCAGTTGTATTCTTGCACGGAATGTAAGACCTTGAGAAATATGCAGTTGAAACAGAAACTTTCTTCATATTTTCTCTTTATTTTTCCGTATTATTAGACTTATTTTAATGCACGTGACATATCTCATGACAGCAGTAGCTGTAACCAAAGTAGACAACTCAGTTTTGTTACTGTCATTGACATGAAATCTGAGAATTAAATTTGTTTCAGTTTGTAATATTTGCTCCAGATTATACATATGTACATGCACATTGTGTAATCCTTTGTTCATATAACTGATTATGTAAAGTGACATTCACTTAAAACCCCTTCAATTGATTTGAATCACTAACTTCACATAGTACATTTATGCAGGCGTTTGTAGGTAACAACAAAAAGACAAACTTTTTTCCAACAGCTTTTTGCTATTGTGGTCGTCTGCAACCCTCTTAAAAAAAGGTCCTCAAGTTGTTGCATTTGCAGTTGCACACAATATGATTTGCCCGATGGGTAGACTGGTTCCTAGTCCCTATATTGTCAATTCTGATAGTGGCGGGAAACAGTCGACCACGTGAGAACTGTATAAAAGTCAGGCCACGTTTAAACTTGAAATTTTATTAAATTTATTACAAAATGAAACTTGGACTAGTTTTTTTTTGTTTCGTTTAAAGTAAATTACTCTTGTATTTCTTGAAAACTAGCTATTAAAAATTGAATCCTTTCTTTTTATTGAAACTTGGAAAAAAAAACAGTATTGACTTGATATCTTTAAAAGATACATAAAACCATGAAGGTATTGTACATGTAGGTTTCGCAGTAAATTGTAATATCTGTCAGTGGTAAAGACATGGCTTTGTGCTCATTTCAATTGAAATATTACTTATGATAATTCATGCAGTACTTTGGAGAAACCGTTGCATGCACGAAGTGTATCCAGCATACGAAACTTATACTTAGAGGCTAATAGCAGTTGAACTATTCACGATAATAACAATTTTCAAGACTCTGACTGAGTGCAGTTTTCGCATCCTTTCCCAATCTGCAGGTTAAACAACACAGTGACTCCACTGTGGAACCAGCCGTATGAGGACCAGCTATCCACCAAACAGACCAACACCAGGGAGTTTCTGAGGAATTTATCCAAGATGCTGCAACGGAACATTGGGGAGATGTCTCCCTGGCTGAAGCAACAAAGGTGAGCTACTCACCAAAGACACAGGATGGTTGTGGGCCAGAATGGAAATGTGATCTCCATTGTGTGACGAAGTCACTTCAAATCCAAGCAGACAACATATCAAACAAAACCAAAATTATTGGAAAGGAACACTCAAATGAATGAGGATCGGAATCAAGGAGTTTTTGAAAACGAAATTGAAATATATTAATTATTTACAATTCACAAATTAACACACATAAACCAGATAAAATAAGCAGATGGGAATAGCAATTAATTATACATTACAGATCAAGTAACTCATACGGTGGGCTGGCCATTGGTGAGACTGAGAGGGGAGGTACCTCCAGAGGGTGGAATCCAGGACTCGAGTTTGCCGGCAAAGTTCGGAAGTCACGAGAGAGTTCTTGTCATGACTTGAGTCTTGATCGGCGACCTCCGAAACCGGGAGCTTCATGTGATGGATGGTACGGGTGTAGACCGGGTCAGGGGAACGATTGGGCTAGCTGACCAGTCGACAAAGTGCCATAGCGGAAGGGCATGGAGCAGACGGGAATGGCACCGTAGTTCTGGCCCAAGCCAAGGACAGCCAAGTCAGTGGTCAATCTGACCGTCATAGTGGTAAGCGACCGTGCCCTGTACAGACAGCAACGGGCAAGGCACGGCCAAGTCAGGGGCCTCAGCAAGCCAGACGGTTGGGCGGCTTGGCATCGCCGGAGAATGACTCCCTTGATCACACCTCAGCAAACTGCAGTTCAGAATCCGAAGAACGGCGAAATTCCAGCACTTTTAAGTCTGGCAGGAAATTCCAATGTCCATTCCATTTGGTCAGGAATGTGGGTTGCACTTCAGCGCGAATTCCCAGTGCGGGACCAAAAGTTCATTGCCACAAAAGGGGGACTATACGTAGGACGAGCACGGGCTATTGGCCTAATTTACTTAAAGTTAATTTGCTTAAACTTTAAATTATTTACGAATTCTTAACACTTGACAAACTGTTTTCAGACAGAGTTTTCTGGCAAGTGGACTTACATGTACAACTGCCCTGAAAATTTGTTAAAGCCCCAGAACATGTTTCCTCTTTTTCTGGAGAAGCAGTTAAAACTCACCAAAGTTTTTACCCAATTTCCTGTTATAAGCTCTCTTCCCCACACACAAAAGTCACAAAATTAAACCGAAAACAAAAACAAAAGAGGAAAAACCCAAACCTAATCAATTCACAGCTCTGCTTGAGTGGGACTCGCACCAGCAACCAATGAGAGTTGAGGTGAACCCCAACCCCCTGCGTAGAGAAACTCTGTCATTCAGGGGCAGATTGAGACCAACTGTCCCTGGACTTCCTGGCAAACTAGGTCTCATGGCATACACACCAGGGGGTGGGGGATTTATCCCCACCCCTCCCATGTTTTGACCGGGGATGGGGGAATTGGCAATGAGATCATCATGTGTAAGGGGAAAATGCTGATTGCTTAATCCTGTCAACATGACTTTACAAAGAAGTTGAAGTAATGCTGAGACAGAGAAGCAAAGAGCAACCCTGGGCACTCTTAAATGAAAGTAAAATTTGAAATCAAAGCATTTCTTTTCTTGTTTTTGTTTGTTTGAAGATAGAGGACACCTATCCACCAGTATTGGTGTTCAAGGCACTGCATCATTAAGTTAAAAGTGCACATTGCCTGGAAAGGACATAAAGTGTGCACACATGTTCATAATAAGCCTTTTCTTAACAGAAAGTTTCAGGATTTTTTTCAGTTATTCCCCTAATTTCTTGGCAGGTCTTCATGAAACTTGGCCCTGGATAAATTGTGCAAAAGTTTCAGTTTCATGTCTTATTATTTTCATTGACAGATAACACTGTTGGTTTCTGGCTTGGTGCTTACAAAGGTAAGTATTTCCTCTGAAGTTTCCTTTTTGCAAAAGACGTAGATCAGCTTTCATGTTTGATTGGATCGGCTATCGAGGGGCATGGCCTATAAGTAGATGATGCACGAAGGACTTGATTAGTTACCATCCAAACAGAATGCAGCACACAGAAAGATTGACAGATGTACATATTATGCATTGTCTAATCTATCTGTCAGAATTTAATTATTGAAAAGAAAGAAACAAGCCACAAAAGGCTTTAACCCTTGTCATCCCCTTTCCTAACCAATGTTGGCTTACTTTTGTGGCATGAATATTGAGGGTATATATTTGTACTTTCAACATTGACCAGCAAGATCTTTTACTCAATAGGGATTTTTCAACAATTACAACCAAGATTGAGGTTACAAAATTCAGGAAAATCACTGCTTATTTAAATGTTGCTAGTGTACATGCATATTTAATTTATCACTGATCTTGCTTTTACAAGCAAATTTGTTTGTCCTATAAAAGGATGTGACTTTTGGAAACATGGTTTGCATCCTGTGGTCGGCCATCAAAACAAACAATCGAATATTACTGGGTATCAGAAAGACATAAGAGCTCTAACACCGATTTGGTGATAGTACATTGCTGTATTAGGTGTGTTTAGAGTGTTTAAGTACACAAGCAAATAGCAGCTTTAATGAACATGTAGAAAGCAGCAATTCCTTGGATACTGTCCAAATTAAGATACATCTATATACAACCTTGTCTCAGCTAACTGTACAAAGACCTTCATATTTTATAGCATTGATTTTTCAATTGTCCAAATTTTAAGTAAACTTGAGTCCATCTGAAAGAATTGTAAAATATTGCTTTGCATTTAAACATCATACAGACATGGAGCTCATAAATGTAATACAACAGACTAGTGGTGCTACACAGTCAATGTACAATTTTATAACACCTCACCCACAGATTCTGTGTCTTGATTGGCCGAGAGCAAGTCACATGATACTTTCTATTTTTGCTATCTTTCTATACACGGCCAAAAGTACTATGCCCATAGCAACCAAAGTACTATACCATTAGCAACCAAAGTACTATTTCCACGGCGCGGTATTTGTGTGCAAATGCATAATGGTGTGCGCGTTGCGCGTTGTGCGTAGCGCGTTTTGTTCCAAAGAGAGCGCGCCACAGAGTTGGGTTCAAACATTTCGTGAAGGGGTAGTTTGGAAGAGAGAAATACATTTTCCACCCATTTTGTATTGAAATTGAAGTCTATTTCAACTGTGTTCAGATTTAAATAATTTAAAATCTTAAAACCAAGCAGAATCTGTGGGTGAAGTGTAATAAAACAAATATTGAATGCTTTTCTCGTGGTGAAGTAAAACTAGCCTCCCTCGGTGATCCATGGAGCATTCTATTTTCCCTCGGCTTCGCCTCGGGAAAATAGAATGTCCATGGATCACCTCGGGAGGCTAGTTCTACTACACCACTCGAAGCATTCAATATTTGTATAATAGAGCATGCAAGTCTCGCCAGTTCACATTCACTTTTCATGTGAACATCTTGGCACCAAACACTGACTAGTCCAGTCACAGATTTCTGTGTTTGAATTTACCCAATAGTTGTCTGCGTAATCGATTGAATGGAAGTCAACATTTTTTCAATTTATTATAGCAGACCTAATCAATTGGCAATGTTTTGAATGTGTTGTAAATTGGAATGATTCTTCTCTTTTTCAGAACCCATTCATTGCCCTTGACTGGATAAACCTAGTCAGGACACAAAATAAATGCACACAAATAGGATGTTACACACGTTGTTGCTCCTTTCATACATGGTGCCATGCTTAATATAGTGTATTTACATAAAATCTTGCAGGTTTTTCCGATCAACTTGCATGCTCTATTGACAGAAGTGGAGTACACATTGCTGACTTTAACTAACGACTACATTTTCTCCAGCTACATGTAGTAGCTATGAAGAAAGCAGATTAAATCCCATACTGTACATTTAAAGCCTACAATATGTCTGTGCTCTGCTGAAAAAAACCCACATCTTTAATAGATTTTTCCTCGCTAAAACCAATTTCAAGAAACTTTGAACGAAAGGTCTGCACTTAAGTTGGTCTTGAGAATATACGGACCTTATTCACGAGAAAGCCATTTTGGTCGTGTTCCCTGCATATGTTCTTTCTAATTGTGAACTGTTGAGTGGGATTATGCCAGACTATTTGTACATTCTATCCTCACTTTCGTCTTTTTCTTTAAATGTGGCTTAAAACATTAGGGTATGTTTATTTTTTTAATCTCAAATTTTAAATTATTCATCACAGCAGACTGGTTTTAATTTGTAATTTAGTTTATGTCATTGCTATGATTTCTCTTCGCAAGTTCCAATTTACCTCGCTTTCAATTTAGTATGGCCGACTCGTGAATAAAGCCCATTTTCCACGTTCTAAATTTATTCCCAAAGATTGGTATAACATATTTGGTATTAGATGCTCCTAATGCATAACTTGTCACATTTTTTGTCTGTTACTTAGGCTGAGTCTGAAACGGGCTTCTAGAGCTATGGCTACGGCTATTGTCAGATTGTTCCCATGTAATTGTAACGAGTGAAGACCTAGACAATATCCATAGACATCTCACTTGAAAGCTCATATTAGACTTAAACATATACTTTATGCTTAGAAATAGCAATTTCAATCTATTTTCTTCTCTGATTGGAGTTGGTCTTTTAATCTGTTCATTTGTCTATCACGTCTTGATCCACAAGATAACCATTCCACCAGCACCTCTGATGTACCGGTGACTGGCGCTGCCATAACGGATCCTTATCACTATCTGACGCAACAGCACTTCACCTCAGAGATCTTCAAGATTGAGATCCAAAACCTCCCAAGACATTTTGGATTCGCGGTGAGTTTTCTCCCTGAACATTGAACCCTCGATAACGTTAATCATACAGTTTCTGCTTTTTCAAGAGTTTGTATTGCCAACCATGGTTGGGATTTTTTAGCTCTTTTAAAATAGATTAACTGAATAAATAATCATATAATGGTAAACAGCTGCATACTTTTGCAATGCCTGTGCACTTTCACAATTGTTTCTTATGTTGCTGTGATGTCAATATAGGTATTTTACACTGTACAGCTTTGGGATTTTCTGTGTAATTTATGAACCAAAAATTCATTGCATTGTGCATGTACACATAGCACTTTGTGCATTATGACTTTGTGCCATGATCATGCTAAATACAGTCAACCTCGACCAAAACACTGACACTGAAGTGACACTGAAGTTCCAGCTCATGACATCACTGTATTGCTCATGAATATGGAACTTGGCACTTTCATAAAAATATTTAAAATCCTGAAACATCCTCAAACTTATAATGAAGTGCATGTCCCAAGATAAAAACCTCAAAATCTGTTTCAAAGGCACTTAAAAAAGTATTTTTAAAGTGAAAAATGTCATGGTTTTCCAGTGCCAATACATGTTTATGTATTTTGTTCTCACAGAAAACAAACAAACTTGCTCATTTAGACACACACAAAATCCTCATTCAATAAGCAATGAACGTAATGCGATTTGTAATTTCTGTACCACTTGCATACATACATTGGATGAATTCCAGCTGTTCCTTTCACTGATAGATGGTTGCAATCTGCTCTGGGCCTGCACATTAATGATGTCATGGTGGGTACATTTATTGCCAATCCACTAAAGTAAAACACATTTCAACTCCACCATATTATGCTGTTAAAGTTTCTCGACGTCAAATCTACTTGGCTTTCCAATGAAGAAAATGTACAGTACAGGTATGAAAAGGCCATAAAACTGCTCTACAGTTGGAACATCCTAGAGCTGTTCAAAAGCACACATGTGCTCCCCTCACTTGGACGTCTCACACTCAATTACCAGAGAACTTTGCTCTTGACATCTTTCCAACGATTGACTCCCTTCTGAATCTGGATGTGCATACTGCTCACCATGTGCTGATGGCTCGGTACCAGTCAGCCCAGGACATTGTTCCTGAGTACTTGCAAGGGACTGCTGGCTCTCTGCTGGTTCTGGATGTACACACTGTTCCCCTTGCATGGATGGCTTGCAGTCAGTCAGACTAGAGCATTGTTCCTGATGAGAACTTGCAAGTGCTGGGGTCCCCACTGGCTCTGCATGTACCTCAACGTGCACTTGAACATGGTGCTGACTGTGTATAGATGCCTTGCTGCTGCTTTGCCTGGAACATTGTTCTTGACAGCTTTCCAGTGACTGCTGACTCTCTGTGTGTTGTGCATGCCCTTGGCTTGGTGGCTTGCTGCTGCTTGGCCTAGCAGCACGGTGCTCTTGGTCATTTTCTGCCTGTGGAATCACACGAAGCTCAATCTGCTTCCCTGGCTGCAATGGTCGGCTTGGATTCCGTCTTGGGCAGCAACGACAGCACAGTTTCAGGAATGAGAAAGCCTCGACTACAGCTTCACGATAGTCAGCATTTGTGGCATTGTAGACCAGGGAATTGATGGTGCTATTGATAAGTTGGAAGATTACTATGCACATATTCAGAATATGTATTTCTTTTGCAAGTTTTAGAATTTCAACAACCTGGGAAGGCACACTTGTAGAATAAGTCCTCGCCACAATGACAATAATTACAGCTGCAGTGTCCAATGAATTCAGAATGAAGAAAACAGCAGTATTGATGATAACCATACAGAGTACCTTTCCTGCTTGCTTGGGACGGTTTGGCAACAGGGCTGATTGCTTGCCCACTTTCACTACTACATAGATGTACAAAAGTATAGTTGCTATTAAACAGACAAGGTTGATAATGGAACGGGTCCAAAAGATGATTTCATTGAAGACGGACTGTGTTATTGGTAAGAATATCAGTATCACACCAACAATAATTGTTGGCACCCAGAGTCCTGCTGATATCTTTGCTGCTCGAGATTTGGAGGCTTTTTCTTTGAATGTCAGAGGATTGCGCACTGCAGAGAATCTCTCAGCTGCTATGGTAACCACAAAGAAATTAGAAGCAGCCATGGACGTGGATCGTAAAACTACGATCGCATTTTGGACAAATTCACTGTACGCTATTGGTGAAATAAACAATGCAAATATAAAGTCAGTCGTAAGGAAAAGCGAGTCAGCCACAGCCAGATTGGATAAGTAGATGTTGATGATTGTACGCATGGACTTCACTCGAATGACTGTGAAGAGAAAGACAAAGTTGATGAGGAGGCCGATTGGTGCAATGATTTCAGCACTTAACAATGATATTTGTAGTCTTCTATCTCGACTCTTGTAATAGTTCTCAAAATGCTTTTGTACTTCAGGTGACCGAGTGGAGCTGTTTTGGTAGCCATCACCCATAGTTCATGTACAGTGTAACAACTATTTGCAACATTCCATACGGATGCATTATTGGTACATGTAGTCTGTCCTATTTCAAGATGACTCCAGTTTTATACTAACAGAGAATATAAGACCTTGTAGCTGAAGGTAAAAGCTTCTTCATATTTTCTCCCAGCTTTGCCTTTCATCTTTAAGATATTCAAGGATAATTTTGTCTAGTATTTTGACAGCAGTGTAACCAAAACACTCAACACTGTTTCGCTATTGACATTGTCATGAAATTTGCCAATTTTTGTTTCTGCTCGTAATTATTATTATTATTATTATTTTTTTTTTTTGGGGGGGGGGGGGTGTTTTCCTCAAGATAGTGCAATGCTGTACTTTAACCCCAACCACCCTCTAATCCACCGAAAAAAATCCCAGCCCCTGGTATTGTACATACGTACATTTTTGTATTTTGATCATAATGATGGATTCCAAAGTTAATTGATGTACATGTATGTACATGTACAACAGATATGCTATCAGTTCAGTGTGTTTTGGAGAATTCATGAGGCTTCATTGGAGTTGAGAGCTTGAACATTTTGATTGTCACTGTAAACTCTCACAGTGTTCTTTTGAAACCAATTAATTGAAATACCCGGTACATGTACATGTTTATAGAGTTTATAATTGAGTAGGTCATGGTATCTTGGCCCTAAATATCATGGAAAACCAGGTGTTGAATTTGGTCAAATGTGAGAGGGTTAGACCTCAAGGAATAAACACAGTACAAGGTGCACATCTCAATGTCTCCAACATTTAGTAGTATTTGTTTTTGTTTACTTATTAAATTTCAAAGGTCTGGATCAGAGGCTAGACTAGTCAGTGTTTGGTACCAAGATTTTCCCATAAAAAGTGACCATGAACTGGTAAGACTTGCATGCTCAATAGGCAATTCAATTATATTTATTAATATATTTTCTTACAGCAACTGAAGAAGATTTTGACTGGTCTGCAACTGGAACCCAAGAAAGTCAAGGCAGTCAACGAGGCAACCTATGCTTTTGTGACATTCAGGTAAAGAATGCAAACTCTGTGTTGATATTCACTACCAAGGTGAGTTGTTGCTTGCCAAATCAAGTGGGCATCTACATCCAGTCGAGTGTCAGTTGTTGCTTGAGTGTGCGTATTTGAAATCAGATGGTCTAATTTTGTGACATTTTGGCCTTTGATCTAATTAAGTTTGTTCAGTGATGGGCAATCCCAGTATTATGAAATGCTGGTGACAGAGCTGTTAAAGAGTTCAATGAGTAAACCTGAGTGTGTGTTTTTCTGAATCTTATACATCCATCATCTAGTAATGGTCAAGGAGATTTCACACTGGGATTTTTTGGATCATTTCTCTGAATCATTGATATCATGGTTAACTGGCTCTGTGACAGACATATCCCTTTTATAACGCTGGAATTGCTCATATGTGTGTGTAATTCTTTTCTTTCCTACAATTTAGGGAACTGTGTTGTTTTAATCCATACATAGCTTCCTCTACTCATGATAAAAAATTTGAAAACTCACCCCAGCAAAAAGTGAATCTCTTAATTTTGCTTTTATTTATTGATGAACATATAACAAGGAGTTTACCATTAGTTTACTACACAGAGTTGGAATTTGGAGCGTTTAGGAAACTTGCCAGCCTAAAAACCCAGCAAGATAGGGATGAATATTTGAGACATGAAAGACAAACTGGCGCCAGAAAATTCTAGTCAGGAGTGAGTGACATGGGAGCTTCTTAAAGAGTGAAAGTTGAGTGTGCTGACGTAATGAAACACAAATAAGAGCTCAGGGAAACTTGATACAAGTTTTAGTTGTGGTTTTTGGATAATCAAGAAAGAAATTTAAGATATAAATAGTCACTGCATCAACAAAGATTTGAAACCATGGAATTCCCACACTCTCTTACTTGAAATTGAACGTGTACTGAGACTTCTGCTATCAAATGTTTTTACTAAGAAAGTTCCCATGAACTTTTCTTTTTGTTCTTGGCACAGACCGATGATCCGCTTTGCTAGCAGACTGGCTCCCGGTCCGTACATTATCGATACTGATAGTGGGGTAGATAGTGGAACCAGCCTAACCCGCGACAATGGAATTATTATCTGGCAGCCAATAATTTGAAATAATAAAGTTATAATTCAATAACTAAACATGGGACATTTTTTTTAGGTTAATGTCTCTTTCAAAAGTGAACAAGTTTTGTATAAACTATTTTTTGGGATGTAACCTGCAGCTTTAAGTACACCCCCCCCCCCTTCTCCCTCGACACAAACATTGAAATTTACAAATACAAATGTAGTGATCGCCTTTCCTGTTACATTCAGTCGTTTGTGATGGATTGATTGGTAGGAATCAAAGTGATTACTGACTGTCTGTATTTATTTTTTATCACTCAGCTGCCAAGAAGATAAGGAGGAGGCATTGAAAGTACTCAACGGACACAAATGGAAAGGACAAGTGCTGAAAGCCAAGGTATTCACAAAGTCAATTGTGGTTTTTACTATTGGCACTTGCTTCTGTTGGAACTTGTCATTGGACTTAAATGAATAAGAACCCCTCAGCAATGGCTACCAGTGCAAGGGGTCTAGTGGCTGCTATTGCTGTGGTTACAGGTTCACGTTCCCACAATGACTTTTTCCCGTAGCTCGCCAAGCCAGTTGAGGACCCGTACACTAAGAACCTCCCTCTGAAGAGAAGCCAAGAGGAATCTGATGGAAACACCCAAGAAGCTAAGAGGAGGAAGGAGGAGGACAGCTTACCAGTAGAAGAGAGGTGAAGACATTGAGATAGAATGCAGGGTTGGGCTGGATTCGAACCACCATCCATTAGAAATGTACTGCAGTTCTTAACTCGGATATCATGGATGTTGGTGCTATTTGGTTTGGGTCAAGTATTTTGTATTGACCCCAAATTTACCCAAACCCACTAGCACCCTGATATTGTGTCTGCCAAATCTCAAAAAGGATAGCAGTTGAACCATTCACTATTACTAAAATTTGTTAAGACTCTGAAATACTGAGCTCAATTTTTTCTTCCTTTTTCAATCTGCAGGTTAAACAACGCAGTGACTCCACTGTGGAACCAGCCGTATGAAAACCAGCTATCCACCAAACAGACCAACACCAGGGAGTTTCTGAGGAATTTATCCAAGATGCTGCAACGGAACATTGGGGAGATATCTCCCTGGCTGAAGCAACAAAGGTGAGCTACTCACCAAAGACACGGGATGGTTGTGGGCCAGAATGGAAATGTGATCTTCCTTGACAAACTGCTTCCAGACACAGGCGACTAACATGTGCAGTTGCCCCGAAAAACTTGTTAAAGCTCCAGAAAATGTTGCCTATCTTTCTTAAGAATTATTTTAGATTAAAAAAAAATAAATTTATCAAATTTTCTGAAGTAAAGTCCACACGCACGCAAAATTCCCAAAGGTTTTTGAAAAAAAGAAAAATAGAATAAAGCACCCCCCCCCCCTATGAAAAAAAAATAAAATTTTAAACTCATAAGTTACCCAGGTGGGACTTGCACTGGAACCTCCTGCTTCCTAGTGCAGATGTCTTAACTACTTGACCACCAAGCTTGCTGGGACTGGCTGGCTGGTTCCAATCTCGTCAATCGGTGGAGGAAGGGGGGAGTGGTGGGGGGGGGGACAAATCCCCCCACCTTTTAAAGTGGGGGGATATCATATCGTTTGCCCCCCCCCCCCCCCCCCCCACACACACACTTTTTGTAGCCTACATATGATTCTATAGCTCAGAATAGCTGATTCAATTCGAAAATGATGTTTAAATTATGATCTTTTGCTCAAAAATATTAGTGGTCAGAAATTGCCTCAGATCGCACCACAGGGCATCTAGAATCCCAAATCACGGCATAAACACCCGGGTTGGGGATTTATCCCGCCCCTTGCGTGTTTTGACCAGAGGTGGGGGGGGGGAGGAGGGATTTGCAATGGGATCATCACGTGTTGACAAAAAATGCTGATCATTTAATTCTTTGAACATGACGTTGAAGTAGTTCTGAGAGAAGCAAAGAGCAATCATAGATAGCTAGAGCACCCTAGCCTCTGGTATTGGTGCACTAGTCAATAAATCATTAAGTTAAAAGTGCACATTGCCTAGAATGGACATGAAGTGTGTACACATGTGAGATGAGCATGTGATGTGCCTGTTATGATCACCGCAACAGAAAGTTTCTGGAATTTTCTTAGTTATTCCCCTTATTTCTTGTCATAAAAGATCAGGTCTTCATGAAACTTCGCTCTGGATAAATTGTACAAACATTTCAGTTTCGTGTCTTATTATTTTCATTGACAGATAACACTGTTGGTTTTCGGCTTGGCGCTTACAAGGGTAAGTATTTCCTCTGAAGTTTCCTTTTTGTAAAAGACCTAGATCAGCTTTCATGTTTGATTGGATCGGCTGTCGAGGGGCGTGGCCTATTTAATAGTAGCTAATGCTGATCAACTCCAACCAATCAGAATGCAACACACAGAAAGATTGACAGGTGTTCATATAGTGCATTGTCTAATCTATCTGTCAGGATTTAATTATTGAAAAGAAAGAAACAAGCTATAAAAGACTTTTACACTTGTCTTCCCTTTCCTAACCAATTCATGTTGACTTACTTTTGTAACATGAATATTAAAGTGTAAATTTGTACTTTCAACATTGACCAGCAAGCTTTATTACTCAATAGGGATTTTTCAACAATTACAAGCAAGATTTAGGTTCAAATTAGGTTTTGCCCTTCACCGACGTTTTTTTTTTTTTTAAACCACTGTATACTCAGTGTGTTACCTCCCGAGTGAAAGTTGGAAAAAATCACTCAGGTGGGACTCGAACCCACGACCTCCTGCTTTCTAGTGCAGATGTCTTACCACTCAACCACCGAGTTAACGGGATCGGTTGGCCAAAAAAAAAAAAATGTCATTGAAGGGCAAAACCTAATGTGAATAATATCACCCCGGCGCAAAAATTCCATCTAATAATAAGATTTAGGTTACAAAATTCAGGAAAATCACTGCTTATTTAAATGTTGCTAGCGTACATGCACATTTAATTTATCACTGATCTTGCTTTTACAAGCAAATTTGTTTGTCCTATAAAAGGATGTGACTTTTTAGAAACATGGTTTGCATCCTGCTGCCGGCCAACAAAACAAAGAATCAAATATTACTATGTATCAGAAAGACAAAAGAGCTCAAACACCCATTGGGTGATAGTACATTGCTGTATTAGGTGTGTTTAGAGTGTCAATTACATAGGGAAATAGCAGCTTTAATGAACATGTAGAAAGCAGCAATTCCTTGGATACTGTCCAAATTAAGATACATGTATATGTACAATCTTGTCTGATGCTAACTTTACAAAGACATTCATATTTTATAGCATTGATTTTTCAATTGTCCAAATTTTAAGTAAACTTGAGTCCATCTGAAAGAATTGTAAAATATTGCTTTGCATTTAAACATCATACAGACATGGAGCTCATAATGTAATACAACAGACTTCTGGTGCTACATAGTCAATGTACAATTACAGAGCATGCAAGTCTCGCCAGTTCACATTCACTTTTCATGTAAACGTCTTGACACCAAACACTGACTAGTCTAGTCACAGATTTCCGTGTTTGAATTTGCCCAATAGTAATCGATTGAACGGAAGTCAACATTTTTTCAATTTATTATAGTAGACCTAATCAATTGGCATTGTTTTGAATGTGTTGAAAATTGGAATGATTCTTTTCTTTTTCAGAACCCATGGATTGCCCTTGACTGGATAAACCTAGTCAGAACACAAAACAATGCAAACAATAGGATGTTACACACGTTGTAGGTCCTTTAATATATGGTGCCATACTCGAATGTAGCGTTTTCACATAAAATCTTGAACTGAGGTTTTTTTCGATCAACTTACATGCTCTATTGACAGAAGTGGAGTACAAATTGCGGACTTCAACTTTATATATCAACTACATTTTTACAGCTACTTTACATGTAGAAGCTATGAAGAAAGCAGATTAAATCCCATACTGTACATCTAAAGCCTGCAATGGTCTCATAGGTGCTGTGCAGATAAAACATATATTTAATAGATTTTTCCTTGATAATTGTTTTTGCAGAAACTTTGAACGAAAGGTCTGCACTTAATTTGGTCTTGAGAATATATTTTCCACGTTGTGCTACATATATGCACAAAGATTGGTATAACGTATTTGGAATCAGATGTTCCTAATGCATAACTTGCAACTTGTGTTGTCTGTCACTTAGGCTGTCTGAAACAGGCTTCTAGAGCTATGGCTACGGCTATTGTCAGATTGTTCCCATGTAATTGTAATGGGTGAAGACCTAGACGGTAGCCATAGACATCTCACTTAAAAGCTCATATTAGACCTAACTATACCCAATGCTAAAAAATAGCAATTCAATTTTTTTTTTCTCTGATTGGAGTTTGTTTTTTAATCTGTTCATTTGTCTATCAGGTCTTGACCCACAAGATAACCATTCCACCAGCACCTCTGACGTACCGGTGACTGGCGCTGCCGTAACGGATCCTTATCACTATCTGACGCAACAGCACTTCACCTCAGTGATCTTCAAGATTGAGATCCAAAACCTCCCAAGACATTTTTGATTTGCAGTGAGTTTTCTCCCTTAACATTGAACCCTCGATAGCGATAATCATACAGTTTGCACTTTTCAAGAGTTCATATTGCCAACCATGGTTGGGATTTTTCAACTCTTTTAAAATAGATTAACTGAATTAATAGTCCATGGAATGAATTTCCGCGAAACATGAAAAAATTATAAAATGGTAAACAGCTGCATACTTTTGCAATGCCTGTGCACTTTCACAATTGTTTCTTATGTTGCTGTGATGTCAATACAATTCAACTAGCAATGAACGTAATGCGATTTGTAATTTCTGAACCACTTGTATACATACATTGGATGAGTTCCAGCTGTTCCCTTCACTGATAGTTGGTTGCAATCTGCTCTGGGCCTGCACATTAATGATGTCATGGTGGGTACATTTATTGCCAATCCTCTAAAGTAAAACACATTTCAACTCCAGCATTTATGCTGTTAAAGTTTCTCGACGTCAAATCTATTTGGCTTTCCAATGAAGAAAATGTACAGTACAGGTATGAAAAGGCCTAAAACTGCTCTACAGTTGGAACATCCCAGAGCAGTTCAAAAGCACACATGTGCTCCCTGATCACTTGGACGTCTCACTCTCAATTACCAGAGAACTTTGCTCTTGACATCTTTCCAACGATTGACTCCCTTCTGGTTCTGGATGTGCATACTGCTGCCCTTGTGCTGATGGCTCGGTGCCAGTCAGCCCAGGACATTGTTCCTGAGTACTTGCAAGTGACTGCTGGCTCTCTGCTGGTTCTGGATGTACACACTGTTCCCCTTGCATGGATGGCTTGCAGTCAGTCAGACGAGAGCATTGTTCCTGATGAGAACTTGCAAGCGCTGGGGTCCCCACTGGCTCTGCATGTACCTCAACATGCACTTGAACATGCTGCTGACTGTGCATGGATGCCTTGCTGCTGCTTTGCCTGGAACATTTTTCTTGACAGCTGTCCAGTGACTGCTGACTCTCTGTGTGTTGTGCATACCCTTGGCTTGGTGGCTTGCTGCTGCTTGGCCTGGCAGCACGGTGCTCTTGGTCATTTTCTGCCTGTGGAATCACACGAAGCTCAATCTGCTTCCCTGGCTGCAATGGTCGGCTGGGATTCCGTCTTGGGCAGCAACGACAGCACAGTTTAAGGAATGAGAAAACCTCAACTACAGCTTCACGATACTCAGCATTTGTGGCACTGTAGACCAGTGAATTGATGGAGCTGTTGATCAATTGGAAGATTGCTATGCAAATGGTCAGAATATTTAATTTTTCCGCAAGTTTTATATATTCATCAAAAACCTGGAAAGGCACACCTGTACTTCTCTCCGTCGCAATGAAAATAATTGTAGCTGCAGTGAACAATGTGTTCAGAATGAAGAAAACAGCAGTATTGATGATAACCATACAGAGGACCTTGCCTGCTTGTTTGGGACGGTTTGGAAACAGGGCTGATTGCTTGCGTACTTTCACTACAACATAGATGTACAAAACAATAGTTGCTATTAAACAGACAAAGTTGATAATTGAACAGGCCCAAAAGGCGATGACAGTGAAGACAATGTTTGTTATTGGTAAGAAAATCAGAATCCCACCAACAATAATTGTTGGCACCCAGAGTCCTGCTGATATCTTTGCTGCTCGAGATTTAGAGGCTTTTTCTTTGAATGTCAGAGGATTGCGCACTGCAGAGAATCTCTCAGCTGCTATGGTCACTACAAAGAAATTAGAGGCAGCTAGAAATATGTATCGTAAAGTTTGGATTGCCTTTTGGACAAAGAAATTGTTCTCTAGAGGTGAAAACAATGCAAATATAAATTCAGTTATAAGGTAGAGCGAGTCAGCCACAGCCAGATTGGATAAGTAGATGTTGATGATTGTCCGCATGGACTTCACTCGAATGACTGTGAAGAGAAAGACAAAGTTGATGAGGAGGCCGATTGGTGCAATGATTTCAGCACTTAAATATATTATTTGTAGACTTCTATCTAGACTCTTGTTATAGTTCTCAAGATGCTTTTCTACTTCAGTTGATGGAGTGGAGCTGTGTTGGTAGCCATCACCCATAGTTCATGTACAGTGTAGCACTCTATTTTGCAACATTCCATACGGATGCATTATTGGTACATGTAGTCTGTCCTATTTCAAGATGACTCCAGTTTTATACTAAAGAATATTAAAGACCTTGTAGTTGAAAGTAAAACCTTCTTCATATTTTCTCCCAGCTTTGCCTTTCATCTTTAAGATATTAAAGGATAATTTTGTCTAGTATTTTGACAGCAGTGTAACCAAAACACTCAACACTTTTACACTATATTGACATTGTTATGAAATTTGCCAATTTTTGTTTCTGCTTGTAATTATAATTTTTTTTTGGGGGGGGGGGTGTGTTTTCCTCAAGATAGTGCAGCGTTGTTCTTTAACCCCTATCACCCTCTAATCCACCGAAAAAATCCCAGCCCCTGGTATTGTACATACGTACATTTTTGTATTTTGATCATAATGATGGATTCCAAAGTTAATTGATGTACATGTATGTACATGTACAACAGATATGCTATCAGTTCAGTGTGTTTTGGAGAATTCATGAAGCTTCATTGGAGTTGAGAGCTTGAACATTTTGATTTTCACTGTAAACTCTCTCAGTGTTCTGTTGAAACCAATTAATTGTAATACCCGGTACATGTACATGTTTATAGAGTTTATAATTGATTATGTCATGGTATCTTGGCCCTAAATATCATGGAAAACCAGGTGTTGAATTTGGTCAAATGTGAGAGGGTTAGACCTCAAGGAATAAACACAGTACAAGGTGCACATCTCAATGTCCCCAACATTTAGTAGTATTTGTTTTTGTTTACTTATTAAATTTCAAAGGTCTGGATCAGAGGCTAGACTAGTCAGTGTTTGGTACAAAGATTTTCCCATAAAAAGTGACCATGAACTGGTAAGACTTGCATGCTGAATAGGCAATTCAATTTTATTTATTAATATATTTTCTTACAGCAACTGAAGAAGATGTTGACTGGTCTGCAACTGGAACCCAAGAAAGTCAAGGCAGTCAACAAGGCAACCTATGCTTTTGTGACATTCAGGTAAAGAATGCAAACTCTGTGTTGATATTCACTACCAAGGTGAGTTGTTGCTTGCCAAATCAAGTGGGCATCTACATCCAGTCGAGTGTCAGTTGTTGCTTGAGTGTGCATGTTTGAAATCAGATGGTCAGATTTTGTGACATTTTGGCTCTGGATCTAAAGTTTGTTCAGTGATGGGCGATCCCAGTATTATGAAATGCTGGTACGGTCGGGCCCTGGAGCTGTTAAGAGTTCAGTGAGTACACCTGAATGTTTTTCCAAATCGTATGCATCCATCATCTAGTAATGGTCAAGGAGATTTCACACTGGGAGTTTTTGGATCATTTGTCTAAATCATTGATGGTTAACTGGCTCTGTGACAGACATATTATATCCCTTTTATAACGCTGGAATTGCTCATATGTGTGTGTAATTCTTTTCTTTCCTACAATTTAGGGAACTGTGTTCTGTTTTAATCCATACATAGCTTCCTCTATTCATGATAAAAAAATTTGAAAACTCACCCCAACAAAAAGTGAATCTCTTAATTTTGCTTTTATTTATTGATGAACATAACAAGGAGTTTACCATTAGTTTACTACACGGAGTTGGAATTTGGAGCGTTTAGGAAACTTGCCAGCCTAAATAACCAGCAAGATAGGGATGAATATTTGAGACATGAAAGACAAACTGGCGCCAGAAAATTCTAGTCAGGAGTGAGTGACATGGGAGCTTCTTAAAGAGTGAAAGTTGAGTGGGCTGATGTAATGAAACACAAATAAGAGCACAGGGAAACTTGATACAAGTTTTAGTTTTGATGTTCGGACAATCAAGAAAGAAATTTAAATACAGATACAAATAGTCACTGCATCAACAAAGATTTGAAACCATGGAATTCCCACACTCTCTTACTTGAAATTGAAAGTGTACTGAGACTTCTGCTATCAAATGTTATACTAAGAAAGTTCCCATGAACTTTTCTTTTTGTTCTTGGCACAGACCGATGATCCGCTTTGCTAGCAGACTGGCTCCCGGTCCGTACATTATCGATACTGATAGTGGGGTAGATAGTGGAACCAGCCTAACCCGCGAAAATGGAATTATTATCTGGCAGCCAATAATTTGAAATAATAAAGTTATAATTCAATAACTAAACATGGGCCAATTTTTTCGGTTAATGTCTCATTCAAAAGTGAATAAGTTTTTCTATATTGATAGAAAAATAGCAATTTCAAAAAGAAAACTATTTTTCAGGATGTAACCTGCAGCTTTAAGTACACCCCCCCCCCTTTCTCCCTCGACACAAACATTCAAATTTACAAATACAAATGTAGTGATCTCCTTTTCTGTTACATTCAGTCGTTTGTGATGGATTGATTGGTAGGAATCAAAGTGGTTACTGACTGTCTGTATTTATTTTTTATCACTCAGCTGACACAAATGGAAAGGACAAGTGCTTAAAGCTAAGGCATTCACAAAGTCACTTGTGGTTTTTACTATTGGCACTTGCTTCTGTTGGCACTTGTCATTGGATTTAAATGAATAAGAACCCCTCAGCAATGGCTACCAGTGCAAGGGGTCTATAGTGGCTGCTATTGCTGTGGTTACAGGTTCACGTTCCCACAATGACTCTTTTCCGTAGCTCGCCAAGCCAGTTAAGGACCCGTACACTAAGAGCCCTGCTCTGAAGAGAAGCCAAGAGGAAATTGATGGAAACACCCAAGAAGCTAAGAGGAGGAAGGAGGAGGACAGCTTACCAGTAGAAGAGAGGTGAAGACATTCAAATAGAATGCAGGGTTGGGCTGGATTCTAACCACCATTCATTAGAAATTTACTGCAGTTCTAAACTCGGATATCATGGATGTTGGTGCTATTTGGAATAAAGCAACCCCCCCCCAATGAAAAACTAACTCACAAGTTACCCAAGTGGGACTGGCACCAGCAACCTCCTGCTTCCTAGTGCAGATGTCTTAACCACTTGACCACCAAGCTTGCTGGGGCTGGCTGGCTGGTTCCAATCTCGTCAATCGGTGGAGGAAGGGGGGAGTGGTGGGGGGGGGGGGGAAGACAAATCCCCCCACCTCTTAAAGTGGGAGGATATCATATCGTTTGCCCCCTCCCCACTTTTTGTAGCCTACATATGATTCAATAGCTCAGAATATCCGATTCAATTACTCCAAACTCGAAAATGATGTTTAAATTATGAGCTTTTGCTCGGAAACATAAATGGTCAAAATTTGCCTCAGATTGCACCACAGAGCACCTAGAATCCAAAATCACGGCATGCCCCAGGTGGGGGATTTATTCCGCCTCCTTGCGTGTTTTGACCAGAGGTACGTGGGGGGGGGGGGAGGGATTTGCAATGGGATCATCACGTGTTGACAAAAAATGCTGATCATTTAATTCTTTGAACATGACGTTGAAGTAGTAGGCACTCTTCAATGAAAGTAACATTTCAAATCATAGCGTTACTTTTCTGTTTTGTTCCTTTTTTTTTTTAAAGATAGCTGGAGCACCCTAGCCTCTGGTATTGGTGCTCTAGGCAATAATTCATTAAGTTAAAAGTGCACATTGCCTAGAATGGACATTAAGTGTGCACACATGTAGATGTGCATGTCATGTGCCTGTCATGATCACCGCAACAGAAAGTTTCAGGAATTTTTTTAGTTATTCCCATAATTTCTTGTCATAAAAGATCACGTCTTCATGAATTTGCCCTGGATAAATTGTGCAAACATTACGTTTCACGTCTTATTATTTTCATTGACAGATAACACTGTTGGTTTCCGGCTTGGCGCTTACAAAGGTAAGTATTTCCACTTAAGTTTCCTTTTTGCAAAAGACGTAGATCAGCTTTCATGTTTGATTGGATCGGCTGTCGAGGGGTGTGGCCTATTAGTAGATAACGCTGATTTATTACACACAAAGAACTTGATAAGTTACCATCCAATCAGAGTGCAGCATACAGAAAGATTGACAGATGTACATATTGGGCATTGCCTAATCTATCTGTCAGAATTTAATTATTGAAAAGAAAGAAACAAGCCACAAAAGATTTTAACCCTCGTCAGGAAAATCCCTTTCCTAACCAATATGTTGGTTTACTTTTGTAGCATGAATATTAAGAGTGTATATTTGTACTTTCAAAATTGACCAGCAAGCTCTTTTACTCAATAGGGATTTTTCAACAATTACAACCGAGATTAAGGTTTCAAAATTCAGGAAAATCACTGCTTCATTAAATGTTGCTAGTGTACATGCACATTTAATTTATCACTGATCTTGCTTTTACAAGCAAATTTGTTGTCTTATAAAAGGATGTGACTTTTAGAAACATGGTTTGCATCCTGCTGCCGGCCAACAAAACCAACAATCAAATATTACTAGGTATCAGAAAGACAAAAGAGCTCAAACACCGATTGGATGATAGTACATTGCTGTATTAGGTGTGTAAGATTTGAGGCTTTGCATGGTGGAGATACTAAATAATGGAAGGTTTGCGGAAACACCATGTGCGAATAATTTCTCAACTAAGAGAATGGTTCTGAAAAGAACCAGAGGTATAAACTCGACGTTCCGGTCAGTATGCTCTGACCGTCTCTCCTGAAGACGGTCAGAGCATACTGACCGGAACGTCGAGTTTATACCTTTGTTCTTTTCAGAACCATTCTCTTAGTTGAGAAATTATTCACACATGGTGTTTCCGCAAACCTTTTATTATTTTGTATTAGGTGTGTTTAGAGTGTTATATTACATAGGAAATAGCAGCTTTAATGAACATGTAGAAAGCAGCAATTCCTTGGATACTGTCGAAATTAAGGTACGGTACATATATACAACCTTGTCTGCGCTAACTGTACAAAGACCTTCATATTTTACAGCATTGATTTTTCATTTGTCAAAATTTTTAGGACCCTTGAGTCAATCTAAAAGAAATATTAGAATATTGCTTAAAATTTAAACATCATGCAGACATGGAGCTCATAATACTGATGCTACACAGTTTATGTACAATTCTAGAGCGTGCAAGTCTCGCCAGATCACATTCACTTTTCGTGTGAACTTCTTGTTACTAAACACTGAATTTACCCAATAGTTGTCAGCATAATGGATTGAACGGAAGTAGAGGTCAACATTTGTCTGTGCTCTGCATAAAAAACATCCCATATATTTCATAGATTTTTCCTCAATATTTTTTTTCAACAAATTTTGAACGAAAGGTCTGCACTTAATTTGGTCTTCAGAAAATATGTTCCATGTTGTGCTACATGTATTCACAAAGATTGCTACAATGTATTTGGAATCAGATGCTCTTTATCCATAACTTGCAACTATGTGTTGTCTAATACTTAGACTGACTGAAATGGGCTTCTAGAGCTATGGCTACGGCTATTGTTCCCATGTAATTGTAATGGGTGAAGACCCAGACAATAACCATAGACATCTCACTTGCAAGCTCATACATTTGTATTACACTTAAACATACCTAATGCTCAAAATTCAGTCTATTTTCTTCTCTAATTGGAGTTGGTCTTTTTCTAATCTGTTCATTTGTACATCATTGTCTTGTCCCACAACGGATCCTTAATCACTATCTGATGCAACAGCACTTCACCTCAGAGATCTTCAAGATTGAGATCCCAAACCTCCTAAGAGATTTTGGATTTGCGGTGAGTTTTCTCCCTGAACACTGAACCTCCTTATCACTATCTGATGCAACAGCACTCCACCTCAGAGATCTTCAAGATTGAGATCCAAAACCTCCCAAGACATATTGGATTTGCGGTGAGTTTTCTCCCTGAACATTGAACCCTCGATAACAATAATCATACAGTTTGCCCTTTTTCAAGAGTTCATATTGCCAACCATGGTTGGGATTTTTCAGGCTCTTTAAAAATAGATTAACCAAATTAAAGGGCTATGGAACGAACTTCCGCAAAATATGAAAATAATCATATGATGGTAAACAGCTGTATACTTTTTGCAGTGCCTGTGCACTTTCACAATTGTTTCTTATGTTGCTGTGATGTCAATATAGGTATTTTACACTGTACAGCTTTGGGATTTTCTGTGAAATTTATGAACCCAAAATTCATTGCATTGTGCATGCACACATAGCACTTTGTGCATTATGACCCTGTGCCACGATCATGCTAAATACAGTCAACCTCCACCGAAACACT
This sequence comes from Patiria miniata, assembly GCF_015706575.1. Lineage (NCBI taxonomy): Eukaryota > Metazoa > Echinodermata > Asteroidea > Valvatida > Asterinidae > Patiria > Patiria miniata. The sequence goes on from NW_024037061.1 coordinate 15,256,533, forward strand.
TTTGTATCTTTTTGTCGTCAAACAGCAGTGACACTGAAGTTCCAGCTCATGACATCACTGTATTGCTCATGAATATATGGAACTTGGCACTTTCATGAAAATATTTAAAAGCCTGAAACATCCTCAAAGCTTATTAAGAGGTGCATGTCTCAAAATAAAAACCTCAAAATCTGTTTCAAAGGCACTTAAAAAAGTATTTTTAAAGTGAAAAATGTCATGGTTATCCAGTGCCAATACATGTTTACGTATTTTGTTCTCACAGAAAACAAACAAATTTGCTCATTTAGACACACACAAAATCCTCATTCAATTAGCAATTAACGTAATGCGATTTGTAATTTCTGAACCACTTGCATACATACATTGAATGAGTTGCAGCTGTTCCCTTCACTGATCAGCTGATAGTTGGTTGCAATCTGCTCTGGGCCTGCACATTAATGAAGTCATGGTACGTACATTTATTGTCAGTCCACTAAAGTAAAACACATTTCAACTCCACCATATTATGCTGTTAATGTTTCTCGACGTCAAATCTATTTGGCTTTCCAATGAAGAAAATGTACAGTACAGGTATGAAAAGGCCTTAAAACTGCACTACAGTTTGAACATCCCATAGCAGTTTAAAAGCACACATGTGCTCCCCTCACTTGGACGTCTCAAACTCAATTACCAGAGAACTTTGTTCTTGACAACTTTCCAACGATTGACTCCCTTCTGGCTCTGGATGTGCATACTGCTGCCCTCGTGCTGATGGCTCGGTACCAGTCGGCCCAGGCCTTTGTTCCTGAGTACTTGCAAGTGACTGCTGGCTCTCTGCTGGTTCTGGATGTACACACTGTTCCCCTTGCATGGATGGCTTGCAGTCAGTCGGACTAGAGCATTGTTCCTGATGAGAACTTGCAAGCGCTGGGGTCCCCGCTGGTTCTGCATGTACCTCAACATGCACTTGAACATGCTGCTGACTGTGCATGGATGCCTTGCTGCTGCTTTGCCTAGAACATTGTTCTTGACAGCTGTCCAGTGACTGCTGACTCTCTGTGTGTTGTGCATGCCCTTGGCTTGGTGGCTTTCTGCTGCTTGGCCTGGCAGCACGGTGCTCTTGGTCATTTTCTGCCTGTGGAATCACACGAAGCTCAATCTGCTTCCCTGGCTGCGATGGTCGGCTAGGATTCCGTCTTGGGCAGCAATGACAGCACAGTTTCAGGAATGAAAAAGCCTTGACTACAGCTTCACGATAGTCAGCGTTTGTGGCACTGTAGACCAGGGAATTGATGGAGCTATTGATAAGTTGGAAAATTGCTATGCAACTGCTCAGAATACATGTATGTACTTTTTCTCCAAGTTCTAGAAATTCAACAGCCTGGGAAGGCACACTTATAGAATAAGTCTTTCCCACAATGACAATAATTGAAGCTGCAATGTCCAGTGAGTTCAGAATGAAGAAAACAGCAGTATTGATGATAACCATACGGAGGACCTTGCCTGTTTGCTTGGGACGGTTTGGCAGCAGGGCTGATTGCTTGCGTACTTTCACTACTACATAGATGTACAAAAGTATTGTTGCTATTAAACAGACAATGTTGATAATGAAACGGGCCAAAAAGATGATGGCACTGAAGACGTAGTCTGTTATTGGTAAGAATATCAGAATCACTCCAACAATAATTGTTGGCACCCATAGTCCTGCTGATATCTTTGCTGCTCGAGATTTAGAGGCTTTTTCCCTGAATGTCAGAGGATTGTGCACTGCAGAGAATCTCTCAGCTGCTATGGTAACCACAAAGAAATTAGAAGCAGCTATGAACGTGGATCGTAAAGCTAGGATCGCATTTTGGACAAAGATGCTGTACTCTATTGGTGAAATAAACAATGCAACTACAAAGTCAGTCGTAAGGAAAAGCGAGTCAGCCACAGCCAGATTGGATAAGTAGATGTTGATGATTGTACGCATGGACTTCACTCGAATGACTGTGAAGAGAAAGACAAAGTTGATGAGGAGGCCGATTGGTGCAATGATTTCAGCACTTAACCATATTATTTGTTGACTTCTATCTCGACTCTTGTAATAGTTGCCAAGATGCTTTTGTACTTCAGTTGATGGAGTGGAGCTGTTTTGGTAGCCATCACCCATAGTTCATGTACAGTGTAACAACTATTTGCAACATTCCAAATGGATGCATTATTGGTACATGTAGTCTGTCCCATTTCAAGATGACTCCGGTTTTATACTAACCGAGAATATAAGACCTTGAGCAATGTGTAGTTGAAACTAAAAGCTTCTTCATATTTTGTCCCAGCTTTGCCTTTTATCTATAAGGTATTCAAGGATAATTTTGTCCAGTATTTTGACAGCAGTGTAACCAAAAACAGTCAACACTGTTTCACTATAATGACATCTTTCGTTTCACTATAATGACATCATAAATTTGCCACTTTTTGTTTCTGCTCGGTACATGTTTTTTGTTTGTGTGTGTGTGTTTTCCTCAAGATGGTGCAACGCTGTTTTTTAATCCATTCCACCCCCAAATCCACTGAAAAAAATCCCAGCCCCTGGTATTTTACATGCGTATTTTGTATTTTGATGGATTCAAAAGTTAATTGACCTATCGCGGTAGAATTGCATTAGAGTCGCGACAACGCAGCGTGTGAAATATTGTCCAATTACATGATATACAAATGGATGCGGAACGCGCAAAATCTAAGACAAACAAAACTCAGTGTACAAAAACTCCATAGGGTTGTCTAAGGGGCGTGGTTAACTCGCAAACGGTGATAGGTCAATTAATGTACCGGTACATGTACAACCACTGCCCCAGCTATGGGTTAAATAGTCCTGGGCAGGAGGGGCTCGTAAACCTGGGAACTCAAGGCAGCCCTCCTAAGAGAAGGAAACTCTAACCTCAAACCACCCGTCTCGGGAGAGGAGTTTCGCACTACTTTTGCAAAAGAAAAGCCAACCAACTATGGACTGAGGTTATGAGAATGGTTGTATGTAGATCACAAACAATCCATTGCCCTTTTGAGGTATGGTGGACATAATACGACAGTGTTATTTGGTTCAGGTTAAGTCATTTGGTTTTACCCCAAATTTGCCCAAATCAAATAGCACCTCTTATTGTGTCTGCCGTAACCTAGAAAAAGCTTATAACAGTTGAGCTATTCACTATTTTAAAAAATTGGTTCAGACTCTGAAATATTGAGCGCAACTTGTTCATCCTTTTTTCCAATCTGCAGGTTAAACAATGCAGTGACTCCACTATGGAACCAGCCATATGAGGACCAGCTATCCACCAAACAGACCAACACCAGGGAGTTTCTGAGGAATTTATCCAAGATGCTGCAACGGAACATTGGGGAGATGTCTCCCTGGCTGAAGCAACAAAGGTGAGCTACTCACCAAAGACACGGGATGGTTGTGGGCCAGAATGGAAATGTGATCTTCCTTGACAAACTGCTTCCAGACACAGCCGACTAACATGTGCGGTTGCCCAGAAAAACTTGTTACAGCTCCAGAAAATGTTGCCTATCTTTCTTAAGAAATATTTTAGATTAACAAAAAAAAATTATCAAATTTTCTGCAGTAAAGTCCACATGCACGCAAAATTCCCAAAGGTTTTTGAAAAAAGAAAAATAGAATAAAGCACCCCCCCCCCCCCAAATGAAAAAAAAATAAAAATTTTAACTCATAAGTTACCCAGGTGGGACTTGCACCTGAACCTTCTGCTTCCTAGTGCAGATGTCTTAACTACTTGAGCACCAAGCTTGCTAGGGTTGGCTGGCTGGTTCCAATTTCGTCAATCGGTCGAGGAAGGGGGGAGTGGTGGGGGGGGGGGGACAAATCCCCCCACCTTTTAAAGTGGGGGGATATCATCGTTTGCCCCCCCCCCCTCCACTTTTTGTAGCCTACATATGATTCTATAGCTCATAATAGCTGATTCAATTACTGCAAACTCGAAATGAGGTTTAAATTATGATCTTTTGCTCAAAAACATAAATGGTCAGAAATTGCCTCAGATTGCACCACGGAGCATCTAGAATCCAAAATCACGGCATGCCCCAGGTGGGGGATTTATTCCGCCTCCTTGCGTGTTTTGACCAGAGGTACGTGGGGGGGGGGGGGAGGGATTTGCAATGGGATCATCACGTGTTGACAAAAAATGCTGATCATTTAATTCTTTGAACATGACGTTGAAGTAGTAGGCACTCTTCAATGAAAGTAACATTTCAAATCATAGAGTTACTTTTCTGTTTTGTTCCTTTTTTTTTTAAAGATAGCTGGAGCACCCTAGCCTCTGGTATTGGTGCTCTAGGCAATAATTCATTAAGTTAAAAGTGCACATTGCCTAGAATGGACATTAAGTGTGCACACATGTAGATGTGCATGTCATGTGCCTGTCATGATCACCGCAACAGAAAGTTTCAGGAATTTTTTTAGTTATTCCCATAATTTCTTGTCATAAAAGATCAGGTCTTCATGAATTTGCCCTGGATAAATTGTGCAAACATTTCAGTTTCACGTCTTATTATTTTCATTGACAGATAACACTGTTGGTTTCCGGCTTGGCGCTTACAAAGGTAAGTATTTCCACTTAAGTTTCCTTTTGCAAAAGACGTAGATCAGCTTTTATGTTTGATTGGATGGGCTGTCGAGGGGTGTGGCCTATTAGTAGATAACGCTGATTTATTACGCACAAAGGACTTGATAAGTTACCATCCAATCAGAGTGCAGCATACAGAAAGATTGACAGATGCACATATTGGGCATTGTCTAATCTATCTGTCAGGATTTAATTATTGAAAAGAAACAAGCCACAAAAGATTTTAACCCTCGTCAGGAAAATCCCTTTTCTAAACAATATGTTGGCTTACTTTTGTGGCATGAATATTAAGAGTGTATATTTGTACTTTCAAAATTGACCAGCAAGCTCTTTTACTCAATAGGGATTTTCAAAAATTACAAGCAAGATTGAGGTTACAAAATTGAGAAAAATCACTGCTTAATTGAATGTTGCTAATGTACATGCACATTTAATTTATAACAAATCTTGCTTTTACAAGCAAATTTGTTTGTCCTATAAAAGGATGTGACTTTTAGAAACATGGTTTGCATCCTGCCGTCGGCCAACAAAACCAACAATCAAATATTACTGGGTATCAGAAAGACATAAGAGCTCTAACACCCATTGGGTGATAGTACATTGCTGTATTAGGTGTGTTTAGAGGGTTGAAGTACACAAGGAAATAGCAGCTTTAATGAACATGTAGAAAGCAGCAATTCCTTGGATACTGTCCAAATTAAGATACATGTATATACAATCTTGTCTGATGCTAACTTTACAAAGACATATGCTAACTTTACAAAGACATTCATATTTTATAGCATTGATTTTTCAATTTTCCAAATTTTAAGTAAATTTGAGTCCATCTGAAAGAATTGTAAAATATTGCTTTGCATTTAAACATCATACAGCCATGGAGCTCATAAATGTAATACAACAGACTTCTGGTGCTACATAGTCAATGTACAATTATAGAGCATGCAAGTCTCGCCAGTTCACATTCACTTTTCATGTAAACGTCTTGGCACCAAACACTGACTAGTCTAGTCACAGATTTCCGTGTTTGAATTTGCCCAATAGTAATCGATTGAACGGAAGTCAACATTTTTTCAATTTATTATAGTAGACCTAATCAATTGGCAATGTTTTGAATGTGTTGAAAATTGGAATGATTCTTTTCTTTTTCAGAACCCATGGATTGCCCTTGACTGGATAAACCTAGTCAGAACACAAAACAATGCAAACAATAGGATGTTACACACGTTGTAGGTCCTTTAATATATGGTGCCATACTCGAATGTAGCGTTTTCACATAAAATCTTGAACTGAGGTTTTTTTCGATCAACTTACATGCTCTATTGACAGAAGTGGAGTACAAATTGCTGACTTCAACTTTATATATCAACTACATTTTTACAGCTACTTTACATGTAGAAGCTATGAAGAAAGCAGATTAAATCCCATACTGTACATCTAAAGCCTGCAATGGTCTCATAGGTGCTGTGCAGATCAAACATATGGTTAATAGATTTTTCCTTGATAATTGTTTTTGCAGAAACTTTGAACGAAAGGTCTGCACTTAATTTGGTCTTGAGAATATATTTTCCATGTTGTGCTACATATATGCACAAAGATTGGTATAACGTATTTGGAATCAGATGCTCCTAATGCATAACTTGCAACTTGTGTTGTCTGTTACTTAGGCTGTGTCTGAAACGGGCTTCTAGAGCTATGGCTACGGCTATTGTTCCCATGTAATTGTAATGGGTGAAGACCCATACAATAGCCATAGACATCTCACTTGCAAGCTCATATTACACTTAAACATACCTAATGCTAAAAAATAGCGATTCAATCTATTTTTTTCTTTGATTAGAGTTTGTTTTTTAATCTGTTCATTTGTCTATCACGTCTTGACCCACAAGATAACCATTCCACCAGCACCTCTGACGTACCGGTGACTGGCGCTGCCATAACGGATCCTTATCACTATCTGACACAACAGCGCTTCACCTCAGAGATCTTCAAGATTGAGATCCAAAACCTCCCAAGACATTTTGGATTTGCGGTGAGTTTTCTCCCTTAACATTGAACCCTCGATAACGATAATCATACTGTTTGCCCTTTTTCAAGAGTTCATATTGCCAACTATGGTTGGGATTGTTCAGGGTCTTTAAAAATAGATTAACCAAATTAAAGGGCCATGGCATGAATTTCACTGAAACATGAAAATAATCATGTGAAGTAGTTGCAAATGAGCTGCATACTTGTTATCGTTTTTAAGCGCACTTTTTGCAATGCCTGTGCACTTTCACAATTGTTTCTTATGTTGCTGTGATGTCAATATAGGTATTTTACACTGTACAGCTTTGGGATTTTCTGTGAAATTTATGAACTAAAAATTCATTGCATTGTGCATGTACACATAGCAGTTTGTACATTGTAGTATCTCACTGACTCTGTGCCATGATCATGCTAAATGAACAAAACAGTCAACTTCAACTAAAACACTTTTATAACTTTTTGTCCTCAAATAGCAGTGGCACTGAAGTTCCAGCTCATGACATCACTGTATTGCTCATGAATATGTTACTTATCAGTATCAAAAATATTTAAAAGCACACATCCTGAGACTGAAAATACAGAGGTGCTAAATTAAAAGTTCAAAATCTTTTTCAAAGGACTTAAAAAAAAAGTACATTTACATTGGAAAAACGTGAGGGGTATCCATATGTGAGTGCCGATACATATACATTGATATATCCTCATATAAGCACATACAACAAAACCTCATTCAAGCAACAATAACAATATGGAATTTGTAATTTCTGAACCACTTGCATACACACATTGAATGAGTTCCAGCTGTTCCCTTTACTGATAGTTGGTTGCAATCTCTCATGTGGGCCTGCATATTTCTGATGTAATGGTACGTAAATGTATTGGCAATCTGCTAAATTAAAACACATTTCAACTCCAGCATATTATGTTGTTAATGTTTCTCGACGTCAAATCTACTTGGCATTCCAATGAAGAAGATGTACAGTAAGGTTTGAAAAAGCCTTAAAACTGCTCTACAGTTTGAACATACAGCCAGTTCAAAAGCACACATGTGCACTTGCATTGCTCTGCCCTACGTCTCGCTCTCAGTTACCAGAGAAAATTCCTCTTGACATCTTTCAAACGATTGACTCCCTTCTGGCTCTGGATGTGCATACTGCTGCCCTTGTGCTGATGGCTCGGTGCCAGTCAGCCCAGAGCATTGTTCCTGAGTACTTGCAAGTGATTGCTGGCTCTCTGCTGGTTCTGGATGTACCACTGTTCCCCTTGCATGGATGGCTTGCAGTCAGTCAGACTAGAGCATTGTTCCTGATGAGAACTTGCAAGCGATGGGGTCCCTGCTGGTTCTGCATGTACCTCAACATGCACTTGAACATGCTGCTGACTGTGCATAGATGCCTTGCTGCTGCTTTGCCTGGAACATTGTTCTTGACAGCTGTCCAGTGACTGCTGACTCTCTGTGTGTTGTGCATGCCCTTGGCTTGGTGGCTTGCTGCTGCTTGGCCTGGCAGCACGGTGCTCTTGGTCATTTACTGCCTTTGGAATCACACGAAGCTCAATCTGCTTCCCTGGCTGCGATGGTCGGCTGGGATTCCGTCTTGGGCAGCAACGACAGCACAGTTTCAGGAATGAGAAAGCCTCAACTACAGCTTCACGATACTCAGCATTTGTGGCACTGTAGACCAGGGAATTGATTGAGCTATTGACAAGTTGGAAGATTTGTATGCAAATATTCAGAATAAGTACTTTTTCTGCAAGTTTTAGATATTCAACAGCCTGGGAAGGCACACTTATAGAATAAGTCTCTCCCACAATGAGAATAATTGTAGCTGCAATGTTCAATGAGTTCAGAATGAAGAAAACAGCAGTATTGATGATAACCATACGGAGGACCTTTGCCTGCTAGCTTGGGACGGTTTGGTAACAGTGCTGATTGCTGAAGAGAAGCCAAGAGGACTCTGATGGAAACACCCAAGAAGCTAAGAGGAGGAAGGAGGAGGACAGCTGAGCAGTAGAAGAGAGGTGAAGACATTGAGATAGAATGCAGGGTTGGGCTGGATTCGAACCACCATCCATTAAAAATGTACTGCAGTTCTAAACTCGGATATCATGGATATTGGTGCTATTTGGTTTGGGTCAAGTATTTTGTATTGACCCCAAATTTACCCAAACCCACTAGCACCCTGATATTGTGTCTGCCAAATCTCAAAAAGGATAGCAGTTGAACCATTCACTATTACTAAAATTTGTTAAGACTCTGAAATACTGAGCTCAATTTTTCATCCTTTCCCAATCTGCAGGTTAAACAACACAGTGACTCCACCATGGAACCAGCCGTATGAGGACCAGCTATCCACCAAATAGACCAACACCAGGGAGTTTCTGAGGAATTTATCCAAGATGCTGCAACGGAACATTGGGGAGATGTCTCCCTGGCTGAAGCAACAAAGGTGAGTTGCTCACCAAAGACACGGGATGGTTACGGGCCAGAATGGAAATGTGATCTTCCTTGACAAACTGCTTCCAGACACAGCGGACTAACATGTGCAGTTGCCCCGAAAAACTTGCTAAAGCTCCAGAAAATGTTGCCTATCTTTCTTAAGAATTATTTTAGATTAACAAAATATTTTTATCAAATTTTCTGAAGTATAGTCCACACGCACGCGAAATTCCCAAAGGTTTTTGAAAAAAAGGAAAACACAATAAAGCAACCCCCCCCTAATGAAAAACTAAAATTTTAAACTCACAAGTTACCCAAGTGGGACTGGCACCAGCAACCTTCTGCTTCCTAGTGCAGATGTCTTAACCACTTGATCACCAAGCTTACTGGGGCTGGCTGGCTGGTTCCAATCTCGTCAATCGTTGGAGGAAGGGGGGAGTGGTGGGGGGGGACAAATCCCCCCACCTTTTAAAGTGGGAGGATATCATATCGTTTGCCCCCTCCCCACTTTTGTAGCCTACATATGATTCTATAGCTCAGAATAGCTGATTCAATTACTCCAAACTCGAAAATGATGTTTAAATTATGATCTTTTGCTCAGAAACATCAATGGTCAAAAATTACCTCAGATTGCACCACAGAGCACCTAGAATCCAAAATCACGGCATGCCCCAGGTAGGGGATTTATTCCGCCTCCTTGCGTGTTTTGTCCAGAGGTACGTGGGGGGGGGGAGGGATTTGCAATGGGATCATCACGTGTTGACAAAAAATGCTGATCATTAAATTCTGTGAACATGACGTTCAAGTAGTTCTGAGAGAAGCAAAGAGCAATCATAGGGGGCACTCTTCAATGGAAATCAAAGCGTTACTTTTCCTTTTTTTTTTAAAGATCAGCTAGAGCACCCTAGCCTCTGGTATTGGTGCTCTAGGCAAAAAGTGCACATTGCCTAGAATGGACATGAAGTGTGCACATGTGAGATGTGCATGTGATGTGCCTGTTATGAACACCGCAACAGAAAGTTTCAGGATTTTTTTAGTTATTCCCCTAATTTCTTGTCATTTAAGATCAGGTCTTCATGAAACTTGGCCCTGGATAAATTGTGCAAACATTTCAGTTTCATGTCTTATTATTTTCATTGACAGATAACACTCTTGGTTTCCGGCTTGGTGCTTAAGAAGGTACACGTACGTATTTCCACTTAAGTTTCCTTTTTGTAAAAGACCTAGATCAGCTTTCATGTTTGATTGGATCGGCTATCGAGGGGCATGGCCTATAAGTAGATGACGCACGAAGGACTTGATTAGTTACCTACCAATCAGAATGCAGCACACAGAAAGATTGACAGATGTACATATTATGCATTGTCCAATCTATCTGTCAGGCTTTAATTATTGAAAAGAAAGAAACAAGCCACAAAAGACTTTAACCCTTGTCATCCCCTTTCCTAACCAATATGTTGGCTTACTTTTGTGGCATGAATATTGAGGGTATATGTTTGTACTTTCAACATTGACCAGCAAGCTCTTGAAATCAATAGGGATTTTTCAACAATTACAACCAAGATTGAGGTTACAAAATTCAGGAAAATCACTGCTTCATTAAATGTTGCTAGTGTACATGCACATTTAATTATCACTGATCTTGCTTTAACAAGCAAATTTGTTTGTCTTATAAAAGGATGTGACTTTTAGAAACATGGTTTGCATCCTGCTGCCGGCCAACAAAACAAAGAATCAAATATTACTGGGTATCAGAAAGACATAAGAGCTCTAACACCGATTTGGTTATAGTACATTGCTGTATTATTATTGTGTTTAGAGTGTTAAAGTACACAAGCAAATAGCAGCTTTAATGAACATGTAGAAAGCAGCAATTCCTTGGATACTGTCCAAATTAAGATACATGTATATGTACAATCTTGTCTGATGCTAACTTTACAAAGACATTCATATTTTATAGCATTGATTTTTCAATTGTCCAAATTTTAAGTAAACTTGAGTCCATCTGAAAGAATTGTAAAATATTGCTTTGCATTTAAACATCATACAGACATGGAGCTCATAAATGTAATACAACAGACTTCTGGTGCTACATAGTCAATGTACAATTACAGAGCATGCAAGTCTCACCAGTTCACATTCACTTTTCATGTAAACATCTTGGCACCAAACACTGACTAGTCTAGTCACAGATTTCCGTGTTTGAATTTGCCCAATAGTTGTCTGCGTGATCGATTGAACGGAAGTCAACATTTTTTCAATTTATCATAGTAGACCTAATCAATTGGCAATGTTTTGAATGTGTTGTAAATTGGAATGATTCTTCTCTTTTTCAGAACCCATTCATTGCCCTTGACTGGATAAACCTAGTCAGGACACAAAATAAATGCACACAAATAGGATGTTACACACGTTGTTACATACATGGTGCCATGCTTAATGTAGCGTATTTACATAAAATCTTGCAGGTTTTTTCCGATCAACTTGCATGCTCTATTGACAGAAGTGAGGTACACTTTGCTGACTTTAACTAACGACTACATTTTCTCCAGCTACATGTAGTAGCTATGAAGAAAGCAGATTAAATCCCATACTGTACATACAAAGCCTACAATATGTCTGTGCTCTGCTGAAAAAAAACACATCTTTAATAGATTTTTCTCGCTAAAACCAATTTCAAGAAACTTTGAACGAAGGGTCGGCACTTAATTTGGTATTGAGAATATATGGACTTTTTTCACAAGGAAGCCATTTTGGTCGTGTTCCCTGCATGTGTTCTTTCTAATTGTGAACTGTTGAGTTGGATGGTGCCAGACTATTTGTACATTCTATCGTCACTTTTGTCTTTTTCTTTTAATGTGGCTTAAAACATTAGGGTATGCTTATTTTTTAATCTCAAATTTTAAATTATTCATCACAGCCGACTGGTTTTAATTTGTAATTTATTTTATGTCATTGCTATGATTTCTCTTCGCAAGTTCCAATTTACCTCGCTTTCAATTTAGTATGGCCGACTCGTGAATAAAGCCCATTTTCCACATTGTTCTAAATGTATGCCCAAAGATTGGTATAATGTATTTGGAATCAGATGCTCCTAATGCATAACTTGTCACATTTGTTTGTCTGTTACTTTGGCTGAGTCTGAAACGGGCTTCTAGAGCTATGGCTACGGCTATTGTCAGATTGTTCCCATGTAATTGTAACGGGTGAAGACCTAGACGGTAGCCATAGACATCTCACTTAAAAGCTCATATTAGACTTAAACATAGCTAATGCTAAAAAATAGCAATTCAATCTATTTTTTTCTCTGATTGGAGCTTGTTTTTTTAATCTGTTCATTTGTCTATCACGTCTTGACCCACAAGATAACCATTCCACCAGCACCTCTGACGTACCGGTGACTGGCGCTGCCATAACGGATCTTTATCACTATCTGATGCAACAGCACTTCACCTCAGTGATCTTCAAGATTGAGATCCAAAACCTCCCAAGACATTTTGAATTTGCGGTGAGTTTGCTCTATAAACACTAAACCCTGGGTATTGATAATCATACAGTTTGCACTTTTTCAAGAGTTCGTATTGCCAACCATAGTTGAAATTTTTCAGGGTCTTTTCTATTACATCAACGGGCCATGGAATGAATTTCCCTGAAACATAAAAATAATCATATGAAGTAATGGTAAACAGCTGCATACTTTTTGCAATGCCTGTGCACTTTCACAATTGTTTCTTATGTTGCTGTGATGTCAATATAGGTATTTTACACTGTACAGCTTTGGGATTTTCCGTGTAATTTATGAACAAAAATTTTGCATTGTGCATGCACACATAGCACTTTGTGCATTATGACCCTGTGCTATGATCATGCTAAATATAGTCAACCTCGACCAAAACACTTTTGTAACTTTTTGTCGTCAAACAGCAGTGACACTGAAGTTCCAGCTCATGACATCACTGTATTGCTTATGAATATGGAACTTGGCACTTTCATAAAAATGTTTAAAAGCCTGAAACATCCTCAAACTTATTAAGAGGTGCATGTACCAAAATACAAACCTCAAAATCTGTTGCAAAGACACTTAAAAAAGTATTTTTAAAGTGGAAAATGTCATGGTTTTCCAGTGCCAATACTATTAGTTATCTTGCGAGCGCGAGTGGAACATGGAATAATGTAGTGCGTCTGTATCCCACATTCGGCCTCGTGATATGTGGGACACTGACGCACTACATTTTCCGTGTTCCACGACCGCGAGCGTGATAACGAATTTATCTTCAAGCAAACTTGACGCGCAGTAAAGTTGGAACTAGCTTGCTTTACTCAAAAATATTTAGCGGGTCAGCACGTGCAGCTGGAATGTCGCTCGCATCTTGGAATAGCGCAGTACGCAGGGTGCGATATGGACCGTGCAAAACAGCCTCATAGCACACTGTTGTTGCCATGGATCAACCAATCAGAATCGAGGATACAAGTTTGCTCGAAGACAAATGTTTATGTATTTTGTTCACACAGAAAACAAACAAACTTGCTCATTTAGACACACACAAAATCCTCATTCAATTAGCAATGAAGGTAATGCGATTTGTAAATTTTGAACCAGTTGCATACATACATGAATGAGTTCCAGCTGTTCCCTTCACTGATAGTTGGTTGCAATCTGCTCTGGGCCTGCACATTAATGATGTCATGGTACGTACATTTATTGTCAATCCACTAAAGTAAACGCATTTCAACTCCACCATATTATGCTGTTATTGTTTCTCGATGTCAAATCTATTTGGCTTTCCAATGAAGAAAATGTACAGTACAGGTATGAAAAGGCCTTAAAACTGCTCTACATTTTGAACATCCTAGAGCAGTTCAAAAGCACACATGTGCTCCCCTCACTTGGACGTCTCACACTCAATTACCAGAGAACTTTGCTCTTGACATCTTTCCAACGATTGACTCCCTTTTGGTTCTGGATGTGCATACTGCTCACCTTGTGCTGATGGCTCGGTGCCAGTCAGCCCAGGACATTGTTCCTGAGTACTTGCAAGTGACTGCTGGCTCTCTGCTGGTTCTAGATGTACCCACTGTTCCCCTTGCATGGATGGCTTGCAGTCAGTCAGACTAGAGCATTGTTCCTGATGAGAACTTGCAAGCGCTGGGGTCCCTGCTGGTTCTGCATGTACCTCAACGTGCACTTGAACATGCTGCTGACTGTGCATGGATGCCTTGCTGCTGCTTTGCCTGGAACATTGTTCTTGACAGCTGTCCTGACTCGCTGTGTGTTGTGCATGCCCTTGGCTTGGTGGCTTGCTGCTGCTTGGCCTGGCAGCATGGTGCTCTTGGTCATTTTCTGCCAATGGAATCACATGAAGCTCAATCTGCTTCCCTGGCTGCAATGGTCGGCTGGGTATCCGTCTTGGGCAGCAACGACAGCACAGTTTCATGAATGAGAAAGCCTCGACTACAGCTGCACGATACTCAGCATTTGTGGCACTGTAGACCAGGGAATTGATGGAGCTGTTGATAAGGTGCATGATCATTGTGCACATAAGCACTATATTTATTTTTTTTCCAAGTTTTAGATATTCAACAGCCTGGGAAGGCACATTTGTAGAATAAGTCCCTGCCACAATGATAATAATTGAAGCTGCAATGTTTAATGACTTCAGAATGAAGAAAGCAGCAGTATTGATGATAACCATACAGAGAACCTTTCCTGATTGTTTGGGACGGTTTGGGAACAGGGCTGATTGTTTTCGTACTTTCACTACTATGTAGATGTACAAAGCAATAGTTGCTATTAAACAGACAAGGTTGATAATGGAAAAGGTCCAAAAGAGGATGTCATTGAAGACGTACTGTGTTATTGGTAAGAATATCAGAATCACGCCAACAATAATTGTTGGCACCCAGAGTCCTGCTGATATCTTTGCTGCCCGAGATTTAGAGGCTTTTTCCTTGAATGTCAGAGGATTGCGCACTGCAGAGAATCTCTCAGCTGCTATGGTAACCACAAAGAAGTTAGAAGCAGCTAGGAACGTGTCTCGTAAAGCTTGGGATGCATTTTGGACAAAGACGCTGTACTCTTTATGTGAAAGCAATGCAAATATAAATTGAGTCATAAGAAGGAGCAAGTCAGCCACAGCCAGATTGGATAAGTAGATGTTGATGATTGTACGCATGGACTTCACTCGAATGACTGTGAATAGAAAGACAAAGTTGATGAGGAGGCCGATTGGTGCAACGATTTTAGTACTCAACCATGATATTTGTATACTTCTGTCTTGACTCTTAACAAAGTTCTCAAGATGCTTTTGTACTTCAGTTGATGGAGTGGAGCTGTTTTGGTAGCCATCACCCATAGTTCGTGTACAGTGTAACAACTATTTGCAACATTCCATACGGATGCAGTAAATGGTACATGTAGTCTGTCCCATTTCAAGATGACTCCAGTTTTATACTAACCGAGAATATAAGACATTGAGCAATGTGAAATCGAAACTAAAAGCTTCTTCATATTTTCTCCCAGCTTTGCCTTTCATCTTTAAGTTATTCAAGGATAATTTTGTCTAGTATTTTGACAGCAGTGTAACCAAACACTCAACACTGTTTCACTATTGACATTGTCATGAAATTGCCAATTTTTGTTTCTGCTCGTATAATTATATTAATTTTTTTTTTGGGGGGGGGGGGGTGTGTTTTCCTCAAGATAGTGCAACGCTGTTCTTTAAACCCAACCACCCTCTAAATCCACCGAAAAAATCCCAGCCCCTGGTATTGTACAAACTTACATTTTGTATTTTGATCATGATGATGGATTCCAATGTTAATTGATGTACATGTATGTACATGTACAACAGATATGCTATCAGTTCAGTGTGTTTTGGAGAATTCATGAAGCTTCATTGGAGTTGAGAGCTTGAACATTTGATTTTCACTGTAAAACTCTCTCAGTGTTCTGTTGAAACCAATTAATTGTAATACCCGGTACATGTACATGTTTATAGAGTTATAATTGATTATGTCATGGTATCTTGGCCCTAAATATCATGGACAACCAGGTGTTGAATTTGGTCAAATGTGAGAGGGTTAGACCTCAAGGAATAAACACAGTACAAGGTGCACATCTCAATGTCCCCAACATTTAGTAGTATGTTTTTTTGTTTACTTATTAAATTTCAAAGGTCTGGATCAGAGGCTAGACTAGTCAGTGTTTGGTACCAAGATTTTCCCATAAAAAGGAACCATGAACTGGTAAGACTTGCATGCTGAATAGGCAATTCAATTATATTTATAATATATTTTCTTACAGCAACTGAAGAAGATGTGACTGGTCTGCAACTGGAACCCAAGAAAGTCAAGGCAGTCAACAAGGCAACCTATGCTTTTGTGACATTCAGGTAAAGAATGCAAACTCTGTGTTGATATTCACTACCAAGGTGAGTTGTTGCTTGTCAAATCAAGTGGGCATCTACATCCAGTCGAGTGTCAGTTGTTGCTTGAGTGTGCATATTTCAAATCAGATGGTCTGATTTGTGACATTTTGGCTCTGGATCTAAAGTTTGTTCAGTGATGGGCAATCCCAGTATTATGAAATGCTGGTATGGTCGAGCCCTGGAGCTGTTAAGAGTTCAGTGAGTACACCTGAATGTTTTTCCAAATCGTATGCATCCATCATCTAGTAATGGTCAAGGAGATTTCACACTGGGAGTTTTAGGATCATTCTCTGAATCATTGATATCATGGTTAACTGGCTCTGTGACAGACATATTATATCCCTT